>NC_092650.1:5000000-6250000 GCF_032118995.1 Asterias amurensis | reverse complement strand
TCGTCAGAGCAATAAGTTTGGTACGAGAGGAAAGCCCTTGAACGTGGCAATTCTGTGGTGGTAAAATTTTGAAGATTGAGCAGGATACTGGGATCGAAATTACCCATTGTACATTTTGTTTTTCTCTCCGACAGCTCTGTGCACAAAACTCCCATAGTGGAGGCTGTTGAAATCGTTTCTGAGCAACCCCGCCTACTTGAGGTTTTGTCTATCAAGAAGTGTGCAAGTCGCCCTATACCTTTACAAAATGGACGCAGGAATATGCCAGCATGACTAAGGTACAAACTGCATCTCCCTAGCATTTTTTGTTCCAGAGTTATTCCAGAGCGAAGCTGAAAGTTTTTTATTGTCCGGCCTATTTTTTGAATGACCCCCTTATTGTTGGTTGGAACCCTGACTGCGCCGTGTCTTTGTATACGCTGTATACACGGTCAGTGTACGTCAATTTCTAATGGGTGCCTGCTCGCGCCGTCGCATCTTGCCTCGCCTTAAAAATCGTCAGAGCAATAAGTTTGGTACGAGAGGAAAGACCTTGAACATGGCAATCCTGTGGTGGTAAAATTTTGAAGATTGAGCAGGAAACTGGGATCGAAATTACCCGTTGTACATTTTGTTTTTCTCTCCGACAGCTCTGTGCACAAAACTCCCATAGTGGAGGCTGTTGAAATCGTTTCTGAGCAACCCCGCCTACTTGAGGTTTTGTCTATCAAGAAGTGTGCAAGTCGCCCTATACCTTTAAAAAATGGACGCAGGAATATGCCAGCATGACTAAGGTACAAACTGCATCTCCCTATCATTTTTTGTTCCAGAGTTATTTCAGAGCGTAGCTGAAAGTTTTTAATTGTCCGGCCTATTTTTTGAATGACCCCCTTATTGTTGGTTGGAACCCTGACTGCGCCGTGTCTTTCTATACGCTGTATACACGCACAGTGTACGTCAATTTCTAATGGGTGCCTGCTCGCGCCGTCGCATCTGGCCCCGTCTTAAAAATCGTCAGAGCAATAAGTTTGGTACGAGAGGAAAGCCCTTGAACGTGGCAATTCTGTGGTGGTAAAATTTTGAAGATTGAGCAGGATACTGGGATCGAAATTACCCATTGTACATTTTGTTTTTCTCTCCGACAGCTCTGTGCACAAAACTCCCATAGTGGAGGCTGTTGAAATCGTTTCTGAGCAACCCCGCCTACTTGAGGTTTTGTCTATCAAGAAGTGTGCAAGTCGCCCTATACCTTTACAAAATGGACGCAGGAATATGCCAGCATGACTAAGGTACAAACTGCATCTCCCTAGCATTTTTTGTTCCAGAGTTATTCCAGAGCGAAGCTGAAAGTTTTTTATTGTCCGGCCTATTTTTTGAATGACCCCCTTATTGTTGGTTGGAACCCTGACTGCGCCGTGTCTTTGTATACGCTGTATACACGGTCAGTGTACGTCAATTTCTAATGGGTGCCTGCTCGCGCCGTCGCATCTTGCCTCGCCTTAAAAATCGTCAGAGCAATAAGTTTGGTACGAGAGGAAAGACCTTGAACATGGCAATCCTGTGGTGGTAAAATTTTGAAGATTGAGCAGGAAACTGGGATCGAAATTACCCGTTGTACATTTTGTTTTTCTCTCCGACAGCTCTGTGCACAAAACTCCCATAGTGGAGGCTGTTGAAATCGTTTCTGAGCAACCCCGCCTACTTGAGGTTTTGTCTATCAAGAAGTGTGCAAGTCGCCCTATACCTTTAAAAAATGGACGCAGGAATATGCCAGCATGACTAAGGTACAAACTGCATCTCCCTATCATTTTTTGTTCCAGAGTTATTTCAGAGCGTAGCTGAAAGTTTTTAATTGTCCGGCCTATTTTTTGAATGACCCCCTTATTGTTGGTTGGAACCCTGACTGCGCCGTGTATTTGTATACGCTGTATACACGGTCAGTGTACGTCAATTTCTAATGGGTGCCTGCTCGCGCCGTCGCATCTGGCCCCGCCTTAAAAATCGTTAGAGCAATAAGTTTGGTACGAGAGGAAAGCCCTTGAACATGGCAATCCTGTGGTGGTAAAATTTTGAAGATTGAGCAGGAAACTGGGATCGAAATTACCCGTTGTACATTTTGTTTTTCTCTCCGACAGCTATGTGCACAAAACTCCCATAGTGGAGGCTGTTGAAATCGTTTCTGAGCAACCCCGCCTAATTGAGGTTTTGTCTATCAGGAAGTGTGCAAGTCGCCCTAAACCTTTAAAAAATGGACGCAGGAATATGCCAGCATGACTAAGGTACAAACTGCATCTCCCTATCATTTTTTGTTCCAGAGTTATTTCAGAGCGTAGCTGAAAGTTTTTAATTGTCCGGCCTATTTTTTGAATGACCCCCTTATTGTTGGTTGGAACCCTGACTGCGCCGTGTCTTTGTATCCGCTGTATACACGCACAGTGTACGTCAATTTCTAATGGGTGCCTGCTCGCGCCGTCGCATCTGGCCCCGTCTTAAAAATCGTCAGAGCAATAAGTTTGGTACGAGAGGAAAGCCCTTGAACATGGCAATTCTGTGGTGGTACAATTTTGAAGATTGAGCAGGATACTGGGATCGAAATTACCCGTTGTACATTTTGTTTTTCTCTCCGACAGCTCTGTGCACAAAACTCCCATAGTGGAGGCTGTTGAAATCGTTTCTGAGCAACCCCGCCTACTTGAGGTTTTGTCTATCAAGAAGTGTGCAAGTCGCCCTATACCTTTATAAAATGGACGCAGGAATATGCCAGCATGACTAAGGTACAAACTGCATCTCCCTAGCATTTGTTGTTCCAGAGTTATTCCAGAGCGAAGCTGAAAGTTTTTTATTGTCCGGCCTATTTTTTGAATGACCCCCTTATTGTTGGTTGGAACCCTGACTGCGCCGTGTATTTGTATACGCTGTATACACGGTCAGTGTACGTCAATTTCTAATGGGTGCCTGCTCGCGCCGTCGCATCTGGCCTCGCCTTAAAAATCGTCAGAGCAATAAGTTTGGTACGAGAGGAAAGCCCTTGAACATGGCAATTCTGTGGTGGTAAAATATTGAAGATTGAGCAGGATACTGGGATCGAAATTACCCGTTGTACATTTTGTTTTTCTCTCCGACAGCTCTTAGCACAAAACTCCCATAGTGGAGGCTGTTGAAATCGTTTCTGAGCAACCCCGCCTAATTGAGGTTTTGTCTATCAAGAAGTGTGCAAGTCGCCCTAAACCTTTACAAAATGGACGCAGGAATATGCCAGCATGACTAAGGTACAAACTGCATCTCCCTATCATTTTCTGTTCCAGAGTTATTCCAGAGCGTAGCTCAAAGTTTTTAGTTGTCCGGCCTATTTTTTGAATGACCCCCTTATTGTTGGTTGGAACCCTGACTGCGCCGTGTCTTTCTATGCGCTGTATACACGCACAGTGTACGTCAATTTCTAATGGGTGCCTGCTCGCGCCGTCGCATCTGGCCCCGTCTTAAAAAATGTCAGCGCAATAAGTTTGGTACGAGAGGAAAGCCCTTGAACATGGCAATCCTGTGGTGGTAAAATTTTGAAGATTGAGCAGGATACTGGGATCGAAATTACCCGTTGTACGTTTTGTTTTTCTCTCCGACAGCTCTGTGCACAAAACTCCCATAGTGGAGGCTGTTGAAATCGTTTCTGAGCAACCCCGCCTACTTGAGGTTTTGTCTATCAAGAAGTGTGCAAGTCGCCCTATACCTTTAAAAAATGGACGCAGGAATATGCCAGCATGACTAAGGTACAAACTGCATCTCCCTAGCATTTTTTGTTCCAGAGTTATTCCAGAGCGTAGCTGAAATTTTTAGTTGTCCGGCCTTTTTTTTGAATGACCCCCTTATTGTTGGTTGGAACCCTGACTGCGCCGTATCTTTTTATCCGCTGTATACACGCACAGTGTACGTCAATTTCTAATGGGTGCCTGCTCGCGCCGTCGCATCTGGCCCCGTCTTAAAAATCGTCAGAGCAATAAGTTTGGTACGAGAGGAAAGCCCTTGAACATGGCAATCCTGTGGTGGTAAAATTTTGAAGATTGAGCAGGATACTGGGATCGAAATTACCCGTTGTACATTTTGTTTTTCTCTCCGACAGCTCTGTGCACAAAACTCCCATAGTGGAGGCTGTTGAAATTGTTTCTGAGCAACCCCGCCTAATTGAGGTTTTGTCTATCAAGAAGTGTGCAAATCGCCCTAAACCTTTAAAAAATGGACGCAGGAATATGCCAGCATGACTAAGGTACAAACTGCATCTCCCTAGCATTTTTTGTTCTAGAGTTATTCCAGAGCGTAGCTGAAAGTTTTTAATTGTCCGGCTTATTTTTTGAATGACCCCATTATTGTTGGTTGGAACCCTGACTGCGCCGTGTCTTTCTATACGCTGTATACACGCACAGTGTACGTCAATTTCTAATGGGTGCCTGCTCGCGCCGTCGCATCTGGCCCCGTCTTAAAAATCGTCAGAGCAATAAGTTTGGTACGAGAGGAAAGCCCTTGAACATGGCAATCCTGTGGTGGTAAAATTTTGAAGATTGAGCAGGAAACTGGGATCGAAATTACCCGTTGTACATTTTGTTTTTCTCTCCGACAGCTCTGTGCACAAAACTCCCATAGTGGAGGCTGTTGAAATCGTTTCTGAGCAACCCCGCCTAATTGAGGTTTTGTCTATCAAGAAGTGTGCAAGTCGCCCTAAACCTTTACAAAATGGACGCAGGAATATGCCAGCATGACTAAGGTACAAACTGCATCTCCCTATCATTTTCTGTTCTAGAGTTATTCCAGAGCGTAGCTGAAAGTTTTTAATTGTCCGGCCTATTTTTTGAATGACCCCCTTATTGTTGGTTGGAACCCTGACTGCGCCGTGTCTTTGTATCCGCTGTATACACGCAGAGTGTACGTCAATTTATAATGGGTGCCTGCTCGCGCCGTCGCATCTGTCGCCTGCCTTAAAAATCGTTAGAGCAATAAGTTTGGTACGAGAGGAAAGCCCTTGAACATGGCAATCCTGTGGTGGTAATATTTTGAAGATTGAGCAGGATACTGGGATCGAAATTACCCGTTGTACATTTTGTTTTTCTCTCCGACAGCTCTGTGCACAAAACTCCCATAGTGGAGGCTGTTGAAATCGTTTCTGAGCAACCCCGCCTACTTGAGGTTTTGTCTATCAAGAAGTGTGCAAGTCGCCCTATACCTTTAAAAAATGGACGCAGAAATATGCCAGCATGACTAAGGTACAAACTGCATCTCCCTATCATTTTCTGTTCCAGAGTTATTCCAGAGCGTAGCTGAAAGTTTTTAATTGTCCGGCCTATTTTTTGAATGACCCCCTTATTGTTGGTTGGAACCCTGACTGCGCCGTGTCTTTCTGTACGCTGTATACACGCACAGTGTACGTCAATTTCTAATGGGTGACTGCTCGCGCCTCCGCATCTGGCCCCGTCTTAAAAATCGTCAGAGCAATAAGTTTGGTACGAGAGGAAAGCCCTTGAACATGGCAATCCTGTGGTGGTAAAATTTTGAAGATTGAGCAGGATACTGGGATCGAAATTACCCGTTGTACATTTTGTTTTTCTCTCCGACAGCTCTGTGCACAAAACTCCCATAGTGGAGGCTGTTGAAATCGTTTCTGAGCAACCCCGCCTAATTGAGGTTTTGTCTATCAAGAAGTGTGCAAGTCGCCCTAAACCTTTAAAAAATGGACGCAGAAATATGCCAGCATGACTAAGGTACAAACTGCATCTCCCTATCATTTTCTGTTCCAGAGTTATTCCAGAGCGTAGCTGAAAGTTTTTAATTGTCCGGCCTATTTTTTGAATGACCCCCTTATTGTTGGTTGGAACCCTGACTGCGCCGTGTCTTTCTGTACGCTGTATACACGCACAGTGTACGTCAATTTCTAATGGGTGACTGCTCGCGCCGTCGCATCTGGCCCCGTCTTAAAAATCGTCAGAGCAATAAGTTTGGTACGAGAGGAAAGCCCTTGAACATGGCAATCCTGTGGTGGTAAAATTTTGAAGATTGAGCAGGATACTGGGATCGAAATTACCCGTTGTACATTTTGTTTTTCTCTCCGACAGCTCTGTGCACAAAACTCCCATTTTGGAGGCTGTTGAAATCGTTTCTGAGCAACCCCGCCTACTTGAGGTTTTGTCTATCAAGAAGTGTGCAAATCGCCCTAAACCTTTACAAAATGGACGCAGGAATATGCCAGCATGACTAAGGTACAAACTGCATCTCCCTAGCATTTTTTGTTCCAGAGTTAATCCAGAGCGTAGCTGAAAGTTTTTAATTGTCCGGCCTATTTTTTAAATGACCCACTTATTGTTGGTTGGAACCCTGACTGCGCCGTGTCTTTGTATCCGCTGTATACACGCACAGTGTACGTCAATTTCTAATGGGTGCCTGCTTGCGCCGTCGCATCTGGCCCCGCCTTAAAAATCGTTAGAGCAATAAGTTTGGTACGAGAGGAAAGCCCTTGAACATGGCAATCCTGTGGTGGTAAAATTTTGAAGATTGAGCAGGAAACTGGGATCGAAATTACCCGTTGTACATTTTGTTTTTCTCTCCGACAGCTCTGTGCACAAAACTCCCATATTGGAGGCTGTTGAAATCGTTTCTGAGCAACCCGGCCTACTTGAGGTTTTGTCTATCAAGAAGTGTGCAAATCGCCCTAAACCTTTACAAAATGGACGCAGAAATATGCCAGCATGACTAAGGTACAAACTGCATCTCCCTAGCATTTTTTGTTCCAGAGTTGTTCCAGAGCGTAGCTGAAAGTTTTTAATTGTCCGGCCTATTTTTTGAATGACCCCTTATTGTTGGTTCGAACCCTGACTGCGCCGTGTCTTTGTATACGCTGTATACACGGTCAGTGTACGTCAATTTCTAATGGGTGCCTGCTCGCGCCGTCGCATCTGGCCCCGTCTTAAAAATCGTCAGAGCAATAAGTTTGGTACGAGAGGAAAGCCCTTGAACATGGCAATCCTGTGGTGGTAAAATTTTGAAGATTGAGCAGGATACTGGGATCGAAATTACCCGTTGTACATTTTGTTTTTCTCTCCGACAGCTCTGTGCACAAAACTCCCATAGTGGAGGCTGTTGAAATCGTTTCTGAGCAACCCCGCCTACTTGAGGTTTTGTCTATCAAGAAGTGTGCAAATCGCCCTAAACCTTTACAAAATGGACGCAGGAATATGCCAGCATGACTAAGGTACAAACTGCATCTCCCTAGCACTTTTTGTTCCAGAGTTGTTCCGGAGCGTAGCTGAAAGTTTTTAATTGTCCGGCCTATTTTTTAAATGACCCACTTATTGTTGGTTGGAACCCTGACTGCGCCGTGTCTTTGTATCCGCTGTATACACGCACAGTGTACGTCAATTTCTAATGGGTGCCTGCTCGCGCCGTCGCATCTGGCCCCGCCTTAAAAATCGTTAGAGCAATAAGTTTGGTACGAGAGGAAAGCCCTTGAACATGGCAATCCTGTGGTGGTAAAATTTTGAAGATTGAGCAGGAAACTGGGATCGAAATTACCCGTTGTACATTTTGTTTTTCTCTCCGACAGCTCTGTGCACAAAACTCCCATATTGGAGGCTGTTGAAATCGTTTCTGAGCAACCCCGCCTACTTGAGGTTTTGTCTATCAAGAAGTGTGCAAATCGCCCTAAACCTTTACAAAATGGACGCAGGAATATGCCAGCATGACTAAGGTACAAACTGCATCTCCCTAGCATTATTTGTTCCAGAGTTGTTCCAGAGCGTAGCTGAAAGTTTTTAATTGTCCGGCCTATTTTTTGAATGACCCCTTATTGTTGGTTGGAACCCTGACTGCGCCGTGTCTTTGTATACGCTGTATACACGGTCAGTGTACGTCAATTTCTAATGGGTGACTGCTCGCGCCGTCGCATCTGGCCCCGTCTTAAAAATCGTCAGAGCAATAAGTTTGGTACGAGAGGAAAGCCCTTGAACATGGCAATCCTGTGGTGGTAAAATTTTGAAGATTGAGCAGGATACTGGGATCGAAATTACCCGTTGTACATTTTGTTTTTGTCTCCGACAGCTCTGTGCACAAAACTCCCATAGTGGAGGCTGTTGAAATCGTTTCTGAGCAACCCCGCCTACTTGAGGTTTTGTCTATCAAGAAGTGTGCAAATCGCCCTAAACCTTTACAAAATGGACGCAGGAATATGCCAGCATGACTAAGGTACAAACTGCATCTCCCTAGCACTTTTTGTTCCAGAGTTGTTCCAGAGCGTAGCTGAAAGTTTTTAATTGTCCGGCCTATTTTTTGAATGACCCCTTATTGTTGGTTGGAACCCTGACTGCGCCGTGTCCTTCTATACGCTGTATACACGCACAGTGTACGTCAATTTCTAATGGGTGCCTGCTCGCGCCGTCGCATCTGGCCCCGTCTTAAAAATCGTTAGAGCAATAAGTTTGGTACGAGAGGAAAGCCCTTGAACATGGCAATCCTGTGGTGGTAAAATTTTGAAGATTGAGCAGGAAACTGGGATCGAAATTACCCGTTGTACATTTTGTTTTTCTCTCCGACAGCTCTGTGCACAAAACTCCCATATTGGAGGCTGTTGAAATCGTTTCTGAGCAACCCCGCCTACTTGAGGTTTTGTCTATCAAGAAGTGTGCAAGTCGCCCTATACCTTTATAAAATGGACGCAGGAATATGCCAGCATGACTAAGGTACAAACTGCATCTCCCTAGCATTTTTTGTTCCAGAGTTATTCCAGAGCGAAGCTGAAAGTTTTTTATTGTCCGGCCTATTTTTGAATGACCCCCTTATTGTTGGTTAGAACCCTGACTGCGCCGTGTCTTTCTATACGCTGTATACACGCACAGTGTACGTCAATTTCTAATGGGTGCCTGCTCGCGCCGTCGCATCTGGCCCCGTCTTAAAAATCGTCAGAGCAATAAGTTTGGTACGAGAGGAAAGCCCATGAACATGGCAATTCTGTGGTGGTAAAATTTTGAAGATTGAGCAGGATACTGGGATCGAAATTACCCGTTGTACATTTTGTTTTTCTCTCCGACAGCTCTGTGCACAAAACTCCCATAGTGGACGCTGTTGAAATCGTTTCTGAGCAACCCCGCCTACTTGAAGTTTTGTCTATCAAGAAGTGTGCAAGTCGCCCTATACCTTAAAAAAATGGACGCAGGAATATGCCAGCATGACTAAGGTACAAACTGCATCTCCCTAGCATTTTTTGTTCCAGAGTTATTTCAGAGCGTAGCTGATATTTTTATTGTCCGGCCTATTTTTTGAATGACCCCCTTATTGTTGGTTGGAACCTTGACTGCGCCGTGTCTTTGTATACGCTGTATGCATGGTCAGTCTACGTCAATTTCTAATGGGTGCCTGCTCGCGCCGTCGCATCTGGCCCCGTCTTAAAAATCGTCAGAGCAATAAGTTTGGTACGAGAGGAAAGCCCTTTTACATGGCAATCCTGTGGTGGTAAAATTTTGAAGATTGAGCAGGAAACTGGGATCGAAATTACCCGTTGTACATTTTGTTTTTCTCTCCGACAGCTCTGTGCACAAAACTCCCATAGTGGAGGCTGTTGAAATCGTTTCTGAGCAACCCCGCCTAATTGAGGTTTTGTCTATCAAGAAGTGTGCAAATCGCCCTAAACCTTTAAAAAATGGACGCAGAAATATGCCAGCATGACTAAGGTACAAACTGCATCTCCCTATCATTTTCTGTTCCAGAGTTATTCCAGAGCGTAGCTGAAAGTTTTTAATTGTCCGGCCTATTTTTTGAATGACCCCCTTATTGTTGGTTGGAACCCTGACTGCGCCGTGTCTTTCTGTACGCTGTATACACGCACAGTGTACGTCAATTTCTAATGGGTGACTGCTCGCGCCGTCGCATCTGGCCCCGTCTTAAAAATCGTCAGAGCAATAAGTTTGGTACGAGAGGAAAGCCCTTGAACATGGCAATCCTGTGGTGGTAAAATTTTGAAGATTGAGCAGGAAACTGGGATCGAAATTACCCGTTGTACATTTTGTTTTTCTCTCCGACAGCTCTGTGCACAAAACTCCCATAGTGGAGGCTGTTGAAATCGTGTATGAGCAACCCCGCCTACTTGAGGTTTTGTCTATCAAGAAGTGTGCAAGTCGCCCTATACCTTTATAAAATGGA
Source organism: Asterias amurensis (assembly GCF_032118995.1). Classification (NCBI taxonomy): domain Eukaryota; kingdom Metazoa; phylum Echinodermata; class Asteroidea; order Forcipulatida; family Asteriidae; genus Asterias; species Asterias amurensis. The sequence continues at coordinate 6,239,854 of NC_092650.1, read as the reverse complement.
CGCAGGAATATGCCAGCATGACTAAGGTACAAACTGCATCTCCCTAGCATTTTTTGTTCCAGAGTTATTCCAGAGCGAAGCTGAAAGTTTTTTATTGTCCGGCCTATTTTTGAATGACCCCCTTATTGTTGGTTAGAACCCTGACTGCGCCGTGTCTTTCTATACGCTGTATACACGCACAGTGTACGTCAATTTCTAATGGGTGCCTGCTCGCGCCGTCGCATCTGGCCCCGTCTTAAAAATCGTCAGAGCAATAAGTTTGGTACGAGAGGAAAGCCCATGAACATGGCAATTCTGTGGTGGTAAAATTTTGAAGATTGAGCAGGATACTGGGATCGAAATTACCCGTTGTACATTTTGTTTTTCTCTCCGACAGCTCTGTGCACAAAACTCCCATAGTGGACGCTGTTGAAATCGTTTCTGAGCAACCCCGCCTACTTGAAGTTTTGTCTATCAAGAAGTGTGCAAGTCGCCCTATACCTTAAAAAAATGGACGCAGGAATATGCCAGCATGACTAAGGTACAAACTGCATCTCCCTAGCATTTTTTGTTCCAGAGTTATTTCAGAGCGTAGCTGATATTTTTATTGTCCGGCCTATTTTTTGAATGACCCCCTTATTGTTGGTTGGAACCCTGACTGCGCCGTGTCTTTGTATACGCTGTATGCATGGTCAGTCTACGTCAATTTCTAATGGGTGCCTGCTCGCGCCGTCGCATCTGGCCCCGTCTTAAAAATCGTCAGAGCAATAAGTTTGGTACGAGAGGAAAGCCCTTGAACATGGCAATCCTGTGGTGGTAAAATTTTGAAGATTGAGCAGGAAACTGGGATCGAAATTACCCGTTGTACATTTTGTTTTTCTCTCCGACAGCTATGTGCACAAAACTCCCATAGTGGAGGCTGTTGAAATCGTTTCTGAGCAACCCCGCCTTCTTGAGGTTTTGTCTATCAAGAAATGTGCAAATCGCCCTAAACCTTTATAAAATGGACGCAGGAATATGCCAGCATGACTAAGGTACAAACTGCATCTCCCTAGCATTTTTTGTTCCAGAGTTATTCCAGAGCGAAGCTGAAAGTTTTTTATTGTCCGGCCTATTTTTTGAATGACCCCCTTATTGTTGGTTGGAACCCTGACTGCGCCGTGTCTTTGTATCCGCTGTATACACGCACAGTGTACGTCAATTTCTAATGGGTGCCTGCTCGCGCCGTCGCATCTGGCCCCACCTTAAAAATCGTTAGAGCAATAAGTTTGGTACGAGAGGAAAGCCCATGAACATGGCAATCCTGTGGTGGTAAAATTTTGAAGATTGAGCAGGAAACTGGGATCGAAATTACCCGTTGTACATTTTGTTTTTCTCTCCGACAGCTATGTGCACAAAACTCCCATAGTGGAGGCTGTTGAAATCGTTTCTGAGCAACCCCGCCTACTTGAGGTTTTGTCTATCAAGAAGTGTGCAAATCACCCTAAACTATTAAAAAATGGACGCAGGAATATGCCAGCATGACTAAGGTACAAACTGCATCTCCCTAGCATTTTTTGTTCCAGAGTTATTCCAGAGCGTAGCTGAAAGTTTTTAATTGTCCGGCCTATTTTTTGAATGACCCCCTTATTGTTGGTTGGAACCCTGACTGCGCCGTGTCTTTGTATCCGCTGTATACACGCACAGTGTACGTCAATTTCTAATGGGTGCCTGCTCGCGCCGTCGCATCTGGCCCCGCCTTAAAAATCGTCAGAGCATTAAGTTTGGTACGAGAGGAAAGCCCTTGAACATGGCAATCCTGTGGTGGTAAAATTTTGAAGATTGAGCAGGAAACTGGGATCGAAATTACCCGTTGTACTTTTTGTTTTTCTCTCCGACAGCTCTGTGCACAAAACTCCCATAGTGGAGGCTGTTGAAATCGTTTCTGAGCAACCCCGCCTACTTGAGGTTTTGTCTATCAAGAAGTGTGCAAATCGCCCTAAACCTTTACAAAATGGACGCAGGAATATGCCAGCATGACTATACAAACTGCATCTCCCTAGCAATTTTTGTTCCAGAGTTATTCCAGAGCGTAGCTGAAAGTTTTTAATTGTCCGGCCTATTTTTTGAATGACCCCCTTATTGTTGGTTGGAACCCTGACTGCGCCGTGTCTTTCTATACGCTGTATACACGCACAGTGTACGTCAATTTCTAATGGGTGCCTGCTCGCGCCGTCGCATCTGGCCCCGTCTTAAAAATCGTCAGAGCAATAAGTTTGGTACGAGAGGAAAGCCCTTGAATATGGCAATCCTGTGGTGGTAAAATTTTGAAGATTGAGCAGGATACTGGGATCGAAATTACCCGTTGTACATTTTGTTTTTCTCTCCGACAGCTCTGTGCACAAAACTCCCATAGTGGAGGCTGTTGAAATCGTGTATGAGCAACCCCGCCTACTTGAGGTTTTGTCTATCAAGAAGTGTGCAAGTTGCCCTATACCTTTATAAAATGGACGCAGGAATATGCCAGCATGACTAAGGTACAAACTGCATCTCCCTAGCATTTTTTGTTCCAGAGTTATTCCAGAGCGAAGCTGAAAGTTTTTTATTGTCCGGCCTATTTTTGAATGACCCCCTTATTGTTGGTTAGAACCCTGACTGCGCCGTGTCTTTCTATACGCTGTATACACGCACAGTGTACGTCAATTTCTAATGGGTGCCTGCTCGCGCCGTCGCATCTGGCCCCGTCTTAAAAATCGTCAGAGCAATAAGTTTGGTACGAGAGGAAAGCCCATGAACATGGCAATTCTGTGGTGGTAAAATTTTGAAGATTGAGCAGGACACTGGGATCGAAATTACCCGTTGTACATTTTGTTTTTGCTCTCCGACAGCTCTGTGCACAAAACTCCCATAGTGGACGCTGTTGAAATCGTTTCTGAGCAACCCCGCCTACTTGAAGTTTTGTCTATCAAGAAGTGTGCAAGTCGCCCTATACCTTAAAAAAATGGACGCAGGAATATGCCAGCATGACTAAGGTACAAACTGCATCTCCCTAGCATTTTTTGTTCCAGAGTTATTTCAGAGCGTAGCTGATATTTTTATTGTCCGGCCTATTTTTTGAATGACCCCCTTATTGTTGGTTGGAACCCTGACTGCGCCGTGTCTTTGTATACGCTGTATGCATGGTCAGTCTACGTCAATTTCTAATGGGTGCCTGCTCGCGCCGTCGCATCTGGCCTCGCCTTAAAAATCGTCAGAGCAATAAGTTTGGTACGAGAGGAAAGCCCTTGAACATGGCAATCCTGTGGTGGTAAAATTTTGAAGATTGAGCAGGAAACTGGGATCGAAATTACCCGTTGTACTTTTTTTTTTTCTCTCCGACAGCTCTGTGCACAAAACTCCCATAGTGGAGGCTGTTGAAATCGTTTCTGAGCAACCCCGCCTACTTGAGGTTTTGTCTATCAAGAAGTGTGCAAATCGCCCTAAACCTTTACAAAATGGACGCAGGAATATGCCAGCATGACTAATGTACAAACTGCATCTCCCTAGCAATTTTTGTTCCAGAGTTATTCCAGAGCGTAGCTGAAAGTTTTTAATTGTCCGGCCTATTTTTTGAATGACCCCCTTATTGTTGGTTGGAACCCTGACTGCGCCGTGTCTTTCTATACGCTGTATACACGCACAGTGTACGTCAATTTCTAATGGGTGCCTGCTCGCGCCGTCGCATCTGGCCCCGTCTTAAAAATCGTCAGAGCAATAAGTTTGGTACGAGAGGAAAGCCCTTGAATATGGCAATCCTGTGGTGGTAAAATTTTGAAGATTGAGCAGGATACTGGGATCGAAATTACCCGTTGTACATTTTGTTTTTCTCTCCGACAGCTCTGTGCACAAAACTCCCATAGTGGAGGCTGTTGAAATCGTTTCTGAGCAACCCCGCCTACTTGAGGTTTTGTCTATCAAGAAGTGTGCAAATCGCCCTAAACCTTTAAAAAATGGACGCAGGAATATGCCAGCATGACTAAGGTACAAACTGCATCTCCCTAGCATTTTTTGTTCCAGAGTTATTCCAGAGCGTAGCTGAAAGTTTTTAATTGTCCGGCCTATTTTTTGAATGACCACCTTATTGTTGGTTGGAACCCTGACTGCGCCGTGTCTTTCTATACGCTGTATACACGCACAGTGTACGTCAATTTCTAATGGGTGCCGGCTCGCGCCGTCGCATCTGGCCCCGTCTTAAAAATCGTTAGAGCAATAAGTTTGGTACGAGAGGGAAGCCCTTGAACATGGCAATTCTGTGGTGGTAAAATTTTGAAGATTGAGCAGGATACTGGGATCGAAATTACCCATTGTACATTTTGTTTTTCTCTCCGACAGCTCTGTGCACAAAACTCCCATAGTGGAGGCTGTTGAAATCGTTTCTGAGCAACCCCGCCAACTTGAGGTTTTGTCTATCAAGAAGTGTGCAAGTCGCCCTATACCTTTATAAAATGGACGCAGGAATATGCCAGCATGACTAAGGTACAAACTGCATCTCCCTAGCATTTTTTGTTCCAGAGTTATTCCAGAGCGAAGCTGAAAGTTTTTTATTGTCCGGCCTATTTTTTGAATGACCCCCTTATTGTTGGTTGGAACCCTGACTGCGCCGTGTCTTTGTATACGCTGTATACACGCACAGTGTACGTCAATTTCTAATGGGTGCCTGCTCGCGCCGTCGCATCTGGCCCCGTCTTAAAAAATGTCAGAGCATTAAGTTTGGTACGAGAGGAAAGCCCTTGAACATGGCAATTCTGTGGTGGTAAAATTTTGAAGATTGAGCAGGAAACTGGGATCGAAATTACCCGTTGTACATTTTGTTTTTCTCTCCGACAGCTATGTGCACAAAACTCCCATAGTGGAGGCTGTTGAAATCGTTTCTGAGCAACCCCGCCTACTTGAGGTTTTGTCTATCAAGAAGTGTGCAAATCGCCCTAAACCTTTAAAAAATGAACGCAGGAATATGCCAGCATGACTAAGGTACAAACTGCATCTCCCTAGCATTTTTTGTTCCAGAGTTATTCCAGAGCGTAGCTGAAAGTTTTTAATTGTCCGGCCTATTTTTTGAATGACCCCCTTATTGTTGGTTGGAACCCTGACTGCGCCGTGTCTTTCTATACGCTGTATACACGCACAGTGTACGTCAATTTCTAATGGGTGCCTGCTCGCGCCGTCGCATCTGGCCCCGTCTTAAAAATCGTCAGAGCAATAAGTTTGGTACGAGAGGAAAGCCCTTGAACATGGCAATTCTGTGGTGGTAAAATTTTGAAGATTGAGCAGGATACTGGGATCGAAATTACCCATTGTACATTTTGTTTTTCTCTCCGACAGCTCTGTGCACAAAACTCCCATAGTGGAGGCTGTTGAAATCGTTTCTGAGCAACCCCGCCTACTTGAGGTTTTGTCTATCAAGAAGTGTGCAAGTCGCCCTATACCTTTACAAAATGGACGCAGGAATATGCCAGCATGACTAAGGTACAAACTGCATCTCCCTAGCATTTTTTGTTCCAGAGTTATTCCAGAGCGAAGCTGAAAGTTTTTTATTGTCCGGCCTATTTTTTGAATGACCCCCTTATTGTTGGTTGGAACCCTGACTGCGCCGTGTCTTTGTATACGCTGTATACACGGTCAGTGTACGTCAATTTCTAATGGGTGCCTGCTCGCGCCGTCGCATCTTGCCTCGCCTTAAAAATCGTCAGAGCAATAAGTTTGGTACGAGAGGAAAGCCCTTGAACATGGCAATCCTGTGGTGGTAAAATTTTGAAGATTGAGCAGGAAACTGGGATCGAAATTACCCGTTGTACATTTTGTTTTTCTCTCCGACAGCTCTGTGCACAAAACTCCCATAGTGGAGGCTGTTGAAATCGTTTCTGAGCAACCCCGCCTAATTGACGTTTTGTCTATCATGAAGTGTCCAAGTCGCCCTAAACCTTTAAAAAATGAACGCAGGAATATGCCAGCATGACTAAGGTACAAACTGCATCTCCCTAGCATTTTTTGTTCCAGAGTTATTCCAGAGCGAAGCTGAAAGTTTTTTATTGTCCGGCCTATTTTTTGAATGACCCCCTTATTGTTGGTTGGAACCCTGACTGCGCCGTGTCTTTGTATACGCTGTATACACGCACAGTGTACGTCAATTTCTAATGGGTGCCTGCTCGCGCCGTCGCATCTGGCCCCGTCTTAAAAAATGTCAGAGCATTAAGTTTGGTACGAGAGGAAAGCCCTTGAACATGGCAATTCTGTGGTGGTAAAATTTTGAAGATTGAGCAGGAAACTGGGATCGAAATTACCCGTTGTACATTTTGTTTTTCTCTCCGACAGCTATGTGCACAAAACTCCCATAGTGGAGGCTGTTGAAATCGTTTCTGAGCAACCCCGCCTACTTGAGGTTTTGTCTATCAAGAAGTGTGCAAATCGCCCTAAACCTTTAAAAAATGAACGCAGGAATATGCCAGCATGACTAAGGTACAAACTGCATCTCCCTAGCATTTTTTGTTCCAGAGTTATTCCAGAGCGTAGCTGAAAGTTTTTAATTGTCCGGCCTATTTTTTGAATGACCCCCTTATTGTTGGTTGGAACCCTGACTGCGCCGTGTCTTTCTATACGCTGTATACACGCACAGTGTACGTCAATTTCTAATGGGTGCCTGCTCGCGCCGTCGCATCTGGCCCCGTCTTAAAAATCGTCAGAGCAATAAGTTCGGTACGAGAGGAAAGCCCTTGAACATGGCAATTCTGTGGTGGTAAAATTTTGAAGATTGAGCAGGATACTGGGATCGAAATTACCCATTGTACATTTTGTTTTTCTCTCCGACAGCTCTGTGCACAAAACTCCCATAGTGGAGGCTGTTGAAATCGTTTCTGAGCAACCCCGCCTACTTGAGGTTTTGTCTATCAAGAAGTGTGCAAGTCGCCCTATACCTTTACAAAATGGACGCAGGAATATGCCAGCATGACTAAGGTACAAACTGCATCTCCCTAGCATTTTTTGTTCCAGAGTTATTCCAGAGCGAAGCTGAAAGTTTTTTATTGTCCGGCCTATTTTTTGAATGACCCCCTTATTGTTGGTTGGAACCCTGACTGCGCCGTGTCTTTGTATACGCTGTATACACGGTCAGTGTACGTCAATTTCTAATGGGTGCCTGCTCGCGCCGTCGCATCTTGCCTCGCCTTAAAAATCGTCAGAGCAATAAGTTTGGTACGAGAGGAAAGCCCTTGAACATGGCAATCCTGTGGTGGTAAAATGTTGAAGATTGAGCAGGAAACTGGGATCGAAATTACCCGTTGTACATTTTGTTTTTCTCTCCGACAGCTCTGTGCACAAAACTCCCATAGTGGAGGCTGTTGAAATCGTTTCTGAGCAACCCCGCCTAATTGACGTTTTGTCTATCAGGAAGTGTGCAAGTCGCCCTAAACCTTTAAAAAATGAACGCAGGAATATGCCAGCATGACTAAGGTACAAACTGCATCTCCCTATCATTTTTTGTTCCAGAGTTATTTCAGAGCGTAGCTGAAAGTTTTTAATTGTCCGGCCTATTTTTTGAATGACCCCCTTATTGTTGGTTGGAACCCTGACTGCGCCGTGTCTTTCTATACGCTGTATACACGCACAGTGTACGTCAATTTCTAATGGGTGCCTACTCGCGCCGTCGCATCTGGCCCCGTCTTAAAAATCGTCAGAGCAATAAGTTTGGTACGAGAGGAAAGCCCTTGAACATGGCAATTCTGTGGTGGTAAAATTTTGAAGATTGAGCAGGATACTGGGATCGAAATTACCCATTGTACATTTTGTTTTCTCTCCGACAGCTCTGTGCACAAAACTCCCATAGTGGAGGCTGTTGAAATCGTTTCTGAGCAACCCTGCCTACTTGAGGTTTTGTCTATCACGAAGTGTGCAAGTCGCCCTATACCATTATAAAATGGAAGCAGGAATATGCCAGCATGACTAAGGTACAAACTGCATCTCCCTAGCATTTTTTGTTCCAGAGTTATTCCAGAGCGAAGCTGAAAGTTTTTTATTGTCCGGCCTATTTTTTGAATGACCCCCTTATTGTTGGTTGGAACCCTGACTGCGCCGTGTCTTTGTATACGCTGTATACACGGTCAGTGTACGTCAATTTCTAATGGGTGCCTGCTCGCGCCGTCGCATCTTGCCTCGCCTTAAAAATCGTCAGAGCAATAAGTTTGGTACGAGAGGAAAGCCCTTGAACATGGCAATCCTGTGGTGGTAAAATTTTGAAGATTGAGCAGGAAACTGGGATCGAAATTACCCGTTGTACATTTTGTTTTTCTCTCCGACAGCTCTGTGCACAAAACTCCCATAGTGGAGGCTGTTGAAATCGTTTCTGAGCAACCTCGCCTAATTGAGGTTTTGTCTATCAAGAAGTGTGCAAGTCGCCCTATACCTTTATAAAATGGACGCAGGAATATGCCAGCATGACTAAGGTACAAACTGCATCTCCCTATCATTTTTTGTTCCAGAGTTATTCCAGAGCGAAGCTGAAAGTTTTTTATTGTCCGGCCTATTTTTTGAACGACCCCCTTATTGTTGGTTGGAACCCTGACTGCGCCGTGTCTTTGTATACGCTGTATACACGCACAGTGTACGTCAATTTCTAATGGGTGCCTGCTCGCGCCGTCGCATCTGGCCCCGTCTTAAAAAATGTCAGAGCAATAAGTTTGGTACGAGAGGAAAGCCCTTGAACATGGCAATCCTGTGGTGGTAGAATTTTGAAGATTGAGCAGGAAACTGGGATCGAAATTACCCGTTGTACATTTTGTTTTTCTCTCCGACAGCTATGTGCACAAAACTCCCATAGTGGAGGCTGTTGAAATCGTTTCTGAGCAACCCCGCCTACTTGAGGTTTTGTCTATCAAGAAATGTGCAAATCGCCCTAAACCTTTATAAAATGGACGCAGGAATATGCCAGCATGACTAAGGTACAAACTGCATCTCCCTAGCATTTTTTGTTCCAGAGTTATTCCAGAGCGAAGCTGAAAGTTTTTTATTGTCCGGCCTATTTTTTGAATGACCCCCTTATTGTTGGTTGGAACCCTGACTGCGCCGTGTCTTTGTATCCGCTGTATACACGCACAGTGTACGTCAATTTCTAATGGGTGCCTGCTCGCGCCGTCGCATCTGGCCCCACCTTAAAAATCGTTAGAGCAATAAGTTTGGTACAAGAGGAAAGCCCATGAACATGGTAATCCTGTGGTGGTAAAATTTTGAAGATTGAGCAGGAAACTGGGATCGAAATTACCCGTTGTACATTTTGTTTTTCTCTCCGACAGCTATGTGCACAAAACTCCCATAGTGGAGGCTGTTGAAATCGTTTCTGAGCAACCCCGCCTACTTGAGGTTTTGTCTATCAAGAAGTGTGCAAATCACCCTAAACTATTAAAAAATGGACGCAGGAATATGCCAGCATGACTAAGGTACAAACTGCATCTCCCTAGCATTTTTTGTTCCAGAGTTATTCCAGAGCGTAGCTGAAAGTTTTTAATTGTCCGGCCTATTTTTTGAATGACCCCCTTATTGTTGGTTGGAACCCTGACTGCGCCGTGTCTTTCTATACGCTGTATACACGCACAGTGTACGTCAATTTCTAATGGGTGCCGGCTCGCGCCGTCGCATCTGGCCCCGTCTTCAAAATCGTTAGAGCAATAAGTTTGGTACGAGAGGAAAGCCCTTGAACATGGCAATTCTGTGGTGGTAAAATTTTGAAGATTGAGCAGGATACTGGGATCGAAATTACCCATTGTACATTTTGTTTTTCTCTCCGACAGCTCTGTGCACAAAACTCCCATAGTGGAGGCTGTTGAAATCGTTTCTGAGCAACCCCGCCAACTTGAGGTTTTGTCTATCAAGAAGTGTGCAAGTCGCCCTATACCTTTATAAAATGGACGCAGGAATATGCCAGCATGACTAAGGTACAAACTGCATCTCCCTAGCATTTTTTGTTCCAGAGTTATTCCAGAGCGAAGCTGAAAGTTTTTTATTGTCCGGCCTATTTTTTGAATGACCCCCTTATTGTTGGTTGGAACCCTGACTGCGCCGTGTCTTTGTATACGCTGTATACACGCACAGTGTACGTCAATTTCTAATGGGTGCCTGCTCGCGCCGTCGCATCTGGCCCGCCTTAAAAATCGTTAGAGCAATAAGTTTGGTACGAGAGGAAAGCCCTTGAACATGGCAATCCTGTGGTGGTAAAATTGTGAAGATTGAGCAGGAAACTGTGATCGAAATTACCCGTTGTACATTTTGTTTTTCTCTCCGACAGCTATGTGCACAAAACTCCCATAGTGGAGGCTGTTGAAATCGTTTCTGAGCAACCCCGCCTACTTGAGGTTTTGTCTACCAAGAAGTGTGCAAATCGCCCTAAACCTTTAAAAAATGAACGCAGGAATATGCCAGCATGACTAAGGTACAAACTGCATCTCCCTAGCATTTTTTGTTCCAGAGTTATTCTAGAGCGTAGCTGAAAGTTTTTAATTGTCCGGCCTATTTTTTGAATGACCCCCTTATTGTTGGTTGGAACCCTGACTGCGCCGTGTCTTTCTATACGCTGTATACACGCACAGTGTACGTCAATTTCTAATGGGTGCCTACACGCGCCGTCGCCTCTGGCCCCGTCTTAAAAATCGTCAGAGCAATAAGTTTGGTACGAGAGGAAAGCCCTTGAACATGGCAATTCTGTGGTGGTAAAATTTTGAAGATTGAGCAGGATACTGGGATAGAAATTACCCATTGTACATTTTGTTTTTCTCTCCGACAGCTCTGTGCACAAAACTCCCATAGTGGAGGCTGTTGAAATCGTTTCTGAGCAACCCTGCCTACTTGAGGTTTTGTCTATCAAGAAGTGTGCAAGTCGCCCTATACCATTATAAAATGGAAGCAGGAATATGCCAGCATGACTAAGGTACAAACTGCATCTCCCTAGCATTTTTTGTTCCAGAGTTATTCCAGAGCGAAGCTGAAAGTTTTTTATTGTCCGGCCTATTTTTTGAATGACCCCCTTATTGTTGGTTGGAACCCTGACTGCGCCGTGTCTTTGTATACGCTGTATACACGGTCAGTGTACGTCAATTTCTAATGGGTGCCTGCTCGCGCCGTCGCATCTTGCCTCGCCTTAAAAATCGTCAGAGCAATAAGTTTGGTACGAGAGGAAAGCCCTTGAGCATGGCAATCCTGTGGTGGTAAAATTTTGAAGATTGAGCAGGAAACTGGGATCGAAATTACCCGTTGTACATTTTGTTTTTCTCTCCGACAGCTCTGTGCACAAAACTCCCATAGTGGAGGCTGTTGAAATCGTTTCTGAGCAACCCCGCCTACTTGAGGTTTTGTCTATCAAGAAGTGTGCAAATCGCCCTAAACCTTTAAAAAATGAACGCAGGAATATGCCAGCATGACTAAGGTACAAACTGCATCTCCCTAGCATTTTTTGTTCCAGAGTTATTCCAGAGCGTAGCTGAAAGTTTTTAATTGTCCGGCCTATTTTTTGAATGACCCCCTTATTGTTGGTTGGAACCCTGACTGCGCCGTGTCTTTCTATACGCTGTATACACGCACAGTGTACGTCAATTTCTAATGGGTGCCTGCTCGCGCCGTCGCATCTGGCCCCGTCTTAAAAATCGTCAGAGCAATAAGTTTGGTACGAGAGGAAAGCCCTTGAACATGGCAATTCTGTGGTGGTAAAATTTTGAAGATTGAGCAGGATACTGGGATCGAAATTACCCATTGTACATTTTGTTTTTCTCTCCGACAGCTCTGTGCACAAAACTCCCATAGAGGAGGCTGTTGAAATCGTTTCTGAGCAACCCCGCCTACTTGAGGTTTTGTCTATCAAGAAATGTGCAAATCGCCCTAAACCTTTATAAAATGGACGCAGGAATATGCCAGCATGACTAAGGTACAAACTGCATCTCCCTAGCATTTTTTGTTCCAGAGTTATTCCAGAGCGAAGCTGAAAGTTTTTTATTGTCCGGCCTATTTTTTGAATGACCCCCTTATTGTTGGTTGGAACCCTGACTGCGCCGTGTCTTTGTATCCGCTGTATACACGCACAGTGTACGTCAATTTCTAATGGGTGCCTGCTCGCGCCGTCGCATCTGGCCCCACCTTAAAAATCGTTAGAGCAATAAGTTTGGTACGAGAGGAAAGCCCATGAACATGGTAATCCTGTGGTGGTAAAATTTTGAAGATTGAGCAGGAAACTGGGATCGAAATTACCCGTTGTACATTTTGTTTTTCTCTCCGACAGCTATGTGCACAAAACTCCCATAGTGGAGGCTGTTGAAATCGTTTCTGAGCAACCCCGCCTACTTGAGGTTTTGTCTATCAAGAAGTGTGCAAATCACCCTAAACTATTAAAAAATGGACGCAGGAATATGCCAGCATGACTAAGGTACAAACTGCATCTCCCTAGCATTTTTTGTTCCAGAGTTATTCCAGAGCGTAGCTGAAAGTTTTTAATTGTCCGGCCTATTTTTTGAATGACCCCCTTATTGTTGGTTGGAACCCTGACTGCGCCGTGTCTTTCTATACGCTGTATACACGCACAGTGTACGTCAATTTCTAATGGGTGCCGGCTCGCGCCGTCGCATCTGGCCCCGTCTTCAAAATCGTTAGAGCAATAAGTTTGGTACGAGAGGAAAGCCCTTGAACATGGCAATTCTGTGGTGGTAAAATTTTGAAGATTGAGCAGGAAACTGGGATCGAAATTACCCGTTGTACATTTTGTTTTTCTCTCCGACATTTATGTGCACAAAACTCCCATAGTGGAGGCTGTTGAAATCGTTTCTGAGCAACCCCGCCTACTTGAGGTTTTGTCTATCAAGAAGTGTGCAAATCACCCTAAACTATTAAAAAATGGACGCAGGAATATGCCAGCATGACTAAGGTACAAACTGCATCTCCCTAGCATTTTTTGTTCCAGAGTTATTCCAGAGCGTAGCTGAAAGTTTTTAATTGTCCGGCCTATTTTTTGAATGACCCCCTTATTGTTGGTTGGAACCCTGACTGCGCCGTGTCTTTCTAGACGCTGTATACACGCACAGTGTACGTCAATTTCTAATGGGTGCCTGCTCGCGCCGTCGCATCTGGCCCCGTCTTAAAAATCGTCAGAGCAATAAGTTTGGTACGAGAGGAAAGCCCTTGAACATGGCAATTCTGTGGTGGTAAAATTTTGAAGATTGAGCAGGATACTGGGATCGAAATTACCCATTGTACATTTTGTTTTTCTCTCCGACAGCTCTGTGCACAAAACTCCCATAGAGGAGGCTGTTGAAATCGTTTCTGAGCAACCCCGCCTACTTGAGGTTTTGTCTATCAAGAAATGTGCAAATCGCCCTAAACCTTTATAAAATGGACGCAGGAATATGCCAGCATGACTAAGGTACAAACTGCATCTCCCTAGCATTTTTTGTTCCAGAGTTATTCCAGAGCGAAGCTGAAAGTTTTTTATTGTCCGGCCTATTTTTTGAATGACCCCCTTATTGTTGGTTGGAACCCTGACTGCGCCGTGTCTTTGTATCCGCTGTATACACGCACAGTGTACGTCAATTTCTAATGGGTGCCTGCTCGCGCCGTCGCATCTGGCCCCACCTTAAAAATCGTTAGAGCAATAAGTTTGGTACGAGAGGAAAGCCCATGAACATGGTAATCCTGTGGTGGTAAAATTTTGAAGATTGAGCAGGAAACTGGGATCGAAATTACCCGTTGTACATTTTGTTTTTCTCTCCGACAGCTATGTGCACAAAACTCCCATAGTGGAGGCTGTTGAAATCGTTTCTGAGCAACCCCGCCTACTTGAGGTTTTGTCTATCAAGAAGTGTGCAAATCACCCTAAACTATTAAAAAATGGACGCAGGAATATGCCAGCATGACTAAGGTACAAACTGCATCTCCCTAGCATTTTTTGTTCCAGAGTTATTCCAGAGCGTAGCTGAAAGTTTTTAATTGTCCGGCCTATTTTTTGAATGACCCCCTTATTGTTGGTTGGAACCCTGACTGCGCCGTGTCTTTCTATACGCTGTATACACGCACAGTGTACGTCAATTTCTAATGGGTGCCGGCTCGCGCCGTCGCATCTGGCCCCGTCTTCAAAATCGTTAGAGCAATAAGTTTGGTACGAGAGGAAAGCCCTTGAACATGGCAATTCTGTGGTGGTAAAATTTTGAAGATTGAGCAGGAAACTGGGATCGAAATTACCCGTTGTACATTTTGTTTTTCTCTCCGACATTTATGTGCACAAAACTCCCATAGTGGAGGCTGTTGAAATCGTTTCTGAGCAACCCCGCCTACTTGAGGTTTTGTCTATCAAGAAGTGTGCAAATCACCCTAAACTATTAAAAAATGGACGCAGGAATATGCCAGCATGACTAAGGTACAAACTGCATCTCCCTAGCATTTTTTGTTCCAGAGTTATTCCAGAGCGTAGCTGAAAGTTTTTAATTGTCCGGCCTATTTTTTGAATGACCCCCTTATTGTTGGTTGGAACCCTGACTGCGCCGTGTCTTTCTATACGCTGTATACACGCACAGTGTACGTCAATTTCTAATGGGTGCCGGCTCGCGCCGTCGCATCTGGCCCCGTCTTCAAAATCGTTAGAGCAATAAGTTTGGTACGAGAGGAAAGCCCTTGAACATGGCAATTCTGTGGTGGTAAAATTTTGAAGATTGAGCAGGATACTGGGATCGAAATTACCCATTGTACATTTTGTTTTTCTCTCCGACAGCTCTGTGCACAAAACTCCCATAGTGGAGGCTGTTGAAATCGTTTCTGAGCAACCCCGCCAACTTGAGGTTTTGTCTATCAAGAAGTGTGCAAGTCGCCCTATACCTTTATAAAATGGACGCAGGAATATGCCAGCATGACTAAGGTACAAACTGCATCTCCCTAGCATTTTTTGTTCCAGAGTTATTCCAGAGCGAAGCTGAAAGTTTTTTATTGTCCGGCCTATTTTTTAAATGACCCCCTTATTGTTGGTTGGAACCCTGACTGCGCCGTGTCTTTGTATACGCTGTATACACGCACAGTGTACGTCAATTTCTAATGGGTGCCTGCTCGCGCCGTCGCATCTGGCCCGCCTTAAAAATCGTTAGAGCAATAAGTTTGGTACGAGAGGAAAGCCCTTGAACATGGCAATCCTGTGGTGGTAAAATTGTGAAGATTGAGCAGGAAACTGGGATCGAAATTACCCGTTGTACATTTTGTTTTTCTCTCCGACAGCTATGTGCACAAAACTCCCATAGTGGAGGCTGTTGAAATCGTTTCTGAGCAACCCCGCCTACTTGAGGTTTTGTCTATCAAGAAGTGTGCAAATCACCCTAAACTATTAAAAAATGGACGCAGGAATATGCCAGCATGACTAAGGTACAAACTGCATCTCCCTAGCATTTTTTGTTCCAGAGTTATTCCAGAGCGTAGCTGAAAGTTTTTAATTGTCCGGCCTATTTTTTGAATGACCCCCTTATTGTTGGTTGGAACCCTGACTGCGCCGTGTCTTTCTATACGCTGTATACACGCACAGTGTACGTCAATTTCTAATGGGTGCCGGCTCGCGCCGTCGCATCTGGCCCCGTCTTCAAAATCGTTAGAGCAATAAGTTTGGTACGAGAGGAAAGCCCTTGAACATGGCAATTCTGTGGTGGTAAAATTTTGAAGATTGAGCAGGATACTGGGATCGAAATTACCCATTGTACATTTTGTTTTTCTCTCCGACAGCTCTGTGCACAAAACTCCCATAGTGGAGGCTGTTGAAATCGTTTCTGAGCAACCCCGCCAACTTGAGGTTTTGTCTATCAAGAAGTGTGCAAGTCGCCCTATACCTTTATAAAATGGACGCAGGAATATGCCAGCATGACTAAGGTACAAACTGCATCTCCCTAGCATTTTTTGTTCCAGAGTTATTCCAGAGCGAAGCTGAAAGTTTTTTATTGTCCGGCCTATTTTTTAAATGACCCCCTTATTGTTGGTTGGAACCCTGACTGCGCCGTGTCTTTGTATACGCTGTATACACGCACAGTGTACGTCAATTTCTAATGGGTGCCTGCTCGCGCCGTCGCATCTGGCCCGCCTTAAAAATCGTTAGAGCAATAAGTTTGGTACGAGAGGAAAGCCCTTGAACATGGCAATCCTGTGGTGGTAAAATTGTGAAGATTGAGCAGGAAACTGGGATCGAAATTACCCGTTGTACATTTTGTTTTTCTCTCCGACAGCTATGTGCACAAAACTCCCATAGTGGAGGCTGTTGAAATCGTTTCTGAGCAACCCCGCCTACTTGAGGTTTTGTCTATCAAGAAGTGTGCAAGTCGCCCTATACCATTATAAAATGGAAGCAGGAATATGCCAGCATGACTAAGGTACAAACTGCATCTCCCTAGCATTTTTTGTTCCAGAGTTATTCCAGAGCGAAGCTGAAAGTTTTTTATTGTCCGGCCTATTTTTTGAATGACCCCCTTATTGTTGGTTGGAACCCTGACTGCGCCGTGTCTTTGTATACGCTGTATACACGGTCAGTGTACGTCAATTTCTAATGGGTGCCTGCTCGCGCCGTCGCATCTTGCCTCGCCTTAAAAATCGTCAGAGCAATAAGTTTGGTACGAGAGGAAAGCCCTTGAACATGGCAATCCTGTGGTGGTAAAATTTTGAAGATTGAGCAGGAAACTGGGATCGAAATTACCCGTTGTACATTTTGTTTTTCTCTCCGACAGCTCTGTGCACAAAACTCCCATAGTGGAGGCTGTTGAAATCGTTTCTGAGCAACCTCGCCTAATTGAGGTTTTGTCTATCAAGAAGTGTGCAAGTCGCCCTATACCTTTATAAAATGGACGCAGGAATATGCCAGCATGACTAAGGTACAAACTGCATCTCCCTATCATTTTTTGTTCCAGAGTTATTCCAGAGCGAAGCTGAAAGTTTTTTATTGTCCGGCCTATTTTTTGAATGACCCCCTTATTGTTGGTTGGAACCCTGACTGCGCCGTGTCTTTGTATACGCTGTATACACGCACAGTGTACGTCAATTTCTAATGGGTGCCTGCTCGCGCCGTCGCATCTGGCCCGCCTTAAAAATCGTTAGAGCAATAAGTTTGGTACGAGAGGAAAGCCCTTGAACATGGCAATCCTGTGGTGGTAAAATTGTGAAGATTGAGCAGGAAACTGGGATCGAAATTACCCGTTGTACATTTTGTTTTTCTCTCCGACAGCTATGTGCACAAAACTCCCATAGTGGAGGCTGTTGAAATCGTTTCTGAGCAACCCCGCCTACTTGAGGTTTTGTCTATCAAGAAGTGTGCAAGTCGCCCTATACCATTATAAAATGGAAGCAGGAATATGCCAGCATGACTAAGGTACAAACTGCATCTCCCTAGCATTTTTTGTTCCAGAGTTATTCCAGAGCGAAGCTGAAAGTTTTTTATTGTCCGGCCTATTTTTTGAATGACCCCCTTATTGTTGGTTGGAACCCTGACTGCGCCGTGTCTTTGTATACGCTGTATACACGGTCAGTGTACGTCAATTTCTAATGGGTGCCTGCTCGCGCCGTCGCATCTGGCCCCGCCTTAAAAATCGTCAGAGCAATAAGTTTGGTACGAGAGGAAAGCCCTTGAACATGGCATGCCTGTGGTGGTCAAATTTTGAAGATTGAGCAGGAAACTGGGATCGAAATTACCCGTTGTACATTTTGTTTTTCTCTCCGACAGCTCTGTGCACAAAACTCCCATAGTGGAGGCTGTTGAAATCGTTTCTGAGCAACCCCGCCTACTTGAGGTTTTGTCTATCAAGAAGTGTGCAAATCGCCTTAAACCTTTACAAAATGGACGCAGGAATATGCCAGCATGACTAAGGTACAAACTGCATCTCCCTAGCATTTTTTGTTCCAGAGTTATTCCAGAGCGTAGCTGAAAGTTTTTAATTGTCCAGCCTATTTTTTGAATGACCCCCTTATTGTTGGTTGGAACCCTGACTGCGCCATGTCTTTGTATCCGCTGTATACACGCACAGTGTACGTCAATTTCTAATGGGTGCCTGCTCGCGCCGTCGCATCTGGCCCCGCCTTAAAAATCGTCAGAGCAATAAGTTTGGTACGAGAGGAAAGCCCTTGAACATGGCAATCCTGTGGTGGTAAAACTTTGAAGATTGAGCAGGAAACTGGGATCGAAATTACCCGTTGTACTTTTTGTTTTTCTCTCCGACAGCTCTGTGCACAAAAACTCCCATAGTGGAGGCTGTTGAAATCGTTTCTGAGAAACCCCGCCTACTTGAGGTTTTGTCTATCAAGAAGTGTGCAAATCGCCCTAAACCTTTACAAAATGGACGCAGGAATATGCCAGCATGACTAATGTACAAACTGCATCTCCCTAGCAATTTTTGTTCCAGAGTTATTCCAGAGCGTAGCTGAAAGTTTTTAATTGTCCGGCCTATTTTTTGAATGACCCCCTTATTGTTGGTTGGAACCCTGACTGCGCCGTGTCTTTCTATACGCTGTATACACGCACAGTGTACGTCAATTTCTAATGGGTGCCTGCTCGCGCCGTCGCATCTGGCCCCGTCTTAAAAATCGTCAGAGCAATAAGTTTGGTACGAGAGGAAAGCCCTTGAATATGGCAATCCTGTGGTGGTAAAATTTTGAAGATTGAGCAGGATACTGGGATCGAAATTACCCGTTGTACATTTTGTTTTTCTCTCCGACAGCTCTGTGCACAAAACTCCCATAGTGGAGGCTGTTGAAATCGTGTATGAGCAACCCCGCCTACTTGAAGTTTTGTCTATCAAGAAGTGTGCAAGTCGCCCTATACCTTTATAAAATGGACGCAGGAATATGCCAGCATGACTAAGGTACAAACTGCATCTCCCTAGCATTTTTTGTTCCAGAGTTATTCCAGAGCGAAGCTGAAAGTTTTTTATTGTCCGGCCTATTTTTGAATGACCCCCTTATTGTTGGTTGGAACCCTGACTGCGCCGTGTCTTTCTATACGCTGTATACACGCACAGTGTACGTCAATTTCTAATGGGTGCCTGCTCGCGCCGTCGCATCTGGCCCCGTCTTAAAAATCGTCAGAGCAATAAGTTTGGTACGAGAGGAAAGCCCTTGAACATGGCAATTCTGTGGTGGTAAAATTTTGAAGATTGAGCAGGATACTGGGATCGAAATTACCCGTTGTACATTTTGTTTTTCTCTCCGACAGCTCTGTGCACAAAACTCCCATAGTGGAGGCTGTTGAAATCGTTTCTGAGCAACCCCGCCTACTTGAAGTTTTGTCTATCAAGAAGTGTGCAAGTCGCCCTATACCTTAAAGAAATGGACGCAGGAATATGCCAGCATGACTAAGGTACAAACTGCATCTCCCTAGCATTTTTTGTTCCTGAGTTATTTCAGAGCGTAGCTGAAATTTTTATTGTCCGGCCTATTTTTTGAATGACCCCCTTATTGTTGGTTGGAACCCTGACTGCGCCGTGTCTTTGTATACGCTGTATGCATGGTCAGTCTACGTCAATTTCTAATGGGTGCCTGCTCGCGCCGTCGCATCTTGCCTCGCCTTAAAAATCGTCAGAGCAATAAGTTTGGTACGAGAGGAAAGCCCTTGAACATGGCAATCCTGTGGTGGTAAAAGTTTGAAGATTGAGCAGGATACTGGGATCGAAATTACCCGTTGTACTTTTTGTTTTTCTCTCCGACAGCTCTGTGCACAAAACTCCCATAGTGGAGGCTGTTGAAATCGTTTCTGAGCAACCCCGCCTACTTGAGGTTTTGTCTATCAAGAAGTGTGCAAATCGCCCTAAACCTTTACAAAATGGACGCAGGAATATGCCAGCATGACTAATGTACAAACTGCATCTCCCTAGCAATTTTTGTTCCAGAGTTATTCCAGAGCGTAGCTGAAAGTTTTTAATTGTCCGGCCTATTTTTTGAATGACCCCCTTATTGTTGGTTGGAACCCTGACTGCGCCGTGTCTTTCTATACGCTGTATACACGCACAGTGTACGTCAATTTCTAATGGGTGCCTGCTCGCGCCGTCGCATCTGGCCCCGTCTTAAAAATCGTCAGAGCAATAAGTTTGGTACGAGAGGAAAGCCCTTGAATATGGCAATCCTGTGGTGGTAAAATTTTGAAGATTGAGCAGGATACTGGGATTGAAATTACCCGTTGTACATTTTGTCTTTCTCTCCGACAGCTCTGTGCACAAAACTCCCATAGTGGAGGCTGTTGAAATCGTTTCTGAGCAACCCCGCCTACTTGAGGTTTTGTCTATCAAGAAGTGTGCAAATCGCCCTAAACCTTTAAAAAATGGACGCAGGAATATGCCAGCATGACTAAGGTACAAACTGCATCTCCCTAGCATTTTTTGTTCCAGAGTTATTCCAGAGCGTAGCTGAAAGTTTTTAATTGTCCGGCCTATTTTTTGAATGACCCCCTTATTGTTGGTTGGAACCCTGACTGCGCCGTGTCTTTCTATATCTGTATACACGCACAGTGTACGTCAATTTATAATGGGTGCCTGCTCGCGCCGTCGCATCTGGCCCCGTCTTAAAAATCGTCAGAGCAATAAGTTTGGTACGAGAGGAAAGCCCTTGAACATGGCAATTCTGTGGTGGTAAAATTTTGAAGATTGAGCAGGATACTGGGATCGAAATTACCCGTTGTACATTTTGTTTTTCTCTCCGACAGCTCTGTGCACAAAACTCCCATAGTGGAGGCTGCTGAAATCGTTTCTGAGCAACCCCGCCTACTTGAGGTTTTGTCTATCAAGAAGTGTGCAAGTCGCCCTATACCTTTATAAAATGGACGCAGGAATATGCCAGCATGACTAAGGTACAAACTGCATCTCCCTAGCATTTTTTGTTCCAGAGTTATTCCAGAGCGAAGCTGAAAGTTTTTTATTGTCCGGCCTATTTTTTGAATGACCCCCTTATTGTTGGTTGGAACCCTGACTGCGCCGTGTCTTTCTATACGCTGTATACACGCACAGTGTACGTCAATTTCTAATGGGTGCCTGCTCGCGCCGTCGCATCTGGCCCCGTCTTAAAAATCGTCAGAGCAATAAGTTTGGTACGAGAGGAAAGCCCTTGAACATGGCAATTCTGTGGTGGTAAAATTATGAAGATTGAGCAGGATACTGGGATCGAAATTACCCGTTGTACATTTTGTTTTTCTCTCCGACAGCTCTGTGCACAAAACTCCCATAGTGGAGGCTGTTGAAATCGTTTCTGAGCAACCCCGCCTACTTGAAGTTTTGTCTATCAAGAAGTGTGCAAGTCGCCCTATACCTTAAAAAAATGGACGCAGGGATATGCCAGCATGACTAAGGTACAAACTGCATCTCCCTAGCATTTTTTGTTCCAGAGTTATTCCAGAGCGTAGCTGAAATTTTTATTGTCCGGCCTATTTTTTTGAATGACCCCCTTATTGTTGGTTGGAACCCTGACTGCGCCGTGTCTTTGTATCCGCTGTATACACGCACAGTGTACGTCAATTTCTAATGGGTGCCTGCTCGCGCCGTCGCCTCTGGCCCCGCCTTAAAAATCGTCAGAGCAATAAGTTTGGTACGAGAGGAAAGCCCTTGAACATGGCAAT
The DNA here is from genome assembly GCF_032118995.1 of Asterias amurensis. NCBI lineage: Eukaryota > Metazoa > Echinodermata > Asteroidea > Forcipulatida > Asteriidae > Asterias > Asterias amurensis. The sequence continues at coordinate 6,218,292 of NC_092650.1, read as the reverse complement.
CCTGTGGTGGTAAAATTTTGAAGATTGAGCAGGATACTGGGATCGAAATTACCCGTTGTACATTTTGTTTTTCTCTCCGACAGCTCTGTGCACAAAACTCCCATAGTGGAGGCTGTTGAAATCGTTTCTGAGCAACCCCGCCTAATTGAGGTTTTGTCTATCAAGAAGTGTGCAAATCGCCCTAAACCTTTACAAAATGGACGCAGGAATATGCCAGCATGACTAAGGTACAAACTGCATCTCCCTAGCATTTTTTGTTCCAGAGTTATTCCAGAGCGTAGCTGAAAGTTTTTAATTGTCCGGCCTATTTTTTGAATGACCCCCTTATTGTTGGTTGGAACCCTGACTGCGCCGTGTCTTTGTATCCGCTGTATACACGCACAGTGTACGTCAATTTCTAATGGGTGTCTGCTCGCGCCGTCGCATCTGGCCCCGCCTTAAAAATCGTCAGAGCAATAGGTTTGGTACTAGAGGAAAGCCTTGAACATGGCAATCCTGTGGTGGTAAAATTTTGAAGATTGAGCAGGAAACTGGGATCGAAATTACCCGTTGTACATTTTGTTTTTCTCTCCGACAGCTCTGTGCACAAAACTCCCATAGTGGAGGCTGTTGAAATCGTTTCTGAGCAACCCCGCCTAATTGAGGTTTTGTCTATCAAGAAGTGTGCAAATCGCCCTAAACCTTTACAAAATGGACGCAGGAATATGCCAGCATGACTAAGGTACAAACTGCATCTCCCTAGCATTTTTTGTTCCAGAGTTGTTCCAGAGCGTAGCTGAAAGTTTTTAATTGTCCGGCCTATTTTTTGAATGACCCCTTATTGTTGGTTGGAACCCTGACTGCGCCGTGTCTTTCTATACGCTGTATACACGCACAGTGTACGTCAATTTCTAATGGGTGCCTGCTCGCGCCGTCGCATCTGGCCCCGTCTTAAAAATCGTCAGAGCAATAAGTTTGGTACGAGAGGAAAGCCCTTGAACATGGCAATCCTGTGCTGGTAAAATTTTGAAGATTGAGCAGGATACTGGGATCGAAATTACCCGTTGTACATTTGTTTTTCTCTCCGACAGCTCTGTGCACAAAACTCCCATAGTGGAGGCTGTTGAAATCGTTTCTGAGCAACCCCGCCTACTTGAGGTTTTGTCTATCAAGAAGTGTGCAAATCGCCCTAAACCTTTACAAAATGGACGCAGGAAAGAGCGAGCATGACTAAGGTACAAACTGCATCTCCCTAGCATTTTTTGTTCCAGAGTTGTTCCAGAGCGTAGCTGAAAGTTTTTAATTGTCCGGCCTATTTTTTGAATGACCCCTTATTGTTGGTTGGAACCCTGACTGCGCCGTGTCTTTCTATACGCTGTATACACGCACAGTGTACGTCAATTTCTAATGGGTGCCTGCTCGCGCCGTCGCATCTGGACCCGTCTTAAAAAATGTCAGAGCAATAAGTTTGGTACGAGAGGAAAGCCCTTGAACATGGCAATCCTGTGGTGGTAAAATTTTGAAGATTGAGCAGGATACTGGGATCGAAATTACCCGTTGTACATTTTGTTTTTCTCTCCGACAGCTCTGTGCACAAAACTCCCATAGTGGAGGCTGTTGAAATCGTTTCTGAGCAACTCCGCCTACTTGAGGTTTTGTCTATCAAGAAGTGTGCAAGTCGCCCTATACCTTTATAAAATGGACGCAGGAATATGCCAGCATTACTAAGGTACAAACTGCATCTCCCTAGCATTTTTTGTTCCAGAGTTATCCCAGAGCGAAGCTGAAAGTTTTTTATTGTCCGGCCTATTTTTGAATGACCCCCTTATTGTTGGTTGGAACCCTGACTGCGCCGTGTCTTTGTATACGCTGTATACACGGTCAGTGTACGTCAATTTCTAATGGGTGCCTGCTCGCGCCGTCGCATCTGGCCTCGCCTTAAAAATCGTCAGAGCAATAAGTTTGGTACGAGAGGAAAGCCCTTGAACATGGCAATCCTGTGGTGGTAAATTTTGAAGATTGAGCAGGAAACTGGGATCGAAATTACCCGTTGTACATTTTGTTTTTCTCTCCGACAGCTCTGTGCACAAAACTCCCATAGTGGAGGCTGTTGAAATCGTTTCTGAGCAACCCCGCCTAATTGAGGTTTTGTCTATCAAGAAGTGTGCAAATCGCCCTAAACCTTTACAAAATGGACGCAGGAATATGCCAGCATGACTAAGGTACAAACTGCATCTCCCTAGCATTTTTTGTTCCAGAGTTGTTCCAGAGCGTAGCTGAAAGTTTTTAATTGTCCGGCCTATTTTTTGAATGACCCCTTATTGTTGGTTGGAACCCTGACTGCGCCGTGTCTTTCTATACGCTGTATACACGCACAGTGTACGTCAATTTCTAATGGGTGCCTGCTCGCGCCGTCGCATCTGGCCCCGTCTTAAAAATCGTCAGAGCAATAAGTTTGGTACGAGAGGAAAGCCCTTGAACATGGCAATCCTGTGGTGGTAAAATTTTGAAGATTGAGCAGGATACTGGGATCGAAATTACCCGTTGTACATTTGTTTTTCTCTCCGACAGCTCTGTGCACAAAACTCCCATAGTGGAGGCTGTTGAAATCGTTTCTGAGCAACCCCGCCTACTTGAGGTTTTGTCTATCAAGAAGTGTGCAAATCGCCCTAAACCTTTACAAAATGGACGCAGGAAAGAGCGAGCATGACTAAGGTACAAACTGCATCTCCCTAGCATTTTTTGTTCCAGAGTTGTTCCAGAGCGTAGCTGAAAGTTTTTAATTGTCCGGCCTATTTTTTTGAATGACCCCCTTATTGTTGGTTGGAACCCTGACTGCGCCGTGTCTTTCTATACGCTGTATACACGCACAGTGTACGTCAATTTCTAATGGGTGCCTGCTCGCGCCGTCGCATCTGGCCCCGTCTTAAAAAATGTCAGAGCAATAAGTTTGGTACGAGAGGAAAGCCCTTGAACATGGCAATCCTGTGGTGGTAAAATTTTGAAGATTGAGCAGGATACTGGGATCGAAATTACCCGTTGTACATTGTGTTTTTCTCTCCGACAGCTCTGTGCACAAAACTCCCAAAGTGGAGGCTGTTGAAATCGTTTCTGAGCAACCCCGCCTACTTGAGGTTTTGTCTATCAAGAAGTGTGCAAATCGCCCTAAACCTTTAAAAATGGACGCAGGAATATGCCAGCATGACTAAGGTACAAACTGCATCTCCCTAGCATTTTTTGTTCCAGAGTTATTCCAGAGCGTAGCTGAAAGTTTTTAATTGTCCGGCCTATTTTTTGAATGACCCCCTTATTGTTGGTTGGAACCCTGACTGCGCCGTGTCTTTCTATACGCTGTATACATGCACAGTGTACGTCAATTTCTAATGGGTGCCTGCTCGCGCCGTCGCATCTGGCCCCGTCTTAAAAATCGTCAGAGCAATAAGTTTGGTACGAGAGGAAAGCCCTTGAACATGGCAATTCTGTGGTGGTAAAATTTTGAAGATTGAGCAGGATACTGGGATCGAAATTACCCGTTGTACATTGTGTTTTTCTCTCCGACAGCTCTGTGCACAAAACTCCCATAGTGGAGGCTGTTGAAATCGTTTCTGACCAACACCGTCTACTTGAGGTTTTGTCTATCAAGAAGTGTGCAAATCGCCCTAAACCTTTACAAAATGGACGCAGGAAAGAGCGAGCATGACTAAGGTACAAACTGCATCTCCCTAGCATTTTTTGTTCCAGAGTTGTTCCAGAGCGTAGCTGAAAGTTTTTAATTGTCCGGCCTATTTTTTGAATGACCCCCTTATTGTTGGTTGGAACCCTGACTGCGCCGTGTCTTTCTATACGCTGTATACACGCACAGTGTACGTCAATTTCTAATGGGTGCCTGCTCGCGCCGTCGCATCTGGCCCCGTCTTAAAAAATGTCAGAGCAATAAGTTTGGTACGAGAGGAAAGCCCTTGAACATGGCAATCCTGTGGTGGTAAAATTTTGAAGATTGAGCAGGATACTGGGATCGAAATTACCCGTTGTACATTGTGTTTTTCTCTCCGACAGCTCTGTGCACAAAACTCCCAAAGTGGAGGCTGTTGAAATCGTTTCTGAGCAACCCCGCCTACTTGAGGTTTTGTCTATCAAGAAGTGTGCAAATCGCCCTAAACCTTTAAAAAATGGACGCAGGAATATGCCAGCATGACTAAGGTACAAACTGCATCTCCCTAGCATTTTTTGTTCCAGAGTTATTCCAGAGCGTAGCTGAAAGTTTTTAATTGTCCGGCCTATTTTTTGAATGACCCCTTATTGTTGGTTGGAACCCTGACTGCGCCGTGTCTTTCTATACGCTGTATACACGCACAGTGTACGTCAATTTTTTAATGGGTGCCTGCTCGCGCCGTCGCATCTGGCCCCGTCTTAAAAATCGTCAGAGCAATAAGATTGGTACGAGAGGAAAGCCCTTGAACATGGCAATCCTGTGGTGGTAAAATTTTGAAGATTGAGCAGGATACTGGGATCGAAATTACCCGTTGTACATTTTGTTTTTCTCTCCGACAGCTCTGTGCACAAAACTCCCATAGTGGAGGCTGTTGAAATCGTTTCTGAGCAACCCCGCCTACTTGAGGTTTTGTCTATCAAGAAGTGTGTAAGTCGCCCTATACCTTTATAAAATGGACGCAGAAATATGCAAGCATGACTAAGGTACAAACTGCATCTCCCTAGCATTTCTTGTTCCAGAGTTATTCCAGAGCGAAGCTGAAAGTTTTTAATTGTCCGGCCTATTTTTTGAATGACCCCCTTATTGTTGGTTGGAACCCTGACTGCGCCGTGTCTTTGTATACGCTGTATACACGGTCAGTGTACGTCAATTTCTAATGGATGCCTGCTCACGCCGTCGCATCTGGCCTCGCCTTAAAAATCGTCAGAGCAATAAGTTTGGTACGAGAGGAAAGCCTCTGAACATGGCAATCCTGTGGTGGTAAAATTTTGAAGATTGAGCAGGAAACTGGGATCGAAATTAGCCGTTGTACATTTTGTTTTTCTCTCCGACAGCTCTGTGCACAAAACTCCCATAGTGGAGGCTGTTGAAATCGTTTCTGAGCAACCCCGCCTAATTGAGGTTTTGTCTATCAAGAAGTGTGCAAATCGCCCTAAACCTTTACAAAATGGACGCAGGAATATGCCAGCATGACTAAGGTACAAACTGCATCTCCCTATCATTTTCTGTTCCAGAGTTATTCCAGAGCGTAGCTGAAAGTTTTTAATTGTCCGGCCCATTTTTTGAATGACCCCCTTATTGTTGGTTGGAACCCTGACTGCGCCGTGTCTTTCTGTACGCTGTATACACGCACAGTGTACGTCAATTTCTAATGGGTGCCGGCTCGCGCCGTCGCATCTGGCCCCGTCTTAAAAATCGTCAGAGCAATAAGTTTGGTACTAGAGGAAAGCTCTTGAACATGGCAATCCTGTGGTGGTAAAATTTTGAAGATTGAGCAGGATACTGGGATCGAAATTACCCGTTGTAAATTTTGTTTTTCTCTCCGACAGCTCTGTGCACAAAACTCCCATAGTGGAGGCTGTTGTAATCGTTTCTGAGCAACCCCGCCTACTTGAGGTTTTGTCTATCAAGAAGTGTGCAAGTCGCCCTATACCTTTATAAAATGGACGCAGGAATATGCCAGCATGACTAAGGTACAAACTGCATCTCCCTAGCATTTTTTGTTCCAGAGTTATTCCAGAGCGAAGCTGAAAGTTTTTTATTGTCCGGCCTATTTTTTGAATGACCCCCTTATTGTTGGTTGGAACCCTGACTGCGCCGTGTCTTTGTATACTCTGTATACACGGTCAGTGTACGTCAATTTCTAATGGGTGCCTGCTCGCGCCGTCGCATCTGGCCTCGCCTTAAAAATCGTCAGAGCAATAAGTTTGGTACTAGAGGAAAGCCCTTGAACATGACAGTCCTGTGGTCGTAAAATTTTGAAGATTGAGCAGGATACTGGAACCGAAATTACCCGTTGTACATTTTGTTTTTCTATCCGACAGCTCTGTGCACAAACCTCCCATAGTGGAGGCTGTTGAAATCGTTTCTGAGCAACCCCGCCTACTTGAGGTTTTGTCTATCAAGAAGTGTGCAAGTCGCCCTATACCTTTAACAAATGGACGCAGGAATATGCCAGCATGACTAAGGTACAAACTGCATCTCCCTAGCATTTTTTGTTCCAGAGTTATTCCAGAGCGTAGCTGAAAGTTTTTAATTGTCCGGCCTATTTTTTGAATGACCCCCTTATTGTTGGTTGGAACCCTGACTGCGCCGTGTCTTTGTATCCGCTGTATACACGCACAGTGTACGTCAATTTCTAATGGGTGCCTGCTCGCATCTGTCGCCTGCCTTAAAAATCGTTAGAGCAATAAGTTTGGTACGAGAGGAAAGCCCTTGAACATGGCAATCCTGTGGTGGTAATATTTTGAAGATTGAGCAGGATACTGGGTTCGAAATTACCCGTTGTACATTTTGTTTTTCTCTCCGACAGCTCTGTGCACAAAACTCCCATAGTGGAGGCTGTTGAAATCGTTTCTGAGCAACCCCGCCTACTTGAGGTTTTGTCTATCAAGAAGTGCGCAAGTCGCCCTATACCTTTATAAAATGGACGCAGGAATATGCCAGCATGACTAAGGTACAAACTGCATCTCCCTATCATTTTCTGTTCCAGAGTTATTCCAGAGCGTAGCTGAAAGTTTTTAATTGTCCGGCCTATTTTTTGAATGACCCCCTTATTGTTGGTTGGAACCCTGACTGCGCCGTGTCTTTCTGTACGCTGTATACACGCACAGTGTACGTCAATTTCTAATGGGTGCCTGCTCGCGCCGTCGCATCTGGCCTCGCCTTAAAAATCGTCAGAGCAATAAGTTTGGTACGAGAGGAAAGCCCTTGAACATGGCAATCCTGTGGTGGTAAAATTTTGAAGATTGAGCAGGAAACTGGGATCGAAATTACCCGTTGTACATTTTGTTTTTCTCTCCGACAGCTCTGTGCACAAAACTCCCATAGTGGTAGCTGTTGAAATCAATTCTGATCAACCCCGCCTAATTGAGGTTTTGTCTATCAAGAAGTGTGCAAGTCGCCCTAAACCTTTAAAAAATGGACGCAGAAATATGCCAGCATGACTAAGGTACAAACTGCATCTCCCTATCATTTTCTGTTCCAGAGTTATTCCAGGGCGTAGCTGAAAGTTTTTAATTGTCCGGCCTATTTTTTGAATGACCCCCTTATTGTTGGTTGAAACCCTGACTGCGCCGTGTCTTTCTGTACGCTGTATACACGCACAGTGTACGTCAATTTCTAATGGGTGCCTGCTCGCGTCGTCGCATCTGGCCCCGTCTTAAAAATCGTCAGAGCAATAAGTTTGGTACGAGAGGAAAGCCCTTGAACATGGCAATCCTGTGGTGGTAAAATTTTGAAGATTGAGCAGGATACTGGGATCGAAATTACCCGTTGTACATTTTGTTTTTCTCTCCGACAGCTCTGTGCACAAAACTCCCATAGTGGAGGCTGTTGAAATCGTTTCTGAGCAACCCCGCCTACTTGAGGTTTTGTCTATCAAGAAGTGTGCAAGTCGCCCTATACCTTTAACAAATGGACGCAGGAATATGCCAGCATGACTAAGGTACAAACTGCATCTCCCTAGCATTTTTTGTTCCAGAGTTATTCCAGAGCGTAGCTGAAAGTTTTTAATTGTCCGGCCTATTTTTTGAATGACCCCCTTATTGTTGGTTGGAACCCTGACTGCGCCGTGTCTTTGTATCCGCTGTATACACGCACAGTGTACGTCAATTTATAATGGGTGCCTGCTCGCGCCGTCGCATCTGTCGCCTGCCTTAAAAATCGTTAGAGCAATAGGTTTGGTACGAGAGGAAAGCCCTTGAACATGGCAATCCTGTGGTGGTAAAATTGTGAAGATTGAGCAGGAAACTGGGGTCGAAATTACCCGTTGTACATTTTATTTTTCTCTCCGACAGCTCTGTGCACAAAACTCCCATAGTGGAGGCTGTTGAAATCGTTTCTGAGCAACCCCGCCTACTTGAGGTTTTGTCTATCAAGAAGTGCGCAAGTCGCCCTATACCTTTACAAAATGGACGCAGGAATATGCCAGCATGACTAAGGTACAAACTGCATCTCCCTAGCATTTTTTGTTCCAGAGTTGTTCCAGAGCGTAGCTGAAAGTTTTTAATTGTCCGGCCTATTTTTTGAATGACCCCCTTATTGTTGGTTGGAACCCTGACTGCGCCGTGTCTTTCTGTACGCTGTATACACGCACAGTGTACGTCAATTTCTAATGGGTGCCTGCTCGCGTCGTCGCATCTGGCCCCGTCTTAAAAATCGTCAGAGCAATAAGTTTGGTACGAGAGGAAAGCCCTTGAACATGGCAATCCTGTGGTGGTAAAATTTTGAAGATTGAGCAGGATACTGGGATCGAAATTACCCGTTGTACATTTTGTTTTTCTCTCCGACAGCTCTGTGCACAAAACTCCCATAGTGGAGGCTGTTGAAATCGTTTCTGAGCAAACCCGCCTACTTGAGGTTTTGTCTATCAAGAAGTGTGCAAATCGCCCTAAACCTTTACAAAATGGACGCAGGAATATGCCAGCATGACTAAGGTACAAACTGCATCTCCCTAGCATTTTTTGTTCCAGAGTTGTTCCAGAGCGTAGCTGAAAGTTTTTAATTGTCCGGCCTATTTTTTGAATGACCCCCTTGTTGTTGGTTGGAACCCTGACTGCGCCGTGTCTTTCTGTACGCTGTATACACGCACAGTGTACGTCAATTTCTAATGGGTGCCTGCTCGCGCCGTCGCATCTGGCCACGCCTTAAAAATCGTCAGAGCAATAAGTTTGGTACGAGAGAAAAGCTCTTGAACATGGCAATCCTGTGGTCGTAAAATTTTGAAGATTGAGCAGGATACTGGAATCGAAATTACCCGTTGTACATTTTGTTTTTCTATCCGACAGCTCTGTGCACAAAACTCCCATAGTGGAGGCTGTTGAAATCGTTTCTGAGCAACCCCGCCTACTTGAGGTTTTGTCTATCAAGAAGTGTGCAAGTCGCCCTATACCTTTAACAAATGGACGCAGGAATATGCCAGCATGACTAAGGTACAAACTGCATCTCCCTAGCATTTTTTGTTCCAGAGTTATTCCAGAGCGTAGCTGAAAGTTTTTAATTGTCCGGCCTATTTTTTGAATGACCCCCTTATTGTTGGTTGGAACCCTGACTGCGCCGTGTCTTTGTATCCGCTGTATACACGCACAGTGTACGTCAATTTATAATGGGTGCCTGCTCGCGCCGTCGCATCTGTCGCCTGCCTTAAAAATCGTTAGAGCAATAAGTTTGGTACGAGAGGAAAGCCCTTGAACATGGCAATCCTGTGGTGGTAAAATTGTGAAGATTGAGCAGGAAACTGGGATCGAAATTACCCGTTGTACATTTTATTTTTCTCTCCGACAGCTCTGTGCACAAAACTCCCATAGTGGAGGCTGTTGAAATCGTTTCTGAGCAACCCCGCCTACTTGAGGTTTTGTCTATCAAGAAGTGCGCAAGTCGCCCTATACCTTTATAAAATGGACGCAGGAATATGCCAGCATGACTAAGGTACAAACTGCATCTCCCTATCATTTTCTGTTCCAGAGTTATTCCAGAGCGTAGCTGAAAGTTTTTAATTGTCCGGCCTATTTTTTGAATGACCCCCTTATTGTTGGTTGGAACCCTGACTGCGCCGTGTCTTTCTGTACGCTGTATACACGCACAGTGTACGTCAATTTCTAATGGGTGCCTGCTCGCGCCGTCGCATCTGGCCTCGCCTTAAAAATCGTCAGAGCAATAAGTTTGGTACGAGAGGAAAGCCCTTGAACATGGCAATCCTGTGGTGGTAAAATTTTGAAGATTGAGCAGGAAACTGGGATCGAAATTACCCGTTGTACATTTTGTTTTTCTCTCCGACAGCTCTGTGCACAAAACTCCCATAGTGGTAGCTGTTGAAATCAATTCTGATCAACCCCGCCTAATTGAGGTTTTGTCTATCAAGAAGTGTGCAAGTCGCCGTAAACCTTTAAAAAATGGACGCAGAAATATGCCAGCATGACTAAGGTACAAACTGCATCTCCCTATCATTTTCTGTTCCAGAGTTATTCCAGGGCGTAGCTGAAAGTTTTTAATTGTCCGGCCTATTTTTTGAATGACCCCCTTATTGTTGGTTGAAACCCTGACTGCGCCGTGTCTTTCTGTACGCTGTATACACGCACAGTGTACGTCAATTTCTAATGGGTGCCTGCTCGCGTCGTCGCATCTGGCCCCGTCTTAAAAATCGTCAGAGCAATAAGTTTGGTACGAGAGGAAAGCCCTTGAACATGGCAATCCTGTGGTGGTAAAATTTTGAAGATTGAGCAGGATACTGGGATCGAAATTACCCGTTGTACATTTTGTTTTTCTCTCCGACAGCTCTGTGCACAAAACTCCCATAGTGGAGGCTGTTGAAATCGTTTCTGAGCAACCCCGCCTACTTGAGGTTTTGTCTATCAAGAAGTGTGCAAGTCGCCCTATACCTTTAACAAATGGACGCAGGAATATGCCAGCATGACTAAGGTACAAACTGCATCTCCCTAGCATTTTTTGTTCCAGAGTTATTCCAGAGCGTAGCTGAAAGTTTTTAATTGTCCGGCCTATTTTTTGAATGACCCCCTTATTGTTGGTTGGAACCCTGACTGCGCCGTGTCTTTGTATCCGCTGTATACACGCACAGTGTACGTCAATTTATAATGGGTGCCTGCTCGCGCCGTCGCATCTGTCGCCTGCCTTAAAAATCGTTAGAGCAATAGGTTTGGTACGAGAGGAAAGCCCTTGAACATGGCAATCCTGTGGTGGTAAAATTGTGAAGATTGAGCAGGAAACTGGGGTCGAAATTACCCGTTGTACATTTTATTTTTCTCTCCGACAGCTCTGTGCACAAAACTCCCATAGTGGAGGCTGTTGAAATCGTTTCTGAGCAACCCCGCCTACTTGAGGTTTTGTCTATCAAGAAGTGCGCAAGTCGCCCTATACCTTTACAAAATGGACGCAGGAATATGCCAGCATGACTAAGGTACAAACTGCATCTCCCTAGCATTTTTTGTTCCAGAGTTGTTCCAGAGCGTAGCTGAAAGTTTTTAATTGTCCGGCCTATTTTTTGAATGACCCCCTTATTGTTGGTTGGAACCCTGACTGCGCCGTGTCTTTCTGTACGCTGTATACACGCACAGTGTACGTCAATTTCTAATGGGTGCCTGCTCGCGTCGTCGCATCTGGCCCCGTCTTAAAAATCGTCAGAGCAATAAGTTTGGTACGAGAGGAAAGCCCTTGAACATGGCAATCCTGTGGTGGTAAAATTTTGAAGATTGAGCAGGATACTGGGATCGAAATTACCCGTTGTACATTTTGTTTTTCTCTCCGACAGCTCTGTGCACAAAACTCCCATAGTGGAGGCTGTTGAAATCGTTTCTGAGCAAACCCGCCTACTTGAGGTTTTGTCTATCAAGAAGTGTGCAAATCGCCCTAAACCTTTACAAAATGGACGCAGGAATATGCCAGCATGACTAAGGTACAAACTGCATCTCCCTAGCATTTTTTGTTCCAGAGTTGTTCCAGAGCGTAGCTGAAAGTTTTTAATTGTCCGGCCTATTTTTTGAATGACCCCCTTGTTGTTGGTTGGAACCCTGACTGCGCCGTGTCTTTCTGTACGCTGTATACACGCACAGTGTACGTCAATTTCTAATGGGTGCCTGCTCGCGCCGTCGCATCTGGCCACGCCTTAAAAATCGTCAGAGCAATAAGTTTGGTACGAGAGAAAAGCTCTTGAACATGGCAATCCTGTGGTCGTAAAATTCTGAAGATTGAGCAGGATACTGGAATCGAAATTACCCGTTGTACATTTTGTTTTTCTATCCGACAGCTCTGTGCACAAAACTCCCATAGTGGAGGCTGTTGAAATCGTTTCTGAGCAACCCCGCCTACTTGAGGTTTTGTCTATCAAGAAGTGTGCAAGTCGCCCTATACCTTTAACAAATGGACGCAGGAATATGCCAGCATGACTAAGGTACAAACTGCATCTCCCTAGCATTTTTTGTTCCAGAGTTATTCCAGAGCGTAGCTGAAAGTTTTTAATTGTCCGGCCTATTTTTTGAATGACCCCCTTATTGTTGGTTGGAACCCTGACTGCGCCGTGTCTTTGTATCCGCTGTATACACGCACAGTGTACGTCAATTTATAATGGGTGCCTGCTCGCGCCGTCGCATCTGTCGCCTGCCTTAAAAATCGTTAGAGCAATAAGTTTGGTACGAGAGGAAAGCCCTTGAACATGGCAATCCTGTGGTGGTAAAATTGTGAAGATTGAGCAGGAAACTGGGATCGAAATTACCCGTTGTACATTTTATTTTTCTCTCCGACAGCTCTGTGCACAAAACTCCCATAGTGGAGGCTGTTGAAATCGTTTCTGAGCAACCCCGCCTACTTGAGGTTTTGTCTATCAAGAAGTGCGCAAGTCGCCCTATACCTTTACAAAATGGACGCAGGAATATGCCAGCATGACTAAGGTACAAACTGCATCTCCCTAGCATTTTTTGTTCCAGAGTTGTTCCAGAGCGTAGCTGAAAGTTTTTAATTGTCCGGCCTATTTTTTGAATGACCCCCTTGTTGTTGGTTGGAACCCTGACTGCGCCGTGTCTTTCTGTACGCTGTATACACGCACAGTGTACGTCAATTTCTAATGGGTGCCTGCTCGCGCCGTCGCATCTGGCCACGCCTTAAAAATCGTCAGAGCAATAAGTTTGGTACGAGAGAAAAGCTCTTGAACATGGCAATCCTGTGGTCGTAAAATTTTGAAGATTGAGCAGGATACTGGAATCGAAATTACCCGTTGTACATTTTGTTTTTCTATCCGACAGCTCTGTGCACAAATCTCCCATAGTGGAAGCTGTTGAAATCAATTCTGATCAACCCCGCCTACTTGAGGTTTTGTCTATCAAGAAGTGTGCAAGTCGCCCTAAACCTTTAAAAAATGGACGCAGAAATATGCCAGCATGACTAAGGTACAAACTGCATCTCCCTATCATTTTTTGTTCCAGAGTTGTTCCAGAGCGTAGCTGAAAGTTTTTAATTGTCCGGCCTATTTTTTGAACGACCCCCTTGTTGTTGGTTGGAACCCTGACTGCGCCGTGTCTTTCTGTACGCTGTATACACGCACAGTGTACGTCAATTTCTAATGGGTGCCTGCTCGCGCCGTCGCATCTGGCCACGCCTTAAAAATCGTCAGAGCAATAAGTTTGGTACGAGAGAAAAGCTCTTGAACATGGCAATCCTGTGGTGGTAAAATTTTGAAGATTGAGCAGGATACTGGAATCGAAATTACCCGTTGTACATTTTGTTTTTCTATCCGACAGCTCTGTGCACAAAACTCCCATAGTGGAGGCTGTTGAAATCGTTTCTGAGCAACCCCGCCTACTTGAGGTTTTGTCTATCAAGAAGTGAGCAGGTCGCCCTATACCTTTAACAAATGGACGCAGGAATATGCCAGCATGACTAAGGTACAAACTGCATCTCCCTAGCATTTTTTGTTCCAGAGTTATTCCAGAGCGTAGCTGAAAGTTTTTAATTGTCCGGCCTATTTTTTGAATGACCCCCTTATTGTTGGTTGGAACCCTGACTGCGCCGTGTCTTTGTATCCGCTGTATACACGCACAGTGTACGTCAATTTATAATGGGTGCCTGCTCGCGCCGTCGCATCTGTCGCCTGCCTTAAAAATCGTCAGAGCAATAAGTTTGGTACGAGAGGAAAGCCCTTGAACATGGCAATCCTGTGGTGGTAATATTTTGAAGATTGAGCGGGATACTGGGTTCGAAATTACCCGTTGTACATTTTGTTTTTCTCTCCGACAGCTCTGTGCACAAAACTCCCATAGTGGAGGCTGTTGAAATCGTTTCTGAGCAACCCCGCCTAATTGAGGTTTTGTCTATCAAGAAGTGTGCAAGTCGCCCTAAACCTTTAAGAAATGGACGCAGGAATATGCCAGCATGACTAAGGTACAAACTGCATCTCCCTATCATTTTCTGTTCCAGAGTTATTCCAGAGCGTAGCTGAAAGTTTTTAATTGTCCGGCCTATTTTTTGAATGACCCCCTTGTTGTTGGTTGGAACCCTGACTGCGCCGTGTCTTTCTGTACGCTGTATACACGCACAGTGTACGTCAATTTCTAATGGGTGCCTGCTCGCGCCGTCGCATCTGGCCACGCCTTAAAAATCGTCAGAGCAATAAGTTTGGTACGAGAGAAAAGCTCTTGAACATGGCAATCCTGTGGTGGTAAAATTTTGAAGATTGAGCAGGATACTGGAATCGAAATTACCCGTTGTACATTTTGTTTTTCTATCCGACAGCTCTGTGCACAAAACTCCCATAGTGGAGGCTGTTGAAATCGTTTCTGAGCAACCCCGCCTACTTGAGGTTTTGTCTATCAAGAAGTGTGCAAGTCACCCTATACCTTTAACAAATGGACGCAGGAATATGCCAGCATGACTAAGGTACAAACTGCATCTCCCTAGCATTTTTTGTTCCAGAGTTATTCCAGAGCGTAGCTGAAAGTTTTTAATTGTCCGGCCTATTTTTTGAATGACCCCCTTATTGTTGGTTGGAACCCTGACTGCGCCGTGTCTTTCTATCCGCTGTATACACGCACAGTGTACGTCAATTTATAATGGGTGCCTGCTCGCGCCGTCGCATCTGTCGCCTGCCTTAAAAATCGTTAGAGCAATAAGTTTGGTACGAGAGGAAAGCCCTTGAACATGGCAATCCTGTGGTGGTAATATTTTGAAGATTGAGCAGGATACTGGGTTCGAAATTACCCGTTGTACATTTTGTTTTTCTCTCCGACAGCTCTGTGCACAAAACTCCCATAGTGGAGGCTGTTGAAATCGTTTCTGAGCAACCCCGCCTAATTGAGGTTTTGTCTATCAAGAAGTGTGCAAGTCGCCCTAAACCTTTAAGAAATGGACGCAGGAATATGCCAGCATGACTAAGGTACAAACTGCATCTCCCTATCATTTTCTGTTCCAGAGTTATTCCAGAGCGTAGCTGAAAGTTTTTAATTGTCCGGCCTATTTTTTGAATGACCCCCTTATTGTTGGTTGGAACCCTTACTGCGCCGTGTCTTTCTGTACGCTGTATACACGCACAGTGTACGTCAATTTATAATGGGTGCCTGCTCGCGCCGTCGCATCTGTCGCCTGCCTTAAAAATCGTTAGAGCAATAAGTTTGGTACGAGAGGAAAGCCCTTGAACATGGCAATCCTGTGGTGGTAATATTTTGAAGATTGAGCAGGATACTGGGTTCGAAATTACCCGTTGTACATTTTGTTTTTCTCTCCGACAGCTCTGTGCACAAAACTCCCATAGTGGAGGCTGTTGAAATCGTTTCTGAGCAACCCCGCCTAATTGAGGTTTTGTCTATCAAGAAGTGTGCAAGTCGCCCTAAACCTTTAAGAAATGGACGCAGGAATATGCCAGCATGACTAAGGTACAAACTGCATCTCCCTATCATTTTCTGTTCCAGAGTTATTCCAGAGCGTAGCTGAAAGTTTTTAATTGTCCGGCCTATTTTTTGAATGACCCCCTTATTGTTGGTTGGAACCCTTACTGCGCCGTGTCTTTCTGTACGCTGTATACACGCACAGTGTACGTCAATTTCTAATGGGTGCCTGCTCGCGCCGTCGCATCTGGCCCCGTCTTAAAAATCGTCAGAGCAATAAGTTTGGTACTAGAGGAAAGCCCTTGAACATGGCAATCCTGTGGTGGTAAAATTTTGAAGATTGAGCAGGATACTGGGATCGAAATTACCCGTTGTACATTTTGTTTTTCTCTCCGACAGCTCTGTGCACAAAACTCCCATAGTGGAGGCTTTTGAAATCGTTTCTGAGCAACCCCGCCTACTTGAGGTTTTGTCTATCAAGAAGTGCGCAAGTCGCCCTATACCTTTACAAAATGGACGCAGGAATATGCCAGCATGACTAAGGTACAAACTGCATCTCCCTAGCATTTTTCTTTCCAGAGTTATTCCAGAGCGAAGCTGAAAGTTTTTAATTGTCCGGCCTATTTTTTGAATGACCCCCTTATTGTTGGTTGGAACCCTGACTGCGCCGTGTCTTTGTATCCGCTGTATACACGCACAGTGTACGTCAATTTATAATGGGTGCCTGCTCGCGCCGTCGCATCTGTCGCCTGCCTTAAAAATCGTCAGAGCAATAAGTTTGGTACGAGAGGAAAGCCCTTGAACATGGCAATCCTGTGGTGGTAATATTTTGAAGATTGAGCAGGATACTGGGTTCGAAATTACCCGTTGTACATTTTGTTTTTCTCTCCGACAGCTCTGTGCACAAAACTCCCATAGTGGAGGCTGTTGAAATCGTTTCTGAGCAACCCCGCCTAATTGAGGTTTTGTCTATCAAGAAGTGTGCAAGTCGCCCTAAACCTTTAAGAAATGGACGCAGGAATATGCCAGCATGACTAAGGTACAAACTGCATCTCCCTAGCATTTTCTGTTCCAGAGTTATTCCAGAGCGTAGCTGAAAGTTTTTAATTGTCCGGCCTATTTTTTGAATGACCCCCTTGTTGTTGGTTGGAACCCTGACTGCGCCGTGTCTTTCTGTACGCTGTATACACGCACAGTGTACGTCAATTTCTAATGGGTGCCTGCTCGCGCCGTCGCATCTGGCCACGCCTTAAAAATCGTCAGAGCAATAAGTTTGGTACGAGAGAAAAGCTCTTGAACATGGCAATCCTGTGGTGGTAAAATTTTGAAGATTGAGCAGGATACTGGAATCGAAATTACCCGTTGTACATTTTGTTTTTCTATCCGACAGCTCTGTGCACAAAACTCCCATAGTGGAGGCTGTTGAAATCGTTTCTGAGCAACCCCGCCTACTTGAGGTTTTGTCTATCAAGAAGTGTGCAAGTCGCCCTATACCTTTAACAAATGGACGCAGGAATACGCCAGCATGACTAAGGTACAAACTGCATCTCCCTAGCATTTTTTGTTCCAGAGTTATTCCAGAGCGTAGCTGAAAGTTTTTAATTGTCCGGCCTATTTTTTGAATGACCCCCTTATTGTTGGTTGGAACCCTGACTGCGCCGTGTCTTTCTATCCGCTGTATACACGCACAGTGTACGTCAATTTATAATGGGTGCCTGCTCGCGCCGTCGCATCTGTCGCCTGCCTTAAAAATCGTTAGAGCAATAAGTTTGGTACGAGAGGAAAGCCCTTGAACATGGCAATCCTGTGGTGGTAATATTTTGAAGATTGAGCAGGATACTGGAATCGAAATTACCCGTTGTACATTTTGTTTTTCTATCCGACTGCTCTGTGCACAAAACTCCCATAGTGGAGGCTGTTGAAATCGTTTCTGAGCAACCCCGCCTACTTGAGGTTTTGTCTATCAAGAAGTGTGCAAGTCGCCCTATACCTTTAACAAATGGACGCAGGAATATGCCAGCATGACTAAGGTACAAACTGCATCTCCCTAGCATTTTTTGTTCCAGAGTTATTCCAGAGCGTAGCTGAAAGTTTTTAATTGTCCGGCCTATTTTTTGAATGACCCCCTTATTGTTGGTTGGAACCCTGACTGCGCCGTGTCTTTGTATCCGCTGTATACACGCACAGTGTACGTCAATTTATAATGGGTGCCTGCTCGCGCCGTCGCATCTGTCGCCTGCCTTAAAAATCGTTAGAGCAATAAGTTTGGTACGAGAGGAAAGCCCTTGAACATGGCAATCCTGTGGTGGTAATATTTTGAAGATTGAGCAGGATACTGGGATCGAAATTACCCGTTGTACATTTTGTTTTTCTCTCCGACAGCTCTGTGCACAAAACTCCCATAGTGGAGGCTTTTGAAATCGTTTCTGAGCAACCCCGCGTACTTGAGGTTTTGTCTATCAAGAAGTGGGCAAGTCGCCCTATACCTTTATAAAATGGACGCAGGAATATTCCAGCATGGCTAAGGTACAAACTGCTTCTCCCTAGCATTTTTTGTTTTAGAGTTATTCCAGAGCGAAGCTGAAAGTTTTTTATTGTCCGGCCTATTTTTTGAATGACCCCCTTATTGTTGGTTGGAACCCTGACTGCGCCGTGTCTTTCTATACGCTGTATACACGCACAGTGTACGTCAAATTCTAATGGGTGCCTGCTCGCGCCGTCGCATCTGGCCCCGCCATAAAAATCGTCACAGCAATAAGTTTGTTACGAGAGGAAAGCCCTTGAACAGGGCAATCCTGTGGTGGTGAAATTTTGAAGATTGTGCAGGATACTGGGATCGAAATTACCCGTTGTACATTTTGTTTTTCTCTCCGACAGCTCTGTGCACAAAACTCCCATAGTGGAGGCTGTTGAAATCGTTTCTGAGCAACCCCGCCTACTTGAGGTTTTGTCTATCAAGAAGTGTGCAAGTCGCCCTAACCTTTAAAAAATGGACGCAGGAATATTCCAGCATAACTCAGGTACAAATTGCATCTCCCTAGCATTTTTTGTTTCAGAGTTATTCCAGAGCGTAGCTGAAAGTTTTTAATTGTCCGGCCTATTTTTTGAATGACCCCCTTATTGTTGGTTGGAACCCTGACTGCGCCGTATCTTTGTATACGCTGTATACACGCACAGTGTACGTCAATTTCTAATGGGTGCCTGCTCACGCCGTCGCGTCTGGCCCCGCCTTAAAAATCGTCAGAGCAATAAGTTTGGTACGAGAGGAAAGCCCTTGAACATGGCAATCCTGTGGTGGTAAAATTTTGAAGTTTGAGCAGGATACTGGGATCGAAATTACCCGTTGTAAATTTTGTTTTTCTCTCCGACAGCTCTGTGCACAAAACTCCCATAGTGGAGGCTGTTGAAATCGTTTTTGAGCAACCCCGCCTACTTGAGGTTTTGTCTATCAAGAAGTGTGCAAGTCGCCCTAAACCTTTAAAAAATGGACCCAGGAATATGCCAGCATGACTAAGGTACAAACTGCATCTCCCTAGCATTTTTTGTTCCAGAGTTATTCCAGAGCGTAGCTGAAAGTTTTTAATTGTCCGGCCTATTTTTTGAGTGACCCCCTTATTGTTGGTTGGAACCCTGACTGCGCCGTATCTTTGTATCCGCTGTATACACGCACAGTGTACGTCAATTTCTAATGGGTGCCTGCTCACGCCGTCGCGTCTGGCCCCGCCTTAAAAATCGTCAGAGCAATAAGTTTGGTACGAGAGGAAAGCCCTTGAACATGGCAATCCTGTGGTGGTAAAATTTTGAAGTTTGAGCAGGATACTGGGATCGAAATTACCCGTTGTAAATTTTGTTTTTCTCTCCGACAGCTCTGTGCACAAAACTCCCATAGTGGAGGCTGTTGAAATCGTTTTTGAGCAACCCCGCCTACTTGAGGTTTTGTCTATCAAGAAGTGTGCAAGTCGCCCTAAACCTTTAAAAAATGGACGCAGGAATATGCCAGCATGACTAAGGTACAAACTGCGTCTCCCTAGCATTTTTTGTTCCAAAGTTATTCCAGAGCGTAGCTGAAAGTTTTTAATTGTCCGGCCTATTTTTTGAATGACCCCCTTATTGTTGGTTGGAACCCTGACTGCGCAGTGTCTTTCTATACGCTGTATACACGCACAGTGTACGTCAATTTCTAATGGGTGCCTGCTCGCGCCGTCGCATCTGGCCCCGCCTTAAAAATCGTCAGAGCAATATGTTTCGTACGAGAGGAAAGCCCTTGAACATGGCAATCTTGTGGTGGTAAAATTTTGAAGATTGAGCAGGATACTGGGATCGAAATTACCCGTTGTACATTTTGTTTTTCTCTCCGACAGCTCTGTGCACAAAACTCCCATAGTGGAGGCTGTTGAAATCGTTTCTGAGCAACCCCGCCTACTTGAGGTTTTGTCTATCAAGAAGTGTGCAAATCGCCCTAAACCTTTAAAAAATGGACGCAGGAATATGCCAACATGACTAAGGTACAAACTGCATCTCCCTAGCATTTTTTGTTCCAGAGTTATTCCAGAGCGTAGCTGAAAGTTTTTAATTGTCCGACCTATTTTTTGAATGACCCCCTTATTGTTGGTTGGAACCTTGACTGCGCCGTGTCTTTGTATACACTGTATACACGCACAGTGTACGTCAATTTCTAATGGGTGCCTGCTCGCGCCGTCGCATCTGGCCCCGCCTTAAAAATCGTCAGAGCAATATGTTTCGTACGAGAGGAAAGCCCTTGAACATGGCATTCCTGTGGTGGTAAAAT
Source organism: Asterias amurensis (assembly GCF_032118995.1). Lineage (NCBI taxonomy): Eukaryota > Metazoa > Echinodermata > Asteroidea > Forcipulatida > Asteriidae > Asterias > Asterias amurensis. The sequence goes on along the minus strand of NC_092650.1, from coordinate 6,197,987 downwards.
TTTGAAGATTGAGCAGGATACTGGGATCGAAATTACCCGTTGTACATTTTGTTTTTCTCTCCGACAGCTCTGTGCACAAAACTCCCATAGTGGAGGCTGTTGAAATCGTTTCTGAGCAACCCCGCCTACTTGAGGTTTTGTCTATCAAGAAGTGTGCAAGTCGCCCTAACCTTTAAAAAATTGACGCAGGAATAAGCCAGCATGACTCAGGTACAAGCTGCATCTCCCTAGCATTTTTTGTTCCAGAGTTATTCCAGAGCGTAGCTGAAAGTTTTTAATTGTCCGGCCTATTTTTTGAGTGACCCCCTTATTGTTGGTTGGAACCCTGACTGCGCCGTATCTTTGTATACGCTGTATACACGCACAGTGTACGTCAATTTCTAATGGGTGCCTGCTCACGCCGTCGCATCTGGCCCCGTCTTAAAAATCGTCAGAGCAATAAGTTTGGTACGAGAGGAAAGCCCTTGAACATGGCAATTCTGTGGTGGTAAAATTTTGAAGTTTGAGCAGGATACTGGGATCGAAATTACCCGTTGTAAATTTTGTTTTTCTCTCCGATAGCTCTGGGCACAAAACTCCCATAGTGGAGGCTGTTGAAATCGTTTTTGAGCAACCCCGCCTACTTGAGGTTTTGTCTATCAAGAAGTGTGCAAGTCGCCCTAACCTTTAAAAAATGGACGCAGGAATATTCCAGCATGACTCAGGTACAAATTGCATCTCCCTAGCATTTTTTGTTTCAGAGTTATTCCAGAGCGTAGCTGAAAGTTTTTAATTGTCCGGCCTATTTTTTGAATGACCCCCTTATTGTTGGTTGGAACCCTGACTGCGCCGTGTCTTTCTATACGCTGTATACACGCACAGTGTACGTCAATTTCTAATGAGTGCTTGCTCGCGCCGTCGCATCTGGCCCCGCCTTAAAAATCGTCAGAGCTATAAGTTTGGTACGAGAGGAAAGCCCTTGAACATGGCAATCCTGTGGTGGTAAAATTCTGACGATTGAGCAGGATACTGGGATCGAAATTACCCGTTGTACATTTTGTTTTTCTCTCCGACAGCTCTGTGCACAAAACTCCCATAGTGGAGGCTGTTCAAATCGTTTCTGAGCAATCCCGCCTACTTGAGGTTTTGTCTATCAAGAAGTGTGCAAGTCGCTTAACCTTTAAACAATTGACGCAGGAATATGCCAGCATGACTCAGGTACAAGCTGCATCTCCCTAGCATTTTTTGTTCCAGAGTTATTCCAGAGCGTAGCTGAAAGTTTTTAATTGTCCGGCCTATTTTTTGAGTGACCCCCTTATTGTTGGTTGGAACCCTGACTGCGCCGTATCTTTGTATACGCTGTTTACACGCACAGTGTACGTCAATTTCTCAAGGGTGCCTGCTCGCGCCGTCGCATCTGGCCCCGCCTTAAAAATCGTCAGAGCAATAAGTTTGGGACGAGAGGAAAGCCCTTGAACATGGCAATCCTGTGGTGGTAAAATTTTGAAGATTGAGCAGGATACTGGGATCGAAATTACCAGTTGTACATTTTGTTTTTCTCTCCGACAGCTCTGTGCACAAAACTCCCATAGTGGAGGCAATTGAAATCGTTTCTGAACAACCCCGCCTACTTGAAGTTTTGTCTATCAATAAGTGTGCAAGTCGCCCTAAACCTTTAAAAAATGGACGCAGGAATATGCCAGCATGACTAATGTACAAACTGCATCTCCCTAGCATTTTTTTGTTCCAGAGTTATTCCAGAGCGTAGCTGAAAGTTTTTAATTTTCCGGCCTAATGTTTTGAATCACCCCCTTATTGTTGGTTGGCACCCTGACTGCGCTGTGTCTTTCTATACGCTGTATACACGCACAGTGTACGTCAATTTCTAATGGGTGCCTGCTCGCGCCGTCGCATCTGGCCCCGTCTTAAAAATCGTCAGAGCAATAAGTTTGGTACGAGAGGAAAGCCCTTGAACATGGCAATTCTGTGGTGGTAAAATTTTGAAGATTGAACAGGATACTGGGATCGAAATTACCCGTTGGACATTTTGTTTTTCTCTCCGACAGCTCTGTGCACAAAACTCCCATAGTGGAGGCTGTTGAAATCGTTTATGAGCAACCCCGCCTACTTCAGGTTTTGTCTATCAATAAGTGTGCAAGTCGCCCTAAACCTTTAAAAAATGGACGCAGGAATATGCCAGCATGACTAAGGTACAAACTGCATCTCCCTAGCATTTTTTGTTCCAGAGTTATTCCAGAGCGTAGCTGAAAGTTTTTAATTGTCCGGCATATTTTTTGAATGACCCCCTTATTGTTGGTTGGAACCCTGACTGCGCCGTGTCTTTCTAAACGCTGTATACATACACAGTGTACGTCAATTTTTAATGGGTGCCTGCTCGCGCCGTCGCATCTGGCCCCGTCTTAAAATTCGTCAGAGCAATAAGTTTGGGACGAGAGGAAAGCCCTTGAACATGGCAATCCTGTGGTGGTAATATTTTGAAGATTGAGCAGGATACTGGGATCGAAATTACCCGTTGGACATTTTGTTTTTCTCTCCGACAGCTCTTTGCACAAAACTCCCATAGTGGAGGCTGTTGAAATCGTTTCTGAGCAACCCCGCCTACTTGAAGTTTTGTCTATCAAGAAGTGTGCAAGTCGCCCTAAACCTTAAAAAAATGGACGCAGGAATATGCCAGCATGACTAAGGTACAAACTGCATCTCCCTAGCATTTTTTGTTTCAGAGTTATTCCAGAGCGTAGCTGAAAGTTTTTAATTGTCCGGCCTATTTTTTGAATGACCCCCTTATTGTTGGTTGGAACCCTGACTGCGCCGTGTCTTTCTATACGCTGTATACACGCACAGTGTACGTCAATTTCTAATGAGTGCTTGCTCGCGCCGTCGCATCTGGCCCCGCCTTAAAAATCGTCAGAGCTATAAGTTTGGTACGAGAGGAAAGCCCTTGAACATGGCAATCCTGTGGTGGTAAAATTCTGACGATTGAGCAGGATACTGGGATCGAAATTACCCGTTGTACATTTTGTTTTTCTCTCCGACAGCTCTGTGCACAAAACTCCCATAGTGGAGGCTGTTCAAATCGTTTCTGAGCAATCCCGCCTACTTGAGGTTTTGTCTATCAAGAAGTGTGCAAGTCGCTTAACCTTTAAACAATTGACGCAGGAATATGCCAGCATGACTCAGGTACAAGCTGCATCTCCCTAGCATTTTTTGTTCCAGAGTTATTCCAGAGCGTAGCTGAAAGTTTTTAATTGTCCGGCCTATTTTTTGAGTGACCCCCTTATTGTTGGTTGGAACCCTGACTGCGCCGTATCTTTGTATACGCTGTTTACACGCACAGTGTACGTCAATTTCTCAAGGGTGCCTGCTCGCGCCGTCGCATCTGGCCCCGCCTTAAAAATCGTCAGAGCAATAAGTTTGGGACGAGAGGAAAGCCCTTGAACATGGCAATCCTGTGGTGGTAAAATTTTGAAGATTGAGCAGGATACTGGGATCGAAATTACCAGTTGTACATTTTGTTTTTCTTTCCGACAGCTCTGTGCACAAAACTCCCATAGTGGAGGCAATTGAAATCGTTTCTGAACAACCCCGCCTACTTGAAGTTTTGTCTATCAATAAGTGTGCAAGTCGCCCTAAACCTTTAAAAAATGGACGCAGGAATATGCCAGCATGACTAATGTACAAACTGCATCTCCCTAGCATTTTTTTGTTCCAGAGTTATTCCAGAGCGTAGCTGAAAGTTTTTAATTTTCCGGCCTAATGTTTTGAATCACCCCCTTATTGTTGGTTGGCACCCTGACTGCGCTGTGTCTTTCTATACGCTGTATACACGCACAGTGTACGTCAATTTCTAATGGGTGCCTGCTCGCGCCGTCGCATCTGGCCCCGTCTTAAAAATCGTCAGAGCAATAAGTTTGGTACGAGAGGAAAGCCCTTGAACATGGCAATTCTGTGGTGGTAAAATTTTGAAGATTGAACAGGATACTGGGATCGAAATTACCCGTTGGACATTTTGTTTTTCTCTCCGACAGCTCTGTGCACAAAACTCCCATAGTGGAGGCTGTTGAAATCGTTTATGAGCAACCCCGCCTACTTCAGGTTTTGTCTATCAATAAGTGTGCAAGTCGCCCTAAACCTTTAAAAAATGGACGCAGGAATATGCCAGCATGACTAAGGTACAAACTGCATCTCCCTAGCATTTTTTGTTCCAGAGTTATTCCAGAGCGTAGCTGAAAGTTTTTAATTGTCCGGCATATTTTTTGAATGACCCCCTTATTGTTGGTTGGAACCCTGACTGCGCCGTGTCTTTCTAAACGCTGTATACATACACAGTGTACGTCAATTTTTAATGGGTGCCTGCTCGCGCCGTCGCATCTGGCCCCGTCTTAAAATTCGTCAGAGCAATAAGTTTGGGACGAGAGGAAAGCCCTTGAACATGGCAATCCTGTGGTGGTAATATTTTGAAGATTGAGCAGGATACTGGGATCGAAATTACCCGTTGGACATTTTGTTTTTCTCTCCGACAGCTCTTTGCACAAAACTCCCATAGTGGAGGCTGTTGAAATCGTTTCTGAGCAACCCCGCCTACTTGAAGTTTTGTCAATCAAGAAGTGTGCAAGTCGCCCTAAACCTTAAAAAAATGGACGCAGGAATATGCCAGCATGACTAAGGTACAAACTGCATCTCCCTAGCATTTTTTGTTCCAGAGTTATTCCAGAGCGTAGCTGAAAGTTTTTAATTGTCCGGCCTAATGTTTTGAATCACCCCCTTATTGTTGGTTGGAACCCTGACTGCGCTGTGTCTTTCTATACGCTGTATACACGCACAGTGTACGTCAATTTCTAATGGGTGCCTGCTCACGCCGTCGCGTCTGGCCCCGCCTTAAAAATCGTCAGAGCAATAAGTTTGGTACGAGAGGAAAGCCCTTGAACATGGCAATCCTGTGGTGGTAAAATTTTGAAGTTTGAGCAGGATACTGGGATCGAAATTACCCGTTGTAAATTTTGTTTTTCTCTCCGATAGCTCTGGGCACAAAACTCCCATAGTGGAGGCTGTTGAAATCGTTTTTGAGCAACCCCGCCTACTTGAGGTTTTGTCTATCAAGAAGTGTGCAAGTCGCCCTAACCTTTAAAAAATGGACGCAGGAATATTCCAGCATGACTCAGGTACAAATTGCATCTCCCTAGCATTTTTTGTTTCAGAGTTATTCCAGAGCGTAGCTGAAAGTTTTTAATTGTCCGGCCTATTTTTTGAATGACCCCCTTATTGTTGGTTGGAACCCTGACTGCGCCGTGTCTTTCTATACGCTGTATACACGCACAGTGTACGTCAATTTCTAATGAGTGCTTGCTCGCGCCGTCGCATCTGGCCCCGCCTTAAAAATCGTCAGGGCAATAAGTTTGGTACGAGAGGAAAGCCCTTGAACATGGCAATCCTGTGGTGGTAAAATTCTGACGATTGAGCAGGATACTGGGATCGAAATTACCCGTTGTACATTTTGTTTTTCTCTCCGACAGCTCTGTGCACAAAACTCCCATAGTGGAGGCTGTTCAAATCGTTTCTGAGCAACCCCGCCTACTTGAGGTTTTGTCTATCAAGAAGTGTGCAAGTCGCTTAACCTTTAAACAATTGACGCAGGAATATGCCAGCATGACTCAGGTACAAGCTGCATCTCCCTAGCATTTTTTGTTCCAGAGTTATTCCAGAGCGTAGCTGAAAGTTTTTAATTGTCCGGCCTATTTTTTGAGTGACCCCCTTATTGTTGGTTGGAACCCTGACTGCGCCGTATCTTTGTATACGCTGTATACACGCACAGTGTACGTCAATTTCTAATGGGTGCCTGCTCACGCCGTCGCGTCTGGCCCCGCCTTAAAAATCGTCAGAGCAATAAGTTTGGTACGAGAGGAAAGCCCTTGAACATGGCAATCCTGTGGTGGTAAAATTTTGAAGTTTGAGCAGGATACTGGGATCGAAATTACCCGTTGTAAATTTTGTTTTTCTCTCCGACAGCTCTGTGCACAAAACTCCCATAGTGGAGGCTGTTGAAATCGTTTCTGAGCAACCCCGCCTACTTGAGGTTTTGTCTATCAAGAAGTGTGCAAGTCGCCCTAACCTTTAAAAAAAGGACCCAGGAATATGCCAGCATGACTAAGGTACAAACTGCATCTCCCTAGCATTTTTTGTTCCAGAGTTATTCCAGAGCGTAGCTGAAAGTTTTTAATTGTCCGGCCTATTTTTTGAATGACCCCCTTATTGTTGGTTGGAACCCTGACTGCGCCGTGTCTTTCTAAACGCTGTATACATACACAGTGTACGTCAATTTTTAATGGGTGCCTGCTCGCGCCGTCGCATCTGGCCCCGTCTTAAAATTCGTCAGAGCAATAAGTTTGGGACGAGAGGAAAGCCCTTGAACATGGCAATCCTGTGGTGGTAATATTTTGAAGATTGAGCAGGATACTGGGATCGAAATTACCCGTTGGACATTTTGTTTTTCTCTCCGACAGCTCTTTGCACAAAACTCCCATAGTGGAGGCTGTTGAAATCGTTTCTGAGCAACCCCGCCTACTTGAAGTTTTGTCTATCAAGAAGTGTGCAAGTCGCCCTAAACCTTAAAAAAATGGACGCAGGAATATGCCAGCATGACTAATGTACAAACTGCATCTCCCTAGCATTTTTTTGTTCCAGAGTTATTCCAGAGCGTAGCTGAAAGTTTTTAATTTTCCGGCCTAATGTTTTGAATCACCCCCTTATTGTTGGTTGGCACCCTGACTGCGCTGTGTCTTTCTATACGCTGTATACACGCACAGTGTACGTCAATTTCTAATGGGTGCCTGCTCGCGCCGTCGCATCTGGCCCCGTCTTAAAAATCGTCAGAGCAATAAGTTTGGTACGAGAGGAAAGCCCTTGAACATGGCAATTCTGTGGTGGTAAAATTTTGAAGATTGAACAGGATACTGGGATCGAAATTACCCGTTGGACATTTTGTTTTTCTCTCCGACAGCTCTGTGCACAAAACTCCCATAGTGGAGGCTGTTGAAATCGTTCATGAGCAACCCCGCCTACTTCAGGTTTTGTCTATCAATAAGTGTGCAAGTCGCCCTAAACCTTTAAAAAATGGACGCAGGAATATGCCAGCATGACTAAGGTACAAACTGCATCTCCCTAGCATTTTTTGTTCCAGAGTTATTCCAGAGCGTAGCTGAAAGTTTTTAATTGTCCGGCATATTTTTTGAATGACCCCCTTATTGTTGGTTGGAACCCTGACTGCGCCGTGTCTTTCTAAACGCTGTATACATACACAGTGTACGTCAATTTTTAATGGGTGCCTGCTCGCGCCGTCGCATCTGGCCCCGTCTTAAAATTCGTCAGAGCAATAAGTTTGGGACGAGAGGAAAGCCCGTGAACATGGCAATCCTGTGGTGGTAATATTTTGAAGATTGAGCAGGATACTGGGATCGAAATTACCCGTTGGACATTTTGTTTTTCTCTCCGACAGCTCTTTGCACAAAACTCCCATAGTGGAGGCTGTTGAAATCGTTTCTGAGCAACCCCGCCTACTTGAAGTTTTGTCTATCAAGAAGTGTGCAAGTCGCCCTAAACCTTAAAAAAATGGACGCAGGAATATGCCAGCATGACTAAGGTACAAACTGCATCTCCCTAGCCACTTTTGTTCCAGAGTTATTCCAGAGCGTAGCTGAAAGTTTTTAATTGTCCGGCCTAATGTTTTGAATCACCCCCTTATTGTTGGTTGGAACCCTGACTGCGCCGTGTCTTTCTAAACACTGTATACATACACAGTGTACGTCAATTTCTAATGGTGCCTGCTCGCGCCGTCGCATCTGGCCCCGCCTTAAAAATCGTCAGAGCAATAAGTTTGGGACGAGAGGAAAGCCCTTGAACATGGCAATCCTGTGGTGGTAAAATTTTGAAGATTGAGCAGGATACTGGGATCGAAATTACCAGTTGTACATTTTGTTTTTCTCTCCGACAGCTCTGTGCACAAAACTCCCATAGTGGAGGCAATTGAAATCGTTTCTGAACAACCCCGCCTACTTGAAGTTTTGTCTATCAATAAGTGTGCAAGTCGCCCTAAACCTTTAAAAAATGGACGCAGGAATATGCCAGCATGACTAAGGTACAAACTGCATCTCCCTAGCATTTTTTGTTCCAGAGTTATTCCAGAGCGTAGCTGAAAGTTTTTAATTGTCCGGCCTATTTTTTGAATGACCCCCTTATTGTCGGTTGGAACCCTGACTGCGCCGTGTCTTTCTATCCGCTGTATACACGCACAGTGTACGTCAATTTTTAATGGGTGCCTGCTCGCGCCGTCGCATCTGGCCCCGTCTTAAAATTCGTCAGAGCAATAAGTTTGGGACGAGAGGAGCGCCCTTGAACATGGCAATCCTGTGGTGGTAAAATTTTGAAGATTGAACAGGATACTGGGATCGAAATTACCCGTTGTACATTTTGTTTTTCTCTCCGACAGCTCTTTGCACAAAACTCCCATAGTGGAGGCTGTTGAAATCGTTTATGAGCAACCCCGCCTACTTCAGGTTTTGTCTATCAATAAGTGTGCAAGTCGCCCTAAACCTTTAAAAAATGGACGCAGGAATATGCCAGCAATACTAAGGTACAAACTGCATCTCCCTAGCATTTTTTGTTCCAGAATTATTCCAGAGCGTAGCTGAAAGTTTTTAATTGTCCGGCCTATTTTTTGAATGACCCCCTTATTGTTGGTTGGAACCCTGACTGCGCCGTGTCTTTCTATACGCTGTATACACGCACAGTGTACGTCAATTTCTAATGGGTGCCTGCTCGCGCCGTCGCATCTAGCCTCGCCTTAAAAATCGTCAGAGCAATAAGTTTGGTACGAGAGGAAAGCCCTTGAACATGGCAATCCTGTGGTGGTAAAATTTTGAAGATTGAGCAGGAAACTGGGATCGAAATTACCCGTTGTACATTTTGTTTTTCTCTCCGACAGCTCTGTGCACAAAACTCCCATAGTGGAGGCTGTTGAAATCGTTTCTGAGCAACCCCGCCTAATTGAGGTTTTGTCTATCAAGAAGTGTGCAAGTCGCCCTAAACCTTTACAAAATGGACGCAGGAATATGCCAGCATGACTAAGGTACAAACTGCATCTCCCTATCATTTTCTGTTCCAGAGTTATTCCAGAGCGTAGCTGAAAGTTTTTAATTGTCCGGCCTATTTTTTGAATGACCCCCTTATTGTTGGTTGGAACCCTGACTGCGCCGTGTCTTTCTATACGCTGTATACACGCACAGTGTACGTCAATTTCTAGTGGGTGCCTGCTCGCGCCGTCGCATCTGGCCCCGTCTTAAAAAATGTCAGCGCAATAAGTTTGGTACGAGAGGAAAGCCCTTGAACATGGCAATCCTGTGGTGGTAAAATTTGGAAGATTGAGCAGGATACTGGGATCGAAATTACCCGTTGTACATTTTGTTTTTCTCTCCTACAGCTCTGTGCACAAAACTCCCATAGTGGAGGCTGTTGAAATCGTTTCTGAGCAACCCCGCCGACTTGAGGTTTTGTCTATCAAGAAGTGTGCAAGTCGCCCTATACCTTTACAAAATGGACGCAGGAATATGCCAGCATGACTAAGGTACAAACTGCATCTCCCTAGCATTTTTTGTTCCAGAGTTATTCCAGAGCGTAGCTGAAATTTTTAATTGTCCGGCCTATTTTTTGAATGACCCCCTTATTGTTGGTTGGAACCCTGACTGCGCCGTATCTTTGTATCCGCTGTATACACGCACAGTGTACGTCAATTTCTAATGGGTGCCTGCTCGCGCCGTCGCATCTGGCCCCGCCTTAAAAATCGTTAGAGCAATAAGTTTGGTACGAGAGGAAAGCCCTTGAACATGGCAATCCTGTGGTGGTAATATTTTGAAGATTGAGCAGGATACTGGGATCGAAATTACCCGTTGTACATTGTGTTTTTCTCTCCGACAGCTCTGTGCACAAAACTCCCATAGTGGAGGCTGTTGAAATCGTTTCTGAGCAACCCCGCCTACTTGAGGTTTTGTCTATCAAGAAGTGTGCAAATCGCCCTAAACCTTTAAAAAATGAACGCAGGAATATGCCAGCATGACTAAGGTACAAACTGCATCTCCCTAGCATTTTTTGTTCCAGAGTTATTCCAGAGCGTAGCTGAAAGTTTTTAATTGTCCGGCCTATTTTTTGAATGACCTTCTTATTGTTGGTTGGAACCCTGACTGCGCCGTGTCTTTCTATACGCTGTATACACGCACAGTGTACGTCAAATTCTAATGGGTGCCTGCTCGCGCCGTCGCATCTGGCCTCGCCTTAAAAATCGTCAGAGCAATAAGTTTGGTACGAGAGGAAAGCCCTTGAACATGGCAATCCTGTGGTGGTAAAATTTTGAAGATTGAGCAGGAAACTGGGATCGAAATTACCCGTTGTACCATTTGTTTTTCTCTCCGACAGCTCTGTGCACAAAACTCCCATAGTGGAGGCTGTTGAAATCGTTTCTGAGCAACCCCGCCTAATTGAGGTTTTGTCTATCAAGAAGTGTGCAAGTCGCCCTAAACCTTTACAAAATGGACGCAGGAATATGCCAGCATGACTAAGGTACAAACTGCATCTCCCTATCATTTTCTGTTCCAGAGTTATTCCAGAGCGTAGCTGAAAGTTTTTAATTGTCCGGCCTATTTTTTGAATGACCCCCTTATTGTTGGTTGGAACCCTGACTGCGCCGTGTCTTTCTATACGCTGTATACACGCACAGTGTACGTCAATTTCTAATGGGTGCCTGCTCGCGCCGTCGCATCTGGCCCCGTCTTAAAAATCGTCAGAGCAATAAGTTTGGTACGAGAGGAAAGCCCTTGAACATGGCAATCCTGTGGTGGTAATATTTTGAAGATTGAGCAGGATACTGGGATCGAAATTACCCGTTGTACATTGTGTTTTTCTCTCCGACAGCTCTGTGCACAAAACTCCCATAGTGGAGGCTGTTGAAATCGTTTCTGAGCAACCCCGCCTACTTGAGGTTTTGTCTATCAAGAAGTGTGCAAATCGCCCTAAACCTTTAAAAAATGAACGCAGGAATATGCCAGCATGACTAAGGTACAAACTGCATCTCCCTAGCATTTTTTGTTCCAGAGTTATTCCAGAGCGTAGCTGAAAGTTTTTAATTGTCCGGCCTATTTTTTGAATGACCTTCTTATTGTTGGTTGGAACCCTGACTGCGCCGTGTCTTTCTATACGCTGTATACACGCACAGTGTACGTCAAATTCTAATGGGTGCCTGCTCGCGCCGTCGCATCTGGCCTCCCTTTAAAAATCGTCAGAGCAATAAGTTTGGTACGAGAGGAAAGCCCTTGAACATGGCAATCCTGTGGTGGTAAAATTTTGAAGATTGAGCAGGAAACTGGGATCGAAATTACCCGTTGTACATTTTGTTTTTCTCTCCGACAGCTCTGTGCACAAAACTCCCATAGTGGAGGCTGTTGAAATCGTTTCTGAGCAACCCCGCCTAATTGAGGTTTTGTCTATCAAGAAGTGTGCAAGTCGCCCTAAACCTTTACAAAATGGACGCAGGAATATTCCAGCATGACTAAGGTACAAACTGCATCTCCCTATCATTTTCTGTTCCAGAGTTATTCCAGAGCGTAGCTGAAAGTTTTTAATTGTCCGGCCTATTTTTTGAATGACCCCCTTATTGTTGGTTGGAACCCTGACTGCGCCGTGTCTTTCTATACGCTGTATACACGCACAGTGTACGTCAATTTCTAATGGGTGCCTGCTCGCGCCGTCGCATCTGGCCCCGTCTTAAAAAATGTCAGCGCAATAAGTTTGGTACGAGAGGAAAGCCCTTGAACATGGCAATCCTGTGGTGGTAAAATTTTGAAGATTGAGCAGGATACTGGGATCGAAATTACCCGTTGTACATTTTGTTTTTCTCTCCTACAGCTCTGTGCACAAAACTCCCATAGTGGAGGCTGTTGAAATCGTTTCTGAGCAACCCCGCCTACTTGAGGTTTTGTCTATCAAGAAGTGTGCAAGTCGCCCTACACCTTTAAAAAATGGACGCAGGAATATGCCAGCATGACTAAGGTACAAACTGCATCTCCCTAGCATTTTTTGTTCCAGAGTTATTCCAGAGCGTAGCTGAAATTTTTAATTGTCCGGCCTATTTTTTGAATGACCCCCTTATTGTTGGTTGGAACCCTGACTGCGCCGTATCTTTGTATCCGCTGTATACACGCACAGTGTATTTCAATTTCTAATGGGTGCCTGCTCGCGCCGTCGCATCTGGCCCCGCCTTAAAAATCGTTAGAGCAATAAGTTTGGTACGAGAGGAAAGCCCTTGAACATGGCAATCCTGTGGTGGTAATATTTTGAAGATTGAGCAGGATACTGGGATCGAAATTACCCGTTGTACATTGTGTTTTTCTCTCCGACAGCTCTGTGCACAAAACTCCCATAGTGGAGGCTGTTGAAATCGTTTCTGAGCAACCCCGCCTACTTGAGGTTTTGTCTATCAAGAAGTGTGCAAATCGCCCTAAACCTTTAAAAAATGAACGCAGGAATATGCCAGCATGACTAAGGTACAACTTGCATCTCCCTAGCATTTTTTGTTCCAGAGTTATTCCAGAGCGTAGCTGAAATTTTTAATTGTCCGGCCTATTTTTTGAATGACCCCCTTATTGTTGGTTGGAACCTTGACTGCGCCGTGTCTTTCTATACGCTGTATACACGCACAGTGTACGTCAATTTCTAATGGGTGCCTGCTCGCCCCGTCGCATCTGGCCCCGTCTTAAAAAATGTCAGCGCAATAAGTTTGGTACGAGAGGAAAACCCTTGAACATGGCAATCCTGTGGTGGTAAACATTTGAAGATTGAGCAGGATACTGGGATCGAAATTACCCGTTGTACATTTTGTTTGTCTCTCCGACAGCTCTGTGCACAAAACTCCCATAGTGGAGGCTGTTGAAATCGTTTCTGAGCAACCCCGCCTACTTGAGGTTTTGTCTATCAAGAAGTGTGCAAGTCGCCCTATACCTTTAAAAAATGGACGCAGGAATATGCCAGCATGACTAAGGTACAAACTGCATCTCCCTAGCATTTTTTGTTCCAGAGTTATTCCAGAGCGTAGCTGAAATTTTTAATTGTCCGGACTATTTTTTGAATGACCCCCTTATTGTTGGTTGGAACCCTGACTGCGCCGTATCTTTGTATCCGCTGTATACACGCACAGTGTACATCAATTTCTAATGGGTGCCTGCTCGCGCCGTCGCATCTGGCCCCGCCTTAAAAATCGTCAGAGCAATAAGTTTGGTACGAGAGGAAAGCCCTTGAACATGGCAATCCTGTGGTGGTAAAATTTTGAAGATTGAGCAGGATACTGGGATCGAAATTACCCGTTGTACATTTTGTTTTTCTCTCCGACAGCTCTGTGCACAAAACTCCCATAGTGGAGGCTGTTGAAATCGTTTCTGAGCAACCCCGCCTACTTGAGGTTTTGTCTATCAAGAAGTGTGCAAGTCGCCCTATACCTTTAAAAAATGGACGCAGGAATATGCCAGCATGACTAAGGTACAAACTGCATCTCCCTAGCATTTTTTGTTCCAGAGTTATTCCAGAGCGTAGCTGAAATTTTTAATTGTCCGGCCTATTTTTTGAATGACCCCCTTATTGTTGGTTGGAACCCTGACTGCGCCGTATCTTTGTATCCGCTGTATACACGCACAGTGTACGTCAATTTAGAATGGGTGCCTGCTCGCGCCGTCGCATCTGGCCCCGCCTTAAAAATCGTCAGAGCAATAAGTTTGGTACGAGAGGAAAGCCCTTGAACATGGCAATCCTGTGGTGGTAAAATTTTGAAGATTGAGCAGGAAACTGGGATCGAAATTACCCGTTGTACATTTAATTTTTCTCTCCGACAGCTCTGTGCACAAAACTCCCATAGTGGAGGCTGTTGAAATCGTTTCTGAGCAACCCCGCCTACTTGAGGTTTTGTCTATCAAGAAGTGTGCAAATCGCCCTAAACCTTTAAAAAATGGACGCAGGAATATGCCAGCATGACTAAGGTACAAACTGCATCTCCCTAGCATTTTTTGTTCCAGAGTTATTCCAGAGCGTAGCTGAAAGTTTTTAATTGTCCGGCCTATTTTTTGAATGACCCCCTTATTGTTGGTTGGAACCCTGACTGCGCCGTGTCTTTCTATACGCTGTATACACGCACAGTGTACGTCAATTTCTAATGGGTGCCTGCTCGCGCCGTCGCATCTGACCCCGTCTTAAAAATCGTCATAGCAATAAGTTTGGTACGAGAGGAAAGCCCTTGAACATGGCAATTCTGTGGTGGTAATATTTTGAAGATTGAGCAGGATACTGGGATCGAAATTACCCGTTGTACATTTTGTTTTTCTCTCCGACAGCTCTGTGCACAAAACTCCCATAGTGGAGGCTGTTGAAATCGTTTCTGAGCAACCCCGCCTAATTGAGGTTTTGTCTATCAAGAAGTGTGCAAGTCGCCCTAAACCTTTACAAAATGGACGCAGGAATATGCCAGCATGACTAAGGTACAAACTGCATCTCCCTATCATTTTCTGTTCCATAGTTATTCCAGAGCGTAGCTGAAAGTTTTTAATTGTCCGACCTATTTTTTGAATGACCCCCTTATTGTTGGTTGGAACCCTGACTGCGCCGTGTCTTTCTACACGCTGTATACACGCACAGTGTACGTCAATTTCTAATGGGTGCCTGCTCGCGCCGTCGCATCTGGCCCCGTCTTAAAAAATGTCAGCGCAATAAGTTTGGTACGAGAGGAAAGCCCTTGAACATGGCAATCCTGTGGTGGTAAAATTTTGAAGATTGAGCAGGATACTGGGATCGAAATTACCCGTTGTACATTTTGTTTTTCTCTCCGACAGCTCTGTGCACAAAACTCCCATAGTGGAGGCTGTTGAAATCGTTTCTGAGCAACCCCGCCTACTTGAGGTTTTGTCTATCAAGAAGTGTGCAAGTCGCCCTATACCTTTAAAAAATGGACGCAGGAATATGCCAGCATGACTAAGGTACAAACTGCATCTCCCTAGCATTTTTTGTTCCAGAGTTATTCCAGAGCGTAGCTGAAATTTTTAATTGTCCGGCCTATTTTTTGAATGACCCCCTTATTGTTGGTTGGAACCCTGACTGCGCCGTGTCTTTCTATACGCTGTATACACGCACAGTGTACGTCAATTTCTAATGGGTGCCTGCTCGCGCCGTCGCATCTGACCCCGTCTTAAAAATCGTCAGAGCAATAAGTTTGGTACGAGAGGAAAGCCCTTGAACATGGCAATTCTGTGGTCGTAAAATTTTGAAGATTGAGCAGGATACTGGGATCGAAATTACCCGTTGTACATTGTGTTTTTCTCTCCGACAGCTCTGTGCACAAAACTCCCATAGTGGAGGCTGTTGAAATCGTTTCTGAGCAACCCCGCCTAATTGAGGTTTTGTCTATCAAGAAGTGTGCAAGTCGCCCTAAACCTTTAAAAAATTGACGCAGGAATATACCAGCATGACTAAGGTACAAACTGCATCTCCCTATCATTTTTTGTTCCAGAGTTATTTCAGAGCGTAGCTGAAAGTTTTTAATTGTCCGGCCTATTTTTTGAATGACCCCCTTATTGTTGGTTGGAACCCTGACTGCGCCGTGTCTTTGTATCCGCTGTATACACGCGCAGTGTACGTCAATTTCTAATGGGTGCCTGCTCGCGCCGTCGCATCTGGCCCCGCCTTAAAAATCGTTAGAGCAATAAGTTTGGTACGAGAGGAAAGCCCTTGAACATGCAATCCTGTGGTGGTAATATTTTGAAGATTGAGCAGGATACTGGGATCGAAATTACCCGTTGTACATTGTGTTTTTCTCTCCGACAGCTCTGTGCACAAAACTCCCATAGTGGAGGCTGTTGAAATCGTTTCTGAGCAACCCCGCCTACTTGAGGTTTTGTCTATCAAGAAGTGTGCAAATCGCCCTAAACCTTTACAAAAATGGACGCAGGAATATGCCAGCATGACTAAGGTACAAACTGCATCTCCCTAGCATTTTTTGTTCCAGAGTTATTCCAGAGCGTAGCTGAAAGTTTTTAATTGTCCGGCCTATTTTTTGAATGACCCCCTTATTCTTGGTTGGAACCCTGACTGCGCCGTGTCTTTCTATACGCTGTATACACGCACAGTGTACGTCAATTTCTAATGGGTGCCTGCTCGCGCCGTCGCATCTGGCCTCGCCTTAAAAATCGTCAGAGCAATAAGTTTGGTACGAGAGGAAAGCCCTTGAACATGGCAATCCTGTGGTGGTAATATTTTGAAGATTGAGCAGGAAACTGGGATCGAAATTACCCGTTGTACATTTTGTTTTTCTCTCCGACAGCTCTGTGCACAAAACTCCCATAGTGGAGGCTGTTGAAATCGTTTCTGAGCAACCCCGCCTAATTGAGGTTTTGTCTATCAAGAAGTGTGCAAGTCGCCCTAAACCTTTACAAAATGGACGCAGGAATATTCCAGCATGACTAAGGTACAAACTGCATCTCCCTATCATTTTCTGTTCCAGAGTTATTCCAGAGCGTAGCTGAAAGTTTTTAATTGTCCGGCCTATTTTTTGAATGACCCCCTTATTGTTGGTTGGAACCCTGACTGCGCCGTGTCTTTCTATACGCTGTATACACGCACAGTGTACGTCAATTTCTAATGGGTGCCTGCTCGCGCCGTCGCATCTGGCCCCGTCTTAAAAAATGTCAGCGCAATAAGTCTGGTACGAGAGGAAAGCCCTTGAACATGGCAATCCTGTGGTGGTAAAATTTTGAAGATTGAGCAGGATACTGGGATCGAAATTACCCGTTGTACATTTTGTTTTTCTCTCCTACAGCTCTGTGCACAAAACTCCCATAGTGGAGGCTGTTGAAATCGTTTCTGAGCAACCCCGCCTACTTGAGGTTTTGTCTATCAAGAAGTGTGCAAGTCGCCCTACACCTTTAAAAAATGGACGCAGGAATATGCCAGCATGACTAAGGTACAAACTGCATCTCCCTAGCATTTTTTGTTCCAGAGTTATTCCAGAGCGTAGCTGAAATTTTTAATTGTCCGGCCTATTTTTTGAATGACCCCCTTATTGTTGGTTGGAACCCTGACTGCGCCGTATCTTTGTATCCGCTGTATACACGCACAGTGTATTTCAATTTCTAATGGGTGCCTGCTCGCGCCGTCGCATCTGGCCCCGCCTTAAAAATCGTTAGAGCAATAAGTTTGGTACGAGAGGAAAGCCCTTGAACATGGCAATCCTGTGGTGGTAATATTTTGAAGATTGAGCAGGATACTGGGATCGAAATTACCCGTTGTACATTGTGTTTTTCTCTCCGACAGCTCTGTGCACAAAACTCCCATAGTGGAGGCTGTTGAAATCGTTTCTGAGCAACCCCGCCTACTTGAGGTTTTGTCTATCAAGAAGTGTGCAAATCGCCCTAAACCTTTAAAAAATGAACGCAGGAATATGCCAGCATGACTAAGGTACAACTTGCATCTCCCTAGCATTTTTTGTTCCAGAGTTATTCCAGAGCGTAGCTGAAATTTTTAATTGTCCGGCCTATTTTTTGAATGACCCCCTTATTGTTGGTTGGAACCTTGACTGCGCCGTGTCTTTCTATACGCTGTATACACGCACAGTGTACGTCAATTTCTAATGGGTGCCTGCTCGCCCCGTCGCATCTGGCCCCGTCTTAAAAAATGTCAGCGCAATAAGTTTGGTACGAGAGGAAAACCCTTGAACATGGCAATCCTGTGGTGGTAAACATTTGAAGATTGAGCAGGATACTGGGATCGAAATTACCCGTTGTACATTTTGTTTGTCTCTCCGACAGCTCTGTGCACAAAACTCCCATAGTGGAGGCTGTTGAAATCGTTTCTGAGCAACCCCGCCTACTTGAGGTTTTGTCTATCAAGAAGTGTGCAAGTCGCCCTATACCTTTAAAAAATGGACGCAGGAATATGCCAGCATGACTAAGGTACAAACTGCATCTCCCTAGCATTTTTTGTTCCAGAGTTATTCCAGAGCGTAGCTGAAATTTTTAATTGTCCGGACTATTTTTTGAATGACCCCCTTATTGTTGGTTGGAACCCTGACTGCGCCGTATCTTTGTATCCGCTGTATACACGCACAGTGTACATCAATTTCTAATGGGTGCCTGCTCGCGCCGTCGCATCTGGCCCCGCCTTAAAAATCGTCAGAGCAATAAGTTTGGTACGAGAGGAAAGCCCTTGAACATGGCAATCCTGTGGTGGTAAAATTTTGAAGATTGAGCAGGATACTGGGATCGAAATTACCCGTTGTACATTTTGTTTTTCTCTCCAACAGCTCTGTGCACAAAACTCCCATAGTGGAGGCTGTTGAAATCGTTTCTGAGCAACCCCGCCTACTTGAGGTTTTGTCTATCAAGAAGTGTGCAAGTCGCCCTATACCTTTAAAAAATGGACGCAGGAATATGCCAGCATGACTAAGGTACAAACTGCATCTCCCTAGCATTTTTTGTTCCAGAGTTATTCCAGAGCGTAGCTGAAATTTTTAATTGTCCGGCCTATTTTTTGAATGACCCCCTTATTGTTGGTTGGAACCCTGACTGCGCCGTATCTTTGTATCCGCTGTATACACGCACAGTGTACGTCAATTTAGAATGGGTGCCTGCTCGCGCCGTCGCATCTGGCCCCGCCTTAAAAATCGTCAGAGCAATAAGTTTGGTACGAGAGGAAAGCCCTTGAACATGGCAATCCTGTGGTGGTAAAATTTTGAAGATTGAGCAGGAAACTGGGATCGAAATTACCCGTTGTACATTTAATTTTTCTCTCCGACAGCTCTGTGCACAAAACTCCCATAGTGGAGGCTGTTGAAATCGTTTCTGAGCAACCCCGCCTACTTGAGGTTTTGTCTATCAAGAAGTGTGCAAATCGCCCTAAACCTTTAAAAAATGGACGCAGGAATATGCCAGCATGACTAAGGTACAAACTGCATCTCCCTAGCATTTTTTGTTCCAGAGTTATTCCAGAGCGTAGCTGAAAGTTTTTAATTGTCCGGCCTATTTTTTGAATGACCCCCTTATTGTTGGTTGGAACCCTGACTGCGCCGTGTCTTTCTATACGCTGTATACACGCACAGTGTACGTCAATTTCTAATGGGTGCCTGCTCGCGCCGTCGCATCTGACCCCGTCTTAAAAATCGTCATAGCAATAAGTTTGGTACGAGAGGAAAGCCCTTGAACATGGCAATTCTGTGGTGGTAATATTTTGAAGATTGAGCAGGATACTGGGATCGAAATTACCCGTTGTACATTTTGTTTTTCTCTCCGACAGCTCTGTGCACAAAACTCCCATAGTGGAGGCTGTTGAAATCGTTTCTGAGCAACCCCGCCTAATTGAGGTTTTGTCTATCAAGAAGTGTGCAAGTCGCCCTAAACCTTTACAAAATGGACGCAGGAATATGCCAGCATGACTAAGGTACAAACTGCATCTCCCTATCATTTTCTGTTCCATAGTTATTCCAGAGCGTAGCTGAAAGTTTTTAATTGTCCGACCTATTTTTTGAATGACCCCCTTATTGTTGGTTGGAACCCTGACTGCGCCGTGTCTTTCTATACGCTGTATACACGCACAGTGTACGTCAATTTCTAATGGGTGCCTGCTCGCGCCGTCGCATCTGGCCCCGTCTTAAAAAATGTCAGCGCAATAAGTTTGGTACGAGAGGAAAGCCCTTGAACATGGCAATCCTGTGGTGGTAAAATTTTGAAGATTGAGCAGGATACTGGGATCGAAATTACCCGTTGTACATTTTGTTTTTCTCTCCGACAGCTCTGTGCACAAAACTCCCATAGTGGAGGCTGTTGAAATCGTTTCTGAGCAACCCCGCCTACTTGAGGTTTTGTCTATCAAGAAGTGTGCAAGTCGCCCTATACCTTTAAAAAATGGACGCAGGAATATGCCAGCATGACTAAGGTACAAACTGCATCTCCCTAGCATTTTTTGTTCCAGAGTTATTCCAGAGCGTAGCTGAAATTTTTAATTGTCCGGCCTATTTTTTGAATGACCCCCTTATTGTTGGTTGGAACCCTGACTGCGCCGTGTCTTTCTATACGCTGTATACACGCACAGTGTACGTCAATTTCTAATGGGTGCCTGCTCGCGCCGTCGCATCTGACCCCGTCTTAAAAATCGTCAGAGCAATAAGTTTGGTACGAGAGGAAAGCCCTTGAACATGGCAATTCTGTGGTCGTAAAATTTTGAAGATTGAGCAGGATACTGGGATCGAAATTACCCGTTGTACATTGTGTTTTTCTCTCCGACAGCTCTGTGCACAAAACTCCCATAGTGGAGGCTGTTGAAATCGTTTCTGAGCAACCCCGCCTAATTGAGGTTTTGTCTATCAAGAAGTGTGCAAGTCGCCCTAAACCTTTAAAAAATTGACGCAGGAATATACCAGCATGACTAAGGTACAAACTGCATCTCCCTATCATTTTTTGTTCCAGAGTTATTTCAGAGCGTAGCTGAAAGTTTTTAATTGTCCGGCCTATTTTTTGAATGACCCCCTTATTGTTGGTTGGAACCCTGACTGCGCCGTGTCTTTGTATCCGCTGTATACACGCGCAGTGTACGTCAATTTCTAATGGGTGCCTGCTCGCGCCGTCGCATCTGGCCCCGCCTTAAAAATCGTTAGAGCAATAAGTTTGGTACGAGAGGAAAGCCCTTGAACATGCAATCCTGTGGTGGTAATATTTTGAAGATTGAGCAGGATACTGGGATCGAAATTACCCGTTGTACATTGTGTTTTTCTCTCCGACAGCTCTGTGCACAAAACTCCCATAGTGGAGGCTGTTGAAATCGTTTCTGAGCAACCCCGCCTACTTGAGGTTTTGTCTATCAAGAAGTGTGCAAATCGCCCTAAACCTTTACAAAAATGGACGCAGGAATATGCCAGCATGACTAAGGTACAAACTGCATCTCCCTAGCATTTTTTGTTCCAGAGTTATTCCAGAGCGTAGCTGAAAGTTTTTAATTGTCCGGCCTATTTTTTGAATGACCCCCTTATTCTTGGTTGGAACCCTGACTGCGCCGTGTCTTTCTATACGCTGTATACACGCACAGTGTACGTCAATTTCTAATGGGTGCCTGCTCGCGCCGTCGCATCTGGCCTCGCCTTAAAAATCGTCAGAGCAATAAGTTTGGTACGAGAGGAAAGCCCTTGAACATGGCAATCCTGTGGTGGTAATATTTTGAAGATTGAGCAGGAAACTGGGATCGAAATTACCCGTTGTACATTTTGTTTTTCTCTCCGACAGCTCTGTGCACAAAACTCCCATAGTGGAGGCTGTTGAAATCGTTTCTGAGCAACCCCGCCTAATTGAGGTTTTGTCTATCAAGAAGTGTGCAAATCGCCCTAAACCTTTAAAAAATGGACGCAGGAATATGCCAGCATGACTAAGGTACAAACTGCATCTCCCTAGCATTTTTTGTTCCAGAGTTATTCCAGAGCGTAGCTGAAAGTTTTTAATTGTCCGGCCTATTTTTTGAATGACCCCCTTATTGTTGGTTGGAACCCTGACTGCGCCGTGTCTTTCTATACGCTGTATACACGCACAGTGTACGTCAATTTCTAATGGGTGCCTGCTCGCGCCGTCGCATCTGACCCCGTCTTAAAAATCGTCATAGCAATAAGTTTGGTACGAGAGGAAAGCCCTTGAACATGGCAATTCTGTGGTGGTAATATTTTGAAGATTGAGCAGGATACTGGGATCGAAATTACCCGTTGTACATTTTGTTTTTCTCTCCGACAGCTCTGTGCACAAAACTCCCATAGTGGAGGCTGTTGAAATCGTTTCTGAGCAACCCCGCCTAATTGAGGTTTTGTCTATCAAGAAGTGTGCAAGTCGCCCTAAACCTTTACAAAATGGACGCAGGAATATGCCAGCATGACTAAGGTACAAACTGCATCTCCCTATCATTTTCTGTTCCATAGTTATTCCAGAGCGTAGCTGAAAGTTTTTAATTGTCCGACCTATTTTTTGAATGACCCCCTTATTGTTGGTTGGAACCCTGACTGCGCCGTGTCTTTCTATACGCTGTATACACGCACAGTGTACGTCAATTTCTAATGGGTGCCTGCTCGCGCCGTCGCATCTGGCCCCGTCTTAAAAAATGTCAGCGCAATAAGTTTGGTACGAGAGGAAAGCCCTTGAACATGGCAATCCTGTGGTGGTAAAATTTTGAAGATTGAGCAGGATACTGGGATCGAAATTACCCGTTGTACATTTTGTTTTTCTCTCCGACAGCTCTGTGCACAAAACTCCCATAGTGGAGGCTGTTGAAATCGTTTCTGAGCAACCCCGCCTACTTGAGGTTTTGTCTATCAAGAAGTGTGCAAGTCGCCCTATACCTTTAAAAAATGGACGCAGGAATATGCCAGCATGACTAAGGTACAAACTGCATCTCCCTAGCATTTTTTGTTCCAGAGTTATTCCAGAGCGTAGCTGAAATTTTTAATTGTCCGGCCTATTTTTTGAATGACCCCCTTATTGTTGGTTGGAACCCTGACTGCGCCGTGTCTTTCTATACGCTGTATACACGCACAGTGTACGTCAATTTCTAATGGGTGCCTGCTCGCGCCGTCGCATCTGACCCCGTCTTAAAAATCGTCAGAGCAATAAGTTTGGTACGAGAGGAAAGCCCTTGAACATGGCAATTCTGTGGTCGTAAAATTTTGAAGATTGAGCAGGATACTGGGATCGAAATTACCCGTTGTACATTGTGTTTTTCTCTCCGACAGCTCTGTGCACAAAACTCCCATAGTGGAGGCTGTTGAAATCGTTTCTGAGCAACCCCGCCTAATTGAGGTTTTGTCTATCAAGAAGTGTGCAAGTCGCCCTAAACCTTTAAAAAATTGACGCAGGAATATACCAGCATGACTAAGGTACAAACTGCATCTCCCTATCATTTTTTGTTCCAGAGTTATTTCAGAGCGTAGCTGAAAGTTTTTAATTGTCCGGCCTATTTTTTGAATGACCCCCTTATTGTTGGTTGGAACCCTGACTGCGCCGTGTCTTTGTATCCGCTGTATACACGCGCAGTGTACGTCAATTTCTAATGGGTGCCTGCTCGCGCCGTCGCATCTGGCCCCGCCTTAAAAATCGTTAGAGCAATAAGTTTGGTACGAGAGGAAAGCCCTTGAACATGCAATCCTGTGGTGGTAATATTTTGAAGATTGAGCAGGATACTGGGATCGAAATTACCCGTTGTACATTGTGTTTTTCTCTCCGACAGCTCTGTGCACAAAACTCCCATAGTGGAGGCTGTTGAAATCGTTTCTGAGCAACCCCGCCTACTTGAGGTTTTGTCTATCAAGAAGTGTGCAAATCGCCCTAAACCTTTACAAAAATGGACGCAGGAATATGCCAGCATGACTAAGGTACAAACTGCATCTCCCTAGCATTTTTTGTTCCAGAGTTATTCCAGAGCGTAGCTGAAAGTTTTTAATTGTCCGGCCTATTTTTTGAATGACCCCCTTATTCTTGGTTGGAACCCTGACTGCGCCGTGTCTTTCTATACGCTGTATACACGCACAGTGTACGTCAATTTCTAATGGGTGCCTGCTCGCGCCGTCGCATCTGGCCTCGCCTTAAAAATCGTCAGAGCAATAAGTTTGGTACGAGAGGAAAGCCCTTGAACATGGCAATCCTGTGGTGGTAATATTTTTAAGATTGAGCAGGAAACTGGGATCGAAATTACCCGTTGTACATTTTGTTTTTCTCTCCGACAGCTCTGTGCACAAAACTCCCATAGTGGAGGCTGTTGAAATCGTTTCTGAGCAACCCCGCCTAATTGAGGTTTTGTCTATCAAGAAGTGTGCAAGTCGCCCTAAACCTTTACAAAATGGACGCAGGAATATTCCAGCATGACTAAGGTACAAACTGCATCTCCCTATCATTTTCTGTTCCAGAGTTATTCCAGAGCGTAGCTGAAAGTTTTTAATTGTCCGGCCTATTTTTTGAATGACCCCCTTATTGTTGGTTGGAACCCTGACTGCGCCGTGTCTTTCTATACGCTGTATACACGCACAGTGTAAGTCAATTTCTAATGGGTGCCTGCTCGCGCCGTCGCATCTGGCCCCGTCTTAAAAAATGTCAGCGCAATAAGTTTGGTACGAGAGGAAAGCCCTTGAACATGGCAATCCTGTGGTGGTAAAATTTTGAAGATTGAGCAGGATACTGTTATCGAAATTACCCGTTGTACATTTTGTTTTTCTCTCCGACAGCTCTGTGCACAAAACTCCCATAGTGGAGGCTGTTGAAATCGTTTCTGAGCAACCCCGCCTACTTGAAGTTTTGTCTATCAAGAAGTGTGCAAATCGCCCTAAACCTTTACAAAATGGACGCAGGAATATGCCAGCATGACTAAGGTACAAACTGCATATCCCTAGCATTTTTTGTTCCAGAGTTAATCCAGAGCGTAGCTGAAAGTTTTTAATTGTCCGGCCTATTTTTTGAATGACCCCCTTATTGTTGGTTGGAACCCTGACTACGCCGTGTCTTTGTATCCGCTGTATACACGCACAGTGTACGTCAATTTATAATGGGTGCCTGCTCGCGCCGTCGCATCTGTCGCCTGCCTTAAAAATCGTTAGAGCAATACGTTTGGTACGAGAGGAAAGCCCTTGAACATGGCAATCCTGTGGTGGTAATATTTTGAAGAGTGAGCAGGATACTGGGATCGAAATTACCCGTTGTACATTTTGTTTTTCTCTCCGACAGCTCCGTGCACAAAACTCCCATAGTGGAGGCTGTTGAAATCGTTTCTGAGCAACCCCACCTACTTGAGGTTTTGTCTATCAAGAAGTGTGCAAATCGCCCTATACCTTTATAAAACGGACGCAGGAATATGCCAGCATGACTAAGGTACAAACTGCATCTCCCTAGCATTTTTTTGTTCCAGAGTTATTCCAGAGCGAAGCTGAAAGTTTTTAATTGTCCGGCCTATTTTTTGAATGACCCCCTTATTGTTGGTTGGAACCCTGACTGCGCCGTGTATTTGTATACGCTGTATACACGGTCAATGTACGTCAATTTCTAATGGGTGCCTGCTCGCGCCGTCGCATCTGGCCTCGCCGTAAAAATCGTCAGAGCAATAAGTTTGGTACGAGAGGAAAGCCCTTTTACATGGCAATCCTGTGGTGGTAAAATTTTGAAGATTGAGCAGGAAACTGGGATCGAAATTACCCGTTGTACATTTTGTTTTTCTCTCCGACAGCTCTGTGCACAAAACTCCCATAGTGGAGGCTGTTGAAATCGTTTCTGAGCAACCCCGCCTAATTGAGGTTTTGTCTATCAAGAAGTGTGCAAGTCGCCCTAAACCTTTACAAAATGGACGCAGGAATATGCCAGCATGACTAAGGTACAAACTGCATCTCCCTATCATGTTTTGTTCCAGAGTTATTCCAGAGCGTAGCTGGAAGTTTTTAATTGTCCGGCCTATTTTTTGAATGACCCCCTTATTGTTGGTTGGAACCCTGACTGCGCCGTGTCTTTCTATACGCTGTATACACGCACAGTGTACGTCAATTTCTAATGGGTGCCTGCTCGCGCCGTCGCATCTGGCCCCGTCTTAAAAAATCTCAGCGCAATAAGTTTGGTACGAGAGGAAAGCCCTTGAACATGGCAATCCTGTGGTGGTAAAATTTTGAAGATTGAGCAGGATACTGGGATCGAAATTACCCGTTGTACATTTTGTTTTTCTCTCCGACAGCTCTGTGCACAAAACTCCCATAGTGGAGGCTGTTGAAATCGTTTCTGAGCAACCCCGCCTACTTGAGGTTTTGTCTATCAAGAAGTGTGCAAGTCGCCCCATACCTTAAAAAAATGGACGCAGGAATATGCCAGCATGACTAAGGTACAAACTGCATCTCCCTAGCATTTTTTGTTCCAGAGTTATTCCAGAGCGTAGCTGAAATTTTTAATTGTCCGGCCTATTTTTTGAATGACCCCCTTATTGTTGGTTGGAACCCTGACTGCGCCGTATCTTTGTATCCGCTGTATACACGCACAGTGTACGTCAATTTCTAATGGGTGCCTGCTCGCGCCGTCGCATCTGGCCCCGTCTTAAAAATCGTCAGAGCAATAAGTTTGGTACGAGAGGAAAGCCCTTGAACATGGCAATCCTGTGATGGTAAAATTTTGAAGATTGAGCAGGATACTGGGATCGAAATTACCCGTTGTACATTTTGTTTTTCTCTCCGACAGCTCTGTGCACAAAACTCCCTTAGTGGAGGCTGTTGAAATCGTTTCTGAGCAACCCCGCCTACTTGAGGTTTTGTCTATCAAGAAGTGTGCAAATCGCCCTAAACCTTTACAAAATGGACGCAGAAATATGCCAGCATGACTAAGGTACAAACTGCATCCCCCTAGCATTTTTTGTTCCTGAGTTAATCCAGAGCGTAGCTGAAAGTTTTTAATTGTCCGGCCTATTTTTTGAATGACCCCCTTATTGTTGGTTGGAACCCTGACTGCGCCGTGTCTTTGTATCCGCTGTATACACGCACAGTGTACGTCAATTTATAATGGGTGCCTGCTCGCGCCGTCGCATCCGTCGCCTGCCTTAAAAATCGTTAGAGCAATAAGTTTGGTACGAGAGGAAAGCCCTTGAACATGGCAATCCTGTGGTGGTAATATTTTGAAGATTGAGCAGGATACTGGGATCGAAATTACCCGTTGTACATTTTGTTTTTCTCTCCGACAGCTCTGTGCACAAAACTCCCATAGTGGAGGCTGTTGAAATCGTTTCTGAGCAACCCCGCCTACTTGAGGTTTTGTCTATCAAGAAGTGTGCAAGTCGCCCTATACCTTTATAAAATGGACGCAGGAATATGCCAGCATGACTAAGGTACAAACTGCATCTCCCTAGCATTTTTTGTTCCAGAGTTATTCCAGAGCGAAGCTGAATGTTTTTTATTGTCCGGCCTATTTTTTGAATGACCCCCTTATTGTTGGTTGGAACCCTGACTGCGCCGTGTCTTTCTGTACGCTGTATACACGCACAGTGTACGTCAATTTCTAATGGGTGCCTGCTCGCGCCGTCGCATCTGGCCCCGTCTTAAAAATCGTCAGAGCAATAAGTTTGGTACGAGAGGAAAGCCCTTGAACATGGCAATCCTGTGGTGGTAAAATTTTGAAGATTGAGCAGGATACTGGGATCGAAATTACCCGTTGTACATTTTGTTTTTCTCTCCGACAGCTCTGTGCACAAAACTCCCATAGTGGAGGCTGTTGAAATCGTTTCTGAGCAACCCCGCCTACTTGAGGTTTTGTCTATCAAGAAGTGTGCAAATCGCCCTAAACCTTTACAAAATGGACGCAGGAATATGCCAGCATGACTAAGGTACAAACTGCATCTCCCTAGCATTTTTTGTTCCAGAGTTAATCCAGAGCGTAGCTGAAAGTTTTTAATTGTCCGGCCTATTTTTTGAATGACCCCCTTATTGTTGGTTGGAACCCTGACTGCGCCGTGTCTTTCTATACGCTGTATACACGCACAGTGTACGTCAATTTATAATGGGTGCCTGCTCGCGCCGTCGCATCTGTCGCCTGCCTTAAAAATCGTTAGAGCAATAAGTTTGGTACGAGAGGAAAGCCCTTGAACATGGCAATCCTGTGGTGGTCATATTTTGAAGATTAAGCAGGATACTGGGATCGAAATTACCCGTTGTACATTTTGTTTTTCTCTCCGACAGCTCTGTGCACAAAACTCCCATAGTGGAGGCTGTTGAAATCGTTTCTGAGCAACCCCGCCTACTTGAGGTTTTGTCTGTCAAGAAGAGTGCAAATCGCCCTAAACCTTTAAAAGATGGACGCAGGAATATGCCAGCATGACTAAGGTACAAACTGCATCTCCCTAGCATTTTTTGTTCCAGAGTTATTCCAGAGCGTAGCTGAAAGTTTTTAATTGTCCGGCCTATTTTTTGAATGACCCCCTTATTGTTGGTTGGAACCCTGACTGCGCCGTGTCTTTGTATACGCTGTATTCACGCACAGTGTACGTCAATTTCTAATGGGTGCCTGCTCGCGCCGTCGCATCTGGCCACGCCTTAAAAATCGTCAGAGCAATAAGTTTGGTACGAGAGGAAAGCCCTTGAACATGGCAATCCTGTGGTGGTAAAATTTTGAAGATTGAGCAGGAAACTTGGATCGAAATTACCCGTTGTACATTTTGTTTTTCTCTCCGAAAGCTCTGTGCACAAAACTCCGATAGTGGAGGCTGTTGAAATCGTTTCTGAGCAACCCCGCCTAATTGAGGTTTTGTCTATCAAGAAGTGTGCAAATCGCCCTAAACCTTTACAAAATGGACGCAGGAATATGCCAGCATGACTAAGGTACAAACTGCATCTCCCTAGCATTTTTTGTTCCAGAGTTAATCCAGAGCGTAGCTGAAAGTTTTTAATTGTCCGGCCTATTTTTTGAATGACCCCCTTACTGTTGGTTGGAACCCTGACTGCGCCGTGTCTTTCTATACGCTGTATACACGCACAGTGTACGTCAATTTATAATGGGTGCCTGCTCGCGCCGTCGCATCTGTCGCCTGCCTTAAAAATCGTTAGAGCAATAAGTTTGGTACGAGAGGAAAGCCCTTGAACATGGCAATCCTGTGGTGGTAATATTTTGAAGATTAAGCAGGATACTGGGATCGAAATTACCCGTTGTACATTTTGTTTTTCTCTCCGACAGCTCTGTGCACAAAACTCCCATAGTGGAGGCTGTTGGAATCGTTTCTGAGCAACCCCGCCTAATTGAGGTTTTGTCTATCAAGAAGTGTGCAAGTCGCCCTAAACCGTTTAAAAATGGACGCAGCAATATGCCAGCATGACTAAGGTACATACTGCATCTCCCTATCATGTTTTGTTCCAGAGTTATTCCAGAGCGTAGCTGAAAGTTTTTAATTGTCCGGCCTATTTTTTGAATGACCCCCTTATTGTTGGTTGGAACCCTGACTGCGCCGTGTCTTTGTATCCGCTGTATACACGCAAAGTGTACGTCAATTTCTAATGGGTGCCTGCTCGCGCCGTCGCATCTAGCCCCGCCTTAAAAATCGTTAGAGCAATAAGTTTGGGACGAGAGGAAAGCCCTTGAACATGGCAATCCTGTGGTGGTAATATTTTGAAGATTGAGCAGGATACTGGGATCGAAATTACCCGTTGTACATTTTGTTTTTCTCTCCGACAGCTCTGTGCACAAAACTCCCATAGTGGAGGCTGTTGAAATCGTTTCTGAGCAACCCCGCCTACTTGAGGTTTTGTCTATCAAGAAGAGTGCAAATCGCCCTAAACCTTTAAAAGATGGACGCAGGAATATGCCAGCATGACTAAGGTACAAACTGCATCTCCCTAGCATTTTTTGTTCCAGAGTTATTCCAGAGCGTAGCTGAAAGTTTTTAATTGTCCGGCCTATTTTTTGAATGACCCCCTTATTGTTGGTTGGAACCCTGACTGCGCCGTGTCTTTGTATACGCTGTATTCACGCACAGTGTACGTCAATTTCTAATGGGTGCCTGCTCGCGCCGTCGCATCTGGCCACGCCTTAAAAATCGTCAGAGCAATAAGTTTGGTACGAGAGGAAAGCCCTTGAACATGGCAATCCTGTGGTGGTAAAATTTTGAAGATTGAGCAGGAAACTTGGATCGAAATTACCCGTTGTACATTTTGTTTTTCTCTCCGAAAGCTCTGTGCACAAAACTCCCATAGTGGAGGCTGTTGAAATCGTTTCTGAGCAACCCCGCCTAATTGAGGTTTTGTCTATCAAGAAGTGTGCAAGTCGCCCTATACCTTTATAAAATGGACGCAGGAATATGCCAGCATGACTAAGGTACAAACTGCATCTCCCTACCATGTTTTGTTCCAGAGTTATTCCAGAGCGTAGCTGAAAGTTTTTAATTGTCCGGCCTATTTTTTGAATGACCCCCTTATTGTTGGTTGGAACCCTGAATGCGCCGTGTCTTTGTATCCGCTGTATACACGCACAGTGTACGTCAATTTCTAATGGGTGCCTGCTCGCGCCGTCGCATCTAGCCCCGCCTTAAAAATCGTTAGAGCAATAAGTTTGGGACGAGAGGAAAGCCCTTGAACATGGCAATCCTGTGGTGGTAAAATTTTGAAGATTGAGCAGGATACTGGGATCGAAATTACCCGTTGTACATTTTGTTTTTCTCTCCGACAGCTCTGTGCACAAAACTCCCATAGTGGAGGCTGTTGAAATCGTTTCTGAGCAACCCCGCCTACTTGAGGTTTTGTCTATCAAGAAGAGTGCAAATCGCCCTAAACCTTTAAAAGATGGACGCAGGAATATGCCAGCATGACTAAGGTACAAACTGCATCTCCCTAGCAATTTTTTGTTCCAGAGTTATTCCAGAGCGTAGCTGAAAGTTTTTAATTGTCCGGCCTATTTTTTGAATGACCCCTTTATTGTTGGTTGGAATCCCGACTGCGCCGTGTCTTTGTATACGCTGTATACACGCACAGTGTACGTCAATTTCTAATGGGTGCCTGCTCGCGCCGTCGCATCTGGCCACGCCTTAAAAATCGTCAGAGCAATAAGGTTGGTACGAGAGGAAAGCCCTTGAACATGGCAATCCTGTGGTGGTAAAATTTTGAAGATTGAGCAGGATACTGGGATCGAAATTACCCGTTGTACATTTTGTTTTTCTCTCCGACAGCTCTGTGCACAAAACTCCGATAGTGGGTGGAGGCTGTTGAAATCGTTTCTGAGCAACCCCGCGTACTTGAGGTTTTTTTCTATCAAGAAGTGTGCAAGTTGCCCTAAACCTTTAAAAAATTGACGCAGGAATATGCCAGCATGACTAAGGTACAAACTGCATCTCCCTAGCATTTTTTGTTCCAGAGTTATTCCAGAGCGTAGCTGAAAGTTTTTAATTGTCCGGCCTATTTTTTGAATGACCCCCTTATTGTTGGTTGGAACCCTGACTGCGCCGTGTCTTTGTATACGCTGTATTCACGCACAGTGTACGTCAATTTCTAATGGGTGCCTGCTCGCGCCGTCGCATCTGGCCTCGCCTTAAAAATCGTCAGAGCAATAAGTTTGGTACGAGAGAAAAGCCCTTGAACATGGCAATCCTGTGGTGGTAAAATTTTGAAGATTGAGCAGGAAACTGGGATCGAAATTACCCGTTGTACATTTTGTTTTTCTCTCCGACAGCTCTGTGCACAAAACTCCCATAGTGGAGGCTGTTGAAATCGTTTCTGAGCAACCCCGCCTAATTGAGGTTTTGTCTATCAAGAAGTGTGCAAGTCGCCCTAAACCGTTTAAAAATGGACGCAGCAATATGCCAGCATGACTAAGGTACAAACTGCATCTCCCTATCATGTTTTGTTCCAGAGTTATTCCAGAGCGTAGCTGAAAGTTTTTAATTGTCCGGCCTATTTTTTGAATAACCCCCTTATTGTTGTTTGGAACCCTGACTGCGCCGTGTCTTTGTATCCGCTGTATACACGCACAGTGTACGTCAATTTCTAATGGGTGCCTGCTCGCGCCGTCGCATCTAGCCCCGCCTTAAAAATCGTTAGAGCAATAAGTTTGGTACGAGAGGAAAGCCCTTGAACATGGCAATACTGTGGTGGTAATATTTTGAAGATTGAGCAAGATACTGGGATCGAAATTACCCGTTGTACATTTTGTTTTTCTCTCCGACAGCTCTGTGCACAAAACTCCCATAGTGGAGGCTGTTGAAATCGTTTCTGAGCAACCCCGCCTATTTGAGGTTTTGTCTATCAAGAAGGGTGCAAGTCGCCCTAAACCGTTTAAAAATGGACGCAGCAATATGCCAGCATGACTAAGGTACAAACTGCATCTCCCTATCATGTTTTGTTCCAGAGTTATTCCAGAGCGTAGCTGAAAGTTTTTAATTGTCCGGCCTATTTTTTGAATAACCCCCTTATTGTTGGTTGGAACCCTGACTGCTCCGTGTCTTTGTATCCGCTGTATACACGGTGGTAAAATTTTGAAGATTGAGCAGGAAACTGGGATCGAAATTACCCGTTGTACATTTTGTTTTTCTCTCCGACAGCTCTGTGCACAAAACTCCCATAGTGGAGGCTGTTGAAATCGTTTCTGAGCAACCCCGCCTAATTGAGGTTTTGTCTACCAAGAACTGTGCAAGTCGCCCTCAACCGTTTAAAAATGGACGCAGGAATATGCCAGCATGACTAAGGTACAAACTGCATCTCCCTATCATGTTTTGTTCCAGAGTTATTCCAGAGCGTAGCTGAAAGTTTTTAATTGTCCGGCCTATTTTTTGAATGACCCCTTTATTGTTGGTTGGAGCAGGAAACTGGGATCGAAATTACCCGTTGTACATTTTGTTTTTCTCTCCGACAGCTCTGTGCACAAAACTCCCATAGTGGAGGCTGTTGAAATCGTTTCTGAGCAACCCCGCCTAATTGAGGTTTTGTCTATCAAGAAGTGTGCAAGTCGCCCTATTCCTTTTAAAAATGGACGCAGCAATATGCCAGCATGACTAAGGTACAAACTGCATCTCCCTACCATGTTTTGTTCCAGAGTTATTCCAGAGCGTAGCTGAAAGTTTTTAATTGTCCGGCCTATTTTTTGAATGACCCCTTTATTGTTGGTTGGAATACACGCACAGTGTACGTCAATTTCTAATGGGTGCCTGCTCGCGCCGTCGCATCTGGCCACGCCTTAAAAATCGTCAGAGCAATAAGTTTGGTACGAGAGGAAAGCCCTTGAACATGGCAATCCTGTGGTGGTACAATTTTGAAGATTTAACAATATACTGGGATCAAAATTACCCGTTGTACATTTTTTTTTCTCTCCGACAACTCTGTGCACAAAACTCCCATAGTGGAGGCTGTTGAAATCGTTACTGAGCAACCCCGCCTACTTGAGGTTTTGTCTATCAAGAAGTGTGCAAGTCGACCTAAACCTTAAAAAAATGGACGCAGGAATATGCCAGCATGACTAAGGTACAAACTGCATCTCCCTAGCATTTTTTGTTTCAGAGTTATTCCAGAGCGTAGCTGAAAGTTTTTAATTGTCCGGCCTATTTTTTGAATGACCCCCTTATTGTTGGTTGGAACCCTGACTGCGCCGTGTCTTCCTATACGCTGTATACACGCACAGTGTACGTCAATTTCTCAAGGGTTCCTGCTCGCGCCGTCGCATCTGGCCTCGCCTTAAAAATCGTCAGAGCAATAAGTTTGGTACGACAGGAAAGCCCTTGAATATGGCAATCCTGTGGTGGTAAAATTTTGAAGATTGAGCAGGATACTGGGATCGAAATTACCCGTTGTACAATTTGTTTTTCTCTCCGACAGCTCTGTGCACAAAACTCCCATAGTGGAGGCTGTTGAAATCGTTTCTGAGCAACCCCGCCTACTTGAGGTTTTGTCTATCAAGAAGTGTGCAAATCGCCCTAAACCTTTAAAAAATGGACGCAGGAATATGCCAGCATGACTAAGGTACAAACTGCATCTCCCTAGCATTTTTTGTTCCAGAGTTATTCCAGAGCGTAGCTGAAAGTTTTTAATTGTCCGGCCTATTTTTTGAATGACCCCTTTATTGTTGGTTGGAATCCTGACTGCGCCGTGTCTTTGTATACGCTGTATGCACGCACAGTGTACGTCAATTTCTAATGGGTGCCTGCTCGCGCCGTCGCGTCTGGCCACGCCTTAAAAATCGTCAGAGCATTAAGTTTGGTACGAGAGGAAAGCTCTTGAACATGGCAATCCTGTGGTGGTAAAATTTTGAAGATTTAACAATATACTGGGATCGAAATTACCCGTTGTACATTTTTTTTTTCTCTCCGACAACTCTGTGCACAAAACTCCCATAGTGGAGGCTATTGAAATCGTTACTGAGCAACCCCGCCTACTTGAGGTTTTGTCTATCAAGAAGTGTGCAAGTCGCCCTAAACCTTAAAAAAATGGACGCAGGAATATGCCAGCATGACTAAGGTACAAACTGCATCTCCCTAGCATTTTTTGTTCCAGAGTTATTCCAGAGCGTAGCTGAAAGTTTTTAATTGTCCGGCCTATTTTTTGAATGACCCCCTTATTGTTGGTTTGAACCCTGACTACGCCGTGTCTTCCTATACGCTGTATACACGCACAGTGTACGTCAATTTCTAATGGGTGCCTGCTCGCGCCGTCGCATCTGGCCTCGCTTTAAAAATCGTCAGAGCAATAAGTTTGGTACGAGAGGAAAGCCCTTGAATATGGCAATCCTGTGGTGGTAAAATTGTGAAGATTGAGCAGGATACTGGAATCGAAATTACCCGTTGTACATTTTGTTTTTCTCTCCGACAGCTCTGTGCACAAAACTCCCATAGTGGAGGCTGTTGAAATCGTTTCTGAGCAACCCCGCCTACTTGAGGTTTTGTCTATCAAGAAGTGTGCAAGTCGCCCTATTCCTTTTAAAAATGGAAGCAGCAATATGCCAGCATGACTAAGGTACAAACTGCATCTCCCTACCATGTTTTGTTCCAGAGTTATTCCAGAGCGTAGCTGAAAGTTTTTAATTGTCCGGCCTATTTTTTGAATGACCCCCTTATTGTTGGTTGGAACCCTGACTGCGCCGTGTCTTTGTATACGCTGTATACACGCACAGTGTACGTCAATTTCTAATGGGTGCCTGCTCGCGCCGTCGCATCTAGCCCCGCCTTAAAAATCGTTAGAGCAATAAGTTTGGTACGAGAGGAAAGCCCTTGAACATGGCAATCCTGTGGTGGTAATATTTTGAAGATTGAGCAGGATACTGGGATCGAAATTACCCGTTGTACATTTTGTTTTTCTCTCCGACAGCTCTGTGCAAAAAACTCCAATAGTGGAGGCTGTTGAAATCGTTTCTGAGCAACCCCGCCTACTTGAGGTTTTGTCTATCAAGAAGAGTGCAAATCGCCCTAAACCTTTAAAAAATGGACGCAGGAATATGCCAGCATGACTAAGGTACAAACTGCATCTCCCTAGCATTTTTTGTTCCAGAGTTATTCCAGAGCGTAGCTGAAAGTTTTTAATTGTCCGGCCTATTTTTTGAATGACCCCTTTATTGTTGGTTGGAATCCCGACTGCGCCGTGTCTTTGTATACGCTGTATACACGCACAGTGTACGTCAATTTCTAATGGGTGCCTGCTCGCGCCGTCGCATCTGGCCACGCCTTAAAAATCGTCAGAGCATTAAGTTTGGTACGAGAGGAAAGCCCTTGAACATGGCAATCCTGTGGTGGTAAAATTTTGAAGATTTAACAATATACTGGGATCGAAATTACCCGTTGTACATTTGTTTTTCTCTCCGACAACTCTGTGCACAAAACTCCCATAGTGGAGGCTGTTGAAATCGTTACTGAGCAACCCCGCCTACTTGAGGTTTTGTCTATCAAGAAGTGTGCAAGTCGCCCTAAACCTTAAAAAAATGGACGCAGGAATATGCCAGCATGACTAAGGTACAAACTGCATCTCCCTAGCATTTTTTGTTCCAGAGTTAATCCAGAGCGTAGCTGAAAGTTTTTAATTGTCCGGCCTATTTTTTGAATGACCCCCTTATTGTTGGTTGGAATCCTGACTGCGCCGTGTCTTTGTATACGCTGTATACACGCACAGTGTACGTCAATTTCTAATGGGTGCCTGCTCGCGCCGTCGCATCTGGCCCCGCCTTAAAAATCGTCAGAGCAATATGTTTGGTACGAGAGGAAAGCCCTTGAACATGGCAATCCTGTGGTGGTAAAATGTTGAAAAATTGAGCAGGATACTGGGATCGAAATTACCCGTTGTACATTTTGTTTTTCTCTCCGACAGCTCTGTGCACAAAACTCCCATAGTGGAGGCTGTTGAAATCGTTTCTGAGCAACCCCGCCTAATTGAGGTTTTGTCTATCAAGAAGTGTGCAAGTCGCCCTATTCCTTTTAAAAATGGACGCAGGAATATGCCAGCATGACTAAGGTACAAACTGCATCTCCCTACCATGTTTTGTTCCAGAGTTATTCCAGAGCGTAGCTGAAAGTTTTTAATTGTCCGGCCTATTTTTTGAATGACCCCCTTATTGTTGGTTGGAACCCTGACTGCACCGTGTCTTTGTATCCGCTGTATACACGCACAGTGTACGTCAATTTCTAATGGGTGCCTGCTCGCGCCGTCGCATCTAGCCCCGCCTTAAAAATCGTTAGAGCAATAAGTTTGGTACGAGAGGAAAGCCCTCGAACATGGCAATCCTGTGGTGGTAAAATTTTGAAGATTGAGCAGGATACTGGGATCGAAATTGCCCGTTGTACATTTTGTTTTTCTCTCCGACAGCTCTGTGCACAAAACTCCCATAGTGGAGGCTGTTGAAATCGTTTCTGAGCAACCCCGCCTACTTGAAGTTTTGTCTATCAAGAAGTGTGCAAGTCGCCCTAAACTTTTAAAAAATGGACGCAGGAATATGCCAGCATGACTAAGGTACAAACTGCATCTCCCTAGCATTTTTTGTTCCAGAGTTATTCCACAGCGTAGCTGAAAGTTTTTAATTGTCCGGCCTATTTTTTGAATGACCCCCTTATTGTTGGTTGGAACCCTGACTGCGCCGTGTCTTCGTATACGCTGTATACAGGTACAGTGTACGTCAATTTCTAATGGGTGCCTGCTCGCGCCGTCGCATCTGGCCTTGCCTTAAAAATCGTCAGAGCAATAAGTTTGGTACGAGAGGAAAGCCCTTGAACATGGCAATCCTGTGGTGGTAAAATTTTGAAGATTGAGCAGGAAACTGGGATCGAAATTACCCGTTGTACATTTTGTTTTTCTCTCCGACAGCTCTGTGCACAAAACTCCCATAGTGGAGGCTGTTGAAATCGTTTCTGAGCAACCCCGCCTAATTGAGGTTTTGTCTATCAAGAAGTGTGCAAGTCGCCCTAAACCTTTTAAAAATGGACGCAGCAATATGCCAGCATGACTAAGGTACAAACTGCATCTCCCTATCATGTTTTGTTCCAGAGTTATTCCAGAGCGTAGCTGAAAGTTTTTAATTGTCCGGCCTATTTTTTGAATGACCCCCTTATTGTTGGTTGGAACCCTGACTGCGCCGTGTCTTTGTATCCGCTGTATACACGCACAGTGTACGTCAATTTCTAATGGGTGCCTGCTCGCGCCGTCGCATCTAGCCCCGCCTTAAAAATCGTCAGAGCAATAAGTTTGGTACGAGAGGAAAGCCCTTGAACATGGCAATCCTGTGGTGGTAATATTTTGAAGTTTGAGCAGGATACTGGGATCGAAATTACCCGTTGTACATTTTGTTTTTCTCTCCGACAGCTCTGTGCACAAAACTCCCATAGTGGAGGCTGTTGAAATCGTTTCTGAGCAACCCCGCCTACTTGAAGTTTTGTCTATCAAGACGTGTGCAAGTCGCCCCAAACCTTTAAAAAATGGACGCAGGAATATGCCAGCATGACTAAGGTACAAACTGCATCTCCCTAGCATTTTGTTTTTCTCTCCGACAACTCTGTGCACAAAACTCCCTTAGTGGAGGCTGTTGAAATCGTTACTGAGCAACCCCGCCTACTTGAGGTTTTGTAAATGGACGCAGGAATATGCCAGCATGACTAAGGTACAAACTGCATGTCCCTAGCATTTTTTGTTCCAGAGTTATTCCAGAGCGTAGCTGAAAGTTTTTAATTGTCCGACCTATTTTTTGAATGACCCCTTTATTGTTGGTTGGAATCCTGACTGCGCCGTGTCTTTGTATACGCTGTATACACGCACAGTGTACGTCAATTTCTAATGGGTGCCTGCTCGCGCCGTCGCATCTGGCCCCGCCTTAAAAATCGTCAGAGCAATATGTTTGGTACGAGAGGAAAGCCCTTGAACTTGACAATCCTGTTTTGGTAAAATTTTGAAGATTGAGCAGGATACTGGGATCGACATCGCCCGTTGTACATTTTGTTTTTCTCTCCGACAGCTCTGTGCACAAAACTCCCCTAGTGGAGGCTGTTGAAATCGTTTCTGAGCAACCCCGCCTACTTGAGGTTTTGTCTATCAAGAAGTGTGCAAGTCGACCTAAACCTTTAAAAAATGGACGCAGGAATATGCCAGCATGACTAATGTACAAACTGCATCTCCCTAGCATTTTTTGTTCCAGAGTTATTCCAGAGCGTAGCTGAAAGTTTTTAATTGTCCGGCCTATTTTTTGAATGACCCCCTTATTGTTGGTTGGAACCCTGACTGCGCCGTGTCTTTGTATACGCTGTATACAGGCACAGTGTACGTCAATTTCTAATGGGTGCCTGCTCGCGCCGTCGCATCTGGCCTCGCCTTAAAAATCGTCAGAGCAATAAGTTTGGTGCGAGAGGAAAGCCCTTGAACATGGCAATCCTGTGGTGGTAAAATTTTGAAGATTGAGCAGGATACTGGGATCGAAATTACCCGTTGTACATTTTGTTTTTCTCTCCGACAGCTCTGTGCACAGAACTCCCAAAGTGGAGGCTGTTGAAATCGTTTCTGAGCAACCCCGCCTACTTGAGGTTTTGTCTATCAAGAAGTGTGCAAGTCGCCCTATTCCTTTTAAAAGAGGACGCAGCAATATGCCAGCATGACTAAGGTACAAACTGCATCTCCCTAGCATTTTTTGTTCCAGAGTTATTCCAGAGCGTAGCTGAAAGTTTTTAATTGTCCGGCCTATTTTTTGAATGACCCCCTTATTGTTGGTTGGAACCCTGACTGCGCCGTGTCTTTGTATCCGCTTTATACACGCACAGTGTACGTCAATTTCTAATGGGTGCCTGCTCGCGCCGTCGCATCTAGCCCCGCCTTAAAAATCGTTAGAGCAATAAGTTTGGTACGAGAGGAAAGCCCTTGAACATGGCAATCCTGTGGTGGTAATATTTTGAAGATTGAGCAGGATACTGGGATCGAAATTACCCGTTGTACATTTTGTTTTTCTCTCCGACAGCTCTGTGCAAAAAACTCCCATAGTGGAGGCTGTTGAAATCGTTTCTGAGCAACCCCGCCTACTTGAGGTTTTGTCTATCAAGAAGAGTGCAAATCGCCCTAAACCTTTAAAAAATGGTCGCAGGAATATGCCAGCATGACTAAGGTACAAACTGCATCTCCCTAGCATTTTTGTTCCAGAGTTATTCCACAGCGTAGCTGAAAGTTTTTAATTGTCCGGCCTATTTTTTGAATGACCCCTTTATTGTTGGTTGGAATCCCGACTGCGCCGTGTCTTTGTATACGCTGTATACACGCACAGTGTACGTCAATTTATAATGGGTGCCTGCTCGCGCCGTCGCATCTGGCCTCGCCTTAAAAATCGTCAGAGCAATAAGTTTGGTACGAGAGGAAAGCCCTTGAATATGGCAATCCTGTGGTGGTAAAATTTTGAAGATTGAGCAGGATACTGGGATCGAAATTACCCGTTGTACATTTTGTTTTTCTCTCTGACAGCTCTGTGCACAAAACTCCCATAGTGGAGGCTGTTGAAATCGTTTCTGAGCAACCCCGCCTACTTGAGGTTTTGTCTATCAAGAAGTGTGCAAGTCGCCCTAAACCTTTAAAAAATGGACGCAGAAATATGCCAGCATGACTAAGGTACAAACTGCATCTCCCTAGCATGTTTTGTTCCAGAGTTATTCCAGAGCGTAGCTGAAAGTTTTTAATTGTCCGGCCTATTTTTTGAATGACCCCCTTATTGTTGGTTGGAATCCCGACTGCGCCGTGTCTTTTTATACGCTGTATACACGCACAGTGTACGTCAATTTCTAATGGGTGCCTGCTCGTGCCGTCGCATCTGGCCACGCCTTAAAAATCGTCAGAGCAATATGTTTGGTACGAGAGGAAAGCCCTTGAACATGGCAATCCTGTGGTGGTAAAATTTTGAAGATTTGACAATATACTGGGATCGAAATTACCCGTTGTACATTTTGTTTTTCTCTCCGACAACTCTGTGCACAAAACTCCCATAGTGGAGGCTGTTGAAATCGTTACTGAGCAACCCCGTCTACTTGAGGTTTTGTCTATCAAGAAGTGTGCAAGTCGCCCTAAACCTTTTAAAAATGGACGCAGGAATATGCCAGCATGACTAAGGTACAAACTGCATGTCCCTAGCATTTTTTGTTCCAGAGTTATTCCAGAGCGTAGCTGAAAGTTTTTAATTGTCCGACCTATTTTTTGAATGACCCCTTTATTGTTGGTTGGAATCCTGACTGCGCCGTGTCTTTGTATACGCTGTATACACGCACAGTGTACGTCAATTTCTAATGGGTGCCTGCTCGCGCCGTCGCATCTGGCCCCGCCTTAAAAATCGTCAGAGCAATATGTTTGGTACGAGAGGAAAGCCCTTGAACATGGCAATCCTGTTTTGGTAAAATTTTGAAGATTGAGCAGGATACTGGGATCGAAATCGCCCGTTGTACATTTTGTTTTTCTCTCCG
Source organism: Asterias amurensis (assembly GCF_032118995.1). Classification (NCBI taxonomy): domain Eukaryota; kingdom Metazoa; phylum Echinodermata; class Asteroidea; order Forcipulatida; family Asteriidae; genus Asterias; species Asterias amurensis. The sequence continues at coordinate 6,157,529 of NC_092650.1, read as the reverse complement.
ACAGCTCTGTGCACAAAACTCCCATAGTGGAGGCTGTTGAAATCGTTTCTGAGCAACCCCGCCTACTTGAGGTTTTGTCTATCAAGAAGTGTGCAAGTCGACCTAAACCTTTAAAAAATGGACGCAGGAATATGCCAGCATGACTAAGGTACAAACTGCATCTCCCTACCATGTTTTGTTCCAGAGTTATTCCACAGCGTAGCTGAAAGTTTTTAATTGTCCGGCCTATTTTTTGAATGACCCCCTTATTGTTGGTTGGAATCCTGACTGCGCCGTGTCTTTGTATACGCTGTATACACGCACAGTGTACGTCAATTCGTAATGGGTGCCTGCTCGCGCCGTCGCATCTGGCCCCGCCTTAAAAATCGTCAGAGCAATATGTTTGGTACGAGAGGAAAGCCCTTGAACATGGCAATCCTGTTTTGGTAAAATTTTGAAGATTGAGCAGGATACTGGGATCGAAATCGCCCGTTGTACATTTTGTTTTTCTCTCCGACAGCTCTGTGCACAAAACTCCCATAGTGGAGGCTGTTGAAATCGTTTCTGAGCAACCCCGCCTACTTGAGGTTTTGTCTATCAAGAAGTGTGCAAGTCGACCTAAACCTTTAAAAAATGGACGCAGGAATATGCCAGCATGACTAAGGTACAAACTGCATCTCCCTAGCATTTTTTGTTCCAGAGTTATTCCAGAGCGTAGCTGAAAGTTTTTAATTGTCCGGCCTATTTTTTGAATGACCCCCTTATTGTTGGATGGAACCCTGACTGCGCCGTGTCTTTGTATCCGCTGTATACACGCACAGTGTACGTCAATTTCTAATGGATGCCTGCTCGCGCCGTCGCATCTAGCCCCGCCTTAAAAATCGTTAGAGCAATAAGTTTGGTACGAGAGGAAAGCCCTTGAACATGGCAATCCTGTGGTGGTAATATTTTGAAGATTGAGCAGGATACTGGGTTCGAAATTACCCGTTGTACATTTTGTTTTTCTCTCCGACAGCTCTGTGCACAAAACTCCCATAGTGGAGGCTGTTGAAATCGTTTCTGAGCAACCCCGCCTACTTGAAGTTTTGTCTATCAAGAAGTGTGCAAGTCGCCCTAAACCTTTAAAAAATGGACGCAGGAATATGCCAGCATGACTAAGGTACAAACTGCATCTCCCTAGCATTTTTTGTTCCAGAGTTATTCCAGAGCGTAGCTGAAAGTTTTTAATTGTCCGGCCTATTTTTTGAATGGCCCCTTATTGTTGGTTGGAACCCTGACTGCGCCGTGTCTTTGTATACGCTGTATACAGGCACAGTGTACGTCAATTTCTAATGGGTGCCTGCTCGCGCCGTCGCATCTGGCCTCGCCTTAAAAATCGTCAGAGCAATAAGTTTGGTACGAGAGGAAAGCCCTTGAACATGGCAATCCTGTGGTGGTGAAATTTTGAAGATTGAGCAGGAAACTGGGATCGAAATTACCCGTTGTACATTTTGTTTTTCTCTCCGACAGCTCTGTGCACAAAACTCCCATAGTGGAGGCTGTTGAAATCGTTTCTGAGCAACCCCGCCTAATTGAGGTTTTGTCTATCAAGAAGTGTGCAAGTCGCCCTAAACCTTTTAAAAATGGACGCAGCAATATGCCAGCATGACTAAGGTACAAACTGCATCTCCCTATCATGTTTTGTTCCAGAGTTATTCCAGAGCGTAGCTAAAAGTTTTTAATTGTCCGGCCTATTTTTTGAATGACCCCCTTATTGTTGGTTGGAACCCTGACTGCGCCGTGTCTTTGTATCCGCTGTATACACGCACAGTGTACGTCAATTTCTAATGGGTGCCTGCTCGCGCCGTCGCATCTAGCCCCGCCTTAAAAATCGTTAGAGCAATAAGTTTGGTACGAGAGGAAAGCCCTTGAACATTGCAATCCTGTGGTGGTAATATTTTGAAGATTGAGCAGGATACTGGGATCGAAATTACCCGTTGTACATTTTGTTTTTCTCTCCGACAGCTCTGTGCAAAAAACTCCCATAGTGGAGGCTGTTGAAATCGTTTCTGAGCAACCCCGCCTACTTGAGGTTTTGTCTATCAAGAAGAGTGCAAATCGCCCTAAACCTTTAAAAAATGGACGCAGGAATATGCCAGCATGACTAAGGTACAAACTGCATCTCCCTAGCATGTTTTGTTCCAGAGTTATTCCACAGCGTAGCTGAAAGTTTTTAATTGTCCGGCCTATTTTTTGAATGACCCCTTTATTGTTGGTTGGAATCCCGACAGCGCCGTGTCTTTGTATCCGCTGTATACACGCACAGTGTACGTCAATTTCTAATGGGTGCCTGCTCGCGCCGTCGCATCTAGCCCCGCCTTAAAAATCGTTAGAGCAATAAGTTTGGTACGAGAGGAAAGCCCTTGAACATTGCAATCCTGTGGTGGTAATATTTTGAAGATTGAGCAGGATACTGGGATCGAAATTACCCGTTGTACATTTTGTTTTTCTCTCCGACAGCTCTGTGCAAAAAACTCCCATAGTGGAGGCTGTTGAAATCGTTTCTGAGCAACCCCGCCTACTTGAGGTTTTGTCTATCAAGAAGAGTGCAAAACGCCCTAAACCTTTAAAAAATGGACGCAGGAATATGCCAGCATGACTAAGGTACAAACTGCATCTCCCTAGCATGTTTTGTTCCACAGTTATTCCACAGCGTAGCTGAAAGTTTTTAATTGTCCGGCCTATTTTTTGAATGACCCCTTTATTGTTGGTTGGAATCCCGACTGCGCCGTGTCTTTGTATACGCTGTATACACGCACAGTGTACGTCAATTTCTAATGGGTGCCTGCTCGTGCCGTCGCATCTGGCCACGCCTTAAAAATCGTCAGAGCAATATGTTTGGTACGAGAGGAAAGCCCTTGAACATGGCAATCCTGTGGTGGTAAAATTTTAAAGATTTGACAATATACTGGGATCGAAATTACCCGTTGTACATTTTGTTTTTCTCTCCGACAACTCTGTGCACAAAACTCCCATAGTGGAGGCTGTTGAAATCGTTACTGAGCAACCCCGCCTACTTGAGGTTTTGTCTATCAAGAAGTGTGCAAGTCGCCCTAAACCTTAAAAAAATGGACGCAGAAATATGCCAGCATGACTAAGGTACAAACTGCATCTCCCTAGCATTTTTTGTTCCAGAGTTATTCCAGAGCGTAGCTGAAAGTTTTTAATTGTCCGGCCTATTTTTTGAATGACCCCCTTATTGTTGGTTGGAACCCTGACTGCGCCGTGTCTTTGTATACGCTGTATACAGGCACAGTGTACGTCAATTTCTAATGGGTGCCTGCTCGCGCCGTCGCATCTGGCCTCGCCTTAAAAATCGTCAGAGCAATAAGTTTGGTACGAGAGGAAAGCCCTTGAACATGGCAATCCTGTGGTGGTAATATTTTGAAGATTGAGCAGGATACTGGGATCGAAATTACCCGTTGTACATTTTGTTTTTCTCTCCGACAGCTCTGTGCACAAAACTCCCATAGTGGAGGCTGTTGAAATCGTTTCTGAGCAACCCCGCCTACTTGAGGTTTTGTCTATCAAGAAGTGTGCAAATCGCCCTGAACCTTTAAAAAATGGACGCAGGAATATGCCAGCATGACTAAGGTACAAACTGCATCTCCCTAGCATTTTTTGTTCCAGAGTTATTCCCCAGCGTAGCTGAAAGTTTTTAATTGTCCGGCTTATTTTTTGAATGACCCCTTTATTGTTGGTTGGAATCCCGACTGCGCCGTGTCTTTGTATACGCTGTATACACGCACAGTGTACGTCAATTTCTAATGGGTGCCTGCTCGTGCCGTCGCATCTGGCCACGCCTTAAAAATCGTCAGAGCAATATGTTTGGTACGAGAGGAAAGCCCTTGAACATGGCAATCCTGTGGTGGTAAAATTTTGAAGATTTGACAATATACTGGGATCGAAATTACCCGTTGTACATTTTGTTTTTCTCTCCGACAACTCTGTGCACAAAACTCCCATAGTGGAGGCTGTTGAAATCGTTACTGAGCAACCCCGCCTACTTGAGGTTTTGTCTATCAAGAAGTGTGCAAGTCGCCCTAAACCTTAAAAAAATGGACGCAGGAATATGCCAGCATGACTAAGGTACAAACTGCATCTCCCTAGCATTTTTTGTTCCAGAGTTATTCCAGAGCGTAGCTGAAAGTTTTTAATTGTCCGACCTATTTTTTGAATGACCCCTTTATTGTTGGTTGGAATCCTGACTGCGCCGTGTCTTTGTATACGCTGTATACACGCACAGTGTACGTCAATTTCTAATGGGTGCCTGCTCGCGCCGTCGCATCTGGCCCCGCCTTAAAAATCGTCAGAGCAATATGTTTGGTACGAGAGGAAAGCCCTTGAACATGGCAATCCTGTTTTGGTAAAATTTTGAAGATTGAGCAGGATACTGGGATCGAAATCGTCCGTTGTACATTTTGTTTTTCTCTCCGACAGCTCTGTGCACAAAACTCCCATAGTGGAGGCTGTTGAAATCGTTTCTGAGCAACCCCGCCTACTTGAGGTTTTGTCTATCAAGAAGTGTGCAAGTCGCCCTAAACCTTTAAAAAATGGACGCAGGAATATGCCAGCATGACTAAGGTACAAACTGCATCTCCCTAGCATTTTTTGTTCCAGAGTTATTCCAGAGCGTAGCTGAAAGTTTTTAATTGTCCGGCCTATTTTTTGAATGACCCCCCTTATTGTTGGTTGGAACCCTGACTGCGCCGTGTCTTTGTATACGCTGTATACACGCAAAGTGTACGTCAATTTCTAATGGGTGCCTGCTCGCGCCGTCGCATCTGGCCCCGCCTTAAAAATCGTCAGAGCAATATGTTTGGTACAAGAGGAAAGCCCTTGAACATGGCAATCCTGTGGTGGTAATATTTTGAAGATTGAGCAGGATACTGGGATCGAAATTACCCGTTGTACATTTTGTTTTTCTCTCCGACAGCTCTGTGCACAAAACTCCCATAGTGGAGGCTGTTGAAATCGTTTCTGAGCAACTCCGCCTACTTGAGGTTTTGTCTATCAAGAAGTGTGCAAGTCGCCCTAAACCTTTAAAAAATGGACGTTGGAATATGCCAGCATGACTAAGGTACAAACTGCATCTCCCTAGCATTTTTTGTTCCAGAGTTATTCCAGAGCGTAGCTGAAAGTTTTTAATTGTCCGGCCTATTTTTTGAATGACCCCCTTATTGTTGGTTGGAACCCTGACTGCGCCGTGTCTTTGTATACGCTGTATACAGGCACAGTGTACGTCAATTTCTAATGGGTGCCTGCTCGCGCCGTCGCATCTGGCCTCGCCTTAAAAATCGTCAGAGCAATAAGTTTGGTACGAGAGGAAAGCCCTTGAACATGGCAATCCTGTGGTGGTAATATTTTGAAGATTGAGCAGGATACTGGGATCGAAATTACCCGTTGTACATTTTGTTTTTCTCTCCGACAGCTCTGTGCACAAAACTCCCATAGTGGAGGCTGTTGAAATCGTTTCTGAGCAACCCCGCCTACTTGAGGTTTTGTCTATCAAGAAGTGTGCAAATCGCCCTGAACCTTTAAAAAATGGACGCAGCAATATGCCAGCATGACTAAGGTACAAACTGCATCTCCCTATCATGTTTTGTTCCAGAGTTATTGCAGAGCGTAGCTGAAAGTTTTTAATTGTCCGGCCTATTTTTTGAATGACCCCCTTATTGTTGGTTGGAACCCTGACTGCGCCGTGTCTTTGTATCCGCTGTATACACGCACAGTGTACGTCAATTTCTAATAGGTGCCTGCTCGCGCCGTCGCATCTAGCCCCGCCTTAAAAATCGTTAGAGCAATAAGTTTGGTACGAGAGGAAAGCCCTTGAACATGGCAATCCTGTGGTGGTAATATTTTGAAGATTGAGCAGGATACTGGGATCGAAATTGCCCGTTGTACATTTTGTTTTTCTCTCCGACAGCTCTGTGCACAAAACTCCCATAGTGGAGGCTGTTGAAATAGTTTCTGAGCAACCCCGCCTAATTGAGGTTTTGTCTATCAAGAAGTGTGCAAGTCGCCCTAAACCTTTTAAAAATGGACGCAGCAATATGCCAGCATGACTAAGGTACAAACTGCATCTCCCTATCATGTTTTGTTCCAGAGTTATTCCAGAGCGTAGCTGAAAGTTTTTAATTGTCCGGCCTATTTTTTGAATGACCCCCTTATTGTTGGTTGGAACCCTGACTGCGCCGTGTCTTTGTATCCGCTGTATACACGCACAGTGTACGTCAATTTCTAATAGGTGCCTGCTCGCGCCGTCGCATCTAGCCCCGCCTTAAAAATCGTTAGAGCAATAAGTTTGGTACGAGAGGAAAGCCCTTGAACATGGCAATCCTGTGGTGGTAATATTTTGAAGATTGAGCAGGATACTGGGATCGAAATTGCCCGTTGTACATTTTGTTTTTCTCTCCGACAGCTCTGTGCACAAAACTCCCATAGTGGAGGCTGTTGAAATAGTTTCTGAGCAACCCCGCCTACTTGAAGTTTTGTCTATCAAGAAGTGTGCAAGTCGCCCTAAACCTTTAAAAAATGGACGCAGGAATATGCCAGCATGACTAAGGTACAAACTGCATCTCCCTAGCATTTTTTGTTCCAGAGTTATTCCAGAGCGTAGCTGAAAGTTTTTAATTGTCCGGCCTATTTTTTGAATGACCCCCTTATTGTTGGTTGGAACCCTGACTGCGCCGTGTCTTTGTATACGCTGTATACAGGCACAGTGTACGTCAATTTCTAATGGGTGCCTGCTCGCGCCGTCGCATCTGGCCTCGCCTTAAAAATCGTCAGAGCAATAAGTTTGGTACGAGAGGAAAGCCCTTGAACATGGCAATCCTGTGGTGGTAAAATTTTGAAGATTGAGCAGGAAACTGGGATCGAAATTACCCGTTGTACATTTTGTTTTTCTCTCCGACAGCTCTGTGCACAAAACTCCCATAGTGGAGGCTGTTGAAATCGTTTCTGAGCAACCCCGCCTACTTGAGGTTTTGTCTATCAAGAAGAGTGCAAATCGCCCTAAACCTTTAAAAAATGGACGCAGGAATATGCCAGCATGACTAAGGTACAAACTGCATCTCCCTAGCATTTTTTGTTCCAGAGTTATTCCACAGCGTAGCTGAAAGTTTTTAATTGTCCGGCCTATTTTTTGAATGACCCCTTTATTGTTGGTTGAAATCCCGACTGCGCCGTGTCTTTGTATACGCTGTATACACGCACAGTGTACGTCAATTTCTAATGGGTGCCTGCTCGCGCCGTCGCATCTGGCCACGCCTTAAAAAATCGTCAGAGCAATATGTTTGGTACGAGAGGAAAGCCCTTGAACATGGCAATCCTGTGGTGGTAAAATTTTGAAGATTTGACAATATACTGGGATCGAAATTACCCGTTGTACATTTTCTTTTTCTCTCCGACAGCTCTGTGCACAAAACTCCCATAGTGGAGGCTGTTGAAATCGTTTCTGAGCAACCCCGCCTACTTGAGGTTTTGTCTATCAAGAAGTGTGCAAATATCGCCCTAAACCTTTAAAAAATGGACGCAGGAATATGCCAGCATGACTAAGGTACAAACTGCATCTCCCTAGCATTTTTTGTTCCAGAGTTATTCCAAAGCGTAGCTGAAAGTTTTTAATTGTCCGACCTATTTTTTGAATGACCCCTTTATTGTTGGTTGGAATCCTGACTGCGCCGTGTCTTTGTATACGCTGTATACAGGCACAGTGTACGTCAATTTCTAATGGGTGCCTGCTCGCGCCGTCGCATCTGGCCTCGCCTTAAAAATCGTCAGAGCAATAAGTTTGGTACGAGAGGAAAGCCCTTGAACATGGCAATCCTGTGGTGGTAAAATTTTGAAGATTGAGCAGGAAACTGGGATCGAAATTAACCGTTGTACATTTTGTTTTTCTCTCCGACAGCTCTGTGCACAAAACTCCCATAATGGAGGCTGTTGAAATCGTTTCTGAGCAACCCCGCCTAATTGAGGTTTTGTCTATCAAGAAGTGTGCAAGTCGCCCTAAACCTTTTAAAAATGGACGCAGCAATACGCCAGCATAACTAAGGTACAAACTGCATCTCCCTATCATGTTTTGTTCCAGAGTTATTCCAGAGCGTAGCTGAAAGTTTTTAATTGTCCGGCCTATTTTTTGAATGACCCCCTTATTGTTGGTTGGAACCCTGACTGCGCCGTGTCTTTGTATCCGCTGTATACACGCACAGTGTACGTCAATTTCTAATAGGTGCCTGCTCGCGCCGTCGCATCTAGCCCCGCCTTAAAAATCGTTAGAGCAATAAGTTTGGTACGAGAGGAAAGCCCTTGAACATGGCAATCCTGTGGTGGTAATATTTTGAAGATTGAGCAGGATACTGGGATCGAAATTGCCCGTTGTACATTTTGTTTTTCTCTCCGACAGCTCTGTGCACAAAACTCCCATAGTGGAGGCTGTTGAAATAGTTTCTGAGCAACCCCGCCTACTTGAAGTTTTGTCTATCAAGAAGTGTGCAAGTCGCCCTAAACCTTTAAACAATGGACGCAGGAATATGCCAGCATGACTAAGGTACAAACTGCATCTCCCTAGCATTTTTTGTTCCAGAGTTATTCCAGAGCGTAGCTGAAAGTTTTTAATTGTCCGGCCTATTTTTTGAATGACCCCCTTATTGTTGGTTGGAACCCTGACTGCGCCGTGTCTTTGTATCCGCTGTATACACGCACAGTGTACGTCAATTTCTAATGGGTGCCTGCTCGCGCCGTGGCATCTAGCCCCGCCTTAAAAATCGTTAGAGCAATAAGTTTGGTATGAGAGGAAAGCCCTTGAACATGGCTATCCTGTGGTGGTAATATTTTGAAGATTGAGCAGGATACTGGGATCGAAATTGCCCGTTGTACATTTTGTTTTTCTCTCCGACAGCTCTGTGCACAAAACTCCCATAGTGGAGGCTGTTGAAATAGTTTCTGAGCAACCCCGCCTACTTGAAGTTTTGTCTATCAAGAAGTGTGCAAGTCGCCCTAAACCTTTAAAAAATGGACGCAGGAATATGCCAGCATGACTAAGGTACAAACTGCATCTCCCTAGCATTTTTTGTTCCAGAGTTATTCCAGAGCGTAGCTGAAAGTTTTTAATTGTCCGGCCTATTTTTTGAATGACCCCCTTATTGTTGGTTGGAACCCTGACTGCGCCGTGTCTTTGTATACGCTGTATACAGGCACAGTGTACGTCAATTTCTAATGGGTGCCTGCTCGCGCCGTCGCATCTGGCCTCGCCTTAAAAATCGTCAGAGCAATAAGTTTGGTACGAGAGGAAAGCCCTTGAACATGGCAATCCTGTGGTGGTAAAATTTTGAAGATTGAGCAGGAAACTGGGATCGAAATTACCCGTTGTACATTTTGTTTTTCTCTCCGACAGCTCTGTGCACAAAACTCCCATAGTGGAGGCTGTTGAAATCGTTTCTGAGCAACCCCGCCTAATTGAGGTTTTGTCTATCAAGAAGTGTGCAAGTCGCCCTAAACCTTTTAAAAATAGACGCAGCAATATGCCAGCATGACTAAGGTACAAACTGCATCTCCCTATCATGTTTTGTTCCAGAGTTATTCCAGAGCGTAGCTGAAAGTTTTTAATTGTCCGGCCTATTTTTTGAATGATCCCCTTATTGTTGGTTGGAACCCTGACTGCGCCGTGTCTTTGTATCCGCTGTATACACGCACAGTGTACGTCAATTTCTAATGGGTGCCTGCTCGCGCCGTGGCATCTAGCCCCGCCTTAAAAATCGTTAGAGCAATAAGTTTGGTATGAGAGGAAAGCCCTTGAACATGGCAATCCTGTGGTGGTAAAATTTTGAAGATTGAGCAGGATACTGGGATCGAAATCGCCCGTTGTACATTTTGTTTTTCTCTCCGACAGCTCTGTGCACAAAACTCCCATAGTGGAGGCTGTTGAAATAGTTTCTGAGCAACCCCGCCTACTTGAGGTTTTGTCTATCAAGAAGTGTGCAAGTCGCCCTAAACCTTTAAAAAATGGACGCAGGAATATGCCAGCATGACTAAGGTACAAACTGCATCTCCCTAGCATTTTTTGTTCCAGAGTTATTCCAGAGCGTAGCTGAAAGTTTTTAATTGTCCGGCCTATTTTTTGAATGACCCCCTTATTGTTGGTTTGAACCCTGACTGCGCCGTGTCTTTGTATACGCTGTATACAGGCACAGTGTACGTCAATTTCTAATGGGTGCCTGCTCGCGCCGTCGCATCTGGCCTCGCCTTAAAAATCGTCAGAGCAATAAGTTTGGTACGAGAGGAAAGCCCTTGAACATGGCAATCCTGTGGTGGTAAAATTTTGAAGATTGAGCAGGAAACTGGGATCGAAATTACCCGTTGTACATTTTGTTTTTCTCTCCGACAGCTCTGTGCACAAAACTCCCATAGTGGAGGCTGTTGAAATCGTTTCTGAGCAACCCCGCCTAATTGAGGTTTTGTCTATCAAGAAGTGTGCAAGTCGCCCTAAACCTTTTAAAAATGGACGCAGCAATATGCCAGCATGACTAAGGTACAAACTGCATCTCCCTAGCATTTTTTGTTCCAGAGTTATTCCAAAGCGTAGCTGAAAGTTTTTAATTGTCCGGCCTATTTTTTGAATGACCCCTTTATTGTTGGTTGGAATCCTGACTGCGCCGTGTATTTGTATACGCTGTATACAGGCACAGTGTACGTCAATTTCTAATGGGTGCCTGCTCGCGCCGTCGCATCTGGCCTCGCCTTAAAAATCGTCAGAGCAATAAGTTTGGTACGAGAGGAAAGCCCTTGAACATGGCAATCCTGTGGTGGTAAAATTTTGAAGATTGAGCAGGAAACTGGGATCGAAATTACCCGTTGTACATTTTGTTTTTCTCTCCGACAGCTCTGTGCACAAAACTCCCATAGTGGAGGCTGTTGAAATAGTTTCTGAGCAACCCCGCCTACTTGAAGTTTTGTCTATCAAGAAGTGTGCAAGTCGCCCTAAACCTTTAAAAAATGGACGCAGGAATATGCCAGCATGACTAAGGTACAAACTGCATCTCCCTAGCATTTTTTGTTCCAGAGTTATTCCAGAGCGTAGCTGAAAGTTTTTAATTGTCCGGCCTATTTTTTGAATGATCCCCTTATTGTTGGTTGGAACCCTGACTGCGCCGTGTCTTTGTATCCGCTGTATACACGCAAAGTGTACGTCAATTTCTAATGGGTGCCTGCTCGCGCCGTCGCATCTAGCCCCGCCTTAAAAATCGTTACAGCAATAAGTTTGGTACGAGAGGAAAGCCCTTGAACATGGCAATCCTGTGGTGGTAATATTTTGAAGATTGAGCAGGATACTGGGATCGAAATTACCCGTTGTACATTTTGTTTTTCTCTCCGACAGCTCTGTGCACAAAACTCCCGTAGTGGAGGCTGTTGAAATCATTTCTGAGCAACCCCGCCTACTTGAAGTTTTGTCTATCAAGAAGTGTGCAAGTCGCCCTAAACCTTTAAAAAATGGACGCAGGAATATGCCAGCATGACTAAGGTACAAACTGCATCTCCCTAGCATTTTTTGTTCTAGAGTTATTCCAGAGCGTAGCTGAAAGTTTTTAATTGTCCGGCCTATTTTTTGAATGACCCCCTTATTGTTGGTTGGAACCCTGACTGCGCCGTGTCTTTGTATACGCTGTATACAGGCACAGTGTACGTCAATTTCTAATGGGTGCCTGCTCGCGCCGTCGCATCTGGCCTCGCCTTAAAAATCGTCAGAGCAATAAGTTTGGTACGAGAGGAAAGCCCTTGAACATGGCAATCCTGTGGTGGTAAAATTTTGAAGATTGAGCAGGAAACTGGGATCGAAATTACCCGTTGTACATTTTGTTTTTCTCTCCGACAGCTCTGTGCACAAAACTCCCATAGTGGAGGCTGTTGAAATCGTTTCTGAGCAACCCCGCCTAATTGAGGTTTTGTCAATCAAGAAGTGTGCAAGTCGCCCTAAACCTTTTAAAAATGGACGCAGGAATATGCCAGCATGACTAAGGTACAAACTGCATCTCCCTAGCATTTTTTGTTCCAGAGTTATTCCAAAGCGTAGCTGAAAGTTTTTAATTGTCCGACCTATTTTTTGAATGACCCCTTTATTGTAGGTTTGAATCCTGACTGCGCCGTGTCTTTGTATACGCTGTATACAGGCACAGTGTACGTCAATTTCTAATGGGTGCCTGCTCGCGCCGTCGCATCTGGCCTCGCCTTAAAAATCGTCAGAGCAATAAGTTTGGTACGAGAGGAAAGCCCTTGAACATGGCAATCCTGTGGTGGTAAAATTTTGAAGATTGAGCAGGAAACTGGGATCGAAATTACCCGTTGTACATTTTGTTTTTCTCTCCGACAGCTCTATGCACAAAACTCCCATAATGGAGGCTGTTGAAATCGTTTCTGAGCAACCCCGCCTAATTGAGGTTTTGTCTATCAAGAAGTGTACAAGTCGTCCTAAACCTTTTAAAAATGGACTCAGCAATTTGCCAGCATGACTAAGGTACAAACTGCATCTCCCTATCATGTTTTGTTCCAGAGTTATTCCAGAGCGTAGCTGAAAGTTTTTAATTGTCCGGCCTATTTTTTGAATGATCCCCTTATTGTTGGTTGGAACCCTGACTGCGCCGTGTCTTTGTATCCGCTGTATACACGCACAGTGTACGTCAATTTCTAATTGGTGCCTGCTCGCGCCGTCGCATCTAGCCCCGCCTTAAAAATCGTTAGAGCAATAAGTTTGGTACGAGAGGAAAGCCCTTGAACATGGCAATCCTGTGGTGGTAATATTTTGAAGATTGAGCAGGATACTGGGATCGAAATTACCCGTTGTACATTTTGTTTTTCTCTCCGACAACTCTGTGCACAAAACTCCCATAGTGGAGGCTGTTGAAATCGTTTCTGAGCAACCCCGCCTACTTGAGGTTTTGTCTATCAAGAAGTGTGCAAGTCGCCCTAAACCTTACAAAAATGGACGCAGGAATATGCCAGCATAACTAAGGTACAAACTGCATCGCCCTAGCATTTTTTGTTCCAGAGTTATTCCAGAGCGTAGCTGAAAGTTTTTAATTGTCCGGCCTATTTTTTGAATGACCCCCTTATTGTTGGTTGGAACCCTGACTGCGCCGTGTCTTCCTATACGCTGTATACACGCACAGTGTACGTCAATTTCTAATGGGTGCCTGCTCGCGCCGTCGCATCTGGCCTCGCCTTAAAAATCGTCAGAGCAATAAGTTTGGTACGAGAGGAAAGCCCTTGAACATGGCAATCCTGTGGTGGTAAAATTTTGAAGATTGAGCAGGATACTGGGATCGAAATTACCCGTTGTACATTTTGTTTTTCTCTCCGACAGCTCTGTGCACAAAACTCCCTTAGTGGAGGCTGTTGAAATCGTTTCTGAGCAACCCCGCCTACTTGAGGTTTTGTCTATCAAGAAGTGTGCAAATCGCCCTAAACCTTTAAAAAATGGACGCAGGAATATGCCAGCATGACTAAGGTACAAACTGCATCTCCCTAGCATTTTTTGTTCCAGAGTTATTCCAGAGCGTAGCTGAAAGTTTTTAATTGTCCGACCTATTTTTTGAATGACCCCTTTATTGTTGGTTGGAATCCTGACTGCGCCGTGTCTTTGTATACGCTGTATACACGCACAGTGTACGTCAATTTCTAATGGGTGCCTGCTCGCGCCGTCGCATCTGGCCTCGCCTTAAAAATCGTCAGAGCAGTAAGTTTGGTACGAGAGGAAAGCCCTTGAACATGGCAATCCTGTGGTGGTAAAATTTTGAAGATTGAGCAGGATACTGGGATCGAAATTGCCCGTTGTACATTTTGTTTTTCTCTCCGACAGCTCTGTGCACAAAACTCCCATAGTGGAGGCTGTTGAAATAGTTTCTGAGCAACCCCGCCTACTTGAAGTTTTGTCTATCAAGAAGTGTGCAAGTCGCCCTAAACCTTGAAAATGGACGCAGGAATATGCCAGCATGACTAAGGTACAAACTGCATCTCCCTAGCATTTTTTGTTCCAGAGTTATTCCAGAGCGTAGCTGAAAGTTTTTAATTGTCCGGCCTATTTTTTGAATGACCCCCTTATTGTTGGTTGGAACCCTGACTGCGCCGTGTCTTTGTATACGCTGTATACAGGCACAGTGTACGTCAATTTCTAATGGGTGCCTGCTCGCGCCGTCGCATCTGGCCTCGCCTTAAAAATCGTCAGAGCAATAAGTTTGGTACGAGAGGAAAGCCCTTGAACATGGCAATCCTGTGGTGGTAAAATTTTGAAGATTGAGCAGGAAACTGGGATCGAAATTGCCCGTTGTACATTTTGTTTTTCTCTCCGACAGCTCTGTGCACAAAACTCCCATAGTGGAGGCTGTTGAAATCGTTTCTGAGCAACCCCGCCTAATTGAGGTTTTGTCTATCAAGAAGTGTGCAAGTCGCCCTAAACCTTTTAAAAATGGACGCAGCAATATGCCAGCATAACTAAGGTACAAACTGCATCTCCCTATCATGTTTTGTTCCAGAGTTATTCCAGAGCGTAGCTGAAAGTTTTTAATTGTCCGGCCTATTTTTTGAATGACCCCTTTATTGTTGGTTGGAATCCCGACTGCGCCGTGTCTTTGTATACGCTGTATACACGCACAGTGTACGTCAATTTCTAATGGGTGCCTGCTTGCGCCGTCGCATCTGGCCACGCCTTAAAAATCGTCAGAGCAATAAGTTTGGTACGAGAGGAAAGCCCTTGAACATGGCAATCCTGTGGTGGTAAAATTTTGAAGATTGAGCAGGATACTGGGATCGAAATCGCCCGTTGTACATTTTGTTTTTCTCTCCGACAGCTCTTTGCACAAAACTCCCATAGTGGAGGCTGTTGAAATCGTTTCTGAGCAACCCCGCCTACTTGAGGTTTTGTCTATCAAGAAGTGTGCAAGTCGCCCTAAACCTTTAAAAAATGGACGCAGGAATATGCCAGCATGACTAAGGTACAAACTGCATCTCCCTAGCATTTTTTGTTCCAGAGTTATTCCAGAGCGTAGCTGAAAGTTTTTAATAGTCCGGCCTATTTTTTGAATGACCCCCTTATTGTTGGTTGGAACCCTGACTGCGCCGTGTCTTTCTATACGCTGTATACACGCAAAGTGTACGTCAATTTCTAATGGGTGCCTGCTCGCGCCGTCGCATCTGGCCCAGCCTTAAAAATCGTCAGAGCAATATGTTTGGTACGAGAGGAAAGCCCTTGAACATGGCAATCCTGTGGTGGTAATATTTTGAAGATTGAGCAGGATACTGGGATCGAAATTACCCGTTGTACATTTTGTTTTTCTCTCCGACAGCTCTGTGCACAAAACTCCCATAGTGGAGGCTGTTGAAATAGTTTCTGAGCAACCCCGCCTACTTGAAGTTTTGTCTATCAAGAAGTGTGCAAGTCGCCCTAAACCTTGAAAATGGACGCAGGAATATGCCAGCATGACTAAGGTACAAACTGCATCTCCCTAGCATTTTTTGTTCCAGAGTTATTCCAGAGCGTAGCTGAAAGTTTTTAATTGTCCGGCCTATTTTTTGAATGACCCCCTTATTGTTGGTTGGAACCCTGACTGCGCCGTGTCTTTGTATACGCTGTATACAGGCACAGTGTACGTCAATTTCTAATGGGTGCCTGCTCGCGCCGTCGCATCTGGCCTCGCCTTAAAAATCGTCAGAGCAATAAGTTTGGTACGAGAGGAAAGCCCTTGAACATGGCAATCCTGTGGTGGTAAAATTTTGAAGATTGAGCAGGAAACTGGGATCGAAATTGCCCGTTGTACATTTTGTTTTTCTCTCCGACAGCTCTGTGCACAAAACTCCCATAGTGGAGGCTGTTGAAATCGTTTCTGAGCAACCCCGCCTAATTGAGGTTTTGTCTATCAAGAAGTGTGCAAGTCGCCCTAAACCTTTTAAAAATGGACGCAGCAATATGCCAGCATGACTAAGGTACAAACTGCATCTCCCTATCATGTTTTGTTCCAGAGTTATTCCAGAGCGTAGCTGAAAGTTTTTAATTGTCCGGCCTATTTTTTGAATGACCCCTTTATTGTTGGTTGGAATCCCGACTGCGCCGTGTCTTTGTATACGCTGTATACACGCACAGTGTACGTCAATTTCTAATGGGTGCCTGCTCGCGCCGTCGCATCTGGCCACGCCTTAAAAATCGTCAGAGCAATAAGTTTGGTACGAGAGGAAAGCCCTTGAACATGGCAATCCTGTGGTGGTAAAATTTTGAAGATTGAGCAGGATACTGGGATCGAAATTACCCGTTGTACATTTTGTTTTTCTCTCCGACAGCTCTGTGCACAAAACTCCCATAGTGGAGGCTGTTGAAATCGTTTCTGAGCAACCCCGCCTAATTGAGGTTTTGTCTATCAAGAAGTGTGCAAGTCGCCCTAAACCTTTTAAAAATGGACGCAGCAATATGCCAGCATGACTAAGGTACAAACTGCATCTCCCTATCATGTTTTGTTCCAGAGTTATTCCATAGCGTAGCTGAAAGTTTTTAATTGTCCGGCCTATTTTTTGAATGACCCCCTTATTGTTGGTTGGATCCCTGACTGCGCCGTGTCTTTGTATCCGCTGTATACACGCACAGTGTACGTCAATTTCTAATAGGTGCCTGCACGCGCCGTCGCATCTAGCCCCGCCTTAAAAATCGTTAGAGCAATAAGTTTGGTACGAGAGGAAAGCCCTTGAACATGGCAATCCTGTGGTGGTAATATTTTGAAGATTGAGCAGGATACTGGGATCGAAATTGCCCGTTGTACATTTTGTTTTTCTCTCCGACAGCTCTGTGCACAAAACTCCCATAGTGGAGGCTGTTGAAATAGTTTCTGAGCAACCCCGCCTACTTGAAGTTTTGTCTATCAAGAAGTGTGCAAGTCGCCCTAAACCTTTAAAAAATGGACGCAGGAATATGCCAGCATGACTAAGGTACAAACTGCATCTCCCTAGCATTTTTTGTTCCAGAGTTATTCCAGAGCGTAGCTGAAAGTTTTTAATTGTCCGGCCTATTTTTTGAATGACCCCCTTATTGTTGGTTGGAACCCTGACTGCGCCGTGTCTTTGTATACGCTGTATACACGCAAAGTGTACGTCAATTTCTAATGGGTGCCTGCTCGCGCCGTCGCATCTGGCCCCGCCTTAAAAATCGTCAGAGCAATAAGTTTGGTACTAGAGGAAAGCCCTTGAACATGGCAATCCTGTGGTGGTAAAATTTTAAAGATTGAGCAGGATACTGGGATCGAAATAACCCGTTGTACATTTTGTTTTTCTCTCCGACAGCTCTGTGCACAAAACTCCCATAGTGGAGGCTGTTGAAATCGTTTTTGAGCAACCCCGCCTACTTGAGGTTTTGTCTATCAAGAAGTGTGCAAGTCGCCCTAAACCTTTAAGAAATGGACGCAGGAATATGCCAGCATGACTAAGGTACAAACTGCATCTCCCTAGCATTTTTTGTTCCAGAGTTATTCCAGAGCGTAGCTGAAAGTTTTTAATTGTCCGGCCTATTTTTTGAATGACCCCCTTATTGTTGGTTGGAACCCTGACTGCGCCGTGTCTTTCTATACGCTGTATACACGCAAAGTGTACGTCAATTTCTAATGGGTGCCTGCTCACGCCTTCGCATCTGGCCCCGCCTTAAAAATCGTCAGAGCAATAAGTTTGGTACGAGAGGAAAGCCCTTGAACATGGCAATCCTGTGGAGGTTAAATTTTGAAGATTGAGCAAGATACTGGGATCGAAATTACCCGTTGTACATTTTGTTTTTCTCTCCGACAGCTCTGTGCACAAAACTCCCATAGTGGAGGCTGTTGAAATAGTTTCTGAGCAACCCCGCCTACTTGAAGTTTTGTCTATCAAGAAGTGTGCAAGTCGCCCTAAACCTTTAAAAAATGGACGCAGGAATATGCCAGCATGACTAAGGTACAAACTGCATCTCCCTAGCATTTTTTGTTCCAGAGTTATTCCAGAGCGTAGCTGAAAGTTTTTAATTGTCCGGCCTATTTTTTGAATGACCCCTTTATTGTTGGTTGGAACCCTGACTGCGCCGTGTCTTTGTATACGCTGTATACAGGCACAGTGTACGTCAATTTCTAATGGGTGCCTGCTCGCGCCGTCGCATCTGGCCACGCCTTAAAAATCGTCAGAGCAATAAGTTTGGTACGAGAGGAAAGCCCTTGAACATGGCAATCCTGTGGTGGTAAAATTTTGAAGATTGAGCAGGATACTGGGATCGAAATTACCCGTTGTACATTTTGTTTTTCTCTCCGACAGCTCTGTGCACAAACCTCCCATAGTGGAGGCTGTTTAAATCGTTTTTGAGCAACCCCGCCTACTTGAGGTTTTGTCTATCAAGAAGTGTGCAAGTCGCCCTAAACCTTTAAAAAATGGACCCAGGAATATGCCAGCATGACTAAGGTACAAACTGCATCTCCCTAGCATTTTTTGTTCCAGAGTTATTCCAGAGCGTAGCTGAAAGTTTTTAATTGTCCGGCCTATTTTTTGAATGACCCCCTTATTGTTGGTTGGAACCCTGACTGCGCCGTGTCTTTCTAAACGCTGTATACACGCACAGTGTATGTCAATTTCTAATGGGTGCCTGCTCGCGCCGTCGCATCTGGCCCCGCCTTAAAAATCGTCAGAGCAATAAGTTTGGTACGAGAGGAAAGCCCTTGAACATGGCAATCCTGTGGTGGTAAAATTTAGAAGATTGAGCAGGATACTGGGATCGAAATTACCCGTTTTTCCTTTTTTTTTTCTCTCCGACAGCTCTGTGCACAAAACTCCCATAGTGGAGGCTGTTGAAATCGTTTCTGAGCAACCCCGCCTACTTGAGGTTTTGTCTATCAAGAAGTGTGCAAGTCGCCCTAAACCTTTAAAAAATGGACGCAGGAATATGCCAGCATGACTAAGGTACAAACTGCATCTCCCTAGCATTTTTTGTTCCAGAGTTATTCCAGAGCGTAGCTGAAAGTTTTTAATTGTCCGACCTATTTTTTGAATGACCCCTTTATTGTTGGTTGGAATCCTGACTGCGCCGTGTCTTTGTATACGCTGTATACACGCAAAGTGTACGTCAATTTCTAATGGGTGCCTGCTCGCGCCGTCGCATCTGGCCCAGCCTTAAAAATCGTCAGAGCAATATGTTTGGTACGAGAGGAAAGCCCTTGAACATGGCAATCCTGTGGTGGTAATATTTTGAAGATTGAGCAGGATACTGGGATCGAAATTACCCGTTGTACATTTTGTTTTTCTCTCCGACAGCTCTGTGCACAAAACTCCCATAGTGGAGGCTTTTGAAATCGTTTCTGAGCAACCCCGCCTACTTGAGGTTTTGTCTATCAAGAAGTGTGCAAGTCGCCCTAAACCTTTAAAAAATGTACGCAGGAATATGCCAGCATGACTAAGGTACAAACTGCATCTCCCTAGCATTTTTTGTTCCAGAGTTATTCCAGAGCGTAGCTGAAAGTTTTTAATTGTCCGGCCTATTTTTTGAATGACCACCTTATTGGTGGTTGGAACCCTGACTGCGCCGTGTCTTTGTATACGCTGTATACAGGCACAGTGTACGTCAATTTCTTATGGGTGCCTGCTCGCGCCGTCGCATCTGGCCTCGCCTTAAAAATCGTCAGAGCAATAAGTTTGGTACGAGAGGAAAGCCCTTGAACATGGCAATCCTGTGGTGGTAAAATTTTGAAGATTGAGCAGGAAACTGGGATCGAAATTACCCGTTGTACATTTTGTTTTTCTCTCCGACAGCTCTGTGCACAAAACTCCCATAGTGGAGGCTGTTGAAATCGTTTCTGAGCAACCCCGCCTAATTGAGGTTTTGTCTATCAAGAAGTGTGCAAGTCGCCCTAAACCTATTAAAAATGGACGCAGCAATATGCCAGCATGACTAAGGTACAAACTGCATCTCCCTATCATGTTTTGTTCCAGAGTTATTCCAGAGCGTAGCTGAAAGTTTTTAATTGTCCGGCCTATTTTTTGAATGACCCCCTTATTGTTGGTTGGATCCCTGACTGCGCCGTGTCTTTGTATCCGCTGTATACACGTACAGTGTACGTCAATTTCTAATAGGTGCCTCCACGCGCCGTCGCATCTAGCCCCGCCTTAAAAATCGTTAGAGCAATAAGTTTGGTACGAGAGGAAAGCCCTTGAACATGGCAATCCTGTGGTGGTAATATTTTGAAGATTGAGCAGGATACTGGGATCGAAATTGCCCGTTGTACATTTTGTTTTTCTCTCCGACAGCTCTGTGCACAAAACTCCCATAGTGGAGGCTGTTGAAATCGTTTTTGAGCAACCCCGCCTACTTGAGGTTTTGTCTATCAAGAAGTGTGCAAGTCGCCCTAAACCTTTAAGAAATGGACGCAGGAATATGCCAGCATGACTAAGGTACAAACTGCATCTCCCTAGCATTTTTTGTTCTAGAGTTATTCCAGAGCGTAGCTGAAAGTTTTTAATTGTCCGGCCTATTTTTTGAATGACCCCCTTATTGTTGGTTGGAACCCTGACTGCGCCGTGTCTTTCTATACGCTGTATACACGCACAGTGTACGTCAATTTCTAATGGGTGCCTGCTCGCGCCGTCGCATCTGGCCCCGCCTTAAAAATCGTCAGAGCAATAAGTTTGGTACGAGAGGAAAGCCCTTGAACATGGCAATCCTGTGGTGGTTAAATTTTGAAGATTGAGCAAGATACTGGGATCGAAATTACCCGTTGTACATTTTGTTTTTCTCTCCGAAAGCTCTGTGCACAAAACTCCCATAGTGGAGGCTGTTGAAATCGTTTTTGAGCAACCCCGCCTACTTGAGGTTTTGTCTATCAAGAAGTGTGCAAGTCGCCCTAAACCTTTAAGAAATGGACGCAGGAATATGCCAGCATGACTAAGGTACAAACTGCATCTCCCTAGCATTTTTTGTTCCAGAGTTATTCCAGAGCGTAGCTGAAAGTTTTTAATTGTCCGGCCTATTTTTTGAATGACCCCCTTATTATTGATTGGAACCCTGACTGCGCCGTGTCTTTGTATACGCTGTATACACGCACAGTGTACGTCAATTTCTAATGGGTGTCTGCTCGCGCCGTCGCATCTGGCCCCGCATTAAAAATCGTCAGAGCAATAAGTTTGGTACGAGAGGAAAGCCCTTGAACATGGCAATCCTGTGGTGGTAAAATTTTAAAGATTGAGCAGGATACTGGGATCGAAATTACCCGTTGTACATTTTGTTTTTTACTCCGACAGCTCTGTGCAGAAACCTCCCATAGTGGAGGCTGTTGAAATCGTTTCTGAGCAAACCCGCCTACTTGAGGTTTTGTCTATCAAGAAGTGTGCAAGTCGCCCTAAACCTTTAGAAAATGGACGCAGGAATATGCCAGCATGACAAAGGTACAAACTGCATCTACCTAGCATTATTTGTTCCAGAGTTATTCCAGAGCGTAGCTGAAAGTTTTTAATTGTCCGGCCTATTTTTTGAATGACCCCCTTATTGTTGGTTGGAACCCTGACTGCGCCGTGTCTTTCTATACGCTGTATACACGCACAGTGTACGTCAATTTCTAATGGGTGCCTGCTCGCGCCGTCGCATCTGGCCCCGCCTTAAAAATCGTCAGAGCAATAAGTTTGGTACGAGAGGAAAGCCCTTGAACATGGCAATCCTGTGGTGGTAAAATTTTGAAGATTGATCAGGATACTGTGGTCGAAATTACCCGTTGTACATTTTGTTTTTCTCTCCGACAGCTCTGTGCACAAAACTCCCATAGTGGAGGCTGTTGAAATCGTTTCTGAGCAACCCCGCCTACTTGAGGTTTTGTCTATCAAGAAGTGTGCAAGTCGCCCTAAACCTTTAAAAAATGGACGCAGGAATATGCCAGCATGACTAAGGTACAAACTGCATCTCCCTAGCATTTTATGTTCCAGAGTTATTCCAGAGCGTAGCTGAAAGTTTTTAATTGTCCGGCCTATTTTTTGAATGACCCCCTTATTATTGGTTGGAACCCTGACTGCGCCGTGTCTTTCTATACGCTGTATACACGCACAGTGTACGTCAATTTCTAATGGGTGCCTGCTCACGCCGTCGCATCTGGCCCCGCCTTAAAAATCGTCAGAGCAATAAGTTTGTTACGAGAGGAAAGCCCTTGAAAATGGCAATCCTGTGGTGGTAAAATTTTAAAGATTGAGCAGGATACTGGGATCGAAATTTCCCGTTGTACATTTTGTTTTTCTCTCCGACAGCTCTGTGCACAAAACTCCCATAGTGGAGGCTGTTGAAATCGTTTCTGAGCAACCCCGCCTACTTGAGGTTTTGTCTATCAAGAAGTGTGCAAGTCGCCCTAAACCTTTAAAAAATGGACGCAGGAATATGCCAGCATGACTAAGGTACAAACTGCATCTCCCTACCATTTTTTGTTCCAGAGTTATTCCAGAGCGTAGCTGAAAGTTTTTAATTTTCCGGCCTATTTTTTGAATGACCCCCTTATTGTTGGTTGGAACCCTGACTGCGCCGTGTCTTTCTATACGCTGTATACACGCACAGTGTACGTCAATTTCAAATGGGTGCCTGCTCGCGCCGTCGCATCTGGCCCCGCCTTAAAAATCGTCAGAGCAATAAGTTTGGTACGAGAGGAAAGCCCTTGAACATGGCAACCCTGCGGTGGTAAAATTTTGAAGATTTGACAATATACTGGGATCGAAATTACCCGTTGTACATTTTCTTTTTCTCTCCGACAGCTCTGTGCACAAAACTCCCATAGTGGAGGCTGTTGAAATCGTTTCTGAGCAACCCCGCCTACTTGAGGTTTTGTCTATCAAGAAGTGTGCAAATATCGCCCTAAACCTTTAAAAAATGGACGCAGGAATATGCCAGCATGACTAAGGTACAAACTGCATCTCCCTAGCATTTTTTGTTCCAGAGTTATTCCAAAGCGTAGCTGAAAGTTTTTAATTGTCCGACCTATTTTTTGAATGACCCCTTTATTGTTGGTTGGAATCCTGACTGCGCCGTGTCTTTGTATACGCTGTATACAGGCACAGTGTACGTCAATTTCTAATGGGTGCCTGCTCGCGCCGTCGCATCTGGCCTCGCCTTAAAAATCGTCAGAGCAATAAGTTTGGTACGAGAGGAAAGCCCTTGAACATGGCAATCCTGTGGTGGTAAAATTTTGAAGATTGAGCAGGAAACTGGGATCGAAATTAACCGTTGTACATTTTGTTTTTCTCTCCGACAGCTCTGTGCACAAAACTCCCATAATGGAGGCTGTTGAAATCGTTTCTGAGCAACCCCGCCTAATTGAGGTTTTGTCTATCAAGAAGTGTGCAAGTCGCCCTAAACCTTTTAAAAATGGACGCAGCAATACGCCAGCATAACTAAGGTACAAACTGCATCTCCCTATCATGTTTTGTTCCAGAGTTATTCCAGAGCGTAGCTGAAAGTTTTTAATTGTCCGGCCTATTTTTTGAATGACCCCCTTATTGTTGGTTGGAACCCTGACTGCGCCGTGTCTTTGTATCCGCTGTATACACGCACAGTGTACGTCAATTTCTAATAGGTGCCTGCTCGCGCCGTCGCATCTAGCCCCGCCTTAAAAATCGTTAGAGCAATAAGTTTGGTACGAGAGGAAAGCCCTTGAACATGGCAATCCTGTGGTGGTAATATTTTGAAGATTGAGCAGGATACTGGGATCGAAATTGCCCGTTGTACATTTTGTTTTTCTCTCCGACAGCTCTGTGCACAAAACTCCCATAGTGGAGGCTGTTGAAATAGTTTCTGAGCAACCCCGCCTACTTGAAGTTTTGTCTATCAAGAAGTGTGCAAGTCGCCCTAAACCTTTAAACAATGGACGCAGGAATATGCCAGCATGACTAAGGTACAAACTGCATCTCCCTAGCATTTTTTGTTCCAGAGTTATTCCAGAGCGTAGCTGAAAGTTTTTAATTGTCCGGCCTATTTTTTGAATGACCCCCTTATTGTTGGTTGGAACCCTGACTGCGCCGTGTCTTTGTATCCGCTGTATACACGCACAGTGTACGTCAATTTCTAATGGGTGCCTGCTCGCGCCGTGGCATCTAGCCCCGCCTTAAAAATCGTTAGAGCAATAAGTTTGGTATGAGAGGAAAGCCCTTGAACATGGCTATCCTGTGGTGGTAATATTTTGAAGATTGAGCAGGATACTGGGATCGAAATTGCCCGTTGTACATTTTGTTTTTCTCTCCGACAGCTCTGTGCACAAAACTCCCATAGTGGAGGCTGTTGAAATAGTTTCTGAGCAACCCCGCCTACTTGAAGTTTTGTCTATCAAGAAGTGTGCAAGTCGCCCTAAACCTTTAAAAAATGGACGCAGGAATATGCCAGCATGACTAAGGTACAAACTGCATCTCCCTAGCATTTTTTGTTCCAGAGTTATTCCAGAGCGTAGCTGAAAGTTTTTAATTGTCCGGCCTATTTTTTGAATGACCCCCTTATTGTTGGTTGGAACCCTGACTGCGCCGTGTCTTTGTATACGCTGTATACAGGCACAGTGTACGTCAATTTCTAATGGGTGCCTGCTCGCGCCGTCGCATCTGGCCTCGCCTTAAAAATCGTCAGAGCAATAAGTTTGGTACGAGAGGAAAGCCCTTGAACATGGCAATCCTGTGGTGGTAAAATTTTGAAGATTGAGCAGGAAACTGGGATCGAAATTACCCGTTGTACATTTTGTTTTTCTCTCCGACAGCTCTGTGCACAAAACTCCCATAGTGGAGGCTGTTGAAATCGTTTCTGAGCAACCCCGCCTAATTGAGGTTTTGTCTATCAAGAAGTGTGCAAGTCGCCCTAAACCTTTTAAAAATAGACGCAGCAATATGCCAGCATGACTAAGGTACAAACTGCATCTCCCTATCATGTTTTGTTCCAGAGTTATTCCAGAGCGTAGCTGAAAGTTTTTAATTGTCCGGCCTATTTTTTGAATGATCCCCTTATTGTTGGTTGGAACCCTGACTGCGCCGTGTCTTTGTATCCGCTGTATACACGCACAGTGTACGTCAATTTCTAATGGGTGCCTGCTCGCGCCGTGGCATCTAGCCCCGCCTTAAAAATCGTTAGAGCAATAAGTTTGGTATGAGAGGAAAGCCCTTGAACATGGCAATCCTGTGGTGGTAAAATTTTGAAGATTGAGCAGGATACTGGGATCGAAATCGCCCGTTGTACATTTTGTTTTTCTCTCCGACAGCTCTGTGCACAAAACTCCCATAGTGGAGGCTGTTGAAATAGTTTCTGAGCAACCCCGCCTACTTGAGGTTTTGTCTATCAAGAAGTGTGCAAGTCGCCCTAAACCTTTAAAAAATGGACGCAGGAATATGCCAGCATGACTAAGGTACAAACTGCATCTCCCTAGCATTTTTTGTTCCAGAGTTATTCCAGAGCGTAGCTGAAAGTTTTTAATTGTCCGGCCTATTTTTTGAATGACCCCCTTATTGTTGGTTTGAACCCTGACTGCGCCGTGTCTTTGTATACGCTGTATACAGGCACAGTGTACGTCAATTTCTAATGGGTGCCTGCTCGCGCCGTCGCATCTGGCCTCGCCTTAAAAATCGTCAGAGCAATAAGTTTGGTACGAGAGGAAAGCCCTTGAACATGGCAATCCTGTGGTGGTAAAATTTTGAAGATTGAGCAGGAAACTGGGATCGAAATTACCCGTTGTACATTTTGTTTTTCTCTCCGACAGCTCTGTGCACAAAACTCCCATAGTGGAGGCTGTTGAAATCGTTTCTGAGCAACCCCGCCTAATTGAGGTTTTGTCTATCAAGAAGTGTGCAAGTCGCCCTAAACCTTTTAAAAATGGACGCAGCAATATGCCAGCATGACTAAGGTACAAACTGCATCTCCCTAGCATTTTTTGTTCCAGAGTTATTCCAAAGCGTAGCTGAAAGTTTTTAATTGTCCGGCCTATTTTTTGAATGACCCCTTTATTGTTGGTTGGAATCCTGACTGCGCCGTGTATTTGTATACGCTGTATACAGGCACAGTGTACGTCAATTTCTAATGGGTGCCTGCTCGCGCCGTCGCATCTGGCCTCGCCTTAAAAATCGTCAGAGCAATAAGTTTGGTACGAGAGGAAAGCCCTTGAACATGGCAATCCTGTGGTGGTAAAATTTTGAAGATTGAGCAGGAAACTGGGATCGAAATTACCCGTTGTACATTTTGTTTTTCTCTCCGACAGCTCTGTGCACAAAACTCCCATAGTGGAGGCTGTTGAAATAGTTTCTGAGCAACCCCGCCTACTTGAAGTTTTGTCTATCAAGAAGTGTGCAAGTCGCCCTAAACCTTTAAAAAATGGACGCAGGAATATGCCAGCATGACTAAGGTACAAACTGCATCTCCCTAGCATTTTTTGTTCCAGAGTTATTCCAGAGCGTAGCTGAAAGTTTTTAATTGTCCGGCCTATTTTTTGAATGATCCCCTTATTGTTGGTTGGAACCCTGACTGCGCCGTGTCTTTGTATCCGCTGTATACACGCAAAGTGTACGTCAATTTCTAATGGGTGCCTGCTCGCGCCGTCGCATCTAGCCCCGCCTTAAAAATCGTTACAGCAATAAGTTTGGTACGAGAGGAAAGCCCTTGAACATGGCAATCCTGTGGTGGTAATATTTTGAAGATTGAGCAGGATACTGGGATCGAAATTACCCGTTGTACATTTTGTTTTTCTCTCCGACAGCTCTGTGCACAAAACTCCCGTAGTGGAGGCTGTTGAAATCATTTCTGAGCAACCCCGCCTACTTGAAGTTTTGTCTATCAAGAAGTGTGCAAGTCGCCCTAAACCTTTAAAAAATGGACGCAGGAATATGCCAGCATGACTAAGGTACAAACTGCATCTCCCTAGCATTTTTTGTTCTAGAGTTATTCCAGAGCGTAGCTGAAAGTTTTTAATTGTCCGGCCTATTTTTTGAATGACCCCCTTATTGTTGGTTGGA
Organism: Asterias amurensis; assembly: GCF_032118995.1. Classification (NCBI taxonomy): domain Eukaryota; kingdom Metazoa; phylum Echinodermata; class Asteroidea; order Forcipulatida; family Asteriidae; genus Asterias; species Asterias amurensis. Next base: position 6,130,538 of record NC_092650.1, on the reverse strand, counting down.
ACCCTGACTGCGCCGTGTCTTTGTATACGCTGTATACAGGCACAGTGTACGTCAATTTCTAATGGGTGCCTGCTCGCGCCGTCGCATCTGGCCTCGCCTTAAAAATCGTCAGAGCAATAAGTTTGGTACGAGAGGAAAGCCCTTGAACATGGCAATCCTGTGGTGGTAAAATTTTGAAGATTGAGCAGGAAACTGGGATCGAAATTACCCGTTGTACATTTTGTTTTTCTCTCCGACAGCTCTGTGCACAAAACTCCCATAGTGGAGGCTGTTGAAATCGTTTCTGAGCAACCCCGCCTAATTGAGGTTTTGTCAATCAAGAAGTGTGCAAGTCGCCCTAAACCTTTTAAAAATGGACGCAGGAATATGCCAGCATGACTAAGGTACAAACTGCATCTCCCTAGCATTTTTTGTTCCAGAGTTATTCCAAAGCGTAGCTGAAAGTTTTTAATTGTCCGACCTATTTTTTGAATGACCCCTTTATTGTAGGTTTGAATCCTGACTGCGCCGTGTCTTTGTATACGCTGTATACAGGCACAGTGTACGTCAATTTCTAATGGGTGCCTGCTCGCGCCGTCGCATCTGGCCTCGCCTTAAAAATCGTCAGAGCAATAAGTTTGGTACGAGAGGAAAGCCCTTGAACATGGCAATCCTGTGGTGGTAAAATTTTGAAGATTGAGCAGGAAACTGGGATCGAAATTAACCGTTGTACATTTTGTTTTTCTCTCCGACAGCTCTGTGCACAAAACTCCCATAATGGAGGCTGTTGAAATCGTTTCTGAGCAACCCCGCCTAATTGAGGTTTTGTCTATCAAGAAGTGTGCAAGTCGCCCTAAACCTTTTAAAAATGGACGCAGCAATACGCCAGCATAACTAAGGTACAAACTGCATCTCCCTATCATGTTTTGTTCCAGAGTTATTCCAGAGCGTAGCTGAAAGTTTTTAATTGTCCGGCCTATTTTTTGAATGACCCCCTTATTGTTGGTTGGAACCCTGACTGCGCCGTGTCTTTGTATCCGCTGTATACACGCACAGTGTACGTCAATTTCTAATAGGTGCCTGCTCGCGCCGTCGCATCTAGCCCCGCCTTAAAAATCGTTAGAGCAATAAGTTTGGTACGAGAGGAAAGCCCTTGAACATGGCAATCCTGTGGTGGTAATATTTTGAAGATTGAGCAGGATACTGGGATCGAAATTGCCCGTTGTACATTTTGTTTTTCTCTCCGACAGCTCTGTGCACAAAACTCCCATAGTGGAGGCTGTTGAAATAGTTTCTGAGCAACCCCGCCTACTTGAAGTTTTGTCTATCAAGAAGTGTGCAAGTCGCCCTAAACCTTTAAACAATGGACGCAGGAATATGCCAGCATGACTAAGGTACAAACTGCATCTCCCTAGCATTTTTTGTTCCAGAGTTATTCCAGAGCGTAGCTGAAAGTTTTTAATTGTCCGGCCTATTTTTTGAATGACCCCCTTATTGTTGGTTGGAACCCTGACTGCGCCGTGTCTTTGTATCCGCTGTATACACGCACAGTGTACGTCAATTTCTAATGGGTGCCTGCTCGCGCCGTGGCATCTAGCCCCGCCTTAAAAATCGTTAGAGCAATAAGTTTGGTATGAGAGGAAAGCCCTTGAACATGGCTATCCTGTGGTGGTAATATTTTGAAGATTGAGCAGGATACTGGGATCGAAATTGCCCGTTGTACATTTTGTTTTTCTCTCCGACAGCTCTGTGCACAAAACTCCCATAGTGGAGGCTGTTGAAATAGTTTCTGAGCAACCCCGCCTACTTGAAGTTTTGTCTATCAAGAAGTGTGCAAGTCGCCCTAAACCTTTAAAAAATGGACGCAGGAATATGCCAGCATGACTAAGGTACAAACTGCATCTCCCTAGCATTTTTTGTTCCAGAGTTATTCCAGAGCGTAGCTGAAAGTTTTTAATTGTCCGGCCTATTTTTTGAATGACCCCCTTATTGTTGGTTGGAACCCTGACTGCGCCGTGTCTTTGTATACGCTGTATACAGGCACAGTGTACGTCAATTTCTAATGGGTGCCTGCTCGCGCCGTCGCATCTGGCCTCGCCTTAAAAATCGTCAGAGCAATAAGTTTGGTACGAGAGGAAAGCCCTTGAACATGGCAATCCTGTGGTGGTAAAATTTTGAAGATTGAGCAGGAAACTGGGATCGAAATTACCCGTTGTACATTTTGTTTTTCTCTCCGACAGCTCTGTGCACAAAACTCCCATAGTGGAGGCTGTTGAAATCGTTTCTGAGCAACCCCGCCTAATTGAGGTTTTGTCTATCAAGAAGTGTGCAAGTCGCCCTAAACCTTTTAAAAATAGACGCAGCAATATGCCAGCATGACTAAGGTACAAACTGCATCTCCCTATCATGTTTTGTTCCAGAGTTATTCCAGAGCGTAGCTGAAAGTTTTTAATTGTCCGGCCTATTTTTTGAATGATCCCCTTATTGTTGGTTGGAACCCTGACTGCGCCGTGTCTTTGTATCCGCTGTATACACGCACAGTGTACGTCAATTTCTAATGGGTGCCTGCTCGCGCCGTGGCATCTAGCCCCGCCTTAAAAATCGTTAGAGCAATAAGTTTGGTATGAGAGGAAAGCCCTTGAACATGGCAATCCTGTGGTGGTAAAATTTTGAAGATTGAGCAGGATACTGGGATCGAAATCGCCCGTTGTACATTTTGTTTTTCTCTCCGACAGCTCTGTGCACAAAACTCCCATAGTGGAGGCTGTTGAAATAGTTTCTGAGCAACCCCGCCTACTTGAGGTTTTGTCTATCAAGAAGTGTGCAAGTCGCCCTAAACCTTTAAAAAATGGACGCAGGAATATGCCAGCATGACTAAGGTACAAACTGCATCTCCCTAGCATTTTTTGTTCCAGAGTTATTCCAGAGCGTAGCTGAAAGTTTTTAATTGTCCGGCCTATTTTTTGAATGACCCCCTTATTGTTGGTTTGAACCCTGACTGCGCCGTGTCTTTGTATACGCTGTATACAGGCACAGTGTACGTCAATTTCTAATGGGTGCCTGCTCGCGCCGTCGCATCTGGCCTCGCCTTAAAAATCGTCAGAGCAATAAGTTTGGTACGAGAGGAAAGCCCTTGAACATGGCAATCCTGTGGTGGTAAAATTTTGAAGATTGAGCAGGAAACTGGGATCGAAATTACCCGTTGTACATTTTGTTTTTCTCTCCGACAGCTCTGTGCACAAAACTCCCATAGTGGAGGCTGTTGAAATCGTTTCTGAGCAACCCCGCCTAATTGAGGTTTTGTCTATCAAGAAGTGTGCAAGTCGCCCTAAACCTTTTAAAAATGGACGCAGCAATATGCCAGCATGACTAAGGTACAAACTGCATCTCCCTAGCATTTTTTGTTCCAGAGTTATTCCAAAGCGTAGCTGAAAGTTTTTAATTGTCCGGCCTATTTTTTGAATGACCCCTTTATTGTTGGTTGGAATCCTGACTGCGCCGTGTATTTGTATACGCTGTATACAGGCACAGTGTACGTCAATTTCTAATGGGTGCCTGCTCGCGCCGTCGCATCTGGCCTCGCCTTAAAAATCGTCAGAGCAATAAGTTTGGTACGAGAGGAAAGCCCTTGAACATGGCAATCCTGTGGTGGTAAAATTTTGAAGATTGAGCAGGAAACTGGGATCGAAATTACCCGTTGTACATTTTGTTTTTCTCTCCGACAGCTCTGTGCACAAAACTCCCATAGTGGAGGCTGTTGAAATAGTTTCTGAGCAACCCCGCCTACTTGAAGTTTTGTCTATCAAGAAGTGTGCAAGTCGCCCTAAACCTTTAAAAAATGGACGCAGGAATATGCCAGCATGACTAAGGTACAAACTGCATCTCCCTAGCATTTTTTGTTCCAGAGTTATTCCAGAGCGTAGCTGAAAGTTTTTAATTGTCCGGCCTATTTTTTGAATGATCCCCTTATTGTTGGTTGGAACCCTGACTGCGCCGTGTCTTTGTATCCGCTGTATACACGCAAAGTGTACGTCAATTTCTAATGGGTGCCTGCTCGCGCCGTCGCATCTAGCCCCGCCTTAAAAATCGTTACAGCAATAAGTTTGGTACGAGAGGAAAGCCCTTGAACATGGCAATCCTGTGGTGGTAATATTTTGAAGATTGAGCAGGATACTGGGATCGAAATTACCCGTTGTACATTTTGTTTTTCTCTCCGACAGCTCTGTGCACAAAACTCCCGTAGTGGAGGCTGTTGAAATCATTTCTGAGCAACCCCGCCTACTTGAAGTTTTGTCTATCAAGAAGTGTGCAAGTCGCCCTAAACCTTTAAAAAATGGACGCAGGAATATGCCAGCATGACTAAGGTACAAACTGCATCTCCCTAGCATTTTTTGTTCTAGAGTTATTCCAGAGCGTAGCTGAAAGTTTTTAATTGTCCGGCCTATTTTTTGAATGACCCCCTTATTGTTGGTTGGAACCCTGACTGCGCCGTGTCTTTGTATACGCTGTATACAGGCACAGTGTACGTCAATTTCTAATGGGTGCCTGCTCGCGCCGTCGCATCTGGCCTCGCCTTAAAAATCGTCAGAGCAATAAGTTTGGTACGAGAGGAAAGCCCTTGAACATGGCAATCCTGTGGTGGTAAAATTTTGAAGATTGAGCAGGAAACTGGGATCGAAATTACCCGTTGTACATTTTGTTTTTCTCTCCGACAGCTCTGTGCACAAAACTCCCATAGTGGAGGCTGTTGAAATCGTTTCTGAGCAACCCCGCCTAATTGAGGTTTTGTCAATCAAGAAGTGTGCAAGTCGCCCTAAACCTTTTAAAAATGGACGCAGGAATATGCCAGCATGACTAAGGTACAAACTGCATCTCCCTAGCATTTTTTGTTCCAGAGTTATTCCAAAGCGTAGCTGAAAGTTTTTAATTGTCCGACCTATTTTTTGAATGACCCCTTTATTGTAGGTTTGAATCCTGACTGCGCCGTGTCTTTGTATACGCTGTATACAGGCACAGTGTACGTCAATTTCTAATGGGTGCCTGCTCGCGCCGTCGCATCTGGCCTCGCCTTAAAAATCGTCAGAGCAATAAGTTTGGTACGAGAGGAAAGCCCTTGAACATGGCAATCCTGTGGTGGTAAAATTTTGAAGATTGAGCAGGAAACTGGGATCGAAATTACCCGTTGTACATTTTGTTTTTCTCTCCGACAGCTCTATGCACAAAACTCCCATAATGGAGGCTGTTGAAATCGTTTCTGAGCAACCCCGCCTAATTGAGGTTTTGTCTATCAAGAAGTGTACAAGTCGTCCTAAACCTTTTAAAAATGGACTCAGCAATTTGCCAGCATGACTAAGGTACAAACTGCATCTCCCTATCATGTTTTGTTCCAGAGTTATTCCAGAGCGTAGCTGAAAGTTTTTAATTGTCCGGCCTATTTTTTGAATGATCCCCTTATTGTTGGTTGGAACCCTGACTGCGCCGTGTCTTTGTATCCGCTGTATACACGCACAGTGTACGTCAATTTCTAATTGGTGCCTGCTCGCGCCGTCGCATCTAGCCCCGCCTTAAAAATCGTTAGAGCAATAAGTTTGGTACGAGAGGAAAGCCCTTGAACATGGCAATCCTGTGGTGGTAATATTTTGAAGATTGAGCAGGATACTGGGATCGAAATTACCCGTTGTACATTTTGTTTTTCTCTCCGACAACTCTGTGCACAAAACTCCCATAGTGGAGGCTGTTGAAATCGTTTCTGAGCAACCCCGCCTACTTGAGGTTTTGTCTATCAAGAAGTGTGCAAGTCGCCCTAAACCTTACAAAAATGGACGCAGGAATATGCCAGCATAACTAAGGTACAAACTGCATCGCCCTAGCATTTTTTGTTCCAGAGTTATTCCAGAGCGTAGCTGAAAGTTTTTAATTGTCCGGCCTATTTTTTGAATGACCCCCTTATTGTTGGTTGGAACCCTGACTGCGCCGTGTCTTCCTATACGCTGTATACACGCACAGTGTACGTCAATTTCTAATGGGTGCCTGCTCGCGCCGTCGCATCTGGCCTCGCCTTAAAAATCGTCAGAGCAATAAGTTTGGTACGAGAGGAAAGCCCTTGAACATGGCAATCCTGTGGTGGTAAAATTTTGAAGATTGAGCAGGATACTGGGATCGAAATTACCCGTTGTACATTTTGTTTTTCTCTCCGACAGCTCTGTGCACAAAACTCCCTTAGTGGAGGCTGTTGAAATCGTTTCTGAGCAACCCCGCCTACTTGAGGTTTTGTCTATCAAGAAGTGTGCAAATCGCCCTAAACCTTTAAAAAATGGACGCAGGAATATGCCAGCATGACTAAGGTACAAACTGCATCTCCCTAGCATTTTTTGTTCCAGAGTTATTCCAGAGCGTAGCTGAAAGTTTTTAATTGTCCGACCTATTTTTTGAATGACCCCTTTATTGTTGGTTGGAATCCTGACTGCGCCGTGTCTTTGTATACGCTGTATACACGCACAGTGTACGTCAATTTCTAATGGGTGCCTGCTCGCGCCGTCGCATCTGGCCTCGCCTTAAAAATCGTCAGAGCAGTAAGTTTGGTACGAGAGGAAAGCCCTTGAACATGGCAATCCTGTGGTGGTAAAATTTTGAAGATTGAGCAGGATACTGGGATCGAAATTGCCCGTTGTACATTTTGTTTTTCTCTCCGACAGCTCTGTGCACAAAACTCCCATAGTGGAGGCTGTTGAAATAGTTTCTGAGCAACCCCGCCTACTTGAAGTTTTGTCTATCAAGAAGTGTGCAAGTCGCCCTAAACCTTGAAAATGGACGCAGGAATATGCCAGCATGACTAAGGTACAAACTGCATCTCCCTAGCATTTTTTGTTCCAGAGTTATTCCAGAGCGTAGCTGAAAGTTTTTAATTGTCCGGCCTATTTTTTGAATGACCCCCTTATTGTTGGTTGGAACCCTGACTGCGCCGTGTCTTTGTATACGCTGTATACAGGCACAGTGTACGTCAATTTCTAATGGGTGCCTGCTCGCGCCGTCGCATCTGGCCTCGCCTTAAAAATCGTCAGAGCAATAAGTTTGGTACGAGAGGAAAGCCCTTGAACATGGCAATCCTGTGGTGGTAAAATTTTGAAGATTGAGCAGGAAACTGGGATCGAAATTGCCCGTTGTACATTTTGTTTTTCTCTCCGACAGCTCTGTGCACAAAACTCCCATAGTGGAGGCTGTTGAAATCGTTTCTGAGCAACCCCGCCTAATTGAGGTTTTGTCTATCAAGAAGTGTGCAAGTCGCCCTAAACCTTTTAAAAATGGACGCAGCAATATGCCAGCATAACTAAGGTACAAACTGCATCTCCCTATCATGTTTTGTTCCAGAGTTATTCCAGAGCGTAGCTGAAAGTTTTTAATTGTCCGGCCTATTTTTTGAATGACCCCTTTATTGTTGGTTGGAATCCCGACTGCGCCGTGTCTTTGTATACGCTGTATACACGCACAGTGTACGTCAATTTCTAATGGGTGCCTGCTTGCGCCGTCGCATCTGGCCACGCCTTAAAAATCGTCAGAGCAATAAGTTTGGTACGAGAGGAAAGCCCTTGAACATGGCAATCCTGTGGTGGTAAAATTTTGAAGATTGAGCAGGATACTGGGATCGAAATCGCCCGTTGTACATTTTGTTTTTCTCTCCGACAGCTCTTTGCACAAAACTCCCATAGTGGAGGCTGTTGAAATCGTTTCTGAGCAACCCCGCCTACTTGAGGTTTTGTCTATCAAGAAGTGTGCAAGTCGCCCTAAACCTTTAAAAAATGGACGCAGGAATATGCCAGCATGACTAAGGTACAAACTGCATCTCCCTAGCATTTTTTGTTCCAGAGTTATTCCAGAGCGTAGCTGAAAGTTTTTAATAGTCCGGCCTATTTTTTGAATGACCCCCTTATTGTTGGTTGGAACCCTGACTGCGCCGTGTCTTTCTATACGCTGTATACACGCAAAGTGTACGTCAATTTCTAATGGGTGCCTGCTCGCGCCGTCGCATCTGGCCCAGCCTTAAAAATCGTCAGAGCAATATGTTTGGTACGAGAGGAAAGCCCTTGAACATGGCAATCCTGTGGTGGTAATATTTTGAAGATTGAGCAGGATACTGGGATCGAAATTACCCGTTGTACATTTTGTTTTTCTCTCCGACAGCTCTGTGCACAAAACTCCCATAGTGGAGGCTGTTGAAATAGTTTCTGAGCAACCCCGCCTACTTGAAGTTTTGTCTATCAAGAAGTGTGCAAGTCGCCCTAAACCTTGAAAATGGACGCAGGAATATGCCAGCATGACTAAGGTACAAACTGCATCTCCCTAGCATTTTTTGTTCCAGAGTTATTCCAGAGCGTAGCTGAAAGTTTTTAATTGTCCGGCCTATTTTTTGAATGACCCCCTTATTGTTGGTTGGAACCCTGACTGCGCCGTGTCTTTGTATACGCTGTATACAGGCACAGTGTACGTCAATTTCTAATGGGTGCCTGCTCGCGCCGTCGCATCTGGCCTCGCCTTAAAAATCGTCAGAGCAATAAGTTTGGTACGAGAGGAAAGCCCTTGAACATGGCAATCCTGTGGTGGTAAAATTTTGAAGATTGAGCAGGAAACTGGGATCGAAATTGCCCGTTGTACATTTTGTTTTTCTCTCCGACAGCTCTGTGCACAAAACTCCCATAGTGGAGGCTGTTGAAATCGTTTCTGAGCAACCCCGCCTAATTGAGGTTTTGTCTATCAAGAAGTGTGCAAGTCGCCCTAAACCTTTTAAAAATGGACGCAGCAATATGCCAGCATGACTAAGGTACAAACTGCATCTCCCTATCATGTTTTGTTCCAGAGTTATTCCAGAGCGTAGCTGAAAGTTTTTAATTGTCCGGCCTATTTTTTGAATGACCCCTTTATTGTTGGTTGGAATCCCGACTGCGCCGTGTCTTTGTATACGCTGTATACACGCACAGTGTACGTCAATTTCTAATGGGTGCCTGCTCGCGCCGTCGCATCTGGCCACGCCTTAAAAATCGTCAGAGCAATAAGTTTGGTACGAGAGGAAAGCCCTTGAACATGGCAATCCTGTGGTGGTAAAATTTTGAAGATTGAGCAGGATACTGGGATCGAAATTACCCGTTGTACATTTTGTTTTTCTCTCCGACAGCTCTGTGCACAAAACTCCCATAGTGGAGGCTGTTGAAATCGTTTCTGAGCAACCCCGCCTAATTGAGGTTTTGTCTATCAAGAAGTGTGCAAGTCGCCCTAAACCTTTTAAAAATGGACGCAGCAATATGCCAGCATGACTAAGGTACAAACTGCATCTCCCTATCATGTTTTGTTCCAGAGTTATTCCATAGCGTAGCTGAAAGTTTTTAATTGTCCGGCCTATTTTTTGAATGACCCCCTTATTGTTGGTTGGATCCCTGACTGCGCCGTGTCTTTGTATCCGCTGTATACACGCACAGTGTACGTCAATTTCTAATAGGTGCCTGCACGCGCCGTCGCATCTAGCCCCGCCTTAAAAATCGTTAGAGCAATAAGTTTGGTACGAGAGGAAAGCCCTTGAACATGGCAATCCTGTGGTGGTAATATTTTGAAGATTGAGCAGGATACTGGGATCGAAATTGCCCGTTGTACATTTTGTTTTTCTCTCCGACAGCTCTGTGCACAAAACTCCCATAGTGGAGGCTGTTGAAATAGTTTCTGAGCAACCCCGCCTACTTGAAGTTTTGTCTATCAAGAAGTGTGCAAGTCGCCCTAAACCTTTAAAAAATGGACGCAGGAATATGCCAGCATGACTAAGGTACAAACTGCATCTCCCTAGCATTTTTTGTTCCAGAGTTATTCCAGAGCGTAGCTGAAAGTTTTTAATTGTCCGGCCTATTTTTTGAATGACCCCCTTATTGTTGGTTGGAACCCTGACTGCGCCGTGTCTTTGTATACGCTGTATACACGCAAAGTGTACGTCAATTTCTAATGGGTGCCTGCTCGCGCCGTCGCATCTGGCCCCGCCTTAAAAATCGTCAGAGCAATAAGTTTGGTACTAGAGGAAAGCCCTTGAACATGGCAATCCTGTGGTGGTAAAATTTTAAAGATTGAGCAGGATACTGGGATCGAAATAACCCGTTGTACATTTTGTTTTTCTCTCCGACAGCTCTGTGCACAAAACTCCCATAGTGGAGGCTGTTGAAATCGTTTTTGAGCAACCCCGCCTACTTGAGGTTTTGTCTATCAAGAAGTGTGCAAGTCGCCCTAAACCTTTAAGAAATGGACGCAGGAATATGCCAGCATGACTAAGGTACAAACTGCATCTCCCTAGCATTTTTTGTTCCAGAGTTATTCCAGAGCGTAGCTGAAAGTTTTTAATTGTCCGGCCTATTTTTTGAATGACCCCCTTATTGTTGGTTGGAACCCTGACTGCGCCGTGTCTTTCTATACGCTGTATACACGCAAAGTGTACGTCAATTTCTAATGGGTGCCTGCTCACGCCTTCGCATCTGGCCCCGCCTTAAAAATCGTCAGAGCAATAAGTTTGGTACGAGAGGAAAGCCCTTGAACATGGCAATCCTGTGGAGGTTAAATTTTGAAGATTGAGCAAGATACTGGGATCGAAATTACCCGTTGTACATTTTGTTTTTCTCTCCGACAGCTCTGTGCACAAAACTCCCATAGTGGAGGCTGTTGAAATAGTTTCTGAGCAACCCCGCCTACTTGAAGTTTTGTCTATCAAGAAGTGTGCAAGTCGCCCTAAACCTTTAAAAAATGGACGCAGGAATATGCCAGCATGACTAAGGTACAAACTGCATCTCCCTAGCATTTTTTGTTCCAGAGTTATTCCAGAGCGTAGCTGAAAGTTTTTAATTGTCCGGCCTATTTTTTGAATGACCCCTTTATTGTTGGTTGGAACCCTGACTGCGCCGTGTCTTTGTATACGCTGTATACAGGCACAGTGTACGTCAATTTCTAATGGGTGCCTGCTCGCGCCGTCGCATCTGGCCACGCCTTAAAAATCGTCAGAGCAATAAGTTTGGTACGAGAGGAAAGCCCTTGAACATGGCAATCCTGTGGTGGTAAAATTTTGAAGATTGAGCAGGATACTGGGATCGAAATTACCCGTTGTACATTTTGTTTTTCTCTCCGACAGCTCTGTGCACAAACCTCCCATAGTGGAGGCTGTTTAAATCGTTTTTGAGCAACCCCGCCTACTTGAGGTTTTGTCTATCAAGAAGTGTGCAAGTCGCCCTAAACCTTTAAAAAATGGACCCAGGAATATGCCAGCATGACTAAGGTACAAACTGCATCTCCCTAGCATTTTTTGTTCCAGAGTTATTCCAGAGCGTAGCTGAAAGTTTTTAATTGTCCGGCCTATTTTTTGAATGACCCCCTTATTGTTGGTTGGAACCCTGACTGCGCCGTGTCTTTCTAAACGCTGTATACACGCACAGTGTATGTCAATTTCTAATGGGTGCCTGCTCGCGCCGTCGCATCTGGCCCCGCCTTAAAAATCGTCAGAGCAATAAGTTTGGTACGAGAGGAAAGCCCTTGAACATGGCAATCCTGTGGTGGTAAAATTTAGAAGATTGAGCAGGATACTGGGATCGAAATTACCCGTTTTTCCTTTTTTTTTTCTCTCCGACAGCTCTGTGCACAAAACTCCCATAGTGGAGGCTGTTGAAATCGTTTCTGAGCAACCCCGCCTACTTGAGGTTTTGTCTATCAAGAAGTGTGCAAGTCGCCCTAAACCTTTAAAAAATGGACGCAGGAATATGCCAGCATGACTAAGGTACAAACTGCATCTCCCTAGCATTTTTTGTTCCAGAGTTATTCCAGAGCGTAGCTGAAAGTTTTTAATTGTCCGACCTATTTTTTGAATGACCCCTTTATTGTTGGTTGGAATCCTGACTGCGCCGTGTCTTTGTATACGCTGTATACACGCAAAGTGTACGTCAATTTCTAATGGGTGCCTGCTCGCGCCGTCGCATCTGGCCCAGCCTTAAAAATCGTCAGAGCAATATGTTTGGTACGAGAGGAAAGCCCTTGAACATGGCAATCCTGTGGTGGTAATATTTTGAAGATTGAGCAGGATACTGGGATCGAAATTACCCGTTGTACATTTTGTTTTTCTCTCCGACAGCTCTGTGCACAAAACTCCCATAGTGGAGGCTTTTGAAATCGTTTCTGAGCAACCCCGCCTACTTGAGGTTTTGTCTATCAAGAAGTGTGCAAGTCGCCCTAAACCTTTAAAAAATGTACGCAGGAATATGCCAGCATGACTAAGGTACAAACTGCATCTCCCTAGCATTTTTTGTTCCAGAGTTATTCCAGAGCGTAGCTGAAAGTTTTTAATTGTCCGGCCTATTTTTTGAATGACCACCTTATTGGTGGTTGGAACCCTGACTGCGCCGTGTCTTTGTATACGCTGTATACAGGCACAGTGTACGTCAATTTCTTATGGGTGCCTGCTCGCGCCGTCGCATCTGGCCTCGCCTTAAAAATCGTCAGAGCAATAAGTTTGGTACGAGAGGAAAGCCCTTGAACATGGCAATCCTGTGGTGGTAAAATTTTGAAGATTGAGCAGGAAACTGGGATCGAAATTACCCGTTGTACATTTTGTTTTTCTCTCCGACAGCTCTGTGCACAAAACTCCCATAGTGGAGGCTGTTGAAATCGTTTCTGAGCAACCCCGCCTAATTGAGGTTTTGTCTATCAAGAAGTGTGCAAGTCGCCCTAAACCTATTAAAAATGGACGCAGCAATATGCCAGCATGACTAAGGTACAAACTGCATCTCCCTATCATGTTTTGTTCCAGAGTTATTCCAGAGCGTAGCTGAAAGTTTTTAATTGTCCGGCCTATTTTTTGAATGACCCCCTTATTGTTGGTTGGATCCCTGACTGCGCCGTGTCTTTGTATCCGCTGTATACACGTACAGTGTACGTCAATTTCTAATAGGTGCCTCCACGCGCCGTCGCATCTAGCCCCGCCTTAAAAATCGTTAGAGCAATAAGTTTGGTACGAGAGGAAAGCCCTTGAACATGGCAATCCTGTGGTGGTAATATTTTGAAGATTGAGCAGGATACTGGGATCGAAATTGCCCGTTGTACATTTTGTTTTTCTCTCCGACAGCTCTGTGCACAAAACTCCCATAGTGGAGGCTGTTGAAATCGTTTTTGAGCAACCCCGCCTACTTGAGGTTTTGTCTATCAAGAAGTGTGCAAGTCGCCCTAAACCTTTAAGAAATGGACGCAGGAATATGCCAGCATGACTAAGGTACAAACTGCATCTCCCTAGCATTTTTTGTTCTAGAGTTATTCCAGAGCGTAGCTGAAAGTTTTTAATTGTCCGGCCTATTTTTTGAATGACCCCCTTATTGTTGGTTGGAACCCTGACTGCGCCGTGTCTTTCTATACGCTGTATACACGCACAGTGTACGTCAATTTCTAATGGGTGCCTGCTCGCGCCGTCGCATCTGGCCCCGCCTTAAAAATCGTCAGAGCAATAAGTTTGGTACGAGAGGAAAGCCCTTGAACATGGCAATCCTGTGGTGGTTAAATTTTGAAGATTGAGCAAGATACTGGGATCGAAATTACCCGTTGTACATTTTGTTTTTCTCTCCGAAAGCTCTGTGCACAAAACTCCCATAGTGGAGGCTGTTGAAATCGTTTTTGAGCAACCCCGCCTACTTGAGGTTTTGTCTATCAAGAAGTGTGCAAGTCGCCCTAAACCTTTAAGAAATGGACGCAGGAATATGCCAGCATGACTAAGGTACAAACTGCATCTCCCTAGCATTTTTTGTTCCAGAGTTATTCCAGAGCGTAGCTGAAAGTTTTTAATTGTCCGGCCTATTTTTTGAATGACCCCCTTATTATTGATTGGAACCCTGACTGCGCCGTGTCTTTGTATACGCTGTATACACGCACAGTGTACGTCAATTTCTAATGGGTGTCTGCTCGCGCCGTCGCATCTGGCCCCGCATTAAAAATCGTCAGAGCAATAAGTTTGGTACGAGAGGAAAGCCCTTGAACATGGCAATCCTGTGGTGGTAAAATTTTAAAGATTGAGCAGGATACTGGGATCGAAATTACCCGTTGTACATTTTGTTTTTTACTCCGACAGCTCTGTGCAGAAACCTCCCATAGTGGAGGCTGTTGAAATCGTTTCTGAGCAAACCCGCCTACTTGAGGTTTTGTCTATCAAGAAGTGTGCAAGTCGCCCTAAACCTTTAGAAAATGGACGCAGGAATATGCCAGCATGACAAAGGTACAAACTGCATCTACCTAGCATTATTTGTTCCAGAGTTATTCCAGAGCGTAGCTGAAAGTTTTTAATTGTCCGGCCTATTTTTTGAATGACCCCCTTATTGTTGGTTGGAACCCTGACTGCGCCGTGTCTTTCTATACGCTGTATACACGCACAGTGTACGTCAATTTCTAATGGGTGCCTGCTCGCGCCGTCGCATCTGGCCCCGCCTTAAAAATCGTCAGAGCAATAAGTTTGGTACGAGAGGAAAGCCCTTGAACATGGCAATCCTGTGGTGGTAAAATTTTGAAGATTGATCAGGATACTGTGGTCGAAATTACCCGTTGTACATTTTGTTTTTCTCTCCGACAGCTCTGTGCACAAAACTCCCATAGTGGAGGCTGTTGAAATCGTTTCTGAGCAACCCCGCCTACTTGAGGTTTTGTCTATCAAGAAGTGTGCAAGTCGCCCTAAACCTTTAAAAAATGGACGCAGGAATATGCCAGCATGACTAAGGTACAAACTGCATCTCCCTAGCATTTTATGTTCCAGAGTTATTCCAGAGCGTAGCTGAAAGTTTTTAATTGTCCGGCCTATTTTTTGAATGACCCCCTTATTATTGGTTGGAACCCTGACTGCGCCGTGTCTTTCTATACGCTGTATACACGCACAGTGTACGTCAATTTCTAATGGGTGCCTGCTCACGCCGTCGCATCTGGCCCCGCCTTAAAAATCGTCAGAGCAATAAGTTTGTTACGAGAGGAAAGCCCTTGAAAATGGCAATCCTGTGGTGGTAAAATTTTAAAGATTGAGCAGGATACTGGGATCGAAATTTCCCGTTGTACATTTTGTTTTTCTCTCCGACAGCTCTGTGCACAAAACTCCCATAGTGGAGGCTGTTGAAATCGTTTCTGAGCAACCCCGCCTACTTGAGGTTTTGTCTATCAAGAAGTGTGCAAGTCGCCCTAAACCTTTAAAAAATGGACGCAGGAATATGCCAGCATGACTAAGGTACAAACTGCATCTCCCTACCATTTTTTGTTCCAGAGTTATTCCAGAGCGTAGCTGAAAGTTTTTAATTTTCCGGCCTATTTTTTGAATGACCCCCTTATTGTTGGTTGGAACCCTGACTGCGCCGTGTCTTTCTATACGCTGTATACACGCACAGTGTACGTCAATTTCAAATGGGTGCCTGCTCGCGCCGTCGCATCTGGCCCCGCCTTAAAAATCGTCAGAGCAATAAGTTTGGTACGAGAGGAAAGCCCTTGAACATGGCAACCCTGCGGTGGTAAAATTTTGAAAATTGAGCAGGATACTGGGATCGAAATTACCCGTTGTACATTTTGTTTTTCTCTCCGACAGCTCTGTGCACAAAACTCCCTTAGTGGAGGCTGTTGAAATCGTTTCTGAGCAACCCCGCCTACTTGAGGTTTTGTCTATCAAGAAGTGTGCAAGTCGCCCTAAACCTTTAAAAAAATGGATGCAGGAATATGCCAGCATGACAAAGGTACAAACTGCATCTACCTAGCATTTTTTGTTCCAGAGTTATTCCAGAGCGTAGCTGAAAGTTTTTGATTGTCCGGCCTATTTTTTGAATGACCCCCTTATTGTTGTTTGGAACCCTGACTGCGCCGTGTCTTTCTATACGCTGTATACACGCACAGTGTACGTCAATTTCTAATGGGTGCCTGCTCGCGCCGTCGCATCTGGCCCCGCCTTAAAAATCGTCAGAGCAATAAGTTTGGTACGAGAGGAAAGCCCTTGAACATGGCAATCCTGTGGTGGTAAAATTTTGAAGATTGAGCAGGATACTGGGATCGAAATTACCCGTTGTACATTTTGTTTTTCTCTACGACAGCTCTGTGCACAAAACTCCCATAGTGGAGGCTGTTGAAATCGTTTCTGAGCAACCCCGCCTACTTGAGGTTTTGTCTATCAAGAAGTGTGCAAGTCGCCCTAAACCTTTAAAAAATGGACGCAGGAATATGCCAGCATGACTAAGGTACAAACTGCATCTCCCTACCATTTTTTGTTCCAGAGTTATTCCAGAGCGTAGCTGAAAGTTTTTAATTGTCCGGCCTATTTTTTGAATGACCCCCTTATTGTTGGTTGGAACCCTGACTGCGCCGTGTCTTTCTATACGCTGTATACACGCACAGTGTACGTCAATTTCAAATGGGTGCCTGCTCGCGCCGTCGCATCTGGCCCCGCCTTAAAAATCGTCAGAGCAATAAGTTTGGTACGAGAGGAAAGCCCTTGAACATGGCAACCCTGCGGTGGTAAAATTTTGAAGATTGAGCAGGATACTGGGATCGAAATTACCCGTTGTACATTTTGTTTTTCTCTCCGACAGCTCTGTGCACAAAACTCCCTTAGTGGAGGCTGTTGAAATCGTTTCTGAGCAACCCCGCCTACTTGAGGTTTTGTCTATCAAGAAGTGTGCAAGTCGCCCTAAACCTTTAAAAAAATGGATGCAGGAATATGCCAGCATGACAAAGGTACAAACTGCATCTACCTAGCATTTTTTGTTCCAGAGTTATTCCAGAGCGTAGCTGAAAGTTTTTGATTGTCCGGCCTATTTTTTGAATGACCTTCTTATTGTTGTTTGGAACCCTGACTGCGCCGTGTCTTTCTATACGCTGTATACACGCAAAGTGTACGTCAATTTCTAATGGGTGCCTGCTCGCGCCGTCGCATCTGGCCCCGCCTTAAAAATCGTCAGAGCAATAAGTTTGGTACGAGAGGAAAGCCCTTGAACATGGCAATCCTGTGGTGGTAGAATTTTGAAGATTGAGCAGGATACTGGGATCGAAATTACCCGTTGTACATTTTGTTTTTCTCTACGACAGCTCTGTGAACAAAACTCCCATAGTGGAGGCTGTTGAAATCGTTTCTGAGCAACCCCGCCTACTTGAGGTTTTGTCTATCAAGAAGTGTGCAAGTCGCCCTAAACCTTTAAAAAATGGACACAGGAATATGCCAGCATGACTAAGGTACAAACTGCATCTCCCTAGCATTTTTTGTTCAAGAGTTATTCCAGAGCGTAGCTGAAAGTTGTTAATTGTCCGGCCTATTTTTTGAATGACCCCCTTATTGTTGGTTGGAACCCTGACTGCGCCGTGTCTTTCTATACACTGTATACACGCACAGTGTACGTCAATTTCAAATGGGTGCCTGCTCGCGCCGTCGCATCTGGCCCCGCCTTAAAAATCGTCAGAGCAATAAGTTTGGTACGAGAGGAAAGCCCTTGAAAATGGCAATCTCGTTGTGGTACAATTTTGAAGATTGAGCAGGATACTGGGATCGAAATTACCCGTTGTACATTTTGTTTTTCTCTCCGACAGTTCTGTGCACAAAACTCCCATAGTGAAGGCTGTTCAAATCGTTTCTGAGCAACCCCGCCTACTTGAGGTTTTGTCTATCAAGAAGTGTGCAAGTCGCCCTCAACCTTTAAAAAATGCACGCAGGAATATGCCAGCATGACTAAGGTACAAACTGCATCTCCCTAGCATTTTTTGTTCCAGAGTTATTCCAGAGCGTAGCTGAAAGTTTTTAATTGTCCGGCCTATTTTTTGAATGACCCCCTTATTGTTGGTTGGAACCCTGAATGCGCCGTGTCTTTGTATACGCTGTATACACGCACAGTGTACGTCAATTTCTAATGGGTGCCTGCTCGCGCCGTCGCATCTGGCCCCGCTTTAAAAATCGTCAGAGCAATTAGTTTGGTACGAGAGGAAAACCCTTGAACATTGCAATCCCGTGGTGGTAAAATTTTGAAGATTGAGCAGGATACTGGGATCGGAATTACCCGTTGTACATTTTGTTTTTCTCTCCGACAGTTCTATGCACAAAAACTCCCTTAGTGGAGGCTGTTCAAATCGTTTCTGAGCAACCCCGCCTACTTGAGCTTTTGTCTATCAAGAAGTGTGCAAGTCGCCCTAAACCTTTTAAAAATGGACGCAGGAATATGCCAGCATGACTAAGGTACAAACTGCATCTCCCTAGCATTTTTTGTTCTAGAGTTATTCCAGAGAAAAGCTGAAAGTTTTTAATTGTCCGGCCTATTTTTTGAATGACCCCCTTATTGTTGGTTGGAACCCTGACTGCGCCGTGTCTTTCTATACGCTGTATACACGCACAGTGTACGTCAATTTCTAATGGGTGCCTGCTCGTGCCGTCGCATCTAGCACCGCCTTAAAAATCGTCAGAGCAATAAGTTTGGTACGAGAGGAAAGCACTTGAACATGGCAATCCTGTGGTGGTAAAATTGTGAAGATTGAGCAGGATACTGGGGTCGAAATTACCCGTTGTACATTTTGTTTTTCTCTCCGACAGTTCTATGCACAAAACTCCCTTAGTGGAGGCTGTTCAAATCGTTTCTGAGCAACCCCGCCTACTTGAGCTTTTGTCTATCAAGAAGTGTGCAAGTCGCCCTAAACCTTTTAAAAATGGACGCAGGAATATGCCAGCATGACTAAGGTACAAACTGCATCTCCCTAGCATTTTTTGTTCCAGAGTTATTCCAGAGCGTAGCTGAAAGTTTTTAATTGTCCGGCCTATTTTTTGAATGACCCCCTTATTGTTGGTTGGAACCCTGACTGCGCCGTGTCTTTCTATACGCTGTATACACGCACAGTGTACGTCAATTTCTAATGGGTGCCTGCTCGTGCCGTCGCATCTAGCACCGCCTTAAAAATCGTCAGAGCAATAAGTTTGGTACGAGAGGAAAGCACTTGAACATGGCAATCCTGAGGTGGTAAAATTGTGAAGATTGAGCAGGATACTGGGGTCGAAATTACCCGTTGTACATTTTGTTTTTCTCTCCACAGCTCTGTGCACAAAACTCCCATAGTGGAGGCTGTTGAAATCGTTTCTGAGCAACCCCGCCTACATGAGGTTTTGTCTATCAAGAAGTGTGCAAGTCGCCCTAAACCTTTAAAAAATGGACGCAGGAATATGCCAGCATGACTAAGGTACAAACTGCATCTCCCTAGCATTTTTTGTTCCAGAGTTATTCCAGAGCGTAGCTGAAAGTTTTTTATTGTCCGGCCTATTTTTTGAATAACCGCCTTATTGTTGGTTGGAACCCTGACTGCGCCGTGTCTTTCTATACGCTGTACACACGCACAGTGTACGTCAATTTCTAATGGGTGCCTGCTCGCGCCGTCGCATCTGGCCTCGCCTTAAAAATCGTTAGAGTAATAAGTTTGTTACGAGAGGAAAGCCCTGGACTATGGCAATCCTGTGGTGGTAAAATTTTGAAGATTGAGCAGGATACTGGGAAGGAAATTACCCGCAAAAAACTCCCATAGTGGAGGCTGTTGAAATCGTTTCTGAGCAACCCCGCCTACTTGAGGTTTTGTCGTTCAAGAACTGTGCAAGTCGCCTTAAACCTTTCAAAAATAGACGCAGGAATATGCCAGCATGACTAAGGTACAAACTGCATCTCCCTAGCATTTTCTGTTCCAGAGTTATTCCAGAGCGTAGCTGAAAGTTTTTAATTGTCCGGCCTATTTATTGAATGACCCCCTTATTGTTGGTTGGAACCCTGACTGCGCCGTGTCTTTCTATACGCTGTATACACGCACAGTGTACGTCAATTTCTAACGGGTGCCTGCTCGCGCCGTCGCATCTGGCCTCGCCTTAAAAATCGTTAGAGCAATAAGTTTGGTACGAGAGGAAAGCCCTGGACTATGGCAATCCTGTGGTGGTAAAATTTTGAAGATTGTGCAGGATACTGGGATCGAAATTACCCGTTGTACATTTTGTTTTTCTCTCCGACAGCTCTGTGCACAAAACTCCCATAGTGGAGGCTGTTGAAATCGTTTCTGAGCAACCCCGCCTACTTGAGGTTTTGTCTATCAAGAAGTGTGCAAGTCGCCCTAAACCTTTAAAAAATGGACGCAGGAATATGCCAGCATGACTAAGGTACAAACTGCATCTCCCTAGCATTTTTTGTTCCAGAGGTATTCCAGAGCGTAGCTAAAAGTTTTTAATTGTCCGGCCTATTTTTTGAATGACCCCCTTATTGTTGGTTGGAACCCTGACTGCGCCGTGTCTTTCTATACGCTGTATACACGCACAGTGTACGTCAATTTCTAACGGGTGCCTGCTCGCGCCGTCGCATCTGGCCTCGCCTTAAAAATCGTCAGAGCAATAAGTTTGTTACGAGAGGAAAGCCCTTGAACATGGCAATCCTGTGGTGGTAAAATTTTGAAGATTGTGCAGGATACTGGGATCGAAATTACCCGTTGTACATTTTGTTTTTCTCTCCGACAGCTCTGTGCACAAAACTCCCATGATGGAGGCTGTTGAAATCGTTTCTGAGCAACCCCGCCTACTTGAGGTTTTGTCTATCAAGAAGTGTGCAAGTCGCCCTAAACCTTTAAAAAATGGACGCAGGAATATGCCAGCATGACTAAGGTAAAAAGTGCATCTCCCTAGCATTTTTTGTTCCAGAGGTATTCCAGAGCGTAGCTGAAAGTTTTTAACTGTCCGGCCTATTTTTTGAATTGCCCCCTTATTGTTGGTTAGAACCCTGACTGCGCCGTGTCTTTCTAGACGCTGTATACACGCACAGTGTACGTCAATTTCTAATGGGTGCCTGCTCGCGCCGTCGCATGTGGCCCCGCCTTAAAAATCGTCAGAGCAATAAGTTTGTTACGAGAGGAAAGCCCTTGAACATGGCAATCCTGTGGTGGTAAAATTTTGAAGACTGTGCAGGATACCGGGATCGAAATTACCCGTTGTACATTTTGTTTTTCTCTCCGACAGCTCTGTGCACAAAACTCCCATGATGGAGGCTGTTGAAATCGTTTCTGAGCAACCCCGCCTACTTGAGGTTTTGTCTATCAAGAAGTGTGCAAGTCGCCCTAAACCTTTAAAAAATGGACGCAGGAATATGCCAGCATGACTAAGGTAAAAACTGCATCTCCCTAGCATTTTTTGTTCCAGAGGTATTCCAGAGTGTAGCTGAAAGTTTTTAATTGTCCGGCCTATTTTTTGAATGACCCCCTTATTGTTGGTTGGAACCCTGACTGCGCCGTGTCTTCCTATACGCTGTATACACGAACAGTGTACGTCAATTTCTAATGGGTGCCTGCTCGCGCCGTCCCATCTGGCCCCGCCTTAAAAATCGTCAGAGCAATAAGTTTGGTACGAGAGGAAAGCCCTTGAATATGGCAATCTTGTGGTGGTAAAATTTTGAAGATTGAGCAGGATACTGGGATCGAAATTACCCGTTGTACATTTTGTTTTTCTCTCCGACAGCTCTGTGCACAAAACTCCCATAGTGGAGGCTGTTGAAATCGTTTTTGAGCAACCCCGCCAACTTGAGGTTTTGTCTATCAAGAAGTGTGCAAATCGCCCTAAACCTTTAAAAAATGGACGCAGGAATATGCCAACATGACTAAGGTACAAACTGCATCTCCCTAGCATTTTTTGTTCCAGAGTTATTCCAGAGCGTAGCTGAAAGTTTTTAATTGTCCGGCCTATTTTTTGAATGACCCCCTTATTGTTGGTTGGAACCCTGACTGCGCCGTGTCTTTGTATACACTGTATACACGCACAGTGTACGTCAATTTCTAATGGGTGCCTGCTCGCACCGTCGCATCTGGCCCCGCCTTAAAAATCGTCAGAGCAATATGTTTGGTACGAGAGGAAAGCCCTTGAACATGGCAATCCTGTGGTGGTAAAATTTTGAAGATTTAACAATATACTGGGATCAAAATTACCCGTTGTACATTTTGTTTTTTTCTCCGACAGCTCTGTGCACAAAACTCCCATAGTGGAGGCTGTTGAAATCGTTTCTGAGCAACCCCGCCTACTTGAAGTTTTGTCTATCAAGAAGTGTGCAAGTCGCCCTAAATCTTTAAAAAATGGACGCAGGAATATGCCAGCATGACTAAGGTACAAACTGCATCTCCCTAGCATTTTTTGCTCCAGAGTTATTCCAGAGCGTAGCTGAAAGTTTTTAATTGTCCGGCCTATTTTTTGAATGACCCCTTATTGTTGGTTGGAACCCTGACTGCGCCGTGTCTTTCTATACGCTGTATACAGGCACAGTGTACGTCAATTTCTAATGGGTGCCTGCTCGCGCCGTCGCATCTGGCCTCGCCTTAAAAATCGTCAGAGCAATAAGTTTGGTACGAGAGGAAAGCCCTTGAACATGGCAATCCTGTGGTGGTAAAATTTTGAAGATTGAGTAGGAAACTGGGATCGAAATTACCCGTTGTACATTTTGTTTTTCTCTCCGACAGCTCTGTGCACAAAACTCCCGTAGTGGAGGCTGTTGAAATCGTTTCTGAGCAACCCCGCCTAATTGAGGTTTTGTCTATCAAGAAGTGTGCAAGTCGCCCTAAACCTTTTAAAAATGGACGCAGCAATATGCCAGCATGACTAAGGTACAAACTGCATCTCCCTATCATGTTTTGTTCCAGAGTTATTCCAGAGCGTAGCTGAAAGTTTTTAATTGTCCGGCCTATTTTTTGAATGACCCCCTTATTGTTGGTTGGAACCCTGACTGCGCCGTGTCTTTGTATCCGCTGTATACACGCACAGTGTACGTCAATTTCTAATGGGTGCCTGCTCGCGCCGTCGCATCTAGCCCCGCCTTAAAAATCGTTAGAGCAATAAGTTTGGTACGAGAGGAAAGCCCTTGAACATGGCAATCCTGTGGTGGTAATATTTTGAAGATTGAGCAGGATACTGGGATCGAAATTACCCGTTGTACATTTTGTTTTTCTCTCCGACAGCTCTGTGCACAAAACTCCCATAGTGGAGGCTGTTGAAATCGTTTCTGAGCACCCCGCCTACTTGAGGTTTTGTCTATCAAGAAGTGTGCAAGTCGCCCTAAACCTTTAAAAAATGGACGCAGGAATATGCCAGCATGACTAAGGTACAAACTGCATCTCCCTAGCATTTTTTGTTCCAGAGTTATTCCACAGCGTAGCTGGAAGTTTTTAATTGTCCGGCCTATTTTTTGAATGACCCCTTTATTGTTGGTTGGAATCCCGAGTGCGCCGTGTCTTTGTATACGCTGTATACACGCACAGTGTACGTCAATTTCTAATGGGTGCCTGCTCGCGCCGTCGCATCTGGCCACGCCTTAAAAATCGTCAGAGCAATAAGTTTGGTACGAGAGGAAAGCCCTTGAACATGGCAATCCTGTGGTGGTAAAATTTTGAAGATTGAGCAGGATAATGGGATCGAAATTACCCGTTGTACATTTTGTTTTTCTCTCCGACAGCTCTGTGCACAAAACTCCCATAGTGGAGGCTGTTGAAATCGTTTCTGAGCAACCCCGCCTTCTTGAGGTTTTGTCTATCAAGAAGTGTGCAAGTCGCCCTAAACCTTTTAAAAATGGACGCAGGAATATGCCAGCATGACTAAGGTACAAACTGCATCTCCCTAGCATTTTTTGTTCCAGAGTTATTCCAGAGCGTAGCTGAAAGTTTTCAATTGTCCGGCCTATTTTTTGAATGACCCCCTTATTGTTGGTTGGAACCCTGACTGCGCCGTGTCTTTGTATCAGTGTATACACGCACAGTGTACGTCAATTTCTAATGGGTGCCTGCTCGCGCCGTCGCATCTGGCCCCGCCTTAAAAATCGTCAGAGCAATATGTTTGGTACGAGAGGAAAGCCCTTGAACATGGCAATCCTGTGGTGGTAAAATTTTGAAGATTGAGCAGTATACTGGGATCGAAATTACCCGTTGTACATTTTGTTTTTCTCTCCGACAGCTCTGTGCACAAAACTCCCATAGTGGAGGCTGTTGAAATCGTTTTTGAGCAACCCCGCCTACTTGAGGTTTTGTCTATCAAGAAGTGTGCAAATCGCCCTAAACCTTTAAAAAATGGACGCAGGAATATGCCAACATGACTAAGGTACAAACTGCATCTCCCTAGCATTTTTTGTTCCAGAGTTATTCCAGAGCGTAGCTGAAAGTTTTTAATTGTCCGGCCTATTTTTTGAATGACCCCCTTATTGTTGGTTGGAACCCTGACTGCGCCGTGTCTTTGTATACACTGTATACACGCACAGTGTACGTCAATTTCTAATGGGTGCCTGCTCGCGCCGTCGCATCTGGCCACGCCTTAAAAATCGTCAGAGCAATATGTTTGGTACGAGAGGAAAGCCCTTGAACATGGCAATCCTGTGGTGGTAAAATTTTGAAGATTTAACAATATACTGGGATCGAAATTACCCGTTGTACATTTTGTTTTTCTCTCCGACAGCTCTGTGCACAAAACTCCCATAGTGGAGGCTGTTGAAATCGTTCTGAGCAACCCCGCCTACTTAAGGTTTTGTCTATCAAGAAGTGTGCAAGTCGCCCTAAACCTTAAAAAAATGACGCAGGAATATGCCAGCATGACTAAGGTACAAACTGCATCTCCCTAGCATTTTTTGTTCCAGAGTTATTCCAGAGAGTAGCTGAAAGTTTTTAATTGTCCGGCCTATTTTTTGAATGACCCCCTTATTGTTGGTTGGAACCCTGACTGCGCCGTGTCTTTGTATACACTGTATACACGCACAGTGTACGTCAATTTCTAATGGGTGCCTGCTCGCGCCGTCGCATCTGGCCCCGCCTTAAAAATCGTCAGAGCAATATGTTTGGTACGAGAGGAAAGCCCTTGAACATGGCAATCCTGTGGTGGTAAATTTTGAAGATTGAGCAGTATACTGGGATCGAAATTACCCGTTGTACATTTTGTTTTTCTCTCCGACAGCTCTGTGCACAAAACTCCCATAGTGGAGGCTGTTGAAATCGTTTTTGAGCAACCCCGCCTACTTGAGGTTTTGTCTATCAAGAAGTGTGCAAATCGCCCTAAACCTTTAAAAAATGGACGCAGGAATATGCCAACATGACTAAGGTACAAACTGCATCTCCCTAGCATTTTTTGTACTTAGAGTTATTCCAGAGCGTAGCTGAAAGTTTTTAATTGTCCGGCCTATTTTTTGAATGACCCCCTTATTGTTGGTTGGAACCCTGACTGCGCCGTGTCTTTGTATACACTGTATACACGCACAGTGTACGTCAATTTCTAATGGGTGCCTGCTCGCGCCGTCGCATCTGGCCCCGCCTTAAAAATCGTCAGAGCAATATGTTTGGTACGAGAGGAAAGCCCTTGAACATGGCAATCCTGTGGTGGTAAAATTTTGAAGATTTAACAATATACTGGGTTCGAAATTACCCGTTGTACATTTTGTTTTTCTCTCCGACAGCTCTGTGCACAAAACTCCCGTAGTGGAGGCTGTTGAAATCGTTCTGAGCAACCCCGCCTACTTAAGGTTTTGTCTATCAAGAAGTGTGCAAGTCGCCCTAAACCTTAACAAAATGGACGCAGGAATATGCCAGCATGACTAAGGTACAAACTGCATCTCCCTAGCATTTTTTGTTCCAGAGTTATTCCAGAGCGTAGCTGAAAGTTTTTAATTGTCCGGCCTATTTTTTGAATGACCCCCTTATTGTTGGTTGGAACCCTGACTGCGCCGTGTCTTCCTATACGCTGTATACACGAACAGTGTACGTCAATTTCTAATGGGTGCCTGCTCGCGCCGTCCCATCTGGCCCCGCCTTAAAAATCGTCAGAGCAATAAGTTTGGTACGAGAGGAAAGCCCTTGAATATGGCAATCCTGTGGTGGTAACATTTTGAAGATTGAGCAGGATACTGGGATCTTAATTACCCGTTGTACATTTTGTTTTTCTCTCCGACAGCTCTGTGCACAAAACTCCCATAGTGGAGGCTGTTGAAATCGTTTCTGAGCAACCCCGCCTACTTGAGGTTTTGTCTATCAAGAAGTGTGCAACTCGCCCTAAACCTTTTAAAAATGGACGCAGGAATATGCCAGCATGACTAAGGTACAAACTGCATCTCCCTAGCATTTTTTGTTCCAGAGTTATTCCAGAGCGTAGCTGAAAGTTTTTAATTGTCCGGCCTATTTTTTGAATGACCCCCTTATTGTTGGTTGGAACCCTGACTGCGCCGTGTCTTTGTATACACTGTATACACGCACAGTGTACGTCAATTTCTAATGGGTGCCTGCTCGCGCCGTCGCATCTGGCCCCGCCTTAAAAATCGTCAGAGCAATAAGTTTGGTACGAGAGGAAAGCCCTTGAACATGGCAATCCTGTGGTGGTAAAATTTTGAAGATTTAACTATATACTGGGATCGAAATTACCCGTTGTACATTTTGTTTTTCTCTCCGACAGCTCTGTGCACAAAACTCCCTTAGTGGAGGCTGTTGAAATCGTTCTGAGCAACCCCGCCTACTTAAGGTTTTGTCTATCAAGAAGTGTGCAAGTCGCCCATTAACCTTAAAAAAATGGACGCAGGAATATGCCAGCATGACTAAGGTACAAACTGCATCTCCCTAGCATTTTTTGTTCCAGAGTTATTCCACAGCGTAGCTGAAAGTTTTTAATTGTCGGGCCTATTTTTTGAATGACCCCCTTATTGTTGGTTGGAACCCTGACTGCGCCGTGTCTTCCTATACGCTGTATACACGAACAGTGTACGTCAATTTCTAATGGGTGCCTGCTCGCGCCGTCCCATCTGGCCCCGCCTTAAAAATCGTCAGAGCAATAAGTTTGATACGAGAGGAAAGCCCTTGAATATGGCAATCCTGTGGTGGTAAAATTTTGTAGATTGAGCAGGATACTGGGATCGAAATTACCCGTTGTACATTTTCTTTTTCTCTCCGACAGCTCTGTGCACAAAACTCCCATAGTGGAGGCTGTTGAAATCGTTTCTGAGCAACCCCGCCTACTTGAAGTTTTGTCTATCAAGAAGTGTGCAAGTCGCCCTAAACCTTTAAAAAATGGACGCAGGAATATGCCAGCATGACTAAGGTACAAACTGCATCTCCCTAGCATTTTTTGTTCCAGAGTTATTCCAGAGCGTAGCTGAAAGTTTTTAATTGTCCGGCCTATTTTTTGAATGACCCCCTTATTGTTGGTTGGAATTCTGACTGCGCCGTGTCTTTGTATACGCTGTATACAGGCACAGTGTACGTCAATTTCTAATGGGTGCTTGCTCGCGCCGTCGCATCTGGCCACGCCTTAAAAATCGTCAGAGCAATATGTTTGGTACGAGAGGAAAGCCCTTGAACATGGCAATCCTGTGATGGTAAAATTTTGAAGATTTGACAATATACTGGGATCGAAATTACCCGTTGTACATTTTGTTTTTCTCCGACAACTCTGTGCACAAAACTCCCATAGTGGAGGCTGTTGAAATCGTTACTGAGCAACCCCGCCTACTTGAGGTTTTGTCTATCAAGAAGTGTGCAAGTCGCCCTAAACCTTAAAAAAATGGACGCAGGAATATGCCAGCATGACTAAGGTACAAACTGCATCTCCCTAGCATTTTTTGTTCCAGAGTTATTCCACAGCGTAGCTGAAAGTTTTTAATTGTCCGGCCTTATTTTTGAATGACCCCTTTATTGTTGGTTGGAACCCTGACTGCGCCGTGTCTTCCTATACGCTGTATACACGCACAGTGTACGTCAATTTCTAATGGGTGCCTGCTCGCGCCGTCGCATCTGGCCACGCCTTAAAAATCGTCAGAGCAATAAGTTTGGTACGAGAAGAAAGCCCTTGAACATGGCAATCCTGTGATGGTAAAATTTTGAAGATTTGACAATATACTGGGATCGAAATTACCCGTTGTACATTTTGTTTTTCTCCGACAACTCTGTGCACAAAACTCCCATAGTGGAGGCTGTTGAAATCGTTACTGAGCAACCCCGCCTACTTTAGGTTTTGTCTATCAAGAAGTGTGCAAGTCGCCCTAAACCTTAAAAAAATGGACGCAGGAATATGCCAGCATGACTAAGGTACAAACTGCATCTCCCTAGCATTTTTTGTTCCAGAGTTATTCCACAGCGTAGCTGAAAGTTTTTAATTGTCCGGCCTTATTTTTGAATGACCCCTTTATTGTTGGTTGGAATCCCGACTGCGCCGTGTCT
Organism: Asterias amurensis; assembly: GCF_032118995.1. Taxonomy (NCBI): domain Eukaryota; kingdom Metazoa; phylum Echinodermata; class Asteroidea; order Forcipulatida; family Asteriidae; genus Asterias; species Asterias amurensis. Next base: position 6,102,350 of record NC_092650.1, on the reverse strand, counting down.
TTGTATACGCTGTATACACGCACAGTGTACGTCAATTTCTAATGGGTGCCTGCTCGCGCCGTCGCATCTGGCCACGCCTTAAAAATCGTCAGAGCAATATGTTTGGTACGAGAGGAAAGCCCTTGAACATGGCAATCCTGTGATGGTAAAATTTTGAAGATTTGACAATATACTGGGATCGAAATTACCCGTTGTACATTTTGTTTTTCTCCGACAACTCTGTGCACAAAACTCCCATAGTGGAGGCTGTTGAAATCGTTACTGAGCAACCCCGCCTACTTGAGGTTTTGTCTATCAAGAAGTGTGCAAGTCGCCCTAAACCTTAAAAAAATGGACGCAGGAATATGCCAGCATGACTAAGGTACAAACTGCATCTCCCTAGCATTTTTTGTTCCAGAGTTATTCCAGAGCGTAGCTGAAATTTTTTAATTGTCCGGCCTATTTTTTGAATGACCCCCTTATTGTTGGTTGGAACCCTGACTGCGCCGTGTCTTCCTATACGCTGTATACTCGCACAGTGTACGTCAATTTCTAATGGGTGCCTGCTCACGCCGTCGCATCTGGCCTCTCCTTAAAAATCGTCAGAGCAATAAGTTTGGTACGAGAGGAAAGCCCTTGAATATGGCAATCCTGTGGTGGTAAAATTTTGAAGATTGAGCAGGATACTGGGATCGAAATTACCCGTTGTACATTTTGTTTTTCTCTCCGACAGCTCTGTGCACAAAAATCCCATGATGGAGGCTGTTGAAATCGTTTCTGAGCAACCCCGCCTACTTGAGGTTTTGTCTATCAAGAAGTGTGCAAATCGCCCTAAACCTTTAAAAAATGGACGCAGGAATATGCCAGCATGACTAAGGTACAAACTGCATCTCCCTAGCATTTTTTGTTCCAGAGTTATTCCAGAGCGTAGCTGAAAGTTTTTAATTGTCCGGCCTATTTTTTGAATGACCCCCTTATTGTTGGTTGGAACCCTGACTGCGCCGTGTCTTTCTATACGCTGTATACACGCAAAGTGTACGTCAATTTCTAATGGGTGCCTGCTCGCGCCGTCGCATCTGGCCCAGCCTTAAAAATCGTCAGAGCAATATGTTTGGTACGAGAGGAAAGCCCTTGAACATGGCAATCCTGTGGTGGTAATATTTTGAAGATTGAGCAGGATACTGGGATCGAAATTACCCGTTGTACATTTTGTTTTTCTCTCCGACAGCTCTGTGCACAAAACTCCCATAGTGGAGGCTGTTGAAATCGTTTCTGAGCAACCCCGCCTACTTGAGGTTTTGTCTATCAAGAAGTGTGCAAGTCGCCCTAAACCTTTAAAAAATGGACGCAGGAATATGCCAGCATGACTAAGGTACAAACTGCATCTCCCTAGCATTTTTTGTTCCAGAGTTATTCCAGAGCGTAGCTGAAAGTTTTTAATTGTCCGGCCTATTTTTTGAATGACCCCCTTATTGTTGGTTTGAACCCTGACTGCGCCGTGTCTTTGTATACGCTGTATACAGGCACAGTGTACGTCAATTTCTAATGGGTGCCTGCTCGCGCCGTCGCATCTAGCCCCGCCTTAAAAATCGTTAGAGCAATAAGTTTGGTACGAGAGGAAAGCCCTTGAACATGGCAATCCTGTGGTGGTAATATTTTGAAGATTGAGCAGGATACTGGGATCGAAATTACCCGTTGTACATTTTGTTTTTCTCTCCGACAGCTCTGTGCACAAAACTCCCATAGTGGAGGCTGTTGAAATCGTTTCTGAGCAACCCCGCCTACTTGAGGTTTTGTCTATCAAGAAGTGTGCAAGTCGCCCTAAACCTTTAAAAAATGGACGCAGGAATATGCCAGCATGACTAAGGTACAAACTGCATCTCCCTAGCATTTTTTGTTCCAGAGTTATTCCACAGCGTAGCTGAAAGTTTTTAATTGTCCGGCCTTATTTTTGAATGACCCCTTTATTGTTGGTTGGAACCCTGACTGCGCCGTGTCTTCCTATACGCTGTATACACGCACAGTGTACGTCAATTTCTAATGGGTGCCTGCTCGCGCCGTCGCATCTGGCCACGCCTTAAAAATCGTCAGAGCAATAAGTTTGGTACGAGAAGAAAGCCCTTGAACATGGCAATCCTGTGATGGTAAAATTTTGAAGATTTGACAATATACTGGGATCGAAATTACCCGTTGTACATTTTGTTTTTCTCCGACAACTCTGTGCACAAAACTCCCATAGTGGAGGCTGTTGAAATCGTTACTGAGCAACCCCGCCTACTTTAGGTTTTGTCTATCAAGAAGTGTGCAAGTCGCCCTAAACCTTAAAAAAATGGACGCAGGAATATGCCAGCATGACTAAGGTACAAACTGCATCTCCCTAGCATTTTTTGTTCCAGAGTTATTCCACAGCGTAGCTGAAAGTTTTTAATTGTCCGGCCTTATTTATGAATGACCCCTTTATTGTTGGTTGGAATCCCGACTGCGCCGTGTCTTTGTATACGCTGTATACACGCACAGTGTACGTCAATTTCTAATGGGTGCCTGCTCGCGCCGTCGCATCTGGCCACGCTCTAAAAATCGTCAGAGCAATATGTTTGGTACGAGAGGAAAGCCCTTGAACATGGCAATCCTGTGATGGTAAAATTTTGAAGATTTGACAATATACTGGGATCGAAATTACCCGTTGTACATTTTGTTTTTCTCCGACAACTCTGTGCACAAAACTCCCATAGTGGAGGCTGTTGAAATCGTTACTGAGCAACCCCGCCTACTTAAGGTTTTGTCTATCAAGAAGTGTGCAAGTCGCCCTAAACCTTAAAGAAATGGACGCAGGAATATGCCAGCATGACTAAGGTACAAACTGCATCTCCCTAGCATTTTTTGTTCCAGAGTTATTCCAGAGCGTAGCTGAAAGTTTTTAATTGTCCGGCCTATTTTTTGAATGACCCCCTTATTGTTGGTTGTAACCCTGACTGCGCCGTGTCTTCCTATACGCTGTATACACGCACAGTGTACGTCAATTTCTAATGGGTGCCTGCTCGCGCCGTCGCATCTGGCCTCGCCTTAAAAATCGTCAGAGCAATAAGTTTGGTACGAGAGGAAAGCCCTTGAATATGGCAATCCTGTGGTGGTAAAATTTTGAAGATTGAGCAGGATACTGGGATCGAAATTACCCGTTGTACATTTTCTTTTTCTCTCCGACAGCTCTGTGCACAAAACTCCCATAGTGGAGGCTGTTGAAATCGTTTCTGAGCAACCCCGCCTAATTGAGGTTTTGTCTATCAAGAAGTGTGCAAGTCGCCCTAAACCTTTTAAAAATGGACGCAGCAATATGCCAGCATGACTAAGGTACAAACTGCATCTCCCTATCATGTTTTGTTCCAGAGTTATTCCAGAGCGTAGCTGAAAGTTTTTAATTGTCCGGCCTATTTTTTGAATGACCCCCTTATTGTTGGTTGGAACCCTGACTGCGCCGTGTCTTTGTATCCGCTGTATACACGCACAGTGTACGTCAATTTCTAATAGGTGCCTGCTCGCGCGGTCGCATCTGGCCTCGCCTTAAAAATCGTCAGAGCAATAAGTTTGGTACGAGAGGAAAGCCCTTGAATATGGCAATCCTGTGGTGGTAAAATTTTGAAGATTTGACAATATACTGGGATCGAAATTACCCGTTGTACATTTTGTTTTTCTCCGACAACTCTGTGCACAAAACTCCCATAGTGGAGGCTGTTGAAATCGTTACTGAGCAACCCCGCCTACTTGAGGTTTTGTCTATCAAGAAGTGTGCAAGTCGCCCTAAACCTTAAAAAAATGGACGCAGGAATATGCCAGCATGACTAAGGTACAAACTGCATCTCCCTAGCATTTTTTGTTCCAGAGTTATTCCAGAGCGTAGCTGAAATTTTTTAATTGTCCGGCCTATTTTTTGAATGACCCCCTTATTGTTGGTTGGAACCCTGACTGCGCCGTGTCTTCCTATACGCTGTATACTCGCACAGTGTACGTCAATTTCTAATGGGTGCCTGCTCACGCCGTCGCATCTGGCCTCTCCTTAAAAATCGTCAGAGCAATAAGTTTGGTACGAGAGGAAAGCCCTTGAATATGGCAATCCTGTGGTGGTAAAATTTTGAAGATTGAGCAGGATACTGGGATCGAAATTACCCGTTGTACATTTTGTTTTTCTCTCCGACAGCTCTGTGCACAAAAATCCCATGATGGAGGCTGTTGAAATCGTTTCTGAGCAACCCCGCCTACTTGAGGTTTTGTCTATCAAGAAGTGTGCAAATCGCCCTAAACCTTTAAAAAATGGACGCAGGAATATGCCAGCATGACTAAGGTACAAACTGCATCTCCCTAGCATTTTTTGTTCCAGAGTTATTCCAGAGCGTAGCTGAAAGTTTTTAATTGTCCGGCCTATTTTTTGAATGACCCCCTTATTGTTGGTTGGAACCCTGACTGCGCCGTGTCTTTCTATACGCTGTATACACGCAAAGTGTACGTCAATTTCTAATGGGTGCCTGCTCGCGCCGTCGCATCTGGCCCAGCCTTAAAAATCGTCAGAGCAATATGTTTGGTACGAGAGGAAAGCCCTTGAACATGGCAATCCTGTGGTGGTAATATTTTGAAGATTGAGCAGGATACTGGGATCGAAATTACCCGTTGTACATTTTGTTTTTCTCTCCGACAGCTCTGTGCACAAAACTCCCATAGTGGAGGCTGTTGAAATCGTTTCTGAGCAACCCCGCCTACTTGAGGTTTTGTCTATCAAGAAGTGTGCAAGTCGCCCTAAACCTTTAAAAAATGGACGCAGGAATATGCCAGCATGACTAAGGTACAAACTGCATCTCCCTAGCATTTTTTGTTCCAGAGTTATTCCAGAGCGTAGCTGAAAGTTTTTAATTGTCCGGCCTATTTTTTGAATGACCCCCTTATTGTTGGTTTGAACCCTGACTGCGCCGTGTCTTTGTATACGCTGTATACAGGCACAGTGTACGTCAATTTCTAATGGGTGCCTGCTCGCGCCGTCGCATCTAGCCCCGCCTTAAAAATCGTTAGAGCAATAAGTTTGGTACGAGAGGAAAGCCCTTGAACATGGCAATCCTGTGGTGGTAATATTTTGAAGATTGAGCAGGATACTGGGATCGAAATTACCCGTTGTACATTTTGTTTTTCTCTCCGACAGCTCTGTGCACAAAACTCCCATAGTGGAGGCTGTTGAAATCGTTTCTGAGCAACCCCGCCTACTTGAGGTTTTGTCTATCAAGAAGTGTGCAAGTCGCCCTAAACCTTTAAAAAATGGACGCAGGAATATGCCAGCATGACTAAGGTACAAACTGCATCTCCCTAGCATTTTTTGTTCCAGAGTTATTCCACAGCGTAGCTGAAAGTTTTTAATTGTCCGGCCTTATTTTTGAATGACCCCTTTATTGTTGGTTGGAACCCTGACTGCGCCGTGTCTTCCTATACGCTGTATACACGCACAGTGTACGTCAATTTCTAATGGGTGCCTGCTCGCGCCGTCGCATCTGGCCACGCCTTAAAAATCGTCAGAGCAATAAGTTTGGTACGAGAAGAAAGCCCTTGAACATGGCAATCCTGTGATGGTAAAATTTTGAAGATTTGACAATATACTGGGATCGAAATTACCCGTTGTACATTTTGTTTTTCTCCGACAACTCTGTGCACAAAACTCCCATAGTGGAGGCTGTTGAAATCGTTACTGAGCAACCCCGCCTACTTTAGGTTTTGTCTATCAAGAAGTGTGCAAGTCGCCCTAAACCTTAAAAAAATGGACGCAGGAATATGCCAGCATGACTAAGGTACAAACTGCATCTCCCTAGCATTTTTTGTTCCAGAGTTATTCCACAGCGTAGCTGAAAGTTTTTAATTGTCCGGCCTTATTTATGAATGACCCCTTTATTGTTGGTTGGAATCCCGACTGCGCCGTGTCTTTGTATACGCTGTATACACGCACAGTGTACGTCAATTTCTAATGGGTGCCTGCTCGCGCCGTCGCATCTGGCCACGCTCTAAAAATCGTCAGAGCAATATGTTTGGTACGAGAGGAAAGCCCTTGAACATGGCAATCCTGTGATGGTAAAATTTTGAAGATTTGACAATATACTGGGATCGAAATTACCCGTTGTACATTTTGTTTTTCTCCGACAACTCTGTGCACAAAACTCCCATAGTGGAGGCTGTTGAAATCGTTACTGAGCAACCCCGCCTACTTAAGGTTTTGTCTATCAAGAAGTGTGCAAGTCGCCCTAAACCTTAAAGAAATGGACGCAGGAATATGCCAGCATGACTAAGGTACAAACTGCATCTCCCTAGCATTTTTTGTTCCAGAGTTATTCCAGAGCGTAGCTGAAAGTTTTTAATTGTCCGGCCTATTTTTTGAATGACCCCCTTATTGTTGGTTGTAACCCTGACTGCGCCGTGTCTTCCTATACGCTGTATACACGCACAGTGTACGTCAATTTCTAATGGGTGCCTGCTCGCGCCGTCGCATCTGGCCTCGCCTTAAAAATCGTCAGAGCAATAAGTTTGGTACGAGAGGAAAGCCCTTGAATATGGCAATCCTGTGGTGGTAAAATTTTGAAGATTGAGCAGGATACTGGGATCGAAATTACCCGTTGTACATTTTCTTTTTCTCTCCGACAGCTCTGTGCACAAAACTCCCATAGTGGAGGCTGTTGAAATCGTTTCTGAGCAACCCCGCCTAATTGAGGTTTTGTCTATCAAGAAGTGTGCAAGTCGCCCTAAACCTTTTAAAAATGGACGCAGCAATATGCCAGCATGACTAAGGTACAAACTGCATCTCCCTATCATGTTTTGTTCCAGAGTTATTCCAGAGCGTAGCTGAAAGTTTTTAATTGTCCGGCCTATTTTTTGAATGACCCCCTTATTGTTGGTTGGAACCCTGACTGCGCCGTGTCTTTGTATCCGCTGTATACACGCACAGTGTACGTCAATTTCTAATAGGTGCCTGCTCGCGCGGTCGCATCTGGCCTCGCCTTAAAAATCGTCAGAGCAATAAGTTTGGTACGAGAGGAAAGCCCTTGAATATGGCAATCCTGTGGTGGTAAAATTTTGAAGATTGAGCAGGATACTGGGATCGAAATTACCCGTTGTACATTTTCTTTTTCTCTCCGACAGCTCTGTGCACAAAACTCCCATAGTGGAGGCTGTTGAAATCATTTCCGAGCAACCCCGCCTACTTGAAGTTTTGTCTATCAAGAAGTGTGCAAGTCGCCCTAAACCTTGAAAAAATGGACGCAGGAATATGCCAGCATGACTAAGGTACAAACTGCATCTCCCTAGCATTTTTTGTTCTAGAGTTATTCCAGAGCGTAGCTGAAAGTTTTTAATTGTCCGGCCTATTTTGAATGACCCCCTTATTGTTGGTTGGAACCCTGACTGCGCCGTGTCTTTGTATCCGCTGTATACACGCACAGTGTACGTCAATTTCTAATGGGTGCCTGCTCGCGCCGTCGCATCTAGCCCCGCCTTAAAAATCGTTAGAGCAATAAGTTTGGTACGAGAGGAAAGCCCTTGAACATGGCAATCCTGTGGTGGTAATATTTTGAAGATTGAGCAGGATACTGGGATCGAAATTACCCGTTGTACATTTTGTTTTTCTCTCCGACAGCTCTGTGCACAAAACTCCCATAGTGGAGGCTGTTGAAATCGTTTCTGAGCAACCCCGCCTAATTGAGGTTTTGTCTATCAAGAAGTGTGCAAGTCGCCCTAAACCTTTAAAAAATGGACGCAGGAATATGCCAGCATGACTAAGGTACAAACTGCATCTCCCTAGCATTTTTTGTTCTAGAGTTATTCCAGAGCGTAGCTGAAAGTTTTTAATTGTCCGGCCTATTTTTTGAATGACCCCCTTATTGTTGGTTGGAACCCTGACTGCGCCGTGTCTTTGTATACGCTGTATACAGGCACAGTGTACGTCAATTACTAATGGGTGCCTGCTCGCGCCGTCGCATCTAGCCCCGCCTTAAAAATCGTTAGAGCAATAAGTTTGGTACGAGAGGAAAGCCCTTGAACATGGCAATCCTGTGGTGGTAATATTTTGAAGATTGAGCAGGATAATGGGATCGAAATTACCCGTTGTACATTTTGTTTTTCTCTCCGACAGCTCTGTGCACAAAACTCCCATAGTGGAGGCTGTTGAAATCATTTCTGAGCAACCCCGCCTACTTGAAGTTTTGTCATTCAAGAAGTGTGCAAGTCGCCCTAAACCTTGAAAAAATGGACGCAGGAATATGCCAGCATGACTAAGGTACAAACTGCATCTCCCTAGCATTTTTTGTTCTAGAGTTATTCCAGAGCGTAGCTGAAAGTTTTTAATTGTCCGGCCTATTTTTTGAATGACCCCCTTATTGTTGGTTGGAACCCTGACTGCGCCGTGTCTTTGTATACGCTGTATACAGGCACAGTGTACGTCAATTTCTAATGGGTGCCTGCTCGCGCCGTCGCATCTGGCCTCGCCTTAAAAATCGTCAGAGCAATAAGTTTGGTACGAGAGGAAAGCCCTTGAACATGGCAATCCTGTGGTGGTAAAATTTTGAAGATTGAGCAGGAAACTGGGATCGAAATTACCCGTTGTACATTTTGTTTTTCTCTCCGACAGCTCTGTGCACAAAACTCCCATAGTGGAGGCTGTTGAAATCGTTTCTGAGCAACCCCGCCTAATTGAGGTTTTGTCTATCAAGAAGTGTGCAAGTCGCCCTAAACCTTTTAAAAATGGACGCAGCAATATGCAAGCATGACTAAGGTAAAAACTGCATCTCCCTAGCATTTTTTGTTCCAGAGTTATTCCAGAGCGTAGCTGAAAGTTTTTAATTGTCCGGCCTATTTTTTGAATGACCCCCTTATTGTTGGTTGGAACCCTGACTGCGCCGTGTCTTTGTATACGCTGTATACAGGCACAGTGTACGTCAATTTCTAATGGGTGCCTGCTCGCGCCGTCGCATCTAGCCCCGCCTTAAAAATCGTTAGAGCAATAAGTTTGGTACGAGAGGAAAGCCCTTGAACATGGCAATCCTGTGGTGGTAATATTTTGAAGATTGAGCAGGATAATGGGATCGAAATTACCCGTTGTACATTTTGTTTTTCTCTCCGACAGCTCTGTGCACAAAACTCCCATAGTGGAGGCTGTTGAAATCATTTCTGAGCAACCCCGCCTACTTGAAGTTTTGTCATTCAAGAAGTGTGCAAGTCGCCCTAAACCTTGAAAAAATGGACGCAGGAATATGCCAGCATGACTAAGGTACAAACTGCATCTCCCTAGCATTTTTTGTTCTAGAGTTATTCCAGAGCGTAGCTGAAAGTTTTTAATTGTCCGGCCTATTTTTTGAATGACCCCCTTATTGTTGGTTGGAACCCTGACTGCGCCGTGTCTTTGTATACGCTGTATACAGGCACAGTGTACGTCAATTACTAATGGGTGCCTGCTCGCGCCGTCGCATCTAGCCCCGCCTTAAAAATCGTTAGAGCAATAAGTTTGGTACGAGAGGAAAGCCCTTGAACATGGCAATCCTGTGGTGGTAATATTTTGAAGATTGAGCAGGATACTGGGATCGAAATTACCCGTTGTACATTTTGTTTTTCTCTCCGACAGCTCTGTGCACAAAACTCCCATAGTGGAGGCTGTTGAAATCGTTTCTGAGCAACCCCGCCTAATTGAGGTTTTGTCTATCAAGAAGTGTGCAAGTCGCCCTAAACCTTTAAAAAATGGACGCAGGAATATGCCAGCATGACTAAGGTACAAACTGCATCTCCCTAGCATTTTTTGTTCTAGAGTTATTCCAGAGCGTAGCTGAAAGTTTTTAATTGTCCGGCCTATTTTTTGAATGACCCCCTTATTGTTGGTTGGAACCCTGACTGCGCCGTGTCTTTGTATACGCTGTATACAGGCACAGTGTACGTCAATTACTAATGGGTGCCTGCTCGCGCCGTCGCATCTAGCCCCGCCTTAAAAATCGTTAGAGCAATAAGTTTGGTACGAGAGGAAAGCCCTTGAACATGGCAATCCTGTGGTGGTAATATTTTGAAGATTGAGCAGGATAATGGGATCGAAATTACCCGTTGTACATTTTGTTTTTCTCTCCGACAGCTCTGTGCACAAAACTCCCATAGTGGAGGCTGTTGAAATCATTTCTGAGCAACCCCGCCTACTTGAAGTTTTGTCATTCAAGAAGTGTGCAAGTCGCCCTAAACCTTGAAAAAATGGACGCAGGAATATGCCAGCATGACTAAGGTACAAACTGCATCTCCCTAGCATTTTTTGTTCTAGAGTTATTCCAGAGCGTAGCTGAAAGTTTTTAATTGTCCGGCCTATTTTTTGAATGACCCCCTTATTGTTGGTTGGAACCCTGACTGCGCCGTGTCTTTGTATACGCTGTATACAGGCACAGTGTACGTCAATTTCTAATGGGTGCCTGCTCGCGCCGTCGCATCTGGCCTCGCCTTAAAAATCGTCAGAGCAATAAGTTTGGTACGAGAGGAAAGCCCTTGAACATGGCAATCCTGTGGTGGTAAAATTTTGAAGATTGAGCAGGAAACTGGGATCGAAATTACCCGTTGTACATTTTGTTTTTCTCTCCGACAGCTCTGTGCACAAAACTCCCATAGTGGAGGCTGTTGAAATCGTTTCTGAGCAACCCCGCCTAATTGAGGTTTTGTCTATCAAGAAGTGTGCAAGTCGCCCTAAACCTTTTAAAAATGGACGCAGCAATATGCAAGCATGACTAAGGTAAAAACTGCATCTCCCTAGCATTTTTTGTTCCAGAGTTATTCCAGAGCGTAGCTGAAAGTTTTTAATTGTCCGGCCTATTTTTTGAATGACCCCCTTATTGTTGGTTGGAACCCTGACTGCGCCGTGTCTTTGTATACGCTGTATACAGGCACAGTGTACGTCAATTTCTAATGGGTGCCTGCTCGCGCCGTCGCATCTAGCCCCGCCTTAAAAATCGTTAGAGCAATAAGTTTGGTACGAGAGGAAAGCCCTTGAACATGGCAATCCTGTGGTGGTAATATTTTGAAGATTGAGCAGGATAATGGGATCGAAATTACCCGTTGTACATTTTGTTTTTCTCTCCGACAGCTCTGTGCACAAAACTCCCATAGTGGAGGCTGTTGAAATCATTTCTGAGCAACCCCGCCTACTTGAAGTTTTGTCATTCAAGAAGTGTGCAAGTCGCCCTAAACCTTGAAAAAATGGACGCAGGAATATGCCAGCATGACTAAGGTACAAACTGCATCTCCCTAGCATTTTTTGTTCTAGAGTTATTCCAGAGCGTAGCTGAAAGTTTTTAATTGTCCGGCCTATTTTTTGAATGACCCCCTTATTGTTGGTTGGAACCCTGACTGCGCCGTGTCTTTGTATACGCTGTATACAGGCACAGTGTACGTCAATTACTAATGGGTGCCTGCTCGCGCCGTCGCATCTAGCCCCGCCTTAAAAATCGTTAGAGCAATAAGTTTGGTACGAGAGGAAAGCCCTTGAACATGGCAATCCTGTGGTGGTAATATTTTGAAGATTGAGCAGGATAATGGGATCGAAATTACCCGTTGTACATTTTGTTTTTCTCTCCGACAGCTCTGTGCACAAAACTCCCATAGTGGAGGCTGTTGAAATCATTTCTGAGCAACCCCGCCTACTTGAAGTTTTGTCATTCAAGAAGTGTGCAAGTCGCCCTAAACCTTGAAAAAATGGACGCAGGAATATGCCAGCATGACTAAGGTACAAACTGCATCTCCCTAGCATTTTTTGTTCTAGAGTTATTCCAGAGCGTAGCTGAAAGTTTTTAATTGTCCGGCCTATTTTTTGAATGACCCCCTTATTGTTGGTTGGAACCCTGACTGCGCAGTGTCTTTGTATACGCTGTATACAGGCACAGTGTACGTCAATTTCTAATGGGTGCCTGCTCGCGCCGTCGCATCTGGCCTCGCCTTAAAAATCGTCAGAGCAATAAGTTTGGTACGAGAGGAAAGCCCTTGAACATGGCAATCCTGTGGTGGTAAAATTGTGAAGATTGAGCAGGAAACTGGGATCGAAATTACCCGTTGTACATTTTGTTTTTCTCTCCGACAGCTCTGTGCACAAAACTCCCATAGTGGAGGCTGTTGAAATCGTTTCTGAGCAACCCCGCCTAATTGAGGTTTTGTCTATCAAGAAGTGTGCAAGTCGCCCTAAACCTTTTAAAAATGGACGCAGCAATATGCAAGCATGACTAAGGTACAAACTGCATCTCCCTATCATGTTTTGTTCCAGAGTTATTCCAGAGCGTAGCTGAAAGTTTTTAATTGTCCGGCCTATTTTTTGAATGACCCCCTTATTGTTGGTTGGAACCCTGACTGCGCCGTGTCTTTGTATCCGCTGTATACTCGCACAGTGTACGTCAATTTCTAATGGGTGCCTGCTCACGCCGTCGCATCTGGCCTCTCCTTAAAAATCGTCAGAGCAATAAGTTTGGTACGAGAGGAAAGCCCTTGAATATGGCAATCCTGTGGTGGTAAAATTTTGAAGATTGAGCAGGATACTGGGATCGAAATTACCCGTTGTACATTTTGTTTTTCTCTCCGACAGCTCTGTGCACAAAACTCCCATAGTGGAGGCTGTTGAAATCGTTTCTGAGCAACCCCGCCTACTTGAGGTTTTGTCTATCAAGAAGTGTGCAAATCGCCCTAAACCTTTAAAAAATGGACGCAGGAATATGCCAGCATGACTAAGGTACAAACTGCATCTCCCTAGCATTTTTTGTTCCAGAGTTATTCCAGAGCGTAGCTGAAAGTTTTTAATTGTCCGGCCTATTTTTTGAATGACCCCCTTATTGTTGGTTGGAACCCTGACTGCGCCGTGTCTTTCTATACGCTGTATACACGCAAAGTGTACGTCAATTTCTAATGGGTGCCTGCTCGCGCCGTCGCATCTGGCCCAGCCTTAAAAATCGTCAGAGCAATATGTTTGGTACGAGAGGAAAGCCCTTGAACATGGCAATCCTGTGGTGGTAATATTTTGAAGATTGAGCAGGATACTGGGATCGAAATTACCCGTTGTACATTTTGTTTTTCTCTCCGACAGCTCTGTGCACAAAACTCCCATAGTGGAGGCTGTTGAAATCGTTTCTGAGCAACCCCGCCTACTTGAGGTTTTGTCTATCAAGAAGTGTGCAAGTCGCCCTAAACCTTTAAAAAATGGACGCAGGAATATGCCAGCATGACTAAGGTACAAACTGCATCTCCCTAGCATTTTTTGTTCCAGAGTTATTCCAGAGCGTAGCTGAAAGTTTTTAATTGTCCGGCCTATTTTTTGAATGACCCCCTTATTGTTGGTTGGAACCCTGACTGCGCCGTGTCTTTCTATACGCTGTATACAGGCACAGTGTACGTCAATTTCTAATGGGTGCCTGCTCGCGCCGTCGCATCTAGCCCCGCCTTAAAAATCGTTAGAGCAATAAGTTTGGTACGAGAGGAAAGCCCTTGAACATGGCAATCCTGTGGTGGTAATATTTTGAAGATTGAGCAGGATACTGGGATCGAAATTACCCGTTGTACATTTTGTTTTTCTCTCCGACAGCTCTGTGCACAAAACTCCCATAGTGGAGGCTGTTGAAATCGTTTCTGAGCAACCCCGCCTACTTGAGGTTTTGTCTATCAAGAAGTGTGCAAGTCGCCCTAAACCTTTAAAAAATGGACGCAGGAATATGCCAGCATGACTAAGGTACAAACTGCATCTCCCTAGCATTTTTTGTTCCAGAGTTATTCCAGAGCGTAGCTGAAAGTTTTTAATTGTCCGGCCTATTTTTTGAATGACCCCCTTATTGTTGGTTGGAACCCTGACTGCGCCGTGTCTTTGTATACGCTGTATACAGGCACAGTGTACGTCAATTTCTAATGGGTGCCTGCTCGCGCCGTCGCATCTAGCCCCGCCTTAAAAATCGTTAGAGCAACAAGTTTGGTACGAGAGGAAAGCCCTTGAACATGGCAATCCTGTGGTGGTAATATTTTGAAGATTGAGCAGGATACTGGGATCGAAATTACCCGTTGTACATTTTGTTTTTCTCTCCGACAGCTCTGTGCACAAAACTCCCATAGTGGAGGCTGTTGAAATCATTTCTGAGCAACCCCGCCTACTTGAAGTTTTGTCTATCAAGAAGTGTGCAAGTCGCCCTAAACCTTGAAAAAATGGACGCAGGAATATGCCAGCATGACTAAGGTACAAACTGCATCTCCCTAGCATTTTTTGTTCTAGAGTTATTCCAGAGCGTAGCTGAAAGTTTTTAATTGTCCGGCCTATTTTTTGAATGACCCCCTTATTGTTGGTTGGAACCCTGACTGCGCCGTGTCTTTGTATACGCTGTATACAGGCACAGTGTACGTCAATTTCTAATGGGTGCCTGCTCGCGCCGTCGCATCTGGCCTCGCCTTAAAAATCGTCAGAGCAATAAGTTTGGTACGAGAGGAAAGCCCTTGAACATGGCAATCCTGTGGTGGTAAAATTTTGAAGATTGAGCAGGAAACTGGGATCGAAATTACCCGTTGTACATTTTGTTTTTCTCTCCGACAGCTCTGTGCACAAAACTCCCATAGTGGAGGCTGTTGAAATCGTTTCTGAGCAACCCCGCCTAATTGAGGTTTTGTCTATCAAGAAGTGTGCAAGTCGCCCTAAACCTTTTAAAAATGGACGCAGCAATATGCCAGCATGACTAAGGTACAAACTGCATCTCCCTATCATGTTTTGTTCCAGAGTTATTCCAGAGCGTAGCTGAAAGTTTTTAATTGTCCGGCCTATTTTTTGAAAGACCCCCTTATTGTTGGTTGGAACCCTGACTGCGCCGTGTCTTTGTATCCGCTGTATACACGCACAGTGTACGTCAATTTCTAATGGGTGCCTGCTCGCGCCGTCGCATCTAGCCCCGCCTTAAAAATCGTTAGAGCAATAAGTTTGGTACGAGAGGAAAGCCCTTGAACATGGCAATCCTGTGGTGGTAATATTTTGAAGATTGAGCAGGATACTGGGATCGAAATTACCCGTTGTACATTTTGTTTTTCTCTCCGACTGCTCTGTGCAAAAAACTCCCATAGTGGAGGCTGTTGAAATCGTTTCTGAGCAACCCCGCCTACTTGAAGTTTTGTCTATCAAGAAGTGTGCAAGTCGCCCTAAACCTTGAAAAAATGGACGCAGGAATATGCCAGCATGACTAAGGTACAAACTGCATCTCCCTAGCATTTTTTGTTCCAGAGTTATTCCACAGCGTAGCTGAAAGTTTTTAATTGTCCGGCCTATTTTTTGAATGACCCCTTTATTGTTGGTTGGAATCCCGACTGCGCCGTGTCTTTGTATACGCTGTATACACGCACAGTGTACGTCAATTTCTAATGGGTGCCTGCTCGCGCCGTCGCATCTGGCCACGCCTTAAAAATCGTCAGAGCAATATGTTCGGTACGAGAGGAAAGCCCTTGAACATGGCAATCCTGTGGTGGTACAATTTTGAAGATTTGACAATATACTGGGATCGAAATTACCCGTTGTACATTTTGTTTTTCTCTCCGACAACTCTGTGCACAAAACTCCCATAGTGGAGGCTGTTGAAATCGTTTCTGAGCAACCCCGCCTACTTGAGGTTTTGTCTATCAAGAAGTGTGCAAGTCGCCCTAAACCTTAAATAAATGGACGCAGGAATATGCCAGCATGACTAAGGTACAAACTGCATCTCCCTAGCATTTTTTGTTCCAGAGTTATTCCAGAGCGTAGCTGAAAGTTTTTAATTGTCCGGCTTGTTTTTGAATGACCCCCTTATTGTTGGTTGGAACCCTGACTGCGCCGTGTCTTCCTATACGCTGTATACACGCACAGTGTACGTCAATTTCTAATGGGTGCCTGCTCGCGCCGTCGCATCTGGCCTCGCCTTAAAAATCGTCAGAGCAATAAGTTTGGTACGAGAGGAAAGCCCTTGAATATGGCAATCCTGTGGTGGTAAAATTTTGAAGATTGAGCAGGATACTGGGATCGAAATTACCCGTTGTACATTTTCTTTTTCTCTCCGACAGCTCTGTGCACAAAACTCCCATAGTGGAGGCTGTTGAAATCATTTCTGAGCAACCCCGCCTACTTGAAGTTTTGTCTATCAAAAAGTGTGCAAGTCGCCCTAAACCTTGAAAAAATGGACGCAGGAATATGCCAGCATGACTAAGGTACAAACTGCATCTCCCTAGCATTTTTTGTTCTAGAGTTATTCCAGAGCGTAGCTGAAAGTTTTTAATTGTCCGGCCTATTTTTTGAATGACCCCCTTATTGTTGGTTGGAACCCTGACTGCGCCGTGTCTTTCTATACGCTGTATACACGCAAAGATTACGTCAATTTCTAATGGGTGCCTGCTCGCGCCGTCGCATCTGGCCCAGCCTTAAAAATCGTCAGAGCAATAAGTTTGGTACGAGAGGAAAGCCCTTGAATATGGCAATCCTGTGGTGGTAATATTTTGAAGATTGAGCAGGATACTGGGATCGAAATTACCCGTTGTACATTTTGTTTTTCTCTCCGACAGCTCTGTGCACAAAACTCCCATAGTGGAGGCTGTTGAAATCGTTTCTGAGCAACCCCGCCTACTTGAGGTTATTTCTATCAAGAAGTGTGCAAGTCGCCCTAAACCTTTAAAAAATGGACGCAGGAATATGCCAGCATGACTAAGGTACAAACTGCATCTCCCTAGCATTTTTTGTTCCAGAGTTATTCCAGAGCGTAGCTGAAAGTTTTTAATTGTCCGGCCTATTTTTTGAATGACCCCCTTATTGTTGTTTGGAACCCTGACTGCGCCGTGTCTTTGTATACGCTGTATACAGGCACAGTGTACGTCAATTTCTAATGGGTGCCTGCTCGCGCCGTCGCATCTGGCCTCGCCTTAAAAATCGTCAGAGCAATAAGTTTGGTACGAGAGGAAAGCCCTTGAACATGGCAATCCTGTGGTGGTAAAATTTTGAAGATTGAGCAGGAAACTGGGATCGAAATTACCCGTTGTACATTTTGTTTTTCTCTCCGACAACTCTGTGCACAAAACTCCCATAGTGGAGGCTGTTGAAATCGTTTCTGAGCAACCCCGCCTACTTGAAGTTTTGTCTATCAAGAAGTGTGCAAGTCGCCCTAAACCTTAAATAAATGGACGCAGGAATATGCCAGCATGACTAAGGTACAAACTGCATCTCCCTAGCATTTTTTGTTCCAGAGTTATTCCAGAGCGTAGCTGAAAATTTTTAATTGTCCGGCCTATTTTTTGAATGACCCCCTTATTGTTGGTTGGAACCCTGACTGCGCCGTGTCTTCCTATACGCTGTATACACGCACAGTGTACGTCAATTTCTAATGGGTGCCTGCTCGCGCCGTCGCATCTGGCCTCGCCTTAAAAATCGTCAGAGCAATAAGTTTGGTACGAGAGGAAAGCCCTTGAATATGGCAATCCTGTGGTGGTAAAATTTTGAAGATTGAGCAGGATACTGGGATCGAAATTACCCGTTGTACATTTTCTTTTTCTCTCCGACAGCTCTGTGCACAAAACTCCCATAGTGGAGGCTGTTGAAATCATTTCTGAGCAACCCCGCCTACTTGAAGTTTTGTCTATCAAGAAGTGTGCAAGTCGCCCTAAACCTTAAATAAATGGACGCAGGAATATGCCAGCATGACTAAGGTACAAACTGCATCTCCCTAGCATTTTTTGTTCCAGAGTTATTCCAGAGCGTAGCTGAAAGTTTTTAATTGTCCGGCCTATTTTTTGAATGACCCCCTTATTGTTGGTTGGAACCCTGACTGCGCCGTGTCTTCCTATACGCTGTATACAGGCACAGTGTACGTCAATTTCTAATGGGTGCCTGCTCGCGCCGTCGCATCTGGCCTCGTCTTAAAAATCGTCAGAGCAATAAGTTTGGTACGAGAGGAAAGCCCTTGAACATGGCAATCCTGTGGTGGTAAAATTTTGAAGATTGAGCAGGAAACTGGGATCGAAATTACCCGTTGTACATTTTGTTTTTCTCTCCGACAGCTCTGTGCACAAAACTCCCATAGTGGAGGCTGTTGAAATCGTTTCTGAGCAACCCCGCCTAATTGAAGTTTTGTCTATCAAGAAGTGTGCAAGTCGCCCTAAACCTTTTAAAAATGGACGCAGCAATATGCCAGCATGACTAAGGTACAAACTGCATCTCCCTATCATGTTTTGTTCCAGAGTTATTCCAGAGCGTAGCTGAAAGTTTGTAATTGTCCGGCCTATTTTTTGAATGACCCCCTTATTGTTGGTTGGATCCCTGACTGCGCCGTGTCTTTGTATCCGCTGTATACACGCACAGTGTACGTCAATTTCTAATAGGTGCCTGCTCGCGCCGTCGCATCTAGCCCCGCCTTCAAAATCGTTAGAGCAATAAGTTTGGTACGAGAGGAAAGCCCTTGAATATGGCAATCCTGTGGTGGTAATATTTTGAAGATTGAGCAGGATACTGGGATCGAAATTGCCCGTTGTACATTTTGTTTTTCTCTCCGACAGCTCTGTGCACAAAACTCCCATAGTGGAGGCTGTTGAAATCGTTTCTGAGCAACCCCGCCTACTTGAAGTTTTGTCTATCAAGAAGTGTGCAAGTCGCCCTAAACCTTTAAAAAATGGACGCAGGAATATGCCAGCATGACTAAGGTACAAACTGCATCTCCCTAGCATTTTTTGTTCTAGAGTTATTCCAGAGCGTAGCTGAAAGTTTTTAATTGTCCGGCCTATTTTTTGAATGACCCCCTTATTGTTGGTTGGAACCCTGACTGCGCCGTGTCTTTGTATACGCTGTATACAGGCACAGTGTACGTCAATTTCTAATGGGTGCCTGCTCGCGCCGTCGCATCTGGCCTCGTCTTAAAAATCGTCAGAGCAATAAGTTTGGTACGAGAGGAAAGCCCTTGAACATGGCAATCCTGTGGTGGTAAAATTTTGAAGATTGAGCAGGAAACTGGGATCGAAATTACCCGTTGTACATTTTGTTTTTCTCTCCGACAGCTCTTTGCACAAAACTCCCATAGTGGAGGCTGTTGAAATCGTTTCTGAGCAACCCCGCCTAATTGAGGTTTTGTCTATCAAGAAGTGTGCAAGTCGCCCTAAACCTTTTAAAAATGGACGCAGCAATATGCCAGCATGACTAAGGTACAAACTGCATCTCCCTAGCATTTTTTGTTCCAGAGTTATTCCAGAGCGTAGCTGAAAGTTTTTAATTGTCCGGCCTATTTTTTGAATGACCCCCTTATTGTTGGTTGGAACCCTGACTGCGCCGTGTCTTTCTATACGCTGTATACACGCAAAGTGTACGTCAATTTCTAATGGGTGCCTGCTCGCGCCGTCGCATCTGGCCCAGCCTTAAAAATCGTCAGAGCAATATGTTTGGTACGAGAGGAAAGCCCTTGAACATGGCAATCCTGTGGTGGTAATATTTTGAAGATTGAGCAGGATACTGGGATCGAAATTACCCGTTGTACATTTTGTTTTTCTCTCCGACAGCTCTGTGCACAAAACTCCCATAGTGGAGGCTGTTGAAATCGTTTCTGAGCAACCCTGCCTACTTGAGGTTTTGTCTATCAAGAAGTGTGCAAGTCGCCCTAAATCTTTAAAAAATGGACGCAGGATTATGCCAGCATGACTAAGGTAAAAACTGCATCTCCCTAGCATTTTTTGTTCCAGAGTTATTCCAGAGCGTAGCTGAAAGTTTTTAATTGTCCGGCCTATTTTTTGAATGACCCCCTTATTGTTGGTTGGAACCCTGACTGCGCCGTGTCTTTGTATACGCTGTATACAGGCACAGTGTACGTCAATTTCTAATGGGTGCCTGCTCGCGCCGTCGCATCTGGCCTCGTCTTAAAAATCGTCAGAGCAATAAGTTTGGTACGAGAGGAAAGCCCTTGAACATGGCAATCCTGTGGTGGTAAAATTTTGAAGATTGAGCAGGAAACTGGGATCGAAATTACCCGTTGTACATTTTGTTTTTCTCTCCGACAGCTCTGTGCACAAAACTCCCATAGTGGAGGCTGTTGAAATCGTTTCTGAGCAACCCCGCCTAATTGAGGTTTTGTCTATCAAGAAGTGTGCAAGTCGCCCTAAACCTTTTAAAAATGGACGCAGCAATATGCCAGCATGACTAAGGTACAAACTGCATCTCCCTAGCATTTTTTATTCCAGAGTTATTCCAGAGCGTAGCTGAAAGTTTTTAATTGTCCGGCCTATTTTTTGAATGACCCCCTTATTGTTGGTTGGAACCCTGACTGCGCCGTGTCTTTCTATACGCTGTATACACGCAAAGTGTACGTCAATTTCTAATGGGTGCCTGCTCGCGCCGTCGCATCTGGCCCAGCCTTAAAAATCGTCAGAGCAATATGTTTGGTACGAGAGGAAAGCCCTTGAACATGGCAATCCTGTGGTGGTAATATTTTGAAGATTGAGCAGGATACTGGGATCGAAATTACCCGTTGTACATTTTGTTTTTCTCTCCGACAGCTCTGTGCACAAAACTCCCATAGTGGAGGCTGTTGAAATCATTTCTGAGCAACCCCGCCTACTTGAAGTTTTGTCTATCAAGAAGTGTGCAAGTCGCCCTAAACCTTGAAAAAATGGACGCAGGAATATGCCAGCATGACTAAGGTACAAACTGCATCTCCCTAGCATTTTTTGTTCTAGAGTTATTCCAGAGCGTAGCTGAAAGTTTTTAATTGTCCGGCCTATTTTTTGAATGACCCCCTTATTGTTGGTTGGAACCCTGACTGCGCCGTGTCTTTGTATACGCTGTATACAGGCACAGTGTACGTCAATTTCTAATGGGTGCCTGCTCGCGCCGTCGCATCTGGCCTCGCCTTAAAAATCGTCAGAGCAATAAGTTTGGTACGAGAGGAAAGCCCTTGAACATGGCAATCCTGTGGTGGTAAAATTTTGAAGATTGAGCAGGAAACTGGGATCGAAATTACCCGTTGTACATTTTGTTTTTCTCTCCGACAGCTCTGTGCACAAAACTCCCATAGTGGAGGCTGTTGAAATCGTTTCTGAGCAACCCCGCCTAATTGAGGTTTTGTCTATCAAGAAGTGTGCAAGTCGCCCTAAACCTTTTAAAAATGGACGCAGCAATATGCCAGCATGACTAAGGTACAAACTGCATCTCCCTATCATGTTTTGTTCCAGAGTTATTCCAGAGCGTAGCTGAAAGTTTTTAATTGTCCGGCCTATTTTTTGAAAGACCCCCTTATTGTTGGTTGGAACCCTGACTGCGCCGTGTCTTTGTATCCGCTGTATACACGCACAGTGTACGTCAATTTCTAATGGGTGCCTGCTCGCGCCGTCGCATCTAGCCCCGCCTTAAAAATCGTTAGAGCAATAAGTTTGGTACGAGAGGAAAGCCCTTGAACATGGCAATCCTGTGGTGGTAATATTTTGAAGATTGAGCAGGATACTGGGATCGAAATTACCCGTTGTACATTTTGTTTTTCTCTCCGACAGCTCTGTGCAAAAAACTCCCATAGTGGAGGCTGTTGAAATCGTTTCTGAGCAACCCCGCCTACTTGAAGTTTTGTCTATCAAGAAGTGTGCAAGTCGCCCTAAACCTTGAAAAAATGGACGCAGGAATATGCCAGCATGACTAAGGTACAAACTGCATCTCCCTAGCATTTTTTGTTCCAGAGTTATTCCACAGCGTAGCTGAAAGTTTTTAATTGTCCGGCCTATTTTTTGAATGACCCCTTTATTGTTGGTTGGAATCCCGACTGCGCCGTGTCTTTGTATACGCTGTATACACGCACAGTGTACGTCAATTTCTAATGGGTGCCTGCTCGCGCCGTCGCATCTGGCCACGCCTTAAAAATCGTCAGAGCAATATGTTCGGTACGAGAGGAAAGCCCTTGAACATGGCAATCCTGTGGTGGTACAATTTTGAAGATTTGACAATATACTGGGATCGAAATTACCCGTTGTACATTTTGTTTTTCTCTCCGACAACTCTGTGCACAAAACTCCCATAGTGGAGGCTGTTGAAATCGTTTCTGAGCAACCCCGCCTACTTGAGGTTTTGTCTATCAAGAAGTGTGCAAGTCGCCCTAAACCTTAAATAAATGGACGCAGGAATATGCCAGCATCACTAAGGTACAAACTGCATCTCCCTAGCATTTTTTGTTCCAGAGTTATTCCAGAGCGTAGCTGAAAGTTTTTAATTGTCCGGCCTTGTTTTTGAATGACCCCCTTATTGTTGGTTGGAACCCTGACTGCGCCGTGTCTTCCTATACGCTGTATACACGCACAGTGTACGTCAATTTCTAATGGGTGCCTGCTCGCGCCGTCGCATCTGGCCTCGCCTTAAAAATCGTCAGAGCAATAAGTTTGGTACGAGAGGAAAGCCCTTGAATATGGCAATCCTGTGGTGGTAAAATTTTGAAGATTGAGCAGGATACTGGGATCGAAATTACCCGTTGTACATTTTCTTTTTCTCTCCGACAGCTCTGTGCACAAAACTCCCATAGTGGAGGCTGTTGAAATCATTTCTGAGCAACCCCGCCTACTTGAAGTTTTGTCTATCAAAAAGTGTGCAAGTCGCCCTAAACCTTGAAAAAATGGACGCAGGAATATGCCAGCATGACTAAGGTACAAACTGCATCTCCCTAGCATTTTTTGTTCTAGAGTTATTCCAGAGCGTAGCTGAAAGTTTTTAATTGTCCGGCCTATTTTTTGAATGACCCCCTTATTGTTGGTTGGAACCCTGACTGCGCCGTGTCTTTCTATACGCTGTATACACGCAAAGATTACGTCAATTTCTAATGGGTGCCTGCTCGCGCCGTCGCATCTGGCCCAGCCTTAAAAATCGTCAGAGCAATAAGTTTGGTACGAGAGGAAAGCCCTTGAATATGGCAATCCTGTGGTGGTAATATTTTGAAGATTGAGCAGGATACTGGGATCGAAATTACCCGTTGTACATTTTGTTTTTCTCTCCGACAGCTCTGTGCACAAAACTCCCATAGTGGAGGCTGTTGAAATCGTTACTGAGCAACCCCGCCTACTTGAGGTTATTTCTATCAAGAAGTGTGCAAGTCGCCCTAAACCTTTAAAAAATGGACGCAGGAATATGCCAGCATGACTAAGGTACAAACTGCATCTCCCTAGCATTTTTTGTTCCAGAGTTATTCCAGAGCGTAGCTGAAAGTTTTTAATTGTCCGGCCTATTTTTTGAATGACCCCCTTATTGTTGTTTGGAACCCTGACTGCGCCGTGTCTTTGTATACGCTGTATACAGGCACAGTGTACGTCAATTTCTAATGGGTGCCTGCTCGCGCCGTCGCATCTGGCCTCGCCTTAAAAATCGTCAGAGCAATAAGTTTGGTACGAGAGGAAAGCCCTTGAACATGGCAATCCTGTGGTGGTAAAATTTTGAAGATTGAGCAGGAAACTGGGATCGAAATTACCCGTTGTACATTTTGTTTTTCTCTCCGACAACTCTGTGCACAAAACTCCCATAGTGGAGGCTGTTGAAATCGTTTCTGAGCAACCCCGCCTACTTGAAGTTTTGTCTATCAAGAAGTGTGCAAGTCGCCCTAAACCTTAAATAAATGGACGCAGGAATATGCCAGCATGACTAAGGTACAAACTGCATCTCCCTAGCATTTTTTGTTCCAGAGTTATTCCAGAGCGTAGCTGAAAGTTTTTAATTGTCCGGCCTATTTTTTGAATGACCCCCTTATTGTTGGTTGGAACCCTGACTGCGCCGTGTCTTCCTATACGCTGTATACACGCACAGTGTACGTCAATTTCTAATGGGTGCCTGCTCGCGCCGTCGCATCTGGCCTCGCCTTAAAAATCGTCAGAGCAATAAGTTTGGTACGAGAGGAAAGCCCTTGAATATGGCAATCCTGTGGTGGTAAAATTTTGAAGATTGAGCAGGATACTGGGATCGAAATTACCCGTTGTACATTTTCTTTTTCTCTCCGACAGCTCTGTGCACAAAACTCCCATAGTGGAGGCTGTTGAAATCATTTCTGAGCAACCCCGCCTACTTGAAGTTTTGTCTATCAAGAAGTGTGCAAGTCGCCCTAAACCTTAAATAAATGGACGCAGGAATATGCCAGCATGACTAAGGTACAAACTGCATCTCCCTAGCATTTTTTGTTCCAGAGTTATTCCAGAGCGTAGCTGAAAGTTTTTAATTGTCCGGCCTATTTTTTGAATGACCCCCTTATTGTTGGTTGGAACCCTGACTGCGCCGTGTCTTCCTATACGCTGTATACAGGCACAGTGTACGTCAATTTCTAATGGGTGCCTGCTCGCGCCGTCGCATCTGGCCTCGTCTTAAAAATCGTCAGAGCAATAAGTTTGGTACGAGAGGAAAGCCCTTGAACATGGCAATCCTGTGGTGGTAAAATTTTGAAGATTGAGCAGGAAACTGGGATCGAAATTACCCGTTGTACATTTTGTTTTTCTCTCCGACAGCTCTGTGCACAAAACTCCCATAGTGGAGGCTGTTGAAATCGTTTCTGAGCAACCCCGCCTAATTGAAGTTTTGTCTATCAAGAAGTGTGCAAGTCGCCCTAAACCTTTTAAAAATGGACGCAGCAATATGCCAGCATGACTAAGGTACAAACTGCATCTCCCTATCATGTTTTGTTCCAGAGTTATTCCAGAGCGTAGCTGAAAGTTTGTAATTGTCCGGCCTATTTTTTGAATGACCCCCTTATTGTTGGTTGGATCCCTGACTGCGCCGTGTCTTTGTATCCGCTGTATACACGCACAGTGTACGTCAATTTCTAATAGGTGCCTGCTCGCGCCGTCGCATCTAGCCCCGCCTTCAAAATCGTTAGAGCAATAAGTTTGGTACGAGAGGAAAGCCCTTGAATATGGCAATCCTGTGGTGGTAATATTTTGAAGATTGAGCAGGATACTGGGATCGAAATTGCCCGTTGTACATTTTGTTTTTCTCTCCGACAGCTCTGTGCACAAAACTCCCATAGTGGAGGCTGTTGAAATCGTTTCTGAGCAACCCCGCCTACTTGAAGTTTTGTCTATCAAGAAGTGTGCAAGTCGCCCTAAACCTTTAAAAAATGGACGCAGGAATATGCCAGCATGACTAAGGTACAAACTGCATCTCCCTAGCATTTTTTGTTCTAGAGTTATTCCAGAGCGTAGCTGAAAGTTTTTAATTGTCCGGCCTATTTTTTGAATGACCCCCTTATTGTTGGTTGGAACCCTGACTGCGCCGTGTCTTTGTATACGCTGTATACAGGCACAGTGTACGTCAATTTCTAATGGGTGCCTGCTCGCGCCGTCGCATCTGGCCTCGTCTTAAAAATCGTCAGAGCAATAAGTTTGGTACGAGAGGAAAGCCCTTGAACATGGCAATCCTGTGGTGGTAAAATTTTGAAGATTGAGCAGGAAACTGGGATCGAAATTACCCGTTGTACATTTTGTTTTTCTCTCCGACAGCTCTGTGCACAAAACTCCCATAGTGGAGGCTGTTGAAATCGTTTCTGAGCAACACCGCCTAATTGAGGTTTTGTCTATCAAGAAGTGTGCAAGTCGCCCTAAACCTTTTAAAAATGGACGCAGCAATATGCCAGCATGACTAAGGTACAAACTGCATCTCCCTAGCATTTTTTGTTCCAGAGTTATTCCAGAGCGTAGCTGAAAGTTTTTAATTGTCCGGCCTATTTTTTGAATGACCCCCTTATTGTTGGTTGGAACCCTGACTGCGCCGTGTCTTTCTATACGCTGTATACACGCAAAGTGTACGTCAATTTCTAATGGGTGCCTGCTCGCGCCGTCGCATCTGGCCCAGCCTTAAAAATCGTCAGAGCAATATGTTTGGTACGAGAGGAAAGCCCTTGAACATGGCAATCCTGTGGTGGTAATATTTTGAAGATTGAGCAGGATACTGGGATCGAAATTACCCGTTGTACATTTTGTTTTTCTCTCCGACAGCTCTGTGCACAAAACTCCCATAGTGGAGGCTGTTGAAATCGTTTCTGAGCAACCCTGCCTACTTGAGGTTTTGTCTATCAAGAAGTGTGCAAGTCGCCCTAAATCTTTAAAAAATGGACGCAGGATTATGCCAGCATGACTAAGGTAAAAACTGCATCTCCCTAGCATTTTTTGTTCCAGAGTTATTCCAGAGCGTAGCTGAAAGTTTTTAATTGTCCGGCCTATTTTTTGAATGACCCCCTTATTGTTGGTTGGAACCCTGACTGCGCCGTGTCTTTGTATACGCTGTATACAGGCACAGTGTACGTCAATTTCTAATGGGTGCCTGCTCGCGCCGTCGCATCTGGCCTCGTCTTAAAAATCGTCAGAGCAATAAGTTTGGTACGAGAGGAAAGCCCTTGAACATGGCAATCCTGTGGTGGTAAAATTTTGAAGATTGAGCAGGAAACTGGGATCGAAATTACCCGTTGTACATTTTGTTTTTCTCTCCGACAGCTCTGTGCACAAAACTCCCATAGTGGAGGCTGTTGAAATCGTTTCTGAGCAACCCCGCCTAATTGAGGTTTTGTCTATCAAGAAGTGTGCAAGTCGCCCTAAACCTTTTAAAAATGGACGCAGCAATATGCCAGCATGACTAAGGTACAAACTGCATCTCCCTAGCATTTTTTATTCCAGAGTTATTCCAGAGCGTAGCTGAAAGTTTTTAATTGTCCGGCCTATTTTTTGAATGACCCCCTTATTGTTGGTTGGAACCCTGACTGCGCCGTGTCTTTCTATACGCTGTATACACGCAAAGTGTACGTCAATTTCTAATGGGTGCCTGCTCGCGCCGTCGCATCTGGCCCAGCCTTAAAAATCGTCAGAGCAATATGTTTGGTACGAGAGGAAAGCCCTTGAACATGGCAATCCTGTGGTGGTAATATTTTGAAGATTGAGCAGGATACTGGGATCGAAATTACCCGTTGTACATTTTGTTTTTCTCTCCGACAGCTCTGTGCACAAAACTCCCATAGTGGAGGCTGTTGAAATCATTTCTGAGCAACCCCGCCTACTTGAAGTTTTGTCTATCAAGAAATGTGCAAGTCGCCCTAAACCTTGAAAAAATGGACGCAGGAATATGCCAGCATGACTAAGGTACAAACTGCATCTCCCTAGCATTTTTTGTTCTAGAGTTATTCCAGAGCGTAGCTGAAAGTTTTTAATTGTCCGGCCTATTTTTTGAATGACCCCCTTATTGTTGGTTGGAACCCTGACTGCGCCGTGTCTTTGTATACGCTGTATACAGGCACAGTGTACGTCAATTTCTAATGGGTGCCTGCACGCGCCGTCGCATCTGGCCTCACCTTAAAAATCGTCAGAGCAATAAGTTTGGTACGAGAGGAAAGCCCTTGAACATGGCAATCCTGTGGTGGTAATATTTTGAAGATTGAGCAGGATACTGGGATCGAAATTACCCGTTGTACATTTTGTTTTTCTCTCCGACAGCTCTGTGCAAAAAACTCCCATAGTGGAGGCTGTTGAAATCGTTTCTGAGCAACCCCGCCTACTTGAGGTTTTGTCTATCAAGAAGTGTGCAAATCGCCCTAAACCTTTAAAAAATGGACGCAGGAATATGCCAGCATGACTAATGTACAAACTGCATCTCCCTAGCATTTTTTGTTCCAGAGTTATTCCAGAGCGTAGCTGAAAGTTTTTAATTATCCGACCTATTTTTTTGAATGACCCCTTTATTGTTGGTTGGAATCCTGACTGCGCCGTGTCTTTGTATACGCTGTATACACGCACAGTGTACGTCAATTTCTAATGGGTGCCTGCTCGCGCCGTCGCATCTGGCCCCGCCTTAAAAATCGTCAGAGCAATATGTTTGGTACGAGAGGAAAGCCCTTGAACATGGCAATCCTGTGGTGGTAAAATTTTGAAGATTGAGCAGGATACTGGGATCGAAATCGCCCGTTGTACATTTTGTTTTTCTCTCCGACAGCTGGCCCCGCCTTAAAAATCGTCAGAGCAATATGTTTGGTACGAGAGGAAAGCCCTTGAACATGGCAATCCTGTGGTGGTAAAATTTTGAAGATTGAGCAGGATACTGGGATCGAAATCGCCCGTTGTACATTTTGTTTTTCTCTCCGACAGCTCTGTGCACAAAACTCCCATAGTGGAGGCTGTTGAAATCGTTTCTGAGCAACCCCGCCTACTTGAGGTTTTTTCTATCAAGAAGTGTGCAAGTCGCCCTAAACCTTTAAAAAATGGACGCAGGAATATGCCAGCATGACTAAGGTACAAACTGCATCTCCCTAGCATTTTTTGTTCCAGAGTTATTCCAGAGCGTAGCTGAAAGTTTTTAATTGTCCGGCCTATTTTTTGAATGACCCCCTTATTGTTGGTTGGAACCCTGACTGCGCCGTGTCTTTGTATACGCTGTATACACGCACAGTGTACGTCAATTTCTAATGGGTGCCTGCTCGCGCCGTCGCATCTGGCCCCGCCTTAAAAATCGTCAGAGCAATATGTTTGGTACGAGAGGAAAGCCATTGAACATGGCAATCCTGTGGTGGTAAAATTTTGAAGATTGAGCAGGATACTGGGATCGAAATCGCCCGTTGTACATTTTGTTTTTCTCTCCGACAGCTCTGTGCACAAAACTCCCATAGTGGAGGCTGTTGAAATCGTTTCTGAGCAACCCCGCCTACTTGAGGTTTTTTCTATCAAGAAGTGTGCAAGTCGCCCTAAACCTTTAAAAAATGGACGCAGGAATATGCCAGCATGACTAAGGTACAAACTGCATCTCCCTAGCATTTTTTGTTCCAGAGTTATTCCAGAGCGTAGCTGAAAGTTTTTAATTGTCCGGCCTATTTTTTGAATGACCCCCTTATTGTTGGTTGGAACCCTGACTGCGCCGTGTCTTCCTATACGCTGTATACACGCACAGTGTACGTCAATTTCTAATGGGTGCCTGCTCGCGCCGTCGCATCTGGCCTCGCCTTAAAAATCGTCAGAGCAATAAGTTTGGTACGAGAGGAAAGCCCTTGAATATGGCAATCCTGTGGTGGTAAAATTTTGAAGATTGAGCAGGATACTGGGATCGAAATTACCCGTTGTACAATTTCTTTTTCTCTCCGACAGCTCTGTGCACAAAACTCCCATAGTGGAGGCTGTTGAAATCGTTTCTGAGCAACCCCGCCTACTTGAAGTTTTGTCTATCAAGAAGTGTGCAAATCGCCCTAAACCTTTAAAAAATGGACGCAGGAATATGCCAGCATGACTAAGGTACAAACTGCATCTCCCTAGCATTTTTTGTTCCAGAGTTATTCCAGAGCGTAGCTGAAAGTTTTTAATTATCCGACCTATTTTTTTGAATGACCCCTTTATTGTTGGTTGGAATCCTGACTGCGCCGTGTCTTTGTATACGCTGTATACACGCACAGTGTACGTCAATTTCTAATGGGTGCCTGCTCGCGCCGTCGCATCTGGCCCCGCCTTAAAAATCGTCAGAGCAATATGTTTGGTACGAGAGGAAAGCCATTGAACATGGCAATCCTGTGGTGGTAAAATTTTGAAGATTGAGCAGGATACTGGGATCGAAATCGCCCGTTGTACATTTTGTTTTTTCTCTCCGACAGCTCTGTGCACAAAACTCCCATAGTGGAGGCTGTTGAAATCGTTTCTGAGCAACCCCGCCTACTTGAGGTGTTTTCTATCAAGAAGTGTGCAAGTCGCCCTAAACCTTTAAAAAATGGACGCAGGAATATGCCAGCATGACTAAGGTACAAACTGCATCTCCCTAGCATTTTTTGTTTCAGAGTTATTCCAGAGCGTAGCTGAAAGTTTTTAATTGTCCGGCCTATTTTTTGAATGACCCC
This sequence comes from Asterias amurensis, assembly GCF_032118995.1. NCBI lineage: Eukaryota > Metazoa > Echinodermata > Asteroidea > Forcipulatida > Asteriidae > Asterias > Asterias amurensis. The sequence continues at coordinate 6,072,546 of NC_092650.1, read as the reverse complement.
CTTATTGTTGGTTGGAACCCTGACTGCGCCGTGTCTTTCTATACGCTGTATACACGCACAGTGTACGTCAATTTCTAATGGGTGCCTGCTCACGCCGTCGCATCTGGCCCCGCCTTAAAAATCGTCAGAGCAATAAGTTTGGTACGAGAGGAAAGCCCTTGAACATGGCAATCCTGTGGTGGTTAAATTTTGAAGATTGAGCAGGATACTGGGATCGAAATTACCCGTTGTACATTTTGTTTTTCTCTCCGACAGCTCTGTGCACAAAACTCCCATAGCGGAGGCTGTTGAAATCGTTTTTGAGCAACCCCGCCTACTTGAGGTTTTGTCTATCAAGAAGTGTGCAAGTCGCCCTAAACCTTTCAAAAATGCACCCAGGAATATGCCAGCATGACTAAGGTACAAACTGCATCTCCCAAGCATTTTTTGTTCCAGAGTTATTCCAGAGCGTAGCTGAAAGTTTTTAATTGTCCGGCCTATTTTTTGAATGACCCCCTTATTGTTGGTTGGAACCCTGACTGCGCCGTGTCTTTCTATACGCTGTATACACGCACAGTGTACGTCAATTTCTAATGGGTGCCTGCTCGCGCCGTCGCATCTGGCCCCGCCTTAAAAATCGTCAGAGCAATAAGTTTGGTACGAGAGGAAAGCCCTTGAACATGGCAATCCTGTGGTGGTAAAATTTTGAAGATTGAGCAGGATACTGGGATCGAAATTACCCGTTGTAAATTTTGTTTTTCTCTCCGACAGCTGTGTGCACAAAACTCCCATAGTGGAGGCTGTTGAAATCGTTTTTGAGCAACCCCGCCTACTTGAGGTTTTGTCTATCAAGAAGTGTGCAAGTCGCCCTAAACCTTTAAGAAATGGACGCAGGAATATGCCAGCATGACTAAGGTACAAACTGCATCTCCCTAGCATTTTTTGTTCCAGAGTTATTCCAGAGCGTAGCTGAAAGTTTTTAATTGTCCGGCCTATTTTTTGAATGACCCCCTTATTATTGGTTGGAACCCTGACTGCGCCGTGTCTTTCTATACGCTGTATACACGCACAGTGTACGTCAATTTCTAATGGGTGCCTGCTCGCGCCGTCGCATCTGGCCCCGCCTTAAAAATCGTCAGAGCAATAAGTTTGGTACGAGAGGAAAGCCCTTGAACATGGCAATCCTGTGGTGGTAACATTTTGAAGATTGAGCAGGATACTGGGATCGAAATTACCCGTTGTAAATTTTGTTTTTCTCTCCGACAGCTCTGTGCACAAAACTCCCATAGTGGAGGCTGTTGAAATCGTTTTTGAGCAACCCCGCCTACTTGAGGTTTTGTCTATCAAGAAGTGTGCAAGTCGCCCTAAACCTTTAAGAAATGGACGCAGGAATATGCCAGCATGACTAAGGTACAAACTGCATCTCCCTAGCATTTTTTGTTCCAGAGTTATTCCAGAGCGTAGCTGAAAGTTTTTAATTGTCCGGCCTATTTTTTGAATGACCCCCTTATTATTGGTTGGAACCCTGACTGCGCCGTGTCTTTCTATACGCTGTATACACGCACAGTGTACGTCAATTTATAATGGGTGCCTGCTCACGCCGTCGCATCTGGCCCCGCCTTAAAAATCGTCAGAGCAATAAGTTTGGTACGAGAGGAAAGCCCTTGAACATGGCAATCCTGTGGTGGTAAAATTTTAAAGATTGAGCAGGAAACTGGGATCGAAATTACCCGTTGTACATTTTGTTTTTCTCTCCGACAGCTCTGTGCACAAAACTCCCATAGTGGAGGCTGTTGAAATCGTTTCTGAGCAACCCCGCCTACTTGAGGTTTTGTCTATCAAGAAGTGTGCAAATCGCCCTAAACCTTTAAAAAATGGACGCAGGAATATGCCAGCATGACTAAGGTACAAACTGCATCTCCCTAGCATTTTTTGTTCCAGAGTTATTCCAGAGCGTAGCTAAAAGTTTTTAATTATCCGACCTATTTTTTTGAATGACCCCTTTATTGTTGGTTGGAATCCTGACTGCGCCGTGTCTTTGTATACGCTGTATACACGCACAGTGTACGTCAATTTCTAATGGGTGCCTGCTCGCGCCGTCGCATCTGGCCCCGCCTTAAAAATCGTCAGAGCAATATGTTTGGTACGAGAGGAAAGCCCTTGAACATGGCAATCCTGTGGTGGTAAAATTTTGAAGATTGAGCAGGATACTGGGATCGAAATCGCCCGTTGTACATTTTGTTTTTCTCTCCAACAGCTCTGTGCACAAAACTCCCATAGTGGAGGCTGTTGAAATCGTTTTTGAGCAACCCCGCCTACTTGAGGTTTTGTCTATCAAGAAGTGTGCAAGTCGCCCTAAACCTTTAAGAAATGGACGCAGGAATATGCCAGCATGACTAAGGTACAAACTGCATCTCCCTAGCATTTTTTGTTCCAGAGTTATTCCAGAGTGTAGCTGAAAGTTTTTAATTGTCCGGCCTATTTTTTGAATGACCCCCTTATTGTTGGTTGGAACCCTGACTGCGCCGTGTCTTTCTATACGCTGTATACACGCACAGTGTACGTCAATTTCTAATGGGTGCCTGCTCACGCCGTCGCATCTGGCCCCGCCTTAAAAATCGTCAGAGCAATAAGTTTGGTACGAGAGGAAAGCCCTTGAACATGGCAATCCTGTGGTGGTTAAATTTTGAAGATTGAGCAAGATACTGGGATCGAAATTACCCGTTGTACATTTTGTTTTTCTCTCCGAAAGCTCTGTGCACAAAACTCCCATAGTGGAGGCTGTTGAAATCGTTTTTGAGCAACCCCGCCTACTTGAGGTTTTGTCTATCAAGAAGTGTGCAAGTCGCCCTAAACCTTTCAAAAATGCACCCAGGAATATGCCAGCATGACTAAGGTACAAACTGCATCTCCCAAGCATTTTTTGTTCCAGAGTTATTCCAGAGCGTAGCTGAAAGTTTTTAATTGTCCGGCCTATTTTTTGAATGACCCCCTTATTGTTGGTTGGAACCCTGACTGCGCCGTGTCTTTCTATACGCTGTATACACGCACAGTGTACGTCAATTTCTAATGGGTGCCTGCTCGCGCCGTCGCATCTGGCCCCGCCTTAAAAATCGTCAGAGCAATAAGTTTGGTACGAGAGGAAAGCCCTTGAACATGGCAATCCTGTGGTGGTAACATTTTGAAGATTGAGCAGGATACTGGGATCGAAATTACCCGTTGTAAATTTTGTTTTTCTCTCCGACAGCTGTGTGCACAAAACTCCCATAGTGGAGGCTGTTGAAATCGTTTTTGAGCAACCCCGCCTACTTGAGGTTTTGTCTATCAAGAAGTGTGCAAGTCGCCCTAAACCTTTAAGAAATGGACGCAGGAATATGCCAGCATGACTAAGGTACAAACTGCATCTCCCTAGCATTTTTTGTTCCAGAGTTATTCCAGAGCGTAGCTGAAAGTTTTTAATTGTCAGGCCTATTTTTTGAATGACCCCCTTATTGTTGGTTGGAACCCTGACTGCGCCGTGTCTTTCTATACGCTGTATACACGCACAGTGTACGTCAATTTCTAATGGGTGCCTGCTCGCGCCGTCGCATCTGGCCCCGCCTTAAAAATCGTCAGAGCAATAAGTTTGGTACGAGAGGAAAGCCCTTGAACATGGCAATCCTGTGGTGGTAAAATTTTGAAGATTGAGCAGGATACTGGGATCGAAATTACCCGTTGTAAATTTTGTTTTTCTCTCCGACAGCTGTGTGCACAAAACTCCCATAGTGGAGGCTGTTGAAATCGTTTTTGAGCAACCCCGCCTACTTGAGGTTTTGTCTATCAAGAAGTGTGCAAGTCGCCCTAAACCTTTAAGAAATGGACGCAGGAATATGCCAGCATGACTAAGGTACAAACTGCATCTCCCTAGCATTTTTTGTTCCAGAGTTATTCCAGAGCGTAGCTGAAAGTTTTTAATTGTCCGGCCTATTTTTTGAATGACCCCCTTATTATTGGTTGGAACCCTGACTGCGCCGTGTCTTTCTATACGCTGTATACACGCACAGTGTACGTCAATTTCTAATGGGTGCCTGCTCGCGCCGTCGCATCTGGCCCCGCCTTAAAAATCGTCAGAGCAATAAGTTTGGTACGAGAGGAAAGCCCTTGAACATGGCAATCCTGTGGTGGTAACATTTTGAAGATTGAGCAGGATACTGGGATCGAAATTACCCGTTGTAAATTTTGTTTTTCTCTCCGACAGCTCTGTGCACAAAACTCCCATAGTGGAGGCTGTTGAAATCGTTTTTGAGCAACCCCGCCTACTTGAGGTTTTGTCTATCAAGAAGTGTGCAAGTCGCCCTAAACCTTTAAGAAATGGACGCAGGAATATGCCAGCATGACTAAGGTACAAACTGCATCTCCCTAGCATTTTTTGTTCCAGAGTTATTCCAGAGCGTAGCTGAAAGTTTTTAATTGTCCGGCCTATTTTTTGAATGACCCCCTTATTATTGGTTGGAACCCTGACTGCGCCGTGTCTTTCTATACGCTGTATACACGCACAGTGTACGTCAATTTAAAATGGGTGCCTGCTCACGCCGTCGCATCTGGCCCCGCCTTAAAAATCGTCAGAGCAATAAGTTTGGTACGAGAGGAAAGCCCTTGAACATGGCAATCCTGTGGTGGTAAAATTTTAAAGATTGAGCAGGAAACTGGGATCGAAATTACCCGTTGTACATTTTGTTTTTCTCTCCGACAGCTCTGTGCACAAAACTCCCATAGTGGAGGCTGTTGAAATCGTTTCTGAGCAACCCCGCCTACTTGAGGTTTTGTCTATCAAGAAGTGTGCAAATCGCCCTAAACCTTTAAAAAATGGACGCAGGAATATGCCAGCATGACTAAGGTACAAACTGCATCTCCCTAGCATTTTTTGTTCCAGAGTTATTCCAGAGCGTAGCTGAAAGTTTTTAATTATCCGACCTATTTTTTTGAATGACCCCTTTATTGTTGGTTGGAATCCTGACTGCGCCGTGTCTTTGTATACGCTGTATACACGCACAGTGTACGTCAATTTCTAATGGGTGCCTGCTCGCGCCGTCGCATCTGGCCCCGCCTTAAAAATCGTCAGAGCAATATGTTTGGTACGACAGGAAAGCCCTTGAACATGGCAATCCTGTGGTGGTAAAATTTTGAAGATTGAGCAGGATACTGGGATCGAAATCGCCCGTTGTACATTTTGTTTTTCTCTCCAACAGCTCTGTGCACAAAACTCCCATAGTGGAGGCTGTTGAAATCGTTTTTGAGCAACCCCGCCTACTTGAGGTTTTGTCTATCAAGAAGTGTGCAAGTCGCCCTAAACCTTTAAGAAATGGACGCAGGAATATGCCAGCATGACTAAGGTACAAACTGCATCTCCCTAGCATTTTTTGTTCCAGAGTTATTCCAGAGTGTAGCTGAAAGTTTTTAATTGTCCGGCCTATTTTTTGAATGACCCCCTTATTGTTGGTTGGAACCCTGACTGCGCCGTGTCTTTCTATACGCTGTATACACGCACAGTGTACGTCAATTTCTAATGGGTGCCTGCTCACGCCGTCGCATCTGGCCCCGCCTTAAAAATCGTCAGAGCAATAAGTTTGGTACGAGAGGAAAGCCCTTGAACATGGCAATCCTGTGGTGGTTAAATTTTGAAGATTGAGCAAGATACTGGGATCGAAATTACCCGTTGTACATTTTGTTTTTCTCTCCGAAAGCTCTGTGCACAAAACTCCCATAGTGGAGGCTGTTGAAATCGTTTTTGAGCAACCCCGCCTACTTGAGGTTTTGTCTATCAAGAAGTGTGCAAGTCGCCCTAAACCTTTCAAAAATGCACCCAGGAATATGCCAGCATGACTAAGGTACAAACTGCATCTCCCAAGCATTTTTTGTTCCAGAGTTATTCCAGAGCGTAGCTGAAAGTTTTTAATTGTCCGGCCTATTTTTTGAATGACCCCCTTATTGTTGGTTGGAACCCTGACTGCGCCGTGTCTTTCTATACGCTGTATACACGCACAGTGTACGTCAATTTCTAATGGGTGCCTGCTCACGCCGTCGCATCTGGCCCCGCCTTAAAAATCGTCAGAGCAATAAGTTTGGTACGAGAGGAAAGCCCTTGAACATGGCAATCCTGTGGTGGTTAAATTTTGAAGATTGAGCAAGATACTGGGATCGAAATTACCCGTTGTACATTTTGTTTTTCTCTCCGAAAGCTCTGTGCACAAAACTCCCATAGTGGAGGCTGTTGAAATCGTTTTTGAGCAACCCCGCCTACTTGAGGTTTTGTCTATCAAGAAGTGTGCAAGTCGCCCTAAACCTTTCAAAAATGCACCCAGGAATATGCCAGCATGACTAAGGTACAAACTGCATCTCCCAAGCATTTTTGTTCCAGAGTTATTCCAGAGCGTAGCTGAAAGTTTTTAATTGTCCGGCCTATTTTTTGAATGACCCCCTTATTGTTGGTTGGAACCCTGACTGCGCCGTGTCTTTCTATACGCTGTATACACGCACAGTGTACGTCAATTTCTAATGGGTGCCTGCTCGCGCCGTCGCATCTGGCCCCGCCTTAAAAATCGTCAGAGCAATAAGTTTGGTACGAGAGGAAAGCCCTTGAACATGGCAATCCTGTGGTGGTAACATTTTGAAGATTGAGCAGGATACTGGGATCGAAATTACCCGTTGTAAATTTTGTTTTTCTCTCCGACAGCTGTGTGCACAAAACTCCCATAGTGGAGGCTGTTGAAATCGTTTTTGAGCAACCCCGCCTACTTGAGGTTTTGTCTATCAAGAAGTGTGCAAGTCGCCCTAAACCTTTAAGAAATGGACGCAGGAATATGCCAGCATGACTAAGGTACAAACTGCATCTCCCTAGCATTTTTTGTTCCAGAGTTATTCCAGAGCGTAGCTGAAAGTTTTTAATTGTCAGGCCTATTTTTTGAATGACCCCCTTATTGTTGGTTGGAACCCTGACTGCGCCGTGTCTTTCTATACGCTGTATACACGCACAGTGTACGTCAATTTCTAATGGGTGCCTGCTCGCGCCGTCGCATCTGGCCCCGCCTTAAAAATCGTCAGAGCAATAAGTTTGGTACGAGAGGAAAGCCCTTGAACATGGCAATCCTGTGGTGGTAAAATTTTGAAGATTGAGCAGGATACTGGGATCGAAATTACCCGTTGTAAATTTTGTTTTTCTCTCCGACAGCTGTGTGCACAAAACTCCCATAGTGGAGGCTGTTGAAATCGTTTTTGAGCAACCCCGCCTACTTGAGGTTTTGTCTATCAAGAAGTGTGCAAGTCGCCCTAAACCTTTAAGAAATGGACGCAGGAATATGCCAGCATGACTAAGGTACAAACTGCATCTCCCTAGCATTTTTTGTTCCAGAGTTATTCCAGAGCGTAGCTGAAAGTTTTTAATTGTCCGGCCTATTTTTTGAATGACCCCCTTATTATTGGTTGGAACCCTGACTGCGCCGTGTCTTTCTATACGCTGTATACACGCACAGTGTACGTCAATTTCTAATGGGTGCCTGCTCACGCCGTCGCATCTGGCCCCGCCTTAAAAATCGTCAGAGCAATAAGTTTGGTACGAGAGGAAAGCCCTTGAACATGGCAATCCTGTGGTGGTAAAATTTTAAAGATTGAGCAGGATACTGGGATCGAAATTACCCGTTGTAAATTTTGTTTTTCTCTCCGACAGCTCTGTGCACAAAACTCCCATAGTGGAGGCTGTTGAAATCGTTTTTGAGCAACCCCGCCTACTTGAGGTTTTGTCTATCAAGAAGTGTGCAAGTCGCCCTAAACCTTTAAGAAATGGACGCAGGAATATGCCAGCATGACTAAGGTACAAACTGCATCTCCCTAGCATTTTTTGTTCCAGAGTTATTCCAGAGCGTAGCTGAAAGTTTTTAATTGTCCGGCCTATTTTTTGAATGACCCCCTTATTATTGGTTGGAACCCTGACTGCGCCGTGTCTTTCTATACGCTGTATACACGCACAGTGTACGTCAATTTATAATGGGTGCCTGCTCACGCCGTCGCATCTGGCCCCGCCTTAAAAATCGTCAGAGCAACAAGGTTGGTACGAGAGGAAAGCCCTTGAACATGGCAATCCTGTGGTGGTAAAATTTTAAAGATTGAGCAGGATACTGGGATCGAAATTACCCGTTGTACATTTTGTTTTTCTCTCCGACAGCTCTGTGCACAAAACTCCCATAGTGGAGGCTGTTGAAATCGTTTCTGAGCAACCCCGCCTACTTGAGGTTTTGTCTATCAAGAAGTGTGCAAATCGCCCTAAACCTTTAAAAAATGGACGCAGGAATATGCCAGCATGACTAAGGTACAAACTGCATCTCCCTAGCATTTTTTGTTCCAGAGTTATTCCAGAGCGTAGCTGAAAGTTTTTAATTATCCGACCTATTTTTTTGAATGACCCCTTTATTGTTGGTTGGAATCCTGACTGCGCCGTGTCTTTCTATACGCTGTATACACGCACAGTGTACGTCAATTTCTAATGGGTGCCTGCTCGCGCCGTCGCATCTGGCCCCGCCTTAAAAATCGTCAGAGCAATATGTTTGGTACGAGAGGAAAGCCCTTGAACATGGCAATCCTGTGGTGGTAAAACTTTGAAGATTGAGCAGGATACTGGGATCGAAATCGCCCGTTGTACATTTTGTTTTTCTCTCCAACAGCTCTGTGCACAAAACTCCCATAGTGGAGGCTGTTGAAATCGTTTTTGAGCAACCCCGCCTACTTGAGGTTTTGTCTATCAAGAAGTGTGCAAGTCGCCCTAAACCTTTAAGAAATGGACGCAGGAATATGCCAGCATGACTAAGGTACAAACTGCATCTCCCTAGCATTTTTTGTTCCAGAGTTATTCCAGAGCGTAGCTGAAAGTTTTTAATTGTCAGGCCTATTTTTTGAATGTCCCCCTTATTATTGGTTGGAACCCTGACTACGCCGTGTCTTTCTATACGCTATATACACGCACAGTGTACGTCAATTTCTAATGGGTGCCTGCTCACGCCGTCGCATCTGGCCCCGCCTTAAAAATCGTCAGAGCAATAAGTTTGGTACGAGAGGAAAGCCCTTGAACATGGCAATCCTGTGGTGGTAAAATTTTGAAGATTGAGCAGGATACTGGGATCGAAATTACCCGTTGTACATTTTGTTTTTCTCTCCGACAGCTCTGTGCACAAAACTCCCATAGTGGAGGCTGTTGAAATCGTTTCTGAGCAACCCCGCCTACTTGAGGTTTTGTCTATCAAGAAGTGTGCAAGTCGCCCTAAACCTTTAAAAAATGGACGCAGGAATATGCCAGCATGACTAAGGTACAAACTGCATCTCCCTAGCATTTTTTGTTCCAGAGTTATTCCAGAGCGTAGCTGAAAGTTTTTAATTGTCCGGCCTATATTTTGAATGACCCCCTTATTGTTGGTTGGAACCCTGACTGCGCCGTGTCTTTCTATACGCTGTATACACGCACAGTGTACGTCAATTTCTAATGGGTGCCTGCTCGCGCCGTCGCATCTGGCCCCGCCTTAAAAATCGTCAGAGCAATAAGTTTGGTACGAGAGGAAAGCCCTTGAACATGGCAATCCTGTGGTGGTAACATTTTGAAGATTGAGCAGGATACTGGGATCGAAATTACCCGTTGTAAATTTTGTTTTTCTCTCCGACAGCTCTGTGCACAAAACTCCCATAGTGGAGGCTGTTGAAATCGTTTTTGAGCAACCCCGCCTACTTGAGGTTTTGTCTATCAAGAAGTGTGCAAGTCGCCCTAAACCTTTAAGAAATGGACGCAGGAATATGCCAGCATGACTAAGGTACAAACTGCATCTCCCTAGCATTTTTTGTTCCAGAGTTATTCCAGAGCGTAGCTGAAAGTTTTTAATTGTCCGGCCTATTTTTTGAATGACCCCCTTATTATTGGTTGGAACCCTGACTGCGCCGTGTCTTTCTATACGCTGTATACACGCACAGTGTACGTCAATTTATAATGGGTGCCTGCTCACGCCGTCGCATCTGGCCCCGCCTTAAAAATCGTCAGAGCAATAAGTTTGGTACGAGAAGAAAGCCCTTGAACATGGCAATCCTGTGGTGGTAAAATTTTAAAGATTGAGCAGGATACTGGGATCGAAATTACCCGTTGTACATTTTGTTTTTCTCTCCGACAGCTCTGTGCACAAAACTCCCATAGTGGAGGCTGTTGAAATCTTTTCTGAGCAACCCCGCCTACTTGAGGTTTTGTCTATCAAGAAGTGTGCAAGTCGCCCTAAACCTTTAAAAAATGGACGCAGGAATATGCCAGCATGACTAAGGTACAAACTGCATCTCCCTAGCATTTTTTGTTCCAGAGTTATTCCAGAGCGTAGCTGAAAGTTTTTAATTGTCCGGCCTATATTTTGAATGACCCCCTTATTGTTGGTTGGAACCCTGACTGCGCCGTGTCTTTCTATACGCTGTATACACGCACAGTGTACGTCAATTTCTAATGGGTGCCTGCTCGCGCCGTCGCATCTGGCCCCGCCTTAAAAATCGTCAGAGCAATAAGTTTGGTACGAGAGGAAAGCCCTTGAACATGGCAATCCTGTGGTGGTAAAATTTTAAAGATTGAGCAGGATACTGGGATCGAAATTACCCGTTGTACATTTTGTTTTTCTCTCCGACAGCTCTGTGCACAAAACTCCCATAGTGGAGGCTGTTGAAATCTTTTCTGAGCAACCCCGCCTACTTGAGGTTTTGTCTATCAAGAAGTGTGCAAGTCGCCCTAAACCTTTAAGAAATGGACGCAGGAATATGCCAGCATGACTAAGGTACAAACTGCATCTCCCTAGCATTTTTTGTTCCAGAGTTATTCCAGAGCGTAGCTAAAAGTTTTTAATTGTCCGGCCTATATTTTGAATGACCCCCTTATTGTTGGTTGGAACCCTGACTGCGCCGTGTCTTTCTATACGCTGTATACACGCACAGTGTACGTCAATTTCTAATGGGTGCCTGCTCGCGCCGTCGCATCTGGCCCCGCCTTAAAAATCGTCAGAGCAATAAGTTTGGTACGAGAGGAAAGCCCTTGAACATGGCAATCCTGTGGTGGTAACATTTTGAAGATTGAGCAGGATACTGGGATCGAAATTACCCGTTGTAAATTTTGTTTTTCTCTCCGACAGCTCTGTGCACAAAACTCCCATAGTGGAGGCTGTTGAAATCGTTTTTGAGCAACCCCGCCTACTTGAGGTTTTGTCTATCAAGAAGTGTGCAAGTCGCCCTAAACCTTTAAGAAATGGACGCAGGAATATGCCAGCATGACTAAGGTACAAACTGCATCTCCCTAGCATTTTTTGTTCCAGAGTTATTCCAGAGCGTAGCTGAAAGTTTTTAATTGTCCGGCCTATTTTTTGAATGACCCCCTTATTATTGGTTGGAACCCTGACTGCGCCGTGTCTTTCTATACGCTGTATACACGCACAGTGTACGTCAATTTATAATGGGTGCCTGCTCACGCCGTCGCATCTGGCCCCGCCTTAAAAATCGTCAGAGCAATAAGTTTGGTACGAGAAGAAAGCCCTTGAACATGGCAATCCTGTGGTGGTAAAATTTTAAAGATTGAGCAGGATACTGGGATCGAAATTACCCGTTGTACATTTTGTTTTTCTCTCCGACAGCTCTGTGCACAAAACTCCCATAGTGGAGGCTGTTGAAATCTTTTCTGAGCAACCCCGCCTACTTGAGGTTTTGTCTATCAAGAAGTGTGCAAGTCGCCCTAAACCTTTAGAAAATGGACGCAGGAATATGCCAGCATGACAAAGGTACAAACTGCATCTCCCTACCATTTTTTGTTCCAGAGTTATTCCAGAGCGTAGCTGAAAGTTTTTAATTTTCCGGCCTATTTTTTGAATGACCCCCTTATTGTTGGTTGGAACCCTGACTGCGCCGTGTCTTTCTATACGCTGTATACACGCACAGTGTACGTCAATTTCAAATGGGTGCCTGCTCGCGCCGTCGCATCTGGCCCCGCCTTAAAAATCGTCAGAGCAATAAGTTTGGTACGACAGGAAAGCCCTTGAACATGGCAATCCTGTGGTTGTAAAATTTTGAAGATTGAGCAGGATACTGGGATCGAAATTACCCGTTGTACATTTTGTTTTTCTCTCCGACAGCTCTGTGCACAAAACTCCCTTAGTGGAGGCTGTTGAAATCGTTTTTGAGCAACCCCTCCTACTTGAGGTTTTGTCTATCAAGAAGTGTGCAAGTCGCCCTAAACCTTTAAAAAATGGACGCAGTAATATGCCAGCATGACTAAGGTACAAACTGCATCTCCTTACCATTTTTTGTTCCAGAGTTATTCCAGAGCGTAGCTGAAAGTTTTTAATTTTCCGGCCTATTTTTTGAATGACCCCCTTATTGTTGGTTGGAACCCTGACTGCGCCGTGTCTTTCTATACGCTGTATACACGCACAGTGTACGTCAATTTCAAATGGGTGCCTGCTCGCGCCGTCGCATCTGGCCCCGCCTTAAAAATCGTCAGAGCAATAAGTTTGGTACGAGAGGAAAGCCCTTGAACATGGCAATCCTGCGGTGGTAAAATTTTGAAGATTGAGCAGGATACTGGGATCGAAATTACCCGTTGTACATTTTGTTTTTCTCTCCGACAGCTCTGTGCACAAAACTCCCATAGTGGAGGCTGTTGAAATCGTTTCTGAGCAACCCCGCCTACTTGAGGTTTTGTCTATCAAGAAGTGTGCAAGTCGCCCTAAACCTTTAAAAAATGGATGCAGGAATATGCCAGCATGACAAAGGTACAAACTGCATCTACCTAGCATTTTTTGTTCCAGAGTTATTCCAGAGCGTAGCTGAAAGTTTTTAATTGTCCGGCCTATTTTTTGAATGACCCCCTTATTGTTGTTTGGAACCCTGACTGCGCCGTGTCTTTCTATACGCTGTATACACGCACAGTGTACGTCAATTTCTAATGGGTGCCTGCTCGCGCCGTCGCATCTGGCCCCGCCTTAAAAATCGTCAGAGCAATAAGTTTGGTACGAGAGGAAAGCCCTTGAACATGGCAATCCTGTGGTGGTAAAATTTTGAAGATTGAGCAGGATACTGGGTTCGAAATTACCCGTTGTACATTTTGTTTTTCTCTCCGACAGCTCTGTGCACAAAACTCCCATAGTGGCGGCTGTTGAAATCGTTTCTGAGCAACCCCGCCTACCTCAGGTTTTGTCTATCAAGAAGTGTGCAAGTCGCCCTAAACCTTTCAAAAATGGACGCAGGAATATGCCAGCAGGACTAAGGTACAAACTGAATCTCCCTATCATTTTTTGTTCCAGAGTTATTCCAGAGCGTAGCTGAAAGTTTTTAATTGTCCGGCCTATTTTTTGAATGACCCCCTTATTGTTGGTTGGAACCCTGACTGCGCCGTGTCTTTCTATACGCTGTATACACGCACAGTGTACGTCAATTTCTAATGGGTGCCTGCTCGCGCCGTCGCATCTGGCCCGCCTTAAAAATCGTCAGAGCAATATGTTTGGTACGAGAGGAAAGCCCTTGAACATGGCAATCCTGTGGTGGTAAACTTTTGAACACTGAGCAGGATACTGGGATCGAAATTACCCGTTGTACATTTTGTTTTTCTCTCCGACAGCTCTGTGCACAAAACTCCCATAGTGTAGGCTGTTGAAATCGTTTCTGAGCAACCCCGCCTACTTGAGGTTTTGTCTATCAAGAACTGTGCAAGTCGCCCTCAACCTTTAAAAAATGGACGCAGGAATATGCAAGCATGACTAAGGTACAAACTGCATCTCCCTAGCATTTTTTGTTCCAGAGTTATTCCAGACCGTAGCTGAAAGTTTTTAATTGTCCGGCCTATTTTTTGAATGACCCCCTTATTGTTGGTTGGAACCCTGACTGCGCCGTGTCTTTCTATACACTGTATACACGCACAGTGTACGTCAATTACTAATGGGTGCCTGCTCGCGCCGTCGCATCTGGTCCCGCCTTAAAAATCGTCAGAGCAATAAGTTTGGTACGAGAGGAAAGCCCTTGAAAATGGCAATCTCGTTGTGGTAAAATTTTGAAGATTGAGCAGGATACTGGGATCGAAATTACCCGTTGTACATTTTGTTTTTCTCTCCGACAGCTCTGTGCACAAAACTCCCATAGTGGAGGCTGTTGAAACCGTTTCTGAGCAACCCCGCCTACATGAGGTTTTGTCTATCAAGAAGTGTGCAAGTCGCCCTAACCTTTAAAAATTGGACGCAGGAATATGCCAGCATGACTAAGGTACAAACTGCATCTCCCTAGCATTTTTTGTTCAAGAGTTATTCCAGAGCGTAGCTGAAAGTTTTTAATTGTCCGGCCTATTTTTTGAATGACCCCCTTATTGTTGGTTGGAACCCTGACTGCGCCGTGTCTTTCTATACGCTGTATACACGCACAGTGTACGTCAATTTCTAATGGGTGCCTGCTCACGCCGTCGCATCTGGCCCCCCGCCTTAAAAATCGTCAGAGCAATATAAAGTTTGGTACGAGAGAAAAGCCCTTGAACATGGCAATCCTGTGGTGGTAAAATTTTAAAGATTGAGCAGGATACTGGGATCGAAATTACCCGTTGTACATTTTGTTTTTCTCTCCGACAGCTCTGTGCACAAAACTCCCATAGTGGAGGCTGTTGAAATCGTTTCTGAGCAACCCCGCCTACCTCAGGTTTTGTCTATCAAGAAGTGTGCAAGTCGCCCTAAACCTTTCAAAAATGGACGCAGGAATATGCCAGCATGACTAAGGTACAAACTGCATCTCCCTATCATTTTTTGTTCCAGAGTTATTCCAGAGCGTAGCTGAAATTTTTTAATTGTCCGGCCTATTTTTTGAATGACCCCCTTATTGTTGGTTGGAACCCTGACTGCGCCGTGTCTTTCTATACGCTGTATACACGCACAGTGTACGTCAATTTCTAATGGGTGCCTGCTCGCGCCGTCGCATCTGGCCTGCCTTAAAAATCGTCAGAGCAATATGTTTGGTACGAGAGGAAAGCCCTTGAACATGGCAATCCTGTGGTGGTAAACTTTTGAAGATTGAGCAGGATACTGGGATCGAAATTACCCGTTGTACATTTTGTTTTTCTCTCCGACAGCTCTGTGCACAAAACTCCCATAGTGGAGGCTGTTGAAATCGTTTCTGAGCAACCCCGCCTACTTGAGGTTTTGTCTATCAAGAACTGTGCTAGTCTCCCTCAACCTTTAAAAAATGGACGCAGGAATATGCCAGCATGACTAAGGTACAAACTGCATCTCCCTGGCATTTTTTGTTCCAGAGTTATTCCAGAGCGTAGCTGAAAGTTTTTAATTGTCCGGCCTATTTTTTGAATGACCCCCTTATTGTTGGTTGGAACCCTGACTGCGCCGTGTCTTTCTATACGCTGTATACACGCACAGTGTACGTCAATTTCTAATGGGTGCCTGCTCGCGCCGTCGCATCTGGCCCCGCCTGAAAAATCGTCAGAGCAATAAGTTTGGTACGAGAGGAAAGCCCTTGAAAATGGCAATCTCGTTGTGGTAAAATTTTGAAGATTGAGCAGGATACTGGGATCGAAATTACCCGTTGTACATTTTGTTTTTCTCTCCGACAGTTCTGTGCACAAAACTCCCATAGTGGAGGCTGTTCAAATCGTTTCTGAGCAACCCCGCCTACTTGAGGTTTTGTCTATCAAGAAGTGTGCAAGTCGCCCTCAACCTTTAAAAAATGGACGCAGGAATATGCCAGCATGACTAAGGTACAAACTGCATCTCCCTAGCATTTTTTGTTCCAGAGTTATTCCAGAGCGTAGCTGAAAGTTTTTAATTGTCCGGCCTATTTTTTGAATGACCCCCTTATTGTTGGTTGGAACCCTGACTGCGCCGTGTCTTTCTATACGCTGTATACACGCACAGTGTACGTCAATTTCTAATGGGTGCCTGCTCGCGCCGTCGCATCTGGCCCGCCTTAAAAATCGTCAGAGCAATATGTTTGGTACGAGAGGAAAGCCCTTGAACATGGCAATCCTGTGGTGGTAAACTTTTGAAGATTGAGCAGGATACTGGGATCGAAATTACCCGTTGTACATTTTGTTTTTCTCTCCGACAGCTCTGTGCACAAAACTCCCATAGTGGAGGCTGTTCAAATCGTTTCTGAGCAACCCCGCCTACTTGAGGTTTTGTCTATCAAGAAGTGTGCAAGTCGCCCTCAACCTTTAAAAAATGGACGCAGGAATATGCCAGCATGACTAAGGTACAAACTGCATCTCCCTAGCATTTTTTGTTCCAGAGTTATTCCAGAGCGTAGCTGAAAGTTTTTAAGTGTCCGGCCTATTTTTTGAATGACCCCCTTATTGTTGGTTGGAACCCTGAATGCGCCGTGTCTTTGTATCCGCTGTATACATGCACAGTGTACGTCAATTTCTAATGGGTGCCTACTCGCGCCGTCGCATCTGGCCCCGCCTTAAAAATCGTTCTAGCAATAAATTTGGTACGAGAGGAAAGCCCTTGAACATGGCAATCCTGTGGTGGTAATATTTTGAAGATTGAGCAGGATACTGGGATCGAAATTACCCGTTGTACATTTTGTTTTTCTCACCGATAGCTCTGTGCACAAAACTCCCATAGTGGAGTCTGTTGAAATCGTTTCTGAGCAACCCCGCCTACTGCAGGTTTTTTCTATAAAGAAGTGTGCAAGTCGCCCTAAACCTTTAAAAAATGGACGCAGGAATATGCCAGCATGACTAAGGTACAAACTGCATCTCCCTGGCATTTTTTGTTCCAGAGTTATTCCAGAGCGTAGCTGAAAGTTTTTAATTGTCCGGCTTATTTTTTGAATGACCCCCTTATTGTTGGTTGGAACCCTGACTGCGCCGTGTCTTTCTATACGCTGTTTACACGTATAGTGTACGTCAATTTCTAATGGGTGCCTGCTCGCGCCGTCGCATCTGGCCCCGCCTTAAAAATCGTCAGAGCAATATGTTTGGTACGAGAGGAAAGCCCTTGAACATGGCAATCCTGTGGTGGTAAACTTTTGAAGATTGAGCAGGATACTGGGATCGAAATTACCCGTTGTACATTTTGTTTTTCTCTCCGACAGCTCTGTGCACAAAACTCCCATAGTGGAGGCTGTTGAAATCGTTTCTGAGCAACCCCGCCTACATGAGGTTTTGTCTATCAAGAAGTGTGCAAGTCGCCCTAACCTTTAAAAAATGGACGCAGGAATATGCCAGCATGACTAAGGTACAAACTGCATCTCCCTAGCATTTTTTGTTCCAGAGTTATTCCAGAGCGTAGCTGAAAGTTTTTAATTGTCCGGCCTATTTTTTGAATGACCCCCTTATTGTTGGTTGGAACCCTGACTGCGCCGTGTCTTTCTATACGCTGTATACACGCACAGTGTACGTCAATTTCTAATGGGTGCCTGCTCGCGCCGTCGCAGCTGGCCCCGCCTTAAAAATCGTCAGAGCAATAAGTTTGGTACGAGAGGAAAGCCCTTGAACATGGCAATCCTGTGGTGGTAAAATTTTGAAGATTGAGCAGGATACTGGGATTGAAATTACCCGTTGTACATTTTGTTTTTCTCTCCGACAGCTCTGTGCACAAAACTCCCATAGTGGAGGCTGTTGAAATCGTTTCTGAGCAACCCCGCCTACCTCAGGTTTTGTCTATCAAGAAGTGTGCAAGTCGCCCTAAACCTTTCAAAAATGGACGCAGGAATATGCCAGCATGACTAAGGTACAAACTGCATCTCCCTATCATTTTTTGTTCCAGAGTTATTCCAGAGCGTAGCTGAAAGTTTTTAATTGTCCGGCCTATTTTTTGAATGACCCCCTTATTGTTGGTTGGAACCCTGACTGCGCCGTGTCTTTCCATACGCTGTATACACGCACAGTGTACGTCAATTTCAAATGGGTGCCTGCTCGCGCCGTTGCATCTGGCCCGCCTTAAAAATCGTCAGAGCAATATGTTTGGTACGAGAGGAAAGCCCTTGAACATGGCAATCCTGTGGTGGTAAACTTTTGAAGATTGAGCAGGATACTGGGATCGAAATTACCCGTTGTACATTTTGTTTTTCTCTCCGACAGCTCTGTGCACAAAACTCCCATAGTGGAGGCTGTTGAAATCGTTTCTGAGCAACCCCGCCTACATGAGGTTTTGTCTATCAAGAAGTGTGCAAGTCGCCCTAACCTTTAAAAAATGAACGCAGGAATATGCCAGCATGACTAAGGTACAAACTGCATCTCCCTAGCATTTTTTGTTCCAGAGTTATTCCAGAGCGTAGCTGAAAGTTTTTAAGTGTCCGGCCTATTTTTTGAATGACCCCCTTATTGTTGGTTGGAACCCTGAATGCGCCGTGTCTTTGTATCCGCTGTATACATGCACAGTGTACGTCAATTTCTAATGGGTGCCTACTCGCGCCGTCGCATCTGGCCCCGCCTTAAAAATCGTTCTAGCAATATATTTGGTACGAGAGGAAAGCCCTTGAACATGGCAATCCTGTGGTGGTAATATTTTGAAGATTGAGCAGGATGCTGGGATCGAAATTACCCGTTGTACATTTTGTTTTTCTCTCCGATAGCTCTGTGCACAAAACTCCCATAGTGGAGTCTGTTGAAATCGTTTCTGAGCAACCCCGCCTACTGCAGGTTTTTTCTATAAAGAAGTGTGCAAGTCGCCCTAAACCTTTAAAAAATGGACGCAGGAATATGCCAGCATGACTAAGGTACAAACTGCATCTCCCTGGCATTTTTTGTTCCAGAGTTATTCCAGAGCGTAGCTGAAAGTTTTTAATTGTCCGGCTTATTTTTTGAATGACCCCCTTATTGTTGGTTGGAACCCTGACTGCGCCGTGTCTTTCTATACGCTGTTTACACGTATAGTGTACGTCAATTTCTAATGGGTGCCTGCTCGCGCCGTCGCATCTGGCCCCGCCTTAAAAATCGTCAGAGCAATATGTTTGGTACGAGAGGAAAGCCCTTGAACATGGCAATCCTGTGGTGGTAAAATTTTGAAGATTGAGCAGGATACTGGGATTGAAATTACCCGTTGTACATTTTGTTTTTCTCTCCGACAGCTCTGTGCACAAAACTCCCATAGTGGAGGCTGTTGAAATCGTTTCTGAGCAACCCCGCCTACCTCAGGTTTTGTCTATCAAGAAGTGTGCAAGTCGCCCTAAACCTTTCAAAAATGGACGCAGGAATATGCCAGCATGACTAAGGTACAAACTGCATCTCCCTATCATTTTTTGTTCCAGAGTTATTCCAGAGCGTAGCTGAAAGTTTTTAATTGTCCGGCCTATTTTTTGAATGACCCCCTTATTGTTGGTTGGAACCCTGACTGCGCCGTGTCTTTCCATACGCTGTATACACGCACAGTGTACGTCAATTTCAAATGGGTGCCTGCTCGCGCCGTTGCATCTGGCCCGCCTTAAAAATCGTCAGAGCAATATGTTTGGTACGAGAGGAAAGCCCTTGAACATGGCAATCCTGTGGTGGTAAACTTTTGAAGATTGAGCAGGATACTGGGATCGAAATTACCCGTTGTACATTTTGTTTTTCTCTCCGACAGCTCTGTGCACAAAACTCCCATAGTGGAGGCTGTTGAAATCGTTTCTGAGCAACCCCGCCTACATGAGGTTTTGTCTATCAAGAAGTGTGCAAGTCGCCCTAACCTTTAAAAAATGAACGCAGGAATATGCCAGCATGACTAAGGTACAAACTGCATCTCCCTAGCATTTTTTGTTCCAGAGTTATTCCAGAGCGTAGCTGAAAGTTTTTAAGTGTCCGGCCTATTTTTTGAATGACCCCCTTATTGTTGGTTGGAACCCTGAATGCGCCGTGTCTTTGTATCCGCTGTATACATGCACAGTGTACGTCAATTTCTAATGGGTGCCTACTCGCGCCGTCGCATCTGGCCCCGCCTTAAAAATCGTTCTAGCAATAAATTTGGTACGAGAGGAAAGCCCTTGAACATGGCAATCCTGTGGTGGTAATATTTTGAAGATTGAGCAGGATGCTGGGATCGAAATTACCCGTTGTACATTTTGTTTTTCTCTCCGATAGCTCTGTGCACAAAACTCCCATAGTGGAGTCTGTTGAAATCGTTTCTGAGCAACCCCGCCTACTGCAGGTTTTTTCTATAAAGAAGTGTGCAAGTCGCCCTAAACCTTTAAAAAATGGACGCAGGAATATGCCAGCATGACTAAGGTACAAACTGCATCTCCCTGGCATTTTTTGTTCCAGAGTTATTCCAGAGCGTAGCTGAAAGTTTTTAATTGTCCGGCTTATTTTTTGAATGACCCCCTTATTGTTGGTTGGAACCCTGACTGCGCCGTGTCTTTCTATACGCTGTTTACACGTATAGTGTACGTCAATTTCTAATGGGTGCCTGCTCGCGCCGTCGCATCTGGCCCCGCCTTAAAAATCGTCAGAGCAATATGTTTGGTACGAGAGGAAAGCCCTTGAACATGGCAATCCTGTGGTGGTAAAATTTTGAAGATTGAGCAGGAAACTGGGATCGAAATTACCCGTTGTACATTTTGTTTTTCTCTCCGACAGCTCTGTGCACAAAACTCCCATAGTGGAGGCTGTTGAAATCGTTTCTGAGCAACCCCGCCTACATGAGGTTTTGTCTATCAAGAAGTGTGCAAGTCGCCCTAACCTTTAAAAAATGGACGCAGGAATATGCCAGCATGACTAAGGTACAAACTGCATCTCCCTAGCATTTTTTGTTCCAGAGTTATTCCAGAGCGTAGCTGAAAGTTTTTAATTGTCCGGCCTATTTTTTGAATGACCCCCTTATTGTTGTTTGGAACCCTGACTGCGCCGTGTCTTTCTATACGCTGTATACACGCACAGTGTACGTCAATTTCTAATGGGTGCCTGCTCGCGCCGTCGCAGCTGGCCCCGCCTTAAAAATCGTCAGAGCAATAAGTTTGGTACGAGAGGAAAGCCCTTGAACATGGCAATCCTGTGGTGGTAAAATTTTGAAGATTGAGCAGGATACTGGGATTGAAATTACCCGTTGTACATTTTGTTTTTCTCTCCGACAGCTCTGTGCACAAAACTCCCATAGTGGAGGCTGTTGAAATCGTTTCTGAGCAACCCCGCCTACCTCAGGTTTTGTCTATCAAGAAGTGTGCAAGTCGCCCTAAACCTTTCAAAAATGGACGCAGGAATATGCCAGCATGACTAAGGTACAAACTGCATCTCCCTATCATTTTTTGTTCCAGAGTTATTCCAGAGCGTAGCTGAAAGTTTTTAATTGTCCGGCCTATCTTTTGAATGACCCCCTTATTGTTGGTTGGAACCCTGACTGCGCCGTGTCTTTCCATACGCTGTATACACGCACAGTGTACGTCAATTTCTAATGGGTGCCTGCTCGCGCCGTCGCATCTGGCCCCGCCTCAAAAATAGTTAGAGCAATAAGTTTGGTACGAGAGGAAAGCCCTTGAACATGGCAATCCTGTGGTGGTAATATTTTGAAGATTGAGCAGGATACTGGGATCGAAATTACCCGTTGTTCATTTTGTTTTTCTCTCCGACAGTTCTGTGTACAAAACTCCCATAGTGGAGGCTGTTGAAATCGTTTCTGAGCAACCCCGCCTACCTCAGGTTTTGTCTATCAAGAAGTGTGCAAATCGCCCTAAACCTTTCAAAAATGGACGCAGGAATATGCCAGCATGACTAAGGTACAAACTGCATCTCCCTATCATTTTTTGTTCCAGAGTTATTCCAGAGCGTAGCTGAAAGTTTTTAATTGCCGGCCTATTTTTTGAATGACCCCCTTATTGTTGGTTGGAACCCTGACTGCGCCGTGTCTTTCTATACGCTGTATACACGCACAGTGTACGTCAATTTCAAATGGGTGCCTGCTCGCGCCGTCGCATCTGGCCCGCCTTAAAAATCGTCAGAGCAATATGTTTGGTACGAGAGGAAAGCCCTTGAACATGGCAATCCTGTGGTGGTAAACTTTTGAAGATTGAGCAGGATACTGGGATCGAAATTACCCGTTGTACATTTTGTTTTTCTCTCCGACAGCTCTGTGCACAAAACTCCCATAGTGGAGGCTGTTGAAATCGTTTCTGAGCAACCCCGCCTAATTGAGGTTTTGTCTATCAAGAAGTGTGCAAGTCGCCCTAAACATTTTAAAAATGGACGCAGGAATATGCCAGCATGACTAAGGTACAAACTGCATCTCCCTATCATTTTTTGTTCCAGAGTTATTCCATAGCGTAGCTGAAAGTTTTTAAATGTCCGGCCTATTTTTTGAATGACCCCCTTATTGTTGGTTGGAACCCTGACTGCGCCGTGTCTTTGTATCCGCTGTATACACGCACAGTGTACGTCAATTTCTAATGGGTGCCTGCTCGCGCCGTCGCATCTGGACCCGCCTTAAAAATCGTTAGAGCAATAAGTTTGGTACGAGAGGAAAGCCCTTGAACATGGCAATCCTGTGGTGGTAATATTTTGAAGATTGAGCAGGATACTGGGATCGAAATTACCCGTTGTACATTTTGTTTTTCTCTCCGACAGTTCTGTGTACAAAACTCCCATAGTGGAGGCTGTTGAAATCGTTTCTGAGCAACCCCGCCTAATTGAGGTTTTGTCTATCAAGAAGTGTGCAAATCGCCCTAAACCTTTTAAAAATGAACGCAGGAATATGCCAGCATGACTAAGGTACAAACTGCATCTCCCTAGCATTTTTTGTTCCAGAGTTATTCCAGAGCGTAGCTGAAAGTTTTTAATTGTCCGGCCTATTTTTTGAATGACCCCCTTATTGTTGGTTGGAACCCTGACTGCGCCGTGTCTTTGTATCCGCTGTATACACGCACAGTGTACGTCAATTTCTAATGGGTGCCTGCTCGCGCCGTCGCATCTGGCCCCGCCTTAAAAATCGTCAGAGCAATATGTTTGGTACGAGAGGAAAGCCCTTGAACATGGCAATCCTGTGGTGGTAAACTTTTGAAGATTGAGCAGGATACTGGGATCGAAATTACCCGTTGTACATTTTGTTTTTCTCTCCGACAGCTCTGTGCACAAAACTCCCATAGTGGAGGCTGTTGAAATCGTTTCTGAGCAACCCCGCCTAATTGAGGTTTTGTCTATCAAGAAGTGTGCAAGTCGCCCTAAACATTTTAAAAATGGACGCAGGAATATGCCAGCATGACTAAGGTACAAACTGCATCTCCCTATCATTTTTTGTTCCAGAGTTATTCCATAGCGTAGCTGAAAGTTTTTAAATGTCCGGCCTATTTTTTGAATGACCCCCTTATTGTTGGTTGGAACCCTGACTGCGCCGTGTCTTTGTATCCGCTGTATACACGCACAGTGTACGTCAATTTCTAATGGGTGCCTGCTCGCGCCGTCGCATCTGGACCCGCCTTAAAAATCGTTAGAGCAATAAGTTTGGTACGAGAGGAAAGCCCTTGAACATGGCAATCCTGTGGTGGTAATATTTTGAAGATTGAGCAGGATACTGGGATCGAAATTACCCGTTGTACATTTTGTTTTTCTCTCCGACAGTTCTGTGTACAAAACTCCCATAGTGGAGGCTGTTGAAATCGTTTCTGAGCAACCCCGCCTAATTGAGGTTTTGTCTATCAAGAAGTGTGCAAATCGCCCTAAACCTTTTAAAAATGAACGCAGGAATATGCCAGCATGACTAAGGTACAAACTGCATCTCCCTAGCATTTTTTGTTCCAGAGTTATTCCAGAGCGTAGCTGAAAGTTTTTAATTGTCCGGCCTATTTTTTGAATGACCCCCTTATTGTTGGTTGGAACCCTGACTGCGCCGTGTCTTTGTATCCGCTGTATACACGCACAGTGTACGTCAATTTCTAATGGGTGCCTGCTCGCGCCGTCGCATCTGGCCCCGCCTTAAAAATCGTTAGAGCAATAAGTTTGGTACGAGAGGAAAGCCCTTGAACATGGCAATCCTGTGGTGGTAATATTTTGAAGATTGAGCAGGATACTGGGATCGAAATTACCCGTTGTACATTTTGTTTTTCTCTCCGACAGCTCTGTGCACAAAACTCCCATAGTGGAGGCTGTTGAAATCGTTTCTGAGCAACCCCGCCTACTTGAAGTTTTGTCTATCAAGAAGTGTGCAAGTCGCCCTAAACCTATAAAAAATGGACGCAGGAATATGCCAGCATGACTAAGGTACAAACTGCATCTCCCTAGCATTTTTTGTTCCAGAGTTATTCCAGAGCGAAGCTGAAAGTTTTTAATTGTCCGGCCTATTTTTTGAAGGACCCCTTTATTGTTGGTTGGAATCCTGACTGCGCCGTGTCTTTGTATACGCTGTATACACGCACAGTTTTACGTCAATTTCTAATGGGTGCCTGCTCGCGCCGTCGCATCTGGCCCCGCCTTATAAATCGTCAGAGCAATATGTTTGGTACGAGAGGAAAGCCCTTGAACATGGCAATCCTGTGGTGGTAAAATTTTGAAGATTGAGCAGGATACTGGGATCGAAATTGCCCGTTGTACATTTTGTTTTTCTCTCCGACAGCTCTGTGCACAAAACTCCCATAGTGGAGGCTGTTGAAATCGTTTCTGAGCAACCCCGCCTACTTGAACTTTTGTCTATCAAGAGGTGTGCAAGTCGCCATAAACCTATAAAAAATGGACGCAGGAATATGCCAGCATGACTAAGGTACAAACTGCATCTCCCTAGCATTTTTTGTTCCAGAGTTATTCCAGAGCGAAGCTGAAAGTTTTTAATTGTCCGGCCTATTTTTTGAATGACCCCCTTATTGTTGGTTGGAACCCTGACTGCGCCGTGTCTTTGTATCACCGTATACACGCACAGTGTACGTCAATTTCTAATGGGTGCCTGCTCGCGCCGTCGCATCTGGACCCGCCTTAAAAATCGTTAGAGCAATAAGTTTGGTACGAGAGGAAAGCCCTTGAACATGGCAATCCTGTGGTGGTAATATTTTGAAGATTGAGCAGGATACTGGGATCGAAATTACCCGTTGTACATTTTGTTTTTCTCTCCGACAGTTCTGTGTACAAAACTCCCATAGTGGAGGCTGTTGAAATCGTTTCTGAGCAACCCCGCCTAATTGAGGTTTTGTCTATCAAGAAGTGTGCAAATCGCCCTAAACCTTTTAAAAATGAACGCAGGAATATGCCAGCATGACTAAGGTACAAACTGCATCTCCCTATCATTTTTTGTTCCAGAGTTATTCCAGAGCGTAGCTGAAAGTTTTTAATTGTCCGGCCTATTTTTTGAATGACCCCCTTATTGTTGGTTGGAACCCTGACTGCGCCGTGTCTTTGTATCCGCTGTATACACGCACAGTGTACGTCAATTTCTAATGGGTGCCTGCTCGCGCCGTCGCATCTGGCCCCGCCTTAAAAATCGTCAGAGCAATAAGTTTGGTACGAGAGGAAAGCCCTTGAACATGGCAATCCTGTGGTGGTAAAAATTTAAAGATTAAGCAGGATACTGGGATCGAAATTACCCGTTGTACATTTTGTTTTTCTCTCCGACAGCTCTGTGCACAAAACTCCCATAGTGGAGGCTGTTGAAATCGTTTCTGAGCAACCCCGCCTAATTGAGGTTTTGTCTATCAAGAAGTGTGCAAGTCGCCCTAAACATTTTAAAAATGGACGCAGGAATATGCCAGCATGACTAAGGTACAAACTGCATCTCCCTATCATTTTTTGTTCCAGAGTTATTCCAGAGCGTAGCTGAAAGTTTTTAAATGTCCGGCCTATTTTTTGAATGACCCCCTTATTGTTGGTTGGAACCCTGACTGCGCCGTGTCTTTGTATCCGCTGTATACACGCACAGTGTACGTCAATTTCTAATGGGTGCCTGCTCGCGCCGTCGCATCTGGACCCGCCTTAAAAATCGTTAGAGCAATAAGTTTGGTACGAGAGGAAAGCCCTTGAACATGGCAATCCTGTGGTGGTATTATTTTGAAGATTGAGCAGGATACTGGGATCGAAATTACCCGTTGTACATTTTGTTTTTCTCTCCGACAGTTCTGTGTACAAAACTCCCATAGTGGAGGCTGTTGAAATCGTTTCTGAGCAACCCCGCCTAATTGAGGTTTTGTCTATCAAGAAGTGTGCAAATCGCCCTAAACCTTTTAAAAATGAACGCAGGAATATGCCAGCATGACTAAGGTACAAACTGCATCTCCCTAGCATTTTTTGTTCCAGAGTTATTCCAGAGCGTAGCTGAAAGTTTTTAATTGTCCGGCCTATTTTTTGAATGACCCCCTTATTGTTGGTTGGAACCCTGACTGCGCCGTGTCTTTGTATCCGCTGTATACACGCACAGTGTACGTCAATTTCTAATGGGTGCCTGCTCGCGCCGTCGCATCTGGCCCCGCCTTAAAAATCGTTAGAGCAATAAGTTTGGTACGAGAGGAAAGCCCTTGAACATGGCAATCCTGTGGTGGTAATATTTTGAAGATTGAGCAGGATACTGGGATCGAAATTACCCGTTGTACATTTTGTTTTTCTCTCCGACAGCTCTGTGCACAAAACTCCCATAGTGGAGGCTGTTGAAATCGTTTCTGAGCAACCCCGCCTACTTGAAGTTTTGTCTATCAAGAAGTGTGCAAGTCGCCCTAAACCTATAAAAAATGGACGCAGGAATATGCCAGCATGACTAAGGTACAAACTGCATCTCCCTAGCATTTTTTGTTCCAGAGTTATTCCAGAGCGAAGCTGAAAGTTTTTAATTGTCCGGCCTATTTTTTGAAGGACCCCTTTCTTGTTGGTTGGAATCCTGACTGCGCCGTGTCTTTGTATACGCTGTATACACGCACAGTTTTACGTCAATTTCTAATGGGTGCCTGCTCGCGCCGTCGCATCTGGCCCCGCCTTAAAAATCGTCAGAGCAATATGTTTGGTACGAGAGGAAAGCCCTTGAACATGGCAATCCTGTGGTGGTAAAATTTTGAAGATTGAGCAGGAAACTGGGATCGAAATTACCCGTTGTACATTTTGTTTTTCTCTCCGACAGCTCTGTGCACAAAACTCCCATAGTGGAGGCTGTTGAAATCGTTTCTGAGCAACCCCGCCTACATGAGGTTTTGTCTATCAAGAAGTGTGCAAGTCGCCCTAACCTTTAAAAAATGGACGCAGGAATATGCCAGCATGACTAAGGTACAAACTGCATCTCCCTAGCATTTTTTGTTCCAGAGTTATTCCAGAGCGTAGCTGAAAGTTTTTAATTGTCCGGCCTATTTTTTGAATGACCCCCTTATTGTTGTTTGGAACCCTGACTGCGCCGTGTCTTTCTATACGCTGTATACACGCACAGTGTACGTCAATTTCTAATGGGTGCCTGCTCGCGCCGTCGCAGCTGGCCCCGCCTTAAAAATCGTCAGAGCAATAAGTTTGGTACGAGAGGAAAGCCCTTGAACATGGCAATCCTGTGGTGGTAAAATTTTGAAGATTGAGCAGGATACTGGGATTGAAATTACCCGTTGTACATTTTGTTTTTCTCTCCGACAGCTCTGTGCACAAAACTCCCATAGTGGAGGCTGTTGAAATCGTTTCTGAGCAACCCCGCCTACCTCAGGTTTTGTCTATCAAGAAGTGTGCAAGTCGCCCTAAACCTTTCAAAAATGGACGCAGGAATATGCCAGCATGACTAAGGTACAAACTGCATCTCCCTATCATTTTTTGTTCCAGAGTTATTCCAGAGCGTAGCTGAAAGTTTTTAATTGTCCGGCCTATCTTTTGAATGACCCCCTTATTGTTGGTTGGAACCCTGACTGCGCCGTGTCTTTCCATACGCTGTATACACGCACAGTGTACGTCAATTTCTAATGGGTGCCTGCTCGCGCCGTCGCATCTGGCCCCGCCTCAAAAATAGTTAGAGCAATAAGTTTGGTACGAGAGGAAAGCCCTTGAACATGGCAATCCTGTGGTGGTAATATTTTGAAGATTGAGCAGGATACTGGGATCGAAATTACCCGTTGTTCATTTTGTTTTTCTCTCCGACAGTTCTGTGTACAAAACTCCCATAGTGGAGGCAGTTGAAATAGTTTCTGAGCAACCCCGCCTACCTCAGGTTTTGTCTATCAAGAAGTGTGCAAATCGCCCTAAACCTTTCAAAAATGGACGCAGGAATATGCCAGCATGACTAAGGTACAAACTGCATCTCCCTATCATTTTTTGTTCCAGAGTTATTCCAGAGCGTAGCTGAAAGTTTTTAATTGCCGGCCTATTTTTTGAATGACCCCCTTATTGTTGGTTGGAACCGTGACTGCGCCGTGTCTTTCTATACGCTGTATACACGCACAGTGTACGTCAATTTCAAATGGGTGCCTGCTCGCGCCGTCGCATCTGGCCCGCCTTAAAAATCGTCAGAGCAATATGTTTGGTACGAGAGGAAAGCCCTTGAACATGGCAATCCTGTGGTGGTAATATTTTGAAGATTGAGCAGGATACTGGGATCGAAATTACCCGTTGTACATTTTGTTTTTCTCTCCGACAGTTCTGTGTACAAAACTCCCATAGTGGAGGCTGTTGAAATCGTTTCTGAGCAACCCCGCCTAATTGAGGTTTTGTCTATCAAGAAGTGTGCAAATCGCCCTAAACCTTTTAAAAATGAACGCAGGAATATGCCAGCATGACTAAGGTACAAACTGCATCTCCCTAGCATTTTTTGTTCCAGAGTTATTCCAGAGCGTAGCTGAAAGTTTTTAATTGTCCGGCCTATTTTTTGAATGACCCCCTTATTGTTGGTTGGAACCCTGACTGCGCCGTGTCTTTGTATCCGCTGTATACACGCACAGTGTACGTCAATTTCTAATGGGTGCCTGCTCGCGCCGTCGCATCTGGCCCCGCCTTAAAAATCGTTAGAGCAATAAGTTTGGTACGAGAGGAAAGCCCTTGAACATGGCAATCCTGTGGTGGTAATATTTTGAAGATTGAGCAGGATACTGGGATCGAAATTACCCGTTGTACATTCTGTTTTTCTCTCCGACAGCTCTGTGCACAAAACTCCCATAGTGGAGGCTGTTGAAATCGTTTCTGAGCAACCCCGCCTACTTGAAGTTTTGTCTATCAAGAAGTGTGCAAGTCGCCCTAAACCTATAAAAAATGGACGCAGGAATATGCCAGCATGACTAAGGTACAAACTGCATCTCCCTAGCATTTTTTGTTCCAGAGTTATTCCAGAGCGAAGCTGAAAGTTTTTAATTGTCCGGCCTATTTTTTGAAGGACCCCTTTATTGTTGGTTGGAATCCTGACTGCGCCGTGTCTTTGTATACGCTGTATACACGCACAGTTTTACGTCAATTTCTAATGGGTGCCTGCTCGCGCCGTCGCATCTGGCCCCGCCTTATAAATCGTCAGAGCAATATGTTTGGTACGAGAGGAAAGCCCTTGAACATGGCAATCCTGTGGTGGTAAAATTTTGAAGATTGAGCAGGATACTGGGATCGAAATTGCCCGTTGTACATTTTGTTTTTCTCTCCGACAGCTCTGTGCACAAAACTCCCATAGTGGAGGCTGTTGAAATCGTTTCTGAGCAACCCCGCCTACTTGAAGTTTTGTCTATCAAGAGGTGTGCAAGTCGCCATAAACCTATAAAAAATGGACGCAGGAATATGCCAGCATGACTAAGGTACAAACTGCATCTCCCTAGCATTTTTTGTTCCAGAGTTATTCCAGAGCGAAGCTGAAAGTTTTTAATTGTCCGGCCTATTTTTTGAATGACCCCCTTATTGTTGGTTGGAACCCTGACTGCGCCGTGTCTTTGTATCACCGTATACACGCACAGTGTACGTCAATTTCTAATGGGTGCCTGCTTGCGCCGTCGCATCTGGACTCGCCTTAAAAATCGTTAGAGCAATAAGTTTGGTACGAGAGGAAAGCCCTTGAACATGGCAATCCTGTGGTGGTAATATTTTGAAGATTGAGCAGGATACTGGGATCGAAATTACCCGTTGTACATTTTGTTTTTCTCTCCGACAGTTCTGTGTACAAAACTCCCATAGTGGAGGCTGTTGAAATCGTTTCTGAGCAACCCCGCCTAATTGAGGTTTTGTCTATCAAGAAGTGTGCAAATCGCCCTAAACCTTTTAAAAATGAACGCAGGAATATGCCAGCATGACTAAGGTACAAACTGCATCTCCCTATCATTTTTTGTTCCAGAGTTATTCCAGAGCGTAGCTGAAAGTTTTTAATTGTCCGGCCTATTTTTTGAATGACCCCCTTATTGTTGGTTGGAACCCTGACTGCGCCGTGTCTTTGTATCCGCTGTATACACGCACAGTGTACGTCAATTTCTAATGGGTGCCTGCTCGCGCCGTCGCATCTGGCCCCGCCTTAAAAATCGTCAGAGCAATAAGTTTGGTACGAGAGGAAAGCCCTTGAACATGGCAATCCTGTGGTGGTAAAAATTTAAAGATTAAGCAGGATACTGGGATCGAAATTACCCGTTGTACATTTTGTTTTTCTCTCCGACAGCTCTGTGCACAAAACTCCCATAGTGGAGGCTGTTGAAATCGTTTCTGAGCAACCCCGCCTAATTGAGGTTTTGTCTATCAAGAAGTGTGCAAGTCGCCCTAAACATTTTAAAAATGGACGCAGGAATATGCCAGCATGACTAAGGTACAAACTGCATCTCCCTATCATTTTTTGTTCCAGAGTTATTCCAGAGCGTAGCTGAAAGTTTTTAAATGTCCGGCCTATTTTTTGAATGACCCCCTTATTGTTGGTTGGAACCCTGACTGCGCCGTGTCTTTGTATCCGCTGTATACACGCACAGTGTACGTCAATTTCTAATGGGTGCCTGCTCGCGCCGTCGCATCTGGACCCGCCTTAAAAATCGTTAGAGCAATAAGTTTGGTACGAGAGGAAAGCCCTTGAACATGGCAATCCTGTGGTGGTATTATTTTGAAGATTGAGCAGGATACTGGGATCGAAATTACCCGTTGTACATTTTGTTTTTCTCTCCGACAGTTCTGTGTACAAAACTCCCATAGTGGAGGCTGTTGAAATCGTTTCTGAGCAACCCCGCCTAATTGAGGTTTTGTCTATCAAGAAGTGTGCAAATCGCCCTAAACCTTTTAAAAATGAACGCAGGAATATGCCAGCATGACTAAGGTACAAACTGCATCTCCCTAGCATTTTTTGTTCCAGAGTTATTCCAGAGCGTAGCTGAAAGTTTTTAATTGTCCGGCCTATTTTTTGAATGACCCCCTTATTGTTGGTTGGAACCCTGACTGCGCCGTGTCTTTGTATCCGCTGTATACACGCACAGTGTACGTCAATTTCTAATGGGTGCCTGCTCGCGCCGTCGCATCTGGCCCCGCCTTAAAAATCGTTAGAGCAATAAGTTTGGTACGAGAGGAAAGCCCTTGAACATGGCAATCCTGTGGTGGTAATATTTTGAAGATTGAGCAGGATACTGGGATCGAAATTACCCGTTGTACATTTTGTTTTTCTCTCCGACAGCTCTGTGCACAAAACTCCCATAGTGGAGGCTGTTGAAATCGTTTCTGAGCAACCCCGCCTACTTGAAGTTTTGTCTATCAAGAAGTGTGCAAGTCGCCCTAAACCTATAAAAAATGGACGCAGGAATATGCCAGCATGACTAAGGTACAAACTGCATGTCCCTAGCATTTTTTGTTCCAGAGTTATTCCAGAGCGAAGCTGAAAGTTTTTAATTGTCCGGCCTATTTTTTGAAGGACCCCTTTATTGTTGGTTGGAATCCTGACTGCGCCGTGTCTTTGTATACGCTGTATACACGCACAGTTTTACGTCAATTTCTAATGGGTGCCTGCTCGCGCCGTCGCATCTGGCCCCGCCTTATAAATCGTCAGAGCAATATGTTTGGTACGAGAGGAAAGCCCTTGAACATGGCAATCCTGTGGTGGTAAAATTTTGAAGATTGAGCAGGATACTGGGATCGAAATTGCCCGTTGTACATTTTGTTTTTCTCTCCGACAGTTCTGTGTACAAAACTCCCATAGTGGAGGCTGTTGAAATCGTTTCTGAGCAACCCCGCCTAATTGAGGTTTTGTCTATCAAGAAGTGTGCAAATCGCCCTAAACCTTTTAAAAATGAACGCAGGAATATGCCAGCATGACTAAGGTACAAACTGCATCTCCCTATCATTTTTTGTTCCAGAGTTATTCCAGAGCGTAGCTGAAAGTTTTTAAATGTCCGGCCTATTTTTTGAATGACCCCCTTATTGTTGGTTGGAACCCTGACTGCGCCGTGTCTTTGTATCCGCTGTATACACGCACAGTGTACGTCAATTTCTAATGGGTGCCTGCTCGCGCCGTCGCATCTGGACCCGCCTTAAAAATCGTTAGAGCAATAAGTTTGGTACGAGAGGAAAGCCCTTGAACATGGCAATCCTGTGGTGGTATTATTTTGAAGATTGAGCAGGATACTGGGATCGAAATTACCCGTTGTACATTTTGTTTTTCTCTCCGACAGTTCTGTGTACAAAACTCCCATAGTGGAGGCTGTTGAAATCGTTTCTGAGCAACCCCGCCTAATTGAGGTTTTGTCTATCAAGAAGTGTGCAAATCGCCCTAAACCTTTTAAAAATGAACGCAGGAATATGCCAGCATGACTAAGGTACAAACTGCATCTCCCTAGCATTTTTTGTTCCAGAGTTATTCCAGAGCGTAGCTGAAAGTTTTTAATTGTCCGGCCTATTTTTTGAATGACCCCCTTATTGTTGGTTGGAACCCTGACTGCGCCGTGTCTTTG
Organism: Asterias amurensis; assembly: GCF_032118995.1. Classification (NCBI taxonomy): domain Eukaryota; kingdom Metazoa; phylum Echinodermata; class Asteroidea; order Forcipulatida; family Asteriidae; genus Asterias; species Asterias amurensis. Next base: position 6,039,843 of record NC_092650.1, on the reverse strand, counting down.
TATCCGCTGTATACACGCACAGTGTACGTCAATTTCTAATGGGTGCCTGCTCGCGCCGTCGCATCTGGCCCCGCCTTAAAAATCGTTAGAGCAATAAGTTTGGTACGAGAGGAAAGCCCTTGAACATGGCAATCCTGTGGTGGTAATATTTTGAAGATTGAGCAGGATACTGGGATCGAAATTACCCGTTGTACATTTTGTTTTTCTCTCCGACAGCTCTGTGCACAAAACTCCCATAGTGGAGGCTGTTGAAATCGTTTCTGAGCAACCCCGCCTACTTGAAGTTTTGTCTATCAAGAAGTGTGCAAGTCGCCCTAAACCTATAAAAAATGGACGCAGGAATATGCCAGCATGACTAAGGTACAAACTGCATCTCCCTAGCATTTTTTGTTCCAGAGTTATTCCAGAGCGAAGCTGAAAGTTTTTAATTGTCCGGCCTATTTTTTGAAGGACCCCTTTATTGTTGGTTGGAATCCTGACTGCGCCGTGTCTTTGTATACGCTGTATACACGCACAGTTTTACGTCAATTTCTAATGGGTGCCTGCTCGCGCCGTCGCATCTGGCCCCGCCTTATAAATCGTCAGAGCAATATGTTTGGTACGAGAGGAAAGCCCTTGAACATGGCAATCCTGTGGTGGTAAAATTTTGAAGATTGAGCAGGATACTGGGATCGAAATTGCCCGTTGTACATTTTGTTTTTCTCTCCGACAGCTCTGTGCACAAAACTCCCATAGTGGAGGCTGTTGAAATCGTTTCTGAGCAACCCCGCCTACTTGAAGTTTTGTCTATCAAGAAGTGTGCAAGTCGCCATAAACCTATAAAAAATGGACGCAGGAATATGCCAGCATGACTAAGGTACAAACTGCATCTCCCTAGCATTTTTTGTTCCAGAGTTATTCCAGAGCGAAGCTGAAAGTTTTTAATTGTCCGGCCTATTTTTTGAATGACCCCCTTATTGTTGGTTGGAACCCTGACTGCGCCGTGTCTTTGTATCACTGTAAACACGCACAGTGTACGTCAATTTCTAATGGGTGCCTGCTCGCGCCGTCGCATCTGGCCCCGCCTTAAAAATCGTTAGAGCAATAAGTTTGGTACGAGAGGAAAGCCCTTGAACATGGCAATCCTGTGGTGGTAATATTTTGAAGATTGAGCAGGATACTGGGATCGAAATTACCCGTTGTACATTTTGTTTTTCTCTCCGACAGTTCTGTGTACAAAACTCCCATAGTGGAGGCTGTTGAAATCGTTTCTGAGCAACCCCGCCTAATTGAGGTTTTGTCTATCAAGAAGTGTGCAAATCGCCCTAAACCTTTTAAAAATGAACGCAGGAATATGCCAGCATGACTAAGGTACAAACTGCATCTCCCTATCATTTTTTGTTCCAGAGTTATTCCAGAGCGAAGCTGAAAGTTTTTAATTGTCCGGCCTATTTTTTGAATGACCCCCTTATTGTTGGTTGGAACCCTGACTGCGCCGTGTCTTTGTATCCGCTGTATACACGCACAGTGTACGTCAATTTCTAATGGGTGCCTGCTCGCGCCGTCGCATCTGGCCCCGCTATAAAAATCGTTAGAGCAATAAGTTTGGTACGAGAGGAAAGCCCTTGAACATGGCAATCCTGTGGTGGTAAAATTTTGAAGATTGAGCAGGATACTGGGATCGAAATTACCCGTTGTACAATTTGTTTTTCTCTCCGACAGCTCTGTGCACAAAACTCCCATAGTGGAGGCTGTTGAAATCGTTTCTGAGCAACCCTGCCTAATTGAGGTTTTGTCTATCAAGAAGTGTGCAAATCGCCCTAAACCTTTTAAAAATGAACGCAGGAATATGCCAGCATGACTAAGGTACAAACTGCATCTCCCTATCATTTTTTGTTCCAGAGTTATTCCAGAGCGTAGCTGAAAGTTTTTAATTGTCCGGCCTATTTTTTGAATGACCCCCTTATTGTTGGTTGGAACCCTGACTGCGCCGTGTCTTTGTATCCGCTGTATACACGCACAGTGTACGTCAATTTCTAATGGGTGCCTGCTCGCGCCGTCGCATCTGGCCCCGCCTTAAAAATCGTTAGAGCAATAAGTTTGGTACGAGAGGAAAGCCCTTGAACATGGCAATCCTGTGGTGGTAATATTTTGAAGATTGAGCAGGATACTGGGATCGAAATTACCCGTTGTACATTTTGTTTTTCTCTCCGACAGCTCTGTGCACAAAACTCCCCTAGTGGAGGCTGTTGAAATCGTTTCTGAGCAACCCCGCCTACTTGAAGTTTTGTCTATCAAGAAGTGTGCAAGTCGCCCTAAACCTATAAAAAATGGACGCAGGAATATGCCAGCATGACTAAGGTACAAACTGCATCTCCCTGGCATTTTTGTTTTGTTCCAGAGTTATTCCAGAGCGAAGCTGAAAGTTTTTAATTGTCCGGCCTATTTTTTGAAGGACCCCTTTATTGTTGGTTGGAATCCTGACTGCGCCGTGTCTTTGTATACGCTGTATACACGCACAGTTTTACGTCAATTTCTAATGGGTGCCTGCTCGCGCCGTCGCAACTGGCCCCGCCTTATAAATCGTCAGAGCAATATGTTTGGTACGAGAGGAAAGCCCTTGAACATGGCAATCCTGTGGTGGTAAAAATTTGAAGATTGAGCAGGATACTGGGATCGAAATTGCCCGTTGTACATTTTGTTTTTCTCTCCGACAGCTCTGTGCACAAAACTCCCATAGTGGAGGCTTTTGAAATAGTTTCTGAGCAACCCCGCCTAATTGAGGTTTTGTCTATCAAGAAGTGTGCAAGTCGCCCTAAACCTTTTAAAAATGGACGCAGGAATATGCCAGCATGACTAAGGTACAAACTGCATCTCCCTATCATTTTTTGTTCCAAAGTTATTTCAGAGCGTAGCTGAAAGTTTTTAATTGTCCGGCCTATTTTTTGAATGACCCCCTTATTGTTGGTTGGAACCCTGACTGCGCCGTGTCTTTGTATCCGCTGTATACACGCACAGTGTACGTCAATTTCTAATGGGTGCCTGCTCGCGCCGTCGCATCTGGCCCCGTCTTAAAAATCGTTAGAGCAATAAGTTTGGTACGAGAGGAAAGCCCTTGAACATGGCAATCCTGTGGTGGTAATATTTTGAAGTTTGAGCAGGATACTGGGATCGAAATTACCCGTTGTACATTTTGTTTTTCTCTCCGACAGCTCTGTGCACAAAACTCCCTTAGTGGAGGCTGTTGAAATCGTTTCTGAGCAACCCCGCCTACTTGAGGTTTTGTCTATCAAGAAGTGTGCAAGTCGCCATAAACCTTTAAAAAAATGGACGCAGGAATATGCCAGCATGACTAACGTACAAACTGCATCTCCCTAGCATTTTTTGTTCCAGAGTTATTCCAGAGCGTAGCTGAAAGTTTTTCATTGTCCGGCCTATTTTTTGAATGACCCCCCTCATCGTTGGTTGGAACCCTGACTGCGCCGTGTCTTTCTATACGCTGTATACACGCACAGTGTACGTCAATTTCTAATGGGTGCCTGCTCGCGCCGTCCCATCTGGCCCCGCCTTAAAATCGTCAGAGCAATAAGTTTGGTACGAGAGGAAAGCCGTGAACATGGCAATCCTGTGGTGGTAAAATTTTGAAGATTGAGCAGGATACTGGGATCGAAATTACCCGTTGTACAATTTGTTTTTCTCTCCGACAGCTCTGTGCACAAAACTCCCATAGTTGAGGCTGTTGAAATCGTTTCTGAGCAACCCTGCCTAATTGAGGTTTTGTCTATCAAGAAGTGTGCAAGTCGCCCTAAACATTTTAAAAATGGACGCAGGAATATGCCAGCATGACTAAGGTACAAACTGCATCTCCCTATCATTTTTTGTTCCAGAGTTATTCCAGAGCGTAGCTGAAAGTTTTTAATTGTCCGGCCTATTTTTTGAATGACCCCCTTATTGTTGGTTGGAACCCTGACTGCGCCGTGTCTTTGTATCCGCTGTATACACGCACAGTGTACGTCAATTTCTAATGGGTGCCTGCTCGCGCCGTCGCATCTGGACCCGCCTTAAAAATCGTTAGAGCAATAAGTTTGGTACGAGAGGAAAGCCCTTGAACATGGCAATCCTGTGGTGGTAATATTTTGAAGATTGAGCAGGATACTGGGATCGAAATTACCCGTTGTACATTTTGTTTTTCTCTCCGACAGTTCTGTGTACAAAACTCCCATAGTGGAGGCTGTTGAAATCGTTTCTGAGCAACCCCGCCTAATTGAGGTTTTGTCTATCAAGAAGTGTGCAAATCGCCCTAAACCTTTTAAAAATGAACGCAGGAATATGCCAGCATGACTAAGGTACAAACTGCATCTCCCTATCATTTTTTGTTCCAGAGTTATTCCAGAGCGTAGCTGAAAGTTTTTAATTGTCCGGCCTATTTTTTGAATGACCCCCTTATTGTTGGTTGGAACCCTGACTGCGCCGTGTCTTTGTATCCGCTGTATACACGCACAGTGTACGTCAATTTCTAATGGGTGCCTGCTCGCGCCGTCGCATCTGGCCCCGCCTTAAAAATCGTTAGAGCAATAAGTTTGGTACGAGAGGAAAGCCCTTGAACATGGCAATCCTGTGGTGGTAATATTTTGAAGATTGAGCAGGATACTGGGATCGAAATTACCCGTTGTACATTTTGTTTTTCTCTCCGACAGCTCTGTGCACAAAACTCCCATAGTGGAGGCTGTTGAAATCGTTTCTGAGCAACCCCGCCTACTTGAAGTTTTGTCTATCAAGAAGTGTGCAAGTCGCCCTAAACCTATAAAAAATGGACGCAGGAATATGCCAGCATGACTAAGGTACAAACTGCATCTCCCCAGCATTTTTTGTTCCAGAGTTATTCCAGAGCGAAGCTGAAAGTTTTTAATTGTCCGGCCTATTTTTTGAATGACCCCCTTATTGTTGGTTGGAACCCTGACTGCGCCGTGTCTTTGTATCACTGTATACACGCACAGTGTACGTCAATTTCTAATGGGTGCCTGCTCGCGCCGTCGCATCTGGCCTCGCCTTAAAAATCGTCAGAGCAATAAGTTTGGTACGAGAGGAAAGCCCTTGAACATGGCAATCCTGTGGTGGTAAAATTTTGAAGATTGAGCAGGAAACTGGGATCGAAATTACCCGTTGTACATTTTGTTTTTCTCTCCGACAGCTCTGTGCACAAAACTCCCATAGTGGAGGCTGTTGAAATCGTTTCTGAGCAACCCCGCCTAATTGAGGTTTTGTCTATCAAGAAGTGTGCAAGTCGCCCTAAACCTTTTAAAAATGGACGCAGGAATATGCCAGCATGACTAAGGTACAAACTGCATCTCCCTATCATTTTTTGTTCCAAAGTTATTTCAGAGCGTAGCTGAAAGTTTTTAATTGTCCGGCCTATTTTTTGAATGACCCCCTTATTGTTGGTTGGAACCCTGACTGCGCCGTGTCTTTGTATCCGCTGTATACACGCACAGTGTACGTCAATTTCTAATGGGTGCCTGCTCGCGCCGTCGCATCTGGCCCCGCCTTAAAAATCGTTAGAGCAATCAGTTTGGTACGAGAGGAAAGCCCTTGAACATGGCAATCCTGTGGTGGTAATATTTTGAAGTTTGAGCAGGATACTGGGATCGAAATTACCCGTTGTACATTTTGTTTTTCTCTCCGACAGCTCTGTGCACAAAACTCCCTTAGTGGAGGCTGTTGAAATCGTTTCTGAGCAACCCCGCCTACTTGAGGTTTTGTCTATCAAGAAGTGTGCAAGTCGCCATAAACCTTTAAAAAAATGGACGCAGGAATATGCCAGCATGACTAAGGTACAAACAGCATCTCCCTAGCATTTTTTGTTCCAGAGTTATTCCAGAGCATAGCTGAAAGTTTTTCATTGTCCGGCCTATTTTTTGAATGACCCCCCTCATCGTTGGTTGGAACCCTGACTGCGCCGTGTTTTTCTATACGCTGTATACACGCACAGTGTACGTCAATTTCTAATGGGTGCCTGCTCGCGCCGTCCCATCTGGCCCCGCCTTAAAATCGTCAGAGCAATAAGTTTGGTACGAGAGGAAAGCCGTGAACATGGCAATCCTGTGGTGGTAAAATTTTGAAGATTGAGCAGGATACTGGGATCGAAATTACCCGTTGTAGAATTTGTTTTTCTCTCCGACAGCTCTGTGCAAAAACCTCCCATAGAGGAGGCTCATTAAATCGTTTCTGAGCAACCCCGCCTACTTGAGGTTTTGTCTATCAAGAAGTGTGCAAGTCGCCCTAAACCTTTAAAAAATGGACGCAGGAATATGCCAGCATGACTAAGGTACAAACTGCATCTCCCTAGCATTTTTTGTTCCAGAGTTATTCCAGAGCGTAGCTGAAAGTTTTTAATTGTCCGGCCTATTTTTTGAATGACCCCCCTTATTGTTAGTTGGAACCCTGACTACGCCACGTCTTTCTATACGCTGTATACACGCACAGTGTACGTCAATTTCTAATGGGTGCCTGCTCGCGCCGTCGCATCTGGCCCCGCCTTAAAAATCGTTCTAGCAATAAGTTTGGTACGAGAGGAAAGCTCTTGAACATGGCAATCCTGTGGTGGTAATATTTTGAAGATTGAGCAGGATACTGGGATCGAAATTACCCGTTGTACATTTTGTTTTTCTCTCCGACAGCTCTGTGCACAAAACTCCCATAGTGGAGGCTGTTGAAATCGTTTCTGAGCAACCCCGCCTACTTGAGGTTTTTTACTATAAAGAAGTGTGCAAGTCGCCCTAAACCTTTAAGAAATGGACGCAGGAATATGCCAGCATGACTAAGGTACAGACTGCATCTCCCTAGCATTTTTTTGTTCCAGAGTTATTCCAGAGAGTAGCTGAAAGTTTTTAATTGTCCGGCCTATTTTTTAATGACCCCCTTATTGTTGGTTGGAACCCTGACTGCGCCGTGTCTTTCTATACGCTGTTTACACGCACAGTTTTACGTCAATTTCTAATGGGTGCCTGCTCGCGCCGTCGCATCTGGCCCCGCCTTATAAATCGTCAGAGCAATATGTTTGGTACGAGAGGAAAGCCCTTGAACATGGCAATCCTGTGGTGGTAAAATTTTGAAGATTGAGCAGGATACTGGGATCGAAATTGCCCGTTGTACATTTTGTTTTTCTCTCCGACAGCTCTGTGCACAAAACTCCCATAGTGGAGGCTGTTGAAATCGTTTCTGAGCAACCCCGCCTACTTGAAGTTTTGTCTATCAAGAAGTGTGCAAGTCGCCCTAAACCTATCAAAAATGGACGCAGGAATATGCCAGCATGACTAAGGTACAAACTGCATCTCCCTAGCATTTTTTGTTCCAGAGTTATTCCAGAGCGAAGCTGAAAGTTTTTAATTGTCCGGCCTATTTTTTGAAGGACCCCTTTATTGTTGGTTGGAATCCTGACTGCGCCGTGTCTTTGTATACGCTGTATACACGCACAGTTTTACGTCAATTTCTAATGGGTGCCTGCTCGCGCCGTCGCATCTGGCCCCGCCTTATAAATCGTCAGAGCAATATGTTTGGTACGAGAGGAAAGCCCTTGAACATGGCAATCCTGTGGTGGTAAAATTTTGAAGATTGAGCAGGATACTGGGATCGAAATTGCCCGTTGTACATTTTGTTTTTCTCTCCGACAGCTCTGTGCACAAAACTCCCATAGTGGAGGCTGTTGAAATCGTTTCTGAGCAACCCCGCCTACTTGAGGTTTTTTACTATAAAGAAGTGTGCAAGTCGCCCTAAACCTTTAAGAAATGGACGCAGGAATATGCCAGCATGACTAAGGTACAGACTGCATCTCCCTAGCATTTTTTTGTTCCAGAGTTATTCCAGAGAGTAGCTGAAAGTTTTTAATTGTCCGGCCTATTTTTTTAATGACCCCCTTATTGTTGGTTGGAACCCTGACTGCGCCGTGTCTTTCTATACGCTGTTTACACGCACAGTTTTACGTCAATTTCTAATGGGTGCCTGCTCGCGCCGTCGCATCTGGCCCCGCCTTATAAATCGTCAGAGCAATATGTTTGGTACGAGAGGAAAGCCCTTGAACATGGCAATCCTGTGGTGGTAAAATTTTGAAGATTGAGCAGGATACTGGGATCGAAATTGCCCGTTGTACATTTTGTTTTTCTCTCCGACAGCTCTGTGCACAAAACTCCCATAGTGGAGGCTGTTGAAATCGTTTCTGAGCAACCCCGCCTACTTGAAGTTTTGTCTATCAAGAAGTGTGCAAGTCGCCCTAAACCTATCAAAAATGGACGCAGGAATATGCCAGCATGACTAAGGTACAAACTGCATCTCCCTAGCATTTTTTGTTCCAGAGTTATTCCAGAGCGAAGCTGAAAGTTTTTAATTGTCCGGCCTATTTTTTGAAGGACCCCTTTATTGTTGGTTGGAATCCTGACTGCGCCGTGTCTTTGTATACGCTGTATACACGCACAGTTTTACGTCAATTTCTAATGGGTGCCTGCTCGCGCCGTCGCATCTGGCCCCGCCTTATAAATCGTCAGAGCAATATGTTTGGTACGAGAGGAAAGCCCTTGAACATGGCAATCCTGTGGTGGTAAAATTTTGAAGATTGAGCAGGATACTGGGATCGAAATTGCCCGTTGTACATTTTGTTTTTCTCTCCGACAGCTCTGTGCACAAAACTCCCATAGTGGAGGCTGTTGAAATCGTTTCTGAGCAACCCCGCCTACTTGAAGTTTTGTCTATCAAGAAGTGTGCAAGTCGCCATAAACCTATAAAAAATGGACGCAAGAATATGCCAGCATGACTAAGGTACAAACTGCATCTCCCTAGCATTTTTTGTTCCAGAGTTATTCCAGAGCGTAGCTGAAAGTTTTTAATTGTCCGGCCTATTTTTTGAATGACCCCCCTTATTGTTAGTTGGAACCCTGACTACGCCACGTCTTTCTATACGCTGTATACACGCACAGTGTACGTCAATTTCTAATGGGTGCCTGCTCGCGCCGTCGCATCTGGCCCCGCCTTAAAAATCGTTCTAGCAATAAGTTTGGTACGAGAGGAAAGCTCTTGAACATGGCAATCCTGTGGTGGTAATATTTTGAAGATTGAGCAGGATACTGGGATCGAAATTACCCGTTGTACATTTTGTTTTTCTCTCCGACAGCTCTGTGCACAAAACTCCCATAGTGGAGGCTGTTGAAATCGTTTCTGAGCAACCCCGCCTACTTGAGGTTTTTTACTATAAAGAAGTGTGCAAGTCGCCCTAAACCTTTAAGAAATGGACGCAGGAATATGCCAGCATGACTAAGGTACAGACTGCATCTCCCTAGCATTTTTTTGTTCCAGAGTTATTCCAGAGAGTAGCTGAAGGTTTTTAATTGTCCGGCCTATTTTTTTAATGACCCCCTTATTGTTGGTTGGAACCCTGACTGCGCCGTGTCTTTCTATACGCTGTTTACACGCACAGTTTTACGTCAATTTCTAATGGGTGCCTGCTCGCGCCGTCGCATCTGGCCCCGCCTTATAAATCGTCAGAGCAATATGTTTGGTACGAGAGGAAAGCCCTTGAACATGGCAATCCTGTGGTGGTAAAATTTTGAAGATTGAGCAGGATACTGGGATCGAAATTGCCCGTTGTACATTTTGTTTTTCTCTCCGACAGCTCTGTGCACAAAACTCCCATAGTGGAGGCTGTTGAAATCGTTTCTGAGCAACCCCGCCTACTTGAAGTTTTGTCTATCAAGAAGTGTGCAAGTCGCCCTAAACCTATCAAAAATGGACGCAGGAATATGCCAGCATGACTAAGGTACAAACTGCATCTCCCTAGCATTTTTTGTTCCAGAGTTATTCCAGAGCGAAGCTGAAAGTTTTTAATTGTCCGGCCTATTTTTTGAAGGACCCCTTTATTGTTGGTTGGAATCCTGACTGCGCCGTGTCTTTGTATACGCTGTATACACGCACAGTTTTACGTCAATTTCTAATGGGTGCCTGCTCGCGCCGTCGCATCTGGCCCCGCCTTATAAATCGTCAGAGCAATATGTTTGGTACGAGAGGAAAGCCCTTGAACATGGCAATCCTGTGGTGGTAAAATTTTGAAGATTGAGCAGGATACTGGGATCGAAATTGCCCGTTGTACATTTTGTTTTTCTCTCCGACAGCTCTGTGCACAAAACTCCCATAGTGGAGGCTGTTGAAATCGTTTCTGAGCAACCCCGCCTACTTGAAGTTTTGTCTATCAAGAAGTGTGCAAGTCGCCATAAACCTATAAAAAATGGACGCAGGAATATGCCAGCATGACTAAGGTACAAACTTCATCTCCCTAGCATTTTTTGTTCCAGAGTTATTCCAGAGCGAAGCTGAAAGTTTTTAATTGTCCGGCCTATTTTTTGAATGACCCCCTTATTGTTGGTTGGAACCCTGACTGCGCCGTGTCTTTGTATTGCTGTATACACGCACAGTGTACGTCAATTTCTAATGGGTGCCTGCTCGCGCCGTCGCATCTGGCCTCGCCTTAAAAATCGTCAGAGCAATAGGTTTGGTACGAGAGGAAAGCCCTTGAACATGGCAATCCTGTGGTGGTAAAATTTTGAAGATTGAGCAGGAAACTGGGATCGAAATTACCCGTTGTACATTTTGTTTTTCTCTCCGACAGCTCTGTGCACAAAACTCCCATAGTGGAGGCTCATGAAATCGTTTCTGAGCAACCCCGCCTAATTGAGGTTTTGTCTATCAAGAAGTGTGCAAGTCGCCCTAAACCTTTTAAAAATGGACGCAGGAATATGCCAGCATGACTAAGGTACAAACTGCATCTCCCTATCATTTTTTGTTCCAAAGTTATTTCAGAGCGTAGCTGAAAGTTTTTAATTGTCCGGCCTATTTTTTGAATGACCCCCTTATTGTTGGTTGGAACCCTGACTGCGCCGTGTCTTTGTATCCGCTGTATACACGCACAGTGTACGTCAATTTCTAATGGGTGCCTGCTCGCGCCGTCGCATCTGGCCCCGCCTTAAAAATCGTTAGAGCAATAAGTTTGGTACGAGAGGAAAGCCCTTGAACATGGCAATCCTGTGGTGGTAATATTTTGAAGTTTGAGCAGGATACTGGGATCGAAATTACCCGTTGTACATTTTGTTTTTCTCTCCGACAGCTCTGTGCACAAAACTCCCTTAGTGGAGGCTGTTGAAATCGTTTCTGAGCAACCCCGCCTACTTGAGGTTTTGTCTATCAAGAAGTGTGCAAGTCGCCATAAACCTTTAAAAAAAATGGACGCAGGAATATGCCAGCATGACTAAGGTACAAACTGCATCTCCCTAGCATTTTTTGTTCCAGAGTTATTCCAGAGCATAGCTGAAAGTTTTTCATTGTCCGGCCTATTTTTTGAATGACCCCCCTCATCGTTGGTTGGAACCCTGACTGCGCCGTGTCTTTCTATACGCTATATACACGCACAGTGTACGTCAATTTCTAATGGGTGCCTGCTCGCGCCGTCCCATCTGGCCCCGCCTTAAAATCGTCAGAGCAATAAGTTTGGTACGAGAGGAAAGCCCTTGAATATGGCAATCCTGTGGTGGTAAAATTTTGAAGATTGAGCAGGATACTGGGATCGAAATTACCCGTTGTACATTTTCTTTTTCTCTCCGACAGCTCTGTGCACAAAACTCCCATAGTGGAGGCTGTTGAAATCATTTCTGAGCAACCCCGCCTACTTGAAGTTTTGTCTATCAAGAAGTGTGCAAGTCGCCCTAAACCTTGAAAAAATGGACGCAGGAATATGCCAGCATGACTAAGGTACAAACTGCATCTCCCTAGCATTTTTTGTTCTAGAGTTATTCCAGAGCGTAGCTGAAAGTTTTTAATTGTCCGGCCTATTTTGAATGACCCCCTTATTGTTGGTTGGAACCCTGACTGCGCCGTGTCTTTCTATACGCTGTATACACGCAAAGATTACGTCAATTTCTAATGGGTGCCTGCTCGCGCCGTCGCATCTGGCCTCGCCTTAAAAATCGTCAGAGCAATAAGTTTGGTACGAGAGGAAAGCCCTTGAATATGGCAATCCTGTGGTGGTAATATTTTGAAGATTGAGCAGGATACTGGGATCGAAATTACCCGTTGTACATTTTGTTTTTCTCTCCGACAGCTCTGTGCACAAAACTCCCATAGTGGAGGCTGTTGAAATCGTTTCTGAGCAACCCCGCCTACTTGAGGTTATTTCTATCAAGAAGTGTGCAAGTCGCCCTAAACCTTTAAAAAATGGACGCAGGAATATGCCAGCATGACTAAGGTACAAACTGCATCTCCCTAGCATTTTTTGTTCCAGAGTTATTCCAGAGCGTAGCTGAAAGTTTTTAATTGTCCGGCCTATTTTTTGAATGACCCCCCTTATTGTTAGTTGGAACCCTGACTACGCCACGTCTTTCTATACGCTGTATACACGCACAGTGTACGTCAATTTCTAATGGGTGCCTGCTCGCGCCGTCGCATCTGGCCCCGCCTTAAAAATCGTTCTAGCAATAAGTTTGGTACGAGAGGAAAGCCCTTGAACATGGCAATCCTGTGGTGGTAATATTTTGAAGATTGAGCAGGATACTGGGATCGAAATTACCCGTTGTACATTTTGTTTTTCTCTCCGACAGCTCTGTGCACAAAACTCCCATAGTGGAGGCAGTTGAAATCGTTTCTGAGCAACCCCGCCTATTTGAGGTTTTTTACTATAAAGAAGTGTGCAAGTCGCCCTAAACCTTTAAGAAATGGACGCAGGAATATGCCAGCATGACTAAGGTACAGACTGCATCTCCCTAGCATTTTTTTGTTCCAGAGTTATTCCAGAGAGTAGCTGAAAGTTTTTAATTGTCCGGCCTATTTTTTTAATGACCCCCTTATTGTTGGTTGGAACCCTGACTGCGCCGTGTCTTTCTATACGCTGTTTACACGTGTAGTGTACGTCAATTTCTAATGGGTGCCTGCTCGCGCCGTCGCATCTGGCCCCGCCTTAAAAATCGTCAGAGCAATAAGTTTTGTACGAGAGGAAAGCCCTTGAACATGTCAATCCTGTGGTGGTAAAATTTTGAAGATTGAGCAGGATACTGGGATCGAAATTACCCGTGGTTGTACATTTTGTTTTTCTCTCCGACAGCTCTGTGCACAAAACTCCCATAGTGGAGGCTGTTGAAATCGTTTCTGAGCAACCCCGCCTACTTGAAGTTTTGTCTATCAAGAAGTGTGCAAGTCGCCCTAAACCTATAAAAAATGGACGCAGGAATATGCCAGCATGACTAAGGTACAAACTGCATCTCCCTAGCATTTTTTGTTCCAGAGTTATTCCAGAGCGAAGCTGAAAGTTTTTAATTGTCCGGCCTATTTTTTGAAGGACCCCTTTATTGTTGGTTGGAATCCTGACTGCGCCGTGTCTTTGTATACGCTGTATACACGCACAGTTTTACGTCAATTTCTAATGGGTGCCTGCTCGCGCCGTCGCATCTGGCCCCGCCTTATAAATCGTCAGAGCAATATGTTTGGTACGAGAGGAAAGCCCTTGAACATGGCAATCCTGTGGTGGTAAAATTTTGAAGATTGAGCAGGACACTGGGATCGAAATTGCCCGTTGTACATTTTGTTTTTCTCTCCGACAGCTCTGTGCACAAAACTCCCATAGTGGAGGCTGTTGAAATCGTTTCTGAGCAACCCCGCCTACTTGAAGTTTTGTCTATCAAGAAGTGTGCAAGTCGCCATAAACCTATAAGAAATGGACGCAGGAATATGCCAGCATGACTAAGGTACAAACTGCATCTCCCTAGCATTTTTTGTTCCAGAGTTATTCCAGAGCGAAGCTGAAAGTTTTTAATTGTCCGGCCTATTTTTTGAATGACCCCCTTATTGTTGGTTGGAACCCTGACTGCGCCGTGTCTTTGTATCACCGTATACACGCACAGTGTACGTCAATTTCTAATGGGTGCCTGCTCGCGCCGTCGCATCTGGCCCCGCCTTAAAAATCGTTAGAGCAATAAGTTTGGTACGAGAGGAAAGCCCTTGAACATGGCAATCCTGTGGTGGTAATATTTTGAAGATTGAGCAGGATACTGGGATCGAAATAACCCGTAGTACATTTTGTTTTTCTCTCCGACAGTTCTGTGTACAAAACTCCCATAGTGGAGGCTGTTGAAATCGTTTCTGAGCAACCCCGCCTAATTGAGGTTTTGTCTATCAAGAAGTGTGCAAATCGCCCTAAACCTTTTAAAAATGAACGCAGGAATATGCCAGCATGACTAAGGTACAAACTGCATCTCCCTATCATTTTTTGTTCCAGAGTTATTCCAGAGCGAAGCTGAAAGTTTTCAATTGTCCGGCCTATTTTTTGAATGACCCCCTTATTGTTGGTTGGAACCCTGACTGCGCCGTGTCTTTCTATCCGCTGTATACACGCACAGTGTACGTCAATTTCTAATGGGTGCCTGCTCGCGCCGTCGCATCTGGCCCCGCTATAAAAATCGTTAGAGCAATAAGTTTGGTACGAGAGGAAAGCCCTTGAACATGGCAATCCTGTGGTGGTAAAATTTTGAAGATTGAGCAGGATACTGGGATCGAAATTACCCGTTGTACAATTTGTTTTTCTCTCCGACAGCTCTGTGCACAAAACTCCCATAGTGGAGGCTGTTGAAATCGTTTCTGAGCAACCCTGCCTAATTGAGGTTTTGTCTATCAAGAAGTGTGCAAGTCGCCCTAAACATTTTAAAAATGGACGCAGGAATATGCCAGCATGACTAAGGTACAAACTGCATCTCCCTATCATTTTTTGTTCCAGAGTTATTCCAGAGCGTAGCTGAAAGTTTTTAATTGTCCGGCCTATTTTTTGAATGACCCCCTTATTGTTGGTTGGAACCCTGACTGCGCCGTGTCTTTGTATCCGCTGTATACACGCACAGTGTACGTCAATTTCTAATGGGTGCCTGCTCGCGCCGTCGCATCTGGACCCGCCTTAAAAATCGTTAGAGCAATAAGTTTGGTACGAGAGGAAAGCCCTTGAACATGGCAATCCTGTGGTGGTAATATTTTGAAGATTGAGCAGGATACTGGGATCGAAATTACCCGTTGTACATTTTGTTTTTCTCTCCGACAGTTCAGTGTACAAAACTCCCATAGTGGAGGCTGTTGAAATCGTTTCTGAGCAACCCCGCCTAATTGAGGTTTTGTCTATCAAGAAGTGTGCAAATCGCCCTAAACCTTTTAAAAATGAACGCAGGAATATGCCAGCATGACTAAGGTACAAACTGCATCTCCCTATCATTTTTTGTTCCAGAGTTATTCCAGAGCGTAGCTGAAAGTTTTTAATTGTCCGGCCTATATTTTGAATGACCCCCTTATTGTTGGTTGGAACCCTGACTGCGCCGTGTCTTTGTATCCGCTGTATACACGCACAGTGTACGTCAATTTCTAATGGGTGCCTGCTCGCGCCGTCGCATCTGGCCCCGCCTTAAAAATCGTTAGAGCAATAAGTTTGGTACGAGAGGAAAGCCCTTGAACATGGCAATCCTGTGGTGGTAATATTTTGAAGATTGAGCAGGATACTGGGATCGAAATTACCCGTTGTACATTTTGTTTTTCTCTCCGACAGCTCTGTGCACAAAACTCCCATAGTGGAGGCTGTTGAAATCGTTTCTGAGCAACCCCGCCTACTTGAAGTTTTGTCTATCAAGAAGTGTGCAAGTCGCCCTAAACCTATAAAGAATGGACGCAGGAATATGCCAGCATGACTAAGGTACAAACTGCATCTCCGTAGCATTTTTTGTTCCAGAGTTATTCCAGAGCGAAGCTGAAAGTTTTTAATTGTCCGGCCTATTTTTTGAAGGACCCCTTTATTGTTGGTTGGAATCCTGACTGCGCCGTGTCTTTGTATACGCTGTATACACGCACAGTTTTACGTCAATTTCTAATGGGTGCCTGCTCGCGCCGTCGCAACTGGCCCCGCCTTATAAATCGTCAGAGCAATATGTTTGGTACGAGAGGAAAGCCCTTGAACATGGCAATCCTGTGGTGGTAAAATTTTGAAGATTGAGCAGGATACTGGGATCGAAATTGCCCGTTGTACATTTTGTTTTTCTCTCCGACAGCTCTGTGCACAAAACTCCCATAGTGGAGGCTTTTGAAATCGTTTCTGAGCAACCCCGCCTAATTGAGGTTTTGTCTATCAAGAAGTGTGCAAGTCGCCCTAAACCTTTTAAAAATGGACGCAGGAATATGCCAGCATGACTAAGGTACAAACTGCATCTCCCTATCATTTTTTGTTCCAAAGTTATTTCAGAGCGTAGCTGAAAGTTTTTAATTGTCCGGCCTATTTTTTGAATGACCCCCTTATTGTTGGTTGGAACCCTGACTGCGCCGTGTCTTTGTATCCGCTGTATACACGCACAGTTTTACGTCAATTTCTAATGGGTGCCTGCTCGCGCCGTCGCAACTGGCCCCGCCTTATAAATCGTCAGAGCAATATGTTTGGTACGAGAGGAAAGCCCTTGAACATGGCAATCCTGTGGTGGTAAAATTTTGAAGATTGAGCAGGATACTGGGATCGAAATTGCCCGTTGTACATTTTGTTTTTCTCTCCGACAGCTCTGTGCACAAAACTCCCATAGTGGAGGCTGTTGAAATCGTTTCTGAGCAACCCCGCCTACTTGAAGTTTTGTCTATCAAGAAGTGTGCAAGTCGCCATAAACCTATAAAAAATGGACGCAGGAATATGCCAGCATGACTAAGGTACAAACTGCATCTCCCTAGCATTTTTTGTTCCAGAGTTATTCCAGAGCGAAGCTGAAAGTTTTTAATTGTCAGGCCTATTTTTTGAATGACCCCGTTATTGTTGGTTGGAACCCTGACTGCGCCGTGTCTTTCTATACGCTGTATACACGCACAGTGTACGTCAATTTCTAATGGGTGCCTGCTCGCGCCGTCCCATCTGGCCCCGCCTTAAAATCGTCAGAGCAATAAGTTTGGTACGAGAGGAAAGCCGTGAACATGGCAATCCTGTGGTGGTAAAATTTTGAAGATTGAGCAGGATACTGGGATCGAAATTACCCGTTGTACAATTTGTTTTTCTCTCCGACAGCTCTGTGCACAAAACTCCCATAGTGGAGGCTCATGAAATCGTTTCTGAGCAACCCCGCCTACTTGAGGTTTTGTCTATCAAGAAGTGTGCAAGTCGCCCTAAACCTTTAAAAAATGGACGCAGGAATATGCCAGCATGACTAAGGTACAAACTGCATCTCCCTAGCATTTTTTGTTCCAGAGTTATTCCAGAGCGTAGCTGAAAGTTTTTAATTGTCCGGCCTATTTTTTGAATGACCCCCCTTATTGTTAGTTGGAACCCTGACTACGCCACGTCTTTCTATACGCTGTATACACGCACAGTGTACGTCAATTTCTAATGGGTGCCTGCTCGCGCCGTCGCATCTGGCCCCGCCTTAAAAATCGTTCTAGCAATAAGTTTGGTACGAGAGGAAAGCCCTTGAACATGGCAATCCTGTGGTGGTAATATTTTGAAGATTGAGCAGGATACTGGGATCGAAATTACCCGTTGTACATTTTGTTTTTCTCTCCGACAGCTCTGTGCACAAAACTCCCATAGTGGAGGCTGTTGAAATCGTTTCTGAGCAACCCCGCCTACTTGAGGTTTTTTACTATAAAGAAGTGTGCAAGTCGCCCTAAACCTTTAAGAAATGGACGCAGGAATATGCCAGCATGACTAAGGTACAGACTGCATCTCCCTAGCATTTTTTTGTTCCAGAGTTATTCCAGAGAGTAGCTGAAAGTTTTTAATTGTCCGGCCTATTTTTTTAATGACCCCCTTATTGTTGGTTGGAACCCTGACTGCGCCGTGTCTTTCTATACGCTGTTTACACGTGTAGTGTACGTCAATTTCTAATGGGTGCCTGCTCGCGCCGTCGCATCTGGCCCCGCCTTAAAAATCGTCAGAGCAATAAGTTTTGTACGAGAGGAAAGCCCTTGAACATGTCAATCCTGTGGTGGTAAAATTTTGAAGATTGAGCAGGATACTGGGATCGAAATTACCCGTGGTTGTACATTTTGTTTTTCTCTCCGACAGCTCTGTGCACAAAACTCCCATAATGGAGGCTGTTGAAATCGTTTCTGAGCAACCCCGCCTACTTGAGGTTTTTTCTATAAAGAAGTGTGCAAGTCGCCCTAAACCTTTAAAAAATGGACGCAGGAATATGCCAACATGACTAAGGTACAAACTGCATCTCCCTAGCATTTTTTGTTCCAGAGTTATTCCAGAGCGTAGCTGAAAGTTTTTAATTGTCCGGCCTATTTTTTGAATGACCCCCCTTATTGTTAGTTGGAACCCTGACTACGCCACGTCTTTCTATACGCTGTATACACGCACAGTGTACGTCAATTTCTAATGGGTGCCTGCTCGCGCCGTCGCATCTGGCCCGGCCTTAAAAATCGTTCTAGCAATAAGTTTGGTACGAGAGGAAAGCCCTTGAACATGGCAATCCTGTGGTGGTAATATTTTGAAGATTGAGCAGGATACTGGGATCGAAATTACCCGTTGTACATTTTGTTTTTCTCTCCGACAGCTCTGTGCACAAAACTCCCATAGTGGAGGCTGTTGAAATCGTTTCTGAGCAACCCCGCCTACTTGAGGTTTTTTACTATAAAGAAGTGTGCAAGTCGCCCTAAACCTTTAAGAAATGGACGCAGGAATATGCCAGCATGACTAAGGTACAGACTGCATCTCCCTAGCATTTTTTTGTTCCAGAGTTATTCCAGAGAGTAGCTGAAAGTTTTTAATTGTCCGGCCTATTTTTTTAATGACCCCCTTATTGTTGGTTGGAACCCTGACTGCGCCGTGTCTTTCTATACGCTGTTTACACGTGTAGTGTACGTCAATTTCTAATGGGTGCCTGCTCGCGCCGTCGCATCTGGCCCCGCCTTAAAAATCGTCAGAGCAATAAGTTTTGTACGAGAGGAAAGCCCTTGAACATGTCAATCCTGTGGTGGTAAAATTTTGAAGATTGAGCAGGATACTGGGATCGAAATTACCCGTGGTTGTACATTTTGTTTTTCTCTCCGACAGCTCTGTGCACAAAACTCCCATAATGGAGGCTGTTGAAATCGTTTCTGAGCAACCCCGCCTACTTGAGGTTTTTTCTATAAAGAAGTGTGCAAGTCGCCCTAAACCTTTAAAAAATGGACGCAGGA
Source organism: Asterias amurensis (assembly GCF_032118995.1). NCBI lineage: Eukaryota > Metazoa > Echinodermata > Asteroidea > Forcipulatida > Asteriidae > Asterias > Asterias amurensis. The sequence goes on along the minus strand of NC_092650.1, from coordinate 6,020,658 downwards.
ATATGCCAGCATGACTAAGGTACAAACTGCATCTCCCTAGCATTTTTTGTTCCAGAGTTATTCCAGAGCGTAGCTGAAAGTTTTTAATTGTCCGGCCTATTTTTTGAATGAGCCCCTTATTGTTGGTTGGAACCCTGACTGCGCCGTGTCTTTCTATACGCTGTATACACGCAAAGTGTACGTCAATTTCTAATGGGTGCCTGCTCGCGCCGTCGCATCTGGCCCCGCCTTAAAAATCGTCAGAGCAATAAGTTTGGTACGAGAGGAAAGCCCTTGAACATGGCAATCCTGTGGTGGTAAAATTTTGAAGATTGAGCAGGATACTGGGATCGAAATTACCCGTTGTACATTTTGTTTTTCTCTCCGACAGCTCTGTGCACAAAACTCCCATAGTGGAGGCTGTTGAAATCGTTTCTGAGCAACCCCGCCTACTTGAGGTTTTGTCTATCAAGAAGTGTGCAAATCGCCCTAAACCTTTAAAAAATGGACGCAGGAATATGCCAGCATGACTAAGGTACAAACTGCATCTCCCTATCATTTTTTGTTCCAGAGTTATTCCAGAGCGTAGCTGAAAGTTTTTAATTGTCCGGCCTATTTTTTGAATGACCCCCTTATTGTTGGTTGGAACCCTGACTGCGCCGTGTCTTTGTATCCGCTGTATACACGCACAGTGTACGTCAATTTCTAATGGGTGCCTGCTCGCGCCGTCGCATCTGGCCCCGCCTTAAAAATCGTTAGAGCAATAAGTTTGGTACGAGAGGAAAGCCCTTGAACATGGCAATCCTGTGGTGGTAATATTTTGAAGATTGAGTAGGATACTGGGATCGAAATTACCCGTTGTACATTTTGTTTTTCTCTCCGACAGCTCTGTGCACAAAACTCCCATAGTGGAGGCTGTTGAAATCGTTTCTGAGCAACCCCGCCTACTTGAAGTTTTGTCTATCAAGAAGTGTGCAAGTCGCCCTAAACCTTTTAAAAATGGACGCAGGAATATGCCAGCATGACTAAGGTACAAACTGCATCTCCCTAGCATTTTTTGTTCCAGAGTTATTCCAGAGCGTAGCTGAAAGTTTTTAATTGTCCGGCCTATTTTTTAAAGGACCCCTTTATTGTTGGTTGGAATCCTGACTGCGCCGTGTCTTTGTATACGCTGTATACACGCACAGTTTTACGTCAATTTCTAATGGGTGCCTGCTCGCGCCGTCGCATCTGGGCCCGCCTTATAAATCGTCAGAGCAATATGTTTGGTACGAGAGGAAAGCCCTTGAACATGGCAATCCTGTGGTGGTAAAATTTTAAAGATTGAGCAGGATACTGGGATCGAAATTGCCCGTTGTACATTTTTGTTTTTCTCTCCGACAGCTCTGTGCACAAAACTCCCATAGTGGAGGCTGTTGAAATCGTTTCTGAGCAACCCCGCCTACTTGAAGTTTTGTCTATCAAGAAGTGTGCAAGTCGCCCTAAACCTATAAAAAATGGACGCAAGAATATGCCAGCATGACTAAGGTACAAACTGCATCTCCCTAGCATTTTTTGTTCCAGAGTTATTCCAGAGCGAAGCTGAAAGTTTTTAATTGTCCGGCCTATTTTTTGAATGACCCCCTTATTGTTGGTTGGAACCCTGACTGCGCCGTGTCTTTGTATCCGCTGTATACACGCACAGTGTACGTCAATTTCTAATGGGTGCCTGCTCGCGCCGTCGCATCTGGCCCCGCCTTAAAAATCGTTAGAGCAATAAGTTTGGTACGAGAGGAAAGCCCTTGAACATGGCAATCCTGTGGTGGTAATATTTTGAAGTTTGAGCAGGATACTGGGATCGAAATTACCCGTTGTACATTTTGTTTTTCTCTCCGACAGCTCTGTGCACAAAACTCCCTTAGTGGAGGCTGTTGAAATCGTTTCTGAGCAACCCCGCCTACTTGAGGTTTTGTCTATCAAGAAGTGTGCAAGTCGCCATAAACCTTTAAGAAATGGACGCAGGAATATGCCAGCATGACTAAGGTACAAACTGCATCTCCCTAGCATTTTTTGTTCCAGAGTTATTCCAGAGCGTAGATGAAAGTTTTTAATTGTCCGGCCTATTTTTTGAATGACCCCCCTTATTGTTAGTTGGAACCCTGACTACGCCGTGTCTTTCTATACGCTGTTTACACGTATAGTGTACGTCAATTTCTAATGGGTGCCTGCTCGCGCCGTCGCATCTGGCCCCGCCTTAAAAATCATCAGAGCAATAAGTTTGGTACGAGAGGAAAGCCCTTGAACATGGCAATCCTGTGGTGGTAAAATTTTGAAGATTGAGCAGGATACTGGGATCGAAATTACCCCTTGTACATTTTGTTTTTCTCTCCGACAGCTCTGTGCACAAAACCACCATAATGGAGGCTGTTGAAATCGTTTCTGAGCAACCCCGCCTACTTGAGGTTTTTTCTATAAAGAAGTGTGCAAGTCGCCCTAAACCTTTAAAAAATGGACGCAGGAATATGCCAACATGACTTAGGTACAAACTGCATCTCCCTAGCATTTTTTGTTCCAGAGTTATTCCAGAGCGTAGCTGGAAGTTTTTAATTGTCCGGCCTATTTTTTGAATGAGCCCCTTATTGTTGGTTGGAACCCTGACTGCGCCGTGTCTTTCTATATGCTGTATACACGCACAGTGTACGTCAATTTCTAATGGGTGCCTGCTCGCGCCGTCGCATCTGGCCCCGCCTTAAAAATCGTTAGAGCAATAAATTTGGTACGAGAGGAAAGCCCTTAAACATGGCAATCCTGTGGTGGTAAACTTTTGAAGATTGAGCAGGATACTGGGATCGAAATTACCCGTTGTACATTTTGTTTTTCTCTCCGACAGCTCTGTGCACAAAACTCCCATAGTGGAGGCTGTTGAAATCGTTTCTGAGCAACCCCGCCTACTTGAGGTTTTTTTCTATAAAGAAGTGTGCAAGTCGCCCTAAACCTTTAAGAAATGGACGCAGGAATATGCCAGCATGACTAAGGTACAGACTGCATCTCCCTACCATTTTTTTGTTCCAGAGTTATTCCAGAGAGTAGCGGAAAGTTTTTAATTGTCCGGCCTATTTTTTTAATGACCCCCTTATTGTTGGTTGGAACCCTGACTGCGCCGTGTCTTTGTATACGCTGTATACACGCACAGTGTACGTCAATTTCTAATGGGTGCCTGCTCGCGCCGTCGCATCTGGTCCCGCCTTAAAAATCGTTAGAGCAATACATTTGGTAAGAGAGGAAAGCCCTTGAACATGGCAATCCTGTGGTGGTAATATTTTGAAGATTGAGCAGGATACTGGGATCGAAGTTACCCGTTGTACATTTTGTTTTTCTCTCCGACAGCTCTGTGCACAAAACTCCCATAGTGGAGGCTGTTGAAATCGTTTCTGAGCAACCCCGCCTACTTGAGGTTTTGTCTATCAAGAAGTGTGCAAGTCGCCCTAAACCTTTAAGAAATGGACGCAGGAATATGCCAGCATGACTAAGGTACAGACTGCATCTCCCTAGCATATTTTGTTCCAGAGTTATTCCAGAGCGTAGCTGAAAGTTTTTAATTGTCCGGCCTATTTTTTGAATGACCCCCTTATTGTTGGTTGGAACCCTGACTGCGCCGTGTCTTTCTATACGCTGTATACACGCAAAGTGTACGTCAATTTCTAATGGGTGCCTGCTCGCGCCGTCGCATCTGGCCTCGCCTTAAAAATCGTCAGAGCAATAAGTTTGGTACGAGAGGAAAGCCCTTGAACATGGCAATCCTGTGGTGGTAAAATTTTGAAGATTGAGCAGGATACTGTGATCGAAATTACCCGTTGTACATTTTGTTTTTCTCTCCGACAGCTCTGTGCACAAAACTCCCATAGTGGAGGCTGTTGAAATCGTTTCTGAGCAACCCCGCCTACTTGAGGTTTTGTCTATCAAGAAGTGTGCAAGTCGCCCTAAACCTTTTAAAAATGGACGCAGGAATATGCCAGCATGACTAAGGTACAAACTGCATCTCCCTATCATTTTTTGTTCCAAAGTTATTCCAAAGCGTAGCTGAAAGTTTTTAATTGTCCGGCCTATTTTTTGAATGACCCCCTTATTGTTGGTTGGAACCCTGACTACGCCACGTCTTTCTATACGCTGTATACACGCACAGTGTACGTCAATTTCTAATGGGTGCCTGCTCGCGCCGTCGCATCTGGCCCCGCCTTAAAAATCGTTCTAGCAATAAATTTGGTACGAGAGGAAAGCCCTTGAACATGGCAATCCTGTGGTGGTAATATTTTGAAGATTGAGCAGGATACTGGGATCGAAATTACCCCTTGTACATTTTGTTTTTCTCTCCGACAGCTCTGTGCACAAAACTCCCATAGTGGAGGCTGTTGAAATCGTTTCTGAGCAACCCCGCCTACTTGAGGTTTTTTTCTATAAAGAAGTGTGCAAGTCGCCCTAAACCTTTAAGAAATGGACGCAGGAATATGCCAGCATGACTAAGGTACAGACTGCATCTCCCTAGCATTTTTTTGTTCCAGAGTTATTCCAGAGAGTAGCTGAAAGTTTTTAATTGTCCGGCCTTTTTTTTTAATGACCCCCTTATTGTTGGTTGGAACCCTGACTGCGCCGTGTCTTTCTATACGCTGTTTACACGTATAGTGTACGTCAATTTCTAATGGGTGCCTGCTCGCGCCGTCGCATCTGGCCCCGCCTTAAAAATCGTCAGAGCAATAAGTTTGGTACGAGAGGAAAGCCCTTGAACATGGCAATCCTGTGGTGGTAAAATTTTGAAGATTGAGCAGGATACTGGGATCGAAATTACCCGTGGTTGTACATTTTGTTTTTCTCTCCGACAGCTCTGTGCACAAAACCACCATAATGGAGGCTGTTGAAATCGTTTCTGAGCAACCCCGCCTACTTGAGGTTTTTTCTATAAAGAAGTGTGCAAGTCGCCCTAAACCTTTAAAAAATGGACGCAGGAATATGCCAGCATGACTTAGGTACAAACTGCATCTCCCTAGCATTTTTTGTTCCAGAGTTATTCCAGAGCGTAGCTGGAAGTTTTTAATTGTCCGGCCTATTTTTTGAATGAGCCCCTTATTGTTGGTTGGAACCCTGACTGCGCCGTGTCTTTCTATATGCTGTATACACGCACAGTGTACGTCAATTTCTAATGGGTGCCTGCTCGCGCCGTCGCATCTGGCCCCGCCTTAAAAATCGTTAGAGCAATAAATTTGGTACGAGAGGAAAGCCCTTAAACATGGCAATCCTGTGGTGGTAAACTTTTGAAGATTGAGCAGGATACTGGGATCGAAATTACCCGTTGTACATTTTGTTTTTCTCTCCGACAGCTCTGTGCACAAAACTCCCATAGTGGAGGCTGTTGAAATCGTTTCTGAGCAACCCCGCCTACTTGAGGTTTTTTTCTATAAAGAAGTGTGCAAGTCGCCCTAAACCTTTAAGAAATGGACGCAGGAATATGCCAGCATGACTAAGGTACAGACTGCATCTCCCTACCATTTTTTTGTTCCAGAGTTATTCCAGAGAGTAGCGGAAAGTTTTTAATTGTCCGGCCTATTTTTTTAATGACCCCCTTATTGTTGGTTGGAACCCTGACTGCGCCGTGTCTTTGTATACGCTGTATACACGCACAGTGTACGTCAATTTCTAATGGGTGCCTGCTCGCGCCGTCGCATCTGGTCCCGCCTTAAAAATCGTTAGAGCAATAAATTTGGTACGAGAGGAAAGCCCTTGAACATGGCAATCCTGTGGTGGTAATATTTTGAAGATTGAGCAGGATACTGGGATCGAAGTTACCCGTTGTACATTTTGTTTTTCTCTCCGACAGCTCTGTGCACAAAACTCCCATAGTGGAGGCTGTTGAAATCGTTTCTGAGCAACCCCGCCTACTTGAGGTTTTGTCTATCAAGAAGTGTGCAAGTCGCCCTAAACCTTTAAGAAATGGACGCAGGAATATGCCAGCATGACTAAGGTACAGACTGCATCTCCCTAGCATATTTTGTTCCAGAGTTATTCCAGAGCGTAGCTGAAAGTTTTTAATTGTCCGGCCTATTTTTTGAATGACCCCCTTATTGTTGGTTGGAACCCTGACTGCGCCGTGTCTTTCTATACGCTGTATACACGCAAAGTGTACGTCAATTTCTAATGGGTGCCTGCTCGCGCCGTCGCATCTGGCCCCGCCTTAAAAATCGTCAGAGCAATAAGTTTGGTACGAGAGGAAAGCCCTTGAACATGGCAATCCTGTGGTGGTAAAATTTTGAAGATTGAGCAGGATACTGGGATCGAAATTACCCGTTGTACATTTTGTTTTTCTCTCCGACAGCTCTGTGCACAAAACTCCCATAGTGGAGGCTGTTGAAATCGTTTCTGAGCAACCCCGCCTAATTGACGTTTTGTCTATCAAGAAGTGTGCAAGTCGCCCTAAACCTTAAAAAAATGGACTCAGGAATATGCCAGCATGACTAAGTTACAAACTGAATCTCCCTAGCATGTTTAGTTCCAGAGTTATTCCAGAGCATAGCTGAAAGTTTTTAATTGTCCGGCCTATTTTTTGAATGACCCCCCTCATCGTTGGTTGGAACCCTGACTGCGCCGTGTCTTTCTATACGCTGTATACACGCACAGTGTACGTCAATTTCTAATGGGTGCCTGCTCGCGCCGTCGCATCTGGCCCCGCCTTAAAAATCGTCAGAGCAATCAGTTTGGTACGAGAGGAAAGCCCTTGAACATGGCAATCCTGTGGTGGTAAAATTTTGAAGATTTAGCAGGATACTGGGATCGAAATTACCCGTTGTACAATTTGTTTTTCTCTCCGACAGCTCTGTGCACAAAACTCCCATAGTGGAGGCTCATGAAATCGTTTCTGAGCAACCCCGCCTACTTGAGGTTTTGTCTATCAAGAAGTGTGCAAATCGCCCTAAACCTTTAAAAAATGGACGCAGGAATATGCCAGCATGACTAAGGTACAAACTGCATCTCCCTAGCATTTTTTGTTCCAGAGTTATTCCAGAGCGTAGCTGAAAGTTTTTAATTGTCCGGCCTATTTTTTGAATGACCCCCCTTATTGTTAGTTGGAACCCTGACTACGCCACGTCTTTCTATACGCTGTATACACGCACAGTGTACGTCAATTTCTAATGGGTGCCTGCTCGCGCCGTCGCATCTGGCCCCGCCTTAAAAATCGTTCTAGCAATAAATTTGGTACGAGAGGAAAGCCCTTGAACATGGCAATCCTGTGGTGGTAATATTTTGAAGATTGAGCAGATTACTGGGATCGAAATTACCCGTTGTACATTTTGTTTTTCTCTCCGACAGCTCTGTGCACAAAACTCCCATAGTGGAGGCTGTTGAAATCGTTTCTGAGCAACCCCGCCTACTTGAGGTTTTTTCTATAAAGAAGTATGCAAGTCGCCCTAAACCTTTAAAAAATGGACGCAGGAATATGCCAGCATGACTAAGGTACAAACTGCATCTCCCTGGCAATTTTTGTTCCAGAGTTATTCCAGAGCGTAGCTGAAAGTTTTTAATTGTCCGGCCTATTTTTTGAATGACCCCCTTATTGTTGGTTGGAACCCTGACTGCGCCGTGTCTTTCTATACGCTGTTTACACGTATAGTGTACGTCAATTTCTAATGGGTGCCTGCTCGCGCCGTCGCATCTGGCCCCGCCTTAAAAATCGTCAGAGCAATAAGTTTGATACGAGAGGAAAGCCCGTGAACATGGCAATCCTGTGGTGGTAAAATTTTGAAGATTGAGCAGGATACTGGGATCGAAATTACCCGTTGTACATTTTGTTTTTCTCTCCGACAGCTCTGTGCACAAAACTCCCTTAGTGGAGGCTGTTGAAATCGTTTCTGAGCAACCCCGCCTACTTGAGGTGTTGTCTATCAAGAAGTGTGCAAGTCGCCATAAACCTTTAAAAAAATGGACGCAGGAATATGCCAGCATGACTAAGGTACAAACTGCATCTCCCTAGCATTTTTTGTTCCAGAGTTATTCCAGAGCGTAGCTGGAAGTTTTTAATTGTCCGGCCTTTTTTTTGAATGACCCCTTATTGTTGGTTGGAACCCTGACTGCGCCGTGTCTTTCTATACGCTGTATACACGCACAGTGTACGTCAATTTCTAATGGGTGCCTGCTCACGCCGTCGCATCTGGCCCCGCCTTAAAAATCGTCAGAGCAATAAGTTTGGTACGAGAAGAAAGCCCTTGAACATGGCACTCCTGTGGTGGTAAAATTTTGAAGATTGAGCAGGATACTGGGATCGAACTTACCCGTTGTACATTTTGTTTTTCTCTCCGACAGCTCTGTGCACAAAACTCCCATAGTGGAGGCTGTTGAAATCGTTTCTGAGCAACCCCGCCTAATTGACGTTTTGTCTATCAAGAAGTGTGCAAGTCGCCCTAAACCTTAAAAAAATGGACGCAGGAATATGCCAGCATGACTAAGTTACAAACTGAATCTCCCTAGCATGTTTTGTTCCAGAGTTATTCCAGAGCATAGCTGAAAGTTTTTAATTGTCCGGCCTATTTTTTGAATGACCCCCTTATTGTTGGTTGGAACCCTGACTGCGCCGTGTCTTTGTATACGCTGTATACACGCACAGTGTACGTCAATTTCTAATGGGTGCCTGCTCGCGCCGTCGCATCTGGCCCCGCCTTAAAAATCGTTCTAGCAATAAATTTGGTACGAGAGGAAAGCCCTTGAACATGGCAATCCTGTGGTGGTAATATTTTGTAGATTGAGCAGGATACTGGGATCGAAATTACCCGTTGTACATTTTGTTTTTCTCTCCGACAGCTCTGTGCACAAAACTCCCATAGTGGAGGCTGTTGAAATCGTTTCTGAGCAACCCCGCCTAATTGACGTTTTGTCTATCAAGAAGTGTGCAAGTCGCCCTAAACCTTAAAAAAATGGACGCAGGAATATGCCAGCATGTAAGTTACAAACTGAATCTCCCTAGCATTTTTTGTTCCAGAGTTATTCCAGAGCATAGCTGAAAGTTTTTAATTGTCCGGCCTATTTTTTTAATGACCCCCTTATTGTTGGTTGGAACCCTGACTGCGCCGTGTCTTTCTATACGCTGTATACACGCACAGTGTACGTCAATTTCTAATGGGTGCCTGCTCGCGCCGTCGCTTCTGGCCCCGCCTTAAAAATCGTTCTAGCAATAAATTTGGTACGAGAGGAAAGCCCTTGAACATGGCAATCCTGTGGTGGTAATATTTTGAAGATTGAGCAGGATACTGGGATCGAAATTACCCGTTGTACATTTTGTTTTTCTCTCCGATAGCTCTGTGCACAAAACTCCCATAGTGGAGTCTGTTGAAATCGTTTCTGAGCAACCCCGCCTACTTGAGGTTTTTTCTATAAAGAAGTGTGCAAGTCGCCCTAAACCTTTAAAAAATGGACGCAGGAATATGCCAGCATGACTAAGGTACAAACTGCATCTCCCTTGCATTTTTGTTCCAGAGTTATTCCAGAGCGTAGCTGAAAGTTTTTAATTGTCCGGCCTATTTTTTGAATGACCCCCTTATTGTTGGTTGGAACCCTGACTGCGCCGTGTCTTTCTATACGCTGTTTACACGTATAGTGTACGTCAATTTCTAATGGGTGCCTGCTCGCGCCGTCGCATCTGGCCCCGCCTTAAAAATCGTCAGAGCAATAAGTTTGGTACGAGAGGAAAGCCCGTGAACATGGCAATCCTGTGGTGGTAAAATTTTGAAGATTGAGCAGGATACTGGGATCGAAATTACCCGTTGTACATTTTGTTTTTCTCTCCGACAGCTCTGTGCACAAAACTCCCATAGTGGAGGCTGTTGAAATCGTTTCTGAGCAACCCCGCCTACTTGAGGTTTTTTCTATAAAGAAGTGTGCAAGTCGCCCTAAACCTTTAAAAAATGGACGCAGGAATATGCCAGCATGACTAAGGTACAAACTGCATCTCCCTGGCATTTTTTGTTCCAGAGTTATTCCAGAGCGTAGCTGAAAGTTTTTAATTGTCCGGCCTATTTTTTGAATGACCCCCTTATTGTTGGTTGGAACCCTGACTGCGCCGTGTCTTTCTATACGCTGTTTACACGTATAGTGTACGTCAATTTCTAATGGGTGCCTGCTCGCGCCGTCGCATCTGGCCCCGCCTTAAAAATCGTCAGAGCAATAAGTTTGGTACGAGAGGAAAGCCCTTGAACATGGCAATCCTGTGGTGGTAAAATTTTGAAGATTGAGCAGGATACTGGGATCGAAATTACCCGTTGTACATTTTGTTTTTCTCTCCGACAGCTCTGTGCACAAAACTCCCATAGTGGAGGCTGTTGAAATCGTTTCTGAGCAACCCCGTCTAATTGACGTTTTGTCTATCAAGAGGTGTGCAAGTCGCCCTAAACCTTAAAAAAATGGACGCAGGAATATGCCAGCATGTAAGTTACAAACTGAATCTCCCTAGCATTTTTTGTTCCAGAGTTATTCCAGAGCATAGCTGAAAGTTTTTAATTGTCCGGCCTATTTTTTGAATGACCCCCTTATTGTTGGTTGGAACCCTGACTGCGCCGTGTCTTTGTATACGCTGTATACACGCACAGTGTACGTCAATTTCTAATGGGTGCCTGCTCGCGCCGTCGCATCTGGCCCCGCCTTAAAAATCGTTCTAGCAATAAATTTGGTACGAGAGGAAAGCCCTTGAACATGGCAATCCTGTGGTGGTAATATTTTGAAGATTGAGCAGGATACTGGGATCGAAATTACCCGTTGTACATTTTGTTTTTCTCTCCGATAGCTCTGTGCACAAAACTCCCATAGTGGAGTCTGTTGAAATCGTTTCTGAGCAACCCCGCCTACTTGAGGTTTTTTCTATAAAGAAGTGTGCAAGTCGCCCTAAACCTTTAAAAAATGGACGCAGGAATATGCCAGCATGACTAAGGTACAAACTGCATCTCCCTGGCATTTTTTGTTCCAGAGTTATTCCAGAGCGTAGCTGAAAGTTTTTAATTGTCCGGCCTATTTTTTGAATGACCCCCTTATTGTTGGTTGGAACCCTGACTGCGCCGTGTCTTTCTATACGCTGTTTACACGTATAGTGTACGTCAATTTCTAATGGGTGCCTGCTCGCGCCGTCGCATCTGGCCCCGCCTTAAAAATCGTCAGAGCAATAAGTTTGGTACGAGAGGAAAGCCCGTGAACATGGCAATCCTGTGGTGGTAAAATTTTGAAGATTGAGCAGGATACTGGGATCGAAATTACCCGTTGTACATTTTGTTTTTCTCTCCGACAGCTCTGTGCACAAAACTCCCTTAGTGGAGGCTGTTGAAATCGTTTCTGAGCAAACCCGCCTACTTGAGGTTTTGTCTATCAAGAAGTGTGCAAGTCGCCCTAAACCTTTAAAAAAATGGACGCAGGAATATGCCAGCATGACTAAGGTACAAACTGCATCTCCCTAGCATTTTTTGTTCCAGAGTTATTCCAGAGCGTAGCTGAAAGTTTTTAATTGTCCGGCCTATTTTTTGAATGACCCCCTTATTGTTGGTTGGAACCCTGACTGCGCCGTGTCTTTCTATACGCTGTTTACACGTATAGTGTACGTCAATTTCTAATGGGTGCCTGCTCGCGCCGTCGCATCTGGCCCCGCCTTAAAAATCGTCAGAGCAATAAGTTTGGTACGAGAGGAAAGCCCGTGAACATGGCAATCCTGTGGTGGTAAAATTTTGAAGATTGAGCAGGATACTGGGATCGAAATTACCCGTTGTACATTTTGTTTTTCTCTCCGACAGCTCTGTGCACAAAACTCCCTTAGTGGAGGCTGTTGAAATCGTTTCTGAGCAAACCCGCCTACTTGAGGTTTTGTCTATCAAGAAGTGTGCAAGTCGCCCTAAACCTTTAAAAAAATGGACGCAGGAATATGCCAGCATGACTAAGGTACAAACTGCATCTCCCTAGCATTTTTTGTTCCAGAGTTATTCCAGAGCATAGCTGAAAGTTTGTAATTGTCCGGCCTATTTTTTGAATGACCCCCCTCATCGTTGGTTGGAACCCTGACTGCGCCGTGTCTTTCTATACGCTGTATACACGCACAGTGTACGTCAATTTCTAATGGGTGCCTGCTCGCGCCGTCCCATCTGGCCCCGCCTTAAAATCGTCAGAGCAATAAGTTTGGTACGAGAGGAAAGCCGTGAACATGGCAATCCTGTGGTGGTAAAATTTTGTAGATTGAGCAGGATACTGGGATCGAAATTACCCGTTGTACAATTTGTTTTTCTCTCCGACAGCTCTGTGCACAAAACTCCCATAGTGGAGGCTCATGAAATCGTTTCTGAGCAACCCCGCCTACTTGAGGTTTTGTCTATCAAGAAGTGTGCAAATCGCCCTAAACCTTTAAAAAATGGACGCAGGAATATGCCAGCATGTAAGTTACAAACTGAATCTCCCTAGCATTTTTTGTTCCAGAGTTATTCCAGAGCATAGCTGAAAGTTTTTAATTGTCCGGCCTATTTTTTGAATGACCCCCTTATTGTTGGTTGGAACCCTGACTGCGCCGTGTCTTTGTATACGCTGTATACACGCACAGTGTACGTCAATTTCTAATGGGTGCCTGCTCGCGCCGTCGCATCTGGCCCCGCCTTAAAAATCGTTCTAGCAATAAATTTGGTACGAGAGGAAAGCCCTTGAACATGGCAATCCTGTGGTGGTAATATTTTGAAGATTGAGCAGGATACTGGGATCGAAATTACCCGTTGTACATTTTGTTTTTCTCTCCGATAGCTCTGTGCACAAAACTCCCATAGTGGAGTCTGTTGAAATCGTTTCTGAGCAACCCCGCCTACTTGAGGTTTTTTCTATAAAGAAGTGTGCAAGTCGCCCTAAACCTTTAAAAAATGGACGCAGGAATATGCCAGCATGACTAAGGTACAAACTGCATCTCCCTGGCATTTTTTGTTCCAGAGTTATTCCAGAGAGTAGCTGAAAGTTTTTAATTGTCCGGCCAATTTTTTAAATGACCCCCTTATTGTTGGTTGGAACCCTGACTGCGCCGTGTCTTTCTATACGCTGTTTACACGTATAGTGTACGTCAATTTCTAATGGGTGCCTGCTCGCGCCGTCGCATCTGGCCCCGCCTTAAAAATCGTCAGAGCAATAAGTTTGGTACGAGAGGAAAGCCCGTGAACATGGCAATCCTGTGGTGGTAAAATTTTGAAGATTGAGCAGGATACTGGGATCGAAATTACCCGTTGTACATTTTGTTTTTCTCTCCGACAGCTCTGTGCACAAAACTCCCTTAGTGGAGGCTGTTGAAATCGTTTCTGAGCAACCCCGCCTACTTGAGGTTTTGTCTATCAAGAAGTGTGCAAGTCGCCATAAACCTTTAAAAAAATGGACGCAGGAATATGCCAGCATGACTAAGGTACAAACTGCATCTCCCTAGCATTTTTTGTTCCAGAGTTATTCCAGAGCATAGCTGAAAGTTTGTAATTGTCCGGCCTATTTTTTGAATGACCCCCCTCATCGTTGGTTGGAACCCTGACTGCGCCGTGTCTTTCTATACGCTGTATACACGCACAGTGTACGTCAATTTCTAATGGGTGCCTGCTCGCGCCGTCATATCTGGCCCCGCCTTAAAATCGTCAGAGCAATAAGTTTGGTACGAGAGGAAAGCCGTGAACATGGCAATCCTGTGGTGGTAAAATTTTGTAGATTGAGCAGGATACTGGGATCGAAAATACCCGTTGTACAATTTGTTTTTCTCTCCGACAGCTCTGTGCACAAAACTCCCATAGTGGAGGCTGTTGAAATCGATTCTGAGCAACCCCGCCTACTTGAGGTTTTTTCTATAAAGAAGTGTGCAAGTCGCCCTAAACCTTTAAAAAATGGACGCAGGAATATGCCAGCATGACTAAGGTACAAACTGCATCTCCCTGGCATTTTTTGTTCCAGAGCTATTCCAGAGCGTAGCTGAAAGGTTTTAATTGTCCGGCCTATTTTTTGAATGACCCCCCTTATTGTTAGTTGGAACCCTGACTACGCCACGTCTTTCTATACGCTGTATACACGCACAGTGTACGTCAATTTCTAATGGGTGCCTGCTCGCGCCGTCGCATCTGGCCCCGCCTTAAAAATCGTTCTAGCAATAAATTTGGTACGAGAGGAAAGCCCTTGAACATGGCAATCCTGTGGTGGTAATATTTTGAAGATTGAGCAGGATACTGGGATCGAAATTACCCGTTGTACATTTTGTTTTTCTCTCCGATAGCTCTGTGCACAAAACTCCCATAGTGGAGTCTGTTGAAATCGTTTCTGAGCAACCCCGCCTACTTGAGGTTTTTTCTATAAAGAAGTGTGCAAGTCGCCCTAAACCTTTAAAAAATGGACGCAGGAATATGCCAGCATGACTAAGGTACAAACTGCATCTCCCTGGCATTTTTTGTTCCAGAGTTATTCCAGAGCGTAGCTGAAAGTTTTTAATTGTCCGGCCTATTTTTTGAATGACCCCCTTATTGTTGGTTGGAACCCTGACTGCGCCGTGTCTTTCTATACGCTGTTTACACGTATAGTGTACGTCAATTTCTAATGGGTGCCTGCTCGCGCCGTCGCATCTGGCCCCGCCTTAAAAATCGTCAGAGCAATAAGTTTGGTACGAGAGGAAAGCCCGTGAACATGGCAATCCTGTGGTGGTAAAATTTTGAAGATTGAGCAGGATACTGGGATCGAAATTACCCGTTGTACATTTTGTTTTTCTCTCCGACAGCTCTGTGCACAAAACTCCCTTAGTGGAGGCTGTTGAAATCGTTTCTGAGCAAACCCGCCTACTTGAGGTTTTGTCTATCAAGAAGTGTGCAAGTCGCCCTAAACCTTTAAAAAAATGGACGCAGGAATATGCCAGCATGACTAAGGTACAAACTGCATCTCCCTAGCATTTTTTGTTCCAGAGTTATTCCAGAGCGTAGCTGAAAGTTTTTAATTGTCCGGCCTATTTTTTGAATGACCCCCTTATTGTTGGTTGGAACCCTGACTGCGCCGTGTCTTTCTATACGCTGTTTACACGTATAGTGTACGTCAATTTCTAATGGGTGCCTGCTCGCGCCGTCGCATCTGGCCCCGCCTTAAAAATCGTCAGAGCAATAAGTTTGGTACGAGAGGAAAGCCCGTGAACATGGCAATCCTGTGGTGGTAAAATTTTGAAGATTGAGCAGGATACTGGGATCGAAATTACCCGTTGTACATTTTGTTTTTCTCTCCGACAGCTCTGTGCACAAAACTCCCTTAGTGGAGGCTGTTGAAATCGTTTCTGAGCAAACCCGCCTACTTGAGGTTTTGTCTATCAAGAAGTGTGCAAGTCGCCCTAAACCTTTAAAAAAATGGACGCAGGAATATGCCAGCATGACTAAGGTACAAACTGCATCTCCCTAGCATTTTTTGTTCCAGAGTTATTCCAGAGCATAGCTGAAAGTTTGTAATTGTCCGGCCTATTTTTTGAATGACCCCCCTCATCGTTGGTTGGAACCCTGACTGCGCCGTGTCTTTCTATACGCTGTATACACGCACAGTGTACGTCAATTTCTAATGGGTGCCTGCTCGCGCCGTCCCATCTGGCCCCGCCTTAAAATCGTCAGAGCAATAAGTTTGGTACGAGAGGAAAGCCGTGAACATGGCAATCCTGTGGTGGTAAAATTTTGTAGATTGAGCAGGATACTGGGATCGAAATTACCCGTTGTACAATTTGTTTTTCTCTCCGACAGCTCTGTGCACAAAACTCCCATAGTGGAGGCTCATGAAATCGTTTCTGAGCAACCCCGCCTACTTGAGGTTTTGTCTATCAAGAAGTGTGCAAATCGCCCTAAACCTTTAAAAAATGGACGCAGGAATATGCCAGCATGTAAGTTACAAACTGAATCTCCCTAGCATTTTTTGTTCCAGAGTTATTCCAGAGCATAGCTGAAAGTTTTTAATTGTCCGGCCTATTTTTTGAATGACCCCCTTATTGTTGGTTGGAACCCTGACTGCGCCGTGTCTTTGTATACGCTGTATACACGCACAGTGTACGTCAATTTCTAATGGGTGCCTGCTCGCGCCGTCGCATCTGGCCCCGCCTTAAAAATCGTTCTAGCAATAAATTTGGTACGAGAGGAAAGCCCTTGAACATGGCAATCCTGTGGTGGTAATATTTTGAAGATTGAGCAGGATACTGGGATCGAAATTACCCGTTGTACATTTTGTTTTTCTCTCCGATAGCTCTGTGCACAAAACTCCCATAGTGGAGTCTGTTGAAATCGTTTCTGAGCAACCCCGCCTACTTGAGGTTTTTTCTATAAAGAAGTGTGCAAGTCGCCCTAAACCTTTAAAAAATGGACGCAGGAATATGCCAGCATGACTAAGGTACAAACTGCATCTCCCTGGCATTTTTTGTTCCAGAGTTATTCCAGAGAGTAGCTGAAAGTTTTTAATTGTCCGGCCAATTTTTTAAATGACCCCCTTATTGTTGGTTGGAACCCTGACTGCGCCGTGTCTTTCTATACGCTGTTTACACGTATAGTGTACGTCAATTTCTAATGGGTGCCTGCTCGCGCCGTCGCATCTGGCCCCGCCTTAAAAATCGTCAGAGCAATAAGTTTGGTACGAGAGGAAAGCCCGTGAACATGGCAATCCTGTGGTGGTAAAATTTTGAAGATTGAGCAGGATACTGGGATCGAAATTACCCGTTGTACATTTTGTTTTTCTCTCCGACAGCTCTGTGCACAAAACTCCCTTAGTGGAGGCTGTTGAAATCGTTTCTGAGCAACCCCGCCTACTTGAGGTTTTGTCTATCAAGAAGTGTGCAAGTCGCCATAAACCTTTAAAAAAATGGACGCAGGAATATGCCAGCATGACTAAGGTACAAACTGCATCTCCCTAGCATTTTTTGTTCCAGAGTTATTCCAGAGCATAGCTGAAAGTTTGTAATTGTCCGGCCTATTTTTTGAATGACCCCCCTCATCGTTGGTTGGAACCCTGACTGCGCCGTGTCTTTCTATACGCTGTATACACGCACAGTGTACGTCAATTTCTAATGGGTGCCTGCTCGCGCCGTCATATCTGGCCCCGCCTTAAAATCGTCAGAGCAATAAGTTTGGTACGAGAGGAAAGCCGTGAACATGGCAATCCTGTGGTGGTAAAATTTTGTAGATTGAGCAGGATACTGGGATCGAAAATACCCGTTGTACAATTTGTTTTTCTCTCCGACAGCTCTGTGCACAAAACTCCCATAGTGGAGGCTGTTGAAATCGATTCTGAGCAACCCCGCCTACTTGAGGTTTTTTCTATAAAGAAGTGTGCAAGTCGCCCTAAACCTTTAAAAAATGGACGCAGGAATATGCCAGCATGACTAAGGTACAAACTGCATCTCCCTGGCATTTTTTGTTCCAGAGCTATTCCAGAGCGTAGCTGAAAGGTTTTAATTGTCCGGCCTATTTTTTGAATGACCCCCCTTATTGTTAGTTGGAACCCTGACTACGCCACGTCTTTCTATACGCTGTTTACACGCACAGTGTACGTCAATTTCTAATGGGTGCCTGCTCGCGCCGTCGCATCTGGCCCCGCCTTAAAAATCGTTCTAGCAATAAATTTGGTACGAGAGGAAAGCCCTTGAACATGGCAATCCTGTGGTGGTAATATTTTGAAGATTGAGCAGGTTACTGGGATCGAAATTACCCGTTGTACATTTTGTTTTTCTCTCCGACAGCTCTGTGCACAAAACTCCCATAGTGGAGGCTGTTGAAATCGTTTCTGAGCAACCCCGCCTACTTGAGGTTTTTTCTATAAAGAAGTATGCAAGTCGCCCTAAACCTTTAAAAAATGGACGCAGGAATATGCCAGCATGACTAAGGTACAAACTGCATCTCCCTGGCAATTTTTGTTCCAGAGTTATTCCAGAGCGTAGCTGAAAGTTTTTAATTGTCCGGCCTATTTTTTGAATGACCCCCTTATTGTTGGTTGGAACCCTGACTGCGCCGTGTCTTTCTATACGCTGTTTACACGTATAGTGTACGTCAATTTCTAATGGGTGCCTGCTCGCGCCGTCGCATCTGGCCCCGCCTTAAAAATCGTCAGAGCAATAAGTTTGATACGAGAGGAAAGCCCGTGAACATGGCAATCCTGTGGTGGTAAAATTTTGAAGATTGAGCAGGATACTGGGATCGAAATTACCCGTTGTACATTTTGTTTTTCTCTCCGACAGCTCTGTGCACAAAACTCCCTTAGTGGAGGCTGTTGAAATCGTTTCTGAGCAACCCCGCCTACTTGAGGTTTTGTCTATCAAGAAGTGTGCAAGTCGCCATAAACCTTTAAAAAAATGGACGCAGGAATATGCCAGCATGACTAAGGTACAAACTGCATCTCCCTAGCATTTTTTGTTCCAGAGTTATTCCAGAGCGTAGCTGGAAGTTTTTAATTGTCCGGCCTTTTTTTTTGAATGACCCCTTATTGTTGGTTGGAACCTTGACTGCGCCGTGTCTTTCTATACGCTGTATACACACACAGTGTACGTCAATTTCTAATGGGTGCCTGCTCACGCCGTCGCATCTGGCCCCGCCTTAAAAATCGTCAGAGCAATAAGTTTGGTACGAGAAGAAAGCCCTTGAACATGGCACTCCTGTGGTGGTAAAATTTTGAAGATTGAGCAGGATACTGGGATCGAACTTACCCGTTGTACATTTTGTTTTTCTCTCCGACAGCTCTGTGCACAAAACTCCCATAGTGGAGGCTGTTGAAATCGTTTCTGAGCAACCCCGCCTAATTGACGTTTTGTCTATCAAGAAGTGTGCAAGTCGCCCTAAACCTTAAAAAATGGACGCAGGAATATGCCAGCATGACTAAGTTACAAACTGAATCTCCCTAGCATGTTTTGTTCCAGAGTTATTCCAGAGCATAGCTGAAAGTTTTTAATTGTCCGGCCTATTTTTTGAATGACCCCCTTATTGTTGGTTGGAACCCTGACTGCGCCGTGTCTTTGTATACGCTGTATACACGCACAGTGTACGTCAATTTCTAATGGGTGCCTGCTCGCGCCGTCGCATCTGGCCCCGCCTTAAAAATCGTTCTAGCAATAAATTTGGTACGAGAGGAAAGCCCTTGAAC
This sequence comes from Asterias amurensis, assembly GCF_032118995.1. Lineage (NCBI taxonomy): Eukaryota > Metazoa > Echinodermata > Asteroidea > Forcipulatida > Asteriidae > Asterias > Asterias amurensis. Next base: position 6,001,560 of record NC_092650.1, on the reverse strand, counting down.
ATGGCAATCCTGTGGTGTTAATATTTTGTAGATTGAGCAGGATACTGGGATCGAAATTACCCGTTGTACATTTTGTTTTTCTCTCCGATAGCTCTGTGCACAAAACTCCCATAGTGGAGTCTGTTGAAATCGTTTCTGAGCAACCCCGCCTACTTGAGGTTTTTTCTATAAAGAAGTGTGCAAGTCGCCCTAAACCTTTAAAAAATGGACGCAGGAATATGCCAGCATGACTAAGGTACAAACTGCATCTCCCTGGCATTTTTTGTTCCAGAGTTATTCCAGAGAGTAGCTGAAAGTTTTTAATTGTCCGGCCAATTTTTTAAATGACCCCCTTATTGTTGGTTGGAACCCTGACTGCGCCGTGTCTTTCTATACGCTGTTTACACGTATAGTGTACGTCAATTTCTAATGGGTGCCTGCTCGCGCCGTCGCATCTGGCCCCGCCTTAAAAATCGTCAGAGCAATAAGTTTGGTACGAGAGGAAAGCCCGTGAACATGGCAATCCTGTGGTGGTAAAATTTTGAAGATTGAGCAGGATACTGGGATCGAAATTACCCGTTGTACATTTTGTTTTTCTCTCCGACAGCTCTGTGCACAAAACTCCCTTAGTGGAGGCTGTTGAAATCGTTTCTGAGCAACCCCGCCTACTTGAGGTTTTGTCTATCAAGAAGTGTGCAAGTCGCCATAAACCTTTAAAAAAATGGACGCAGGAATATGCCAGCATGACTAAGGTACAAACTGCATCTCCCTAGCATTTTTTGTTCCAGAGTTATTCCAGAGCATAGCTGAAAGTTTGTAATTGTCCGGCCTATTTTTTGAATGACCCCCCTCATCGTTGGTTGGAACCCTGACTGCGCCGTGTCTTTCTATACGCTGTATACACGCACAGTGTACGTCAATTTCTAATGGGTGCCTGCTCGCGCCGTCATATCTGGCCCCGCCTTAAAATCGTCAGAGCAATAAGTTTGGTACGAGAGGAAAGCCGTGAACATGGCAATCCTGTGGTGGTAAAATTTTGTAGATTGAGCAGGATACTGGGATCGAAAATACCCGTTGTACAATTTGTTTTTCTCTCCGACAGCTCTGTGCACAAAACTCCCATAGTGGAGGCTGTTGAAATCGATTCTGAGCAACCCCGCCTACTTGAGGTTTTTTCTATAAAGAAGTGTGCAAGTCGCCCTAAACCTTTAAAAAATGGACGCAGGAATATGCCAGCATGACTAAGGTACAAACTGCATCTCCCTGGCATTTTTTGTTCCAGAGCTATTCCAGAGCGTAGCTGAAAGGTTTTAATTGTCCGGCCTATTTTTTGAATGACCCCCCTTATTGTTAGTTGGAACCCTGACTACGCCACGTCTTTCTATACGCTGTTTACACGCACAGTGTACGTCAATTTCTAATGGGTGCCTGCTCGCGCCGTCGCATCTGGCCCCGCCTTAAAAATCGTTCTAGCAATAAATTTGGTACGAGAGGAAAGCCCTTGAACATGGCAATCCTGTGGTGGTAATATTTTGAAGATTGAGCAGGTTACTGGGATCGAAATTACCCGTTGTACATTTTGTTTTTCTCTCCGACAGCTCTGTGCACAAAACTCCCATAGTGGAGGCTGTTGAAATCGTTTCTGAGCAACCCCGCCTACTTGAGGTTTTTTCTATAAAGAAGTATGCAAGTCGCCCTAAACCTTTAAAAAATGGACGCAGGAATATGCCAGCATGACTAAGGTACAAACTGCATCTCCCTGGCAATTTTTGTTCCAGAGTTATTCCAGAGCGTAGCTGAAAGTTTTTAATTGTCCGGCCTATTTTTTGAATGACCCCCTTATTGTTGGTTGGAACCCTGACTGCGCCGTGTCTTTCTATACGCTGTTTACACGTATAGTGTACGTCAATTTCTAATGGGTGCCTGCTCGCGCCGTCGCATCTGGCCCCGCCTTAAAAATCGTCAGAGCAATAAGTTTGATACGAGAGGAAAGCCCGTGAACATGGCAATCCTGTGGTGGTAAAATTTTGAAGATTGAGCAGGATACTGGGATCGAAATTACCCGTTGTACATTTTGTTTTTCTCTCCGACAGCTCTGTGCACAAAACTCCCTTAGTGGAGGCTGTTGAAATCGTTTCTGAGCAACCCCGCCTACTTGAGGTTTTGTCTATCAAGAAGTGTGCAAGTCGCCATAAACCTTTAAAAAAATGGACGCAGGAATATGCCAGCATGACTAAGGTACAAACTGCATCTCCCTAGCATTTTTTGTTCCAGAGTTATTCCAGAGCGTAGCTGGAAGTTTTTAATTGTCCGGCCTTTTTTTTTGAATGACCCCTTATTGTTGGTTGGAACCTTGACTGCGCCGTGTCTTTCTATACGCTGTATACACACACAGTGTACGTCAATTTCTAATGGGTGCCTGCTCACGCCGTCGCATCTGGCCCCGCCTTAAAAATCGTCAGAGCAATAAGTTTGGTACGAGAAGAAAGCCCTTGAACATGGCACTCCTGTGGTGGTAAAATTTTGAAGATTGAGCAGGATACTGGGATCGAACTTACCCGTTGTACATTTTGTTTTTCTCTCCGACAGCTCTGTGCACAAAACTCCCATAGTGGAGGCTGTTGAAATCGTTTCTGAGCAACCCCGCCTAATTGACGTTTTGTCTATCAAGAAGTGTGCAAGTCGCCCTAAACCTTAAAAAATGGACGCAGGAATATGCCAGCATGACTAAGTTACAAACTGAATCTCCCTAGCATGTTTTGTTCCAGAGTTATTCCAGAGCATAGCTGAAAGTTTTTAATTGTCCGGCCTATTTTTTGAATGACCCCCTTATTGTTGGTTGGAACCCTGACTGCGCCGTGTCTTTGTATACGCTGTATACACGCACAGTGTACGTCAATTTCTAATGGGTGCCTGCTCGCGCCGTCGCATCTGGCCCCGCCTTAAAAATCGTTCTAGCAATAAATTTGGTACGAGAGGAAAGCCCTTGAACATGGCAATCCTGTGGTGTTAATATTTTGTAGATTGAGCAGGATACTGGGATCGAAATTACCCGTTGTACATTTTGTTTTTCTCTCCGACAGCTCTGTGCACAAAACTCCCATAGTGGAGGCTGTTGAAATCGTTTCTGAGCAACCCCGCCTAATTGACGTTTTTTCTATAAAGAAGTGTGCAAGTCGCCCTAAACCTTTAAAAAATGGACGCAGGAATATGCCAGCATGACTAAGGTACAAACTGCATCTCCCTTGCATTTTTTGTTCCAGAGTTATTCCAGAGCGTAGCTGAAAGTTTTTAATTGTCCGGCCTATTTTTTGAATGACCCCCTTATTGTTGGTTGGAACCCTGACTGCGCCGTGTCTTTCTATACGCTGTTTACACGTATAGTGTACGTCAATTTCTAATGGGTGCCTGCTCGCGCCGTCGCATCTGGCCCCGCCTTAAAAATCGTCAGAGCAATAAGTTTGGTACGAGAGGAAAGCCCGTGAACATGGCAATCCTGTGGTGGTAAAATTTTGAAGATTGAGCAGGATACTGGGATCGAAATTACCCGTTGTACATTTTGTTTTTCTCTCCGACAGCTCTGTGCACAAAACTCCCTTAGTGGAGGCTGTTGAAATCGTTTCTGAGCAACCCCACCTACTTGAGGTTTTGTCTATCAAAAAGTGTGCAAGTCGCCATAAACCTTTAAAAAAATGGACGCAGGAATATGCCAGCATGACTAAGGTACAAACTGCATCTCCCTAGCATTTTTTGTTCCAGAGTTATTCCAGAGCGTAGCTGGAAGTTTTTAATTGTCCGGCCTTTTTTTTGAATGACCCCTTATTGTTGGTTGGAACCCAGACTGCGCCGTGTCTTTCTATACGCTGTATACACGCACAGTGTACGTCAATTTCTAATGGGTGCCTGCTCACGCCGTCGCATCTGGCCCCGCCTTAAAAATCGTCAGAGCAATAAGTTTGGTACGAGAAGAAAGCCCTTGAACATGGCACTCCTGTGGTGGTAAAATTTTGAAGATTGAGCAGGATACTGGGATCGAACTTACCCGTTGTACATTTTGTTTTTCTCTCCGACAGCTCTGTGCACAAAACTCCCATAGTGGAGGCTGTTGAAATCGTTTCTGAGCAACCCCGCCTAATTGACGTTTTGTCTATCAAGAAGTGTGCAAGTCGCCGTAAACCTTAAAAAAATGGACGCAGGAATATGCCAGCATGACTAAGTTACAAACTGAATCTCCCTAGCATGTTTTGTTCCAGAGTTATTCCAGAGCATAGCTGAAAGTTTTTAATTGTCCGGCCTATTTTTTGAATGACCCCCTTATTGTTGGTTGGAACCCTGACTGCGCCGTGTCTTTGTATACGCTGTATACACGCACAGTGTACGTCAATTTCTAATGGGTGCCTGCTCGCGCCGTCGCATCTGGCCCCGCCTTAAAAATCGTTCTAGCAATAAATTTGGTACGAGAGGAAAGCCCTTGAACATGGCAATCCTGTGGTGGTAATATTTTGTAGATTGAGCAGGATACTGGGATCGAAATTACCCGTTGTACATTTTGTTTTTCTCTCCGACAGCTCTGTGCACAAAACTCCCATAGTGGAGGCTGTTGAAATCGTTTCTGAGCAACCCCGCCTACTTGAGGTTTTTTCTATAAAGAAAAGTGCAAGTCGCCCTAAACCTTTAAAAAATGGACGCAGGAATATGCCAGCATGACTAAGGTACAAACTGCAACTCCCTGGCATTTTTTGTTCCAGAGCTATTCCAGAGCGAAGCTGAAAGTTTTTAATTGTCCGGCCTATTTTTTGAATGACCCCCCTTATTGTTAGTTGGAACCCTGACTACGCCACGTCTTTCTATACGCTGTATACACGCACAGTGTACGTCAATTTCTAATGGGTGCCTGCTCGCGCCGTCGCATCTGGCCCCGCCTTAAAAATCGTTCTAGCAATAAATTTGGTACGAGAGGAAAGACCTTGAACATGGCAATCCTGTGGTGGTAATATTTTGAAGATTGAGCAGATTACTGGGATCGAAATTACCCGTTGTACATTTTGTTTTTCTCTCCGACAGCTCTGTGCACAAAACTCCCATAGTGGAGGCTGTTGAAATCGTTTCTGAGCAACCCCGCCTACTTGAGGTTTTTTCTATAAAGAAGTATGCAAGTCGCCCTAAACCTTTAAAAAATGGACGCAGGAATATGCCAGCATGACTAAGGTACAAACTGCATCTCCCTGGCAATTTTTGTTCCAGAGTTATTCCAGAGCGTAGCTGAAAGTTTTTAATTGTCCGGCCTTTTTTTTTTGAATGACCCCCTTATTGTTGGTTGGAACCCTGACTGCGCCGTGTCTTTCTATACGCTGTTTACACGTATAGTGTACGTCAATTTCTAATGGGTGCCTGCTCGCGCCGTCGCATCTGGCCCCGCCTTAAAAATCGTCAGAGCAATAAGTTTGATACGAGAGGAAAGCCTGTGAACATGGCAATCCTGTGGTGGTAAAATTTTGAAGATTGAGCAGGATACTGGGATCGAAATTACCCGTTGTACATTTTGTTTTTCTCTCCGACAGCTCTGTGCACAAAACTCCCTTAGTGGAGGCAGTTGAAATCGTTTCTGAGCAACCCCGCCTACTTGAGGTTTTGTCTATCAAGAAGTGTGCAAGTCGCCATAAACCTTTAAAAAAAATGGACGCAGGAATATGCCAGCATGACTAAGGTACAAACTGCATCTCCCTAGCATTTTTTGTTCCAGAGTTATTCCAGAGCGTAGCTGGAAGTTTGTAATTGTCCGGCCTATTTTTTGAATGACCCCTTATTGTTGGTTGGAACCCTGACTGCGCCGTGTCTTTCTATACGCTGTATACACACACAGTGTACGTCAATTTCTAATGGGTGCCTGCTCACGCCGTCGCATCTGGCCACGCCTTAAAAATCGTCAGAGCAATAAGTTTGGTACGAGAAGAAAGCCCTTGAACATGGCACTCCTGTGGTGGTAAAATTTTGAAGATTGAGCAGGATACTGGGATCGAACTTACCCGTTGTACATTTTGTTTTTCTCTCCGACAGCTCTGTGCACAAAACTCCCATAGTGGAGGCTGTTGAAATCGTTTCTGAGCAACCCCGCCTAATTGACGTTTTGTCTATCAAGAAGTGTGCAAGTCGCCCTAAACCTTAAAAAAATGGACGCAGGAATATGCCAGCATGACTAAGTTACAAACTGAATCTCCCTAGCATGTTTTGTTCCAGAGTTATTCCAGAGCATAGCTGAAAGTTTTTAATTGTCCGGCCTATTTTTTGAATGACCCCCTTATTGTTGGTTGGAACCCTGACTGCGCCGTGTCTTTGTATACGCTGTATACACGCACAGTGTACGTCAATTTCTAATGGGTGCCTGCTCGCGCCGTCGCATCTGGCCCCGCCTTAAAAATCGTTCTAGCAATAAATTTGGTACGAGAGGAAAGCCCTTGAACATGGCAATCCTGTGGTGGTAATATTTTGTAGATTGAGCAGGATACTGGGATCGAAATTACCCGTTGTACATTTTGTTTTTCTCTCCGACAGCTCTGTGCACAAAACTCCCATAGTGGAGGCTGTTGAAATCGTTTCTGAGCAACCCCGCCTAATTGACGTTTTGTCTATCAAGAAGTGTGCAAGTCGCCCTAAACCTTAAAAAAATGGACGCAGGAATATGCCAGCATGTAAGTTACAAACTGAATCTCCCTAGCATTTTTTGTTCCAGAGTTATTCCAGAGCATAGCTGAAAGTTTTTAATTGTCCGGCCTATTTTTTGAATGACCCCCTTATTGTTGGTTGGAACCCTGACTGCGCCGTGTCTTTCTATACGCTGTATACACGCACAGTGTACGTCAATTTCTAATGGGTGCCTGCTCGCGCCGTCGCTTCTGGCCCCGCCTTAAAAATCGTTCTAGCAATAAATTTGGTACGAGAGGAAAGCCCTTGAACATGGCAATCCTGTGGTGGTAATATTTTGAAGATTGAGCAGGATACTGGGATCGAAATTACCCGTTGTACATTTTGTTTTTCTCTCCGATAGCTCTGTGCACAAAACTCCCACAGTGGAGTCTGTTGAAATCGTTTCTGAGCAACCCCGCCTACTTGAGGTTTTTTCTATAAAGAAGTGTGCAAGTCGCCCTAAACCTTTAAAAAATGGACGCAGGAATATGCCAGCATGACTAAGGTACAAACTGCATCTCCCTTGCATTTTTTGTTCCAGAGTTATTCCAGAGCGTAGCTGAAAGTTTTTAATTGTCCGGCCTATTTTTTGAATGACCCCCTTATTGTTGGTTGGAACCCTGACTGCGCCGTGTCTTTCTATACGCTGTTTACACGTATAGTGTACGTCAATTTCTAATGGGTGCCTGCTCGCGCCGTCGCATCTGGCCCCGCCTTAAAAATCGTCAGAGCAATAAGTTTGGTACGAGAGGAAAGCCCGTGAACATGGCAATCCTGTGGTGGTAAAATTTTGAAGATTGAGCAGGATACTGGGATCGAAATTACCCGTTGTACATTTTGTTTTTCTCTCCGACAGCTCTGTGCACAAAACTCCCATAGTGGAGGCTGTTGAAATCGTTTCTGATCAACCCCGCCTACTTGAGGTTTTTTCTATAAAGAAGTGTGCAAGTCGCCCTAAACCTTTAAAAAATGGACGCAGGAATATGCCAGCATGACTAAGGTACAAACTGCATCTCCCTGGCATTTTTTGTTCCAGAGTTATTCCAGAGCGTAGCTGAAAGTGTTTAATTGTCCGGCCTATTTTTTGAATGACCCCCTTATTGTTGGTTGGAACCCTGACTGCGCCGTGTCTTTCTATACGCTGTTTACACGTATAGTGTACGTCAATTTCTAATGGGTGCCTGCTCGCGCCGTCGCATCTGGCCCCGCCTTAAAAATCGTCAGAGCAATAAGTTTGGTACGAGAGGAAAGCCCTTGAACATGGCAATCCTGTGGTGGTAAAATTTTGAAGATTGAGCAGGATACTGGGATCGAAATTACCCGTTGTACATTTTGTTTTTCTCTCCGACAGCTCTGTGCACAAAACTCCCATAGTGGAGGCTGTTGAAATCGTTTCTGAGCAACCCCGTCTAATTGACGTTTTGTCTATCAAGAGGTGTGCAAGTCGCCCTAAACCTTAAAAAAATGGACGCAGGAATATGCCAGCATGTAAGTTACAAACTGAATCTCCCTAGCATTTTTTGTTCCAGAGTTATTCCAGAGCATAGCTGAAAGTTTTTAATTGTCCGGCCTATTTTTTGAATGACCCCCTTATTGTTGGTTGGAACCCTGACTGCGCCGTGTCTTTGTATACGCTGTATACACGCACAGTGTACGTCAATTTCTAATGGGTGCCTGCTCGCGCCGTCGCATCTGGCCCCGCCTTAAAAATCGTTCTAGCAATAAATTTGGTACGAGAGGAAAGCCCTTGAACATGGCAATCCTGTGGTGGTAATATTTTGAAGATTGAGCAGGATACTGGGATCGAAATTACCCGTTGTACATTTTGTTTTTCTCTCCGATAGCTCTGTGCACAAAACTCCCATAGTGGAGTCTGTTGAAATCGTTTCTGAGCAACCCCGCCTACTTGAGGTTTTTTCTATAAAGAAGTGTGCAAGTCGCCCTAAACCTTTAAAAAATGGACGCAGGAATATGCCAGCATGACTAAGGTACAAACTGCATCTCCCTGGCATTTTTTGTTCCAGAGTTATTCCAGAGCGTAGCTGAAAGTTTTTAATTGTCCGGCCTATTTTTTGAATGACCCCCTTATTGTTGGTTGGAACCCTGACTGCGCCGTGTCTTTCTATACGCTGTTTACACGTATAGTGTACGTCAATTTCTAATGGGTGCCTGCTCGCGCCGTCGCATCTGGCCCCGCCTTAAAAATCGTCAGAGCAATAAGTTTGGTACGAGAGGAAAGCCCGTGAACATGGCAATCCTGTGGTGGTAAAATTTTGAAGATTGAGCAGGATACTGGGATCGAAATTACCCGTTGTACATTTTGTTTTTCTCTCCGACAGCTCTGTGCACAAAACTCCCTTAGTGGAGGCTGTTGAAATCGTTTCTGAGCAACCCCGCCTACTTGAGGTTTTGTCTATCAAGAAGTGTGCAAGTCGCCATAAACCTTTAAAAAATGGACGCAGGAATATGCCAGCATGACTAAGGTACAAACTGCATCTCCCTAGCATTTTTTGTTCCAGAGTTATTCCAGAGCATAGCTGAAAGTTTGTAATTGTCCGGCCTATTTTTTGAATGACCCCCCTCATCGTTGGTTGGAACCCTGACTGCGCCGTGTCTTTCTATACGCTGTATACACGCACAGTGTACGTCAATTTCTAATGGGTGCCTGCTCGCGCCGTCCCATCTGGCCCCGCCTTAAAATCGTCAGAGCAATAAGTTTGGTACGAGAGGAAAGCCGTGAACATGGCAATCCTGTGGTGGTAAAATTTTGAAGATTGAGCAGGATACTGGGATCGAAATTACCCGTTGTACAATTTGTTTTTCTCTCCGACAGCTCTGTGCACAAAACTCCCATAGTGGAGGCTCATGAAATCGTTTCTGAGCAACCCCGCCTACTTGAGGTTTTGTCTATCAAGAAGTGTGCAAATCGCCCTAAACCTTTAAAAAATGGACGCAGGAATATGCCAGCATGACTAAGGTACAAACTGCATCTCCCTAGCATTTTTTGTTCCAGAGTTATTCCAGAGCGTAGCTGAAAGTTTTTAATTGTCCGGCCTATTTTTTGAATGACCCCCCTTATTGTTAGTTGGAACCCTGACTACGCCACGTCTTTCTATACGCTGTATACACGCACAGTGTACGTCAATTTCTAATGGGTGCCTGCTCGCGCCGTCGCATCTGGCCCCGCTTTAAAAATCGTTCTAGCAATAAATTTGGTACGAGAGGAAAGCCCTTGAACATGGCAATCCTGTGGTGGTAATATTTTGAAGATTGAGCAGGATACTGGGATCGAAATTACCCGTTGTACATTTTGTTTTTCTCTCCGACAGCTCTGTGCACAAAACTCCCATAGTGGAGGCTGTTGAAATCGTTTCTGAGCAACCCCGCCTACTTGAGGTTTTTTCTATAAAGAAGTGTGCAAGTCGCCCTAAACCTTTAAAAAATGGACGCAGGAATATGCCAGCATGACTAAGGTACAAACTGCATCTCCCTGGCATTTTTTGTTCCAGAGTTATTCCAGAGCGTAGCTGAAAGTTTTTAATTGTCCGGCCTATTTTTTGAATGACCCCCTTATTGTTGGTTGGAACCCTGACTGCGCCGTGTCTTTCTATACGCTGTTTACACGTATAGTGTACGTCAATTTCTAATGGGTGCCTGCTCGCGCCGTCGCATCTGGCCCCGCCTTTAAAATCGTCAGAGCAATAAGTTTGGTACGAGAGGAAAGCCCTTGAACATGGCAATCCTGTGGTGGTAAAATTTTGAAGATTGAGCAGGATACTGGGATCGAAATTACCCGTTGTACATTTTGTTTTTCTCTCCGACAGCTCTGTGCACAAAACTCCCATAGTGGAGGCTGTTGAAATCGTTTCTGAACAACCCCGCCTACTTGAGGTTTTTTCTATAAAGAAGTGTGCAAGTCGCCCTAAACCTTTAAAAAATGGACGCAGGAATATGCCAGCATGACTAAGGTACAAACTGCATCTCCCTGGCATTTTTTGTTCCAGAGTTATTCCAGAGCGTAGCTGAAAGTTTTTAATTGTCCGGCCTATTTTTTGAATGACCCCCTTATTGTTGGTTGGAACCCTGACTGCGCCGTGTCTTTCTATACGCTGTTTACACGTATAGTGTACGTCAATTTCTAATGGGTGCCTGCTCGCGCCGTCGCATCTGGCCCCGCCTTAAAAATCGTCAGAGCAATAAGTTTGGTACGAGAGGAAAGCCCTTGAACATGGCAATCCTGTGGTGGTAAAATTTTGAAGATTGAGCAGGATACTGGGATCGAACTTATCCGTTGTACATTTTGTTTTTCTCTCCGACAGCTCTGTGCACAAAACTCTCATAGTGGAGGCTGTTGAAATCGTTTCTGAGCAACCCCGTCTAATTGACGTTTTGTCTATCAAGAAGTGTGCAAGTCGCCCTAAACCTTAAAAAAATGGACGCAGGAATATGCCAGCATGTAAGTTACAAACTGAATCTCCCTAGCATTTTTTGTTCCAGAGTTATTCCAGAGCATAGCTGAAAGTTTTTAATTGTCCGGCCTATTTTTTGAATGACCCCCTTATTGTTGGTTGGAACCCTGACTGCGCCGTGTCTTTGTATACGCTGTATACACGCACAGTGTACGTCAATTTCTAATGGGTGCCTGCTCGCGCCGTCGCATCTGGCCCCGCCTTAAAAATCGTTCTAGCAATAAATTTGGTACGAGAGGAAAGCCCTTGAACATGGCAATCCTGTGGTGGTAATATTTTGAAGATTGAGCAGGATACTGGGATCGAAATTACCCGTTGTACATTTTGTTTTTCTCTCCGATAGCTCTGTGCACAAAACTCCCATAGTGGAGTCTGTTGAAATCGTTTCTGAGCAACCCCGCCTACTTGAGGTTTTTTCTATAAAGAAGTGTGCAAGTCGCCCTAAACCTTTAAAAAATGGACGCAGGAATATGCCAGCATGACTAAGGTACAAACTGCATCTCCCTGGCATTTTTTGTTCCAGAGTTATTCCAGAGCGTAGCTGAAAGTTTTTAATTGTCCGGCCTATTTTTTGAATGACCCCCTTATTGTTGGTTGGAACCCTGACTGCGCCGTGTCTTTCTATACGCTGTTTACACGTATAGTGTACGTCAATTTCTAATGGGTGCCTGCTCGCGCCGTCGCATCTGGCCCCGCCTTAAAAATCGTCAGAGCAATAAGTTTGGTACGAGAGGAAAGCCCTTGAACATGGCAATCCTGTGGTGGTAAAATTTTGAAGATTGAGCAGGATACTGGGATCGAAATTACCCGTTGTACATTTTGTTTTTCTCTCCGACAGCTCTGTGCACAAAACTCCCATAGTGGAGGCTGTTGAAATCGTTTCTGAGCAACCCCGCCTAATTGACGTTTTGTCTATCAAGAAGTGTGCAAGTCGCCCTAAACCTTAAAAAAATGGACGCAGGAATATGCCAGCATGTAAGTTACAAACTGAATCTCCCTAGCATTTTTTGTTCCAGAGTTATTCCAGAGCATAGCTGAAAGTTTTTAATTGTCCGACCTATTTTTTGAATGACCCCCTTATTGTTGGTTGGAACCCTGACTGCGCCGTGTCTTTGTATACGCTGTATACACGCACAGTGTACGTCAATTTCTAATGGGTGCCTGCTCGCGCCGTCGCATCTGGCCCCGCCTTAAAAATCGTCAGAGCAATAAGTTTGGTACGAGAGGAAAGCCCGTGAACATGGCAATCCTGTGGTGGTAAAATTTTGAAGATTGAGCAGGATACTGGGATCGAAATTACCCGTTGTACATTTTGTTTTTTCTCTCCGACAGCTCTGTGCACAAAACTTTCTTAGTGGAGGCTGTTGAAATCGTTTCTGAGCAACCCCGCCTACTTGAGGTTTTGTCTATCAAGAAGTGTGCAAGTCGCCATAAACCTTTAAAAAAATGGACGCAGGAATATGCCAGCATGACTAAGGTACAAACTGCATCTCCCTAGCATTTTTTGTTCCAGAGTTATTCCAGAGCATAGCTGAAAGTTTGTAATTGTCCGGCCTATTTTTTGAATGACCCCCCTCATCGTTGGTTGGAACCCTGACTGCGCCGTGTCTTTCTATACGCTGTATACACGCACAGTGTACGTCAATTTCTAATGGGTGCCTGCTCGCGCCGTCCCATCTGGCCCCGCCTTAAAATCGTCAGAGCAATAAGTTTGGTACGAGAGGAAAGCCGTGAACATGGCAATCCTGTGGTGGTAAAATTTTGAAGATTGAGCAGGATACTGGAATCGAAATTACCCGTTGTACATTTTGTTTTTCTCTCCGACAGCTCTGTGCACAAAACTCCCATAGTGGAGGCTGTTGAAATCGTTTCTGAGCAACCCCGCGTACTTGAGCTTTTTTTTATCAAGAAGTATGCATGTCGCCCTAAACCTTAAAAAAATGGACGCAGGAATATGCCAGAATGACTACGGTACAAACTGCATCTCCCTAGCCTTTTTTGTTCCAGAGTTATTCCAGAGCGTAGCTGAAAGTTTTTAATTGTCCGGCCTATTTTTTGAATGACCCCCTTATTGTTGGTTCGAACCCTGACTGCGCCGTGTATATACGCTGTATACACGCAAAGTTTACGTCAATTTCAAATGGGTGCCTGCTCGCGCCGTCGCATCTGGCCCCGCCTTAAAAATCGTCAGAGCAATAAGTTTGGTACGAGAGGAAAGCACTTGAACATGGCAATCCTGTGGTGGTAAAATTGTGAAGATTGAGCAGGATACTGGGTTCGAAATTACCCGTTGTACATTTTGTTTTTCTCTCCACTATTAGGTCACACAAATTCGTCCAACAAGGGTTTTTTTCCAGATCATTTTTTTCAAATTCGATCAATAATTTTCAGAGGCGTGTTACTGTATGCTTTTGATGGGATACACAAATTGAGAATAGTTGTCTTCGACAATGCATCACTGTTTGCAACAATGGTGTTATTTTCGTTCATTATTCTCGTGCAACTAGATACACCAAATGAAAATGCTGGTCTTTGACAATTGTTTAACAAACCTTAACTGCGTTATTGTTTGGTTAACGATTCTTGCATTCCTTCTATTACGGCTCCTTATATGTTTTTAATAACGTATCGTTTTCAAGGAGTTCATGAAATTCCTTTTTATGTTTACAGTTTGTATGTATCGGCTTGCTTATTGTGAATATTTTTGGGCGCTACATAAATACTATTTATAAAACAAAAACCACAAATAATCCACTTACTTGCAAATGAAAAAAATTATTGTTGTCGTGACAGTCGCCGTCATTGAGGTAATAACCCATTTTGCCAGCACAAGTAGACTTGCAACTAGTCCCCACGGAGTAATATTTCATGTCGTCTCGCCGGTAAGGTTGTGATGTCGCATGCGTTATTCATGTATTTTGGTTGGCCTAAGGTTGGGAGACAGAGGAAAGCATAGTGTGTATTTATTAACATAAAATGTTAAGTCGAACTTTTAAATGCTATACATGGGTTATTGAAATAATTTATTATTGAAAATACACCTGAAATTAAGAATATTAATATTATTCATAAATTAAGATATATTTTATGAATTAATTTTAAAAATTACATGCACGTTACAAAGGAGAAGGTAGAGACCTGTAAATGAGCTTTCACATTAAGTTTGCACTCAGTGTATAACAATACACGGGTGAAACTATAATAACAAATACATAAATAACTTTTTAAATAAAATGAAAATGCACATTATTAAACAAACAAGGGGAGGGAGACAAAATTGAACCAACTTTTTTAAAATGCAGAATGAGATACATCAATAAAACAAGCAATGACTGAGGACTGATATAGTGTTAAACTTGAATATAAGACACTACAAAGAAAAATCCGGCGTTTAAATTACAACAATGACATAACTTACACATTTAATAAACTTACATCATTGCCTGGAGAAACTAAGATACTACGTTCGTGCACATGGTAAATGTTCTGCGGTATTATGGGGGCGTTCACCGGTATTCTGGTATAAACATTACATTAGCCAACAAAACATAATTATACAGGAAAAACGGGGGGAATTATGAGGTATTCTGATATAAACATATTACATAAACCGACAATAATTATACAGTAAACAACTAAGAAATAATTCCAAGCAACAATATAATGAAATATACTGAGTGAAATAGCAAGAAAATCTATTACTCGGGAAATTAAATCCAAAGGCTGTGAGCCGTAAAAAGGGGACCGAGTGAGTTGGCTCAACAGCGATTAATAACTACTAGCGGGATGTCGCGCTTCGCGCGGCACCCCGCTAGATGATGAAAATCCTTTACACAAATATTTCGAAATGTAATGTGGGTAAGGGTGTTATACGCCTCTCTTAATATTTATGCATGGCGTCATAATTCTAACCCAAAATGAAGCTATTTCGCACGTCCGCCACTACTTGCAGTGGGTGCGCCCACCTCGTTTTGGGATAGACGACGTACCTTATGAACACTTCTAGAAACCAGACCTACCAAGTCTCACGCATTTGGCGTGAAACTCACGCATTTAGGCTCTGTCTCGCACTCACACGCACAGAATCATCATTTTTTTTACAAACTTTGTACAAACAGAGCAGAAATTTGCAGATTGCGCACGCTTTTGATCTTCCAGCATTTTCAACTAAAATTCGGCAGAGCGCAAAACGCTTATTGCGCACAGGTTTTTCCCGATTCACTTAGCAAACTCGTTAAATGCGCTCCACTAGCGAAGACACAACAGACAGAGGAAGTGAGCGGAGGATTTTGGACATCATTTTTAGTAAATTTTGGTTTAGTTTGGAAGCAAATAATCTGACACAATTGTAACTCCACATTAACCATCAACATATTCTGTGTACCTCATGTTAGATTTAATTATTATGAAGAGGTTTTTGATGCATTTTGGAACACTTTTTTGTCCATAACTAAATTTCTTATTTTTTATATATATCAAAAAAAAGTTGGGCGGCGGTTTCGAAAGGCCTTCTCAAACTGGCAATTTTGTTCGGGGGGGTTGAGCTTTGAAAAGTCTCACGCATAGCTGGCCTCTGGACTTGGCATCTCTGGAATTGTGTATGGTTGTGTATATTCCCATTGACTTGTGTATGTTTGTGTAGTTTCCCATTGACTTGTGTATGGTTGTATAGTTTCCCATTGACTGGTGTATGGTTGTGTCAATTCCCATTGACTGGTGTATGGTTGTGAAGTGTCCCATTGACTTGTGTATGGTTGTGTCAAATCCCATTGACTTGTGTATGGTTGTGAAGAGTCCATTGACTTGTGTATGGTTGTGTAGTCTTACATTGACATGTGTATGGTTGTATTAAGTGTCCTATTGACTTGTGTATGGTTGTGTAGTTTCCCATTGACTTGCGTATGGTTGTGTAGTTTCCCATTGACTTGTGTATCGTTGTGTAGTTTCCCATTGACTTGTGTTTGGTTATGTCAATTCCCATTGACTTGTGTATGGTTGTGAAGAGTCCATTGACTTGTGTATGGTTGTGTCAATAACCATTGACTTGTGTATGGTTGTGAAGAGTCCATTGACTTGTGTATGGTTGTGTAGTTTCCCGATGACAAAGTTGGGCGGCGATTTCGAAAGGCCTTCTAAAACTGGCAATTTTTTCAGGGGGGGGAGTTGGGCTTTGAAAAATCTCACGCATAGCTGGCCTCTGGACTTGACATCTCTGGAATTGTGTATGTTTGTGTATATTCCCATTGACTTGTGTATGGTTGTGTATATTCTCATTGACTTGTGTATGGTTGTGTCAATTCCCATTGACTTGTGTATGGTTGTGTATATTCCCATTGACTTGTGTATGGTTGTGTAGTTTCCCATTGACTTGTGTATGGTTGTGTATATTCCCATTGACTTGTGTATGGTTGTGTAGTCTCCCATTGACTTGTGTATGTTTGTGTAGTTTCCCATTGACTTGTGTATGGTTGTATAGTATCCCATTGACTTGTGGATGGTTGTGTAGTTTCCCATTGACTTGTGAATGGTTGTGTATATTCCCATTGACTTGTGTATGGTTGTGTAGTGTCCCATTGACTTGTGTATGGTTGTATAGTTTCCCATTGACTGGTGTATGGTTGTGTCAATTCCCATTGACTTGTGGATGGTTGTGTAGTTTCCCATTGACTTGAGTATGGTTGTGTAGTTTCCCGTTGACTTGTGTATGGTTGTGTATATTCCCATTGACTTGTGTATGGTTGTATAGTTTCCCATTGACTGGTGTATGGTTGTGTCAATTCCCGTTGACTTGTGGATGGTTGTGTAGTTTCCCATTGACTTATGTATGGTTGTGTAGTTTCCCGTTGACTTGTGTATGGTTGTGTATATTCCCATTGACTTGAGTATGGTTGTGTAGTTTCCCGTTGACTTGTGTATGGTTGTGTATATTCCCATTGCCTTGTGTATGGTTGTGTAGTTTCCCATTGACTTGTGTATGTTTGTGTAGTTTCCCATTGACTCGTGTATGGTTGTATAGTTTCCCATTGACTTGTGGATGGTTGTGTAGTTTCCCATTGACTTGAGTATGGTTGTGTAGTTTCCCGTTGACTTGTGTATGGTTGTGTATATTCCCATTGACTTGAGTACGGTTGTGTAGTTTCCCGTTGACTTGTGTATGGTTGTGTATATTCCCATTGCCTTGTGTATGGTTGTGTAGTTTCCCATTGACTTGTGTATGTTTGTGTAGTTTCCCATTGACTCGTGTATGGTTGTATAGTTTCCCATTGACTTGTGGATGGTTGAGTAGTTTCCCATTGACTTGAGTATGGTTGTGTAGTTTCCCGTTGACTTGTGTATGGTTGTGTATATTCCCATTAACTTGTGTATGGTTGTGTAGTCTTCCATTGACTTGTGTATGTTTGTGTAGTTTCCCATTGACTTGTGTATGGTTGTATAGTTTCCCATTGACTTGTGGATATTTGTGTAGTTTCCCATTGACTGGTGTATGGTTGTGTAGTTTCCCATTGACTTGTGTATGGTTGTGTAGTTTCCCATTGACTTGTGTATGGTTGTGTAGTTTCCCATTGACTCGTGTATGGTTGTGTCCGTTCCCATTGACTTGTGTATGATTGTGAAGAGTCCATTGACTTGTGTATGGTTGTGTAATTTCCCATTGACATGTGTATGGTTGTATTAAGTGTCCTATTGACTTGTGTATGGTTGTGTAGTTTCCCATTGACTTGTGTATGGTTGTGTATATTCCGACTGACTTGTGTATGGTTGTGTAGTTTCCCGTTGACTTGTGTATGGTTGTATAGTTTCCCATTGACTGGTGTATGGTTGTGTCAATTCCCGTTGACTTGTGGATGGTTGTGTAGTTTCCCATTGACTTATGTATGGTTGTGTAGTTTCCCGTTGACTTGTGTATGGTTGTGTATATTCCCATTGACTTGAGTATGGTTGTGTAGTTTCCCGTTGACTTGTGTATGGTTGTGTATATTCCCATTGCCTTGTGTATGGTTGTGTAGTTTCCCATTGACTTGTGTATGTTTGTGTAGTTTCCCATTGACTCGTGTATGGTTGTATAGTTTCCCATTGACTTGTGGATGGTTGTGTAGTTTCCCATTGACTTGAGTATGGTTGTGTAGTTTCCCGTTGACTTGTGTATGGTTGTGTATATTCCCATTGACTTGAGTACGGTTGTGTAGTTTCCCGTTGACTTGTGTATGGTTGTGTATATTCCCATTGCCTTGTGTATGGTTGTGTAGTTTCCCATTGACTTGTGTATGTTTGTGTAGTTTCCCATTGACTCGTGTATGGTTGTATAGTTTCCCATTGACTTGTGGATGGTTGAGTAGTTTCCCATTGACTTGAGTATGGTTGTGTAGTTTCCCGTTGACTTGTGTATGGTTGTGTATATTCCCATTAACTTGTGTATGGTTGTGTAGTCTTCCATTGACTTGTGTATGTTTGTGTAGTTTCCCATTGACTTGTGTATGGTTGTATAGTTTCCCATTGACTTGTGGATATTTGTGTAGTTTCCCATTGACTGGTGTATGGTTGTGTAGTTTCCCATTGACTTGTGTATGGTTGTGTAGTTTCCCATTGACTTGTGTATGGTTGTGTAGTTTCCCATTGACTCGTGTATGGTTGTGTCCGTTCCCATTGACTTGTGTATGATTGTGAAGAGTCCATTGACTTGTGTATGGTTGTGTAATTTCCCATTGACATGTGTATGGTTGTATTAAGTGTCCTATTGACTTGTGTATGGTTGTGTAGTTTCCCATTGACTTGTGTATGGTTGTGTATATTCCGACTGACTTGTGTATGGTTGTGTAGTTTCCCGTTGACTTGTGTATGGTTGTGTATTTTTCCATTGACTTGTGTATGGTTGTGTAGTGTCCCATTGACTTGTGTATAGTTGTGTAGTTTCCCATTGACTTGTGTATTGTTCTGTGGTTTCCCGTTGACTTGTGTATGGTTGTGTGGTTTCCCATTGACTTGTGTTTGGTTGTGTAGTTTCCCATTGACTTGTGTATGGTTGTGTAGTTTTCCATTGACTTGTGTATGGTTGTATTAAGTGTCCTATTGACTTGTGTTTGGTTGTGTTTTTTCCCATTGACTTGTGTATGGTTGTGTATTTTTCCATTGACTTGTGTATGGTTGTGAAGTGTCCCATTGACTTGTGTATAGTTGTGTAGTTTTCCATTGACTTGTGTATTGTTCTGTGGTTTCCCATTGACTTGTGTATGGTTGTGTGGTTTCCCATTGACTTGTGTATGGTTGTGTAGTTTCCCATTGACTTGTGTATGGTTGTGTAGTTTTCCATTGACTTGTGTATGGTTGTGTAGTTTCCCATTGACTTGTGTATGGTTGTGTAGTTTCCCATTGACTTGTGTATGGTTGTGTAGTTTCCCTTGACTTGTGTATGGTTGTGTAGTTTCCCATTGACTTGTGTATGGTTGAGTCTATTCCCATTGACTTGTGTATGGTTGTGAAGTGTCCATTGACTTGTGTATGGTTGTGTGCTTTCCCATTTACTTGTGTATGGTTGTGTGGTTTCCCATTGACTTGTGTATGGTTGTGTAGTTTCCTATTGACTTGTGTATGGTTGTGTAGTTTCCCGTTGACTTGTGTATGGTTGTGTAGTTTCCCATTGACTTGTGTATGGTTGTGTCAATTCCCATTGACTTGTGTATGGTTGTGAAGTGTCGATGACTTGTGTATGGTTGAGCTTTGAAAAATCTCACGCATAGCTGCCCTCTTGACTTGGCATCTCTGAGAAACAATAAGGCTCTCCCGTCAGCCATTATAGGGGTCTAATATTTTGGGCCTCCTTAACGCTACACGTTTTTCAAATCAGCGTTGATAGGTGAAACTGACCGTTAGCCAGCAATAACTAAAGTTTCTTTGGTACTACACTACCAAAACTTTCCCCACACCCTCAATATACATTCATAATGCTCGCATTTCCTTTTTAAAAAAACCTCGTCAAAAAATGACATGTTCACGTCCCACGATTCATAGCGTTGCTACAGCACTATAAGTAAAGCGAGTTTTCGGAACATGCTGTGTGCCACATATCTAATTTATCTACTGTTTTGGTTTTTTTCGGGGAGGGGGCGGTAAGAGCGTAGGCCTCTTTTTAGTTTATTCTCATCTGAATTGGTCTTGTAAACTTTCTGGTCAATAGGCTGCACGTTACGGGATCGCTAAACGTTAACGTCAAAAAAGTGTTTTGTTTGTTGTCACTTTGGGCTTATTGCGTCTCGCGAAATTTTAACGAACAACGACACATTTTCTGACCGCGTTCATGTTCACGCTGCTCTAGGAACAAACCTCCATACATCCCATATTTCTGGAACCCTATATCGTACAAACTAAATAAAAACGATAAATTAATCCTACCTCCTTAATTTTCTTTAACTTTATTTCACTTTCAGAAAGCATGTCAAGTTATTTTTAGGGTTTGTTACGTCCAGTTTGGGTCAATAGACAAACTCCTAAAAAATGTACCCCATTCAGCCGCATGAGGTCTCTTTTGTTAATAACGGGCCGACTGCTATAATAGGCTACAAAATGGATGTGGCAAAAAGTACATTATTAGACCTGACCGACACACTGCTCTAACCAATTTTGTGAATAGACTTATTCAAAAAGGAAACTTTGCTTAACAAGTTTGACCAAATGCAAAGTTCTTTTTTACAGCTTTAAAACAGCCTTTGTCGTACGTGTATAAGTTTCACAAACTTCCGTGATGGGGTAAACTCTGAAACTGCAACACTTTACCTCCATGAACAGACCGATTATAAAACGGTATTCATGTACTCATTTGAGTTTACTGGCAAAAGATAGCGTCCATAGCAAGATACGTTTTGCATCCATAGTGCAATTTCTGTATGAAAATTTGTGTAAGTCCGAGGTCGCCGCCCACTTTCAACCTAAAGTGGTCCCACGGCGACCTCCTTCACCAAGCAACATGTGGCCTGTCTCAAACCAAACACCACACCACTCACAATACACTGACCAGAATGTAAGGAGCGGTTATAGGCTATTTGTGTAAGGCCCCCCCCCCCCCCCAACCCCAAAATGTTATTAATTGTAAAGTTCCCTGAGGCACCTTCCAACCTATAGCCGGCCCTACCCAATGTTTCCAAATTATAAAGCTTCCGTTAGATCCCATCCTCGTCCATCATGATAATTCTCATGCCGTTTGGAAGTGGATATTTTTTTTAAATAAATAATCTCCATTTAATCTTTTCAACAAATAAGTCACTTGTCAGAAAGATTTCTAGTAGGTCTGATAACAACATCGACCAGTGGTTGACACATGGTCGCTGCCCAAACTTTCTCCAATCAGATGACTTGTAAGTGGGAATTTGGGTCAGGGTTTCGTAGACTTGCAACCCGACGTCTGAAACCACACAAACGTATTGAATTCCACACACTTAATCGTGTTGATTTCCACAAGGATGCCATGCCACTGGACCTTCTAATTTTCAATCCAAGATGGCGCGGGTTACGCTTTTAATAGTATAGATCCGTGGATTAAGGAAGAAGCCATGTAATTGGAATTCGGCGATGCCCATGTATCAATCGCCCCATCTGAAGTGTCCGCCCAGCGTATAGTGACGGGTCATGTCACCTGACTACTCATAGAGTAACACTGACACTGCTCTTCGATCCTCACCTCGGCATGGTGTATTGAGCCTGGACGTATTGCTTCTCTCGTTGAACCTTTCACCCTTAAAGCTTTGCTTCAATAAAGAGACTTCCAGCGCGCTGCTTTATACCATGTGAACATTGTTTACAATAAGTGTGACCATGTACATTCTTTCAGTATTCTGGCAGGCAAGATACTACAAAGGTTTTATAGTCAAGTTTTGAGATGTACCCCTTTCGTCATATCAAAAGTTGATAAGAATTAGAAAGTGCAATCTATTGCCGAGGTTCTCGCACCCGCATGCCTGCAGTTAGCGCAAACCCCAATGCTGCTCAGTAAAATGCGCCCATTTTTGCAGTCGTATCACAATAGGCATGATGCGCAAGTTCTTTTTCAGGGTTTTTCCGTTGGCTTTAGGCTTGGTTATACAGGTCCCCGGGCTGCTTCTGCAGCTCGAAAGTTGGTTTCTGTTCGTGGCAATTTGCCAATTGTGCGTCAACAAATTGACCGCGAACTAATTTGCCAACAACCGGGGAATATGTGCTGTTTATTTAACTATGCTATATTTGCTTTAATTTCAAGTTCCTTTGCAAACCTTTTATTTTAACGCTTTTGGTTTCGCGTTACAGCCTCGTCCGGAAACCTGTATGCAGTAGTAACTTTGGCGACCTCGCGGATTTAGCTACGGCCGGAGGTCAGTTTTGCTATTGGTTTATTTACTGTTGTTGATTTCGAGGATTTATGCAACTGCCGGAAATCAGTTTGGCTTTAATTGATTATTTATTACTATTGATTTCGCGGGTGATGCGACTACCGGGAATTAGTTCAGCTCATTGGTTTGCATTAAACACATTTTAGACGATCTGCCGGAGATCTGGTTAAGTTTTATAAAATACAAGCATTTTGTTATGGCTTAGCTCATTGCAGCATAAACAAATAAAAGGCTGCTCAAGCCACTCTGTTGATCAAACCAAAGTGTTTATGTGTGGCAAATAATCTTAGAAAAAAATCAATGCTTACTCTTGGCAATTTATCAATTTCTTGCCCAATTTCAAGAAAATGCGAGGCTAACCCCTTGGAATTGTATATGACTGTAGCCTACCCTTTGCGTGTTATCAGATTTGAGAAAAATTTCATCAAAAATGCAAGACTTAACTCCAGCCTTCCGATTTCATCTGATTTAAGCACGATTCCGTCATAAATGTCAGGCTTACCCTTGGCGATTTAATCTGATTGTCGCCCTATACAAAAAAAATTCAAGGCTTATACCCCTTGCGGTTTATTTCTAATTCTCGCCCAATTTCATCAAAAATACAAGGTATACCCGTTAAAACTTTATCTCATTTTATGTCCAAATTTCATCGAAAATGCACAGATTTACCCCTTGTAATTTAATTTGATTTCAGCCAATGCTTACTCTTGGCAGTTTTATCTTTTTTTTGCCCACTACAAGAAAAATGCGAGGCTAACACCTTGCAGTTTTAAATGATTTTAGCAAGAAATTTATCCCATGCGATTTTATCTGAATTAAGCCCGATTTTATCAAAATTGCAAGGCTTACCACGGTTTTATTTTCTTACAAAGTATGTAACGTTCCCTTAAGAATAAGCGGAAAGAAAACATTAAAACATTAAATAATCAACACACTTAAAAAGGTTTTGAAAAGTTAAAACAAATATGTGCAGAAAGTTAGTTAGAGTGACGGCCAGGCCTTCAGGGGACTCAAAGTCTG
This sequence comes from Asterias amurensis, assembly GCF_032118995.1. Taxonomy (NCBI): domain Eukaryota; kingdom Metazoa; phylum Echinodermata; class Asteroidea; order Forcipulatida; family Asteriidae; genus Asterias; species Asterias amurensis. Next base: position 5,978,054 of record NC_092650.1, on the reverse strand, counting down.
ATCGAAACCAGCGTGGTGATCACCCATTAGAACCCTTAAGGGATGGCTAGTCCCGGCCCCTCCTTTACTTTCCGACCCGGAATAATCATCCTACCCTAATTTGGGGAGAGACATGACGGACCCCAATCACTTACTGGTGCTAGCAGTAAAAGTCATGTCCCTTTGGTACGGGGCGGGATTCGAACCGGGTCTCCCAGCTCTGGAACGCACGCAAGCGAACGATCCAGTGCACCGTGTCGCCACAGTGCCCGTTGGTGTTAAGAGGTGATTTTAAACACTACTTAAATAATGCGCTGCTGTGACGACTTAGTAAAAGAAAAAGAATGGTGGTAGTAGTGGGATTCGAACCCGGAACAGTAGCATTGAAAGCGCACCTCTTACCGCACAGGCTACGGTTCTCTTCACTTACTCTGTGGAAATAAAAAAAGGCAAGAGGTAAATAAATAATGGCGATGTCCAATTCAGTGACATTTTGAGACTGTTGACTTGATACCATAGGTTTGCAAATCAAATGTTTGCAAGGTGTATCGGTGGGGCCCAGTTGGGTTGACCGTAGAGTGTGTGTAGTGGATATATTTGGGGTAACCGAGGAAGCCGTTCTGACGGTTGCGTCATTGGTTTTATAGTGGGTTGGGGTGAGACCGCGAAATATTTTTTTCAGACCCCCCTTTATGAATAGCAATAACATGTTTTTGTGCCTCAATTTCGTGCACTCTTCAGTTGCGGTGTCGGTGATTCAAATTGAATCTATAGGTCTCCAATCTCAAAAGAGAAAGAAAGGTTATGGGTTGTGTTTGCCGTTAGGTTAAGGGTGAAAGTTGTGAACTTGTGAGAGTGGTTTCCTAATCAGTTGGTGAATTGTTCCTCTAGTAGAGAAACTAGGATGTCAAGCGTGTCATCGGGATCGTCAAAGAATCCTGAATCATGTGACGTATGATTGAGCTGTTGGGAAGTTGAGTCGGTTGGACTCTGGTTTAGTTTGGCTCTGATCAATTTTTCTCGTATGTTTTGGTCTTTTCTGTATGCAGGGGGGATCCGGAAAGATTCCCGAGAGTATTTCGTTGCGTTGTATCATAGACCAGTGTTTTTTGATTGCTTGGTTTAGATCACCATGGTTGATGTGTGGGTTGTATGTCGTACTTAGGACAAGTGGGGTTTTGCTTTTTTGTTCGTTTGGTTGTTTATGAATCAGGTTTAACCGTTCATTGTGTGATACTTTCCCAACGGCATCGGTCCTGTTTTTGAACGTTATCATCACAGACGAGTTTCGAAGTGATGACGTACTCGGAGGCAACACAATTACCTTTTTTTTCTGGAGTTGCTGGTCACGTGCGTCAATTTGTTTTAGTTGCAACGTTCACTTCCCTTCCCCTGTTTTCGGGAGCAAATGATGTAACCATAAAATTTCGCGGAAGGGGGCTGTTTACAAACTATTCGAGTAGGTCTAAGTCGTCGCTTTGAAGCTAGTCTTTTATTCTAACGGATCAATCCAATACACCAGACTTCATTATCTCTATGGACGGCTAAGGGTACCACAACCCATGTGGTAAAAGGTGGGATTTCAATGGGACTGAACCCAGGTTCGAATTCTACTGCAAAAAAATACTTTTAATTTACTAAAGCTCGGTTCAAACCCCTTGAAACTTTATCTGGTTTTAGCCCTATTTCATGGAAAAAAATTCAAGGCCTACCACTTGCGATTTTATATACATTTTAGTCCAACTTCTTCAAGTATTTAATACCCCTTGCGGTTTTTTTCTGATTTTAGTCCATTTTCACCCAAAACGCGGGGCTTACCCCTTGCGTTCTTATCTGATTTCAGAAAAACTTCATCAAAAAGGCAAGACTTACCCCTTGCGAGTTTATCTGATTTCAGCCCAACTATTTCATCAAAAATGCAAGGCTTACCCCTTGGATTTTTAATTGATTTTATTCCAAGTTCATCAAAAACGAAAGGCTAACCCCTTGCGATTTTATCTGATTTGGGCCCAATTTCATTAAAAATGCAAAACTTACCCCTTGGGAGTTTATCTGATTTTAGCCCAATTTCATCAAAAATGGAAAGCTTACCCCTTGGGAGTTTATCTGATTTTATTCTAAGTTCAACAAAAATGTAAGGCTTATCCCTCGCAATTTTTTCAAATTTTATCCCAATTTCATCAAAAATGCGAGTTTATCGGATTTTTGCCCAACTTCATTAAAGATAAATTAGACTTGTGGCACACAGCATGTTCCGAAAACTCGCTTTACTTATGGTACTGTAGCAACGCTATGTATCGTGGGACGTGAAAATGTCATTTTTTGACGATGTTTTTAAAAAAGGAAATGCAAGCATTATGAATGTATATTGAGTGTGTGGGGAAAGTTTTGGTAGTGTAGTACCAAAGAAACTTTAGTTATTGCTGGCTAACGGTCAGTTTCACCTATCAACGCTGATTTGAAGAACGTGTAGCGTTAAATATTAAACCCCTATAAGGCTCACAGGTGAGCCTTATAGTTTCTAAAAGTATGCATAAGGTACGTCGTTTAACCCAGCCACTGCAAGTAGTGGCGGACGTGCGAAATAGCTTCATTTTGGATAATAATTATGACGCCATACATAAATATTGAGAGAGGCGATAACACCCTCACCCACATTACAGTTAAAAAAAATTGTGTAAAGGATTTTCATCATCTAGCGGGGTGCCGCTATAACATTACACAGGTGAAACGCTTATTGCGCACAAGTTTTTCCCGATTCACTTAGCAAACTCGTTAAATGCGCTCCACTAGCGAAGACACAACAGGCAGAGGAAGTGAGCGGAGGATTTTGGACATCATTTTTAGTAAATGTTGGTTTAGTTTTGAAGATAATATTCTGACACAATCGTACCTCCACATTAACCATCAACATATTCTGTGTACCTCATGTTAGTTTTAATTATTATGAAGAGGTTTTTGATGCATTTTGGAACACTTTTTTGTCCATAATTAAATTTCTTATTTTTTATATATATATAAACCAAAAGTTGGGCGGCGATTTTTTTTTTTTTTTTGCGGGGGGGGGGTGAGCTTTAAAAAGTCTCACGCATAGCTGGCCTCTGGACTTGGCCTCTCTGGAATTGTGTATGGTTGTGTATATTCCCATTGACTTGTGTATGGGTAAAAACCAAAAATTAATATTCTTTATCCCCGATGCAAATTTAACATCTATTAGACTTGTGTATGGTTGTGTAGTTTCCCATTGACTTGTGTATGGTTGTATAGTTTCCCATTGACTTGTGTATGGCTGTGTAGTTTCCCATTGACTTGTATATTGTTGTGTAGTTTCCCATTGACTTGTGAATGGTTGTGTAGTTTCCCATTGACTTGTGTATGGTTGTGTAGTTTCCCATTGACTTGTGTATGGTTGTGTAGTTTCCCATTGACTTGTGTATGGTTGTGTAGTTTCCCATTGACATGTGTATGGTTGTGTAGTTTCCCATTGACTTGTGGATGGTTGTGTAGTTTCCCATTGACTTGTGTATGGTTGTGTAGTTTCCATGTGACTTGTGTATGGTTATGTAGTTTCCCATTGACTTGTGTATGGTTATGTAGTTTCCCATTGACTTGTGTATGATTGTGTAGTTTCCCATTGACTTGTGTATGGTTGTGTAGTTTCCAATTGACTTGTGTATGGTTGTGTAGTTTCCAAATGACTTGTGTATGGTTGTATAGTTTCCCAGTGACTTGTGAATGGTTGTGTAGTTTCCCATTGACTTGTGTATGGTTGTGTAGTTTCCCATTGACTTGTGTATGGTTGTGTAGTTTCCAATTGACTTGTGTATGGTTGTATAGTTTCCCATTGACTTGTGTATGGTTGTGTAGTTTCCCATTGACTTGTGTATTGTTGTGTAGTTTACCATTGACTTGTGAATGGTTGTGTAGTTTCCCATTGACTTTTGTATGGTTGTGTAGTTTCCCATTGACTTGTGAATGGTTGTGTAGTTTCCCATTGACTTGTATATTGTTGTGTAGTTTCCCATTGACTTGTGAATGGTTGTGTAGTTTCCCATTGACTTGTATATTGTTGTGTAGTTTCCCATTGACTTGTGAATGGTTGTGTAGTTTCCCATTGACTTGTGTATGGTTGTGTAGTTTCCCATTGACTTGTGGATGGTTGTGTAGCTTCCCATTGACTTGTGTATGGTTGTGTGGTTTCCCATTGACTTGTGAATGGTTGTGTAGTTTCCCATTGACTTGTATATTGTTGTGTAGTTTCCCATTGACTTGTTCCCCAGTTGTGACCTGGGGGTTGTTGACTTCCAGCTTGAGGCATTTTGAATGGCATAGTCTCAGAAATAAATGGTCCTATTTGCTGAGAGATGTAGGGACATTTTTCAAGATTGATGCGACGATTGGACGTTTTTTTTTATAAATTAGACCTGTGAAGGGGTGTTTTTACTTTGAGGGAAAATAACTCGGCGGGCCCAGGGACTCCCCATATAAAATTGAACAGAGAATAAAAGTTCAAGTGTCAATCAATAATTGTCCTTTTCAAGGTGAAAACTGAGAGACTTTTATGTATTTTTCGTGTATTTTTGAATGTAGCATATTGCACTGTGTGCTATGGGAGATTGTTGAGTGCACCCTTAGAGCCCATGTCAATAAACGCAAGGGGTGGGTATTAAAGCCTTGCAATTTTCCTGAAGTTGGGCTAAAATTATATTAAATTTATATTAAATTGACTTGTGTATGGTTGTGTAGTTTCCCATTGACTTGTGTATGGTTGTATTAAGTGTCCTACTGACTTGTGTATGGTTGTGTAGTTTCCCATTGACTTGTGTATGGTTGTGTAGTTTCCCATTGACTTGTGTATGGTTGTGTAGTTTCCCATTGACTTGTGTTTGGTTATGTAGTTTCCCATTGACATGTGTATGGTTGTATTAAGTGTCCTATTGACTTGTGTTTGGCTGTGTAGTTTCCCATTGACTTGTGTATGGTTGTGTAGTTTCCCATTGACTTGTGTATTGTTGTGTAGTTTCCCATTGACTTGTGTATGGTTGTGTAGTTTCCCATTGGCTTGTGTATGGTTGTGTATTTTTCCATTGACTTGTGTATGGTTGTGTAGTTGTGTAGTTTTCCATTGACTTGTATATGGTTTCCCATTCACTTGTGTATGGTTGTGTAGTTTCCCATTGACTTGTGTATGGTTGTGTAGTTTCCCATTGACTTGTGTATGGTTGTGTAGTTTCCCATTGACTTGTGTATGGTTGTGTCAATTCCCATTGACTTGTGTATGGTTGTGTGGTTTCCCATTGACTTGTGCATGGTTGTGTAGTTTCCCATTGACTTGTGTATGGTTGTGTAGTTTCCCATTGACTCGTGTATGGTTGTGAAGTGCCATTGACTTGTGTATGGTTCTGTAGTTTCCCATTGACATGTGTATGGTTGTATTAAGTGTCATATTGACTTGTATATTGTTGTGTAGTTTCCCATTGACTTGTGAATGGTTGTGTAGTTTCCCATTGACTTGTGTATGGTTGTGTAGTTTCCCATTGACTTGTGGATGGTTGTGTAGCTTCCCATTGACTTGTGTATGGTTGTGTGGTTTCCCATTGACTTGTGAATGGTTGTGTAGTTTCCCATTGACTTGTATATTGTTGTGTAGTTTCCCATTGACTTGTTCCCCAGTTGTGACCTGGGGGTTGTTGACTTCCAGCTTGAGGCATTTTGAATGGCATAGTCTCAGAAATAAATGGTCCTATTTGCTGAGAGATGTAGGGACATTTTTCAAGAATGATGCGACGATTGGACGTTTTTTTTTTTAAATTAGACCTGTGAAGGGGTGTTTTTACTTTGAGGGAAAATAACTCGGCGGGCCCAGGGACTCCCCATATAAAATTGAACAGAGAATAAAAGTTCAAGTGTCAATCAATAATTGTCCTTTTCAAGGTGAAAACTGAGAGACTTTTATGTATTTTTCGTGTATTTTTGAATGTAGCATATTGCACTGTGTGCTATGGGAGATTGTTGAGTGCACACTTAGAGCCCATGTCAATAAACGCAAGGGGTGGGTATTAAAGCCTTGCAATTTTCCTGAAGTTGGGCTAAAATTATATTAAATTTATATTAAATTGACTTGTGTATGGTTGTGTAGTTTCCCATTGACTTGTGTATGGTTGTATTAAGTGTCCTACTGACTTGTGTATGGTTGTGTAGTTTCCCATTGACTTGTGTATGGTTGTGTAGTTTCCCATTGACTTGTGTATGGTTGTGTAGTTTCCCATTGACTTGTGTATGGTTGTGTAGTTTCCCATTGACTTGTGTTTGGTTATGTAGTTTCCCATTGACATGTGTATGGTTGTATTAAGTGTCCTATTGACTTGTGTTTGGCTGTGTAGTTTCCCATTGACTTGTGTATGGTTGTGTAGTTTCCCATTGACTTGTGTATTGTTGTGTAGTTTCCCATTGACTTGTGTATGGTTGTGTAGTTTCCCATTGGCTTGTGTATGGTTGTGTATTTTTCCATTGACTTGTGTATGGTTGTGTAGTTGTGTAGTTTTCCATTGACTTGTATATGGTTTCCCATTCACTTGTGTATGGTTGTGTAGTTTCCCATTGACTTGTGTATGGTTGTGTAGTTTCCCATTGACTTGTGTATGGTTGTGTAGTTTCCCATTGACTTGTGTATGGTTGTGTCAATTCCCCGTGACTTGTGTATGGTTGTGTGGTTTCCCATTGACTTGTGCATGGTTGTGTAGTTTCCCATTGACTTGTGTATGGTTGTGTAGTTTCCCATTGACTCGTGTATGGTTGTGAAGTGTCCATTGACTTGTGTATGGTTCTGTAGTTTCCCATTGACATGTGTATGGTTGTATTAAGTGTCATATTGACTTGTGTATGGTTGTAAAGTGTCCATTGACTTGTGTTTGGTTGTGTAGTTTCCCATTGACATGTGTATGGTTGTATTAAGTGTCCTATTGACTTGTGGATGGTTGTGCAGTTTCCCATTGACTTGTGTATGGTTGTGTAGTTTCCCATTGACTTGTGTAATGTTGTGTAGTTTCCCATTGACTTGTGTATGGTTGTGTAGTTTCCCATTGACTTGTGTATGGTTGTGTATTTTTCCATTGACTTGTGTATGGTTGTGTAGTTGTGTAGTTTTCCATTGACTTGTGTATGGTTTCCCATTCACTTGTGTATGGTTGTGTAGTTTCCCATTGACTTGTGTATGGTTGTGTAGTTTCCCATTGACTTGTGTATGGTTGTGTATTTTTCCATTGACTTGTGTATGGTTGTGTAGTTGTGTAGTTTTCCATTGACTTGTGTATGGTTTCCCATTCACTTGTGTATGGTTGTGTAGTTTCCCATTGACTTGTGTATGGTTGTATTAAGTGTCCTACTGACTTTTGTATGGTTGTGTAGTTTCCCATTGACTTGTGTATGGTTGTGTAGTTTTCCATTGACTTGTGTATGGTTGTGTAGTTTCCCATTGACTTGTGTTTGGTTGTGTAGTTTCCCATTGACTTGTGTATTGTTGTGTATTTTTCCATTGACTTGTGTATGGTTGTGTAGTTGTGTAGTTTTCCATTGACTTGTGTATGGTTTCCCATTCACTTGTGTATGGTTGTGTAGTTTCCCATTGACTCGTGTATGGTTGTGTCAATTCCCATTGACTTGTGTATGGTTGTGTAGTTTCCCATTGACTTGTGTATGGTTGTGTCAATTCCCATTGACTTGTGTATAGTTGTGTGGTTTCCCATTGACTTGTGCATGGTTGTGTAGTTTCCCATTGACTTGTGAATGGTTGTGTAGTTTCCCATTGACTCGTGTATGGTTGTGAAGTTTCCATTGACTTGTGTATGGTTGTGTAGTTTCCCATTGACATGTGTATGGTTGTGCTGAGTGTCCCATTGACTTGTGTATGGTTGTGTAGTTTCCCATTGACATGGGTATGGTTGTATTAAGTGTCCTATTGACTTGTGTTTGGTTGTGTAGTTTCACATTGACTTGTGTATGGTTGTGTAGTTTCCCATTGACTTGTGAATGGTTGTGTAGTTTCCCATTGACTTGTGTATTGTTGTGTAGTTTCCCATTGACTTGTGAATGGTTGTGTAGTTTCCCATTGACTTGTGTTCGGTTGTGTAGTTTCCCATTGACTTGTGAATGGTTGTGTAGTTTCCCATTGACTTGTATATTGTTGTGTAGTTTCCCATTGACTTGTGAATGGTTGTGTAGTTTCCCATTGACTTGTATATTGTTGTGTAGTTTCCCATTGAATTGTGAATGGTTGTGTAGTTTCCCATTGACTTGTGTATGGTTGTGTAGTTTCCCATTGACTTGTGAATGGTTGTGTAGTTTCCCATTGACTTGTATATTGTTGTGTAGCTTCCCATTGACTTGTGTATGGTTGTGTAGTTTCCCATTGACTTGTGAATGGTTGTGTAGTTTCCCATTGACTTGTGTGTGGTTGTGTAGTTTCCCATTGACTTGTGGATGGTTGTGTAGCTTCCCATTGACTTGTGTATGGTTGTGTGGTTTCCCATTGACTTGTGAATGGTTGTGTAGTTTCCCATTGACTTGTATATTGTTGTGTAGTTTCCCATTGACTTGTATATTGTTGTGTAGTTTCCCATTGACTTGTTCCCCAGTTGTGACCTGGGGTTGTTGACTTCCAGCTTGAAGCATTTTGAATGGCATAGTCTCTGAAATAAATGGTCCTATTTGCTGAGAGATGTAGGGACATTTTTCAAGATTGATGCGACGATTGGACGTTTTTTTTTTAAATTAGACCTGTGAAGGGGTGTTTTTACTTTGAGGGAAAATAACTCGGCGGGCCCAGGGACTCCCCATATAAAATTGAACAGAGAATAAAAGTTCAAGTGTCAATCAATAATTGTCCCTTTCAAGGTGAAAACTGAGAGACTTTTATGTATTTTTCGTGTATTTTTGAATGTAGCATATTGCACTGTGTGCTATGGGAGATTGTTTTGTTGGGTGCAACCTTAGAGCCCATGTCAATAAACGCAAGGGGTGGGTATTAAAGCCTTGCAATTTTCCTGAAGTTGGGCTAAAATTATATTAAATTTATATTAAATTGACTTGTGTATGGTTGTGTAGTTTCCCATTGACTTGTGTATGGTTGTATTAAGTGTCTTACTGACTTGTGTATGGTTGTGTAGTTTCCCATTGACTTGTGTATGGTTGTGTAGTTTCCCATTGACTTGTGTATGGTTGTGTAGTTTCCCATTGACTTGTGTTTGGTTGTGTAGTTTCCCATTGACATGTGTATGGTTGTATTAAGTGTCCTATTGACTTGTGTATGGTTGTGTAGTTTCCCATTGACTTGTGTATGGTTGTGTAGTTCCCCATTGACTTGTGTATGGTTGTGTAGTTTCCCATTGACTTGTGTTTGGTTGTGTAGTTTCCCATTGACATGTGTATGGTTGTATTAAGTGTCCTATTGACTTGTGTATGGTTGTGTAGTTACCAATTGACTAGTGTGTGGTTGTGTAGTTTCCCATTGACTTGTGTATTGTTGTGTAGTTTCCCATTGACTTGTGTATGGTTGTGTAGTTTCCCATTGACTTGTGTATGGTTGTGTATTTTTCCATTGACTTGTGTATGGTTGTGTAGTTGTGTAGTTTTCCATTGACTTGTGTATGGTTTCCCATTCACTTGTGTATGGTTGTGTAGTTTCCCATTGACTTGTGTATGGTTGTGTCAATTCCCATTGACTTGTGTATGGTTGTGTAGTTTCCCATTAACTTGTGTATGGTTGTGTCTATTCCCATTGACTTGTGTATGGTTGTGTGGTTTCCCATTGACTTGTGCATGGTTGTGTAGTTTCCCATTGACTTGTGTATGGTTGTGTAGTTTCCCATTGACTCGTGCATGGTTGTGAAGTGTCCATTAACTTGTGTATGGTTGTGTACTTTCCCATTGACATGTGTATGGTTGTATTAAGTGTCGTATTGACTTGTGTATGGTTGTGAAGTGTCCATTGACTTGTGTATGGTTGTGTAGTTTCCCATTGACATGGGTATGGTTGTATTAAGTGTCCTATTCACTTGTGTTTGGTTGTGTAGTTTCACATTGACTTGTGTATGGTTGTGTAGTTTCCCATTGACTTGTGTATGGTTGTGTAGTTTCCCATTGACTTGTGTATTGTTGTGTAGTTTTCCATTGACTTGTGTATGGTTGTGTAGTTTCCCATTGACTTGTGTATGGTTGTGTATTTTTCCATTGACTTGTGTATGGTTGTGTAGTTTCCCATTGACTTGTGTATGGTTGTGTAGTTTCCCATTGACTTGTGTATTGTTGTGTAGTTTTCCATTGACTTGTGTATGGTTGTGTAGTTTCCCATTGACTTGTGTATGGTTGTGTATTTTTCCATTGACTTGTGTATGGTTGTGTAGTTGTGTAGATTTCCATTGACTTGTGTATGGTTTCCCATTCACTTGTGTATGGTTGTGTCAATTCCCATTGACTTGTGTATGGTTGTGTAGTTTCCCATTGACTTGTGTATGGTTGTGTCAATTCCCATTGACTTGTGTATGGTTGTGTAGTTGTGTAGTTTTTCATTGACTTGTGTATGGTTTCCCATTCACTTGTGTATGGTTGTGTAGTTTCCCATTGACTTGTGTATGGTTGTGTCAATTCCCATTGACTTGTGTATGGTTGTGTAGTTTCCCATTAACTTGTGTATGGTTGTGTCTATTCCCATTGACTTGTGTATGGTTGTGTGGTTTCCCATTGACTTGTGCATGGTTGTGTAGTTTCCCATTGACTTGTGTATGGTTGTGTAGTTTCCCATTGACTCCTGTATGGTTGTGAAGTGTCCATTAACTTGTGTATGGTTGTGTACTTTCCCATTGACATGTGTATGGTTGTATTAAGTGTCGTATTGACTTGTGTATGGTTGTGAAGTGTCCATTGACTTGTGTATGGTTGTGTAGTTTCCCATTGACATGGGTATGGTTGTATTAAGTGTCCTATTGACTTGTGTTTGGTTGTGTAGTTTCACATTGACTTGTGTATGGTTGTGTAGTTTCCCATTGACTTGTGAATGGTTGTGTAGTTTCCCATTGACTTGTGTATTGTTGTGTAGTTTTCCATTGACTTGTGTATGGTTGTGTAGTTTCCCATTGACTTGTGTATGGTTGTGTATTTTTCCATTGACTTGTGTATGGTTGTGTAGTTGTGTAGATTTCCATTGACTTGTGTATGGTTTCCCATTGACTTGTGTATGGTTGTGTCAATTCCCATTGACTTGTGTATGGTTGTGTAGTTTCCCATTGACTTGTGTATGGTTGTGTCAATTCCCATTGACTTGTGTATGGTTGTGTGGTTTCCCATTGACTTGTGCATGGTTGTGTAGTTTACCATTGACTTGTGCATGGTTGTGTAGTTTCCCATTGACTTGTTTATGGTTGTGTAGTTTCCCATTGACTTGTATATTGTTGTGTAGTTTCCCATTGACTTGTGTATGGTTGTATTAAGTGTCCTATTGACTTATGTTTGGTTGTGTAGTTTCCCATCGACGTGTGTATGGTTGTGTAGTTTCCCATTCACTTGTGTATTGTTGTGTAGTTTCCCATTGACTTGTGTATGGTTGTGTAGTTTCCCATTGACTTGTGTATGGTTGTGTATTTTTTCATTGACTTGTGTATGGTTGTGTAGTTGTGTAGTTTTCCATTGACTTGTGTATGGTTTCCCATTCACTTGTGTATGGTTGTGTAGTTTCCCATTGACTTGTGTATGGTTGTGTCAATTCCCATTGACTTGTGTATGTTTGTGAAGTGTCCATTGACTTGTGTATGGTTGTGTAGTTTCCCATTGACATGTGTATGGTTGTATTAAGTGTCCTATTGACTTGTGTTTGGTTGTGTAGTTTCCCATTGACTTGTGTATGGTTGTGTAGTTTCCCATTGACTTGTGAATGGTTGTGTAGTTTCCCATTGACTTGTATATTGTTGTGTAGTTTCCCATTGACTTGTGAATGGTTGTGTAGTTTCCCATTGACTTGTATATTGTTGTGTAGTTTCCCATTGACTTGTGAATGGTTGTGTAGTTTCCCATTGACTTGTGTATGGTTGTGTAGTTTCCCATTGACTTGTGTATGCTTGTGTAGTTTCCCATTGACTTGTGTGTGGTTGTGTAGTTTCCCGTTGACTTGTGTATGGTTGTGTAGTTTCCCATTGACTTGTGTATGGTTGTGTCAATTCCCATTGACTTGTGTATGGTTGTGTGGTTTCCCATTGACTTGTGCATGGTTGTGTAGTTTCCCATTGACTTGTGTATGGTTGTGTAGTTTCCCATTGACTCGTGTATGGTTGTGAAGTGTCCATTGACTTTTGTTTGGTTGTGTAGTTTCCCATTGACATTTGTATGGTTGTATTAAGTGTCCTATTGACTTGTGTATGGTTGTAATGTGTCCATTGACTTGTGTATGGTTGTGTAGTTTCTCATTGACATGTGTATGGTTGTATTAAGTGTCCTATTGACTTGTGTTTGGTTGTGTAGTTTCCCATTGACTTGTGTATGGTTGTGTAGTTTCCCATTGACTTGTGAATGGTTGTATTAAGTGTCCTATTGACTTGTGTTTGGTTGTGTAGTTTCCCATTGACTTGTGTATGGTTGTGTAGTTTCCCATTGACTTGTGAATGGTTGTGTAGTCTCCCATTGACTTGTGTATGGTTGTGTAGTTTCCCATTGACTTGTGTATGCTTGCGTAGTTTCCCATTGACTTGTGTATGGTTGTGTAGTTTCCCATTGACTTGTATATTGTTGTGTAGTTTCCCATTGACTTGTGTATGGTTGTGTAGTTTCCCATTCACTTGTGAATGGTTGTGTAGTTTCCCATTGACTTGTGAATGGTTGTGTAGTTTCCCATTGACTTGTATATTGTTGTGTAGTTTCCCATTGACTTGTGTATGGTTGTGTAGTTTCCCATTGACTTGTGAATGGTTGTGTAGTCTCCCATTGACTTGTGTATGGTTGTGTAGTTTCCCATTGACTTGTGTATGCTTGTGTAGTTTCCCATTGACTTGTGTATGGTTGTGTAGTTTCCCATTGACTTGTATATTGTTGTGTAGTTTCCCATTGACTTGTGTATGGTTGTGTAGTTTCCCATTGACTTGTGAATGGTTGTGTAGTTTCCCATTGACTTGTGTATTGTTGTGTAGTTTCCCATTGACTTGTGTATGGTTGTGTAGTTTCCCATTGACTTGTGTTTGGTTGTGTAGTTTCCCATTGACTTGTGTATTGTTGTGTATTTTTCCATTGACTTGTGTATGGTTGTGTAGTTGTGTAGTTTTCCATTGACTTGTGTATGGTTTCCCATTCACTTGTGTATGGTTGTGTAGTTTCCCATTGACTCGTGTATGGTTGTGTCAATTCCCATTGACTTGAGTATGGTTGTGTAGTTTCCCATTGACTTGTGTATGGTTGTGTCAATTCCCATTGACTTGTGTATAGTTGTGTGGTTTCCCATTGACTTGTGCATGGTTTTGTAGTTTCCCATTGACTTGTGAATGGTTGTGTAGTTTCCCATTGACTCGTGTATGGTTGTGAAGTTTCCATTGACTTGTGTATGGTTGTGTAGTTTCCCATTGACATGTGTATGGTTGTGCTGAGTGTCCCATTGACTTGTGTATGGTTGTGTAGTTTCCCATTGACATGGGTATGGTTGTATTAAGTGTCCTATTGACTTGTGTTTGGTTGTGTAGTTTCACATTGACTTGTGTATTGTTGTGTAGTTTCCCATTGACTTGTGAATGGTTGTGTAGTTTCCCATTGACTTGTGTATGGTTGTGTAGTTTCCCATTGACTTGTGAATGGTTGTGTAGTTTCCCATTGACTTGTATATTGTTGTGTAGTTTCCCATTGACTTGTGAATGGTTGTGTAGTTTCCCATTGACTTGTATATTGTTGTGTAGTTTCCCATTGAATTGTGAATGGTTGTGTAGTTTCCCATTGACTTGTGTATGGTTGTGTAGTTTCCCATTGACTTGTGAATGGTTGTGTAGTTTCCCATTGACTTGTATATTGTTGTGTAGCTTCCCATTGACTTGTGTATGGTTGTGTAGTTTCCCATTGACTTGTGAATGGTTGTGTAGTTTCCCATTGACTTGTGTGTGGTTGTGTAGTTTCCCATTGACTTGTGGATGGTTGTGTAGCTTCCCATTGACTTGTGTATGGTTGTGTGGTTTCCCATTGACTTGTGAATGGTTGTGTAGTTTCCCATTGACTTGTATATTGTTGTGTAGTTTCCCATTGACTTGTATATTGTTGTGTAGTTTCCCATTGACTTGTTCCCCAGTTGTGACCTGGGGGTTGTTGACTTCCAGCTTGAAGCATTTTGAATGGCATAGTCTCTGAAATAAATGGTCCTATTTGCTGAGAGATGTAGGGACATTTTTCAAGATTGATGCGACGATTGGAAGTTTTTTTTTTAAATTAGACCTGTGAAGGGGTGTTTTTACTTTGAGGGAAAATAACTCGGCGGGCCCAGGGACTCCCCTTATAAAATTGAACAGAGAATAAAAGTTCAAGTGTCAATCAATAATTGTCCCTTTCAAGGTGAAAACTGAGAGACTTTTATGTATTTTTCGTGTATTTTTGAATGTAGCATATTGCACTGTGTGCTATGGGAGATTGTTTTGTTGAGTGCAACCTTAGAGCCCATGTCAATAAACGCAAGGGGTGGGTATTAAAGCCTTGCAATTTTCCTGAAGTTGGGCTAAAATTATATTAAATTTATATTAAATTGACTTGTGTATGGTTGTGTAGTTTCCCATTGACTTGTGTATGGTTGTATTAAGTGTCTTACTGACTTGTGTATGGTTGTGTAGTTTCCCATTGACTTGTGTATTGTTGTGTAGTTTCCCATTGACTTGTGAATGGTTGTGTAGTTTCCCATTGACTTGTGTATGGTTGTGTAGTTTCCCATTGACTTGTGAATGGTTGTGTAGTTTCCCATTGACTTGTATATTGTTGTGTAGTTTCCCATTGACTTGTGAATGGTTGTGTAGTTTCCCATTGACTTGTATATTGTTGTGTAGTTTCCCATTGAATTGTGAATGGTTGTGTAGTTTCCCATTGACTTGTGTATGGTTGTGTAGTTTCCCATTGACTTGTGAATGGTTGTGTAGTTTCCCATTGACTTGTATATTGTTGTGTAGCTTCCCATTGACTTGTGTATGGTTGTGTAGTTTCCCATTGACTTGTGAATGGTTGTGTAGTTTCCCATTGACTTGTGTCTGGTTGTGTAGTTTCCCATTGACTTGTGGATGGTTGTGTAGCTTCCCATTGACTTGTGTATGGTTGTGTGGTTTCCCATTGACTTGTGAATGGTTGTGTAGTTTCCCATTGACTTGTATATTGTTGTGTAGTTTCCCATTGACTTGTATATTGTTGTGTAGTTTCCCATTGACTTGTTCCCCAGTTGTGACCTGGGGTTGTTGACTTCCAGCTTGAAGCATTTTGAATGGCATAGTCTCTGAAATAAATGGTCCTATTTGCTGAGAGATGTAGGGACATTTTTCAAGATTGATGCGACGATTGGACGTTTTTTTTTTAAATTAGACCTTTGAAGGGGTGTTTTTACTTTGAGGGAAAATAACTCGGCGGGCCCAGGGACTCCCCATATAAAATTGAACAGAGAAAAAAAGTTCAAGTGTCAATCAATAATTGTCCCTTTCAAGGTGAAAACTGAGAGACTTTTATGTATTTTTCGTGTATTTTTGAATGTAGCATATTGCACTGTGTGCTATGGGAGATTGTTTTGTTGAGTGCAACCTTAGAGCCCATGTCAATAAACGCAAGGGGTGGGTATTAAAGCCTTGCAATTTTCCTGAAGTTGGGCTAAAATTATATTAAATTTATATTAAATTGACTTGTGTATGGTTGTGTAGTTTCCCATTGACTTGTGTATGGTTGTATTAAGTGTCTTACTGACTTGTGTATGGTTGTGTAGTTTCCCATTGACTTGTGTATGGTTGTGTAGTTTCCCATTGACTTGTGTATGGTTGTGTAGTTTCCCATTGACTTGTGTTTGGTTGTGTAGTTTCCCATTGACATGTGTATGGTTGTATTAAGTGTCCTATTGACTTGTGTATGGTTGTGTAGTTTCCCATTGACTTGTGTATGGTTGTGTAGTTTCCCATTGACTTGTGTATGGTTGTGTAGTTTCCCATTGACTTGTGTTTGGTTGTGTAGTTTCCCATTGACATGTGTATGGTTGTATTAAGTGTCCTATTGACTTGTGTATGGTTGTGTAGTTACCAATTGACTAGTGTGTGGTTGTGTAGTTTCCCATTGACTTGTGTATTGTTGTGTAGTTTCCCATTGACTTGTGTATGGTTGTGTAGTTTCCCATTGACTTGTGTATGGTTGTGTATTTTTCCATTGACTTGTGTATGGTTGTGTAGTTGTGTAGTTTTCCATTGACTTGTGTATGGTTTCCCATTCACTTGTGTATGGTTGTGTAGTTTCCCATTGACTTGTGTATGGTTGTGTAGTTTCCCATTGACTTGTGTATGGTTGTGTATTTTTTCATTGACTTGTGTATGGTTGTGTAGTTGTGTAGTTTTCCATTGACTTGTGTATGGTTTCCCATTCACTTGTGTATGGTTGTGTAGTTTCCCATTGACTTGTGTATGGTTGTGTCAATTCCCATTGACTTGTGTATGTTTGTGAAGTGTCCATTGACTTGTGTATGGTTGTGTAGTTTCCCATTGACATGTGTATGGTTGTATTAAGTGTCCTATTGACTTGTGTTTGGTTGTGTAGTTTCCCATTGACTTGTGTATGGTTGTGTAGTTTCCCATTGACTTGTGAATGGTTGTGTAGTTTCCCATTGACTTGTATATTGTTGTGTAGTTTCCCATTGACTTGTGAATGGTTGTGTAGTTTCCCATTGACTTGTATATTGTTGTGTAGTTTCCCATTGACTTGTGAATGGTTGTGTAGTTTCCCATTGACTTGTGTATGGTTGTGTAGTTTCCCATTGACTTGTGTATGCTTGTGTAGTTTCCCATTGACTTGTGTGTGGTTGTGTAGTTTCCCGTTGACTTGTGTATGGTTGTGTAGTTTCCCATTGACTTGTGTATGGTTGTGTCAATTCCCATTGACTTGTGTATGGTTGTGTGGTTTCCCATTGACTTGTGCATGGTTGTGTAGTTTCCCATTGACTTGTGTATGGTTGTGTAGTTTCCCATTGACTCGTGTATGGTTGTGAAGTGTCCATTGACTTTTGTTTGGTTGTGTAGTTTCCCATTGACATGTGTATGGTTGTATTAAGTGTCCTATTGACTTGTGTATGGTTGTAATGTGTCCATTGACTTGTGTATGGTTGTGTAGTTTCTCATTGACATGTGTATGGTTGTATTAAGTGTCCTATTGACTTGTGTTTGGTTGTGTAGTTTCCCATTGACTTGTGTATGGTTGTGTAGTTTCCCATTGACTTGTGAATGGTTGTATTAAGTGTCCTATTGACTTGTGTTTGGTTGTGTAGTTTCCCATTGACTTGTGTATGGTTGTGTAGTTTCCCATTGACTTGTGAATGGTTGTGTAGTCTCCCATTGACTTGTGTATGGTTGTGTAGTTTCCCATTGACTTGTGTATGCTTGCGTAGTTTCCCATTGACTTGTGTATGGTTGTGTAGTTTCCCATTGACTTGTATATTGTTGTGTAGTTTCCCATTGACTTGTGTATGGTTGTGTAGTTTCCCATTCACTTGTGAATGGTTGTGTAGTTTCCCATTGACTTGTGAATGGTTGTGTAGTTTCCCATTGACTTGTATATTGTTGTGTAGTTTCCCATTGACTTGTGTATGGTTGTGTAGTTTCCCATTGACTTGTGAATGGTTGTGTAGTCTCCCATTGACTTGTGTATGGTTGTGTAGTTTCCCATTGACTTGTGTATGCTTGTGTAGTTTCCCATTGACTTGTGTATGGTTGTGTAGTTTCCCATTGACTTGTATATTGTTGTGTAGTTTCCCATTGACTTGTGTATGGTTGTGTAGTTTCCCATTGACTTGTGAATGGTTGTGTAGTTTCCCATTGACTTGTGTATTGTTGTGTAGTTTCCCATTGACTTGTGTATGGTTGTGTAGTTTCCCATTGACTTGTGTTTGGTTGTGTAGTTTCCCATTGACTTGTGTATTGTTGTGTATTTTTCCATTGACTTGTGTATGGTTGTGTAGTTGTGTAGTTTTCCATTGACTTGTGTATGGTTTCCCATTCACTTGTGTATGGTTGTGTAGTTTCCCATTGACTCGTGTATGGTTGTGTCAATTCCCATTGACTTGTGTATGGTTGTGTAGTTTCCCATTGACTTGTGTATGGTTGTGTCAATTCCCATTGACTTGTGTATAGTTGTGTGGTTTCCCATTGACTTGTGCATGGTTTTGTAGTTTCCCATTGACTTGTGAATGGTTGTGTAGTTTCCCATTGACTCGTGTATGGTTGTGAAGTTTCCATTGACTTGTGTATGGTTGTGTAGTTTCCCATTGACATGTGTATGGTTGTGCTGAGTGTCCCATTGACTTGTGTATGGTTGTGTAGTTTCCCATTGACATGGGTATGGTTGTATTAAGTGTCCTATTGACTTGTGTTTGGTTGTGTAGTTTCACATTGACTTGTGTATTGTTGTGTAGTTTCCCATTGACTTGTGAATGGTTGTGTAGTTTCCCATTGACTTGTGTATGGTTGTGTAGTTTCCCATTGACTTGTGAATGGTTGTGTAGTTTCCCATTGACTTGTATATTGTTGTGTAGTTTCCCATTGACTTGTGAATGGTTGTGTAGTTTCCCATTGACTTGTATATTGTTGTGTAGTTTCCCATTGAATTGTGAATGGTTGTGTAGTTTCCCATTGACTTGTGTATGGTTGTGTAGTTTCCCATTGACTTGTGAATGGTTGTGTAGTTTCCCATTGACTTGTATATTGTTGTGTAGCTTCCCATTGACTTGTGTATGGTTGTGTAGTTTCCCATTGACTTGTGAATGGTTGTGTAGTTTCCCATTGACTTGTGTGTGGTTGTGTAGTTTCCCATTGACTTGTGGATGGTTGTGTAGCTTCCCATTGACTTGTGTATGGTTGTGTGGTTTCCCATTGACTTGTGAATGGTTGTGTAGTTTCCCATTGACTTGTATATTGTTGTGTAGTTTCCCATTGACTTGTATATTGTTGTGTAGTTTCCCATTGACTTGTTCCCCAGTTGTGACCTGGGGGTTGTTGACTTCCAGCTTGAAGCATTTTGAATGGCATAGTCTCTGAAATAAATGGTCCTATTTGCTGAGAGATGTAGGGACATTTTTCAAGATTGATGCGACGATTGGAAGTTTTTTTTTTAAATTAGACCTGTGAAGGGGTGTTTTTACTTTGAGGGAAAATAACTCGGCGGGCCCAGGGACTCCCCATATAAAATTGAACAGAGAATAAAAGTTCAAGTGTCAATCAATAATTGTCCCTTTCAAGGTGAAAACTGAGAGACTTTTATGTATTTTTCGTGTATTTTTGAATGTAGCATATTGCACTGTGTGCTATGGGAGATTGTTTTGTTGAGTGCAACCTTAGAGCCCATGTCAATAAACGCAAGGGGTGGGTATTAAAGCCTTGCAATTTTCCTGAAGTTGGGCTAAAATTATATTAAATTTATATTAAATTGACTTGTGTATGGTTGTGTAGTTTCCCATTGACTTGTGTATGGTTGTATTAAGTGTCTTACTGACTTGTGTATGGTTGTGTAGTTTCCCATTGACTTGTGTATTGTTGTGTAGTTTCCCATTGACTTGTGAATGGTTGTGTAGTTTCCCATTGACTTGTGTATGGTTGTGTAGTTTCCCATTGACTTGTGAATGGTTGTGTAGTTTCCCATTGACTTGTATATTGTTGTGTAGTTTCCCATTGACTTGTGAATGGTTGTGTAGTTTCCCATTGACTTGTATATTGTTGTGTAGTTTCCCATTGAATTGTGAATGGTTGTGTAGTTTCCCATTGACTTGTGTATGGTTGTGTAGTTTCCCATTGACTTGTGAATGGTTGTGTAGTTTCCCATTGACTTGTATATTGTTGTGTAGCTTCCCATTGACTTGTGTATGGTTGTGTAGTTTCCCATTGACTTGTGAATGGTTGTGTAGTTTCCCATTGACTTGTGTCTGGTTGTGTAGTTTCCCATTGACTTGTGGATGGTTGTGTAGCTTCCCATTGACTTGTGTATGGTTGTGTGGTTTCCCATTGACTTGTGAATGGTTGTGTAGTTTCCCATTGACTTGTATATTGTTGTGTAGTTTCCCATTGACTTGTATATTGTTGTGTAGTTTCCCATTGACTTGTTCCCCAGTTGTGACCTGGGGTTGTTGACTTCCAGCTTGAAGCATTTTGAATGGCATAGTCTCTGAAATAAATGGTCCTATTTGCTGAGAGATGTAGGGACATTTTTCAAGATTGATGCGACGATTGGACGTTTTTTTTTTAAATTAGACCTGTGAAGGGGTGTTTTTACTTTGAGGGAAAATAACTCGGCGGGCCCAGGGACTCCCCATATAAAATTGAACAGAGAAAAAAAGTTCAAGTGTCAATCAATAATTGTCCCTTTCAAGGTGAAAACTGAGAGACTTTTATGTATTTTTCGTGTATTTTTGAATGTAGCATATTGCACTGTGTGCTATGGGAGATTGTTTTGTTGAGTGCAACCTTAGAGCCCATGTCAATAAACGCAAGGGGTGGGTATTAAAGCCTTGCAATTTTCCTGAAGTTGGGCTAAAATTATATTAAATTTATATTAAATTGACTTGTGTATGGTTGTGTAGTTTCCCATTGACTTGTGTATGGTTGTATTAAGTGTCTTACTGACTTGTGTATGGTTGTGTAGTTTCCCATTGACTTGTGTATGGTTGTGTAGTTTCCCATTGACTTGTGTATGGTTGTGTAGTTTCCCATTGACTTGTGTTTGGTTGTGTAGTTTCCCATTGACATGTGTATGGTTGTATTAAGTGTCCTATTGACTTGTGTATGGTTGTGTAGTTTCCCATTGACTTGTGTATGGTTGTGTAGTTTCCCATTGACTTGTGTATGGTTGTGTAGTTTCCCATTGACTTGTGTTTGGTTGTGTAGTTTCCCATTGACATGTGTATGGTTGTATTAAGTGTCCTATTGACTTGTGTATGGTTGTGTAGTTACCAATTGACTAGTGTGTGGTTGTGTAGTTTCCCATTGACTTGTGTATTGTTGTGTAGTTTCCCATTGACTTGTGTATGGTTGTGTAGTTTCCCATTGACTTGTGTATGGTTGTGTATTTTTCCATTGACTTGTGTATGGTTGTGTAGTTGTGTAGTTTTCCATTGACTTGTGTATGGTTTCCCATTCACTTGTGTATGGTTGTGTAGTTTCCCATTGACTTGTGTATGGTTGTGTCAATACCCATTGACTTGTGTATGGTTGTGTAGTTTCCCATTAACTTGTGTATGGTTGTGTCTATTCCCATTGACTTGTGTATGGTTGTGTGGTTTCCCATTGACTTGTGCATGGTTGTGTAGTTTCCCATTGACTTGTGTATGGTTGTGTAGTTTCCCATTGACTCGTGTATGGTTGTGAAGTGTCCATAACTTGTGTATGGTTGTGTACTTTCCCATTGACATGTGTATGGTTGTATTAAGTGTCGTATTGACTTGTGTATGGTTGTGAAGTGTCCATTGACTTGTGTATGGTTGTGTAGTTTCCCATTGACATGGGTATGGTTGTATTAAGTGTCCTATTCACTTGTGTTTGGTTGTGTAGTTTCACATTGACTTGTGTATGGTTGTGTAGTTTCCCATTGACTTGTGTATGGTTGTGTAGTTTCCCATTGACTTGTGTATTGTTGTGTAGTTTTCCATTGACTTGTGTATGGTTGTGTAGTTTCCCATTGACTTGTGTATGGTTGTGTATTTTTCCATTGACTTGTGTATGGTTGTGTAGTTTCCCATTGACTTGTGTATGGTTGTGTAGTTTCCCATTGACTTGTGTATTGTTGTGTAGTTTTCCATTGACTTGTGTATGGTTGTGTAGTTTCCCATTGACTTGTGTATGGTTGTGTATTTTTCCATTGACTTGTGTATGTTTGTGTAGTTGTGTAGATTTCCATTGACTTGTGTATGGTTTCCCATTGACTTGTGTATGGTTGTGTCAATTCCCATTGACTTGTGTATGGTTGTGTAGTTGTGTAGTTTTCCATTGACTTGTGTATGGTTTCCCATTCACTTGTGTATGGTTGTGTAGTTTCCCATTGACTTGTGTATGGTTGTGTCAATTCCCATTGACTTGTGTATGGTTGTGTAGTTTCCCATTAACTTGTGTATGGTTGTGTCTATTCCCATTGACTTGTGTATGGTTGTGTGGTTTCCCATTGACTTGTGCATGGTTGTGTAGTTTCCCATTGACTTGTGTATGGTTGTGTAGTTTCCCATTGACTCCTGTATGGTTGTAAAGTGTCCATTAACTTGTGTATGGTTGTGTACTTTCCCATTGACATGTGTATGGTTGTATTAAGTGTCGTATTGACTTGTGTATGGTTGTGAAGTGTCCATTGACTTGTGTATGGTTGTGTAGTTTCCCATTGACATGGGTATGGTTGTATTAAGTGTCCTATTGACTTGTGTTTGGTTGTGTAGTTTCACATTGACTTGTGTATGGTTGTGTAGTTTCCCATTGACTTGTGAATGGTTGTGTAGTTTCCCATTGACTTGTGTATTGTTGTGTAGTTTTCCATTGACTTGTGTATGGTTGTGTAGTTTCCCATTGACTTGTGTATGGTTGTGTATTTTTCCATTGACTTGTGTATGGTTGTGTAGTTGTGTAGATTTCCATTGACTTGTGTATGGTTTCCCATTCACTTGTGTATGGTTGTGTCAATTCCCATTGACTTGTGTATGGTTGTGTAGTTTCCCATTGACTTGTGTATGGTTGTGTCAATTCCCATTGACTTGTGTATGGTTGTGTGGTTTCCCATTGACTTGTGCATGGTTGTGTAGTTTACCATTGACTTGTGCATGGTTGTGTAGTTTCCCATTGACTTGTTTATGGTTGTGTAGTTTCCCATTGACTTGTGAATGGTTGTGTAGTTTCCCATTGACTTGTATATTGTTGTGTAGTTTCCCATTGACTTGTGTATGGTTGTATTAAGTGTCCTATTGACTTATGTTTGGTTGTGTAGTTTCCCATTGACTTGTGTATGGTTGTGTAGTTTCCCATTGACTTGTGTATGGTTGTGTATTTTTTCATTGACTTGTGTATGGTTGTGTAGTTGTGTAGTTTTCCATTGACTTGTGTATGGTTTCCCATTCACTTGTGTATGGTTGTGTAGTTTCCCATTGACTTGTGTATGGTTGTGTCAATTCCCATTGACTTGTGTATGGTTGTGAAGTGTCCATTGACTTGTGTATGGTTGTGTAGTTTCCCATTGACATGTGTATGGTTGTATTAAGTGTCCTATTGACTTGTGTTTGGTTGTGTAGTTTCCCATTGACTTGTGTATGGTTGTGTAGTTTCCCATTGACTTGTGAATGGTTGTGTAGTTTCCCATTGACTTGTATATTGTTGTGTAGTTTCCCATTGACTTGTGAATGGTTGTGTAGTTTCCCATTGACTTGTATATTGTTGTGTAGTTTCCCATTGACTTGTGAATGGTTGTGTAGTTTCCCATTGACTTGTGTATGGTTGTGTAGTTTCCCATTGACTTGTGTATGCTTGTGTAGTTTCCCATTGACTTGTGTGTGGTTGTGTAGTTTCCCGTTGACTTGTGTATGGTTGTGTAGTTTCCCATTGACTTGTGTATGGTTGTGTCAATTCCCATTGACTTGTGTATGGTTGTGTGGTTTCCCATTGACTTGTGCATGGTTGTGTAGTTTCCCATTGACTTGTGTATGGTTGTGTAGTTTCCCATTGACTCGTGTATGGTTGTGAAGTGTCCATTGACTTTTGTTTGGTTGTGTAGTTTCCCATTGACATGTGTATGGTTGTATTAAGTGTCCTATTGACTTGTGTATGGTTGTAATTTGTCCATTGACTTGTGTATGGTTGTGTAGTTTCTCATTGACATGTGTATGGTTGTATTAAGTGTCCTATTGACTTGTGTTTGGTTGTGTAGTTTCCCATTGACTTGTGTATGGTTGTGTAGTTTCCCATTGACTTGTGAATGGTTGTATTAAGTGTCCTATTGACTTGTGTTTGGTTGTGTAGTTTCCCATTGACTTGTGTATGGTTGTGTAGTTTCCCATTGACTTGTGAATGGTTGTGTAGTCTCCCATTGACTTGTGTATGGTTGTGTAGTTTCCCATTGACTTGTGTATGCTTGTGTAGTTTCCCATTGACTTGTGTATGGTTGTGTAGTTTCCCATTGACTTGTATATTGTTGTGTAGTTTCCCATTGACTTGTGTATGGTTGTGTAGTTTCCCATTGACTTGTGAATGGTTGTGTAGTTTCCCATTGACTTGTGAATGGTTGTGTAGTTTCCCATTGACTTGTATATTGTTGTGTAGTTTCCCATTGACTTGTGTATGGTTGTGTAGTTTCCCATTGACTTGTGAATGGTTGTGTAGTCTCCCATTGACTTGTGTATGGTTGTGTAGTTTCCCATTGACTTGTGTATGCTTGTGTAGTTTCCCATTGACTTGTGTATGGTTGTGTAGTTTCCCATTGACTTGTATACTGTTGTGTAGTTTCCCATTGACTTGTGTATGGTTGTGTAGTTTCCCATTGACTTGTGAATGGTTGTGTAGTTTCCCATTGACTTGTGTATTGTTGTGTAGTTTCCCATTGACTTGTGTATGGTTGTGTAGTTTCCCGCTGACTTGTTCCCCAGTTGTGACCTGGGGGTTGTTGACTTCCAGCTTGAGGCATTTTGAATGGCATTAGGCTCTGAAATAAATGGTCCTATTTGCTGAGAGATGTAGGGACATTTTTCAAGATTGATGCGACGATTGGGCGTTTTTTTTTTTAAATTAGACCTGTGAAGGGGTGTTTTTACTTTGAGGGAAAATAACTCGGCGGGCCCAGGGACTCCCCATATAAAATTGAACAGAGTATAAAAGTTCAAGTGTCAATCAATAATTGTCCCTTTAAAGGTGAAAACTGAGAGACTTTTAAGTATTTTTCATGTATTTTTGAATGTAGCATATTGCACTGTGTGCTATGGGAGATTGTTTTGTTGAGTGCACCCTTACAGCCCATGTCAAAGGTATACACTATCGCCATCTTGTGAAACCGATGAGGCCTAGAGTTAAACACAAACATTCAACCTGCCAATCTGGATGCCATGAAGAAGTTTTCATTAAATATATAAATACGCCAGATTGTGTACCGGCCACATTGCTTCAAAATGGTGTTACGGGCGGTTCTGATCAAGTGCATCGGGACATGCATAATTTTATGGGCGATTTCAACTCACTGCCGTACCGAAGAAAGGTTTACCCACTCGGATATGGGTTGGGTCAACTGGGACCCGGAATCCGGGTCAAATCTGAGTTTTTGTTTTGTATTTGAGCAGCTAAAATAGCATGTCAATTCGTACCTTGCCTTGCCGGCTGAAATTTTAAAGTTGCATTCACCTTGTCATAGGCCGTGCACGAATCAACGAACGCGGCTCTCCCAAGGGGTAAACCTTGCATTTTTGAAGCACTTGGGATAAAATCAGATAAAATCGCGATGGGTAAGCCTTCCATTTTTGATGAAATAAGGCTAAAATCAGAAGAAATCGCAAGGGGTAAGCCTTGCATTTTTGATAAAATTGTGCTAAAATCAGATGAAATCGCATGGGGAAAGTTTTGCATTTTTAATGAAACTGGGCCCAAATCAGATGAAATCGCATGGGGTAAGCCTTGCTTTTTTGATAAAAGTGGGCTAAATTCAGGTAAATTTACAAGGGGTTAGTCTTGCATTTTTAATGAAATTTTGCTAAAATCAGATGAAATCGGAAGCCGTTAGCCTTGCTTTTTGATAAAATTTGGCTAAAATCAGATAAACTCCCAAGGGGGAAGTTTAGCATTTTTAATGAAATTGGGCCCAAATCAGATAAAATCGCAAGGGAAAAGCCTTGCATTTTTGAAGCACTTGGTTAAACCAAATAAAAACGCAGGAGGTAAGCCTTGCATTTTTTATGACATTGGGCAAAAAACAGATGAAATCGCAAGGGGTAAGCTTTACATTTTTGATGAAATTGGGCTAAAATCAGATGAAATCGCAATAGGTAAACCTTGCTTTTTTGATGAAATTGGGCTAAAATAAGATAAACTCCCAAGGGGTAAGTTTTGTATTTTTAATGAAATTGGGCCCAAATCAGATAAAATCGCAAATTGCATTTTTGATGAAGTGGGCTAAAATCAGATGAAACCGCAAGGGGTAAGCCTTGCTTTTTTTTTTTAATTTGGGTAAAATCAGATGAAATCGCAAGGGGTAAGCCTCGCTTTTTTGATGAAATTGGGCCCAAATCTAATGAAATCGCATGGGATAAGCCTTGCTTTTTTGATAAAATTGGGGTAAAATCAGATAAACTCCTGAGGGGTAAGTCTTGCATTTTTAATGAAATTGGGCCAAAATCAGATAAAATCGCAAGGGAAAAGCCTTGCATTTTTGAAGCTCTTGGGATAAAATCAATTAAAAATACAAGGGGTAAGCCGTGCATTTTGGGTGAAATTGGGCTAAATTCTGAATAAACGCAAGGGGTGGGTATTAAAGCCTTGCAATTTTCCTGAAGTTGGGCTAAAATTATATTAAAGCGCAAGTGGTAAGCCTTGCAATTTTTCATGAAATTTGGCTGAAACTATTGATACAATGTTAAGGGGTTTGACCCGGGCTTCAGTAAATTAAAAGTATTTGTTGCAGTAGAATTCGAACCTGGGTTCAGTCCCATTGAAAGCCCACCTTTTACCACATGGGTTGAAAGCCCTCCTTTTACCACATGGGTTAAAAGGCCTCCATTTACCACATGGGTTGCGGTACCCTTAGGCGTCCGTACAGATAATGAAGTCTGGTATATCGGATTGATCCGTTAGATTAAAAGACTAGCATCAAAGTGATGACTTAGACCTACTCGAATAGTTTGTAAACAGCCCCCTTCATGTCATGGTTTCATCATTTACTCCCGAAAACAGGGGAGGGAAATGAACGTTTGCAACTGAAACAAATTGATGCACGTGACCACCAACTCCAGTAAAAAAGTTTTTTTGTTTTTTGCATTCGAGTACGCCATCACTTCGAAACTCGTCTATTTATGACGTATCAAAACAGGACCGATACCGTTGCATAAGATTGCATTATTTTCACAGAGTAAGTGAAGAGAACCGTAGCCTGTGCGGTAAGAGGTGCGCTCTCAATGCTACTGTTCCGGGCTCGAACCCCACTACTATCCACCATTCTTTTTGTTTGACTAAGTGGTCCCAGCAGCGCATTATTTAAGTAGTGTTTAAAATCACCTCCTAACACCAACGGGCACTGTGGCGACACGGTGCACTGGATCGTTCGCTTGCGTGCGTTCCAGAGCTGGGAGACCCGGTTCGAATCCCGCCCCGTACCAAAGGGACATGACTTTTACTGCTAGCACCAGTAAGTGATTGGGGTCCGTCATGTCTCTCCCCAAATTAGGGTAGGATGATTATTCCGGGTCGGAAAGTAAAGGAGGGGCCGGGACTAGCCATCCCTTAAGGGTTCTAATGGGTGATCACCACGCTGATTTCGATCAGACTTTGAGTCCCCTGAAGGCCTGGCCGTCACTCTAACTAACTTTCTGCACAAATTTGTTTTAACTTTTCAAAACCTTTTTAAAGATATTAATTACTTAATGTGTTAATATTTTCTTTCCGGTTATTTGTAAAGGAACGTCACATAATTAATTTGTAAGAAAATAAAATCGTTGTAAGCCTTGCATTTTTTATGACATTGGGTAACAAATAGATAAAATCTCCGGGAGTAAAGCCTTGCATTTTTCCTGATATTTTGCAAAAATCACATATATATAAGATCGTGAGGGGTAAGCCTTCCATTTTTGATGAAGCTGGGCTAAAATCAGGTAAATTTACAAGGGGTTAGTCTTGCATTTCTAATGAAATTGGGCTAAAATCAGATGAATTCGCAAGGGGTTAGCCTTACATTTTTGAGTAAAGTTTGCTAAAATCAGATAAACTCCCTAGGGGTAAGTCTCGCATTTTTAATGAAATTGGGCCCAAATCAGATAAAATCGCAAGATTGCATTTTTGAAGTTCTTGGGATAAAATCAGTTAAAAACACAAGGGTTAAGCCTTGTATTTTTGATAAAATAGTTGAGGTGAAATCAAATAAGCTCGCAAGGGGCAAGTCTTGCATTTTTGATGAAAGTGGGCTAAAATCAGATGAAATCGCAAGGGGTAAGTTTTTCATTTTTGCTTTAATTTGGCCCAAATCAGATAAACTCCCAAGGGGTAAGTTTTGCATTTTTGATGACATTGGGCTGAAAGCAGATGAAATCGCAAGGGGTATCCTTTGCTATTTTAATGGAATTGGGCTAAAATCAGATAAACTCCCAAGGGGTAGAGTTTGAATTTTGAATGAAACTGTGCCCAAATCAGAAAAACTCCCAAGGGGTAAGCCTTTTTAATGACATTGGGCTAAAATCAGGTAAATTTACAATGGGTGAGTCTTGCATTTTTAATGAAATTGGGATGAAATCAGATGTAATCGCATAGGGTTAGCCTTGCATTTTAGAGTTAAGTGGGCTAAAATCAGATAAACACCTGAGAGGTAAGTTTTGCATTTTTAATGAAATTGGGCCCAAATCAGATAAAATCGCAAGGGAAAAGCCTTGCACTTTTGAAGCTCTTGGGATAAAATCAATTAAAAACACAAAGGGTAAGCCTTGCATTTTCGATGAACTAGTTGGGGTGCGATCAGATAAACTCGCAAGAGGTAAGCCTTGCATTTTTGATGAAACTTTGCTAATATCAGATGAAATCGGAATGGGTAAGCCTTGCTTTTTTGATGAGATTGGGCTACAATCAGATAAACTCCCAAGGGGTAAGTTTTGCATTTTTAATGAAATTGGGCTAAAATCAGATGAAATCGCAAGGGGTAATCCTTGCTTTTTTAATGAAATTGGGCTAAAATCAGATAAACTCCTAAGGGGTAAGCTTTGCATTTTTGGTGACATTAGGCCAAAATCAGGTAAATTTCCAAGGGTTAAGTCTTGCATTTTTAATGAAATTGGGCTAAAATCAGATAAACTCGCAAGGGGTAAGTTAAGCATTTTTAATGAAATTGGGCCCAAATCAGATGAAATCGCTTGGGAAAAGCCTTGCATTTTTGAAGCACTTGGGGTAAAATCAATTAAAAACGCAAGGGGTAAGCCTTGCATTTTTGATGACATTGGGCAAAAATCAGATGAAATCGTGAGGGGTAAGTCTTGCTTTTTTGATGAAATTGGGCTAAAATATGATAAACTCCCAAGGGGTAAGTTTTGTACTTTTAATGAAGTTGGGCCCAAATCAGATAAAATCGCTGCAAAATGTAAGCTTGGCATTTTTTATGAAATTGGGCTAAAATCAGATGAAATCGCAAGGGGTAAGCCTTGCTTTTTGGATGAAATTGGGCTAAAATAAGATAATCTCCCAAGGGGTAAGTTTTGTACTTTTAATGAAATTGGGTTAAAATCAGATGAAATCGCAAGGGGTAAGCCTCGTTTTTTGATAAAATTGGGCTAAAATCAGATAAACTTCTAAGGGGTTAGTCTTGCATTTTAATAAAATTGGTCCAAAGACAGATAAAATCGCAAGGGAAAAGCCTTGCATTTTTGATAAAGTTGTGCTAAAATCAGACGACATCGCAAGGTGTTAGCCTTGCATTTTTGATGAAAGTGGGCTAAATCAGATGAAACCGCAAGGGGGTAAGTTTTGCATTTTTTATTTAATTTGGCCCAAATCAGATAAAATCGCAAAGGGTAAGTCTCGCATTTATGTTGAAATTGGGCTTAAATGAGATGAAATCAGGGCTTTTTTAATTGATTGGGCTACAATCAGATAAACTCCAAAGGGGTAGAGTTTGTATTTTTAATAAAATTGTGCCAAAATCAGATGAAATCGCAGGGGGTAAGTCTTGCATTTTTAATGAAATTGGGCTAAAATCGGATAAAATCGCAAGGGGTTAGCCTTGCATTGTTGAGTAAATTGGGCTTAAATCAGATAAAATCGCAAGGGAAAAGCTTTGCATTTTTGAAGCTCTTGGGATAAAATCAACTAAAAACACAAGGGGTAAGCCTTGCATTTCGATGAAATAGTTGGGGTGCAATCAGATAAACTCGCAAGGGGTAAGCCTTGCATTTTTGATGAAACTTTGCTAAAATCAGATGAAATCACAAGGGGTAATCCTTGCTTTTTTGATGAGATTGGGCTAGAATCAGATAAACTCCCAAGGGGTAAGTATTGCATTTTTAATGAAATTGGGCTAAAATCAGATGAAATCGCAATGGGCAAGCCTTGCAATTTTAATGAAATTAGGCCCAAATCAGATGAAATCGCAAGGGGTAAGTCTTGCATTTTTGATGACATTGGGCTTAAATCAGGTAAATTTCCAAGGTTTAAGTCTTGCATTTTTAATGAAATTGGGCTTAAATCAGATGAAATCGCAAGGGGTTAGCCTTGCATTTTTGAGTAAATTGGGCTAAAATCAGATAAACTCCTGAGGGTAAGTCCTGCATTTTTGATGAAATTAGACCCCAATCAGATAAAATCGCAAGGACTAAGTCTTGCATTTTTGATGACATTGGTTTAAAATCAGTAAATTTCCAAGGTTTAAGTTTTGCATTTTTAATGAATTTGGGCTAAAATCAGATGTAATCGCATTTTTGAGTAAATTGGGCTAAAATCAGATTAACTCCTGAGGGGTAAGTCTTGCATTTTTAATGAAATTGGGCAATAATCAGATAAAATCGCAAGGGGAAAAGCCTTGCATTTTTGAAGCTCTTGGGATAAAATCAGATAAACTCCCAAGGGGTAAGTTTTGCATGTTTAATGAAATTGAGCTAAAATCAGATGAAATCGCAAGAGGCAAGCCTTGCATTTTTGATGAAATTGGGGTGAAATCAGATAAACTCGCAAGGGATAAGCCTTACATTTTCAAAGAAATCGGGCTAAAATCAGATAAATTCGGAATGGGTAAGCCTTGCATTTTTTAAGAAATTGGGCTAAAATCAGATGAAATCGGAAGGGGTAAGTTTTGCATACTTAATGTAATTGGGTCCAAATAAGATAAAATCACAAGGGGTAAGCCTTGCATATTTGATTAAATTTTGCTAAAATCAGATAAAATTGCAAGGGGTAAGCGTTGCATTTTTGGTGAAATTGGGCTAAATTCTGAATAAACGCAACGGGTGGGTATTAAAGCCTTGCAATTTTGCTTAACTTGGGCTAAAATTATCTTAAATCGCAAGTGGTAAGCCTTGCAATTTTTCATGAAATTTGGCTTAAACTAGATAAAATTTTAAGGGGTTTGAACCGGGCTGCAGTAAATTAAAAGTATTTGTTGCAGTAGAATTTCAGTCCCATTGAAAGCCCACCTTTTACCACATGGGTTGAAAGCCCTCCTTTTACCACATGGGTTAAAAGCCCTCCATTTACCACATGGGTTGAAAGCCCTCCATTTACCACATGGGTTGCGGTACCCTCAGCCGTCCGTACAGATAATGAAGTCTGGTATATCGGATTGATCCGTTAGATTAAAAGACTAGCTTCAAAGTGATGACTTAGACCTACTCGAATAGTTTGTAAACAGCCCCCTTCATGTCATTGTTTCATGAATTACTTTACCGAAAACAGGGGAAGAGAAGTGACCGTTGCAACTAAAACAAACTGACGCACGTGACCAGTAACTCCAGGGGAAAAAAAGTAGTTTGTTTGCATTCGAGTACGCCATCACTTCGAAACTCGTCTATTTATGACGTATCAAAACAGGACCGATACTGTTGCATAAGATTGCATTATTTTCACAGAGTAAGTGAAGAGAAACGTAGCCTGTGCGGTAAGAGGTGCGCTTTCAATGCTATTGTTCCGGGTTCGAACCCCGCTACTATCCACCATTCTTTTTGTTTGACTAAGTGGTCCCAGCAGCGCATTATTTAAGTAGTGTTTAAAATCACCTCCTAACACCAACGGGCACTGTGGCGACACGGTGCACTGGATCGTTCGCTTGCGTGCGTTCCAGAGCTGGGAGACCCGGTTCGAATCCCGCCCCGTACCAAAGGGACATGACTTTTACTGCTAGCACCAGTAAGTGATTGGGGTCCGTCATGTCTCTCCCCAAATTAGGGTAGGATGATTATTCCGGGTCGGAAAGTAAAGGAGGGGCCGGGACTAGCCATCCCTTAAGGGTTCTAATGGGTGATCACCACGCTGATTTCGATCAGACTTTGAGTCCCCTGAAGGCCTGGCCGTCACTCTAACTAACTTTCTGCACAAATTTGTTTTAACTTTTCAAAACCTTTTTAAAGACACTAATTACTTAATGTGTTAATGTTTTCTTTCCGGCCATTTGTAAAAGAACGTTACTTAATTAATTTGTAAGAAAATAAAATCGTTGTAAGCCTTGCATTTTTTATGACATTGGGTATACAAATAGATAAAATCTCCGGGAGTAAAGCCTTGCATTTTTTCCTGATATTTTGCAAAAATCAGATATATATAAGATCGTGAGGGGTAAGCCTACCATTTTTGATGAAGCTGGGCTAAAATCAGGTAAATTTACAAGGGGTTAGTCTTGCATTTTTAATGAAATTGGGCTAAAATCAGATGAATTCGCAAGGGGTTAGCATTGCATTTTTGAGTAAAGTTGGCTTAAATCAGATAAACTCCCAAGGGGTAAGTCTTGCATTTTTAATGAAATTGGGCCCAAATCAGATAAAATCGCAAGAGAAAAGCCTTGCATTTTTGAAGTTGTTGGGATAAAATCAAATAAGCTCGCAAGGGGTAAGTCTTGCATTTTTGATGACATTGGGCTGAAATCAGATAAAATCGCAAGGGGTAACCTTTGCTCTTTTAATGGAATTGGGCTAAAATCAGATAAACTCCCAAAGGGTAGAGCTTGAATTTTTAATGAAACTGTGCCCAAATCAGAAAAACTCCCAAGGGGTAAGCCTTTTTTTATGACATTGGGCTAAAATCAGATGAAATCGCAGGAGAAAAGCCTTGCTTTTTTGAAGCTCTTGGGATGAAATCAATTAAAAACACAAAGGGTAAGCTTTGCATTTTCGATGAAATAGTTGCGGTGCAATCAGATAAGCTCGCAAGGGGTAAGCCTTGCATTTTTGATGAAACTTTGCTAATATCAGATGAAATCGGAATGGGTAAGCCTTGCTTTTTTGTTGAAATTGGGCTAAAATCACAAAAACTGCTGAGGGGTAAGTTTTGCATTTTTAATGAAATTGGGCCCAAATCAGATGAAATTGCAAAGGGTAGGCCTTGCAATTTTTGATGAAATTGGGCTAAAATCGGATGAAATCGCACGGGGTAAGTCTTGCATTTTTGATGACATTGGGCTTAAATCAGATGAAATTGCAAGGGGTTAGCCTTGCATTTTTGAGTAAATTGGGCTAAAATCAGATAAACTCCCAAGGGGTAAGTCTTGTATTTTTGATGAAATTGGACCCAAATCAGATGAAATCGCAAGGAGTAAGTCTTGCATTTTTGATGACATTGGTTTAAAATCAGGTAAATTTCCAAGGTTTAAGTCTTGCATTTTTAATGAGTTTGGGCTAAAATCAGATGTTATCGCATGGGGTAAGCCTTGCATTTTTTAGTTTAAGCTCTAAAATCAGATAAACTCTTGAGGGGTAAGTTTTGCATTTTTAATGAAATTGGGCCCAAATCAGATAAAATCGCAAGGGAAAGCTTTGTATTTTTGAAGCTCTTGGGATCAAATCAATTAAAATCACAAGGAGTAAGCCTTGCATTTTCGATGAAATAGTTGGGCTGCAATCAGATAAACTCGCAAGGGGTAAGCCTTGCATTTTTGATGAAACTTTGCTAATATCAGATGAAATCGCAAGGGGTAATCCTTGCTTTTTTGATGAGATTGGGCTAGAATCAGATAAACTCCCAAGGGGTAAGTTTTGCATTTTTGATGAAACTTCGCTAAAATCAGATGAAATCGCAAGGGGTAATCCTTGCTTTTTTTGATGAGATTGGGCTAGAATCAGATAAACTCCCAAGGGGTAAGTTTTGCATTTTTAATGAAATTGGGCTACAATCAGATGAAATCGCAAGGGGCAAGCCTTACATTATTTATGAGTTTGGGCTAAAATCAGATAAACTCTCTATTTCACTGCAAGACTCCAAAAGCACCAAAGTGCGCTCGCAAGGGGTAAGCTTTGCATTTTTGGTGACATTGGGCTAAAATCATGTAAATTTCCAAGGGTTAAGTCTTGCATTTTTAATGAATTGGAGCTAAAATCAGATGTAATCGCAAGGGGTTAGCCTTGCATTTTTGAGTAAATTGGGCTAAAATCAGATTAACTCCTGAGGGGTAAGTCTCGCATTTTTAATGAAATTGGGCAATAATCAGATAAAATCGCCAGGGAAAAGCCTTGCATTTTTTAAGCTCTTGGGACAAAATCAGATAAACTCCCAAGGGGTAAGTTTTGCATGTTTAATGAAATTGGGCTAAAATCAGATGAAATCGCAAGGGGCAAGCCTTGCATTTTTGATGAAATTGGGGTGAAATCAGATAAACTTGCAAGGGATGAGCCTTGCATTTTTAAAGAAATCGGCTAAAATCAGATAAATTCGGAAGGGGTAAGCCTTGCATTTTATAAGAAATTGGGGTAAAATCAGATAAAATCGGAAGGGGTAAGCCTTGCATTTTTGATGAAACTTTGCTAAAACCAGATGAAATCGCAAGGGGTAAGCCTTGCTTTTTTGATGAAATTGGGCTAAATTCAGATAAACTCCCAAGGGGTAAGTTTTGCATACTTAATGTAATCGGGTCTAAATCAGATAAAATCACAAGGGGTAAGCCTTGCATATTTGATTAAATTTTGCTAAAATCAGATAAAAGTGCCTTGCATTTTTGGTGAAATTGGGCTAAATTCTGAATAAACGCAAGGGGTGGGTATTAAAGCCTTGCAATTTTTCATGAAATTTGGCTGAAACTAGATACAATTTTAAGGGGTTTGAACCGGGCTTCAGTAAATTAAAAGTATTTGTTGCAGTAGAATTCGAACCTGGGTTCAGTCCCATTGAAAGCCCACCTTTTACCACATGGGTTAAAAGCCCTCCATTTACCACATGGGTTGAAAGCCCTCCATTGACCACATGGGTTGCGGTACCCTTAGGCGTCCGGACAGATAATGAAGTCTGGTATATCGGATTGATCCGTTAGATTAAAAGACTAGCATCAAAGTGATGACTTAGACCTACTCGAATAGTTTGTAAACAGCCCCCTTCATGTCATGGTTTCATCATTTACTCCCGAAAACAGGGGAGGGAAATGAACGTTTGCAACTGAAACAAATTGATGCACGTGACCACCAACTCCAGTAAAAAAGTTTTTTTTTTTTTGCATTCGAGTACGCCATCACTTCGAAACTCGTCTATTTATGACGTATCAAAACAGGACCGATACCGTTGCATAAGATTGCATTATTTTCACAGAGTAAGTGAAGAGAACCGTAGCCTGTGCGGTAAGAGGTGCGCTTTCAATGCTACTGTTCCGGGTTCGAACCCCACTACTATCCACAATTCTTTTTGTTTGACTAAGTGGTCCCAGCAGCGCATTATTTAAGTAGTGTTTAAAATCACCTCCTAACACCAACGGGCACTGTGGCGACACGGTGCACTGGATCGTTCGCTTGCGTGCGTTCCAGAGCTGGGAGACCCGGTTCGAATCCCGCCCCGTACCAAAGGGACATGACTTTTACTGCTAGCACCAGTAAGTGATTGGGGTCCGTCATGTCTCTCCCCAAATTAGGGTAGGATGATTATTCCGGGTCGGAAAGTAAAGGAGGGGCCGGGACTAGCCATCCCTTAAGGGTTCTAATGGGTGATCACCACGCTGGTTTCGATCAGACTTTGAGTCCCCTGAAGGCCTGGCCGTCACTCTAACTAACTTTCTGCACAAATTTGTTTTAACTTTTCAAAACCTTTTTAAAGATATTAATTTACTTAATGTGTTAATATTTTCTTTCCGGTCATTTGTAAAGGAACGTCACATAATTAATTTGTAAGAAAATAAAATCGTTGTAAGCCTTGCATTTTTTATGACATTGGGTAACAAATAGATAAAATCTCCGGGAGTAAAGCCTTGCATTTTTCCTGATATTTTGCAAAAATCACATATATATAAGACCGTGAGGGGTAAGCCTTCCATTTTTGTTGAAGCTGGGCTAAAATCAGGTAAATTTACAAGGGGTTAGTCTTGCATTTCTAATGAAATTGGGCTAAAATCAGATGAATTCGCAAGGGGTTAGCCTTGCATTTTTGAGTAAAGTTTGCTAAAATCAGATAAACTCCCTAGGGGTAAGTCTCGCATTTTTAATGAAATTGGGCCCAAATCAGATAAAATCGCAAGATTGCATTTTTGAAGTTCTTGGGATAAAATCAATTAAAAACACAAGGGTTAAGCCTTGTATTTTTGATAAAATAGTTGAGGTGAAATCAAATAAGCTCGCAAGGGGCAAGTCTTGCATTTTTGATGAAAGTGGGCTAAAATCAGATGAAATCGCAAGGGGTAAGTTTTGCATTTTTGATGACATTGGGCTGAAAGCAGATGAAATCGCAAGGGGTATCCTTTGCTATTTTAATGGAATTGGGCTAAAATCAGATAAACTCCCAAGGGGTAGAGTTTGAATTTTAAATGAAACTGTGCCCAAATCAGAAAAACTCCCAAGGGGTAAGCCTTTTTGATGACATTGGGCTAAAATCAGGTAAATTGACAATCGGTGAGTCTTGCATTTTTAATGAAATTGGGCTAAAATCAGATGAAATCGCATGGGGTTAGCCTTGCATTTTAGAGTTAAGTGGGCTAAAATCAGATAAACACCTGAGAGGTAAGTTTTGCATTTTTAATGAAATTGGGCCCAAATCAGATAAAATCGCACGGAAAAAGCCTTGCATTTTTGAAGCTCTTGGGATGAAATCAATTAAAAACACAAAGGGTAAGCCTTGCATTTTCGATGAACTAGTTGGGGTGCGATCAGATAAACTCGCAAGAGGTAAGCCTTGCATTTTTGATGAAACTTTGCTAATATCAGATGAAATCGGAATGGGTAAGCCTTGCTTTTTTGATGAAATTGGGCTAAAATCAGATAAACTCCCTATTTCACAGCAAGACTCCAGTAGCACCAAAGTGCGCTCGCAAGGGGTAAGCTTTGCATTTTTGGTGACATTGGGCTAAAATCAGGTAAATTTCCTAGGGTTAAGTCTTGCATTTTTAATTAAATTGGGCTAAAATCAGATGAAATCGAAAGAGGTTAGCCTTGCCTTTTTGAGTAAATTTGGCCAAATCAGATAAACTCCCAAGGGGTAAGTCTTGCATTTTTAATGAAATTGGGCCCAAATCAGATAAAATCGCAAGGGAAAAGCCTTGCACTTTTGAAGCTCTTGGGAAAAAATCAATTAAAAACACAAGGGGTAAGCCTTGCATTTTCGATGAAATAGTCGGGGTGCAATCAGATAAATTCGCAAGGGGTAAGCCTTGCATTTTTGATGAAATTTTGCTAAAATCAGATGAAATCGCAAGGGGTAACCCTGGCTTTTTTGATGAGATTGGGCTAGAATCAGATAAACTCCCAAGGGGTAAGTTTTGCATTTTTAATGAAATTGGGCTAAAATCAGATGAAATCGCAAGGGGTAATCCTTGCTTTTTTAATGAAATTGAGCTAAAATCAGATGATATCGCATGGGGTTAGCCTTGCATTTTAGAGTTAAGTGGGCTAAAATCAGATAAACACCTGAGAGGTAAGTTTTGCATTTTTAATGAAATTGGGCCCAAATCAGATAAAATCGCACGGAAAAAGCCTTGCATTTTTGAAGCTCTTGGGATGAAATCAATTAAAAACACAAAGGGTAAGCCTTGCATTTTCGATGAACTAGTTGGGGTGCGATCAGATAAACTCGCAAGAGGTAAGCCTTGCATTTTTGATGAAACTTTGCTAATATCAGATGAAATCGGAATGGGTAAGCCTTGCTTTTTTGATGAAATTTGGCTAAAATCAGATAAACTCCCTATTTCACAGCAAGACTCCAAAAGCACCAAAGTGCGCTCGCAAGGGGTAAGCTTTGCATTTTTGGTGACATTGGGCTAAAATCAGGTAAATTTTCTAGGGTTAAGTCTTGCATTTTTAATTAAATTGGGCTAAAATCAGATGAAATCGAAAGAGGTTAGCCTTGCCTTTTTGAGTAAATTTGGCCAAATCAGATAAACTCCCAAGGGGTAAGTCTTGCATTTTTAATGAAATTGGGCCCAAATCAGATAAAATCGCAAGGGAAAAGCCTTGCACTTTTGAAGCTCTTGGGAAAAAATCAATTAAAAACACAAGGGGTAAGCCTTGCATTTTCGATGAAATAGTCGGGGTGCAATCAGATAAATTCGCAAGGGGTAAGCCTTGCATTTTTGATGAAATTTTGCTAAAATCAGATGAAATCGCAAGGGGTAACCCTGGCTTTTTTGATGAGATTGGGCTAGAATCAGATGAAATCGCAAGGGGTAATCCTTGCTTTTTTAATGAAATTGGGCTAAAATCAGATAAACTCCTAAGGGGTAAGCTTTGCGTTTTTGGTGACATTAGGCTAAAATCAGGTAAATATCCAAGGGTTAAGTCTTGCATTTTTAATGAAATTGGGCTAAAATCAGATAAACTCGCAAGGGGTAAGTTAAGCATTTTTAATGAAATTGGGCCCAAATCAGATGAAATCGCTTGGGAAAAGCCTTGCATTTTTGAAGCACTTGGGGTAAAATCAATTAAAAACGCAAGGGGTAAGCCTTGCATTTTTGATGACATTGGGCAAAAATCAGATGAAATCGAGAGGGGTAAGTCTTGCTTTTTTGATGAAATTGGGCTAAAATATGATAAACTCCCAAGGGGTAAGTTTTGTACTTTTAATGAAGTTGGGCCCAAATCAGATAAAATCGCCGCAAAATGTAAGCTTGGCATTTTTGATAAAATTGGGCTAAAATCAGATGAAATCGCAAGGGGTAAGCCTTGCTTTTTGGATGAAATTGGGCTAAAATAAGATAAACTCCCAAGGGGTAAGTTTTGTACTTTTAATGAAATTGGGCTAAAATCAGATGAAATCGCAAGGGGTAAGCCTCGTTTTTTTGATAAAATTGGGCTAAAGTCAGATCAACTTCTAAGGGGTTAGTCTTGCATTTTAATAAAATTGGTCCAAAGACAGATAAAATCGCAAGGGAAAAGCCTTGCATTTTTGAAGCACTTGGGATAAAATCAATTAAAAACACAAGGGTTAAGCCTTGCATTTTCGATAAAATAGTGTGGATGAAATCAGATAAACTCGCAAGGGGTAAGCCTTACATTTTTGATAAAGTTGTGCTAAAATCAGACGACATCGCTAGGTGTTAGCCTTGCATTTTTGATGAAAGTGGGCTAAATCAGATGAAACCGCAAGGGGGTAAGTTTTGCATTTTTTATTTAATTTGGCCCAAATCAGATAAAATCGCAAGGGGTAATTCTCGCATTTATGTTGAAATTGGGCTAAAATTAGATGAAATCGCAGGGCTTTTTTAAT
Source organism: Asterias amurensis (assembly GCF_032118995.1). Classification (NCBI taxonomy): domain Eukaryota; kingdom Metazoa; phylum Echinodermata; class Asteroidea; order Forcipulatida; family Asteriidae; genus Asterias; species Asterias amurensis. The sequence continues at coordinate 5,938,353 of NC_092650.1, read as the reverse complement.
GGATTGGGCTACAATCAGATAAACTCCAAAGGGGTAGAGTTTGCATTTTTTATGAAATTGTGCCCAAATCAGATGAAATCGCATGGGGTAAGTCTTGCATTTTTAATGAAATTGGGCTAAAATCAGATGAAATCGCAAGGGGTTAGCCTTGCATTTTTGAATAAATTGGGCTAAAATCAGATAAACTCCTGAGGGGTAAGTTTTGCATTTTTAATGAAATTGGGCCCAAATCAGATAAAATCGCAAGGGAAAAGCCTTGCACTTTTGAAGCTCTTGGGATAAAATCAATTAAAAACACAAGGGTTGCAATCAGATAAACTCGCAAGGGGTAAGCCTTGCATTTTTGATGAAACTTTGCTAAAATCAGATGAAATCGCAAGGGGTAATCCTTGCTTTTTTGATGAGATTGGGCTAGAATCAGATAAACTCCCAGGGGGTAAGTTTTGCATTTTTAATGAAATTGGGCTAAAATCAGATGAAATCGCAAGGGGCAAGCCTTGCATTTTTAATGAAATTGAGCTAAAATCAGATAAACTCCCCAGGGGTAAGCTTTGCATTTTTGGTGACATTGGGCTAAAATCAGATGAAATCGCAAGGGGTAAGCCTTGCTTTTTGGATGAAATTGGGCTAAAATAAGATAAACTCCCAAGGGGTAAGTTTTGTACTTTTAATGAAATTGGGCTAAAATCAGATGAAATCGCAAGGGGTAAGCCTCGTTTTTTTGATAAAATTGGGATAATCAGATCAACTTCTAAGGGGTTAGTCTTGCATTTTAATAAAATTGGTCCAAAGACAGATAAAATCGCAAGGGAAAAGCCTTGCATTTTTGAAGCACTTGGGATAAAATCAATTAAAAACACAAGGGTTAAGCCTTGCATTTTCGATAAAATAGTGTGGATGAAATCAGATAAACTCGCAAGGGGTAAGCCTTGCATTTTTGATAAAGTTGTGCTAAAATCAGACGACATCGCAAGGTGTTAGCCTTGCATTTTTGATGAAAGTGGGCTAAATCAGATGAAACCGCAAGGGGGTAAGTTTTGCATTTTTTATTTAATTTGGCCCAAATCAGATAAAATCGCAAGGGGTAATTCTCGCATTTATGTTGAAATTGGGCTAAAATTAGATGAAATCGCAGGGCTTTTTTTATGGATTGGGCTACAATCAGATAAACTCCAAAGGGGTAGAGTTTGCATTTTTTATGAAATTGTGCCCAAATCAGATGAAATCGCATGGGGTAAGTCTTGCATTTTTAATGAAATTGGGCTAAAATCAGATGAAATCGCAAGGGGTTAGCCTTGCATTGTTGAATAAATTGGGCTAAAATCAGATAAACCCCTGAGGGGTAAGTTTTGCATTTTTAATGAAATTGGGCCCAAATCAGATAAAATCGCAAGGGAAAAGCCTTGCACTTTTGAAGCTCTTGGGATAAAATCAATTAAAAACACAAGGGGTGCAATCAGATAAACTCGCAAGGGGTAAGCCTTGCATTTTCGATGAAACTTTGCTAAAATCAGATGAAATCGCAAGGGGTAATCCTTGCTTTTTTGATGAGATTGGGCTAGAATCAGATAAACTCCCAGGGGGTAAGTTTTGCATTTTTAATGAAATTGGGCTACAATCAGATGAAATCGCAAGGGGCAAGCCTTGAATTTTTAATGAAATTGAGCTAAAATCAGATAAACTCCCCAGGGTAAGCTTTGCATTTTTGGTGACATTGGGCTAAAATCAGGTAAATTTCCAAGGGTTAAGTCTTGCATTTTTAATGAAATTGGGCTAAAATCAGATGAAATCGAAAGGGGTTAGCCTTGTATTTTTGAGTAAATTGGGCTAAAATCAGATAATTTCCTGCGGGGTAAGTTTTGCATATTTGGTGAAATTGGGTCCAAATCACATAAAATCGCACGGAAAAAGTCTTGCATTTTTGAAGCCCTTGGGATAAAATCAATTAAAAATGCAAAAGGTAAGCCTTGCATTTTCGATGAAATAGTTGGGGTGCAATCAGATAAACTCGCAAGGGGTAAGCCTTCCATTTTTGATGAAACTTTGCTAAATTCATATGAAATCGGAAGCCGTAGCTCTTGGCATAAAGTCAATTAAAAACACATGGCCTTGCATTTTCGATAAAATAGTGTGGGTGAAATCAGATAAACTCGCACGGGGTAAGCCCTGCATTTTTGATAAAGTTGTGCTAAAATCAGACGACATCGCAAGGGGTTAGCTTTGCTTTTTTGATGAAATTGGGCTAAAATCAGATTAACTCCCAAGGGGTAAGTTTTGCATGTTTAATGAAATTAGGCCTAAATCAGATGAATGAAATCGCAAGGGGTAAGTCTTGCATTTTTGATGACAAATCAGGTTAATTTCCAAGGTTTAAGTCTTGCATTTTTAATGAAATTGGGCTAAAATCAGATGAAATCGCAAGGGGTTAGCCTTGCATTTTTGAGTAAATTGGGCTAAAATCAGATAAACTCCTGAGGGGTAAGTCTTGCATTTGTGATGAAATTAGACCCCAATAAGATAAAATCGTTAGGAAAAAGCCTTGCATTTTTGATGACATTGGTTTAAAATCAGTTGATTTCCAAGGTTTAAGTCTTGCATTTTTAATGAAGTTGGGCTAAAATCAGATGAAATCGCAAGGGGCAAGCCTTGCATTTTTGATGAAATTGCGGTGAAATCAGATAAAATCGGAAGGGGTAAGCCTTGCATTTTTTAAGAAATTGGGCTAAAATCAGATAAAATCGGAAGGGGTAAGCCTTGCTTTTTTGATGAAATTGGGCTAAAATCAGATAAACTCCCAAAGGGTAAGTTTTGCATTCTTAATGTAATTGGGTCCAAATCAGATATAATCACAAGGGGTAAGCCTTGCATATTTGATTAAATTTTGCTAAATTCAGATAAAATTGCAAGGGGTAAGCCTTGCATTTTTTGGTGAAATTGGGCTAAATTCTGAATAAACGCAACGGGTTGGTATTAAAGCCATGCAATTTTGCTAAAGTTGGGCTTAAATTATATTAAATCGCAAGTGGTAAGCTTTGCAATTTTTCATGAAATTTGGCTGAAACTAGATACAATTTTAAGGGGTTTGAACCGGGCTTCAGTAAATTAAAAGTATTTGTTGCAGTAGAATTCGAACCTGGGTGCATCGCCATTGAAAGCCCACCTTTTACCACATGGGTTGAAAGCCCTCCTTTTACCACATGGGTCAAAAGCCCTCCTTTTACCACACGGGTTGCGGTACCCTTAGGCGTCCGTACAGATAATGACATCTGGTATATCGGATTGATCCGTTAGAATAAAAGACTAGCTTCAAAGTGATGACTTAGACCTACTCGAATAGTTTGTAAACAGCCCCCTTCATGTCATGGTTTCATCATTTACTCCCGAAAACAGGGGAGGGAAGTGAACGTTGCAACTAAAACAAATTGACGCACGTGACCAGCAACTCCAGTAAGCCAGCACGCCTTCACTTCGAAACTCGTCTATTTATGACGTATCAAAACAGGACCGATACCGTTGCATAAGATTGCATTATTTCCACAGAGTAAGTGAAGAGAACCGTAGCCTGTGCGGTAAGAGGTGCGCTTTCAATGCTACTGTCCCGGGTTCGAACCCCACTACTATCCACCATTCTTTTTGTTTTACAAAGTCGTCCCAGCAGCGCATTATTTAAGTAGTGTTTAAAATCACCTCCTAACACCAACGGGCACTGTGGCGACACGGTGCACTGGATCGTTCGCTTGCGTGCGTTCCAGAGCTGGGAGACCCGGTTCGAATCCCGCCCCGTACCAAAGGGACATGACTTTTACTGCTAGCACCAGTAAGTGATTGGGGTCCGTCATGTCTCTCCCCAAATTAGGGTAGGATGATTATTCCGGGTCGGAAAGTAAAGGAGGGGCCGGGACTAGCCATCCCTTAAGGGTTCTAATGGGTGATCACCACGCTGGTTTCGATCAGACTTTGAGTCCCCTGAAGGCCTGGCCGTCACTCTAACTAACTTTCTGCACAAATTTGTTTTAACTTTTCAAAACCTTTTTAAAGATATTAATTACTTAATGTGTTAATGTTTTATTTCCGGTCATTTGTAAAGGAACGTTAAATAATTAATTTGTAAGAAAATAAAATCGTTGTAAGCCTTACTTTTTTGATGACATTGGGTAACAAATAGATAAAATCTCCGGGAGTATTGCATTTTTTCCTGATATTTTGCAAAAATCAGATATATATGAGATCGTGAGGGGTAAGCCTTCAATTTTTGATGAAGCTGGGCTAAAATCAGGTAAATTTACAAGGGGCTAGTCTTGCATTTCTAATGAAATTGGGCTTAAATCAGATGAATTCGCAAGGGGTTAGCCTAGCATTTTTGAGTAAATTGGGCTAAAATGAGATAAACTCCCAAGGGGTAAGTCTTGCATTTTTGGTGAAATTGGACCCAAATCAGATGAAATCGTATTAGTAAGCTTTGCATTTTTGGTGACATTGGGCTAAAATCAGGTAAATTTCCAAGGGTTAAGTCTTGCATTTTTAATGAAGTTGGGCTAAAATCAGATTAAATCGAACGAGGTTAGCCTTGCATTTTTGAGTAAATTGGGCTAAAATCAGATAAACACCTGAGGGGTAAGTCTTGCATTTTTAATGAAATTGGGCCCAAATCAGATAAAATCGCAAGGGAAAAGCCTTGCATAATTAAAGCTCTTGGGATAAAATAAATTAAAAACACAAGGGTTAAGCCTTGCATTTTCGATAAAATATTGTGGGTGAAATCAGATAAACTCGCAAGGGGTAAGCCCTGCATTTTTGATAAAGTTGTGCTAAAATCAGACGACATTGCAAGGTGTTAGCCTTGCATTTTTGATGAAAATGGACTAAATCAGATGAAATCGCAAGGGGTAAGTTTTGCATTTTTTGATGAAATTGGGCTAAAATCAGATGGACTCCCAAGGGGTAGAGTTTGAATTTTTACTGAAATTAGGCCCAAATCAGATGACATCGGAATGGGTAAGCCTCGCTTTTTTGATAAAATTGGGCTAAAATCAGATAAACTCCTGAGGGGTAAGTTTGCATTTTTAATGAAATTGGGCCAAAGACAGATAAAATCGCAAGAGAAAAGCCTTGCATTTTTGAAGCACTTGGGATAAAATCAACTAAAAACACAATAGTGTGGGTGAAATCAGATAAAATCGCAAGGTGTTAGCCTTGCATTTTTGATGAAAGTGGGCTAAATCAGATGAAACCGCAAGGGGGTAAGTTTTGCATTTTTAATTTAATTTGGCCCAAATCAGATAAAATCGCAACGGGTAAGTCTCGCATTTATGTTGAAATTGGGCTAAAATCAGATGATATCGCATGGGGTTAGCCTTGCATTGTTGAATAAATTGGGCTAAAATCAGATAAACCCCTGAGGGGTAAGTTTTGCATTTTTAATGAAATTGGGCCCAAATCAGATAAAATCGCAAGGGAAAAGCCTTGCATTTTTTAAGCTCTTGGGATAAAATCAATTAAAAACACAAGGGGTCAGCCTTGCATTTTCGATGAAATAGTTGGGGTGCAATCAGATAAACTCGCGCGAGGGGTAAGCCTTGCATTTTTGATGAAACTTCGATTAAATCAGATGAAATCGCAAGGGGTAATCCTTGCTTTTTTGATGAGATTGGGCTAGAATAAGATCAACTCCCAAGGGGTAAGTTTTGCATTTTTTAATGAAATTGGGCTAAAATCAGATGAAATCGCAAGGGGTTAGCTTTGCATTTTTGGTGACATTGGGCTAAAATCAGGTAAATTTCCAAGGGTTAAGTCTTGCATTTTTAATGAAATTGGGCTAAAATCAGATGAAATCGCAAGGGGCAAGCTTTGCATTTTTTATGAAATTGGGCTAAAATCAGATAAACTCCCTATTTCACAGCAAGACTCCAAAAGCACCAAAGTGCGCTCGCAAGGGGTAAGCTTTGCATTTTTTGTGACATTGGGCTAAAATCAGGTAAATTTCCAAGGGTTAAGTCTTGCATTTTTAATGAAGTTGGGCTAAAATCAGATTAAATCGAACGAGGTTAGCCTTGCATTTTTGAGTAAATTGGGCTAAAATCAGATAAACACCTGAGGGGTAAGTTTTGCATTTTTAATGAAATTGGGCCCAAATCAGATAAAATCGCAAGGGAAAAGCCTTGCATATTTAAAGCTCTTGGGATAAAATAAATTAAAAACACAAGGGTTAAGCCTTGCATTTTCGATAAAATATTGTGGGTGAAATCAGATAAACTCGCAAGGGGTAAGCCCTGCATTTTTGATAAAGTTGTGCTAAAATCAGACGACATTGCAAGGTGTTAGCCTTGCATTTTTGATGAAAATGGACTAAATCAGATGAAATCGCAAGGGGTAAGTTTTGCATTTTTTGATGAAATTGGGCTAAAATCAGATGGACTCCCAAGGGGTAGAGTTTGAATTTTTACTGAAATTAGGCCCAAATCAGATGACATCGGAATGGGTAAGCCTCGCTTTTTTGATAAAATTGGGCTAAAATCAGATAAACTCCTGAGGGGTAAGTCTTGCATTTTTAATGAAATTGGGCCAAAGACAGATAAAATCGCAAGAGAAAAGCCTTGCATTTTTGAAGCACTTGGGATAAAATCAACTAAAAACACAATAGTGTGGGTGAAATCAGATAAAATCGCAAGGTGTTAGCCTTGCATTTTTGATGAAAGTGGGCTAAATCAGATGAAACCGCAAGGGGGTAAGTTTTGCATTTTTAATTTAATTTGGCCCAAATCAGATAAAATCGCAACGGGTAAGTCTCGCATTTATGTTGAAATTGGGCTAAAATGAGATGAAATCGCAGGGCTTTTTTAATGAATTGGGCTACAATCAGATAAACTCCAAAGGGGTAGAGTTTGCAATTTTAATGAAATTGTGCCCAAATCAGATGAAATCGCAGGCGGGTAAGTCTTGCATTTTTAATGAAATTGCGCTAAAATCAGATGAAATTGCAAGGGGTTATAGCCTCGCATTGTTGAGTAAAATGGGCTAAAATCAGATAAACCCCTGAGGGGTAAGTTCTTCATTTTTAATGAAATTGGGCCCAAATCAGATAAAATCGCAAGGGAAAAGCCTTGCCTTTTCGATGAAATAGTTGGGGTGCAATCAGATAAACTCGCAAGGGGTATAAGCCTTGCATTTTTGATGAAACTTTGCTAAAATCAGATGAAATCGCAAGGGGTAATCCTTGCTTTTTTGATGAGATTGGGCTAGAATCAGATAACCTCCCAAGGGGTAAGTTTTGCATTTTTAATGAAATTGGGCTAAAATCAGATGAAATCGCAAGGGGTTAGCCTTACATTGTTGAGTAAATTGAGCTAAAATCAGATAAACTCCCAAGGGGTAAGTCTTGCATTTTTGATGACATTGGGCTAAAATCAGGTAAATTTCCAAGGTTTAAGTCTTGCATTTTTAATGAAATTTGACTTAAATCAGATGAAATCGCAAGGGGTTAGCCTTGCATTTTTGAGTAAATTGGGCTAAAATCAGATAAACTCCTGAGGGATAAGTCTTGCATTTTTGATGAAATTAGACCCCAATCAGATAAAATCGCAAGGACTAAGTCTTGCATTTTTGATGACATTGGTTAAAATCAGTAAATTTCCGAGGTTTAAGTCTTGCATTTGCAATGAATTTGGGCTAAAATCAGATGTAATCGCAAGGGGTTAGCCTTGCATTTTTGAGTAAATTGGGCTAAAATCATATAACTTCTGAGGGGTAAGTCTTCCATTTTTAATGAAACTGGGCTAAATTCTGAATACACGCAAGGGGTGGGTACTAAAGCCTTGCAATTTTGCTAAACTTGGGCTAAAATTATATTAAATCGCAAGTGGTAAGCCTTGCAATTTTTCATGAAATTTGGCTAAAACTAGATAAAATTTTAAGGGGTTTGAACCGGGCTGCAGTAAATTAAAAGTATTTGTTGCAGTAGAATTTCAGTCCCATTGAAAGCCCACCTTTTACCACATGGGTTGAAAGCCCTCCTTTTACCACATGGGTTAAAAGCCCTCCATTTACCACATGGGTTGCGGTACCCTCAGCCGTCCGTACAGATAATGAAGTCTGATATATCGGATTGATCCGTTAGAATAAAAGACTAGCTTCAAAGTGATGACTTAGACCTACTCGAATAGTTTGTAAATAGCCCCCTTCATGTCATGGTTTCATCATTTACTCCCGAAAACAGGGGAAGGGAAGTGACCGTTGCAACTAAAACAAACTGACGCACGTGACCAGTAACTCCAGGGGAAAAAAAGTAATTTGTTTGCATTCGAGTACGCCATCACTTCGAAACTCGTCTATTTATGACGTATCAAAACAGGACCGATACTGTTGCATAAGATTGCATTATTTTCACAGAGTAAGTGAAGAGAAACGTAGCCTGTGCGGTAAGAGGTGCGCTTTCAATGCTATTGTTCCGGGTTCGAACCCCACTACTATCCACCATTCTTTTTGTTTGACTAAGTGGTCCCAGCAGCGCATTATTTAAGTAGTGTTTAAAATCACCTCCTAACACCAACGGGCACTGTGGCGACACGGTGCACTGGATCGTTCGCTTGCGTGCGTTCCAGAGCTGGGAGACCCGGTTCGAATCCCGCCCCGTACCAAAGGGACATGACTTTTACTGCTAGCACCAGTAAGTGATTGGGGTCCGTCATGTCTCTCCCCAAATTAGGGTAGGATGATTATTCCGGGTCGGAAAGTAAAGGAGGGGCCGGGACTAGCCATCCCTTAAGGGTTCTAATGGGTGATCACCACGCTGGTTTCGATCAGACTCTGAGTCCCCTGAAGGCCTGGCCGTCACTCTAACTAACTTTCTGCACAAATTTGTTTTAGCTTTAAAGAACATTTTTAAAGATATTGATTATTTAATGCTTTGATGCTTTCTTTCCGGTCATTTTTAAAGGAACGTTACATAATTAATTTGTAAGAAAATAAGATCGTTGTAAGCCTTGCATTTTTTCATGAAATTGGGTAACAAATAAATAAAATCTCCGGGAGAAAAGCCTTGAATTTTTTCCTGAAATTTTGCAAAAATCAGATATTTTAAAATCGTGAGGGGTAAGCCTTCCATTTATGATGAATCTGGGCTAAAATCAGATGAAATCGCAGTGGGTAAGTCTTGCATTTATGATAAAAAATTGTGCAAAATCAGATGAAATCGCAATGGGTAAGTCTTGCATTTTTGATGAAATTGGGCTAAAATAAGATAAAATCGCAAGGGGTAAGTCTTTAATTTTTGATGAAATTGGGCTGATATCAGACAAAAATCGCAAGAGAAAAGCCTTGCATTTTTGAAGCTCTTGGGATAAAATCAATTAAAAACACAAGGGGTAAGCCTAGCATTTTCGATCAAATAGTTGGGGTGAAACTCGCAGTTTTGATGAAAGTGGGCTAAAATCAGATGAAATCGCAAGGGGTAAGTTTTGCATTTTTTATATAGTTTGGCCCAAATCAGATAAAATTGTTAAAGGCAAGTCTTGCATTTTTGATAAAAGTGGGCTAAATCAGATGAAATCGCAAGGGGGTAAGTTTTTCATTTTTTCTTTAATTTGGCCCAAATCAGATGAAATCGCAAGGGGTAAGTCTTGCATTTTTGATGACATAGGGCTACAATCAGATGAAATCGCAAGGGGTTAGGTGTGCATTTTTGAGTAAATTGTGCTTAAATCAGATAAAATCGCAAGGGGTAAGCTTTGCTTTTGTAATGAATTTGGGCTAAAATCAGATAAACTCCTGAGGGGTAGAGCTTGAATTTTTAATGAAATCGGGCCCAAATCAGTTTTTGATGACATTGGGCTAAAATCAGGTGTAATTGCAAGGGGTTAGCTTTGCATTTTTGAGTAAATTGGGCTAAAATCAGATAAACCCCTGAGGGGTAAGTTCTTCATTTTTAATGAAATTGGGCCCAAATCAGATAAAATCGCAAGGGAAAAGCCTTGCCTTTTCGATGAAATAGTTGGGGTGCAATCAGATAAACTCGCAAGGGGTATAAGCCTTGCATTTCTGATGAAACATTGCTAAAATCAGATGAAATCGCAAGGGGTAATCCTTGCTTTTTTGATGAGATTGGGCTAGAATCAGATAACCTCCCAAAGGGTACGCTTTGCATTTTTTGTGACATTGGGCTAAAATCATGTAAATTTCCAAGAGTTAAGTCTTGCATTTTTAATGAAACTGGGCAAAAATTAGATGAAATCGAAAGGGGTTAGCCTTGCATTTTTGAGGCAATTGGGCTAAAATTAGATAAAATACCAATGGGGTAAGCCTTGCATTTTTGAAACACTTGGGCTAAAATCAGATGAAATCGCAAGGGGTAAACCTTGCATTTTTAATAAAATTGGGCAAAATCAGATGAACTTGCAAGGTAAGCCTTGTTTTTTTTATGACATTAAGCTAAAATCAGGTAAATTTACAAGGGGTAAGTCTTGCATTTTTAATAAAATTGGGCTAAAATCAGATGAAATTGCAAGGGGTAAGCCTTGCATTTTTGATTAAATTTTGCTAAAATCAGATAAACCCCTCACGGCTAAGTCTTGCATTTTTAATGAAATTGGGCCAAAATCAGATAAAATCGCAATGGAAAAGCCTTGCATTTTTAAAGAAATTTGGCTAAAATCAGATAAACTCGCAAGGGGTAAGCCTTGCATTTTTTAAGAAATTGGGCTAAAATCAGATAAACTCGTCACGGCTAAGTCTTGCATTTTTAATTAAATTGGCCCAAAATCAAATAAAATCGGAACTTTGAAGCTCTTGGTATAAAATCAATTAAAAAACACAGGGGGTAGCCCATGCATTTTCGATGAAATAGTTGGGGTGATATCAGATAAACTCGCAAAATCAGATGAAATCGCAGGGGGTAAGCCTTGCATTATTGATAAAATTGGGCTAAAATCAGAAAAACTCGCAAGGGGTAAGCCTTGCATTTTTTATGACATTAGGCTAAAATCAGGTAAATTTACAAGGGGTAAGTCTTGCAATTTTCAATGAAATTGGGCTAAAATCAGATGAAATTGCAAGGGTTAGCCTCGCATTTTTGATTAAATTTGGCTAAAATCAGATAAACTCCTCACGGCTAAGTCTTGCATTTTTAATGAAAATGGGCCAAAATCTCTCATTTAAATAAAGTTGGGCAAAAATCAGATAAACTCGCATTTTTGATGAAATTGGGATAAAATCAGATAAAAAACGCAAGCCTTGCATTTTTGATGAAAATTTTGCTAAAACCAAATGAAACCGCAAGGGGTAAGTCTTGCATTTTGGATGAAATAGTCGGGCTGAATTCAGATAAATTCGCAAGGGGTATAAGCATGAACATTTTTTCAAATTTGGCGAAAATCAGATAAACTCGCATGTGGTAAGTCTTGCATTTTTGATGAAATTGGGCTAAAATCAGATAAAATCGCAAACGGTAAACCTTGCATTTTTGATGAATATGGGCAAAAATCAGATAAAATCGCAAAAGGTAAGTCTTGCATTTTTGATGAATATGGGCTAAAATCTGATGAAATCGCAATGGTTAAGTCTTGTATTTTTGATGTAATTGTGCTAAAATCAATTAAAATCGCAAACGGTATACCTTACATTTTTGTTGAAATTGTGCAAAATCAGATAAACTCGCTAGGGCAAAAAATCTCTCAATTTTAATGAAATTGGACAAAAATCAGATAAACTCGCATTTTTGTTGAACTTGGGATAAAATCAGATAAAACCACAAGAAAATTTGGCTAAAATCAGATGAAATCGCAAGGGGTAAGTCTTGCATTGTTGATAAACCTGGGGTAACATCAATTGAAGTCGCAAGGGGTAAGCCTTGCATTTTTGATGAAATTGGGCTAAAATCAATTAAAATAGTAAGGGGTAAGCCTTCAATTTTTAAAGAAATTGGGTTGATTCAAATACATCGCAGGGGGTAAGCCTTGCATTTTTAATGAAAGTAAGTACAATCAGAAAAATCGCAAGGGGTAAGCCTTGCAAGTTTGATAAAATTGGGCTTAAATCAGATAAACTCGCATGGAAGTCTTTCGTTTTTGGTGAAATTGGGCTAAAATCAGATGAAATCGCAAGGGGTAATCCTTGCGTTTTAAATGAGATGGTTTGACTGAAATCAGATGAAATCGCAAAGGGTAAGTCTTCCAAATTTGAAAGAAATTGGGCTAAAATCAAATAAATAGCGAAGGGCGTAAGCCTTGCATTTTTGAGGAAATGTGGTAAAATCAGATAAATTCGCAAAGGGGTAAACCTTGCAAGTTTTATAAAATTGGGCTCAAATCAGATAAACTCGCATGAAAGTCTTTCATTGTTACTAAAATTTTGGCTAAAATCAGATAAAATCGCAAGGGGTTAGCCTTGGTTTTTTGATGACACTGGGCTAAAATCAGATAAATTTCCAAGGGGTAAGTTTTCCATTTTTGATGAAATTGGGCTAAAATCAGATAAAATCGCAAGGGGTAAGCCTTGGACTTTTGATGAACTTGGGATAAAATCAATTATTTTTAATGAAATGGTTTAGCTGAAACCAGGTAAACTCACAAGGGGGAACTCTTGTATTTTAAATGAAATTGGGCCCAAATCAGATAAAATCACAAGGAGTAACCCTTGCATTTTTGATGAACTTTGGGTAAAATCAATTGAAAACGCAAGGGTAAGCTTTGCGTTTTGATGAAATAGTTGGGCTGAAACCAGATAAACTCGCAAGGGGTAAATCATGTATTTTTGATAAACTTGGGTTAAAATCAGATAAAATTGCGAGGGTAAGGCTTCCATTTGGATGGAATTGGGCTAAAATTAGATGAAATCGCAAAGGGGTAAGCCTTGCATTTATGATAAAATTGGGCTAAAATCAAAAGAAATCGCAAGGGGTAGCTTAACTCTTGCATTTTAAATGAAATCGGGCTAAAATCATATAAACTCTCGGATATTACATCGGAACTCTCAAGAGGGAACTCTTGCATTTTAAAATCAATTGAAAACGCAAATCGCAAGGCGTAAGCCCTGCATTTTTCATGAAACTTTGCTAAATTCAGATGAAATCGCAAGGGGTAAGCCTAGCTTTTTTGATGAAATTGGGCTAAAATCAGATAAACTCCCAAGGGGTAAGTTTTGCATTTTTAAAGAAATTGGGCTAAAATCAGATAAAATTGCAAGGGGTAAGCCCTGCATTTTTCATGAAACTTTGCTAAATTCAGATGAAATCGCAAGGGGTAAGCCTAGCTTTTTTGATGAAATTGGGCTAAAATCAGATAAACTCCCAAGGGGTAAGTTTTGCATTTTTAAAGAAATTGGGCTAAAATCAGATAAAATTGCAAGGGGTAAGCCCTGCATTTTTCATGAAACTTTGCTAAAATCAGATGAAATCGCAAGGGGTAAGCCTTGCTTTTTGATGAAATTGGGCTAAAATCAGATTAAATCGCAAAGGGTAACCTTTCAATTTGATGAAGTTTTGCTAAAATGAAATGAAATCGCCAATTTCATCAAAAATGTAAGTCTTACCCATTGCGATTTTATCTGATTTTGGCCCAATTTAATCAAAAAATGCAAGACTTACCCCTCGCAATTTTATCTGATTTTATCCAAATATTCATCAAAAATGCGAGTTTATCTGATTTTACCCAATTTCATCAAACATTTTAGCCCAATTTCATCAAATATGTAAGGCTTACCCCTTGCGATTTTAATTGATGTTATCCCAAGTTTATCAAAAAAAAAACAAGACTTACCCCTTGTGATTTACCTTCCATTTTTGTTGAACTTGGAAAAAAATCAGATAAAATAACAAGTGGTAAGCCTTCCATTTTTGGTGAAATTGGGCTAAAATCAGAAAAACTCCCAAGGGGTAAGCTTTCCATTTTTGATGAAATTGGGCTAAAATCAGATAAACTCCCAAGGGGTAAGTTTTGTATTTTTAATGAAATTGGGCCAAAATCAGATGAAATCGCAAGCGGTTAGCTATCGTTTTTGATGAACTTGGGATAAAATCAATTAAAAATCCAAGTTGGGCTGAAATCAGATAAACTCGCAAGGGGTAAGTCTTGCCTTTTTGATAAAGTTTTTATGAAATCAGATAAGAACGCAAGGGGTAAGCCCCGCATTTTTGGTGAAAATGGACTAAAATCAGAAAAAAAAACGGAAGGGGTATTAAATCCTTGCAATTTTGATGAAGTTGGGCTAAAATATATACAAAATTCGCAAATGGTAAGCCTTGATTTTTTTTTTCCATGAATAGGGCTAAAACCAGATAAAATTTCAAGGGGTTTGAACCGAGCTTCAGTAAATTAAAAGTATTTTTTTGCAGTAGAATTCGAACCTGGGTTCAGTCCCATTGAAATCCCACCTTTTACCACATGGGTTGTGGTACCCTTAGCCGTCCGTACACTTCTACTTCTACTTCTACTTCGGTACTTGGCATAGTCCTTCAGACAATGAAGTCTGGTGTATCGGATTGATCCGTTAGAATAAAAGACTAGCTTCAAAGCGACGACTTAGACCTACTCGAATACTTTGTAAACAGCCCCCCTTCCGCGAAATGTCATGGTTACATCATTTGCTCCCGAAAACAGGGGAAGGGAAGTGAACGTTGCAACTAAAACAAATTGACGCACGTGACCAGCAACTCCAGAAAAAAAGGTAATTGTATTACCTCCGAGTACGTCATCACTTCGAAACTCGTCTGTAATTATAACTTTTAAAAATAGAACCGATACCGTTGCATAAGATTGCATTATTTTCACAGAGTAAGTGAAGAGAACCATAGCCTGTGCGGTAAGAGGTGCGCTTTCAATGCCACTGTTCCGGGTTCGAATCCCACTACTACCACCATTATTTTTCTTTTACTAAGTCGTCCCAGCAGCGCATTATTTAAGTAGTGTTTAAAATCACCTCCTAACACCAACGGGCACTGTGGCGACACGGTGCACTGGATCGTTCGCTTGCGTGCGTTCCAGAGCTGGGAGACCCGGTTCGAATCCCGCCCCGTACCAAAGGGACATGACTTTTACTGCTAGCACCAGTAAGTGATTGGGGTCCGTCATGTCTCTCCCCAAATTAGGGTAGGATGATTATTCCGGGTCGGAAAGTAAAGGAGGGGCCGGGACTAGCCATCCCTTAAGGGTTCTAATGGGTGATCACCACGCTGGTTTCGATCAGACTTTGAGTCCCCTGAAGGCCTGGCCGTCACTCTAACTAACTTTCTGCACAAATTTGTTGTAACTTTCAAAACCTTTTTAAGGGTGTTGATTATTTAATGTTTCAATGTTTTCTTTCCGCTCATTCTTAAAGGAAAGTTACATAATTTGTAAGAAAATAAAACCGTGGTAAGCCTTGCAATTTTGATAAAATCGGGCTTAATTCAGATAAAATCGCATTGGACAAATTTCTTGCTAAAATCATTTAAAATTGCAAGGTGTTAGCCTCGCATTTTTCTTGTAGTGAGCTAAAAATAGATAAGATTGCCAAGAGTAAGCATTGGCTGAAATCAAATAAAATTACAAGGGGTAAATCTGAGAAAAGCAATACGTCCAGGCTCAATACTTCATGCCGAGGTGAGGATCGAAGAGCAGTGTCAGTGTTTACTCTATGAGTAGTCAGGTGACATGACCCGTCACTCTACGCTGAGCGGACACTTCAGATGGGGCGATTGATACATGGGCATCGCCGAATTCCAATTACATGGCTTTTTCCTTTATCCACGGATGAACTATATAACACGCACTGCATTACAAACGGATATATGCTTCAATATGCTTCGAAAATAAACAAGCCTTCAATTGAATTGTTTACGCCTTTATGCGGTATGCAAGTTGCTCCGGCGCACGTCCGTATCAACATTGATGTGGCTGGATATTTTATCACAATTTCATATAGAGCTGCTAAGCACACAAATTTGCTTAGCATGAAATGTCTGTCCTGATAAAAACAGGATTGCCGACCATATTTCCACATGATTTTCAGCATGAACAAACAACAGCTGAATACCAGTAACAAGCAATATGCAACAAATGCAAATTTGGTACGTCATCCTATTTTTATCAAGGCTGAAATTTGATGCTAAGCAAATGGTTGAGCTTAGCAGCTCTACGAAATTGGTCCCTGGTTAGGACTCTATTTTCACCATGGCAATTCTGAATGATTGCATTGCCATAATGGCATGAAGTGGTGCTTGAGCTTTGACGCTATTACAAAATCCCGTCGTAGTTAAAGGAACACGTTGCCTTGGAACGGACGAGTTGGTCAAAACAAAAGCGTTTGTAACCGTTTTTTATATAATGCATATGGTTGGAAAGATGTTTTAAAAGTAGAATACAATGATCCACACAAGTTTGCCTCGAAATTGCGTGGTTTTTCTTCTACTGTGCGAACTAACACGGTCAGCCATTTATGGGAGTCAACATTTTGACCCCCATAAATGGCCGACGTGTTAGTCGTCGAGGTAAAAGGAAAACCACGCAATTTTGAGGCATGTTTGTGTGGATCATTGTATTCTACTTTTACAACATCTTTCTACCCATATGCATTTTATAAAAAACGGTTACAAACGCTTTTCAAAGACCAACTCGACCGATCCAAGGCAATGTGTCCCTTTAATATGCGTTTAGTTGCACAATAATGTACGTCTACCAAATATTTGGCAAACCAATCGAATCCGTTATTATTACGTTATTGACGCACATTGCTCTAATGCTTGGAAACGGATGTCTTACCCTAGGCCTCAAATTAACGGTGTGTCCTGTCTGGTCATGATTCATTGTTAATTCTATAGTTTAATTTAGTGTAACATACACTACACTATTTTTGTTTATATTACAAAGTTATACATTAATTTATGCACCGCATTTTCGTCAAACCAAATTGTATAATTGCGTATGCCACGCACAATAATGATCTCGACTGAACAAGTTTGACACATAATTACTAATTTGATCATTTATGCGCTATTTTTGTCATGTTTTATTGTCAACATTGTTTAGTTTTACAATTGTGTGAGATACAGTGCGGTATATTTTCTAGATATCACACATTCTCAAACTCCAGTCTATCACAGTTTTGACATGTACACTTTTAATCTTTTATATTTTAACGGGAGCTGTTTCTCGCAATGTTTAATACCATCAACCTCTGTCCATTACTCGTTACCAATTAAGGGTTTATGATGATAACTTGTTTGAGTAATTACCAATAGTGTCCACTGCCTTTAATGAGGCCTATAGGTTGATGTTTACCGATAATTATGATTTTGTACTTTCACACTACCGAAACAGTACACATTTGTTTCCCCTCTAATAAAAAGTGCCCTCGCTATGATTTGATCTTCAATTATGTCCATAACAACACCTTAGAAACAGACGGAGCCATAGCCGCAGCTGCTAATTTCGGGGACGGCCATATTGAATCAACAAAGCTTAAAGGCATGACACTATTGGTAGGTGTCAAAGACCATTCTTCTCACTTGCTGTGTTGCATAGAATAACAAACCTGAGAAAATTTTGAGCACAATCGGTCATCGAAGTGGCGAGATTATAATGAAAGCAAAAACACCCTCGTCACACAAAGTTGTGTGCTTTGATGCTTGATTTCGAGACCCCAAATTCCAAACCAAGTGGACAATTACTTCTTTCTCGAAAACTAGGTCACTTCAGAGGGAGCTGTTTCTCACAATGTTTTCTACTATCAACCTCTCCCCATTACTCGTTACCAAGTAAAGGTTTATGCCAATAATCCAGCAGTTGAGATTATCTGTGTCAATTTATTTATGAAGATTTGTGCCATAAGTCGATTTTGTAAACAATACTGAATTTACAATTGATGTTTTTTTTTATAACTGTAGAATATAATGTCACGCCCATGTTTCAACACTTTTTACTGGTCATAAACATCACCACTTGACGCGCTTTCAACCAATAGGAGTAGCGAAACTTTATAGGGTATTTATGAGCAAAGGTTTCTACACACCAACGTGACGTGCTTTTCACTAATAGGAATAGCGAAAATGTCTAAGATATTTATGAATGGAAAAAAAAAGAGAAGTGGCTCATTCTTAAACGGCCTTCGGCTCGGGCTTTTATTTCACGGTCACCTTGCCGATTTTAAACGGCCGTCGATACCCGTTCATTCCCTCAATAATAAGATAATCTTGTTCCATAACCGCACAACCAAACACAAGTCAATAGGACACTTAATACAACCATGCACAAGTCATTGGGAAACTACACAACCATACACAAGTCAATGGGAAACTACACAACCATACACAAGTCAATGGGAAACTACACAACCATACACAAGTCAATGGGAAACCACACAACCATACACAAGTCAATGGGAAACTACACAACCATACACAAGTCAATGGGACACTTCACAACCATACACAAGTCAATGGGAAACCACACAACCATACACAAGTCAACGGGAAACCACACAACCATACACAAGACAATGGGAAACTACACAACCATACATAAGTCAATGGGAAACTACACAACCATACACAAGTCAAAGGGAAACAAGACAACCATACACAAGTCAATGGGAAACTACACAACCATACATAAGTCAATGGAAACTACACAACCATACACAAGTCAATGGGAAACTACACAACCATACACAAGTCAATGGCAAACCACACAACCATACACAAGTCAATGGGAAACTACACAACCATACACAAGTCAATGGGACACTTCACAACCATACACAAGTCAATGGGAAACCACACAACCATACACAAGTCAATGGGAAACTACACAACAGTACACAAGTCAATGGAAAACTACACAACCATACATAAGTCAATGGGAAACTACACAACCATACACAAGTCAAGGGGAAACTACACAACCATACACAAGTCAATGGGAAACTACACAACCATACACAAGTCAATGGGAAACTACACAACCCAAAAAAGTCAATTGGACACTTAATACTACCATACACAAGTCAATGGGAAACTACACAACCATACACAAGTCAATGGGAAACTACACAACCATACACGAGTCAATGGGAAACTACACAACCATACACAAGTCAATGGGAAACCACACAACCATACACATGTCAATGGGAAACTACAAAACTATACACAAGTCAATGGACACTTCACAACCATACACAAGTCAATGGGAAACTACACAACCATACACAAGTCAATGGGAAACTACACAACAATACACAAGTCAATGGGAAACTACACAACCATACACAAGTCAATGGGAAACCAAACAACCATACACAAGTCAATGGGAAACCACACAACCATACGCAAGTCAATGGGAAACTACACAACCATACACAAGTCAATGGACACTTCACAACCATGGGAATTGACACCACCATACACAAGTCAATGAGAAACTACACAACCATAAACAAGTCAATGGGAAACTACACAACCATACACAAGTCAATGGAAAACTTCACAACCATACACAAGTCAATGGGAAACAACACAACCATACACAAGTCAACGGACACTTCACAACCATTGGAATTGACACAACCATACACAAGTCAATGGGAAATTACACAACCATACACAAGTCATTGGGAAACTACACAACCATACACAAGTCAATACAAAACTACACAACCATACACAAGTCAATAGGAAACTACACAACCATATACAAGTCAATGGGAAACTACACAACCATACACAAGTCAATGGGAAACTACACAACAATACACAAGTCAATGGGAAACTACACAACCATACACAAGTCAATGGGAAACCAAACAACCATACACAAGTCAATGGGAAACCACACAACCATACGCAAGTCAATGGGAAACTACACAACCATACACAAGTCAATGGGAAACTACACAACCATACACAAGTAAATGGGAAACTACACAACCATACACAAGTCAATGGGAAACCACACAACCATACACAAGTCAATGGACACTTCACAACCATACACAAGTCAATGGGAAACTACACAACCATACACAAGTCAATGGGAAACTACAAACCATACACAAGTTAATGGAAAACTACACAACCATACACAAGTCAATGGGAAACTACACAACCATATACAAGTCAATGGGAAACTACACAACCATACACAAGTCAATGGGAAACTTAACAACCATACACAAGTCAATGGAAAACTACACAACCATACACAAGTGAATGGGAAACTACAGAACCATACACAAGTCAATGGGAAACTACACAACAATACACAAGTCAATGGGAAACTACACAACCAAACACAAGTCAATAGGACACTTAATACAACCATACACATGTCAATGGGAAACCAAACAACCATACACAAGTCAATGGGAAACCACACAACCATATACAAGTCAATGGGAAACTACACAACCATACACAAGTCAATGGGACACTTCACAACCATACACAAGTCAATTGGAAACCACACAACCATACACAAGTCAATGGGAAACCACACAACCATACACAGGACAATGGGAAACTACACAACCATACACAAGTCAATGGAAAACTACACAACCATACATAAGTCAATGGGAAACTACACAACCATACACAAGTCAATGGGAATCTAGACAACCATACACAAGTCAATGGGAAACTACACAACCATACACAAGTCAATGGGAAACTACACAACCAAACACAAGTCAATAGGACACTTATTACAACCCTACACAAGTCAATGGAAAACTACACAACCATACACAAATTAATGGGACACTTCACAACCATACACAAGTCAATGGGAAACCACACAACCATACACAAGTCAATGGGAAACCACACAACCATACACAAGTCAATGGGAAACAACACAACCGTACACAAGTCAATGGAAAACTACACAACCATACATAAGTCAATGGGAAACTACACAACCATACACAAGTCAATGGGAAACCACACAACCATACACAAGTCAATGGGAAACCACACAACCATACACAAGTCAATGGGAAACAACACAACCGTACACAAGTCAATGGAAAACTACACAACCATACACATGTCAATGGGAAACTTCACAACCATACACAAGTCAATGGGAAACTACACAACCATACACAAGTCAATGGGACACTTCACAACCATACACAAGTCAATGGGAATTGACACAACCATACACCAGTCAATGGGAAACTATACAACCATACACAAGTCAATGGGAAACTACACAACCATACACAAGTCAATGGGAATATACACAACCATACACAATTCCAGAGAGGCCAAGTCCAGAGGCCAGCTATGCGTGAGATTTTTCCAAGCTCAACCCCCCCCAAAAAAAAAAAAAAAATATATATATATATACATATATATATATATATATATATAAAAATAAGAAATTTAATTATGGACAAAAAAGTGTTCCAAAATGCATCAAAAACCTCTTCATAATAACTAAAACTAACATGAGGTACACAGAATATGTTGATGGTTAATGTGGAGGTACGATTGTGTCAGATTATTTCCTTCAAAACTAAACCAACATTTACTAAAAATGATGTCCAAAATCCTCCGCTCACTTCCTCTGCCTGTTGTGTCTTCGCTAGTGGAGCGCATTTAACGAGTTTGCTCACTGAATCGGGAAAAACTTGTGCGCAATAAGCGTTTCACCTGTGTATGTTATACACTGAGTGCAAATAAATGGGAAAGCTCATTTAAAGGTCTCTGCCGTCTCCTTTGTAACGTGCATGTGACACATTATTAAGATCAATTCATAAAACATATATTAATTTATAAATAATAATAATACTAGCGGGTTGCCGCGCTTTGCGCGGCACCCCGCTAGATGATGAAAATCCTATACACAAAATGTTTTAAATGTAATGTGGGTGAGGGTGTTATCGCCTCTCTCAATATTTATGTATGGCGTCATAATTATTATCCAAAATGAAGCTGTTTCGCACGTCCGCCACTACTTGCAGTGGCTGGGTTAGACGATGTACCTTATGCATACTTTTAGAAACCATAAGGCTCCCCCGTGAGCCTTATAGGGGTTTAATATTTAACGCTACACGTTTTTCAAATCAGCGTTAATAGGTGAAACTGACCGTTAGCCAGCAATAACTAAAGTTTCTTTGGTACTACACTACCAAAACTTTCCCACACACTCAATATACATTCATAATGCTTCCATTTCCTTTTTTAAAAACATCGTCAAAAAATGACATTTTCACGTCCCACGATAAATAGCGTTGCTACAGTACCATAAGTAAAGCGAGTTTTCGGAACATGCTGTGTGCCACAAGTCTAATTTATCTTTAATGAAATTGGGCAAAAATCCGATAAACTCGCATTTTTAATGAAATTGGGATAAAATTTGAAAAAAATGCAAGGGGTAAGCATTACATTTTTGTTGAACTTGGAATAAAATCAGATAAAATCACAAGTGGTAAGCCTTCCCTTTTTGGTGAAATTGGGCTAAAATCAGATAAACTCCCAAGGGGTAAGCTTTCCATTTTTGATGAAATTGGGCTAAAATCAGATAAACTCCCAAGGGGTAAGTTTTGCATTTTTAATGAAATTGGGCCCAAATCAGATGAAATCGCAAGGGGTTAGCTTTTCGTTTTTGATGAACTTGGGATAAAATCAATTAAAAATCCAAGGGGTAAGCCTTGCATTTTTGATGAAATAGTTGGGCTGAAATCAGATAAACTCGCAAGCGGTCAGTCTTGCCTTTTTGATGAAGTTTTTCTGAAATCAGATAAGACCGCAAGGGGTAAGCCCCGCGTTTTGGGTGAAAATGGACTAAGATCAGAAAAAAAACCGCAAGGGGTATTAAATCCTTGCAATTTTGAAGAAGTTGGGCTAAAATATATATAAAATCGCAAGTGGTAAGCCTTGAATTTTTTTCCATGAAATAGGGTTAAAACCAGATAAAGTTTCAAGGGGTTTGAACCGAGCTTCAGTAAATTAAAAGTATTTTTTTGCAGTAGAATTCGAACCTGGGTTCAGTCCCATTGAAATCCCACCTTTTACCACATGGGTTGTGGTACTTTTAGCCGTCCATAGAGATAATGAAGTCTGGTGTATCGGATTGATCCGTTAGAATAAAAGACTAGCTTCAAAGCGACGACTTAGACCTACTCGAATACTTTGTAAACAGCCCCCCTTCCGCGAAATGTCATGGTTACATCATTTGCTCCCGAAAACAGGGGAAGGGAAGTGAACGTTGCAACTTAAACAAATTGACGCACGTGACCAGCAACTCCAGAAAAAAAGGTAATCGTATTGCCTCCGAGTACGTCATCACTTCGAAACTCGTCTGTAATTATAACGTTTAAAAATAGGACCGATACCGTTGCATAAGATTGCATTATTTTCACAGAGTAAGTGAAGAGAACCGTAGCCTGTGCGGTAAGAGGTGCGCTTTCAATGCTACTGTCCCGGGTTCGAATCCCACTACTACCACCATTCTTTTTCTTTTACTAAGTCGTCACAGCAGCGCATTATTTAAGTAGTGTTTAAAATCACCTCCTAACACCAACGGGCACTGTGGCGACACGGTGCACTGGATCGTTCGCTTGCGTGCGTTCCAGAGCTGGGAGACCCGGTTCGAATCCCGCCCCGTACCAAAGGGACATGACTTTTACTGCTAGCACCAGTAAGTGATTGGGGTCCGTCATGTCTCTCCCCAAATTAGGGTAGGATGATTATTCCGGGTCGGAAAGTAAAGGAGGGGCCGGGACTAGCCATCCCTTAAGGGTTCTAATGGGTGATCACCACGCTGGTTTCGATCAGACTTTGAGTCCCCTGAAGGCCTGGCCGTCACTCTAACTAACTTTCTGCACAAATTTGTTTTAACTTTTCAAAACCTTTCTAAGGGTGTTGATTATTTAATGTTTTAATGTTTTCTTTCCGCTCATTCTTAATGGAACGTTACATAATTTGTAAGAAAATAAAACCATGGTAAGCCTTGCAATTGTGATAAAATCGGGCTTAATTCAGATAAAATCGCATGGGATAAATTTCTTGCTAAAATCATTTAGAATTGCAAGGTGTTAGCCTCGCATTTTTCTTGTAGTGGGCTAAAAATAGATAAAATTGCCAAGAGTAAGCATTGGCTGAAACTTGGCTGAAATCAAATAAAATTACGAGGGGTAAATCTTTGCATTTTTGATGAAAATTGGGCGTAAAATGAGATGAAATTGTAACGGGTATACCTTGTATTTTTGATGAAATTGGGCGAGAATTAGAAATAAACCGCAAGGGGTATAAGCCTTGCATTTTTTTTTTTATAGGGCGACAATCAGATTTAATCGCGTACTTGAGCTTTTTTTCTATCAAGAAGTGTGCAAGTCGCCCTAAACCTTTTAAAAAAGTGGACGCAGGAATATGCCAGCATGACTAAGATACAAACTGCATCTCCCTAGCATTTTTTGTTCCAGAGTTATTCCAGAGCGTAGCTGAAAGTTTTTAATTGTCCGGCCTATTTTTGGAATGACCCCCTTGTTGTTGGTGCGAACCCTGACTACGCCGTGTCTTTCTATACGCTGTATTAACGCACAGTGTACATCAACTTCTAATGGGTGCCTGCTCGCGCCGTCGCATGTAGTCAAAGGACTTCTCCAATATACATTTTTAAGTGTCTGTATAAAATTATTATAAAATAATTATTTTTTTGAAAGGTTTGTTTATTAAATGCCAATGATTTGTCATTTGAGATAGTTGCAGGGTCAAACTTAAAAAATCTGTTCTAAGGGGTTTTGGGCATCCACTCGTTTATTCTCGTGCCACATTTTTGACCGTATCTTGTCAATGCAAACTGAAATAATTATTATTTCCAAGAAATTTGTTCGAAGCATCTGTATATTTTTGTGATTTTTGTTTTTAACTTCAAATACCTTCTCTGGTACCAATGGTGAGTATTACTTTCTGTTCGTTCTGGAAAAACTTTGGTAAAATAATGAAGAGAATAAAATTGTCTTAATCAAGGTTAGTAATGTGTTTGCAATAGTGTAGAAATTTTAGGTCTTCAAAGAAACAAGGAGGAGAAAGTTTTCACCGACTGAAAAAAAGATCCAAAATTCATGACAACATTATTATACGTGATCTATGAATCAACTTGCGTTGCCCCAAATCAAGGAAGCATTGACTAGCAATAACATAACAATTAGACAAGTAGTAAGACGGATACAGGTTTGCGGTAAAACCATGTAATGATATTCTGAAAAGAACCACAGGTTTCAACTTCTGATTGGGTTGGGGTGGTTTTTGAAAAGAACCAAAAGAACCATAGGTGATCGCAAGAATATGAATGATGGCCACTTGTAACGGCACTTAAAGGAACACGTTGCCTTGGATCGGTCGAGTTGGTCTTTGAAAAGCGTTTGTAACCGTTTGTTATAGAATGCATATATGATTAGAAAGATATTTTAAAAGTAGAATATAATGATCCACACAAGTATCACTCAAAATTGCGTGATTTTCCTTTTCCCTCGTCGACAAACACGATCGGCCATTTATGGGAGTCAAATTTTTGACTCCCATAAACGGCCGACCGTGTTAGTTCGCAAAGTAATAGGAAAACCACGCAATTTTGAGGTAAATGTGTATATGGATCATTGTGTTCTACTTTTAAAACATCTTTCTAACCATAGTGCATTGTATAGCAAACAGTTACGAACGCTTTTCAAAGACCAACTCGACCGATCCAATGCAACGTGTTCCTTTAAGAGATGCAGAAACAAGTGTGGGCCTGTAATGAGTACAAAGTGTCACATTTTGGGGCATAAAAACTGATACATAACACTACTTCAAAATAACATGTTTTTCAAAATGCTTTGTACTATTGTAAGCTGCTTTAGACTTCTAACCAAACGTTTATATTGGCATTATAGTTGTAGAAATGATTTCCAAACGTGTAGGGCCTACCTTCCCTTTAAGCCTGTCCCAATTTAAAAAAAAGAAATCATTGTTTGCTTTTATAACATTTACATAAGGTCTGATTTTTTTTTTTTTTTATTTTTTTTATTAGTTTGTCGATTATTGTAATCTTAAAACGATCAATTTTGTATAAAATTTATTGTTGTTGATTGAAACTATTTATTCAGTTTGCCAGAACACTTATGTGTAATAATTCTACTTTGCTATTAACTTGTGTCAGAAATCGTGTCCCAATAAAATAAAATAAAATAAAAACCTTTAGGCCCGTCCCTATTAAAAAAAAGGTTAGTTTTATAGGCATTGCATGGTTAGGTATCATTGTATATTTGGTTTGCAGTAATACCACGTTTAAAATTTATTTACTTTGCTTTGTAGATTTTGTTCTTGGATACCATTAGGTCTTGCTTTTATTCTGGAATTCGGCAGACTATTTATTTAGTTCTGGAGAAAATAAAGTCCTGCTTATTAACTACTACCTGGTTGTTGATAGGCATCGAACGGGGATTACTTTCACATAGTAGATCGAGGGGACTTTATAGTTTGTCTCAAAATGGATGCAAGTTAGTAATATTAGTAACACGAAAACATATCACTCAGTGTAACATAGTGTAGCTTCATTATGAGAATCTTTTTTTGATATAACATAGCTTTATTATTCAATGGTTTACCAACCATAACTGTTATTTGGGAATGACACATTTAGAAAGTAGAGTTTTGTTTTAAAAGCAAGGTATAATGTAAATGCATTGCAGATCCTGTGTTTTTCCCTAGACATGGCAATAAACTAATGGAATTGAAACATACTAGACTGATGACCAATTGCGTTGAAACGCCTGTATGACTTTTTCACAAAGTTTTCAAGATCGTTGAGATGTTTTGAAAAGTTGCTTTATAGCATAATGGTAGGCCTACATTATAACAAAATGCTCTACTCATGAATCCTTGAAAGAAGGACCTGTTTAGCTACAATTCTCATGCGGTTGCACTGACAACATACGTGCTTGTCTTTGTCGGTCTGCCATTGTAGGTCTATGGGACTTGAGTTGAGACCAGTGCCGCGCCAATAAATTGGGATACACCAAGTGAGAGCCGTAAGTTCCGAACGTTTGAAACCGCATGCCGCGCCAACGAGAACTCAAAGTATTTGAATTCGAAACCAGCATATTATATAAAGAGCCAGGTGCCACGGCGAATTCAAAAATGGATTTCCAACGTCGTGCTCCTGTCCTGCCGTGTCGAATCTTTAAACAAATCCTATTACTTGAATTCGAAACGGCAAGAAATCGATTGACAACGATGCAGATCGGACACGGCCAAGACAGCAAAGCAAGAGAGAATTCCACGTTCGACCTTTACGGACGGGGGTAGTTGTGTCTGTGTATTATATACAAAAAGAACTTGAATGACGAAACACGAGCGCTGAAAAGTTGTTATTTGAGGAGAAGTGCAAAATGGAAACAGTTTTAAGTGGCAGAAGTAATACAAAATCTTGTGTCCCCCACCCCCCACCCCCGCCCCCTAATCAAGCAATCAATGTGAGTTTAATCAAGCAATCAATCTATTTAAAAAAAATATATAAAAACATTTGAATGGAAATGTTTTCTTTATGTTACTTATTGGTTTGGTCAGCCGCACTGAGTAAAAAGTAGTAAACATCTGACGTCACACTTCGGAAGTTTCTGTAATAAAATAACTATTTTGGACTCCTGAGGGCGCTGTGACTATCAACATGGCGAATGTTGTTCTACAATTTTCTTCCGGGAACAGCGTTTCTGACCCAAGTTCTCGGTCGGTTTTGATTCTTGGACAGCTGTCACACCTGACAGCAATCAGTTATGAAGCAGTCCGCTCAAAGTTGGAGCCGAGAGTGACACAAGAGGTAAGTTAGCCAGTATTTCCAAGGTCGGCCCGCCCGTGACTAGTTATTAACTACATGTACGTCAGTACTAGACCCAGTAACTGGGGCGCTGTACTCCTTTTCAACAATTTTTGACTTTATCTGTCGTACTAGCGCCCCAGGGAATGGCACAGAATTTTAACGAATACCCAGTTTTTCGCGACACCCAGCCACAAAAAATGCCTCAAAATGACAAAAAGACCAAACAAACTAGCTCAAAAATCGCCTACTCTATTCTCGATACGTCTAGGATGTAACATCAGGCATTTAATTGTACTCACGATCATTTTTTAAACTCCAAATCGATGATTTTTAACTCCGCATCGTGGAGCGATTGACAAGTCTGCGATTTTCGGATGTGTATGGTAACGAAACATGGCGTCGCGTTGTGGGTGGATGTCCATCAACGGCTGTTTAATGCTACACTTGTTACAGGCGTTGCAGCGAATGCTATACATTGTACACGGGGATGGGTACAGGCGCTGCAGCTAGCGAGTGCCCACGTGCGTTCAATCATGGGCAACGTAACTTATACGGTGCCGGGTTGTTGGAAAAATATCAGAAAGGGGGTGAAAGGTTCTCAGAAAGGGAATATTGTCTGAAAGAGGGGATTTTTCTGGTCATCGCCCCCCCCCAAAAAGGGGGAAAAATATGATAAATAAATAAAAACCGCTGTACTTCATCTAGGCCTACGATTTTTGTGCATGGTTAAATTGCTTCTTATAATGTTTAGTGCTGCCAGTGTCACTGTAGAATTTTTATTTATTTATTTATCATCTTTTTTCCCCCTTTTTTTTCCCCTTTTTTTTTGGGGGGGGGGGGGGGCGATGACCAGAAAAATCCAGACCAGCAGACTTCATCCAGAACCATCCAGCTTCATCCAGCAGACTTCAGACCAGAAAAATCCCCTCTTTCAGACAATATTCCCTTTCTGAGAACTTTTCACCCCCTTTCTGATAATTTTCCAACAACCCGGCACCGTGTAAGTTACGTTGACCATGATTGAACGCACGTGGGCACTCGCTAGCTGCAGCGCCTGTACCCATCCCCGTGTACAATGTATAGCATTCGCTGCAACGCCTGTAACAAGTGTAGCATTAAACAGCCGTTGATGGACATCCACCCACAACGCGACGCCATGTTTCGTTACCATACACATCCGAAAATCGCAGACTTGTCAATCGCTCCACGATGCGGAGTTAAAAATCATCGATTTGGAGTTTAAAAAATGATCGTGAGTACAATTAAATGCCTGATGTTACATCCTAGACGTATCGAGAATAGAGTAGGCGATTTTTGAGCTAGTTTGTTTGGTCTTTTTGTCATTTTGAGGCATTTTTTGTGGCTGGGTGTCGCGAAAAACTGGGTATTCGTTAAAATTCTGTGCCATTCCCTGGGGCGCTAGTACGACAGATAAAGTCAAAAATTGTTGAAAAGGAGTACAGCGCCCCAGTTACTGGGTCTACGTCAGTACTAATGTAGTACAGTAGTGTTCAATCTTTACAATATTTTTATTAATAAAAAATGGCATGCAATGCATTATCATAATGGATACCTTGGATTGCATGGGGGGGGGGGGCTGGTCAGCTCGCCCCCAACAAAGTCGCCCCCTGCAACATCGCCCCCTGAGTCTGATTGGCTCGCCCCAGATTGTTACAAAGTCGCCCCTTATTAACAGTTACAAATGTCGCCCCCTAAAAAACTAGGCCTAGCTAGCAGAGTCGCCCCTGACATACAAGGTCATCCCCACAGACAAAGTAGCCCCAGATTTTATAAGTTTGGGAACAAAATTGACATGATTGTTGATGTTTTATTAATGCCGCTAAAAAAAATAATAATAATAATTAATAAACAAAATAGTGTATCTTACTATTAATATAGGCCTAAATTATAATATTATCACTCACATATAATGGGCCGACCAGGGTGCGGGCAGAGCGGATACATAATAAAGTGACCATGCATGTTAGAAGCCTCGCTCCACCCAGCACAGAGGGTCAGCGGATGATGTCGTGATTGAATTGCAATCACAGGCATATTACTCATATTACTCAACCTTTGCCAATCTAGAGCAGGGCAAAGCAATACAATCCATAGTAAGACAAATTGTCAGTGTCACCATAGTGATTTGCATTGTGACTTCCCACTTTACTAAGCAACTAACTATGATTGATTTGCGGTTTAGATCAATCTGCCTTAGCTCTTTGTGAAATCGGCCACAGATGTCTTACCAACTAGACCATAGAGATTGCCCGGTAGCTAGAGGCAGTTTGAATCCTTTTTTTTTTTTTATTCCTACTATTTTCTATCTCTGTCACTCAACAGACGTTTAAGGTGGGCGTTGACAGTCTGCACCCATCGCCAACGGACTCCGTCTCCTTGTGGGTCAACAATGCCACAATCGCAGCCTTGCCCCTCAAAGCGAGCCGGCACAACACACCATCACGGGCCCACGCTGTCACCAAGCTGGTCAAAAATGGCCTACCAGGCATGGCCAAGGAGTGCATTGTGGTTTGTATATTCAACCGATCTGAAAGTTTGAAATATTTGTTTTTCTCAGTTTCAGTGGAGGGGGGGGGGGCAAGTGCCCCTGTCCCCTGCTCCCCCCACCACCAAAAGATAAATCATGCACAAGTGAATGGTTCGATACATTATATAGCAATCCAATAGCTCCCCCTCCCCCCTCCCCAGTGAAAATTTCTATTTAGGTCACTGCTCAGTATCATGACATGGCTGTGTGGTCTCGTGCATTGGAAACAATTTCTGGTGGCCAAGGGATCTGGGCCCAGTTTCATGGCTCTGCTTACCATAAATAAGCAAAGAAATAGCTGCAACACATTTTCCCAGGTTAGCAGGGAGTTTATACTTGTGAGCGTGCGTAGTCCACATTTCTTTGCATTCTTCGCTTTATAGAGCTAGCACAGGAACTAGGTACTTGCCCTGTAAGCGAAGAATGGTGATCGCAAGCACATAATTCGGCGGTAACCAGAGCCATAAAATTGGGCCCAGAGTAGTGTTAACCTATTCCCAAAAAATATTGATTAATATCCTCAAGTTTAGTTGCCGATATTCTTTTTCTGCAGATCTTTCAAAATAATAATGGTTTCACCAACTGATTTCCTCAAGTCTAGTTGCTGATATTCTTTTTTCAACAGATCGTGTGTGAACGAAGCTCCGTGTTTGCGTCGGCCTGCGCAGCGGCCAGAGCCTACCCACTTTTCTCCCGTCGGCTTGGATCTAAGGGGTCCAGCACGCGGGTCATAACCATCGAGTTTATCCTTGTGGGAGAGAACAGCAGTAAGCCTCTGACCGACGGAGACATCCAGACCCTCGCTGTCACTGCGGACGCTGTGCGCCAATCTGCACGGATTGTCGACACGCCGTGTAATGAAATGAATACTGACCATTTCCTACAGGTACCAAAATCGATAACTTTGAGTCTCAATTCTCAATCTGATCTATGCAGTCAGCAAATCATCCTCATGGAATCATCACAATCACTTTAACTTTTTGGAGAAAGACAATGTAGAATTTCAGTTTTAGACATGGGAGGAAAACCTTTACAGGGAAAACCCTCGCAGCCAGGTAGGGACTGAAAACCCCATCCACATACAATTTGATTGTGTGAGGTGCTGTAGGGCACGATGAAACAATATTTCCTTTAAGAAGGACAGTTGTTTTCAGAACTGAGAAGTCTCCCTTTGAACGCCCCGCACATCCACCCCGTTGTTAGGGACCTTGTCAAAACTCATCCTGGACAGCCAAAGGACGGGCACCCGTCCAGGACCAGGTTTCTGTCCCATGTTCAATTCCCTTGTAGTGATTACTTTATCGGACGGGCTATAGGACGAGCTCACAGTGACTGGCCTTCACCAGGGATCATTTGTTTACAAACCGCAGAGTTTTTAGATTGCTATCTACTGGATAACAAGCAGGGGGTCTCCGAGGGCCAGTTTGCGGTTTCACACTGGGCTTCAATGACCTTGAGTATTTACTACAGACAAATTGGTCATATCTTAAGCTCTCTGTGCATTTCATGTTGTAACTTTTTAACAGGATGGGTTTCAACGTTTTTATTTCAGTCTGTGGACAAAATTGCAATTGTCTTTATTGTCTATGTTGTTCTTCTGCGTGAATAAAAACTTATTTAGTTATCTAGTGGGACAACCCCTTTTAAAATCTTTAGATTCAAATATAATTCTTTGAGAAATCCATGTTATTAAACAGCACCTGTACAATGATGCACCCCTTTTGTGTATCGGACGGGAACACACATTTCATTGTGTGGAACCTTGTTCCATATGAACTGCCATCCTGTGGCCGGTCCGACAAAAATGTGACATCGGACGAGCCTCGTCCTGTGGTCTGTCCAGGATGAGTTTTGACAAGACCCCTTAGTAGAATAAAGCAAGACAGTTCTCTAAGAAAAAACTCTACCTGGATACACACACACACATGGTGTAAACGCAAACCAAATATATACCTCACCATGCAATGCCTCAAATCCTATTTAATATTTCCTTCAATGACCAGTTCAACCATATAAAGAGACTATCTTTGATGGCATAGTTTGAGCCTATGTGTTTCAAATATTTGTGTTTGTGTTTTATTTAAAAGGAGGTGCAGAGAGTGGGGAAAGAGCTTGGTATCGTACCATTCATCATCAGGGGTGAAGATCTGGATAAACAAGGATTTGGAGGTAAATCAAACAATATGGCACTTGTAGAGGCCAGCTTTGAGAGTAAGAAGGCCTGATGCATCACAGCAGTGGCTGAACCAAACATTTTTGTTAGGGTTTGGAGGGGGGGAAGGGGGAAGCGGAGGAAAGGAAATAATTTAGGGCCAAGACGGTGGCAGTATGATAACAATGTAATGTGTCCATGGGCATTTCCTTGATTCCAAATGTATGGACAGCAAAACAAAGGAACACAAAGCAGAAATGAGATTCAGGACTTCAGAATGTACTCTTTATAAGCACAACCTCTTTAATATATAGTGAGGGTTGACAGTACACAGAATGATGATAATTAGTTGATTTCTACCCTATGTTTCTATGTCCACTAGGTATCTATGGGGTCGGAAAGGCAGCGGCTAACCCGCCGGCTATGGCTGTACTTAGCCATAAGCCAGCGTCTGCAACTCAGACAATAGCGTGGGTCGGCAAGGGCATTGTCTATGACACCGGTGGCTTATCAATTAAAGGGAAGGTGAGTTAAAGGGATCGTAAACATTTGTGTTTTTTTTTTAACCTTTCGATTGTTTTAATCCTCTATAAATGTAGATGTACACAATAAAAGACCATTTAGCCTTCGAGAAAGACCCTGCTAGTGTCAAAATGTCAGGCATTTTACTATTGCATTCATACCGTTGTTCCGATTGTTTGAAACAGCTAATTCTATTTTTACGTACAAAATAAAACAACCATCTGAAAATTTAATTTCAAAAGGTTGTATATGGCAAAAAAATCATATTTTAAAGGAACACGTTGCCTTGGATCGGATGAGTTGGTCTTTGAAAAGCGTTTGCTATAATATGCATATGGGTAGAAAGATGTTGTAAAAGTAGAATACAATGATCCACACAAACATGCCTTGAAATTGCACGGTTTTCCTTTTACCTCGTCGACTAATACGGTCAACCATATGCATTTTATAACAAACGGTTAAACACTCTTTTTTTATAGACCAACTCGTTCGATCCAAGGCAACGTGTTCCTTTAAATATGCAATGAGTTAAATGGCCTTCTGTATTTGTTGCATTTATCTTCCCCAGACCGCCATGCCTGGTATGAAGAGAGATTGCGGCGGTGCTGCAGGGGTGCTGGGAGCCTTTGCATCTGCTGTCAAACTGGTAAACATCATCTTACGCTTTAACATAAAAATTTAAAAAACCACGTTAATTGATATATTTAAATGAAAAAGTTGCATCCCCTTATTTTCTCCCGACTCCAATGAGCCTAAATTTTCACAGGTTTGTCAATTTATTTAGAAGTTGTGATACACGAAGTGTGGGCTATGGACAATACTGTTTACCGAAAGTGTCCAATGGCATTAAACTAGTTCTTTTATTACTTCCCGCACCAAGCAAGACTTGAGATCTTATAACCTGTTCATATCTTGACTGTTTACTGACAGGGTTTTAAGGAGAACCTTCATGCTATAATCTGCCTTGCTGAGAATGCTGTAGGACCACTAGCTACCCGACCAGATGATATTCACATCCTGTACTCTGGAAGGTGCGTACAGGGTTTACATACCAAAGGTTCTCACAATGCTCAAGCTTGTGTGTTGGGGCCGATATGCATGAAAATGTGTGCCAGTAGGCGCACATTTTGGCCAATACGCAAACAAATTCAATAAATAAATAAATTAATAACTTCACATAAATCATCACGAGAAAACCATATAGAAGGCTCAATATTGCACAGTATGGCTTTTAAAACCATATAGAATGCCCAATATTGCACAGTATGGCTTTTAAAAACCAATAGAAAATATTCCGAAGAATTCAGCGAGCTTGGGCCACACATCCAAACATTTGGGTCATTTACATTACTATACATTATACAATTTGTTCTCTATGTTTTGGGTTACCTCCTTTAGATCAGTAGAAATCAACAATACTGATGCAGAGGGGCGCTTAGTGCTTGGTGATGGGGTGAGTAAAGTTATATCTAAAAACCCTTGGTGTTTCTTAAATTTTTGAGGATTTCTTTTCTACCAATTTGAACACCATCTTTTGAAATCTTGTTAAATGTTTTGCATTTTTTTTTTTGTGTTTTACCCACTCCAATATGTGTCAAGAAGAAAAAACATAACGAAAAAACACAGCGAATGACTCGAGCAAAAAATTTTGTTTTTAAGTTGAAAGGGTCTCTGACTGGCTCACCCAAACAATAGTATTTACAAAATAAGGGGGGATTGCCAACATAAAGATCGATAGCTCAGTTTGTAGAGCGCTGGCATGTTAAAGCTATTGGACACTTTCGGAACAGAAACAAAAATAAAAGTTCACATACTTACAAATAACTTACAGTGTCTACAGCAGGTAATGGTGAAAGACTTCTCTTGAAATATTATTCCACAAAATGCTTTACTTTTTGAGAAAACATTAAAACAATATCAATTCTCGATGTCGAGAATTACGGATTACTTTGAAACACATGTCATGACACGGCGAAACGTGCGGAAACAAGGGTGGGATTTCCCGTTATTTTCCCCCGACTCCAATGACCGATTGAGCCTAAATTTTCACAGGTTTGTTATTTTATATATAAGTTGTGATACACGAAGTGTGGGCCTTGGATAATACTGTTTACCGGAAGTGTCCAATGGCTTTAATCAGGGGTCGCAAATTTGTCGTTTTTCAATGCAAAAGTCTTCTTTTTAACCCCTGTAGGTTGCCTATGCAGTGAAGGATCTAAAGGCAGACATTGTATTAGACATGGCTACACTGACCGGGGCCCAAGGCATCTCAACAGGAAAGTACCACGCTGGACTGTTATGCAACAAGGAAGAATGGGAGGAGGCTTGTGCAGTAGCTGGTCAGTCATGGTTTTTGGTTCTCATTTCATAGATGTTTAATTTTGCATTTGGGATAAAGATTATAATTTGGGTTTTTTTCCCTTTATGATGTGCTTTAAAAGAACATGGGTCGATTTCACAAAGAGTTAGGACTAGGAGATAAGAGGAGATAAGAAAAATGTTTGGCTAGTCCTGATAATTCTGTAAGACATTTCATGCTAAGCAAATTTTAGTGCTAAGCAGCTCTATGAAATGGTTGGGATGACATTATTTGTATCGCTGTTTGTCTGGCTTTCAGGAAGGAACAGCGGAGACTTAGTGTTTCCCCTGGTTTTCTGCCCTGAGCTTCACTTCAGTGAATTTGGTAGCGCTGTTGCAGATATGAAGAACTCAGTCATGGTAAGAGCAATAAGAATAAGAATTATAATAATTTGCAATTCAACAATTACAACAGTTCTCGAAATCAAGCACCTAAAGGCACACAACTTTGTGTGACAAGGGCGTTTTTTCTTTCATTATTATCTCGCAACTTCGATGACCAATTGAGTTCAAATTTTCACAGGTTTGTTATTTTATATGTTGAGATACACCAAGTGAGAAGACTGGTCTTTGACAACTACCAATAGTGTCCATTGTCTTCAACCGATGAGATTTCTGCTGAGTGCCATGCTTGTATCATCGAAGGCGAAACCCTATCATATACCTGCCATACTTAATCAAATGTGTGGCCCAACACTAAGGTTTTTTTAAATAAGTTTTTGTATTTTTATTTTTATATATTTTCCTGCATAAGTGGTCATTTTCAAAGTTGCTGATATTTCTCAGAATTCTAGGTACAGAGTGCTACTCGTAAATTTGTACCAACAACTAAAATTTATTGTGATCTTATTTTTTTTTTATTTTTTTTTTTCAGGACCGTGGCAATGCACAGAGTTCATGCGCTGGTCTCTTCATTGGAGCTCACATTGGGTTTGATTTCACTGGTACTTGGATTCATGTGGACATGGCCAGCCCTGCTAACTATGTAAGTCCATCCTAAGTAGGATTGGAAACTTTAAACCGGCCTCAGGTCAACCTTTCGTCAACAACGAAACATTCGGCGACTGACTTTTCAGGATCACACTGCGCCTGAGTTAAGACCATTAGGAACTTTTCAGTCGGCGATTATTTGCGACCTGAGCGCAACTGCGATGATTTTAAGACAATCTGAAACAGTCGCGCTCGCAAAAATTAACAGTCGGCAAGAGTAGAACAATTTCAACTTGAACGACACGATCCCGACGGTCGGGAACCAATCAAAGGCGCACGATTTCTCAGCTAATGTGACCTGAGCATATTTGTCTGCGCGTTGCTGACGGTTTGTTGCGGGCGCAAGAAAATCGTTGGTCGACCTGAGGTTGGCTTTACGGTGCAGGAACAGGTCTCATAATTGCCATAATATTATTTCTAGTAAGGTTTGTGGTATTACAACAAAATACTTTTTGACAATTTCAGCTAACCTCATGGTACCCATTAAAATATGTAAAAAAAAAATTTTTACATCGATGTATTGACTAAAGTCATTGCATGTCAATCATGGACCCTTTGTGTCATCAAAAATGCTGTTGAATTATGAAATGGGTGTTGAGGTAAAAATTTCACTCAAACGTACAGTAGCTTTGGAGCCAGAAATAGCGAAAAACTTTTGCATTGCCTTAGATATGCACTCGTGTGTCAAAATGACTAACCGACAGGACTAACTTTAAATAGACCTGAGGGAGTCGGACAAAAGGGGACTCATACTCAGTGGATAGGATTTTGATGTAGAGTCGGGCTTGGATTCAGATTCAGGGACTCTTACTCAGACAACAGGAACTCGACAGCACTGCATTGTGTTGTGTAATTCTGAACAGGCTTTTTCTATCATGTCATGATGTTATATCATCAGCCTCGCTACCATGGGCAGCGCGCTGTATCGATACCTCTCGTCACTGATAGTATAAAACATTGTGGGAAACGACTCCCTCGGAAGTAACGTAGTTTTTGAGAAAGAGGTAATTTCTCACTAAAACATTAAAAGACTTCTAGCTAGAAGTCTTTTATTCCTATCTGAAAGCACACAAATTCGTCCAACAAGGGGGTTTTTTGAACCCAAATTTTCACAGGCTTGTTATTTTATGCTTATGATGGGATACACCAAGTGAGAGCACAGGTCTTTGACAATTACCAAAGGTGTACAGTGTCTTTAATGAAAGCAAATAAATTAATTAAATTTTTCACTACTTATACAGGGAGAGAGAGCCACTGGGTATGGTGTAGCCCTCTTGGTGGCGCTGTTCGGCCGTGCATCACACTCTGCACTCCTCCAGTCAGTCTCGCCCCTTGGTCAGAACCTTTCCAGTGAGGTCGAACTAGTTGGGAACGAAAGCAAGAAAATACGACTGGTGTAAGAAAATACAACCCTGGCTGTATCTCGTTGGCCCCCCGCAACAATTTTGTTTAAAATTATATTTCTTTTTCTAAATCCCTTTTATGTGGTAGGCCTTTTATTATAAAAAAAAATTTCAGGCAAAAATAAAATCAGAAAAACCCGGCCCTATCTCGTTGGGCCCGCTTCCCGTTCAATGGTGGCTCTTATTGCATGCTCTCTGCTCAAGCTGGGGTTAACAACATTGAGCTGGGGAACGGGGGATGGTATGTTTAGTTTCAAATGACCCAAGCATTTTGGCCAGGTTTGTAGGTCCATCAGTATGAAACAATACAAAACCTATAAATTTCAGTGCTGTCGACAAGCTTAATTCACAACCAGTTTTGATCGTGTTTGAATTTCATTTTGAAAAAAAATTACTGTCTAAGCAAAATTGATTGCCAACCAATCTTTATGCTGTGCATAACACATGGCTCTGTGAACTGTAATCTGCTGCTGAGCAAACCCTGATATGCACAATTGTCGGGTTAATAAACAAAGCACTGCCCAGGTGGGTTATGTTAGTATTCTACATATAGAAACCCATTTTTATCCTTTAGCTCTAAAGGACTTGTTATAAATTAATTGTTAAACCCTTTCAGTGCCCCCTTTGTGCGATAATGGCGCTTACAGAATAGTTGGGGAACCTAAAAAATAAGCTTCTAGTCGAAACGTTGAGACCAATTCAGAACTGACTCCGCGGCAGTACAGTTATTACGATCCTATAAGCTAAGTAGTAGTCCAGTCTAATTTCTATACCATCTGCCCTGGTAATAGTTACAAAAGCAGGACAGTTCTTTTCAGAACTGAGAAGTCTCCCGAACCTTCGATTATCTACTCCACAGCAGTGGAATAAAGCAAGACAGTTCCCTAAGAACAACTCTACCTGGCAAGTAGATATACACACATGGTGTTACCGCAAACCAAATATACATTCATACCCCACCATGCAATGCCTCAAATCCTATAATAAGCTTCTAATTTAGGTCAAAACACACTTTGGATAAATATACAGGAATTTAAAGTTGGCGTTTAAGAGGGGCTTTAAGTTCAAATTCAGTTTTGTGATGTTCTCATTTTCCAGTAGATACAAGTCCTCATGAAAGTGGGAAACAATTTTGGTCACCCTTTTTCATACATGTAAAGA
The DNA here is from genome assembly GCF_032118995.1 of Asterias amurensis. Lineage (NCBI taxonomy): Eukaryota > Metazoa > Echinodermata > Asteroidea > Forcipulatida > Asteriidae > Asterias > Asterias amurensis. Next base: position 5,899,449 of record NC_092650.1, on the reverse strand, counting down.
CTCAGTCTATTGGGAAATGAGTGAATCACGAAACTGAATTTGACATTGGAGAACCTTTTTAAATGTTCAGAGAAGTGAAATTTTAGATTTAAGGAACAGATCCTGTGTCTCGTATCACTACAGGGACGGGGAACTCTTACGAAGGAGAATCTATTTCACAAATCTTGATTAGGTGTAGCATTAAAAGATATTTGTGAAAGTGAAAGAAGTTGTAGTTTATTAATTGATGTATGAATCCCATGTACATGTATCAGCAAATGTTTTGAACGGTTTAAACGAGAGACCTTTGGGCTGCCTGTACCTATTTTGACAAAGCTTGTAAACAGTTAACCAGGAAGCTAATGTTTGTGCTTACTATAGCAGAAAAATTTACCTAAGCGAAGGCTGTTTCGTAAACGATTGAAATGATTTGATGGCGCATGTGAACCTTCACAAAGCTTTTGCTTTGTTGCGTTTCTCATCTGCCGACAGAAACCATCGGTAAATTTGCAAGCCGATAGTTAGCAGTTTTTATGAAATTCTGCTAACAGCCACCACGGAAGAAAAAAAGTGATGTTTTCTAATGAAAAACCCAATATTTGGTACAGTTTGTGTAAAAATCTGGCTTCTTCCTGTCTAAAATAGTCATCTTCATATAATAATATAAAAATAATAGATAATAATATCAAAGTCTTATATAGCGCACGTATCTACCAAACAAGATACTCAGGGCGCTTTATAGTACAAATGTATACACATTATACAGAAAGATGGGTCATTGAAGTTATGAATTATGAGACCCAATTATGTGGCGCCTTATAAGGGTTTACAAGGTGCTACAGCGCATACAGCAGCCACAGCCAGGAACACGGGGACGAACATATCTATAACATTTTTTTGCCTTTTTCCTTTTTGCAGGGCAACAAGAAACAGATTTTGTACTTGACTCTTTTTTTTCTTTTTCGCCCAACTTATTTCAATAAACAGTTCTCAAGGTGAATAGCAAGTTTGGCCTCGAATTTCACTCTTGACGGGGACAGCAATTTTTTCTCTGATTAGCAGTCTATGAAGAAAATGTGAATTTTTCATAGAACTTTTTCAAAGGGCATGACAGCAAAAGGGCATGACAGCAAAAGCACATGACATTACAGCAATTGCTTGGGGTGATGTTGGGTAATTCAGGACCTGTTAAGTAGTCATTTAAAAACAAGAAAAGAAAACAAATTTCCAAAGGTTGTAATGTTTCAGAAACTTGTGATACAACACAAATAATACACGATTAGTATTAAGATAAATTTAACATTGTTTTTGTTATTAATATCTGACATATTTTTTATACACAGTAAGATTTAAAGCATTTCTCGTTTGGATTCTATGATACAACCAAAAAAATACTAATAATTAAATGGATCTATTTGTTAACTTCTTACGACTAAATACCTACTACAGTTTGTTTCTTTAATTGCTTTATTTTACACGTTACATTTTTGGTTGATGTTTTAATGGACATCTCTTTGCCATATTATCCAAATTATCCTTCACAGAGACTACCGCCCCAGGGGTAAATAAGGTTTTTTTCTTCATACAAACAATGCAGTTTGTTTGTTTGTTTGTTTGTTTGTTTGTTTGTTTGTTTGTTTGTTTGTTTGTTTGTTTAGATGATCTTCCGTCAAGGGAACTCTGCAAACTTGCACAAGGGGATATCAGTGCCAAGCTGGCAACAGCCAATCTCTCTCATACAAACATTGGTTTAACGTCTATGACTATGAATTGCATAAATCAAGAAATTGTGATCCGGCAACTAGAAGACGATACTTATTCTAGTCATTGTAAAAACAAAGATTGAACGCTTAGTTTCCCAGAAATAGAAGCATCCAAAGAAAATACCCAGTTATTCAAACAAAAAGTACTGTCAATAAAATAAAATAAGAGCTAAATATTGTATTGAAGGGCAACCCAAAGTATGTATTACTTAATTTGGCAGAATGATTGAAGAATAAAGATGGCAAATCTTATAACTCTACATCTGCTAAAGGGATCCTGTGTATTTATTTAAATAGGCTTGGCTTGTTGTTGTATTATAGACCTATTCTTGGAGCCAAGTCGGCAACATGGGGGGTTAATAATGATAATAATACTAACAGATCGTGTACAATTATACTAATTGACACCTTTTGCAATTGACGCCTAGCTCAAAATCAGATGACAATTATTAGGAACGAAGGTCCAAATCCAGCTCTTGTTCGACCCCAAATTAAGTAAAAATTACCATGTTGCCATTAGACAGACCCCTTGTATGTGGCGTCACACACTCAAAAAGTCTCACTTGGGCAAATCATTGGACCATAAGTTGTTCGTTGTGCGTAAAAATGTGCGTGTGACCTCAGCGTCCCATGTAGCGCTTCGCGTTATGCAAGGGGTCTATCTTTGTGATGTGGGACTTGACTCCAGCGATTACTTGGTACTTGACTTGAGAAAAAATACTTAGTTACAAATTTTTGGCCTTGGGTTTAAGCATGGAGGTACCTCCATGGTTTAAGCAAAATATGTTCACTTATAAATACTCTATCAAAAGAAAACACTGTACTATTATAGGTAGTATTATTTGCGACTTCAGTTTGAATATAATTTCTAGAAAACTTTTGTTTAAGTGCCAACACTGTCTGTGCAGTGGTAAGTAACCTCTCTGAAGAAATAACAAAAAAACGTCTGCCTTTGACATTTTTTTTTTATTTTTGCTGTACATATAATTTATATAAAATCTTCCGAAGTTGAAAGGTCAGATATGTACATGATAAGTTAAAGCTTACGTTCTACTAACTTGCTGGATCAGCGTCTGGTCATAACTATGAAAATGTTCTTTAAAGGCAGTGGACACTATTGGTAATTGTCAAAGACCAGTATTCTCACTTCGGTGTATCCCAACATATGCATAAAATAACAAACCCAGAAAATTTGGGCTCAATTGGACATCAAATTCGCTAAACAATAATGAAAGAAAAAAACACTCTTGTTGCATTACTTTGTGTGCTCTCGGATGCATAATAAAAGGCTTCAGCTACGGTCTTTTATTATTTGAGTGAGAAATTACCTTTCTCTTAAACTACGTTACTTCAGAGGGAGTCGTTTCTCACAATGTTTTATACTATCAACAGCTCTCCATTGCTCGTTACCAAGTAAGTTTTTATGCTAACAATTAATTTGAGTAATTACCAATAGTGTCCAGTGCGTTTAACAACCAAATCTTGTGAAGGTACATCTAGCTTATAGCTCTTAAAAAACAAAAAACAATAAAAAAGACATTCCGAATTATAACAAATTGACCGAAGAAACTAGACCAAATTTTTTTAAGTATTGCAATTTAGAATAGAAAATCAGCGATAGTAGGAACGATAGGAACCAGCGGTAAAACGTTTTTAGCAGATGAATTACTTTTTAAACATTGGTTAACAAACATATTTTCGCAGCAGGCAAATGCTGGCCCTGATTCATGTGTTTCATTTTTTTTAGTGGTCAAGGCCATTGTCTTTTTGCAAAGGGCACCTCCATTTGGAAAGTCTTTGAAAATCTTTTGAAGGGGCACAAAGGCCAAGAAGGGCAACAGAAACCATGGCCCCCGTGTAATACTAAGCCGGATGCAATGATTATTATTGGCTTGTCATTTCTCCTTAGGCACAGTTAAAAGCCAAAATAAGTGAGTTGGTCAGTGAATGAAAAAAAAAATGAAAAAAAAAACACTCTGAAAATTTCTTTTAAAGACAGTGGACACTATTGGTAATTGTCAAAGACTAGTCTACACAGATGGTGTATCTCAACATATGCATAAAATAACAAACCTGTGAACATTTGAGCTCAATCGGTCATCGAAATTGCGAGATAATAATGAAAGAAAAACACCCTTGTCATACGAAGTTGTGTGCTTTCTGATGCTTGATTTCGAGACCTCAAATTCTAAGCTTGAGGTCTCGAAATCAAATTCTTGGAAAGTCACTCGGAGAGAGTTGCTTCTTTATCAACCTCTCCCCATTACTTGTAATCAAGAAAGGTTTTATGATGATCATTGTTATGAGTAATTACCAATAGTGTCCACTATCTTTAAAGTTTCAGGTTACTGAGACTAACTTTCAGTAACAAAAACCAGTCTTAAACCTTCTTCATGACAAAAGAATAGCCACTCCTATGTGCGTTTACGTGTTCAAAGGGTCTATGTACTTTTTGTAGGACAAAACACATAATGTCCATAGATTTAAACTAAACTTACACAGTTTGAAGATACTGATCTGAGGTGCTGTAGTTTTTGAGAAACGAGTAATAACAATTTTTGTCTCAGTGATCATAGATGAAAATTATTTTGTAAAGACATTATTTTCATGACATTGTTTTACGCATTTCTCAAAAACTACAGCACTTCAGCTACTACTTTTTTAAGGTACGCTTTCTACTACCATTATCTTCAAATAGTGTAAGTTTAATGTAAATCTGTCGACATTGCGTTTTGTGTTACAAAAGTACCCAAACTCTTTAAAGCCGTTGGACCCTTTCGGTAGACACTATTGTCCAAGGCCCACACTTGATACACGTGTATCACAACTTCTATATCAAATAACAAACCTGTGAAAATTTAGGCTCAATCGGTCATCGGAGTCTAGAGAAAATAATGGGAAAACCCACCCGTGTATCTGCGCATTTCGCCGTGTCATGACATGTGTTTAAAATAAATCCGTAATTCTCGCTAACGAGAATTGATATTGTTTTACTGTTTTCTCAAAAAGTAAAGCATTTCATGGAATAATATTTCAAGGGAAGTCTTTCACCACTACCTTCTGTAAGCCCTGTAAGTAATTTGTAAATCTGTGAACTTTTTTTTTTTTTTTTCTGTACCGAAAGGGTCCAATGGCCTTAATATTTGAAAAGTCTGAACGAGGTTATGGTTGGAGTACAGGAGGCCTTCTTCATTGTTCCAGAAAGCCACGAGTGTTGTTAATGAAACATCTTCAGTATCACCTTGCTTCTAGCTGTCTAGGTGTCGTAGTAGAATTCAGCATTTGTATGTACATCTGTCTCCACTTATTCTTGCACTGTTCAATTTTCTGTTTCTGCAAGCAAACAAAAATGAGATTGTGACTTCAATCGAGAGCTTGGAACATAAACACCATCATGCTTTGAAGCTCAAGCCCAATCGAAAGGCTAAGCCCGGTGTTTAGAAAAGCTCCCTACCCCAACCCAGTTTAGCCCAGAGACAAAAAAAAGTAGTTAGGTTCCTTTTATCTATCATTCATAAATACCTCAGACAGTTTCCCTACTCCTATTGGTGGAGAGCATGTCACGTGGGTGTGTGTATAAACCTTCGTTTATGACCAGTTAAAATGTTGAAACATGGGCGTGACACGCGAGCTTGCACCTGTGCTTATGAGGCAGTTTCTTCATTCCTATTGGTTGAGAGCAACGGCCTGGACAGTTGTGCCACATAAGGCGATATGCGCGACGCGTACAGGATTCCCTTATAAGGGGTTTGTTAACCCGAGGGCGGCGGAGGGGTGTTGTGTTGAAAGAAACCATTGAATAATTATAATTTTTGCATTTAATTTTCTTTTTGACAAAAATTTTTGATGTTTTTTGACCGAACAGATATTTATGAATGGGAATCAAAGTGCGTTGAATCAGTTTTCAACTAGTGGTTTAAACCCGCCGAGGCCTGGTTCTTGATAATTTACCTCGACTTCGTCTCTGTAAAATTATCAAGAACCAGGCCTCGTTGGGATTAAGCTACTAGTTGAAAACCTCTTCAGCACACATTGATACCCTAAGTATTAATTAAACTCAAGACAACAAACAGGGTATGTGACAATAAAGATGGCAGGTCCTACCTTTGATCAACCCTCCTGTCCAAAGTCCTCAGTGAACTTGACATATTTGCCTAGATCGTCCTCATTGACTGATGGTTTAATACGATCTAATGAAGCAGTCAGGTCTTTCTGTTAACGATATAAGAAAATAAAAATACATCATCAAGCAGGGGTCAAAATTAAGTGTATTTTCATGGTAGTCAGCAGGGCTAGTAACCCAGAATTTGTAGTTGTCCTGATGAGATATTGAAAAACGAAAAACACATCATGTCTTGAGTCCTGGCACAAACTCAGGTCACATTTAGCATGGCCCATTACTGTTTGTGATGTTAATTTTTACATTATTTCATCCACTAGCCCACCTGGCAATCAAACTGGATAAATAAGTAGCCCCACTGTAAATGGGGAAGTCCCGGGCTAGCGGGCTAGTGGCAATTTCGACCCCTGAAGATTGTAGGTTCTTCAAATAAAATACTACCACAAACGTTTCTTCACTTCGATGAGTCATTTAACTGTAGGCCCCGTATACAAGGATGGTCAGTAGCTGACAAAATATGTTAATTTGGAGCAGACCAATCGTAACACAGAAATTAAAAGTTTTACGTCGCTGCATGTTTATCAGATTCCTATGAAGTCATTGTACCCAATGAAATCATTGGGCCTATACCTGTCTTTATAGTAGACAGGGACCAGACTAATATCAATGTACATAACCCTAAGGGGACCAAACTAATATCTATGTACACTCACTGTAACACTTTGAATGGAATGCTTTCATCACTGTATGCTTAACCAATGAAATCATTAGGCCTATAAGACCAATACCAGTCTGTATAGTAGACAAGGGACCATACTAATATCCATATACATAACCCTTGGGGGACCAGACTAATATCTATGTACATACCACTGTAACCCTTTGAATGGAATGATTTCATCACCGTATGCTTAACCAATGAAATCATTGGGCCTATAAGACCAATACCTGTCTTTATAGTAGACAGGGGACCATCCTAGTAGCCATGTACATAACCCTTGGGGGACCAGACTAATGTCTATGTACATACCACTGTAACACTTGGAACAGAAAGCTTTTGTCACTGTATGCTTAACCAATGAAATCATTGGGCCTGTAAGACCAATACCTGTCTTTATAGTAGACAGAGGACCAGACTAATATCCATGTAGATAACCTTTGGGGGGGGGACCAGACTAATATCAATGTACATACCACTATAACCCTTTGAATGGAAAGCTTTCATCACTGTCAGACTGTATGCTAAACCGATGTAATCATTGGGCCTATAAGACCAATACCAGTCTTTATAGTAGACAGGGGACCATACTAATATCCATGTACATAACCCTTGGAATGGGGACCAGACTAATATCAATGTACATACCACTATAACCCTTTGAATGGAAAGCTTTCATCACTGTATGCTCAACCAATGAAAACATTAGGCCTGTAAGACCAATACCTGTCTTTATAGTAGACAGAGGGACCAGACTAATATCCATGTACATAACCCTTGGAATGGGGACCAGACTAATATCAATGCACATACCACTGTAACCCTTGGTTCCGCTAGCTTCTCTCCTGGTACATTGAGCCATGTCATCTCCCTTGCCTGGGGGTCACCCGGTGAGCATGGGGTCAATAGGTCATGGAGCATGACATTGGGATCTTTTGGGGAGGGGCCGGAAATCTGTTGAAATAATACACACAGATAGTTAAAATTGGCAGGGTATACAACTCAAAGTCAAGAAATTAAGAAAAAAAATTAATTTTTTACTAAGGGTCCACAAACGGGGCACTTTGAGCTGGCCCGAGGTGCACTGACGTCACCACAAGAAGGGTGCGTATTTTTTTCCCAGGAAGAACGTGGTTAATACAGGGATGTGATTGCTTTTCTTAAAAAAAGCCTGAAAATTTAAACTGTCTGGAAATGTGAGTCCTATCATTGCGAGCGCAAGCTCGCCCCTTACAGCGTGGGGTTCGGGGCCCGCCCAAGGGCCCCGGAAAAATTTTGAAGTCTAGATGCTCTGTGGTGCATTCTAAGCTTCCTTAGAACACCTGCTTTAATCACTATTTGTTGCACAATTTCAGTGTTTTTAGGAGAGAAACAAAAATCTCAAATATTGTATTTAATTCAGCTGGGAAACCCTTGTTCAGAATAAGTATAACATTGAAAATAAAACACAAAATCATTGCCAAGTTTACTCTGTGTTTAAAATAATCTGCCATTTCCAGTGGCAGACTTCTTTTTGCGTGTAAAGGGAAAAGTGAAATCATACATTGTACTTGTTGTAGCCTTGGGTAAACAGACCCGGAGATGATGGTGTCATCACCATCACAGTAAGTACCTATCACTTTTCTAGCCGCGGTCACAAATTTTTCATAGCAGTTAGCACTGATGCAAATGAATCTCAAGTCCGTCAACAGTGCCCGACTCGTCCAGCCAACTCCAGCGGAATTTATTTTGAACACCTTTTTCCAGGTCTCGAACTGATGGGTCTCCCCTCGGCAAAGTTTGTTTCGACGCCGCCATGCCGATTCGACTGGCTGATGAGACAACAGTCATGACAGTACGAATCCTCAAAAACAGTCGTACGTCGTATGGATTGTATCGGTGCGGCCACACGTACACGTGGACGGACGTTGGGTGGCAAATGCTGCCATATTGTGCACGCAAACCAAAAATAGAAGCTCCAGCGCAGCGTTGATCTTCGTTGCTCTACTAGCATTGGCGACGCGCAATTTCTAAATTGTTCGTGCATTTCGAGTTTTTTAAATTTGCGCAGTTATCACCATGCGTAAAACCACCGCACATTGCGCAGACACAAAACGAGGTCACTGCTACACAATGAGTCTGTTCCCCCATTCCATTAATACGCAAGCACAGCACACGCGTTAATAGGAACTAGACTTGGTGAAAGAAGCACGCTCCTACCCAGTAAAAACAACAAACCGTACGGGTCCAATGTGAGAACGATCACAACTTATGCGTCTTCTTAGCGTCATTTAATAAAAATCCCGTCCGACCCAGCGCTCTGTTTCCACCTCGTTCTCATATATGGCAATACAATTTAATGTAGAACGTTCATCATAAAACAAATTAAATACATTTCGGCATGCAAAACTCAACATGAATAATTAATTAGCACAATCTACCCCCCGACTTTCTCAACGGATTCACATGATTCACGTTGGTTGACTTTTTGAGTCGAAAAAGCCGGAAATCCGGCAAAAGCCGGAGAAATCACATCCCTGGGTTAAGTATCTGCACATGTTCGTCCTGGGATAAAAAATAGGCAACTTTTCCAGGACGAGCGTGGGGTATTTAACTGCCTGGAATAATTAAATTTGCGACTCGGATGAGCCCACCAGGGTCGACCCAGGGAAGCTAATCGAACGCACCCTCAGATTGTTTTCTTCCAGGATTGGGATGAGTTCAGGCATTCCTACATAAACATTACAGGGTTCTCTCCAGCATGATTCCAAACTGTGGGGCAAACTGGACTCAATTGTTTGAATGATTGGCCGAAGCACGCTGAATTGAAACAAGGTCTTTGGAAAGTTTTCTATTTGGTGTTTATCTTGGTTTTAAAAGCCCTACTGTTTTATATGGTTTTCTCTTGATGTTGTTTGTGAAAAAAATTAAACCATTAAATAAAAAAAAAAAAAAATTTTGATATTAAATTTCAAATTTCAAAAGGCAAATTAAGCATAATAAACAACTTCATTAGAGACAGTGGACACTACTGGCAATTACTCAAAATAATTATTACCATGAAACCTTTCTTGGTGACGAGTAATGGGAAAAGGTTGATAGTAGAAAACATTGTGAGAAACAGCTCCCTCTGAAGTGACGCAGTTTTTAAGAAAGAAGGAATTTTCCACGAATTTGATTTTGAGACCTCTTATTTAGAATTTGAGGTCACGAAATCAAGCATCTGAAAGCCGCAACTTCGGGTGACCAGGGTGTTTTTTCTTTCATTATCTCGCAACTTCGACGACCAATTGAGCTCAAGTTTTCACAGGTTTGTTATTTTATGTATGTTGAGATACACCAAGTGAAAAACTGGTCTTTGACACTTACCAATAGTGTCCACTGTCTTTAAGGCAAATCTTTTAAGGTACACCATTACTAACTTCATTAAGGGAAAAAACAGACTGTGCAAGTCTCGTGCATAATGGAACATTGGGACCCGTTTAAGTGTGCGAGTTTGTTTCCTTCACCCGTTAAAGGCTCTGTACAGGGGAACCTGTTAGTGGTCCCAAAAACGTTCAAACACATGCGAGATCTGCACGATAACACTTGCATGGTTGAATGATTGTAAGAAATATTTTACTGTGACACCATGTTTCCGACAGCATACTCTGTCAGTCGTCAATGTCCTGACTGAGACTGACGAAGGAAAGAGTACTCTCCCAAACATTGAGTCCTCCTGTTCTTCTTAGAACACCATCACTCATTTATCTCTAGGCATCACCGCAAAATGTATCTTATGAGACCTGCACAGTCGTTAGGGAAAAACAATACTCTTGAACGTACCGTCTTAAAATGTGTTGCTGTCTGCACTTTGCGGACGGGTTCCATGAGAGCGTTTCTGACCACGATGCTGATATCGGCACCAGAGTACCCGCTACTCAACTCAGCCAGGTATCTGTAATCATTGTCCGTCAGCTCACAGGGCGTCTTACCCATGTGTAGTTTGAACATCGTGCAGCGTGCTTGCTCCTCGGGTAAGGGGATATATATTCTTCTCTCGAACCTGAATGAAGAATTTAAGTTTGTTTGAGTATAATAGCCAACTACAAAAAGTGGTCTAATTGATCGCATCAGTATAAAATACAGAGATCGAAGAGTCATAATAACAATAATAGTAATATCAAAGTCTTATATAGCGCACGTATCTACCAAACAAGGTACTCAAGGTGCTGAGTACATATACAAACTTTGAGACAGGTAGTTCCACTTCTGCCTAAAGTACTCTAGGCGCTTAGTACATATACCAACTTTAAGATAGGTAGTTCCACTTCTGCCTAAAGTACTCTAGGCGCTTAGTACATATACCAACTTTAAGATAGGTAGTTCCACTTCTGCTTATCAAGTCCCCCCCAAAAAAGTCGATACGCATCGTTTATTGATAAGCCGGTGAGTTCTTTGATTGCGACTGTCCAACAAAGTTTTTGACAGCCGCATGCTTCTGGTACAACATTGTTAAAATTGAGGCCGTACAGTGAGGAGTGTGTTTTACCTTCTTCTGATGGCAGCGTCTAATGACCATGGGATGTTGGTAGCTCCTAAGACGAGAACCTGATCATTGTCCAATCCGACTCCTACATCAAAGCAAGAAAAAGAAAAAAACGTATAAGTCACAAATTTGTTTTTCAATTCCATGGCTCTGCTTACAGTGAAACTCGGCTTACGCGCTTACGGCGCATAGGGTAATTTACCTTACAGTATGCATTAAGCACAGAATTCTGTGGTAAGCAGAGAGCCATGAAATTGGGCATTGTTTCTTTGTTAATTCTTAATCCTACTTAAAAATGTCAAATGTTTCAGTTGTTATTGTTGTGTTTCTTTTTAATTTGTCTATAACACCATTAAACATCTATATAATTAACACCATGCATATAATGTAACCTGGAGAGTGTAACAATGTAAAAAGCAGCAAAGTGTAACAATCTTGTTTACTCATTAATTCATTCATTAATGCCTTATTATAAAAGTACACATTGCATCATCATGTTAAATACATTCTTTAAAACCTCCCCCTCGCCCAATTGTATGTGTAAAGTCAAAACATTTAAAAAAAAAACCAATAAAGTACAGCATACAAATAATAATAATAATAATAATAATAATAATAAGACATTTGTAAAGCGCCTAATGCAAAAGCCTCTAAGCGCATAAAAGAAACAATAAAATAAACAAGTAGAGAAAGATACAAGATACAAATAGGCAAATTACAAAAAAGAAGCTTTAAACAAATGAGTTTTCAAAAGGGACTTAAAACATTGTAAAGTATTAGCTTGGCGAATATGCACAGGAAGACTATTCCAAAGAAACGGTGCGGCGTAAAAAAAAAGATCTGTGGCCATAAAAAAATGGAAGAAGCTCTAGTAGCAGAAAGCAATGACTGCTGAGATGATCGTAAAGTCCGAGTAGGGGAATAATGATGAACAGGTTCAGATAAATAAGCAGGAGATTGACATGTTTGAGCCTTGAAAATTAACAGAAGAATTTTGTAAACTGTTCGAAACTTAAAAGAGAACGTTAGGCCTACACAAACAAAGCTAACTTAAAGGCACATGAAAAACAAGATTCCATTTGTGCCTAAAAGTTAAGCAAGGTGCTATTGAAGAAACCATAAAACTGTACAAGAAAAGGGAAAGAAAAATTTAAAAAGAAGGAAATATATCAATCACTATTGTAATCACAAACAATGTGTTGTAATGCACTGAAATGTTTTTCGTTCTTCCGGTTTTACGATAACTGTAGAACAAAAGACTAATAAAAGAAACAACAAATTCAAAACTAAAGAATGATACAAAAATTACAGACAAGGTATAGCAAAGCACCATTTTTCATTCTTTCGTCTTTACAATGAAACTGAGGAATTTTGACTTTCTACTGTGGTGTTCTTTTATTTTCGTACTCACGGCAGGAAAAGACGGAACCACTCGGACAAAAATCTAACAGTACATTACCAGCAAGGGGTATACATGAACAATGCTAATGATACTGAAGAAACGTAACAATAGAAGCTGTAAGAAGATTGTTCAAATAATCCTAGGCTTGTGGGGTACAGCCATAGACACAACACAAACACAATTAGCAAATAGAACATAAAAAAACCACAAAGTAGCAAGGAAATTTTGCTTGCGTGCATATAGATTCAGCACTTCTAGGCATACTTCCCTTACACAGTTGGCGCAGAAATTCAACGCTTGCCCCCCCCGTAAGCAAAGAACGGTGATCGCAAACGCAGAATTCCGCGTCAAGCAAGAGCCATGAAATGAGACCCTGAAGCAGGCGACTGAATTCTTACCCTGCATGTTGACGAGAAACTCTGTCTTGATACGTCTGGCTGACTCACTCTCGTTCTCACTCCTTGAGCCGCAGAGTGAATCCACCTCATCTATGAAGATGATGGAGGGTTTGTTATCTCTAGCCATAGAGAACAATGTCTTGACTAACCTGTAAGGTGTAAAAAGTCAAGACAAACTTCATTAAGAGAGAGAGAGAGAGGTATAATAATAATGATAGTATTCTATATTTATATTGTGCTTGCGTCTCAAAGCACTGAAACATACAGTTTAAGCAAGGTATCGGCCTAAGTTTGACTTGTGAGATGTACTCCTTTTACATAGCACCATGTAATGATTTACAAGGTGCTGTGGCGCAACATGCCACCAATCCAGCCAGGAACACCGGGGCGAACCCCTTCCCTTTTCGATGAGTGCACTGGGTTCTTTTACGCGGGTTACACAACACACGGGGCCAACGGCTTAACGTCTCATCCAAACAATGGTTAAGTGTTTTGCTTAAGGACACAAGTGTCAAGGCTGGGGATTCAAAACCACACTCCGCTGATCAGAAACACCAGAGTTTGAATTCAGTGAGCAAGTTTGGGTGGCGACTAGACTTGACTAGACTCGACTAGACTAACCAGAAACCATAGAGCACAGGGAGATTTACTAAATATCGACCCATGCACTGGAGCATGGTCGACTACAGTCAATATCAGAGCTGCGTAACACTCTTTGGTCATATCTAGTCACTCACCCAAACTTGCTCCTTACGCCAAATTAGCACAAGCATAAACAAAATGAGAGCTGAAGCAAAAGAGTTAGGGGAGAAAGCAGAGAAAGCAAAAGCAGCAGCCAATTTCTCTCCAGCAAACGTTACTTTAACGTCTATGATTACAAATGAAGAAATTGTGATTCAGTAACTAGACGCCAATGCCCATTCTAGTCATTGTGTGAAATCAGCAGTAAGCGTGGTAGGATTCGAACCCACAACCTTTTTATAGCAAGTCCTGGGCCCAATTTTTGAGCTGCTAGCACAAAAATTTGCTGAGCATGAAATTCATCCTTGATTAAAAACAGAATTACCAAACAAATTTCCTTTTGTTGCATATTGCTTGTTACCGATATTCAGCTGTTGCTTTTCATGAAAATCACGTGGAAATTTGGTTGGGAATCCTGTTTTTATCAAGGAAGAACTTTCATGCTAAGCAAATTTTTGTGCTAAGCAGCTCTATGAAATTGGGCCCTGTAGTCTAACCACTGGATTACAGTGACAACAGCCTTCCATCATCCAGAGTAATCTACATCATAGCTACAACCTATTAATAGATAATCTTGGCAATGACTTACTTTTCACTTTCTCCCAGCCATTTGGAGACGAGATCAGATGAAGAAACGGAGAGAAATGTGGAGTTGTTGGCCTCAGTGGCGACCGCCTTAGCCAGGTAGGATTTACCTGTTCCTGGTGGCTGTTAAGAGATTAAAACGAAACAAAAATCAACAAATGTCAATGTTGCTTTAGCATTTGGTAAAAATCATGCAAAAAATAAACTGAGACTTAACGTTAGATATAAACGTTAACGATTCTCCACACATGTCGATCGAACATACAACATCTCAAAGCTTCTCTTTCAGTCAATGCGTACAATTAGCGCTTTATCGCACCCAATGGGCTTCTCAAAGTACTTAGTACAAGACTCATTCCTTTATATAGTATACAAGTATTGAGTGGCTCAGAGTGGAATGGGAGGAATATTATCGTAAGTTAAAATTTGAACTGTTCCATTTCACGAGGCAATTCATAGCTATTCGGCTCCGTTAAAAGAACTCGTCGCTACCCTTTTATTCCGTAAGTTATAATTCAATAACTTGTTTATTGACGTTACCCCATATAGCAGGATTCCTCTCCAGGCTTGTCTCTTGCCTGTGAAGAGATGAGGAAACTTTGTGGGTAGAATGACAGCTTCTTTCAGGGCATCTTTCGCCCCCTCAAGGCCAGCAACGTCGTTCCATTTGATGTTTGGCTTCTCCATTATAATAGCACCTGGTCATAAGACGGAGACAACAGTTCAGCATTTATTCAAGAGTATAACAGGGTTGTCACCGTGGCAGTCAGCTGTAATCAGAGCACCGACCGGCACTAAATTTTACTGAAAGAGCTGAATATTTCATTATTTGATCATCAGAAGCTAGCATTAAAGGCAGTGGACACTAATGGTAATTACCCAAAATAATTATAAGCATAAAAACTTTCTTGGTAACGAGCAATGAGGAGAGGTTGATAGTTTCTATAAACCATTGTGAAAAACAGCTCCCTCTGAAGTGACGTAGTTTTCGAGAAAGCATTAATTATCAAATAATTAGATTTTGAGACCTCATAGTCAAGCATCTGAAAGCACACAACTTTGTGTGACAAGGGTGTTTTTTCTTTCATTATTATCTCTCAACTCTGACGACCAATTGAGCTAAAATTTTCACAGGTTTGTTATTTTATGCATATGTTGAGATAAACAAAGTGAGAGGACTGGTCTTTAACAATTACCAATAGTGTCCAGTGTCTTTAACTCTTAGTAGTTACAACAAAACACATTGGGTTTTGTATTCGTATCAATTCCTGACAGTTTCTGTTAGCATCACTCAATCATTCTGGTGAAGCACGACAACTTACTTTGCAGCTGGTTTTGCATCTTTTTAGTTTCTGGGTTGTCATCGCTGTCACTGTCACTGCCATCGTCTTTCTTATTGCTTTTACCCCTACAGAAACACGATATCAAAAGACAAGCTCTTTATTAGAAGTTACACAAGGTCATGACAATATTTTGAAATTTTGAAATTATAGCAGAAAATTTCCAGACTACAGTGCATGGATGGCAACACTCACACTCCAAACAGACTGGAAATTAAAATAGTGTCCACACTTGGATTGAAAGCTCTCAACCCACCTCCCGAGCAGTGTAAGTTTCAACAGGATCAAGTGATCTAAACAGATCAACACTATGTTTGAATGTTGCTGTCGAACTCGATGTCCAACAGCAAGATTTTCTGTAGTATGAAAAGCTCTAAACTTTCAGAGAAACAAAAGTGCTGAAAAAAAACTTCCCTGTTATATCTTTTAGTATTTGTTAAAGAGTAGGGTAGATGGCCTTAGCTTTCGATCCAAACAGGACCTTTCTCAGAGGCATAACTTTTAGTATTTGTTGGTATTTGGGTTTTTTAACGTTACTCTATATAAGTATGGGCCGTGAACAAACGTGTGGACTATGGGAAATGGTCCTGTTGGCTACTTGCTCATAGTGTAAGCCATGGGGTGTCTGGGTGTCTTTTGGACACCCTGTTTTAAATCTGGACACCCTTATTTATCTGTCATTTACATGTAACATTGTAAGTTGACAACTGGACACCAAGTTCATAAACTTCAAGCAAATTTTGACACGCTTTTACAAAATCGTGGCTTAAACCCTGTACTGCTTTTCATAAGAAGAAGCCGTATTTGTTTGCCATGTGTCTGGGGTGAGGACCTTTATCATGTCCCCACTACCATGGTCATGTTCCCTGTATCCAATAACAGTAATGGATGCTATGTACAAAAATGAACCAGACTATTTTTTCTTCCAGCCTCGGTTTGGTTACATTGATATGAATGGGAGAAAAACCAAGATGGCCGCACCATGATAAAGGTCTATAGCGGTTATGATCCTCCTAAATAGAAGGGTTTTATTTATCTAATACAGATTTGTCTTATCTAACAACTGACCCTTTCTTTGCAGCGCTGCTGCTCCCACCTCCTTCTTTAACTGCCTTCTTCTTGTTCTTCTTCTCGATGTATTTCTTCAGTTGCTCGGCTCGTTCCAAATACTGGGTGCATTTATCCCTGATGCTTTGTTTGGCTTTGTCACCATGTGCCTCATCTAAATGGAAGAAAACAAACAAAATATACCAAGAAATATTAAGACAGATTAAACTGCACAAAATATCTTTCTTATTTGTTTTTAACACTTTGTTAAGTTAACCCCTCCTACACGTTCTGTTCGACTATTCAATTCAACTGTAGTTTAGAATGATAGATGCTATGGCAGCCTGCAATAACATCATGTATACAGTCAACCCTCCTACTATCTGACCATTCAATATCATCCACTTTAGTTTTGAATGAAAAACTATGCCAGCCTGCAATATGACATCATATGGTTTAAAAGGTGTTCTACACACTCGGTCAACTCTTCAACTGTTTGAATGTGGTGAACTGTTTGAATGTGGTGAATGACCAGTACACAGTTAATTCTGATCGTTCAATATCATCCACTATGGTTTTGAACGATTAAGCCAGCCTGCAATTTGAAATCATGTGGTGAATACATCTACAGACTACACAGACAAACCTCCTACTGTCTGACCGCTCAATATCATCTAGACAATTCCTACATGAATTCATGAGGTGAACTAAAATGCATCTACACAGTACACAGTCAACCCTCGAACTAACGCCACTCCTACTGTTTGAATGGCGCGGCAATTGCATTCGTTACTCTGAGCTAAATCAGGCCTGCAATGCATCAACAGTTAACCCTCCTACTATTTGACCATTCAACATCACCTAGACTGTTCTTACATTTATTAGCATGGATGAAGTATTCCACTCCGTGTGTGTACAGCTTAAGAGCTTCCTCGTAGTTGCCATTCTTATCTTCGTCTGTTGCCTTGGTTACAATGTCAATGGCTTTCTGAAACGTCAAACAAAAGTTGAAATGTTAACTATAAAAACATCTGTCATCACTTCAGTAACACCAGAGCAAATAGAAGTATTTTAACATGGCTCTACTGCTGTAATTATGTGTGTCGTGATCGAGTGGTTAAGAGCATTGGACTCAAGCTCTGGTGTTTCTGATCAGTTGGGTGAAAGTTTGAGTCCCATCAGTGGCACTTTTGAGTAATTTTTAAGTTCACAGTCAGAGAAACCATCCATCAAGATCGACTTTGGTAGATCATGTCTTCACCTGAGCCCAGTTTCATAGCTCTGCTTACAGTAAGCAAAGAATCAGCGCTAACACAAGCAGGGAATTCTGTGCCTACATCAAGCATATTTCATGAGTTAGCAGGAAATTTTTGCTGGTACGAGTGTGTACTCCACGTTTCTAGGTACTCCACGTTTCTAGGCATTCTTTACTTACAAAGCTAGCGCAGAAATTTGGCGCTAGCACAGTAAGCGGCAAATGTTAATCATTAGCGCAGATTCGGTGGTATGCAGAGCCATGAAATTGGGCCCTGTTGTTAGGTTTGCCGCTGATAATTTTGCATCTTTTTTTTGCACTGTCAGAAGCCAGTATGCGGTTTTCGAGCTATTTTGTTGGGTCCTTTTGCCATTTTGATATTTTTTTCGTGGCTAGGGGTGTTTGAAAAATCATACCCAATAGCTTATTCCCATCGTATCTACAACAGTTCACTGGGGCACTAGTAGTACGACCACAGATGGCGAAGTTTCGAGGGAAAACGCCCCAGTTACTAAATTAGGTGCATAAACTGTGATGGGGGAAAACCTTTCAAATTAGGATTTACTGCAAAGACAGTTGATGTTGATGAGGTTGGGGAGATGATAGCAGAGCAGACACAGTTCTATCTAGGGATTCTAGAAAGTGCAATAATTATAGCTTTTGTCTCATCCCTTTTGGAGAAAGAGAGAAAGAGTCGACTGTCACTGTCACAAAGTGTCAGGAGAATGGAGGGATTTCTTTTCGTATGGCGCCACCACTTTATCACTCATTTTTACAAAAAGGGATAGGCCTATCTCATTGAAGTAAATTAGAATGATACCATAACTATTATTTCATATCAAGGAATTGGTGGCACCATACGGAAACTTTTCCAAATGGAGGGTTCCGATCCACAATAGAGTAGACCTTATGCATTGACGTCATCCAGCCACCATCTTTGAGGTCAAGCGGTGACGAAACAATCAAATCGCACATAGATTGGCCAATGAACAACCTACGTTTGACCTCAAGGCGAGGGCACCGTACTGAAATGACGTCATGTGCATAAGGTCTATTATTATTGCAACTATGCCACGAACAAATTTCCTCATCCTGCCGGCACCACTTATTTGTTTTTTGTTCAATTGTTTTTTACTTCTATTCTACCTCCATGTTTTTACCAAGACTGCAAGAGGAATATCTCATGTGAGTAAATTATATATAATTTATTTCATGTTCATAAATCATGAGACATAACAAATAAACTGAAAAAAAATTGGTGGCACTGGATGGAATGGCTTGGCTTGGCATGCTTGGCAGGTTTATTAATACTGAAAATTAAAATGGAAAGAAACGTTTCCATAAATTACTTTCAAGAAGACTAACAATATGGGGCTGGACTACTGGAAATACACTCCTAGATCTTTTACAGTGGACTTTCCTTTTCAGACGTACAAGAATGCAATGGGAAAATTAATGGCAGACTTCGGTGTTGCGTATTATATGCACCGGTACCATTTGCATGTGTAAACAATAAAGTCACACGACTCGGATGTGACACACACACGACAGTGCGACCGCAGTAAAATCAGTTGAATGTTTATCACACAATTACTTGAGCTCCATGTAAGCCTACCTGTAAAGTACCACCCGACATTTTCCTTCAGTTTTGTGGTACGAAATAGTTAACAGGAAACGTTCCTCAACTCCACAGACGTAGAAAAATAATGTATCCCACCGTTTCCACACACAGGGTAAAAAGATTTTCACAAAATGGCTTCAATGTAACGCAGGTAATCGGCATGCAACTCAATGTGTTTACGCATAGAAGTTGGTGACGAGTACCTGTGATGTGTGAACTCCATGTATTTTGGGTGCACTGCGGAGTCGTGTGTATAATGGGATGGGTACATGTGACAATAAGTCAGGGGAGGGATTTTTTCCAGTGACGAATACTTTTCACCGGTTGTTATTGTATTTTCGATGATGACACAATCAGCAATTATAGCAATAGTCCGTTTTTAAGAGTTCCCAACCTGAATCGCAGTTTGTATTAAATTGACCATGGTTTGGATTAAGCAGTGTATAAATAAATAGTTTTTTGTTTTTTTTATCAACCACGATGGTGCAATACTACCATCAGCATTTCCACCTATCCTGCTAGTGGTGGAACTGGTATAAAATAGGATTACAACCTGTAAGAATGTTTAATTTAAAATAATAAACGGACATTTGAGTTATTGAAGTAAAAGTAAACTTGCTAGAAATGGCAATCGCAGGACAAGCACTTTCTTAGAGCAATGCAACATCAAGTTCAACTCTTCGAATGGTTGCAAATTGGGAAACGCCCATTATGAATGCTGACGTCACGCGAGGGGGGGAGTGCGAGTTGGCGTCCCAAAAGCTCGATCCTCCTCGGGCCGGGTCTGGGACCTTCGAGTGAGGATGGATGGTTACTATCGCAACTAACCCTCTTATTGACCCCACATTGGTGTTTATTTATTTATTGACAACTTTGGGACCAAGACCCACCCCCCCCCCCACCGATATGTTGCAAACTTATGACGTCACGCAAACATTAAACCAATCACAGAGAGTGTATGTGTTTTACCGAAATCAACGAGCAGTCGATAAGGTTGTTGTCTGTTTGCAGATGATTGATTGTGATTTTTGTTAACAGTGGCCTAATCAATTAGTATTTTGTTTTAAATGGTGCGGGGGGAGGGGTTCTGGAAATGCTCACGCCCGTGGCAGCGCGCTGGTCTCTGCGTAAACTTGGCATCTCTGCCTTTGATACCGCCATTTCATCAACATCATAGCGGTTTGTGAAAGTATGATTACAACCGGGGACCAATTTCATAGAGTTGCTAAGCATAACAAATTTGCTAAGCATGAAATTTCTTCCTGGATTAAAACAGGATTACGAAGCTAATTTTCATTTGTTGCATAATATTGCTTGTTACTGGTGTTTAGCTGTTGTGTGCTTATCCTGAAAATCACTTGGAAGTTTCGTTGGTATAATAACGTTTCATGCTAAGCAAATGTTTGTGCTTAGCAGCTCTATGAAATTGGGCCAAGATGCTTCTTTAAATACGAAGTGAATCAGCAGAGCGCATGATAAGAGGGAGCTATTCCTATTAGCTGAGCAAGAGAAGTAATGCAGTGGTGCGTTGTGCGGTGCTGGGTTCTACGCAAATTATAGAGCGACTCTGCCGGTTTTTTTTCTTCTTTATCTCATAAAATTATTAGCTGTTCCGATCCAGTCGGAACAGCTATTGTTTTCGTCGAGATTTTTATTATTAGCTGTTCCGATCCAGTCGAAACAGCTATTGTTTTCGTCGAGATTTTTATTATTTTTATTATTATTATTAGCTGTTCCGATCCAGTCGGAACAGCTATTGTTTTCGTCGAGATTTTTATTAGCTGTTCCGATGCATTCGGAACAGCTATTGTTTTCGTCGAGTTTTTCAAAACGTTTTAGAAACGTTGTTCTTGGTTTCCGCCAAAACGCCATAGGTTTAACGCACGATTTTTGTTTATTCGTAATCTTAGAAACGGTAGAAATGACAGACTTGAGTCATATATGGAATCGAAGCTTAGTACGTGACTTAATCACTAAACTTCGTGTTGTTTAATTTCTTAATCAATTAGCTGAGTTATAATGACATGAATATTTAATTAGGCAATCTTGTTAACACAGTATCTCCCAAAATAAACGTCCGATTTTCAAATTGTTTTCAGATTTTGATTCTCTGGGTATTGAAGTTGTGCCAAATGAAGTAATTTTTTATGTCACGTCATCTTGAAATTATTTGTCATAAATAAATACACTTATTTTATAATGATTAAAATCACTCTATCTGTGTTGATGGATCGATTGGGGCCGCGGTTTACCGCGGGTGCTATTACCCAGGTGATCTGAGTTTGAATCTCCCCGGGAATTTCGACGAAATCAATATTATAATGCATACATATTTCTTTTTTTACAAAAAGAAATATGTACCTACATTTAAACAATCAGTACAACATGTTCTTATTTTTCAAATTTTTGGCTCATGAGATGCTTCTTTCCTGGAAAATAAAACGATCTGATTTTGTCCTCGCGCAGCACGATCTTTAATGGGTGTACGCACTATGGAGGGAAGTTCTACGTACATGTACGTGGTTCTTCGATTTACGTACAACCACTTTGTCGCTAATAAATAGCGCTATTTTTGCATTTTTTTCGCTCTATGTATGTTGTCAATCAACACAAAGTGCCAGCCTTTTCTTTCTAAACCTCATCACTGAAGACAAACCTATGTGAAACATACAAACTTGTTTCTTTACTTATTTGGCTTCGATCAAAGGCATCATGTACGAGGAAAAGTGGACCGTGCATGGACGAATACACCTGCCTGAGATTTGGAAGTTTACACGGCATACACATTTTATAAATGACCATCGAAATGGTAGGCCTACTATCAATGCATGTAAAGACTGTAAGTGTCTTGTGGTGAATCATAAAGATGTAGTGTTAAGTGTATACTTGTAATTTTAACGCCTGGGATTTGGAATGATTTACGGGTGAAGTAACCTTGTTCGCACCGGGGACCATGCACTTGCCTAAACTAATTCCAGTATTTCGCTTTACTTTCGGAAATTAGACCATGACAAACAAAAACTCTTTGACAGGAATACAAAATCAGAGATTTTATTATGCTGGTCGACGTTTCTCTGGTGCTCTGGTGGTTGAGTGGCTCAATGTTATAGAGCTGCTTATAATAAATAGGCAAAATATTTTGCTTTATAAAACTGCAGAAATTGAGCAGAATACCTGGATTCACAACTTGCAGTTTGTACATGAGGAATGGTATTTGCTGTGTTTAGCTGCTTTTTGTGTTTAGTTTGGTCTGGTCCTGGGCCAATGGCTTTAAAAGGAAAGAGTCGCAGCGCTTATGTAATCAGGGAATTGTGCTTACGCTAAGCGTATTTAACATCTGGGCACACAGGGAATGTGTTCTTGATGAGCGTGACAATTCGCAACAAAAAAATCTGCTGCGATTACTATTGTGCTAAACTTCTGCGTAACATTCACTGCAAAAACAGTGACTTAAAAATTTGGTTTGCTTTCGCAGGATAACCGTGCTTTTCTTGTGCAAAAGTAGGCCAGGGCGACTAGTGTGGTTTAGTGTTTAAGTCGCGACTAAAATTTAGTATTAGAGTCGCGACTACTGTTTTTCCCCACTCCGTTAAAATGGTGCCTACACGTTGACTACAAAAAAAGTCCCGATTACCTGTTTGGTGAAACAGTTGTCCTGCTTACTACTAATCGCAACATGTGTCGCTTGCGGCACATTGCGGCACAAATCTTGAGAATCCGTAATTTATCTCAACAAGTGTCGTAGTTGGGTTTGAGGTGCGACTAGTCGAGTAGTAAATTTTACTAGTCACCTAGGCCTATCATGATGGGAACTTGCATAATGAAAAATCCTGTGGGAATGGGCCCAATGTCATGCTCTGCTCTGGAAGCAAAGAATCAGTGCTTAGCAGAAGCAGTGAATTCTGCACTTACGTCAAGCAAAATAGACTGCTTAGCAGGGATTTCTTTCGTTTGTGCTTCCAATCTCGCACATTATATTCTGCGCTTGCACAGTAAGCGGATAATGGTGAACGTAACCGCAGAGTTTGGTGGCCGTTAAAAGTTCAGTGAAATCCACTCGTTCTAGATCAAACATCAAACCACCTACAAAATACAAATATCCTTAATTGGTTTGTCACATGTCAATGGACTCTAAAAGTACTGCATTGAACTCAAGAAACTAACAAATCAAACAATCCTGAGTCAAATATTAGGTTTTCTTTACATTTATTCATCTTGTTAGTTAAACTTTTGCGATAACATTTCAACTGAACAATTAACTAGGAAAAGGAGATACTGATATAGAAAGACCACTCATCTTACATACCGCCCTCTATTGACCAGTAATTTGTTTTAGTTTCAGCCTATTCTTCTAAACCATAACGAGTTAAATCATTTATCAAGCTTTGAACCTAAGCTTAGTTCCTAATGAAATTTTGTTTTTAAATTCTTAATTCATCAACCACGTGACCCTCATTTGCATATTTAATTGGGAAATCTTTGAAACACCAGATCTCAAGAAGTAAAGGGCCGATTTTTAACTTGTTTGTAGACTCCTTAGGGATAGGAGAAAAATTTGGAAAAACCGTGACCTTAATTTGACCTCTACTTCCGGGTTAACCGGAAGTGGGACCATATCTCCAGAGCTACTCAACAGATTTTCAATTTTTTTCAGTTACAAACTCCTACGACATTAATATTGACTGTGAAAACCCGTGACCCCATGTTGACCTCTACTTCTGGGTGAACCGGAAGTGGGACCATTTTTCAAGAACTACACAACCGATGTCAATCTTTTTTCAGTTATAGACTCCTTGGGCATAATAGTGACTTTGAAAAACCGTGACGGGAAGTGGGACCATATCTCAAGAACTACTAAACATTTTTAAAAACATTTTTCAGAGTATAAATCCTTGGTCATCGATGAAGCACATAATCAAAGCAAAACAACACGGAACAGCTTTGTGTTTGTTCACAAACGCCTAATGTCTAGTTACCAATAGTGTCCACTGCCTTTAAGACACGCAAATATATGTATATTCAAATTTGTGTGACAATAAAACAAAACAAACTAAATTGACTAAATAAAAAGAACAATTGATTGTGTACTTTGTGAATTAAAAGATATGTTTGGGCTGAGACAGCATATAGGCGACGATACGTACAAGTAAATCAACTATAGAGGGCCGGGGGGAGGGGTCATAAAATCTTTTAGTAAAACAAATAGTATATATATAGAAACGAAAATATATGTCTATTAGACCACCTGTACATGATTACCCTACCTCTATTAGGGCAATGTAAATGCCCTAATGGGCCAATATAGCTCTTACCTATGTTACCCGGCCCAAATGACCCTGTCTTTGACTTGGTCATTGATCATACAAAATTTATTTTTAGTATAGACATTAAAGTTGTATACTCTCAAAATTACACTTTCGAATTTAACAAGGCGGCAATTTGTCTCCCATTATAGGGAAAAATTTTTGAAAGGAAAGTTAACATCGTAAATGTGTTGCTTGGTAACAGAGTCGTATAACAAAGACCAAGTCAAAGACATAAGAGTGTAACAGCTATATTGGCCCATTAGGGCATTTGCATTGCCCCAATAGGGTTAGGGTAATCATGTACAGGTGGTCTAATAGACATATTTTGGTAACAGAGTCTTAACTAAAGGCGAACAAATGAATTTTTAATAATTTTGTATTCATAATGTATATATGAGGATTCGTTTGGGAAGACCTCGAACTCTAACCTATGGTTGGACCTACGTAAGCCTTGTAGGTACCCTTGAGGAAAGATCAAGTGTCTTGATAGCTTATGAATGGGTGCAGCCAGAGTCATGAGTAATTGATAATCAAGAGGTCAAACATGGGGCCCAACTGCTCATTAAAATTGGCTGCTGCAGCACAAAGAAAATTGGTTTCAATAGGCAATCCAGGATGTTGTAGCTACTTTAAGAAATGGAAAGAAAGATAGGCACGAATTTGACTAAAGTGCCGTACTCCTATTTTTATAGATAGTTGTTAATGATTATAGACAAAGCAGAAGTATAAATAAAATGTGAGATGTATAAATGCATAGCAACTCATTTTGGGTGGTCATGTTTATTTACAAACCTAAACCCTACCAGTACAAGTAGGTCCACAATGGCCCTGATAACTAGTCAACTTAAAGCGGATTAGTAGGGATTACACTGACGCCAATTAATTCTTTGACTGTCTGGCAGGATATTCCTGCTCTATATTTCCGAGAGGAGAACCCCGTAGGAACCTATAGGAGAATATGCTAGCGTATGTGCTTAATTGCGAACGGAAATATTTAACAATCGCTCAAACTTCGCAACATTCGCCACAAATTCACTACGTTCACAAGTCATTCTCCACCTTTATTACGAAGATCGGTCTAAATATGCTGCTCTACGGCAAATGTCCTAGCGAGTATGCTAACGGAAGGAAATATTTGACACTCGCTAAAACTTCGCAACGTTCGCCGTGTCTTCGTAAGCGTTGGTAACAAATTCGGAACGTTCACAAATTATTCCCTATCTCCTTACGAAGATCGGTCAATTTACAAACTGGTTTCTAAATTTCAGCGAATGTTGCGAAGACGGTCATTCACCGTCGATTTTCGTAAGTTTGGTAACGTTGGTAAAGCGTGCGTAAGCGTTGGCAACATTCGTAAAGGCATTGGTAAGCGTTGGTAAGCATTCGTAATATATTCGTAAGATATTCGTAAGGAGAGGGCCGACCGAGGACGATCGAGGATTGAGACCGAGAAGAAAGTATTCACTATTCAACCGCCATTTTGGACGAATTCAACGCGAAATCCAAACATTCATCTTCGCAAGAACAGTCGCCACTCTGTGAGTAGAGGGGCGATACGAAGCGCTTCCTAGATTTCAGCGAATGTTGTGAAAACAGTAATTCGCCATCGACTTTCAAGCCATTTGTTGTGTTGGTAAAGCGTGCGTATTGTGCGTAATATATTGGTAAGGAGGGGTTTCTAGGGACGGCCGGGCGAGAACTTATTCACCATCAAATCGCAACTTTTTGGCGAATTCATCGCGAATTTCATTATTGGTATTCGCCCAAGGGGAAGAGTAGCATTTGGATTCGAGCTCCTCCTTTATGATTTCGTACATAGTACAGGTTTTCTTTGCAAGTCAAACCTACTGAAGTGCTGGACGTTACATTTTTGTGGTACAGGCGGGTAGTGTGTTCGTAGGTTTTGGACATACGTCCGTCAGTCGACTACGCCGGAGCCAATGAACAGCTCTCCCAGAGTAGCTCTACCCACAACATATTATTTCTTCAGTAGACAACAGACATTGTATAAGATGCCTTTATTGGGAGTCATATATTAGCAGGGTGAATATTCATGCCTCAGCCTCTGTGATGACGAAACACTTGCTTAAGAAACCCTGCTTATATGACTCACAATAAAGGCACCCTATACATGCAGCGTATGTCGTGTATGTAAATTGTGGGTGGAACTATCCGGGAGAGGGCTTTCCATTGGCTCTGACGTAGTCGACCACGACGTTTGTCCAAAACCTATGATAAACACTAGAAAGACCAAATACACGTCTTTTGGCAAACATTATTTTACCCTTTAGTACCATACCTGTTAGTACAAGGGCTTGTATCGAAACGGCCACAGCGGCCGGTAGGTTTGTCCTTATTATGTTCAGCATACATGGTGTGGGGTTAGGAATGGTGCGTTATGTGTCAGCCCTTACTCTTACTGTAACATTGGCATGGGCTTGCAACACAGTACCTCACAACAGAGAAATGTGTTCGACAATGATCTCTGTTGATAACGGAGAAGACTTGGCAACTTTACGAGAAAAGGCGTTCGCGAACTTCAAATCGACATGTCGAAAGATGCGTGAGTAATTTTGTTGTTGTTCTGTTGTTCTATTTCTTCCCATGATTGTTTATTTGTTTAGGTTTAATTCCCTAATATGCAAATGAGAGAATCGTTTCTTGTGCCCACACCCCTTAGAGAAAAACACGTTTTTTTCAGGGGAGTCTTTTTCACATTGGTTATACTATTAATAGCTCGCCATTGCTCGTTTACCAAGTAAGTTTTTATATTTGAGTAATGACCAATAGTGGCCAGTGCCTTTAACCGCAGATCTGCATGAAGCAAAACCAATAATTACACTTGTTTTCCAGAGTCCAGATCTACCCTTAAAGTCACCTGGAAATATATCTATACATTTTTAAACATAAGAGTTTGTGTTTATGAACAGTAAAATATTGTTTCTAGTAATTGCTCGTCAAGATTTATATGATTAAAAAATCGGTAAAGTTGTTTGGGGGTGACTCCGCCTATCCCCTTTTTGTGACGTCAATCAAGGCAGACTTTGCCTCGATCGAACATCGAGCACACGTACGTGCAAGTACATTCAAGTCCTAGTTTTGAGTTTGTACGTTTCGAAAACAAGTTTTTTTAACGCATTTTCTTTCCAGCAATGCCGACCAGGTGTATTGCTGCTGGAGGCAGCACAACAACTAAAGATGGGGTCAGTTGGCAAAGTGGTCCGGTCCGACGTCTTTTTTCAGCGCTGTGCAGCGAACACTTCGAGCCGTCGCGAGGTGCTTTGAATCCGGACTGAAGAGAAAAGTTAATCTTAAACATATGACTTCATCCCAACAATTTTTCCAGGTAGTGGGAAGTCGAAGAAGGTACCTGAAAGACATGACGAACCTAGATGAGCATTTGCCTAACGTGAACAACTTCGGGTAATGTTTCAACTCATGATGGCATGTTTTAAGCTTGCGCCTAGCGTCACGATCTTGTGTTGGTACTGCATGCGATTCACCGTGCAGGGTAATCCGAGTGGACCGTCCGCACAGGCTGCAGCCAAAGTGCGTGCAGTCTTCTCCGTGACCGTAGTTCTGTACGTCGACATTACACCGATACAGACGTAGTGTACGGGGCCAGACTACACATTTGTCTTCAAATAACGCGCCTCGGTTGACGTCACGAACTACGCCCTCTAGGGTCGGGCCTATTCTTAAATTTGTAAGTTAAATGAAAACTAACTTTTTAGAACCTTATACTACTGTTTATTTATATTCCACTCATTAAAACACATAGCTTTGTGACAGCAGCTTTATTTTACAAAATACCACTTCCAGGTGAATTTAATAACGCGTCTCAATGCTATGATCACTTCACAACACCGAGCAGACACACATACCCTCAAGAGGGGGTTCTTGAACACCCCCTTAGAGCGACTCGAGTTCGGTGTCCAGTCTACACAAAACGCCTTTCTGGACCTGAGGGACACTAGCAACAATTTAATTGTTATTGGTAAGTCAAGCCATAGTTATTACATGACATATATCCAAAATTAAACATGAGAATATTACTTAAACTGGTGCGTTTTAAGAATGAGGTTTATTTATAAATAATAATGAGGTTTATTTATAAATATTTACCCTCGAAATCCAAAGGGAAACTAAAATGTATAAACATATCTTTAGTGAGACAGTATATTTTACTGCAATTAAATTGCAAGCTTTTATTAGTCTAGAAACCTATAGTTTCTGTCTGCTTTGTTCTTCGAGTGGGACAATAATTCTTTCAAATGCGCAAGAGTTAATTTGGGCTTTTCTCAATATACTATTGATAGCAATTCTAGTCTTCCAGATAGTCTAGATATTGTAATTTATTAAAATTTGTGCGGGTGGGATCAGGTGTGTGAAACATTAATAATTACACACTACAGACTAAGGCTCGTTTGTGTACGAGTCAATGAAGAATTCAATCCCTTGAGACAGCAGACCAGTCTATGTTGCAAAAAATGTGAGCGGGTACGACCTTGCCCAGGCCACTCAAATTTTAAATTATGCTTCTCAATCGTATTCTCGTACAAGCAGCAGGCATGTGAGTAACTATCCAAGGAAAGAGGAAAAGAGAAAACCGGGCAAGAGTACAAGAGGAAAAGATAATATTCCTATATGTTTGTACACAGAAAGTGAAGAATATCAACCCCCCCCTAAAAAAAAAAAAAAAAAAAAAAAAAATCAGCTGAAAAAAAGAAAGTCTTTGGGTTTTGGTTAAATTTATAACGCAGATTAATTTAAAAAAGAAGCTTAAGTAGCCAGTTGTAAGCTGGCAGTGTAACGAAGTTACCGAACTAATTACGATTAAAAGGTAATTTATTTCTTCTTTTCAGAATTAGGCAGCACCTCTCGCATAGAAACGGTCGCATCCATGCCAGCTGAAAGCCAATACGTAAACCTAAGTGATTCAACTCGCTTCTGGGTGACGTACATCAACGGAAATGTACAGGTAGGAGTGTACGGACAAGAGGAGCCATTTATGGAAAGTAATGATTCCAACATGAAAGTCATTACGTATGTAATATTTGACTCTGACGCGATCGCTGAGTGGTTCGTATTCATGCCATGTGATGCTGCATGATGTCATTCAAGTTTCATGATTAGTTTGGGTATTCTCAAGGTTTCCTCTTTCAGCAGAAAAAGGGGAAATAACGAGAGAAATTGCAAGAAACAGATTTTCATATTATTATTTAATAACTAAGTTTGACAGTTTTTTATATTGTAAGTACAAACTTATCGTTTGGTGTCGTAGAGATTAGCTCTGGTTGTCTCAATTCCAAATCATAATTTGAAATGTAAAATACGTATGCTGAAGAAAAAACTACAGTAAAAAGCTAAACTTGTCTAGCCAAAGATGCCCTCCTAAAACAAACAAATTTAACTCAAGAAATAGCCAAACCAATAAATACATATTAATATATCATAACAAGCTTAAAAAATGAACTAAATAAGATGATAATAAAACAAACAAAATAACAGTCAAAAAGGAGGCAAGAGATAAGGGAGTCGAAGGAAAAAGGCACAGCAAAGACAGTGCCTCCTCAAAGATTTTAAAGAGCAGATTGAAACTACAACAAATTTAGTTGCTCTGAAAACATGATGCTGAGCAAAGATATAATTAAAATAATTTATCCTGGCCTTGACAGTTGAAAGGAGTTCCATCGTCTCACATATTAATTGCACATTCTAATAAGCGTGTGGTTTTCAATATTTCGCTTCAATGCGTTTAACCCAATAACAGTGCTGTAACCAAAGGGCAAATCATTGATGTGGTGCTAGGTTTTAGATATGGAAGGCGCCCTCTGTCGATTTGTGCCAATGGTGTTCATAGTCCCGATTTGTTGCCAAAACACTATTGGAGCAATTGTCGCGTGTTAGGTATTATTCTTAAATAATAAAAAAGCATGTGTGAATCTTTCTGCTTCAACGGCACAGGCTGCATTAGATGTGTGCCGCCCCTCCCCCTGTTCGGAGTCAAAGTATAGACGGTAAAAGTGTATAAATGCCGCATCGCATAAAATGCGCACTGTATAGCGTTTGGGGGGGGGGGGTAAATTTACTCAAAAATGAATCAACCTTGATTTGTGGTAACGATTTGGAACATATGAATTGTGTTAATGGTCAAGTGAAATGGGTTTACAAGATTAAAATACACACTAATTATCGTGACTTGTGTTCAGTTTGACCACTCTATCAATATTTGAGAATAAAAACTTAAAAGGAAGGTACACTGTGATAATTGTCAAAGACCATTGTTCTCACTTAATGTGTCCCAACATTATGCATAAAATAACAACATGTACAAATTTGAACTCAATTGGTCATAGGAGTTGGGAGAAAATGAAAAAAAGAAAAAACACCCTTGTTGGACGAATTTGTGTGCTTTCAGATAGGAATAAAAGAGTTCTAGCTAGAAGTATTTTATTATTTTAGTAAGAAATCACCTCTTTCTCAAAAACAACGTTACTTCAGAGGGAGTCGTTTCCCACATTGTTGTATACTATCATCAGCTCTCCAATGCTAGTTACCAAGTCAGTTTTAAGTTATTGTTTTGTTTTGAGTAAAAACTGCACAATAATGCCTTGCCAGAACTAAACATAATATGCAACTGGGAGAGCGGCTCAATTTTGACAACATACAACAATAAGCCTTTTGAGATATGGCAAACACAATGCTACGACGCTATTAGATTTGGGTAAATGTATGTGTATACTTATACACCCAAACCAAACAGTGCACACCTATTTCGTCCGCCTTACCTCAAAAAGGCTAATAGCTCCTTGCATTGCCTTGTGCATAGCACGATTTAGCACCAATTACTACCATTTCTAGTCTGCGCTAGTAAACAGTACCTATAACCACAGTGACTCACATCATTAGCATGAACCCAGATTGCAACAGTTAATTATATCTTCTTATAAAAATAAGACGACATATTTTGCAAAGGAATACTTTGATGTGGGCCTTGAAGGCATTTGAAGCAACGGCATTATCAGAAATTCTACTTTTCAACTATTTAGACTTTTTTGATAATTTAATTACTTATGTAATGATACTCTGTTGTGGGTAATAAGATTTTTAAAAATTATTGTACGTTTACATCTTGTTTGTAATTTGTCGCTTAAAGTTGACGATTTGTTAACTTAACATTTATTTATTCCAACTACAGAACCTCTGTCATAAAAACGAAGTGTTCATTTATTAAATAATTTACATGTTTTTATCATGTTAAAAAAAATGTTTTTACAATAACCCATGCTTATTTCGAGGTTGGTATGGTTTAACTATCGTGCTTTCGCTTCGAGTAAATTTAAGTCCAATGCGGCATTTATTTTGATGTAAAAGTGTTTTCATGCTTAAATGTTTATCAAGTCTAAGTTTTTGAGCTCATGACTAACCTTCAAAATTTGACCCTTTTTCCAAGGAGATTGAAACTTTTACGGAAGAATGTTTTGTTCTCCGTTAATCTGAGATGGCAATTTCATAAAGCGTATCATCTTTAACGACTAAGTACTTCAAACCCAGCACAGGTGGGGGAGGGGGGTGGGGGGCTCACCCTTCGGAGACGTTTCTCACAATTTTGGTTGTGTGTTATTTTTGGGGAAGAAACGGGTAATGATAAAGTCGCATAACAACAACCTACGTGCGCTTAACAGAATCTTACCTTTCAAGGTTGACTAATCATTGAAGATGTTTCCTAGACGTATGTTTGTCCAGCATTTTCTGAAAGAAATTAATTTAAAAGGAAAGAAATTAAAATAAATAAAACATAACTTTCTCCAGGTTTTAATCTATTACGAGCAAAATTGTAGATTTTCGACGAGTTTAAGCAAATCAAAGATTTTGAACTATTCGGTGTAATCACTTTTATTGTTTTTTTTTTCACATGAGACAGTAATCAAAATAACTGCAATAACTTTAACAAAATTTAACAGAAAAAAAAAATAAGAGAAAAAAAAAAATTGAAGTTGATTAACAAATACGGTGCCCCTGTTTTGGCGTACCAATTCATACCACATCCATCCGTGAGGTTCTAGAAGATGGCCAGACAAACCAATACAAACCAAGCCTTGTGTTGTAGGGCATGGTTGAACTTACACACTCGACACACGAATATCAAATCGCTTACAATGAAACAACCCTCTAAACCATCGCCCGATTTGGTTGCTTTCATGGTAAATGGGTTAGTGCGTCAATTAATTTTGGTTCTATTTTGTCTGTCCTCGTTTCTAAACTTTTTTTTCATCAGTTGCGTCAGTTAATTTTGGTTCTATTTTGTCTGTCCTCGTCTCTAAACTTTGTTTTCGTCAGTTGCGTCAGTTAATTTTGGTTCTATTTTGTCTGTCCTCGTCTCTAAACTTTGTTTTCGTCAGTTGCGTCAGTTAGTTTTGGTTTTATTTTGTCTGTCCTCGTTTCTAAGCTTTGTTTTCGTGTTCAGGATTATTAAAACTGTTTTTCATAGGAATATTGAGATATCTTATAAGCATTCTACATAATGTGCACTTTATTTATTAAATCATTCTGTCAGGGAATTGTTCAATTAAACAGTTATCTTGATCATTTTGGGCAGTACCTATAGCTTTCCGTTTGTTTTGATTGTCATTTGTATTATTCTTGTTCATTTTTGAATTATATATCATACAACACAATTAAAGAAAGAAATAGGTAAAGAGCAACTGTAGTCAAAACATTTGTGTTTTTACCAAAAATTAAAACACTTCAAAGAAATCTAACTGCTTGAACCCCAGCCCCGAAGTGTGTCCCTTTTCTGATGACGTGTCTTCCATCTGGGTTCTTCGTCAAGCAAGCATGATGGATAACCAATGTATACTTCGGTCTAAATGCAGTTCAAAAATTGTTACTATGGTGTAAGGGAAGTTACTTTGGGTAATCACTTTAAAAAGTTAATGGCAATTATAACTTTCGGTGAGATACCTACACCAGGTTTAGGTAGTTTAAAACATTTTGAGAAACATTCCATTTGGAAGTTATGCGGTTGTGTTTTATATCCCACTATTTGAATCTGACAATCATTGCTATCAGTAGCGTTTCTTAGATTGTGTCTTCATTCATAATTATAAGGTTTTTTCTTCCTGCGTGGACATTATTCGCTCCGGATTTGCGGTGATATCTCAAAATCGTGACCACCTTTTGAAAGTGAATTTTTCACATGTTAGTTTTATTGTAAACATCTACGGGGACGGATAAAAAAAAACACGAACGGTTCTAAAAAACCTTTTTAACAACATGACAGAAGAAACAATTAGGAAGAACCGTTATACCGTCATTGCGTTCTTCAGTAGGGAAAAAGATGGATTTTAAAATCAAAAATTTCAGATGAGCCTATCTGTATTTATGCGTGTAAACCATGCCACAACAAGTCCTTGACATTCAAGAAGAAGATAGCGGTATACAAATCAATATGCGGCTAGCTTTATCGCTTACACGATTAATACACTGACAATGGAACAACCTTCAGGTAGGCAGGCTGTACTGGTTCTTTGTAAGATGTGTTCGAAGCACCGAGTTTAAGACATTAAAGATACTGGACACTATTGGTAATTGTCAAAGACTAGTCTTCACATTTGGTGTATTTCAACATATGCATAAAATATTAACAAACCGGTGGAAAATTTGAGCTCAATCGGTCGTCGAAGTTGCGAGATAATAATGTTAGAAAAAACACCCTTGTCGCACCATGGTCACACGAAGTTGTTTGCTTTCAGATGCTTGATTTCGAGACCTCAAATTCTAAATCTGAGGTATCGAAAGAAATCAAATTCGTGGAAAATCACTTCTTTTTCGAAAACTACATCACTTCAGAGGGAGCTGTTTCTCACAATGTTCCACACTATCAACCTCTCCCATTACTCATATTCAAGAAAGGTTTAAATTCTGTGAAAATTTGGACTTAATTGATCATTCAGGCGCAATGGATTAATGACAAAAAACATTTGTGCACAAATTAATGTGTATGCTTTCAGATGCCTGAAAATGTCAGGGGTTTAATTATCTTGAGTGAGAAATTCCCTCTTTCTAAAAAAAAACGTTACTTCAGATGGAGCCATTTCTCGAAATATATTACCAACAGCTTTCCATTGCTCGTTACCAAGTAAGTTTGTTTATGCTAGCAAATATCCCTCGAATTTGTGGTTTTCTTTGTGAACTAACACCGATCCGCCTTTTTGTAAAACCAAACGTTTGACTCAAACATGGAACCGTCTAAGCTCACGTGAGAAAAACTACATAAATTTATTGAATATTTGTGTGAATCGGAGGGAGCCACTTCTCACTATGTTTTATACTATCAACAGCTCTCCATTGCTTGTTACCAAGTTAGTTTTTATGCTCACAATTATTTTGAGTAACATTACCAATAGTCTCAGTGCCTTTAAATACACTCGGTGTTGAAAAACTTAAGCATTTTCTCGAAATGCCAGATTTTAAAACCATATTTCCGATTTAAAATTAGATTCGTTAAAGAAGTAGAACGCAAGCTTTAAAGCTTTTTAGAAGCCACTATAAAGCTGGTACCACTGAAGGCCTACTGAAGGACACATGCGACCAGAGAACAAACGACTTTGACTAATGAATATGCAACGATTATGGGTTACGATTTAGTTGTCGTAGATATAGCCCTATTTAGGTCTCTTTCTCTGTACACATATACACTGTAGTATAACAAGAAGTGTAAGGCCGCCAGGGCTATCATACACACTACTGTTGTCAACGATATGAGATGATGTCATTCGTTTTGAAACGTCACAGATCAATCGTGTTTCTTGTTAGCTCAGTCAAAACGCGAAATGCCTCAGGCCAAGATGCAGGTTTTCGGAAACAGAATTTTGCTTTTCGTTTCAGCCTTTATCCTACCAATTTCTTTGGCCATTATACTTCATGCCCTGCCTCTGGGTGGAGAAATGTGTTCAGCAATGATCTCCGCCACTGAAGGAAAAAACCGGGCCTGTCTCCAAAGAAAAACGGTACTGGCCTTCGGATCGAAATGTCGACAACCCGACAAGAAAAGTGGGGACAACAAAAGTGAGGACAAAAAGGGTCAGTTGTGTTTTTGAATCTATTATTTTCTTTATTTCCAGTCTCACATATGTTATTGAAAACTTTCGTTTTTGACCTTATAGTTTTGTTGAATGATTGGTGTGATGTTGTACTTAAAGGCACTGGACACCTTTGGTAATATTGTCAAAAACCAATATTCTCACTTACGGTTTCCCAACATATTTGCATAAAAATAAAAAATCTGTGAAAACTTTGACTGAAGTGGTCATCGAGTCATCGAGTCATCTGAAGTGGTCGTCGTGAATGATTAATGAAGAAAGAAAAAACGCTTCTTCCACAAATTTGTGTGCTTTCAGATGCCTAAAAGGGCCGCAGGATGAAGTATTTTTTAATATCTGACTGAGAATAAAACAAATGTGTTTGTAAAACAATAATATAACAACTATTTCTTGTAGTTTTTGTTGTTTAGTTTTGAAGATTGTGAAAGATTCCGTGTATATACAATTTTGTTTATTCGATTCCTGACGGGGTTTTTTTTGTTTTGTTTTTTGATTAATGACAATTTAAAAGCAAACCGTATTAGCAAGCAGCAAAAGCTGCACCAGGTTTTTACCTTGTTCTTTTTTTTCAGACGAGAAGATCCAAACAAACTGTACCTAATTTCTTTTGAAAAATAAAATAAAATAAATTGTTCTGTTCGTGTTTTCGTCTGCAGTGCATGTATGTGAGTACTTCACTGAACCATCAAAGCCTCATACCTTCAGGTACATCATGGGTCCCTTGAGCATGCCCTTCAAGCTGGACTTTAAAGCGAAAACTTTCGCGGGCCTCATGATAGCCCTCGCAGAGAGAAACGCAACCGACACCATGTTTGCTGAAATAAGTAAGTAGAAATTCTCATCATATATTATAAATGGTTCTGACTTTGACGTAGAAGATCTGCCATTTTGGCTTGCAAAAACTTATTTAAAAGTTGATTTCTCAAATAAACTTCCTTTGGTGGTCTTAATGAGTTTTATAATGAAAAGCCTCTAACGTAATGTAGAACCACGCTGCGCAAGATGGCTGCGCTTTTAATACTAAACGTAGCGCTCATTGTATTGCGCTTACTTTAAGACTTGCGAGTATACCTTCAGTAAATCCACATCTCATTGTAAACGTAATAAACATAGCTTTGCATTGTACCTCCGTTTGCTTTAAGACATTGGCGGATGGAGTGGCAGCAAGTCGGTTATCAGAGCCTGTCACTCAGATAATTGCACTGAGCTATTCGGTGAACATAATGAGCCCGGTATCGTCAATGAGAATGAATTCCGTCCTTTCTGGATCGAGTACATAGAGGGCGTGGTGAAGGTCGGCAAAGGAGGGCAGCAGACGGCTTTCTCTCAATGGGATGCCGGTCAGTATCATGGGTGTGTCACTACAGAGGTATATGTTGGAATATCGGGTGCGAGAAATCATCCCGATAATTGGGTATTCAACACAACATATGTTTGTAAATAGAAGCAATACAGCACAACTCTCTCTACTTTAATACGTACTGATGTATATTATCTTAAGATGTAAGATGAGAGTGTATGGTTGAGAATAATTGCAATTAATTTGATATATTTATTACAAGTTGTTCTGTAAACTCTCAAAGTCAGTGGACACTATTGGTAATTGTCAAAGACCAGTTTTCTCACTTGGTGTATCTCAACATATGCATAAAATAACAAACCTGTGAAAATTTGAGCTCAATTGGTCGTCGAAGTTGCGAGATAACAATGAAAGAAAAAACACCTACCCTTGTCACACAAAGTTGTGTGCGTTTGGATGGTCGATTTTGAGACCTCAAATTCTAAATCTGAGGTCTCGAAATCAAATTCATGGCAAATTACTTCGTTCTCGAAAACTATGTCACTTCAGAGGGAGCCGTTTCTCACAATGTTTTGTACTATCAACCTCTCCCCATTACTTGTTACCAAGTGAGGTTTTATGCCGATAATTATTTTGAGTAATTACCAATAGTGTCCGCTGCCTTTAAATAGGTGAATCAGAAAAAAATATAATCCACATCAAGGAATTTTATGTAATAGTGTAATTTTATTTAGTCCGGACATCCTTAGTGAAAAACACTTGGTGAAACGGACTCAAGAAATTATTTGTCTTTGACGTTGTTCATTTCGTGGAAAATGAACATTATGTTGCTTGTGTTTGTTTCACAAAGCTTGCTATTTAAAGGCAGTGGAAAGAAACTATTGGTAATTACTCAAAATAATTATTATCATAAAGACTTACTTGATTACAAGTAATGGTGAAAGGTTGATAACATAAAACATTGTGAGAAACGGCTCCCTCTGAAGTAATGTAGTTTTCGAGAAAGAAGTAATTTTCCATGAATTTGATTTCAAAACCTCAGATTTAGAATTTGAGGTCTCGAAATCAAGCATCTGAAAGCACACAACTTCGTGTGACAAAGGTGTTGTTTTTTCTTTCATTAGTATCATTTAACTTCGACGACCGCTTGAGCTCAAATTTTTCTCAGGTTTGTTATTTTATGCACATGTTGAGATACACCAACTGCGAAGAGTGGTCTTTGACAATATTACCAATCGTGTCCACCGTCTTTAACAACATAGGCCCAATGCGCGCCTGTTCTGTTTGGGCAAGTGAATAACTATGCTTTTTAAAAGCCGTTCTTTTATAATCATGTGGTAGAGTTAGGTGCCATGGCTCACTGTTTTAGTTAAACGTTTAGTGACCAAAAAAGTTCGAATTTAAATAGTATGGGGTTCAGTTATTTTTACATTAGCAATTTCGAAGTGTAGCATATAGCTCAATCAGCAAGTTTATAGATAATGAAATAAATTTAGTGGGACGCTGTCTTCTTTCAGATTTTTGCATGGGGTCAAAAGTTGCAAATTTAAATACTGAAGCAGAGCCTATAAAGAGAAGAACATCGAACAAACTACAGAATCCCTTATGAGCAGGTGATACAATTAAAAGTTAAACATTAAGAAAACAAAACTATTTTTCTAAACATGTATTTATTTCCATATTTTTCCAGGGAATAAACAAATTGTTTTAAGTGGAAAGAAATTATTTCCAGGAATTGGAGCACTATTTGGATGGAGAGAGATTTCGAGGCACCGAATTTGTTGAACCTCATTTGTTACTAAATATTATACCAAAACAAGGTTTAAAACAATAAAAGAAAAACCAATTTAAGACGTATTACCTTCGATGCTGAGGGACTATCATTTAAAGTCCAATAATCGTATGAAGTTGGTCTTAAATTCGAAAGTGGCTTTTATTGGAGGGCGGTTTTCTTTTTTTCCGTTTACCACTTAAGACGCCATCATTTTTGTACTTTAACCCTCAATTTCAAGTCATAGAACAGCACTGGTCTGCAACTGCACAAATAAATACCAAGTAAAAAACTTAAATTTGCCTCCACATACAAGCTTAAAAGTATTGACAACCCAACTTTAAAAGGGAAACGGTGTTATTTGTGATGACCAACTACTGTCACTTGAGTTGATAACAAACTATCAAGTTCAATTTGAAGACGTTTTGCATGTAGGGCGCCCTCTGCTGGACAATAGTGACTAGTCGAATAAGATACCAATTTGATGTTATCCATCAAGTAGGTGAATATATATTTGGAAATGATTTGTAACCAAGAAAAGGGCGTCATAAGAATTGTTTAAGTTAAACATTTTACAGTGTCGTTAATAAGAATAATTGAGATTGCGCAGATTCGAAAATTATTGCAAATTCCTACTTCGGTCTGATATAAGATACAAATTAGATGTTATCCACCAAGTAGGTGAATTTATTGCTACAAACTAAGTCACTGTAACAAAAGATTCCGAACCAACAAACCTTTTCCGGTTTGTGTCAGGCAGTAATATAAATAGATGCTGAACATTGTATCAGTTAACACTGCAGTTAATTTTTACCTTGGTTTGAATGTATCAATCATGAGAAATCAAAGACACTATGGGACACTATTGGTAATTGTCAAAGACTAGCCTTCACAGTTGCTGTATCTCAACATATGCATAAAATAACAAACCTGTGAAAAATTTGAGCTCAATCGGTCATCGAACTTGCGAGAAAAGCACCCTTGTCACCAAAAGTTGTGTGCTTTTAAATGCTTGATTTCGAGACCTCAAATTCTTAATCTGAGGTCTCGAACACAAATTCGTGGAAAATTACTTCTTTCTCGAAAACTATGTCACTTCAGAGGGAGCCGTTTCTCACAATGTGTTACACTATCAACCTCTCCCCATTACTCGATCGTCACCAAGTGAGGTTTTATGCTAATAATTATTTTTAGTAATTACCAAAAGTGTCCACTGCCGTTAAGTATATAAAAAAAGTCAGTAGAAATGTTTTTACTAGAACTCAAAGGATTGTTAACTTTAACAGTGATACTCAAGTATTTTTTGTGTGCACTAAAATTTGCGCGTAGTTAAATTAAACATACATTGCCTTTGTATTATTCCTTTGATTGGTGTTTCAAACGATTTTGGTGGTAAATTAAATAACATGAAATAAAGTTGAATGGTATTGCTAGTGCCGTTATTATAATATTATGTATCTATCTATCTGTTTCTTTTGATGAATATCGCATGATGTACCTACTTAAACACAGTAACTGCAAACACAATTATAGTAATTTACCAGAAAACCCACAGCTCTATTCCTTTATGAATGCAGCGCCAGTATTAAAGGTCAGTGAAGTGAACTGATGCTTAAAGAGATAATAGGCTACGTGATTATTACGGAAAAGGAATAATGTGTTCTATTGTAGTTTTTAAGACACTGAACAAAATGCAAACACTTTTGTCAAAGCTAGGAGATAAACGAGTTGTTGTTTTTTGTCGGGGATTATGTGTCTGTAGTATATCAAGCTTATTTCGATCGTGTATAAGATGGTATGGATCTTCACATGCTAATCGATCATGTGGCAGTCGATATAAGAAATGGTATGGGTCTTCAAACGCTATTATCTTGATAATAATTCAAAGTGCTATTTTTCTCTGTAGACTTGGTATTGGTATGTATCTTATAATCAACAAGCATTTAGATTAAAACTGATACTTTTTGATAACTGCCAATCCATTTCCTTGCCTTTAAAATAATACTTTCAGTCTAATTTTCTGACCTTGATGAGAAAGTGGCAAACGTGGCACGGATAGCGAGAACCACTTAATTAAATTGCGGCACGCTTCGCTGGTAATAAAATCAAACAAATTGTTCCTTCGGCCGCGTTTCAGACAATAGGAAAAGTTGTTAGTATGGTTGCTATAGACACCGCACTGCTTTTCAAGGCAACTGAAAACGCAGTATTACTTAAATACGCCAGAACAAGACACCGCTACACGTCGCATGTTTGCAGATTTGCTATCCCTCCGGTCCTGGCGACTTCTATCAAGCATGGACGCGATGTTGAAAAAGATTTCAAGTGACATTATTTCCCTAATTCAGGCACTCGGTTTGGTCATGATTTTCTACGTCTTGCCCCTGCAAGGAGAAATGTGTTCTACAATGATCTCTGCAGTTGATGGAGAAAACTATTCGGCTCTGCAGAAAAGAGCATTCGCAAGTCTGAGATCAACCTGCCGCGGCCGCAGAGAGCCACCCATACGCTGTAAGTAGATAGCATTATATCCTAATGTAGTTGGCTGTGGTTTACTTTCCATTAATTGTTGTACTTTTTATATGCCCTCACTCTTTTGTATTTTTCACACTATTTCTGTACAACTATTTCTGAATTTGAATTTGAAAAAGTTTCTGAAAGACATCTGCTAAGAAAAACAACAACTTAGTGACTGTTAGTGTTTTGTGTAGCTGTTGTTAAACATTCTTTTTCTGAAAACCCACCATAAACCAGCGGGGTAAAAAAGAAAAATAATTGTTTATTTACATCTATCAAATTGTTTATTCCATTATTTTATTTTATTTTCATTTGGGGTTTTCATTTGCAGGGCATGTATGTGAGTACTTCACTGAACCATCAATCCCTCATACCTTCAGGTACATCATGGGTCCCTTGAGCATGCCCTTCAAGCTGGACTTCAAAGGGAAAACTTCCTCGGCCCTTAGGATAGCCCTTGCAGAGAGAAACGCAACCGACTCCATGTTTGCTGAAATAAGTAAGTCGAATTTAATTTTATATTCTAAATGACTTTTACACCATTGATATTCGGCATGCGAAAATGTTATTGAATATTCACTAATAATTCTTAATTTAAGCATACTATTCATTTCATACATTTCATGGTGTTATTGAAAAAAAAAAGAATAACATAATTCACACCAATAGTGTTTAATATGTCAACTAATAACCAGTTAATAGTTAATAGCAAATAAATCTGATTTTAAATGACCCTAATAAAGTGCTTTTCTGCTTTCTTTGCTACAATGAGATTACATTGTATGTTAAATAATGCAGTGCACGTTGAATGATGTTACATGCTTGCAAGGCCCATGTGGAATTTGAATGTATGAATTTATTTAACTCGAACTTCATGCAGTACAAATGTAATGTGATTTTTATCGAAAAAGCAAAACACTCTCTGAAGGTAAAACATGTTTCATGCTGTAATGTAAAAGTTCACTAAGCAAGATGAAATAAAAGTTTAAAGTCACCTGGAAGTGTTATTTTGTCAATATAAAGCTTTTGTCACTAAAATATGTGTTTTGATGAGTGGAATATGACTAAACAATCAACTAAGGTTTAAACAAAAATAGTTTCCGTGTTATTTACAAATTTGAAGAAAAAAACGACCCGAGAGGGCGCTGTTCGTGACGTCAATCGAGGCGCGATGAATCGTATGCAGTGCCAACACAAGATAGTGACGCTTGACGCAAGCTAAAAACATGCCCTCAAAGTAGCAACAACACTTGATTTTTTTTTCACGTTAGGCAAATGCTCCTTTAGGTTCGTTACGGCTTTCAGGTACCTTCTTCGACTTCCCCACTAGCTGGAAAAATTGTTGGGATGGCGTCATGTTTAAGAAAAGAACGTTTCTCTTCATGTCAAAATGTGTAGTGTATTCCGGATTCTCGAAGCACGACGGCTCGAAGTGTTTGCTGCACAGCGCTGGAAAAGACGTCGGACCGGACCACTTTGCAAACTGACCCCATATTTAGTTGTTTTGCTGCATCCAGCAGCAATACACCTGGTTGATATTGCCGGGAAAATGCAAGAAAAAAACCTTTTTCGAAACGTACAAACTCACGACTAAGACTTGAATGTACTTGCATACGTGTGTTCGATGTTCGATCGAGGCAAAGTCTGCCTCGATTGACGTCACAAAAGGGGTAGGCGGAGTCACCCCCACATAACTTTATCTATTTGTTTAAACATATAAGTCTTTATTAACAATTACTAAAAAAAATTATTTTATTGTTCAGAAACATATACTCTAATGTTTGAAGAAAAACAATTATATTTCCAGGTGACTTTAACGTATAATTTACTTTCCTTCAGCAAATCCATTTCTCTTGCAAGCATACAAAACATTTAGCATTGTATGTCTGTATTCTTTCCAGCCATTGGCGGATGGGATGGCAGCAAGTCGGTTATCCACGCCTGTCATTCAGAGGAATGCACTGAGCTATTCGGTGTTCATGATGAGCCCGATATCGTCAACCAAAATGAATTCCGTCCTTTCTGGATCGAGTACATAGAGGGCGTGGTGAAGGTCGGCAAAGGAGGGCAGCAGACGGCTTTCTCTCAATGGGATGCCGGTGCGTATCATGGGCGTGTAACTTCAGATGTATATGTTGGAATATCGGGTGCGAGACATGATGAAGATTATTGGGTTTTTAACACAACATATATTTGTAAATAGGTGCAAAATAACAGCCCGTTGCTCTCTACGTAATACTTAAAGGAACATTACAGAATTGGTTTTTGCTAACAAAACAGTTGCTGGCAGTGTAAGCACTTTATGTAATCCATCACATACATAAACTGACAAACCTGTAGAAGTTTGAGATTGATCAGCCATCTGGGTCACGAGAGAATAGTGAAAAACCGATCACATGTTTTTGCGTTGGATCGATGCCAACACAAAAATGAATAAAACGCTCACTGAGCGATAAACTCCAAACGCGAAATTAGATTATTTGTTTCTCATCATAATTATATGACATTTCAGACAGAGATACTCCAAGGGATGTTTTTTACTATCATTATCATAAGACCGTGTATAATTTTTTTGTAAATCTGTGATCTTCACGATTTGTTTTCTTACCAATTCTATAACGTTCCTTTAATGAATGATCTAAAAGTGTAAGATATAAAATGCAAGGTTTAGAATATTTGCCAAGCAGCTGTTCAGTTAACTCAAAAATAATATGCGCATCAGTCAAATCAAATACACATATTATGACATTTTACGCTTTTAAATGTTTGCAACTTTATTGAATTAAGAAAGATACGACGTTCAACATAACTCCAAAAAAAAAACACGTATATTAACGCACTGTTGGAAGTTCTAATGTAACTAAAAAATAACCTATGATTAAGTGGATGTTAAATTTTCATCGGTATAAAAAAATACTCTTTTTGGTTTCT
Organism: Asterias amurensis; assembly: GCF_032118995.1. Taxonomy (NCBI): domain Eukaryota; kingdom Metazoa; phylum Echinodermata; class Asteroidea; order Forcipulatida; family Asteriidae; genus Asterias; species Asterias amurensis. The sequence continues at coordinate 5,855,040 of NC_092650.1, read as the reverse complement.
ACCCATTATACACTGATGTGTGTTTAACATGTTTGTATAATCGGTACTTACCCGAGCTCTGTTTAACAAATCACAGGCATATCACTCGGGTGGGATTCGAACCCACGACCTAGAGCTAGTTGCAATTCTAGAACAGTGTCATACCAACTAGACCACCGAGATAATAACCTGTGTGTCTATATCATGTTCTACATTTTGTGGTGAAGTGAATAATTTGAATTTGTTGTTTTAGTTTCACGCAACTTGCTTTGTACATTTCAATATACTACATACCTGTTTGGATTGAGCAATTGCACATTTTCACTTATAGCTGCCGTTTTCAAGTATGTGGTAGAGTTAACTTATATAACTAAATTCGTCGTTTCTGGGAATCGATTAAAGTGAAAGGCAAAATATTTACGGTCAATCCTAATGAAGCGATTTCTCTGAAGAATATCGACCCTGGGAGTCATATTCTTTGATATCCTAAATTGGACCTTTCCACTCGTTAATGGGGGTCAGGTTTCACAGATGTTGTTGAGGGGCAGAAAACTGTCTTCAACACTTAGTTTTTAAAGACACTGGACATCTTTGGTAATTGTCAAAGACAGTCAACTCACTTTGTGTAGCTCAACATATGCATCACTATAACAATCATGTGAAAATTTGAGCTCAGTTGTTCGTTGAAAGTTGCGAGATAATAATGAAAGAAAAACACCCTCACACGAAGTTGTCTGCTTCCAAATGCTTGATTTCGAGACCTCAAAATCTAATTCTCGAAATTTCTCGAAAATTTACATTACTTCAGAGGAAGCCGTTTCTCACAATGTTTTATACAATCAACAGCTCCCCATTACTCGTTACCAAGCAATGTTTTATGCTAACAATATTTTGAGTAATTACCAATAGTGCACTGCCTTTAAACCTACACGTTGTCATTTAAACTAAGTCTACGATAGCAGACACTTTTAATTAATGGACAAATAAATAAATAAGCTGTGTTTAACGGATTATTATGGTGCAAGTTTGATACAAATGTTTAAACAATATGTGAATGTCTTGACTAATACTGCAAATAACTCAGCCGCACATTGAGTACTGGGTTCGAGTCAGGGATTGCTGTGAACCAATCACGATTGCTGGTGACACATACTCAAAGTCTAAAAAAAAATCAAAATTATTCTCAATCTAAAAAAAAATTGGATTTTCATATTTATTAACCTGCAGCAAAGCAAACCTTTATTGTTGCAAATACATACAAATTTACATTTTTAAAAATAGTCTTCTATCCTACTTTAAACGACGACATGTAGGTTTCCCCATTTGCTTCATATTGCCTCAGAAACATCAACCACTATACATGTAGATCAATAACACTCTGACAAGACGCGCTACAATTCTATATAGATTAGTTTTACACTTTGATGCACACAATTTCGCCACAATTATTTGTAACTTGTTATAGAAATAAATAAACAATTGGAAACCACATAAAATATTTCTTTGAATTTGCTTGAGTGATTCTAACTGACACGTCAACTGAAGGTATTGATGTCGATCGATACTTATGATGGCACTTGCTTCAAGGACCAAAGAATCAATGTTGAACCTATAGCCTCATTTGAAATTACTACTCTTATAAATTACTACTCTTATAAATTACTACTCTTATAATTATATATCATACGTATTTTCCTTTCCAAATGTTATAAGAACAAACCCCACATAGAAAACAACAACCAATAGACAAACTTACACCCCAATAATCAAACAGGCAAAACAAAAAAGGTCCACGTAAAACGCCTCCCCCCCCCCCTCTATACCTAACTGTGCCTTTCATGTGCAGAGTTAAAAGGTTATAGTTCAACAACAACAAAGAGTTAGATCAGAGTCGACTGGGTGGATTTTACAAAGAGTTAACTAGTTTTTTGTTTTTGTTTTTTACTCATCCTAACTTAAGACTAGCCTTAAGTTTTTAATATCTCCTATAGAAATCCAACTCTTGTTGAAATCGACCCCATGACTCACAAGCATGCAGGGTTTAAAAAACTGTCCATTGTGCATTGATCTGGTTTCTTTGTTGAACTTCAATTTTTGTACTCATTTATTGCACTAAAATTGGTCTGGCTATAATTTTTGTGTGGCGAAGTGACAATAATTTTGCAAAAAACTTGAAATAAAAAAAAATATCTATATATATTTTAAATGTGTAGCAAACCGTGTGTTTAAATCAACTGAGTTTAAATAACTTATTTACAATTTGGTGAAGATCGAGGAATGAAAGTGAGACCGGTGGGGAAACCTACAACAGTGTCATGCGAAGGCTGATGACATACAACACAGTGACTACAATTGACTTAGAAAACATTATTTTACAAATCGTAAAAGTTAGTTCCATGAACTTTAAATATTATGTTCCTAATTTGATCACTTTGAAGTATACAATCAAAATACTTTGGTGTGTCGTAGCTGTGCGTGCATTGATAGAGTTGCGACTCAAAGGAACCAGTTTCCCATTGGTCACGTGATTGCTTGCGTCATTATTAAGTCCAAATGTACAGCACTACCCAATCAAGAGTCAGGTCTGGCATAATGTGTGGGCATTTTACTCTCGCATGCGCAAATTGCTGTCTAAGAAAAATGTTTTTGGATAATGGATCAACTGGGTAGTAAAAATCATACGACAAAATCTTACTTTTAAAAATAATAACATGTTGTTTACGTAGTTAAATCAAATAAGGACATTTGAATAATTAGTTTTTCACATGATGGTAGGTGGGAGGAACTAAAATCCTATTGATGAAAGTGAGACAAAAATTAGGACCTACCCGCCGTAAAATTAGAACAATGTTATAGCGAGAGAAGTTGTCACAACACTTTGATAAGTACATGTATTGCGTCAGAGCCCCCTTCATTGGACACGACAGACACATTATTACAGTACATGTACACCCATACAGTTTGTTTAGTACATGTACATCCATATAATGATGTTTTTTATGTAAACGTGCATGTAGAATTTGACTGCGACAAGAGTGCGAGATTAGTGGCGCATTCGTACCACGTGATCGTCAATATACTGACGCTGGCGTTATTCACGAGCCTCGATGTGTGACGTCAGGGGTTCAGGCTGTCAGATACACAGCTCTGAGCAAGCTCGAGTGAGGCAGTGGATAGTCGACTGTGCGGCACCTAAATGTAGCCCGAGCCCTAAATGTAGCCCGGACCTAAATGTAGCCCCAAACATGTACCTAAATGTAGCCCGGACCTAAATGTCGCACCAAACATGTACCTAAATGTAGCCCGGACCTAAATGAACTTAGCCACAGACATGACACTACTGCTTATGGTGTTCCAAAGACAAAACTTTGCGTCGCCGTCGCCGTCGCCGTCGGCTCCGCCTCTTGACTCTTGAGGGCGCTGTTTTACTATCCTGCCAGACCGATATTTAAAGCTGTAAATGCGCCTTATATCCAGCAATATAATCTGATTAAAATGTGCTGTTGCGCCTTCAAGTTTTTAGAAATGCTTCCGTCGCCGTCGCAGTGGCAGTCGCAGTCGCAGTCGCAGTCGCCGTCGCCTTCGTCGTCGCCGTCGCCGTCGCCATCACCGTCGCCGTCGCAGTCGCCGTCGCAGTCACCGTCGCCGTCGCCGTCGCCGTCGCAGTCGCAGTTGCCGTCGCCGTAGCCATCGCCGTAGCAGTCGCCGTCGCCATCGTCGTTGCAGTCGCCATCGCCGTCGCCTCTGGACTCTTGAGGGCGCTGTTTCACTATCCTGCATAGAGCCGTCCGAATATTAAGATGTAAGGGGGCCGAGGGCAATACAATATTTAGTTGGACGCAGATTTGAATTTTAAGTAGGATGGCTCATTGATCTGTCTCTTAGCTTAAACCGGCTTTATTTTGAACACAACACGAGGGACCTACATCTACTTATTTGTTTGTTTGTTTATTTATTTGTTTGTTCATCTATGTAGTTATTATATTATAAATAAAATGATTGATTGTATGAATGAATGAATGGATGGATAGATAGATTAGATGAGTGCATGTAAAAATCATGTAAAAAAAATCAATATATTTTATTAAATTCATTTAACTATTTTTATTTGCTTGTTTAAATTCTGGTTTACTTTATTGTTTGGTTATTAATTGATCGGTTGTTTTGATTGCTTTATCTATATTTAATCATCCATTTATTGAATGAAGAGTATTTATGTTGGAAAAGAAAATTGTGTGACTAACTGTTCGTTGCTTGTGTTGTTATTTTATCAATTTGTCTCTTTATTTATTGTTTATCCATTTAATAGTGTATTATTTGTTGCTTTATTTCTTTTTACATGTACTTTTCTAATTATTTATTCATTTATTTAGTATCGGTTTTCTCGGTCATTTTCGGGAAATGGGCAGCCAATTTAACCACCAGCCTGTTCTATTTCGCACGAAATCGAATGCTTCTGAAAAGGGTCACTCGATTTTATTTTAAGACTAGTCAAAATGTACTTTTACGTCATTCAATTTAACAAAACAATCATTAAATTTAACAATTCATCGAAGCTGCATTCAAACTCGCACTACTTTTTTGAATCGTGCGTTAGGGCATTCAAATTCTTGAATTTGTGCATTCTTAAAAACGCTTGGTTAACTTGTGTTTCCTTACGAATGATAAAGGCATATTGTTCATTATTTTGGCACTCTTGAACATAATTATGCCAAGATGTCTGGTAGGACAACAGATTAACGGTTGGCGAAAATTCCCCCCCCCCAAAAAAAAAAAAAAAAAAAAACATTAAAAAACTAGACAATATTGCTATTGTGCAAATGCAGGGCTGTTTTGTAAAAATTTTCACATTTCTGAACTGAATTTGAGTTTTGTTGGTGTATTCAAAGCACTTTGCCCAGGCATAAAAAAATATAAAACAATTCAGATTATACCATGTTCAGTTAGCAATTGATGACTTAAAGGTGCAAAAACTTTTAAAATCATAAAAATCCTGTGATGACGTCATTATGACGTCATTTTTTCACAATTCACAAGACGTTGCCGATATCAAACAATCTACTAAGTTTCAACATGATCGCAATATTACTTCGGGAGTTACAAGATAAAATAGATGTTAAATTTGCATCGGGGATAAAGAATATTAATTTTGGTTTTTACCCATACACCGATGTGTGTAAGCACTGTATACTCAGTACTTCCCGAGTCCTGTGAAAAAATATCACAGGCATACAAGAGTTCAAAGAGTGCACCTTTAAGGCCGCGTCACGTGACCCCGATGACGTCATTGATCTGAAACTTTACACATATGATAAACGTGTGTGTAAAGTTAAAGTGACTACAAAAAACTTCACCACAGATATCTTCATAAAATCCATTGCCGCCACAGGGCGCTGTTGCAATTTGTGACGTCATTAAAAAAGAATTTGAACTGCCCACCCTAGCTACTGGATACCAGACATCCTACAGTTAAGGTACATGACTTTATCTAGTCTGGTCCCCAGCACTACAGTAACTGCCTAATGGAGAGATTAACGTATAGCTCTAGCTACCTCAAAAGCCTCAAAATTAACAATAAAAACGGGGTTTCTTCCAACCAAGACATACTGAGCAAATGTCTAGAGATCCAGAAATGTTGCAAAAGAACTAAACGTGGTTGTCGTGCTGGGAAACTTCTACAAAGGAGAATTGAGGTAATTGTGAGACCTCGATCTGCCAAAGTGATTTTAGGGGATCTCAACAGAACTGACACCAATCCTATATGCAGAGCTCATGCCCTGAAGCAGGTAGTTGACAAACCTACAAGAAACGATGCGATCTTGGACGTTATCATCACTACGGTCAGGCAGGCATCATGTGTGTGAAGTTTCAGATCAATGACGTCATCGGGGGTCAAGTGACGCGGCAATAAAGGTGCACTTTTTGAAGTCGAATAACTCTCGAAGTAATGATGCGATTATGTTGAAACTACGTAGATTGTTAGATATTGGCAAGTTCTTGTGAATGGTGAAATGACGTCATGATGGCGTCATCACATGATTTTTTTAAAATTTTTTCATTTTTGCACTTTTAACACATAAATTGCTATCTGAACATGGTACAATCCAAATTTTTTTATTTTATTTATGTCACATTGGGCAAATTGCTTTGAAACACAACAAATTTCAAACTCAGTTGAGAAATTTGAAAATGTTATTGACGAAACAGCTATACATTTGTGCACAAATGCAATCATGTCTAGATGCAACTGTGTCCTCCATGCAATACTGTCCGCTCCGGACACTTTTGCATATGCGTATGAATATTTACGTATTTTATGATTGCAGCGAATACCCAACGGCCGAACATTTCCAATGCCATTCATTACATGCATTTAGCTGTACAAAATGGCGAACGTGTTCCGTCGACCAAGGGCGTTTAATTTACTGCAATGACGCTTTTGCACGGGGCGGACACAACTGCATATGCAAATGTGTCCGGGCGGACACAATTGCATTATGCAGCAGCGTCCGGGCGGACACGATTGCATATGCAAAACCGCCAGGCGGAAATTATTGCATATGCATTAAGGTCCTCCGGATAGTATTGCATAGAGGACATAATTGCATGCGACACCTATCTTATAAAATAATTAAAAACGTACACTTATGGTTTGCGAGACTATGAAAACAAAAATCCACACCAATTATCTGGGAACTTTTTTTCACATTAGTCACCCGGCTCATTCAATTTCATTTCAACTAAAATAAGCATACGCTTCAGCAATCTATAGTTTGGGGAGCTGTTGATAGTTTAAAATGGCTCCGTTTGAAGTAACGTAGAAAGAGAAAGAAGTAATTTTCCACGAATTTGATTTGGAGACCTCATAATTAGATTTGAGGTCTCGAAATCAAGCATCTGGAAGCACACAACTTCGTGTGACAAAGGTATTTTTTTTTACAGGTTTGTTATTTTATATATATGTTGAGATACACCAAGTAAGAAGAATAGTCTTTGACAATTACCAATAGTGTCCAGTGTTTTTAAACAAATACCGGTCAATATTAAGATCATTCAAATTCACGAAGTTGTGAAGTTCAAGTTTGCCTTTTGTCAGCCACATTTCATCAACATTATTGTAAGTAGCTTTTTTGTTTAAAAAAAACCCCTCAGTTTTTGTTTTTCCTATGTGCGCAATATTTATTTTAGATACGACGAATAGCAACACAGCACATGCGAATCACCCTTGTTTCGGTTCAGGTGCGTAAAATCCGTCGTATCATACAGCAGCGAGCCATGGTAGATTCGCCGTTTTAGTTTTGTTTTAATTAAATTTGAGCTTTAACGCCACTGGACACTACTGGTAATTACCTAAAACAATTGCTAGCATAAAAACTTACTTGGTAACGAGCAACGGAGAGCTGTTGGTAGTATACAACATTGTGGGAGACGGCTCCCTCTGATGTGTTCTTATGAATCTCACAGCACGCAAAATAATGCAGTTAAAAGGCTGTTTGTTCTTTTATTCGATGACCTTGAGCACAAATTTTCACAGAATTGTTATTTTAAACAAGTGTTGGGATACACAAGTTACAATTTTAAAATGCTGCCTTAAAATCTTATTTTGTCAGGTGCAAATTTTGGAGAATTGTTTGATTGTTAAATACAAATCCGGGGTGCGTTTTGAGAAAATCTTGGAGTTACGATATCATATATTTCTGAATGTTAAGTAAATTTTCTAAAGTTTTCAAAACATCTGTCTAACTAGAGGAGGGTAATACCCCTATTGGTCATTGACAACATGTGCCCCGTACATTGTAGTACTATTGCTCATTATAGTTTGTAACCCGAAGGAAGGTCTAGTAGTTAAACAAAAAAGCAGAACAGTTATTTTCAGAACCGAAAAGTCTCCCGAACATCCGATGATATACTCCGCGGTAGCAAAATAAAGAAAGACAGCTCTCTATGAACAAACTCTACCTATGAACAACTCCAAAGACGAGAACCGTAGTCACTCGTCTTTGGAGTTGTTCATAGGTAGAGTTTGTTCATAGAGAGCTGTCTTTCTTTATTCTGCTACCGCGGAGTATGGAGAGTAATGGTTGTGTATAATGTGCGTGCGAAAGGGACATGCATATTGTTACTACATCTAGTGTTGTGGTTATGAACGTCTTTATTAAAGGAGAAGTAAGACGTGAAAAGGCCAGGGGGATGAGTGTATTTTTACATGAAGGTGCCTAAACAAGATTGGTAATCAATCGTTTTACGTCAATCCCTTGAAAAGTCTAGTGTTTAATCTTGTGTAAAATGCTTGACTGAATAACACAAAATTAATAACAAAATCGAAAAAAGTTAACAACAAAGTAAATCAACGCGAGGCCTACCATGCATGTGCCCTGTTTGTGGATTCAAATACTCGTTGTTCCAACATTGACATTTCTTGGAGCTTTTTCAAGCTGATTTGCTTTAATTTTTTCATTTTCCTTTCAACCTTTGTGGACACTATTGGTAATTACTCAAAATAATTATTAGCATAAAACCTTACTTGGTGACGAGTAACGGGGAGAGGTTGATGGTATAAAACATTGTGAGAAACGGCTCCCTCTGAAATGACATAGTTTTCGAGAAAGAAGTAATTTTCCACGGATTTGATTTCGAGACCTCAGATTTGGAACTTGAGGTCTCGAAATCAATCATCTAAACGCACACAACTTCGTGTGACAAGGGTGTTTTTTCTTTCATTATTATCTCGCAACTTCGACGACCAATTGAGCTCAAATTTTCACAAGTTTGTTATTTTATACATATGTTGAGATACACCAAGTGAGAAGACTGGTCTTTGACAATTACCAATAGTGTCCAGTGTCTTTAACACATTTCTTGGAAAAAGATCGCGGCGAAAATTCACGAATCATAACAGATAAAACCTACATGGGCTTTTTGTCCGGGGCCCTCGATTAGAGAACCCCGGGGAAATTGAATTGTATTGTTATGGTTTATTTATAACAAATCATCACAGCCAGAGGTCGAATTAGACAATTTATTACATATAAGAATATTTACAAATATAATATTTTGATAATAAAGTCATTATTTCAAATGCACACAACAGAAAACAGAACTCAAATAGGTAATATGGAAATGGAACTATAGCACAAAATTACCCATGCATGATCGAATACCACAGAATGAGTTCACCAAAAGCTGATAAAAAGATTACAAAAGATTGCTGCTTAAAGACACTGGACACTATTGGTAATTGTCACTTGGTGTATCTCAACATATGCATAAACTAACAAATCTGTTAAAATTTAAACTCAATTGGTTGTCGAAGTTGCGAGATAATAAGATAATAATGAACGAAAAGCACCATTGTCACTCGAAGTTGTGTGTTTTGAGATGCTTGATTTTGAGACCTAACAATTTATTCTGAGGTCTCGAAATCAAATTCGTGGAAAATTACTTCTTTCTCGAAAACAACGTTACTTCGGAGGGAGTCGTTTCTCACAATGTTTTATGCTATCAACAGCTCCCAAGGTTTTATGCTAAAAATTATTTTAAGTAAATACCAATAGTGCCCACTGCCTTTAAGATACTTTCTGGTGGTTATTCAGCCTTTCTGGATTATCTGTATAGCGGCACACAGCTTAATGTTTTTTGTTTTGTTTTTTTTTACAATAAAAAAAAAAGGTAAGATGCAAGCCTCTTCTTATACATTATTCTTGCGACTGGTGTCCGTTCACTCTTAATTAAATACTTTGCACAATGTTGACGTTATTCCCACTCGCGCCACGCCTGTCCTTCAAACATGCCACGCCTTTTGTCCACTATTCTATCAACATCAACAGGTTCTCACTCCCTTTTACTGAGTCATCCATTCAACCACCGGAAGCAGCAAGCGATCTTGAACCGACATTTTTAATATCGTAGCGCTGATGAAATTTCCCCATAGAATTGTTGATGTTTTGTTAAAAATGGACCCGGCAGTGTAAATAACTCACTGTTCCAATCGTTTGAGTTGTTACGACAGCACCAATGATACAATATCGATTTTTCTCAGAGGCTGCCGCAGCTTGTGTATTTGGTTCGAAGGCGGGCTAATAAATTGTTTCACTACCAAGCCCCTTTCACACTAAAGCCCTTTTCACACTACAGGTATTTCCCGGGAAGTTCCCGGGAAATGTTAGTCAATCTGTTCACACTACAAAAAAATTCCCTGGAAATAATATTTTCCCGGGAAATAATTTACCCAGTTAAGGGGTAGGGTTAAAGGAGTTAACCCCGGGGAAAAACGTTTTTCCCGGGAAAAGCAGCTAGCGAGAACGAAAGCGGGTTTAACCATGGAGGAAGGAATAGAAGGAGCTCGAACGAAGGGACTTCACAAGTCGAACCTGCGGTACCGCGGTCATTTAACAACACCTCGTAATCACCCACATACCTTATACAGACAATGGGCGAACTGGCGTATGTGAGTTTGCGCGTGCGCACTTGGTTCTTCACTCAACCATGGTGTCGTATGTCGTATGGATATATTACAGAAAAACAACTTTATTGAGACCTGATAAAAATTGTGTACACTTGTGCTCACCAAATCGAAAAACACAATTGAATACCAACCACCCTCGTGTGCTAATACCCAAATTTTTAACCACCGCTAGTGACCGGAAAGTAAAAAAAAAAATGAAAAAATATGCCATGATGTTTCACACAAACGGTAAATGAAAACGTGTATATTCACAATTCTTGTCTCCAATTATTCAACTTTACACGAAGGCAACGGTGCAGAGCGGCGGTACCGCACGATCCAGCTGGAGGTCTCCTATCTTTTTCCACTGGTTAGGCGGGGGCATTGTCAGGGTATTCTTTTGTTACTCTGCGGTTTTGCGGGTCGTTCGAGCTCCTTCTATTCCTTCCTCCATGGTTTAACTAACCCCACCTTTTGCTTGAGACGTCATTAATCTCGAAAGGTCACAGGGAGGTCGTTCACACGCCGTACTAAAGTTGGTCTAAGTCCACTTAGACCGGTTCGGGTTCAACTTTTGTGCGTGTGAACGCAAATAAAGTTAGACCGGATCGGGTTTAAACCCCAAAACTTAAACCGTCCAGCGAGGCGGTCTAAGTCTAAACCGGTTCGGGTTTATCTTTTAACACTGCGTGTGGACAGAATGACATCCGGTTTTAACTCACAACGGACGACCCATTGTGTGGTTCAATGCACACGCCCGGGACCCGGAGTGCTTGTATACGGTTTCTGTTGCCTCTGATGCTGAAAAGCACCAAGTATTTATATTACTTTCTTGCCGCTTACCGAGTTGGCGAAACCCTCTCGATCGGTGTATGCAGTTTAACACAGGCCCACGCACATGATTTATTAAATTCTGAAACAAAATTATATTTTCCAAGCTTTTTTTGTTGAGTGTCCTATAATAAATTGAAACTGTTTTTCATGCGTATACTACGAGCGCAGCGAAGAAGCGTATTTTTTAATGCTTCTCACATGTACAGCGGTGCCATCCCATAGTGATCACTCTCTGATATCCCATAGTTATCCATCACCGATCCCGTGGATGTGCCTTTCTATTGCCGTCACCGTTACTAGCGTGCTGTACTGCCAATCTAGGAGAATGAACTGCAGTGGGCGCGAGGCTGTGTGTAGGGGAAATTCCCTACGCCAGCAATATCACCTCGTTGTTGTTGGAAAGTTGGGAAAATACTGCGAAGTACATGTATTTACGTAACTTGCACGTGTGTAGTTTATGAACGAATCGGAATAAAAATCGCGGCACTAGCTTTTGAGAGATCGCAGCTTCCAATCGATTGAAGTACAAACTAAAAGTATTTATTAAATCAGAAACAGTGGTATAAAACAAAACGCACAAATGAAACGTGTTCTGTTTCATGGAATATGGACAATATTTTGGTGAGTTTTCTCGGCGGTTTGTATCAATATTTTGTTTGTTTAAAAAAAAAAAATTCGAGTCGTGTTCATGTTTGTTTTAAGTGCCCATATCCTCCCAACGGTAAAACTGTTACCGCGTTCGATTTGGCCATTTGTATCCAATAATTATGCCCTGATGATCATCCAGGGCATGGGGCACTCAGTATCTTGGCATACTCGGTGCATGAATCTGATGAATAAAACCGGATGTTAGAGCATTGGGGTCGCGTCTACTTTGACCTCTTAAAACCGAAGATAAACCGGATCGGGTTTAACTCTGTGCTGTCTGAACGCAAGGGGGTTTTATTTTTACGACCACCCCCCGCTGCTCGTAAAAGTTAGACCGGTTCGGGTCTAAGTTAGTACGCTGTCTGAACATACCCAGGGTATGTACCCGAACCGGTCTAACTTTTACGAGCAGCGGGGGGTGGTCGTAAAAATAAAAACCCATTGCGTTCAGACAGCACAGAGTTAAACCCGATCCGGTTTATCTTCGGTTTTAAGAGGTCAAAGTAGACGCGACCCCGTTGCTCTAACATCCGGTTTTATTCATCAGATTCACGCACCGAGTATGCCAAGATACTGAGTGCCCCATGCCCTGGATGATCATCAGAGCATAATTTGATACAAATGGCTCAATCGAACGCGGTAACAGTTTTACCGTTGGGAGGATATGGGCACTTAAAACAAACATGAACACGACTCGAAATTATTTTTTAACCAAACAAAATATTGATACAAACCGCCGAGAAAACTCACCAAAATATTGTCCATATTCCATGAAACAGAACACGTTTCATTTTTGTGTTTTGTTTTATACCACTGTTTCCGATTTAATAAATACTTTTAGTTTGTACTTCAATCGATTGGAAGTTGCGATCTCTCAAAAGAGCTGGTGCCGCGATTTTTATTCCAATTCGTTCATAAACACAACTACACACGTGCAAGTTGCGTCAATACATGTACTTTGCAGTATTTTCCCAAAAACGTGGTGATATTGCTGGCGTAGGGAATTTCCCCTACACACAGCCTCGCGCCCACTGCAGTTCATTCTCCTAGATTGAAAGTACAGCACGCTAGTAACGGTGACGGCAATAGAAAGGCACATCCACGGGATCGGTCATGGATAACTATGGGATATCAGAGAGTGATCACTATGGGATGGCAGCGCTGTACATGTGAGAAGCATTACAAAATATGCTTCTTCGCTGCGCTCGTAGTATACGCATGAAAAAACAGTTTCAATTTATTGTAGGACACTCAACAAAAAAAGCTTGGAAAATATAATTTTGTTTCAGAATTTAATAAATCATGGGCGTGGGCCTGTGTTAAACTGCATACACCGATCGAGAGGGTTTCGCCAACTCGGTAAGCGGCAAGAAAGTAATATAAATACTCGGTGCTTTTCAGCATCAGAGGCAACAGAAACCGTATACAAGCACTCCGGGTCCCGGGCGTGTGCATTGAACCACACAATGGGTCGTCGGTTGTGAGTTAAAACCGGATGTCATTCTGTCCACACGCAGTGTTAAAAGATAAACCCGAACCGGTTTAGACTTAGACCGCCTCGCTGGACGGTTTAAGTTTTGGGGTTTAAACCCGATCCGGTCTAACTTTATTTGCGTTCACACGCACAAAAGTTGAACCCGAACCGGTCTAAGTGGACTTAGACCAACTTTAGTACGGTACAGACGTCAAAAATAGCGCTCCAAATAATTCGCGTCGTAACAATAGCCCCTTTTTGTTTTCTCCTTCTGAAAGTGTTTACGTTTAGGTACGAAAATAAAAGTGAATTACATCTGTAATTTACAAATAAATATATGAATTAAAAAATTGACCACGTGAATGGAATAGGAATAGAATAAATAGTTGGCGTAAACAAGCTTCCTTCTCGTACACACGCCATGTGTGTATGGTATTTCTTATTTACCTGTACTTGGCCGTTGGTGGACTTTTGTTGTCCAGAGTCAGATTTGAGTTCTTCGATCGACATTGCTGTCTACCACCTGACAGTAAATATTTTAGTTCAATTTGTTGCTCAATTTCTTACGATGGGTAGAAGTGACCGATGGAGTGATGATAACACTTTGAAACTAGTTGCATTTTTGGCCTACGATGCAGTCCAAAAACAGCTAGATGGGCATATAGGCCTACAAGAAACGGGAAAGTTTTCTCAAAATTGGCTGACTGCCTGCGTGAAGCTGGATATGAACGGACCCCTGCCCATTGCAGGTAAAAACTGAAAACCTTGGGAAAAAAAAGACTATAGGTCGGTAGGATAATTGTTTTGTTTTTCAAGAAGAAACATACATTTAAAAGTCTATATGAAGCCATGAAAAAATGCTAGCCAATGTAGGGTTAAAGCCTATTCAGTGTTCTTTCTTTGCACAATGGGAAAACAGCACTGTTGGTGTTAGAAGGGAAGATTGCTTCTTCTTCTTTCTACAGCTATTGTCAGATTGTGCAAAATCGACCATGCGGTATTTTTTCTATAAAACCTTTAATTACCTTGGCCATAACATCATGGACATTATTATGCAATCCTTCGAAAATGCCATTCAGAAAATTATTATGCCTTACCCCAGGGTTGCATCCCTTAACCCTGCCCCTGAGCAGGGTTAATTATTTCCTGGGAAAACGTCATTTCCCGGAAAATTCCCGGGAGTATTTTTGTAGTGTGAACAGATCAACCAAAAGTTCCCGGGAATTTCCCGCGAAATAACTATAGTGTGAACAGGCAAAAATTGAGATGAATGCCAACACAAAACCTCTGGGTAAAACACGGACACAAAAGTCCATTCAATTACAGTTCTCAAAAAAAAGAAGAAGCTCCCTTTCGCATTTTCTAATAGCAACTTGCTCCCACCAGTGGCCGCTCTTCTTGGCAGCCCAGATTGACCTTTGACCAATACTTCCAGCAAGTGCCATGAAACTCGTCAATCGCACGACAAATTCCATCCGATTGTTATACCGATGTCTTTAAAACACTGTCACAGCAATCGTCTTCTCCTGACAAGCCGTCAGTGACGTCTTCCCCGAACTGCAAGACTTCTTCTCCGCCGTAATCACAAAAATATTGGTATAACAACATGCAAATACACACATGCAGCCGTTTTGGGTCGCATGTGGCAAGGATTTTGCAGCCGGCCGTGTGGCATTGTGGGAACGGACCTCCGTGAACAAACATTGGTAACTTCCGCATGGGCTGACCTGTTTACCACATTTCCTGGGGTTTGATCGTAAGTGTGAAACGACCGTGCATATTCCTGGGGAAAAGTACTCCCGGGAGTTACCAAATTGGGATAGTGAGAACGGTTGCTGGGGTGGCGGTGGGGTTAAAAACTCCCGGGATTTTCCCGGGAGTTTATTCCCCGGGAAATGGCTCTGTAGTGTGAAAAGGGCTATTGACTGGCAATGAGGTAACTAGTGTACGTCTTTTCCCCCGAGGGACTTTGAGTGACCAGAAGAGGGACCTGTTTCCCGAGGCCGAACTCGCGATTTTTTGCAAAGTTCCTAAAGAGCAATTGCAATGAAACTTTCAGGGATCGAAGGGTATGGTGCAATAATGATCCTAAGGTAATGATATCATGATGACGTCATCACCGGTCACGTGACGTCATCTTAAAGGTGTTTTATGTTAAATGTTTGAAAATCTATATCAAATCAGCCAAAAGAGACCGTAGGTTTCTGTTTGCGGGATTGGGTAGGGAAAAATTAGGTCTTCATTTTTTGTTCGTGTGCGTGACCTAACATGACATCTACTTCCGGTCGAACCGGGCCAAAAACGGAAGTGCCCTGTAACTCAAAAGTGATAAAAGTTATGAAGTTGCCCAAGGACGTAAGTGTCTAGCAAGGGTGGGCAGTTTAAACAAAATTTTGATGACGTCACACATTGCAACAGCGCCCTCTAGCGGCAGGTTAAAAACTCTTAAAAATTGACTTTTTGAAGATGTCTGTGGTGAATTTTTTTGTAATCACTTCAAATTGTACACACACGTTAACTGTCAGGCAGGCATCATGTGTGAAGTTTCAGATCAATGACGTCATCGGGGTCACGTGACGCGGCATTAATTAAAGGTGCACTTTTTGAAGCGTATTTAACAGCTTAGCAAAGAATGCGTTCTTGAGCGTCACAGTTCCCAATAAAAAAACGCTACATTGACTAATTGTGCTCAACTCCTGCAAAACTTTCGCTGCGAAAACAACAGTGACTTAAAAATTTGATTTGCATTCGCAGGATAATACCCGTGGTTTACTTACGTGCAAAAGTAGGCCGGGGCGACTGTTGGCATGTGGCCTAAATAAGGATTGAGGAACGAGGAGACTTCTGAGCTGTTACAACTGTTTAATCAGCCATGTTGAATAACACCGCCCTCTGTTGGCGGGTGGATATGTGACATCCCCCTTTAAAAAAAAAAAATTTGAATCCAAGAACAGTGTAAAATCACAGATTTTAAATACAACAAAATTATAATGTTGAACACAGGTTTTTGTGCTCTTTGATCAAATTAATGATGAATCAACTGCATTCATCCGTAGAAAAATGGTTGGTTAATGATCCTGTATTTTAGGATTCCACTGGAGGTTTTTTCCAGTCTATCACATGAGGTTTAGAAATAAAATAAAAAGTTTTCTGTGAATGAACTCAAAAGTTTGAAGCATTGTGGTCTTTGGTTGCTAGAGGAGTCTGGTGTGGTTTAAATAAAAGAAACTTTGGTTTTGTCAAAAAGAAGAGTTTTTTGTAAGAAACTGAGTATCAGTTTTTGCAAGAAAAATTTGTTTAGTAAAAGTTTGAGTATATCATGGGTGGCATCATGATGGAGTGTTTAATGTTCACAAAGAGAGTTTCTCAGGTTTCCGCACAAGTCTTCCAGAGCGAGTTTTGTACTCTGGATGTTGAACCGTTGGTTGATGGAGAGGTGGTGGGGTTGGTGTGTTGACACGTGGGGGGTGGTGACTGGAGGTTGGGGCGATGACTGTGAGGGTGTCTGAGGGTCAATGTCAAAGGTCACTCGCTTCTTGACTGGTTCCAAGTCACGAATGTGTCTGCAGTTGCGACGGAGGATACTTCCATTGGGGGTGCGGACTATGTATGACCTCGGTTCATGACATTTCTCCGCTACAGTGGCTGGTGTCCAACGGCCACTGTTGGGGTCAAGAATGGAGATGGTTTGACCGGACCGTAGGGGAGGGAGATCTCTGGCTTGTCTGTCATGGTATTGTTTCTGGGTACCCTGACGCTCATACAAACGCTCTTGGATCTTGTCACGAGCTGCGAGGAAGTTGCGGATTTTCGCAGGTAAGTTGCCTCTGAGTTTTCTGTTGTAGAGGATTTGAGCTGGGCTGGGAATAGTATGGTCAACTGGGGTCGTTCGAAGACAGAGGAGTGCCATATTTACATCACTGTCACTGGATCGAGCCTTTCGTATGGTTTTCTTGACTGTTTGGATTGTGCGCTCGATGAAACCGTTGGATCTGGGGTAGTGGGGTGAAGAAGTGATATGGTCAAAACACCATGAGACGGAGAAATCTTTGTACTGTTTTGAGTCGTAGTGTCTGGCATTGTCACTGACAACTCTCTCAGGGATACCTTGTTCGGCGAAGATTTGTTTGGTGGCGTTTACAACTGCTTGGCTTGTGCATGGCACTGGTAGCTTCCGGATGAATGGAAACTTTGAGTAGTAGTCAGCCACGATGAGAAAATTATCACCTTCGAAGAAGAACAGGTCAGTACCGACAACTTGCCACGGGCGAGTGGGGACAGTGTGTTGAAGAAGAGTTTCTCGTGGTTGTGCTGTCTGGAACCGCTGGCAAGTTGGGCAGTTTTTCACAAGTGTGTCGATGTCTTTGGTTATGCCTACCCAAAAGACACACTCTTTGGCTCTCAGCTTGGTTTTTTCGCTACCCTGGTGGCCTTCATGGAGCTGGAGGAGGACATGTTGTTGCTGTGAAGCGGGGATGATAATGCACTCACCCTTAACAATAAGTCCATCTTCGACTGCAAGCTCGTCACGAAAGGGCCAGTACTGATGGAGAGCTTTGGGGACGTCATGACGTCGCTCTGGCCATCCTTTTATGATTATATCTTTGAGTGTCATGAGGGTGGTATCCAAGGCTGTTTCATGTTGGAGAGAGCGAATGCGCGGTTGTGTGAACTGGACAAAGGTCACATGCAGGTCAAGGTCTATGTGATTGGCGTCTGGTACAGGGAGACGAGATAAGCCATCAGGCAGGAGCATTTCCTTCCCTGGTCTGTAGGTTACTGTGACATCGTAGGGTTGGAGACGGAGAAGCATTCGCTGCAGTCTCGGAGGAGCGGCTTTTAGTGATTTGCGCTGAATCATCTCCAGGGGCTTGTGGTCACTTTCTACAGTGAAATGATCGCCATATATGTATGTGTGAAAACGTTCACATCCAAAGACAACTGCAAGGAGTTCACGCTCTATGTTGGCATACCGTTGTTCTGCCGGACTGAGGGATTTTGAAGCAAAGGCGACCGGTTTGCCGTCTTGGGTTAGAGCTGCACCCAGGCCTTTCATGGAGGCATCTACTTGGATGGTCGTCTTTTTGGAGGGGTCAAAGTAAGTGAGGATCGTCTCAGCACAGATGAGGTCTTTGACTTTCTCGAAAGCCCTCTGATGTGAAGGAGACCAGATGAAGTCAATGTCTTTCTTTAGGAGAGCCCTTAGGTCAGATGTATGGTCGGACAGGTTCGGGATGAAGGGACTGAGATAGGTCACCATGCCAAGGAATTCCTGGAGTCCTGTCTTATCCTGAGGTGGATTGATCTGTTTGATGGCTGTAACCTTCGCTGGGTCGGGGTGTACACCATGCTTATCGTAGATCATACCAAAGAACTTTATCTGTGGGGTCTTGATCGCACACTTTGAGCTATTGAACATCAGTCCGTACTGGTTGGTGGCTTTCATCAGATGATGAAGATTTTTGTCATGTTCTGCCTCAGTCGCGCCAAAAACTACAATGTCATCTGCAATGCCAATTGCACCAGGACAGCTCTCGAGAAATTGGTCCATGCGTAGCTGGAACACGTCTTGGCTCATCACTAGGCCAAAGGGTAGTCTCAAGTAGCAATAGCGACCGAAGGGGCTGTTGAATGTTGTGAGTAGAGCGCTTTCGTCATCCAGTTTCACCGACCAGTAGCCATTCTTGGCATCTAGCTTGCTGAAGAATTTGGCACCTGAGAACTTATGGGTGATTTCTTCTATGGTCGGAGTTTTGTGGTGACATCTTTTGATTGCGTTGTTAAGATCTTTCGGATCGAGGCAGACACGCAGTTTCCCATTCTCTCGTCTGGAGACTGTCAAACTGCTTACCCAATCAGTCGGCTCAGTGACGCGTCTGATCACTCCTTGTTGCTCCATGTTCTCTAGCTCAGACTTCAATTCATCTTTGATCTTTATGGGGCATTTGCGGGGAGCACTGATTGCAGGGTGGGCATTTTCATCCAGGACGATGTGGTATTTGCCAGGGAAGTTACCAATCCTGTCAAACTGGTCAGGGTATTGGCGTTGTAGATCCTGAGTGCAGCTGATAGAGGGGCACTGTGGTGTCGTTATTGCACAGTGCAGAGTCACAAGCTGCAGTTTGCGAGAAGTGGGCAAACCAAGGATTGCTAGGCCGTCAGAGTCCACGACGAAGAAATCTGCTGTCACCCAGGCACTTCCATCATACCGGCAGAGAAGGGAAGTAGAACCATATTGCTTTATTCTTGTGTTGTTGTAAGCAGTCAGTATGGCTTTATGGTTGGATGTAGAGTCAGAACTTGGAAATCCACCAGAGTCAAGTCTGTCTGGAAACATGCGGCGGTACATTCTCAGGGGTATTGTGTTGCCCTGGGCTCCTGTATCGACTTTGACGCGGAGCTTCACCAGCATTTTCCGGTCACGTTTCACCTCGATGAAAGTGAAAACCTCATCTCGTGTGTCAGGGCTGTCGTGCTGCTCAGCATTGTGTATGGCACTAATGTTTGAGACAAGGATTGGGCTTATGACCATCTCATTAAAATCATCTTCAAACTCACTCTCGTAATTTTGCTCAGAGATGTAGTGTACTTTTGGATTAGGCCTCTTGCGCCCTCTAGAGGGAGTACAGGGCTTACGACGAGAGGGTGGTCTATCACGTGTTCTGGGCTGCCTATCATTGGAACCAGTGGAACGGCAGACGTTTTGCCAGTGGTTCTTCTTGCCACACTTATGGCAAGTTGAGTTGTATGCCGGGCAACAGTCTCTCGGGCGGAAGGGGTGTGTGCCTCCACAGTTACGGCATGTTCGCTTGGAGCGGATGGCATCAACTGTTGCAGCATCAGGTGGTGCTGTCGGTTGGACTTGGGCAAGCTGACGCATGTGGTTGATCGAAGCTTCATGTGTTCGTCCTAGGTCAAGGGTTTGCTGTATTGTAAGCGTTTTGTCCTTGCCGAGAAGATCTTTCTGGACTTCAGTGTACTTCACACCCGCTATGAACTGTTCAATGACCCGGTCCTGGAACTCAGCATCATCCTTGAACTCACACTTTTGGGCATGAAGTTTGAGTCGAGAGAGAAAATCATCTATTGTTTCACTATCACGTTGAGCAAACTTCTGTAGGTACAGCCTAGCCACACGAAAATTCTCTTTGGGCTGAATTTGTGCCATGAATTTGGACCACACAACTGTAGGGTCTTTTTTCTCGGGCTCTGTGAGGCTCCATGAGTTGTAGATCTTTATGCCTGTGGCTCCCATGAACAATAGAATGTAATCAACTTGCTTGTCAACAGGTATATCTTTGACAGAAAAATATAAGGCACACTGCTGCTGAAATAACTGTATTGAGTTGGCTTGGTCAGCATCTTCCCAGTTCATTCTGGGGCTTAATCCTGCGTTCTCTGACATGGCGGTACTTTAGTTGTGACACTGTGGTTAAAATATGAAGGAGATTGCACGGCTTACCAAGTTAGCAGGAGCTCGGGATCGGGTTGAGGTCGCCACTGAACGGGTGATGCACGTTGTCTGTGACTGTGTGTGTACGTGTAGTGATGTACACAAAACGCTGTGTTGGCTCCGTATGATTTGGTGCACAAAAACGATGTCAAACTTCAATTTCCTGACAGAGAATTTCGCCAGAAAGTGTCTAAAAGTACTGTCTTTACTATGTATTTTCATGTATAGTAGTTTACCGCTGCCACCATGTTGGCATGTGGCCTAAATAAGGATTGAGGAACGAGGAGATTTCTGAGCTGTTACAACTGTTTAATCAGCCATGTTGAGTAACACCGCCCTCTGTTGGCGGGTGGATATGTGACAGCGACTAGTGTGCTTTAGTGTTAAAGTCGCGACTACAAATTATTGTTTGAGTCACGACTACAAATTATTATTTTGAGTCGCGAATACTATTTTTTTCTACTCTGTTATAATCGTGCTCAAACGTTGACCCGACTACCTGTCTGGTGAAACACTTAGTTGTGTTGCTTCTTACTATTCGCAACATATAATATAACGTGTGCTTGCAACACTTTGCCGCACAAGTCTTGAGAATCCGTAATTTATCTCGACAAGTGTCGTAGTTGGGTTTGAGGTGCGATTAGTCCAGTTAGTAAATTTCACTAGTCACCCAGGCCTAGTATCATGATGGGAACTTGCTTATTAAGGTTTTATCGCAAATCGCAAAATTTCAAGAGAGGGCGCTGTTGAACCCACACAAAGGTATAGGCGTTGCGAGCGCGAGTCGTAGAAACTGGTAGATACCGCCCCATATTCCTTCCCAAAATGCATTGCGGTTCTGAATCGCGATAAACCTTATGAAAAATCTTGTGCGAATGGGCCCAATGTAGTGCTCTGCTCTGGAAGCAAAGATTCAGTGCTTAGAAGCAGCAGTGAATTCTGCGCTTACGTCAAGCAAAATACACTGCTTAGCAAGGATTTCTTTTGTTTGTGTGCTTCCAAGCTCGCACATTTTATTCCGCGCATGCACATTTAGCAGAAAATGGTGATCGTAGGTGCAGAGTTTGGTGGTTACGAGTTCAGTAAAATCCACTCGAACTAGATCAAACATCAAACCACCAACCAGATACAAGGATTTTATCATTAAGTAGTTTGTCACATGGCAATGGACTCTAAAGATACTGGCATGAACTCAAGAAACCAACCAAATCAAACAAGTCAAATGCAAAGTTTTTACATTATTCAACTAGGGACCACTCATCTTATATACCGCCCTCTATTGACAGTGAAAATCCTTGCAGCACCATATCTCAAGAAGTGCAGGACCAGTTTTTACACTGTCTGTAGTGAAGACTCCTTGGGGCATGGACAATAATTTTGAAAAACTGTGACCTCAAGTTGACCTCTACTTCCGGGTTAACCGGAAGTGGGACCATATCTCAAGAGTTACACAACCGATTTAAAAAAAATTCTTCAGTTATAGACTCCTTAGGTCTTAAAATTTGAACTGGAAGTGGGACCATATCGCAAGTGCCATTGAACCGATTTTCAAACTTTTTTCAGTTTTAGACCCCTTGGGCATTGGAGATTAGCCTTAGGTTACCGTGACCCCATGTCGACCTCTACTTTCGGGTCAACCGGAAGTGGCATCATAACTCAAGACACTATTCAACATTTCAAACTTTTTTTCAGTTATAGGCTCCTTGGTCATTTTACCACATAATCTAAGCAAAAGAACACGGAACAGCTTTGTGTTTGTTCACAAACACCTAATGTCTAGTTTCATTTAATTTTCTTGTTCAACATTGTGGCATGTGTCAAAAAAACACCACAGCTACATTGCCTAACTAAATATAAAAATACCCCACAATGTATAACCTTTTTAGTTGGCGCTGTGAACGAACTTCGGACATCAGAAATCAGGTGGTCACTTTTCAACCGTTTTTAAACATCTATCAAAACTAATTGTTTCATTAAAAAAAATAATCATCATTTCAGACCAAAACATTTGAGGGAAGTTTTCCACTAATATCAGCGACAGCGAGACGTTTTCGAAGTTAATATTATTTTATCTAAAATCATATCAAAAAAACAAAGTAAAATGTTTGTGTACACCGGGCCTTGTGTATAAAAGCATATTCATCCCCTTTTGTACCAAACTTTTGCCCCCCCCCCCCAGAACATGGCCTTTCGGAAAAGTAGACAAAATTATCTATCTGTGTAGATTATGTTCTTTTGAGAATTTGTCCTGGTAAATATTTTACTGCAGCAAGGTAGATTTTCGAAAATCGGAAGACTTCTCAGTTTAAAAAAAATTGTGGAAGGTAAAGGAAATTGTCGGGGACTACTACTTTCATTAGATTGGTCGAGGGGACGTCTCATTGTAAGACAAAAAATGATAAAAGAAGGACAAATATTGTGCCTGCTTTTGAACAATATAGCTGGTGCAAGCAGATCTAAAAAGTAACTGTCAACTTTTTCTTTTTTTCCTCCCCAGACAAAAACTCCCAAACAAAATTACAAAACACTTCACAAAACTACAAACATTTTATGAAAATACAAGATTATTTAATATTCCACATCCAACCACAAATAAACAAAACAATCCCGTAAAGCATTTTTTTTTTTTTTATAAATAAATATTTTTGGCAATTTCTTTCGTCTGCAAACATCAAAAGTGCACTTTAAGTGATTTTTAAATAAACAATGGCTATTGTTGTCCGCAATTTTTTATTTAACTAAACTAATTAAGTGCAAATAACTGAATAAGCTCCAAGAGCATTGTTTACATTCTCACCATAATTTAAGTAATACAACATCAAACATTATTCTACTACAAATATGCATTTTACTGTTTAAATAAATATTTTACTGTTTAAATAAATATTTATTATATACATTTTTTTTATAAATATTTCTTTTTAAGATATATTATTATGGAGTTCATATAATAATATTACGTAGATCACCTTTCTCTTGATTGCTTTCTCCAAATAACCACCTAAGTAAATTTGCAATTTCTTGAGGGAAATTTAAGACGTTCAATAAATTGTTCCGATTCTTTAAAATTCTTATACGCAAAACCAAAAACTTTTTTTAGTTAATGGATCGGACGAGTTGGTCTATAAGTAACAGTTTTTTATATAAAATGCATATGAGTAGAAAGATGTTGTAAAAGTAAAAATCAATGATCTACACAAATATGCCACGAAATTGCGTGGTTTTCCTTTTACCTCATCGACTAACACGACTCCTATAAATGGTCGAACGTGTTATTTCCCAAAGTAAAAGGAAAACCATGCAAATTCGAGGCAAAACTTGTGTGGATCATTATATTCTACTTTTAAAACAACTTTCTAACCATATGCATTTTATAACAAACGGTTACAAATGCATTTTTATAGACCAACTCGTCCGATCCAAGACACATACCTATAAGTTCTCACCAAAATGTGATGTAAAATTTGTTTGAAAATCCTGTAGTATGGCAAGCATTTGGTAATAATCCTAATAATGAGCTACAAGTTGCAACCAAATACGCCCGATCAACAGAAGTTTAAAATCAACAACTTGAAAGCTGTGACAAAAAACACACATTAGTCGGTAATGTGGAACAATCTCTAAATCAATGGATATGAACAAGATATTTTATATTGGAACTGCTCCGGTAAACATCCTATTATCTTTTGTGGAAATTGCAAATTTACTTAAGGTAGAAATTCAGTTATTTTCGTCTAATCTATTTGGTTGAACGGATTGAGAACGATGCACAATGTCAAAGCTCGAAGGATGGAGAGACTAACAAGCAGACTGTGGGACCTAAGGTGGGATTTTAGCTGTTTCTGTCCGATTTGTTTGTTTGAATGGAGGAGAGCCATTTACAAAGCTACAGCTAGAAGTATGGTGAGACCAACAAAAAGAATAGTAGTGGATGAAACGGCCGTAGAACCACTCCCTTCCTTATCTTCTTCCTCTTTGGAATCTCCGCCATCTTGAGGATTCTCGGCATCATCCGAGGGTACACCCTCCTATCAAAATAGATAAAGGATATCAAATGTCAAACCACAATGGAAACCGACTGGGTTAATTGCAAATTATTTGGCGTTGAACAAAGAAAAAAAATGGCTAAAGTGGAATTTGAACCCATGACCTCTGGAAGAGCACTCAAGTAAATTTGTGTTTTTGTTTGACAGCAAAAAGATAAAGGGGTGCAAATTCACTACATGGGTAAGAGTCATTGTCAAGAAGAAACTCTTAAACTGGGATCCTACAGAAGATGGTGATATTTTCGCCCTTTGTGACACCTTTGATTTTAGACTTCACAAAGCTTTTATAAGGAACAGCGTCCTCGACACTAGAGAAGTAAATCAAAGAAAAAAATAGTACTTTTTTATGTGTGAAAAAATACCAGCTGATTTTCTTCACCAGGCCGACTCTGAATTCAGATAAAAGTTTGAAATGTGTCATCCCTGTAAACAAAGATACTCCAATCGATATAATAATGTACTCCAATTGAATCAAGTTAATAAATGTTGGGAAATAAACGAATCTTCATACCTCGTACACGATCCCTTTTGTAGATCTCTCGCACTTGAAATTAGTCTCGGAATACATCTCTCCCTTGTTGTCGCAGACGCAGGCGTAGACCTTGGCAACGTGGGTGGAGTTCGGCGGGCATCCCTTGAAATAAATGGCCTGATGCACAGCGATGGGGTCGTTAATCTTGTCCTTGACATCGCGTCGTTGGATGTCCCTCTTTGTTCGGTCAGTCCGCTCTACCAGCCTGAAGACGTTCGTTATGGTGTACTCCCTGGACATGGCAGAGAGAGCCTTGTTGACGAAGAGCGAGCGATGGATTTCTTCGCTGTGGATGTAGTCGTGTGACTCGAGGGACTGTGAAGAAGGACAGATATAAAAATTTGAGTGTTGAAGGCAAAGTCTATCTGGGGATTTTTGAACCGTTTGAGTGTTATAATCCTGTAAAAATGTAGATGTAAACAACAAAAGTAACCTGTGAAAATTTCAACTTTCAAAAGGTGGTTGCATTTTGGAGATATTTCTAAACATCCAGAGTGAAAAACATTCATGATAGAAAAATCCTAAAAGCAATACACAATCCGAGTCTCAGATTCAAATGTTGGTGCATAAAAAACATTTACATAATTAACCACATTAGTTTGAAATGTCTGTATCTCGTATTTCACCTGTAGAATGACCCTTTAAAAAAGCAAAGCATAGGCATACCTTTGGTTTTCGGGGCTGTTCAATATGTTTAATCCTGTATGAATATATAAATTTTCTCAGACTAATTTTATTTGGTTATCTGTAGATAACCAAATAAAACTAGTCTGTGAAAATTTATGATAACCAAATAAAGCTAGTCTGTGAAAATTTATAGAAACCAAATAAAACTAGTCTGAGAAAATTTATAGAAATCACCGAACATTTTGTAGCACTAATGTCCATGCAAAATACACAATCTGAAAAATGTTCCTGCATGAACAGTCCTCTGATTGAACATTTCGTTGAATCCCTTTCTCTTAAACCACAATCCTTAAAAGGGAATTGTTTCTCAAAATGTTCTTTTACGAACAACAGCTGCAGTGTTTCTTACCAAGTCAGATTTTATGATCATTAGTTTGGAGTAATGTCCAAATGTATGCCTTCCCTTCTAGTCCAAATACTCACCTGTGAGGATGTGGCAATGCTGTCGGGAGTGAGTAGGCTATTGTCGGTGCTCAAACGGTACAGAAACTCAGGGGAGACGTAAGCTGTGTAGGACTGTTCAACTGGAGCCCCAAGGCAGCCCTGCCGAGTCAAGGTTTAAGAACAAAATGAAAAAGTTTTTGTTCACAAAAAGAAAATCGGTCAGCTTCAAGGTGATATGATCCTTAAACCTGAGCTGTGCAGTAAACAAGCTGGAGCATGCAGGCCTAAATCAAATTGCGAGTAGGGTACTTAATAAAGAATTTGTTATGGTTTAAGTCGACAACACCTAAACTTCAGGTAAAAAGGGGTATTTTTATACCACCAGACTCGACTTAGTCCAACTAAAAAGTTTTGAGAACCACGCCTTGTCAAAAACTCACATCCGGTGTATCTCTGAACTCTCGGCCGATGCACACCATGAACAGGGTCAACTCTAGCTGCAGGTTGGTCCTCAGAAACTCTGGGAAGAAATGCGTATCAACGGTCACCGTTTCAAGATGAGAGACGCCAGGTCGGTACCCATCTCGAATATCTACTGTTGGATCTTCCCCATGCACTTTCTTCAAGTAAATCCTGTGGTTAAAAAAAAACAAAACTTAAATCAATGTTTCTTTTGGGTGCTAAAACTTTATTTGATATAGACACGGCATTGGCACTTTTGGCAAATCCACTGCTTTATTTGTTAAAAGATATTACAAACTGACAAATTGTGCACATTTAAAAAAAAAAATGATATTTATTTGTTCCCAAATAAACTCTGGCTTGTACTGTACCTTGGGCTGTCTTTAACATCGTCAACAATCTCCACGGTTGTTTGCAGAGTGATCTCGTGGGATATGATAGCATTAGGGACATCTACTTTGCTGCACGCAGAGCGGTCATTGTTAGGACAGGTGTACGTCTCAAACTCAAATGTGAACTCCCCTGAAAAGCAATTAAATGTTCAACAAAAAAGTAGATTTCAGTTTTGCATCAGGGATAAAAGACTAATTGTCTTTACCCTTGCACAGATTTGTTTTAAGCACTGTATATTTCAGAGTTCTGTCTAGTGGTAAGACATCTGCTCTAGCAGTATGGGATCGAATCCCACCCGGGTGATTTGCCTGCCGAATTTTTTCTCCAAGAACTCAGGAAAGTACTGAGTTCACAGTGCTTAAAACAAATTATATTGAATAATAAAGTACTCTCTATTACAATTGCATTTTTTTTCAAATAGAAGTAGTTTATCAACTGCTGTAAAAGGCTGAAGCCCTTTTCACACTATAGTTTTTCCCAGGAAATTCACAGGAACTTTTGGTCAATCTTTTCACACTACGAAAAAACTCTGCTCAGGGTTAGGGTTGAGGGAGTCAACCCCGGGGTAAAATGTTTTTCTGTGAGCAACCCTGCATATTACTTGGAAACAGTACTCCCGGAGTTACCAAATTTGGATAGTGAGAACGGTTGCTGGGGTGGCGGTGGGAATAAAAAAATCCCAGGATTTGTTTATTTCCCTGGGAAATGGCTCTGTAGTTTTACACTTTTTTTTTCAACTAAATTTGCTATGCAGTTTTTTTGCTTAAAGCCATTGGACCCTTTCGGTAAACAGTGTTGTCCAAGGCCCACACTTTATGTACCACAACTTCGATATCAAATAAAAAACCTGTGAAAATTTAGGCTCAATCGTTCATCAGAGTCGGGAGAAAACAACGGAAAACCCCACCCTTGCTTCCGCACGTTTTGCCGTGTCATGACATGTATTAAAAATAAATCCGTAGTTCTCGTTAACGAGAATTTATATTGCTTTGCTGTTTTCTCAAAAAGTAGAGCATTTCATGGACTAATATTTCAAGAGAAGTTTTTCACCATTGCCTTCTGTAAACCCTGTAAGTTATTTGTAAATCTGTGAACTTCTATTGTTTTTTCTGAACCGAAAGGGTCCAATGGCTTTAACAACTTTTTAAAACTGGGCCCTGGCGGGAGAGGGTGTACCTGTAGCATCTATTGGCATTCTGTTAACTGCAGCTGTAGTGTCCACTTCTAGAACCACCACAAATAACCAGCTCTGTGTGCAGGATTGCTCCCACTCAGTGAAGTTGCAGTACGGTGCGTAATAGGTGACGTAAAGCTCGGGGTCTGCTTCGGGTGCTGAAGGAAAACAATAATCAAGAAAAATGAGTCATTTGTCCAGCCAGGCAATTGTTTAATTAAGAGTGTATGTTTTAAAACCCAAAGTTGAAACCACCTTTGGTTCAAAACTTGTGAAAGTAGACACCAACAATTGCTAGAGAATGAAACTGAGGAAAAGGGGTTTAAAGTCTAAGTTCTTTATTGAAAGTACATCGGCACATTTTATTTCAATGCTCATTTTAGCCCCTTTGGATGTTATTTCAAAGAAGGTTTTCGTTTTAAATGAACACCAAACAATCAACCTGTGCAAGTGCAACACATTAGGAGGTCCCTAGTTGATGAAATGACAAAGGAACAATCACATCACTTTTTCTTTTTTTTCTCAGGAATTTTGAGCTAATTTATTACAATGTGCATAGTATAAAATTGCTGCAAATGAAAAAAATGATTTGTGGGGCTCTTTAAAATGTATCTTTACTTGATTTTTAAAGAATTGCAAACAGGGATGTTTTGTTTTGGTAGTTCAGTATATATCACAAATAAAAAAATAAAAATAACAAGTTTTTTGCTGAAATTTTTGTCTGGGTGGTCTATATGAAAGATAGTTCTAGAAGTGTGTGGATTGTGGTTGAAATTAGGCCATAAAGATAAAAAATACACATAAATTATACCGTCAACAGCTCTACATTGCTCGTTACCAAGTATATTTTCATGCCAACAATTAGTTTTATCTTCAAGTACGCGCTAATCCTCCAACTAGATTGGCAGAATGGAGTGGTGATAAAAACCTATATTGCACGGCTAATATCACTACCATGCGTCTTGTGTGTTCTATGTCACGCGCCAAGTTTGCTTGAAGATAAATACATTATCACACGCGCGCTCGTGGAAATACGGAAAATGTAACGCGTCTGCGTCCCATATCCAACTCGGCCTTCAGCCTCGTTGGATGTGGGACGTAGAAGCGCTATATTTTTCCGTATTCCACTCGCACTTGTGTGATAACTTATAACAGTAGTATCCACTGCCTTTAAATAATAAAACATATTACCAGTTATTGGTGCACAGGAAACGGCCGCTGCTCCCACATCGCAAAACTCCATCGGTGACAGGGGATCGAGGGTGTAGCACCAGGGTTGGGTTTGGCTGTCGGGGTTTCTGCAGAAGTTGTGATCGCCGATTCCGTTGTCTCTGTCGTTCTCCAAACTAAAGGAATGCATGTGGGGTTCCTGACTAGACCATCTCTGACAAGTCGTCCCGGACACCGTTTGGTGCACTGTGCCACGATAATCCGTCCCATTGGCATCGGTAAAACACTCGGGGTGACCTGAAAAAAACAAAATTAATTATAATAGTTGGTAGATCACCGATTGCTTGGATTTTATTCTTTCTGGAAGGCTTGCTTATTGGTTCATACCTGTAGCCTACCAATCCTAGAGAAACTGTTTACTTTTGAAATGTCAAAGTAAACCTTTAAAAAACCTTTCAAAGAACCCACCTCCCCCCACAAAAAAAAATAACCCCACAAAAAAACCTCAAAGTATAGAACTGAGTTGACATTTTCTTAAAGTTTCCCAATGTTTTGTAAATGTAGAATCTACAATATAGAAACTAAACCCACGTGTTTCCGTTTTTACTCATTTTCCTGACACTTTCTTGAAATAACGGGGTCATAAAAAAGCAACAAGATTAGCCATTTCTGTTCTTATGTAAATGAATGATCTCTAAAGGTGGGTTTTGTTCAGGTTGGTTCTAGTGTATCGGTGATAACAAAAAATTATTTTTCCATTTCAAAGTTAGTACGATCTATGTGTAACCTGGCACATTTTTCAGATCACTCACCTTCGCATACTAACAACTCAAATCGTAGAGCCATGTTGTTCTCAAAATCCGTTGGGTATATACGGATCGCATCCGTGGAAACGGGTGCATCTAAGTAATTGGTCACGATAGTATGACTGTCGTAGTTCCCGGTGAATGTCTGTAATTCATTGGTGCAAAAAGAACAAAAAAATTGCATTTAATTCAAATTAATAAGTCTTTTAATCTGAATGTAAATTGTTTTCAAATTGTTGTAAATCTGTCCATGGCAAAACAGCCGGGAATTCAATTTTGAGAAACGCAAATAACAGAGTTAAGTTGATTTTCCATAAACACAGATGGAAGTGTAAAAAGAAGCAGATATCTTAGGACATGTTATATTGACATACATACTCAGTTATGCCTTTGAAACTTTGGAAGGGAAACCATTGT
Organism: Asterias amurensis; assembly: GCF_032118995.1. Classification (NCBI taxonomy): domain Eukaryota; kingdom Metazoa; phylum Echinodermata; class Asteroidea; order Forcipulatida; family Asteriidae; genus Asterias; species Asterias amurensis. Next base: position 5,824,137 of record NC_092650.1, on the reverse strand, counting down.
TTGAAACAAAGTTTAAATTATATTCATTTTGGTATACACCGATGTAATTGGCACTGTATATTCAGTACTTTCCCAAGTTCTGTGAAAAAAATATCTCGCAGGCATATTACTCGGGGTATCACACCAACTAGACCACCAAGATTAGCTTTAATCCGGCAGACAAGGTGTCTAGTTTCCTTTTCGGTTAATTTTACATCCATCTCGGGTATGCCTTTGAAACGGATAAATTAGTTTAAAACAAAGTATAATTTCCATTCATTTTACAATTAAACTGGTTATTTTTACAATTTATAGTTATTGTTTATATAGATTTTGATGTTTTATCTTGTAAGTTGTCATGCAGTTTGGACCTTCCGGTCACAATGTGACTAAAACATACCAGTTAATCAAGATTCTGCTATTTCAAAATTTAAGAAATTCTGGGTATAGTTTAGTCATCATTTTTTTTACTTGCTCTTGTCATATCTTAAAATTTTACATTCATTTGTTGTTGTTGTTGTTGTTGTTAACTTACATGTGTAGCTCCTGCAGAATTCAGAACAGGGTTAAAAGTGCCAACGCCAACTTGGTAGCCGACATAAAACTCTCTAACCCACATGTTGATGTCCTCGTTTCCAAACCCTTGGGTCATGACTCCGGACACCCACAGGTTATCAGATGGGAGGTCGACCTAAATATAAGTATAGGTGAGAAGTAAAAGAAACAAATATTCATTTAGATTTGAGGTTAATTTAATGAAATACTTTATAATGCTACTAATAAATTCAAATATTAATTTTGGTTTGTTTTACCCATAAACATAAGCTTATGTGTGTTAGCACTGTATACTCGGTACTTTCCCGAGCTCTGTGGAAAAAAACCAAAAATTAATATTCTTTATCCCATCTGTTAAATAAATTTGAAGTTTTCAAAACAAAATCAAAAGAGTGTCTTTTAAAAAGACACGAAAAAACAAAAGGACAAATCAGACAACGTGCCGACAAATATAGTTACAAAAGCACAAATTGACTGAAGGGGGCAAAGCAAAGCATTAAGAACATAATAATGACCACGACAAGACTGCAGGTATAAGAACCCAGTGCACTTGTTTGTCTCAGTGTTCCTGGTTTGATTGGCAGCATATTGTACCACATGACCTCATAAACTATTAAATGCTGCAATGTAAAACGGAGTATGTATCATACATATAGTCCCACATACCTTGCAGGAAAATACTGTATGTTAAAGTGCCTTGATTGCACTGAGTGACGGATATACTAGTGCTATATAAGAAACCACAAAAAATATAAAACAAATAGTATATATTATGATACCAAATACAAGTTACCTGAATCCACTGGTCAACTGTTGAACCAGCCATCCACATTCCAGCGCTGATGGTCTCAACTGCTTTGGCGTTCAATCTACCTTTATCGGGGCTGTACTCCAGACTATTACCTTCCAACCAATAGGAAGATGCCGTTATTAAACCATCGCCGATGATGTTACTGTCTTCAACACCAAGAGGTTTGTCGCATCCTGTAGTTGGGAAAAGAAAGTGAATCAAAAACAAATTTAAGTTATTAAAATTAATTATTTTTTTAATTATTTAAATTTAAAAAATTAACAGAATCAAAACATTTTTACGGTCATTTAAATTGTGAAGAAGAGCCCAATCTCCTCGTTTTATTTTGTATTTTTTTCAAGGCAGGACACTAAACATGTTTTTGTAAAATCCTTGCTTTTTTTGTTTTGAAACCTCCATAAAAAATACAATGTTTTTGATCTGTCAAAAAGGTTTATGCACATGCAGAGACAAAAAGGTGAATAAAGATGGGAGAAACAGCTTTACCCACTCTCTTTATATTTTGTTTTTAAATGCAGCCTTATTCAATCAGTTCTTTATGAGCTGATGTAGAAAAATTCATTATATTTTTGTTTCATTATTCTTAAAACCTCAATAACTTTCTAATGCTTCCAAGGCCTTAAATTTGCATACTTCAATTTAAGACTTTTTACGGATCTGCAAAACCCTGAAAGAAATAACTTTGTATAGTACTACTATCTTTGAAGGAGAAAATAAAAGTCAGTTGTTGCAAAGTGTTCACAAACAAGAAACTTTTAGAACAATCTCACTGATTTCCAACGGCCTTAAAATTGGAATTTGATTTATATAGGATGGAATTAACAGTAAAACCTAGAATATTGACCTGAATCGACAGAAACCACTTCTGGGTCAGTTGACCCGGAAACTGGTCAAATTGACCTGGAAACTGGTAGTAAAAAAAGACGAAGAATTTTGACAAGGATTCTGCATCAGTTTGACCCATTTTTGGGTCGTATCCAACACAGATTCCGGGTCATATTGACCCACAAACGGGTGAGGCACCACACGATCCAGGTCAAGATCCGGGTCACTTCTGACCCAGAATTATTTATAGTTACTCACCACTGCTGGGGGTTCTCTTGACGTGGCTGATCTCACTTATAACACTATCAGCTGGATCATACACCAGAGTATTGATCTTGTAGACAGAGATCAGCTCACCGTTTGTGTTGTCCGTTACGGTGCGGAAGGCAATCTGCACCTCGGCTCTGGACCTACCATTTTAGGGGGAAAAGAAATAACAGGAATTGTTTCATACAAGGATTTTTTAATACTCTTTAAGAAAAAAAAGAAAAAAAAGACCCAAACCCTTTAAGGGAAGACATTTTGGTTCAGAGATGGATTAGGCTGAGATATTCTTAGGTGTTGACACAGAGGTGAGAGTTATTGCCAACAACAAATTTGATGGGTTGAACAAACACAAAATTTACTAGAGCGAAACTATGAACCAACAACCCCCAGATTAAGTATCCAAATCCTTTGTAAGCTTGGGCGGTCCCTTCGGTTACCCGGTTCTACCCGGTTCCAAGTTGAAAACCGGACTTGCGGTTCCACTCTTCTGTGGAACCGGGTACCCGCTTTTGTCGGTTCCGATTTTAAAAGACCGGGTCCCAATTATAAAAGGCTCTGTGGAGCCGATCCTGCGACGAACCGGCTCTAGAAAATGAGGCTTGATGTTGAAAGCGGTGACCGCAGATACAGTGTGCAAAGGCTTCAAGCCGACATGAGTATCAACTATCACATGTGGCTGCATACACAGTGCACACACATAGGCATCTTCTACAACCACCACATGTATGCATGTACATGTCATGCATATACATGTGCATGTATAGACAGCACGTTGTGATTGGCTGCCGATATATCCATCTTCATAAAAGCTAGCCCCGTGCACAAAACACACAGTGCTGTAGGTATGTATGTACAGGCATGTACAGGCATAGTACACTTGTATGTACAGAGACGACACACTGCATGCACTACGACTGTACTGCACTACGGATGTACTACACTACGGACATATGCTACACAACGATCATACTGCCGGCTAAATCAAAGACTTGTTTAAATCATAGAGTAAGGACAGAGCAGGGAAAATAGGTGCTCGGTGGCACGATGTCTGATCATTGGGGTGGGTATTCTGGTATTTTCGTTAAAAATAGATCGGCTCCAATTGTGTGTGTGTGAGCTCGGAACCGATGTCTGATTAACTTGGTTATTTTCAGTTCAAATAGATCGGCTCATTTGTGTGTGTGTGTGAGCTCTGGACGGGCGGCTTATGTTTTTTATTGAATTGGAACCGGGTATGTCTCAGAACCGAGCTTTTTTTCGGAACCGGAACCGAGCCCCAAATTTCTGGAACCGCCCAAGCTTAATCCTTTGAAGCTTTCATTGAATTTAAAATATTGAAGAAAGGATAACTACTGTACTGACTTACCTGTCAAACCCATATTCCTCATCGTCATTTAGATACACAGCCTCGACAATAGCGAACTCAAAGATTGGCTGTAACCGCTCAGTAGAACTAACTAGAAATCTGCATAATTAATATTCAGAAACAAAGTGGACCAAGAAAAAAACTTGATGAGCCAGTAAAACAAATAAATGTAAAAGCCTTTTCTCAGCAAACCTTTGGATATGAGCTTTTACTCTTTTAAAAGGCACTGGACACTATTGGTAATTACTCAAAATAATTGTTAGCATAAAAACTTACTAGGTAGTAAGCAATTAAAAGCACTTGATAAAATAAATAACTGAGAGAAACGACTCCCTCTAAAGTAACAGTTTTCTAGAAGCAAGTGATTTCTCTGTGAAATATTTGAATGGAATACGAGACCTCAGCTGAAATGTTTAGTCAGTCGTGTTATTACACCATGCTTTTTTAGCAATACAAAATTATTAAGCCAATAAGTATTTTTCTGTTTTTGAGTCTGGTCTTGGAAAAATATTTCTGGTCAAGTAAACATTATGAGATACAAATTCTGTGGTCTTTAGAATTTCCCCCCAAATCCAACACCAATATGGCAACGTTATACAAAAACTTTCAACTTTTAAATTCTGTATAAAGAGAATCTGGCAAGTATTGTTGAGATTAGTGAGCATATTTCTCACAATTAAAAAAAACCCCAGGCATTTTAGAAAAGCACTGTACAAAATAGGACTAGAAACAGAAATACGGGGGGGGGGGGGGGGGGGGGGGGGGGGTTACGAGAACAAAAATGTTTAAGTACTCTCTTAAAGTCAGTGGACACTATTGGTAATTGTCAAAGACCAGTCTTTTCACTTGGTGTATCTCATCATATACATAGAATAACCTGTGAAAATTTGAGCTCAATCGGTCATCGAAGTTGCAAGATAATAATGAAAGAAAAAAACACCCTTGTCACACAAAGTTGTGTGCGTTTAGACGGTTGATTTCGAGACCTCAAGATCTAAATCTGAGGTATCGAAATCAAATTCCAGGAAAATTACTTCTTTCTCGAAAACTATTGCACTTCAGAGGGAGCCGTTTCTCACTATGTTTTATACTATCAACCTTTCCCCATTACTCGTAATCAAGAAAGGTTTTATGATGATAATTATTTTGAGTTGTTACCGATAGTGTCCACTGCCTTTATTGTAAAAGAGTGAAAATGTCAATCTCGTTTGAGTCGTCAGTTTCGCTCTTTTCAGAGTGAAAGTCATGGTATCGCTCCTTTTTAGTGAAATTGGAACAAACTTCACTCTAAAATGAGTTGAAAGTACCCAAACTGCACTCTACAAAGAGTTGTCCGCCATATGGCTCTTTGCAAGAGTGGTATGGCGGACAAAACATTGTTTTTCACTTTTTACATTAAGAGAGCAGGAAAACAAAAACTCTACCGTGAAAGTGCGACTCTGAGCAACCTCCAGTACAGTATAGCAAAGCTCTGAACGTAGGCTGGTTCCGGATTGGTTCCACTTCCCTGCGGCCGTACGTTGGTCATGTACAGTGTCGCATTGAACTGAATGGCATCAGCAGTCACCTCTTTCTCCCAGACTGTTTCTTCGTCGCTGTCTTTACAGTTGAACAGGGTATCCATTGAACCTGTAGATTGAGAGAGTTCGTTAGAAATTAGACAAGAAGGTTTTCATTTCATTTCATATATTAATTTCACAGATCAAAAAGTACAAAAATAAGAACGGTAAAGAAAACAAAAACATGTAGGCCTACATACAACTATAGGAGAGAGAAGGGAAAAAAAGTAGCACTCCTGATGGATTTTTAAAAAGTAAACTAAATTACTATCGAGTTAATCTCCCGATGCCGATGAAGTTATGAACAGACAATATAAAAGGACATTATTAAAACACGGCTTACAGCATAAAAATAATAGAACTATACATGCAACGAAAACTATACAAGCACAAAATTAATGGGCATTAAAAAAATTCAAATTTGGTAAAAAAGAGATTCGGGTTATTTACAATGTAAAAAGCACTATGAATAATTGAGTTTAAAACAAGCAAGGTTTTCGGTTTATCCAGATATATAATTTGTCAACTATTACCTTAGAATTTGCACTACCATAACAAACAAACAAAAATTGACAACTTTCAATCCAACAGCTCACAGAGATAAATTAGTTGTATACTATTACTAGTCCGGCATGATACTTGTCTTTGTAAAAAAATTAAATTTTTAGCAAGAATAGGGGCCTAACCCACAAGTTGTTCTTTCCCAGGGCAACAAAAATACATCAGAAATCACACTCAAGTGTAGAAAGAATATCATGTCTGACCATTAATAGTTAATCATCCAGTAGAATAGTTCTCGAAAGTCAAGATAACATAATTTTGAAAACTGTTTATTTGAATTGTCATATTTATGCAAAGTATGAAAATACAATACATGTGTACAATTTTGTTTTATTTTACTCTCAAACATAACCATCAGATTAAAATGACAATTTCACCAGTTGTGGGTCAATGTATTTACTGAAAACTCAAGGATAAATAATGTAGTTTTCTTCGATAGCCATTTTGAGTTAAGGTGGACATTATATAATTGTGCACTGTTTGGTTTTAGTAACTGACCATGCTGTATACACCTAAAACAAAATGTGTGGTGTTCGTCATATCTGTAAAAAGGCTAATGACGCAGGTACGTTCCCTAATAACTTACCCATGAAAGTGATGTGATCCTCTCGTATTCTCATGTCGCCTTGTTGAATGATTTCAGACCCTGTCTCGTAGTAGGAGAACAATGATTTGGTTCCTGGATAGTTGGGGGTGTAGGAATCTTTGTAGAAACCTGTACTCGACTATTAATTAGAGAACAAAATAACACAGAAAATATGCAGAAGTTACAGGCAAAAATTTTACTTAAATTTTAGGTTCATTTACTTCAGACATGATTTTGTCTTTAACTTTAGCTTTTGGAACCTCTGCGGAGTTTTCCTGGTGGACAAAATACAGCTGTGTATGAAGAAACGGTAGAGTAAATCAAACATTAGTTGGTCAATTGGCGTACAAAACCAGGACCAGGGTAAACCGTATTACCAAAATAAAAACCAAACCCAGCCTTGTTTTCAACATTTAGTGGGCCTGGGGTGGATTTCACAAACAGTTAGGACTAGTCTTATCTCGAGTTAGGACAAGTTACTCGTCCTAACTTAGGACTATCCATGCAATTTGTATATCTCCTAGCTAGGACTAGTCCTAAGTTAGGACTAGTCCTAACTCTTTGTGAAATCGACCCCTGAACCTTGTAAATCCAGCTTAAAAATGTATGGGCTGGTATAATATAAGTGATTGATATATACAAATATTATAAATTTTGTCCAGGAAGAATTTTGAAAATTTTTGAAGTTACAAATTTTAAATGGTTTTGTTGGAGAGTGTTTCACAAGATAAACTAGCACTTATTTCTACATAAAATAAGGAAAGGTGGAGTACAGTGGCCACTGCAGAATGTGACACAGGGGGTCTAAACTCTGGAAAACCTTCCGTATCTTGCCACCAGTTTTTTCATGGTTATGAAATAAATTCATTTCTAGTTTACTCAAAATGAGATGCTCCTTTTGGTAAATTTGAGAGTGAAAAAGTTGTGGCATAATTTGGAAATATTTCAATAACTCACATCAAATGGCAGAGTGGTAAAGACATTTGAACAGGTTCCTGTATTCTCGGCCACCAAGCTGCCTCCATTTTCCTGAATGACTGGTCGATTAGATTTATTGTTGTGTTGGAAGGGCTGGAAGTCGAGGATCCAGACTTCATCTTGTCCGATGGTGTCTTCTAATGCTACATCCAGCTGTACTTGACCTGTGTATTTGATTTTAAATCAAAATATTGTGATTGGTTTCCCCCTGAAAAGGTCTTTCATGATTATGATTCATCACCATGAACAATAAGTGAAATTTAACAAAATGAATAACAAAAAGAGCAAAGACCAAACTAAGAAAGACACTTCAGCCATTCGAGTTAATCAGTAACTGTTTCAAATAATTGTTTTCTTACAGAATTTTTTATTATTATGAGCTATCAATTGTTTGCTTGTTTGTTTGATGATCTTCCCATTCCATCGAGTACCAAAATGAAATGGAGACAAATGAAAAACAAACAAAACACCTCACTGGACCAAATGAGGAGAAATATGTATATGTTTTAGCAAGAAACATATTGAACAAAGCCAATCGAAACAAAGTGTTTTTGGGGTGAAGTACCAGTACATTAACCATTTCATAAAAAAAAACTTCAAAAAGAGATGACATTGTTACAACACATGTAAAAAACAACAATTTGCTAAATTTATTTACAGGAACAATGGAATGTTTTTTACAACAGACTTTAAAAATTAGTCTACACAAAACTTTGTTCATAACTCTAACAAAATTTGCTAACATTATTCGTATCCGAGTGCAACGCATGTAATTGTAAGGCCTACAACTTTAGGGCGTGGCTGGAACCACGCACGTGGCCAGAAATTTTTTTTTTTTAAAGTGATGTGCCACGGCCATGGCCCACCCAAATTTGTGTAAGAAAGTGGTATTTTAGCCCACAATTAAAACATTTTTTTTTACCGTCTACGATGTCAAACACGTCGACCGTGGCTTTTCCCATCTTCTCAAAGAGGTCGTCTCTTCCATGGTCCATGTTGTCACCAAACGCTGCCCGGGCTCCCGGCGTCGCCAAACCCAGAACCACCAGGCAGCAGCATAGCGAAGTCACCAACATTCTCGTAGTTCGGCGGTGGACCTTTTTCGGAAGTTAACAGAACTCTTGAGCTAGAAATTACAAGCTCTTGCTGTTTCTAATTCAGCCTATTGGAAGTCAGTCGCGTATATACTCATGTAGACTATGCAATTGAATCGTGATTAAAACTGGACGAATCTTCGAGCAACAGACGGCTTCAGGAAAACCACACAGCTTGGCAGCGGCGGCCAAATGGAATTGTAACTTTTCACACGTGCTTTGGTTTTATATGCACATTGAAATTGGTCACTCTATTTTTTTAATAGGGGTGCTCAAATACCTTCAAACGTTAGTTTCACGTTATACTGAGAGTTTGAAGTGTTAAACTTAAAGAAGAGAAGATTACAGCCAAACTGAAGACCTATGTGGTAATTTGTATAATTGTATTAAGGAATTAAAAAAAAACGAGAATACACAATTAATACACGATACAAAGGCCACCCCGTGTTGAAATGGAATCACCTGAAGAGTGCGCTTTTATTTGACGATTGCATGGCGTACACAACACAGAAGAATTGTATCTGTGGTGCGGTGAAAGCGAAATCTGCATAACTTTTATCTTTGTCATGGAGTAGATCGATTGTAATCGCTCTGATCACGTGTTCCTCGTTGACAGTTGAATTCCAATGTCAGCTGGATTTTTTTAATACATTTTCTGAACACTTATTTTTGGAAGTCCTTTGCTCAAAGACCTGACAATGACGCTTATCCTATATATATGAATAGTGCTATAAAAATATTAGTACAAGTTACGTACGTGTGGGGTCATACATTGTTTGAAAATGTATGCCTAAAATTCGAGCTAAATTATTACATTTTTGCGAACTTTTGCGTGACCTTTTTGAAATAATTTTGTTTTCATTGGGGGGGGGGGGGGGGGGGTTGTCCAGAAGGAGTTGGTAGACAAACTTGATCCTATTGCGCTTATTTTTATGTGCAAACAAAATTCTGAAATCAGTGATTGTCTATGGGGGACTTTGTTTTGCCTAATTTTTAGCTTAACATAAAGTTGTTAAGCAGAAAATTCGGCTTAGCAAATTTCTTGGCTAAACAAGGAAACGACCGGAGTACTCGCAGCAATGGCATGGAGGTAGAAATGGCAATGGTAACTGTGTGGTATTCAGGGCTCAATTTCTCAAAGATGTTTAGTAGAAAATACTACTTGACAAATTTCTTGTCTAAGCAAAAATTGAGTGGGGCAGCAGTCACAACGATGTAATTTTTAGTGTATTTTTTTGCAAATTGTTGTGCAGTAACAGGCAATATCCATCAAATGAAAATTTTGTTGGTAATCCTTTTTTTATCAAGGAAGAAAATTCAAATTTCATGCTAAGCAAATTTTAGTGTTTATAGCAGCTCTATGAAATTGGGCCCAGGGCCGAGGGTGGGTTTTCGGTGCAGGGCAGTATGCGCTTTTGCAAGCTTTTGTTACAACAATCAACCTTGCTTTTGGGCTCGTTTAATAGATCATTTGGTAAATTTACAAATATTTTGTTATACAAAAACATCGTCCTGATCCATCTCTCTTCTTCATTGTCTGATTCTGAAGAATTGCCACAAGTAACCCCCTCCAATCTTGGTTACAATCCCCGCCCCTCGATCGATTGCCCGTAAAACGCAACCCTAGTGTTATGATAGCAGAAAGCCTGTGTGTTGGTGGGAGGGGTTAAGGCACCATACTATACTAGTACTAGACCAAAGAATAACCAACAATGGCGGAAGGCGGAGAACCCGTTGTCGATGTACCGGCAGAAGAAGAAGCAGTGGAGGAAAAGCCCGCCGAAGAACCGGGGTCAGCGGAGGAAGATTCTGCGGCAACTCCAAGCTCTAAAGTCAAAGATCTGATAGACGAAAAGAACATGAACGTGAAGAATTTAGCGTGTGCAAGGTGTCAAAGCATCGTACTTCGGCCGGGCCTTGCAAAAGCTACACAAAAAAAGGTTCGTTTTGTGCACTATGATGAGCACCTTAACCAGTTGCGATATGAAAAATAAGTGACTATAAAATTATTTGGAAATATGCAATAAAAGAATGGGAAAACTTTCCGTATCCTGCCACCACCTTTTCACGTATTTTTACAAAAATGAATATCTCATTTGAGTAAATTAAATACTACTCCTTTATATATCAAATGAAAAAGTGGTGTTAGTGGCCATACAGATGAGATAAACTTAGTTAGAAAAAAAAATCTGAATAATTAAAAATGCTATTTATTTCACTCTTTGGCAATTTTTTTGACTTTATTTCCCTCTAAAGAAATCTTTTGTTTGAAGCAACAATTTTCTAGATTGAAAATATATAACTATCCATTTATTTACAGTACAGTATAGGGCGGATTCTCTTGTCCAAGACAAGGGAAATGAGATTTTACTCTTTGACTTTGAGTGTCACGCCTAGTTTAGTAGGTGTCCCAATCAGTTGAAGGTACTGCTTGTATAATGTATTTGTAAAGTATTGCTGTTAATGCTGGTGGGATATCGCTTTGGCAATCATAACATGTGCCAAAAACAAACGTGAATCTACGATTATAAATATTGGATAGTGTATCTTGGAGTTTTTAGTAATTAAACTGTTCTCAATCTTCTTTGCAGTTTTTCCTCCCGCATATGAAAGTGAAGACTGCGAATCAAGAGCCAAACGATGGTGAGGAACTAGACGACTTCTGGCTGATAGAGGGCATGTACACATTTGAGAACGTTGGCTTCACAAACACAGTCAAAAGCATCAAGTATCTTATATGTGCTGACTGTGAGGTTGGACCTATAGGCTACCATGATCTAGAAACAAAGGAGAACTTCTACGTAGCTGTCGAGCGAGTTGTTTACACATGAGGACCGTTCGCAGATATTAACGATTGTGCTGTTTTTGTTTAGGGCATTCCTGTGTTTTTAAAACTTAAGTGACAAGACAGAGTGAGCTTGGCGACTTGATTATCCGGTCTTATGATACTCTAGGAATATCTAGTGTGATGCCGAAAAGTTTTGTCATTGGAGCTTCAAACTGATAAAACTGCCACAGAGCACTGGCCTCAACTGTGTTTGATTTGGAATGGTATATTTATAAATGTTTTATAGTTGTTGTTAGTGTGTCGTACATTGTGTATTGGAAATGCTGTATTTTGCAAGTTTGTGCGCTGGCTGGGTGAGCCCACAATTAATCACTGACAACTATATTCTTATTCTTAATGACACTTGATACTCAGCTACGTTTCATACAAATGAAAACAGGAATAGAATCATATGGTCTGAGTCAGTGCAAACTCTGTCAACAGTTTGTCACAAGAGGGCTCAATTTGAAGCCATGATGTCACGTGTTAGATTTTCAAATATTATTATAAACCACAACAAAAATGGACTGGGTACATGATATGGGGTTGAGGATTGGAGTTGGGGATTTAGTGCTAGATTTTCAAATTTCAACGAATACAGATATTTCCAATGTTCTGTAATTTTTGGGGCATGGCATGGCATGGCATAGAATAAAATAAAATGCATGTTTACTGTGAATGACTTGCAAATAATCAATTCATGTATTATCCATTAATGCCAATGGTTACCGTAGTGATAATTAATGTCGCTAAAAAACAAATATTTGTAGCATGGTATTAGTAAAAATCATATGAATTTTTAATTTTATGCAAAAAATATGAGGAATCTTGAACTTGAGGTCGAACGAAGAAAAAACAACTGCTTTTGGAACTTGTACTCAAAGAGTGCTTGGGACTTAGGCACCAGTACTCGTACTGGAGTACTTATCCGCCACCTTTGTACTTGATAGTACCTGTACTCGTATTCGGAGAGCCAAGTACTTGGACTCTGCTTTTGGAACTTGTACTCAAAGAGTGCTTGGGACTTATGCACCAGTACCGGTATTGTATTCAAGTACTACTTGGTCACCTTTGTACTAGATGGTACTTGTACTTATTGTACTTAAAGTGCCAAATATTTCTAGTCTGCTGTTGGAATTGGTACTCAAAGATTACTTGGGACTTGGACACCTTACCTCTCAAGTACTTCATTTGTACTTCATTTGTACTCGGCCACCTTTGTACTGGGTGGTACTTGTACTTGTACTTGGAGTGCCTAATAGTTCTACATTGCTGTTGGAATTGGTACTTGGGAGAGCAGTGCTCATACCATAGAGTTATATTATAAGAACTAGAGGGCGCACTGGTGATGCCTCTTGCACAAACGTGACGGGACCGCAAGGAGACACGGGCGCGCCATTCTGTACGCGCTCTGAATATGAAGTACATGTTGGAGTTTGTGTTTATTGAACGCTACGCGAAGCTGTTTTGTCAACTTACAAAATGGCCGCACAAAACACACGCTGTGCACTGCCTGTTTTGTCAACTTACAAAATGGCCGCCTGCGCGCATACCGGGTCGCGTATTTAGGCCAGTGCGCCCTCTAGTTCTTGTATATAACTCTGGGCCACCTTTGTAGGCCCTACTTAGTGGTACTTGGTGCTGGGCCAAAATTTACCCGACTACAACACTGCAGTTGTTTAAAAATGAAATATATCTTGGTTGTTAAAATGCACATTCCATCAATGGTTTTTTGTTGGTGTAATTCGCTGTCGTTATTGTAGATCACAAGGTGACTCATAGTCTGCTAATTTACAGCACAGAGTTGTGACATTTGATTTTCATGTGTATCTATTATAAAATAATAAGAGCATCGAAAACTTTGCAGATTTATTCGTATGTCAATGTCAATAAAATAAAACTGAGAGAAAATTTCAATATTGTCGTTTGGTTTCATTTGTTTCTGATAGGAGGTATAAATATTTTTAAACAACCCTGACATGTCATAATTTCATTTAATTTCTTCTGGTTCGATACCAACTACTCTCAGAAAAGCAAACCTAATCACTGTTCTAGCCAAAACCCCAAAACTTAACTCAGTTTTAGATGTGGGAGGAAAACCCCAGAGGATTATTCCAGGGAAAACCCACACAGTCATAGGGACTGACAACCCAATCCACATTCATGTAGTGCCCCCAGTATGACTTAAACCTGACCAGCCGTGTCAGCATTGGTCGACGCTGCCTGCAGCAGACATAATGTTCTTCTTTTTTGGCGGTTCTGAACGTGCATGCGCACTACTGTGAAAAAGGACTGTCTAAAAGTCTCCCAAACTGCTTTATATTCAATACATGTATAATTTCTTCCCCTTTTGACACTTCTCAACTAGTCTTTTGGATTTTTAACGACAACTCTTGAAAAAACCCAAAACGGTAAACCGTCCCGAATTTGTTGACGGTCATATGAGGACAAACAAACAGGTTTCTGTTGTCCTAATCATACAGTTCTTCAGAAAAGAATCAACTTTTAAAGGGAAGGTACGCGTTTAGTAATTGTCAAAGACCAGTCTTCTCACTTGATGTAACCATACATAAGCATAAAATAACAAGCCTGTGAAAATTTGAGCTAAATTAGCCATCGAAGTTGGGAGAAAATGATAAGAGAAAAACACCCTTGTTGGACGAAATTGTGTGCTTTCAAATAGGAATAAAAGACTTCTAGCTAGAAGTCTTTTATTATTGTAGTGAAAAATTACCTCTTCCTCAAAATCTACGCTACTTCAGAGGGAGCCGTTTCTCACAATGTTTTATACTATCAACAGCTCTCCATTGCTTGTCACCAAGTCAGTTTTTAAGTTAATATTTGTTTTGAGTTATTACCAAACGTGTACCTTCCCTTTAAGTTTACACTCCAAGAAAGCATGGACTTGTACACTTTTATTAAATGATATGGGAACATTTTGTAACACAATACACATAGTGCACAGATTTACATTAAACTTATACAGTTTGAAGATAATGATAGTTGAAAGCTTACCTAAAAATAATACTTGTTGAGGTGCTATAGTTTTTGAAAAATTAGTAAAACAAGTCGCGACAATAAGTTTTACATGCTCAAATTATTTTTGTGACATTGTTCTACTAATTTCTTGTATTCAGTACATTTATTTCAATGCTGTCATACAAAACAATAATACAATAGCGTACATTTATGTCAAAATTAAGACAAGCAATATAGTATGAGGTATGATTAGGTACACAATACTTCAAAAAATAAACAAGTAGTAATTTAAAGACATTTTAATTTCTCACAAACTACAGCACCTTAGCAAGTTATACTTTAAAGGAAGCTTTCTACCATCATTATCTTCAGACTGTGCATGTCTATTAATGTAAATATGTGGACATTGTGTTTTGTGTTACAAAAAGTACCCAGACCCTTTGTTAGAGTACCTGTTACAAAGTAGGAAGGAAACATGACCAGAGACATCGCGCTTTAAAACTCACAGTACTTTTTATTTAAGTTGACTTTGTTAAAAGTTATTTTCCATGATACAAGTAGGTAATTTTGATGCCTATTATTACAACCGATGTTACTGTGAAGTCAACCGTAACCCCTTTGGACAAGTTTCTTAACTCTTTAGAAAATATTGCATGGTCAGTAATAATTTTTTTTAAAACAAGGTTGTAATTTCGGAGGGAATGTAAACCATTTTTAGGGTTGAACAAAGAATTGACTAGATTGGGATTTGAACCACGACCTTCGTATTAACGTATCGGAGCTCTACCAACTAAGCTATCTAGCCCTTTATTGGCGGTGTCCCTATTTTGTCAATATCTTTGTTCGACGGTGCCAGTCAGAAATGTAAACCAAATAGACAAGCTATTATTTTTAAGTAATAAAATCCCCCAAATTGTTATCAATTGTTTTATCAAAAGCTATAGACTACTGCTTTCAGCAGTGTCTAAATTTGCTAAAAATAGGTCATTACTGTAGCAGGTAGTAGAACTAGCAAATTGCTTTTTAAAGTTTGTTTTCAGGATCATTTGAGCTACTAGTGCTTTTCACAGGCATTGTTGCTCTAAAATGAACAAAATAAGTACTTTTAGTAAAAAATAAGAATAACTTGCATGCCTGCAAGAATGGTTTATATTCTTATTGCAAGCACATACAAGCTTACATCACAGTGGACCAAAATGATAACTTCACATGAACAAACATTTATATATATATATGTATAAAATATAAATATTAATAAATACTGAATACAAAAATTTAAAGCACTATTAAAATGAGGAAAAAATGAGATAGCTTTTGCTTTATCATGCTGGGTCGGGCCTAATTTAAAGGCTCTGCTTTCTGTAGGCAAAATATCGGCGCTATAGAAGCAGGGAACTCCATGTTAACGTCAAGCGTATGTCACAGGTAAGCAGGGGAATTTTTGTTTGTGCGTGTGCGTACTCCATGTAATAAGTCATTTGCCGCTTATACAGCTTGAGCAGAGATTTAGCGTTTGCAATGTAAGCAAAGAATTGTGATCGCAAGCGCATAATTTCGGTGGTTAGCAGAGCCATGAAATTGGGCCCAATATCTTATACCACTAGACCACCGTGCTTCCTGTCTAATGGTATGACATATGCTAGCATGGCAAAGTTCGTGGGTTTGAATCCCATCTGAGTGACATGCCTGTGGACTTTTCATTCATTTCACAGAACCTCGGGCAATCGAGAATACAAATATAAATAAAGGAACCAGATAAACAGATACATTAATACAAAAACATGGTGAATACTTAAACAAAAACAAGGTGGATGCTTAAACAAGATAACTTACTTAGTCAATAGTTTAGGAAATAACGTGAATATAAAAAAAAATTATATCCATTAAGTCAGTTGTGGCACTCAGCTCTTTAAAGACACCGGACACTATTGGTAATTGTTAAAGACCAATCCTCTCACTTGGTGCATCTCAACAAATGCATAAAATAACAAACCTGCGAAAAATTTGAGCTCAATTGGCCATCGAAGTTGCGAGATAACAATGAAAGAATAAAACACCTTTGTCACACGAAGTCGTGTGCTTTCAGATGCTTGACTTCGGTTCTGAGGTCTCGAAATCAATAGGCCTACATGTACGTCAAGGTGTCAAAGATTATCAACTTATGAAAAATTTGTTTGCGGCATTCAAACATAAAAGAATACAATCTGGAAGTAAAGAATGTGTTAAAAAATGTGTATTTCATGATATTCCATGGCAACAATAAAGTTAACAAACAACATTTTCTGATAGTAATTTCTCATTTCACATGCTGTTTATGGTCTAGTCTAGCCCCTATTGTGGTCCATACCTGTACGTACTCCTACAACAAATTATGTTAGTCATTGTGGCATTCTTATTTTTTCTGTCATACAGAACAATTTCACCACGAAATAAGAAAAATATGGTTGCCAGTAATTTTCTAGGCAGCCACAACAAAGTTCTGCTAGAGTTTATAAGTTAAATTTTTTTTGAGGAATGAAAGAACATATGCTTGGAAAATTTGTTCAACTGACCATCAACCAATGCACAATGTCAATGCAAAAGAAGAACCACATTTTACAAAACATTCCAGTATTTATGTCAGTTCAGCCCCTCGTCAATACCCTTAGTAGTTTTTACCAAAGGTTTAACAGCTAAGTAAGACAATTTCACACACAAATTTTCTAAAACCAGAGTAACATCAGTAAAGCCCTTGCTTGCCCGCTTTCAGAGGTTTGACTATTCAAGAGTGACTCATACAAGTCTAATAGGCACAGTGTTTGATATGTACATTGTGGTTGAGGTGATTATTTTTACCAACAATCCCGGCTCTACCTTGTTGGGCCCGACCCCCGTTCAATGGTGGCTCTTGTTGCGCAGTCTGTGCTCCAGCTTGGGTCAAGTTCACGCAAGGATCAATGGTAACGTGTGGTTGTTTAGTGACCTATGTAGGGCATGCGCACATAAGTTGTACGTGTAGTGCGAACGACTGTAGTCTTGTCATCAACATGACTTTCGACTTAACACATGTAATTATTTTGTCCACTCTGCGCTGGCTATGAAAACGGCTACTGGTAACCAGCGATGCGAACATGCCCGCCCGGAATTAGCTTGGTTCCAAACAGTCGACTAGCGTAGTAAACTATCGTCGCCTAGATAGAGTTCGAGCAAACTTAGTCAAACTTTGGTCAACGATAGTCCTTGCACGAACTTGACCCAAGGCCTGGGGAACGGGGGAGGGTATGCTTAGTTTTCAAATGGCCCAAACATTTTGGCCAGGATTGTTGTGTTCTATGTACATGTTCACAACATTACGGTTACAAATCACAATGGTCACAATACAGAACATGTTTTACTAGCACATTTTACACAAGGTGGGTCTAACCTATATGCAAGAAAACTAAATATGTAAATTGGCAGAATCTGGAACACTGGGTCCCAATTTCACAGAGCTACCTAAACTTTACCTGCAGCAACATTCACTAGAATGGGACTTTTTGGCACTCTGGCCACAAAGGAAACCAAAATTCCGGACACGGCCAAACTGTTTGTTTCCCCACAAAAGACTCAAGCCCAATATTTTCTTTATCCGATTGAATTTTATAAGGTAAACAGAAATGTAAGGAATTTCTTACATTCAAATTTGACATAATTTGTAACGAGGCAGTGTGCTGAAACAGCGACTTTGGCTACAGCTACAGCTAGCTCAGCGAGTGTTGAAGAATAGAAAGACGCATGCGACTAAGCCGTATCTGTAGTAGAAGTCGCTATTTTAGACACGGTCTGAGACTGGAAGGTTAAACAGTCTGGTTCCCCCATTATACTTTGAGAATCGGTACTCATAACTTCTTTATGTATACAGAGCATCTGACATCAATTAAGACAGTAGAGTACTGGCTTGTGCCGCAGGGTTGTAAAAAATTCAAATGTACAACAACATTATAAACTTTGTCAAATTGTCTACAAGTTGACTTAATACTGACAACACATAATTAAACAGAGCTACTGAAAAACTCAAAGCTAATTCGCAGGCGATAGTTTTAGACGATTCTACTTACAAATATGCAGAGTAACTGGAAAGAAAAACCTAGTACCTAGAACATACGTTGTAATTGTACATGCATATTTATATGATACAGCAGAAGCAGTATACTGTTTTTTTTTTTACCATTACACCAATGTGTATTAAGTTCTGTATAGACGATGTGACCTCTGACGTCACACGAAAACCATAACATGATTCGCGCGCATACCGCCGGGCAAAACCTTTGTGTTTTGGCAGCCAGCTAGAAAGTGTACGCAATCTTACTATGACTACGCAACTCAGTGCCCGGCGAAACATGACGTATATAGTGTTTTGTCAACAGAGGGCGGTTTGAATGTAAACATAGGTCACATCGTCTATACTAGGTACTTTCCTGGGTTCTGTGAAAGAAATCCACTGGCACATCACTCCTTTTCCCCCACAGAACTCGGGAAAGTACTAAGTATACAGTACTTATTACTCATCAGTGCAAGGGTAAAAACAAGGAAAAAAAGTTCTCAACAGAAATGCTTGTGTCCCCTCCCCCCCCCCCCTCAATGGGGGGGTGTATCAATCGACCCTATGCACAACGCATAAACACGCGTGTCTCCTGTCAGCCATTTTGGGTGTCAAAACGTGCACAAAAGGATGGTACAGTGTTCAGGCACATCTCCGCACAATGCACATCAACCATTTCTGCCTTTTGTGGGGGAGTCTATTCCTTTTGTGCACGTTTTGACACCCAAAATGTGCGTTGCGCGTTGTGAATAGGATCTATTGGAAAATATTTCATAAAGTGTACCAGCTGCTATTCTGATTGGATGAATACATTGAATTGGAATGGTTGTTATTACTGGGTAATATTTGGTTTCAGTGTTACATTGATTTATAGAATGTAATGAGTTGGAATGTGAGACAGGTTTTTCATCATTGTAGTTTATCAACACTAGAGGGCGCTTTTCTCCCAGCCCTGGTTGTCAAGCCCATGTTATTCTGTGCAAAGTTATTCACTCATTATATAGGGCTGCTTAAACACAAAGTATCAAGGCATTGAGTATCGTACGTACGATATATTTGATGTTTTGATAGGTACTGAAAAAAGTGTCATAAATAGTACGAGTACAACCCATAGTAGACATGTTATCATGACAGGGCACTATCACTCAGGAAATAAATTGATTTTGGGATGTACGTACCTAGGTGAAACAAGGCAGCAAGATACATTTTGTTTGGTGAGAATTACTTTTTTGCTTTAAGAAATTTTCGAAAAACCTTACAAAGCTTGGCATTTTAGGTTCAAAACGCAAAATAGTGTGACCAGTGTGCCCGTTTTTATCCTTACCGATGATGACGGGACTTCAGTCTATTTCTCTGATTGCAGTAGAAAAACATGATTAATACCTCACATGATTTCTAAACTGTTGCTTTCCATGGGATATCACAGGGGGTCGGTAAGCGGTACTGTATCATCATAAGGGTTAGAGTTGGAATGGTTCTATATGTCGATATCCGAGGTGATTTCCTGTCCGTCCTGCAAACTGAGATTCCCTGAGCTGAAGCTGAAGCTAGCCGCACGCTTCTTGGCTAACGACGAGGACGTACTCGGCATGTTTCTGAGTCTGAACACACATAAGGACAAACAGATTGAAGACATAAAGACAAACAGATTGAACAAAAATAAAGACAAACTGATTAAAAAACAAAATGTTGGATGAATTAAGAAAAAAAAAGTACCTGGCACTGTGACAAATAGGCTTGAAGGTACCTGTGTTTGAAAATGTTTCAGAAATCTCAGTTTTAGTAAAAACCCCCAACTGGGAAGAATCCAATTGCCTCTGCGCCCCACGTCCATTGCCTTAGGAGGGGTTTGCTCTGTTTTGGATTGCAATGGCTGCTGACTTCACTACAGTACATTGATAACCATTAGAAGGTGCTACATAAATGAGTCTCATTATTCATAATTCTTAAACAAGTTTTTCTCCTTCAGCACCTTATTGGATCAATAATGTTATGATCAGATTGATCAGGTTGGCTCTGCGGTCCCTGCCTTTCACCTCTATGGACCCAGTCTTGCATGTGGATTGGGTTTTCTGTCCCTTATTGCATGGGTTTTCCCCCTTTGGGATTTCCTCCCACATCTAAAAACTGAACTTTTCTTCTTGTTTTTCTATTCATCCTTCTATTGGCGCTAACTGTCCTGTAAGATGTGTAAAAAAAAAATATATATATATATATATAGTTCAATCCTAAATCATTTAAAAATGTACCCAGTCAGTTTCCCTTGTGGTTTATTATTTGATATATATATATATATTTTGTAATGATTTTTTAATTTTTAATTACTAACCTTGCCTGGAGATGTTCTACCTGCACAGACAGATTCTCACTAGATTGTTGATTCTCATCTAGATTTCTCTGCAGCTTCCTCACCATATTACTCTGCTGATCAACCTATGGACATTATCAATGCAAACAAGAATTAATTGAACACCATCCAAACATAGAGTAGTGAAATTTCAAATCAATAATAATAATAATAGACTGTTTTTATATAGTGCTTTTCACGCCAGTGGGATGTCTCAAAGCGCTCCCGACATTATTACCCCTGGTCACTGGGCCTTAAATCATTCCTTAAACCATCTCTGCTCCCTGGGGAGTATACAGCCTGTGCGCAATATATGCGCTATTCGGCTTAATCAATCACAAGAACCATCTCTGCCCTCACAGTTACCCATGTACCCCTGGGTGGAGAGAAGCAATAATAGTTAAGTGTCTTGCTCAGGGACACTAGTGTTACGACCGGGATTCGAACCCACACTCTGCTGAACAGAAGCATCAGAGCTTGAGTTCGGTGCTCTTATCCACTCGGCCACGACACCCCAATCAGGCCTGATATTTGGTCCTAGGTATAAAAGAAGGATTATTCCATCAGGTTTAAGGGGTGACATACGTAAACACATGGTGTAGGCTCTAATAAGTATTAAAAAATAAAAAAAAAATAAAAAAAAATTGGAAAACAGGTTACAATTGGAATAAAATCATGCTCCAAATATAGGGCAGGCAAGAAGGGACTTACAGAACGCTTGGTGGCGGCAGACTTACCAGGTAGAATCCATTGTTCTCGGTTAAGTGCGTGTGCTCAGAACCAAGTATACAATGGAAATTTACCTGGTAAGTCTGCTGCCACCAAGCGTTCCAAAGTCTCCCATTGGACAAGCTAACATGAGGGTTAGATAGCTAAGTTGGTGGAGCACCAGCACATTAATCCAGAGGTCACAGCCTCTCATAAATTTGTCTTTGTTCAACCCAAAAGCATTATTGATTGGGCTGAGCTTTATCAGGCATGATGTCTGGTCCGTGGAAAAAAGTCATGGAAAATATTTTTCAGCACAATAGCTGACCTATAGTTTAGGGATTAACAAACTTCTCATGGTATTTAATGAAAAAAAAAATACAAAAATTCCAAGGGCACAATTTTATTTTTTTTTAAATCAGACTTAGGTTGGAATAATATTTAAGGAGCGAGCAGCTGTTCCAATTTACCTCATCTTCCGCCTTGGCCAGCTCTCTCTTGAGTTCATCCACTCTCCCTCTGAGTTTCTTCACCTCTGCCTCATGTTGCTCGGCTCGTCTCAGTGTGTGCTCCAACTCTGCACTCTTCTCTTGCATCAGTTTCTTGAGTTTACCTTGGCTGTGCCTCAGCTCTGATAATTCCTGAAAAAAAAATTGATAGAAAAAACTTTATGTCATTTATAGGAGACATAGCTCCTTCATCGTTCCTGAGGATATTCAGAGTCTCCGGATTCAATATTTTCTGGCATAAAAAAAATTACCATGGGTCAGCGGAGACGTGTAAAATGATGAGCGCAGCACACCAGGCATACGATGGGCAATTGCTGGGCATTTGTTGCGCATGTTCAATATTCATTGGATGGACACTACGCATGCTCTTTCTAGTTATACGCTCAGCATTCATTCCTCATTCCTTAGGCATCGGTCTAAGACCTCAGAAGTTTAGTAAGAGCAGATTTTTGACCAAGAATTTTATCTGGACTTTGCCAAATTTTCAGAAAAAAATTCAGTCACCCATGGTAAGGCTTTTAACATACCTTGTTTTTCCCTTGAAGCTCTACTTCTAAGGCTCTGACATTCATCTGTAGATCGGCAGCGACCTGTTTGTTCTTCTTAGCGAGGTGCTCCTTCAGATCGGCAATCTCTGCCTTCAGTTTCTTGCTGTCTCTCTCTAGGGACAGCTTCTCCGTCTCCAGTCGTTCCCTCTTGCCCCATTCAAGGGCGTTCTCGGCCTGAAGCCTCTCAAGCTAAGCAAATGGAATACAGAAATAGACAATTAGGGGATCAGGTCGCCTTGAGCCCTGTTCATACTTCCTGCAAATACGATACAAATGTTGACGTCACAGAACCATTTCACACAACTGCTTTGCAGGAGTTGAACACAAGTCAACAGATGCAAAATAATCGTTGCGGAATTGTAACATCCAAAATTTGTATCGCATTCACAGGAAGTATGAACCGGCTGTAGTGTTTCTTTCTCTGCCTATCCCCTTTGTGGTCCCCGGTTTGAATCCCACCTCAGACCAGATTGGGTCTTCATTCTCTAACTGATTGCATAGGTTTTCCCCGTTGGGGTTTTCTCACACATCTAAAACTGAACATTTTTTGTAGCTTTCTAATCATCTTGTTATTGGTGTTAATTGTGCAGCCAGATAGAATAAAATAAATACTTTATTAAAAATGCCATTGCTGCACAGGTGTAAACATTGTACAAAAGTAGTACAGAACCCCCTAGAAGTTATGTCATCACCAAGCGGTGCGCCAAACAAGAGAATGATATTTTCATGCAGATAATGTACTCTTTAAAATTAGAACTGTTAAATTTTTATCAGCATTTTGTGTGACCCAACATATGAACACGTATTAATAAATTTGCCACACTCACCTCTTTTCTCATATCGGAGATCCTTATGTCCATGTGGGATCTCGAGTTTAACTCCTCGTCAAGGTCAGAGGTCACCTGAACCAACTCTCGCTGGTGCTCTGATCGCATCAGATTTAACTGCAAAAAAAAGGGATTCATACAAATTAATTGTTTATATTTGCACAAATTTGTGATGGGTGAGAGACTCTCAGAGTGGTTTGCCATTTTACTCATAATTTTTTTTACAAGATACAAAAATACAACTCAAAGCTGACATTGCTTTTTTCCACAGCAGACTCCAGAAACAAAAACAAAAATTTTGGGGGGGATATTCTCTTAAAACGTTTCCTCCTAAGTCTACATTTTCCTACTACAAAGGCAACTAAATCAGTTAAACTTCTTGGTATCTTGATGATTTAGGTAAAGCCATTTTGACAAGACTAGCATGGAAAGTTCAGTCTTGCTACAATGGGCTGCGCACCTCTCTTCACTAACATCTGGTAGGGATATATGTGAAAAACATGGCTGATTGGCTTTAAAATTAAAAATCTTGAAAACAACTTCCTCTTTGTGTGAAAACGAAGCTACCTGAATGTACATACATATTTTTTACATTTTAGAGACTCTTTATATTATTTAAAATACATGTAGCTATCTGGGCTGAAGGTTTGGTCATAACAAGGACCAAGTCTGTTCATCTCTTTCACGTCTTACAGGAAAATCTGAAGGTGTAGCTTTAAGTAAAAAATCATGAAATCACAACAAATCTTGACAAATCACAAGTCTGCTTACCTCTTTGACCACTTTCTGCTTAGCGTCTCGTAGCTCTTCATGATCATTCCTGAGTGTGCTGAGTTCCTTTTGTAGCCTGTCCATGTGCATACTCAGCGTATCCTTCTCGCTGTAGTTAACCAAGACAATCCAATGAGTTACAATCAATAGAACGAACTAGTAAGCTCCACTCCTTTATTATATTGACCAATCAAAACACTTGAATGTGTACACCACTGTTGTGTGAAGCGAAAACCCCAACAAAAGTAAACAATTTATAGATCTATGATGCAATGAGTACAAGTTGCCCGTAACTAGTGCATAGCTACGCTGCACAATTGTTTTGCAGTACAGTTTTAACTGACTCCATTATCTAGAAGTGCGATTCACTTCATTTCATTTCATATGGTTGTGAAACTAAGGAAAAATTATCAGAAAAGAGACTTTAATCACTGTACTAGCCAAGAACCAAATGGAGAGAAGAGAAAGAAGAGAGTTTCAGTTTTAGATGTGGGAGGAAAACCCCAGTAATTTACTCCAGGGAAAAAACCACGCAGTCAGGTAGAGACTGAAAACGAAGTACACACAAACGCATATCACAACATGTTACAAGTATGACCTGAGAACAAAAGAAGTCCACCTAATGTAGGGACTTGAGTCACTATGTGGACTTACACACATCCACACAGTGTTTTTTACAGTGCTGAAGAACAGGATTTCCTTATATTAAGTGTACAGAACAAAGGAAAGTCCATTAAGCCTTTTTAAGATATGGCGGACACAATGCTACAACACTAGGTTTGGGCAAATTTGTATGTGCACACCCAAACCAAACAGTACACTCCTATAACGTCCGCCATACCTCCAAAAGGCTTACAGAGGGACTCTTCATGTTTGGGAGTGTGTACATGTAGTGTTGTCATTTTAACTGAGAAAGACTCCACCAGGGTCATAACGCGAGGCCATCAAAATTTTGCACAGCCTTATTAATCAAAAAGTAATCGGTGAGTTTGTATATGTACTTACTCCCTTTCTACTTGGATGGTCTTTGACGCTTCCTCCATTCTCAATTCCAGCATCAACATCCTCTGACTGACAATTTCATCGGACGGTGACGGCAGCTCCTTCGCTTTCCGACTCGAACTCTTCGTCAACGACGAGCTGTCCGACTGAGTTGTTTGGCTGCTATTCTCGACCTGCTTCCCGTTAGTGGTCACGTCACTGTTCTCGGTACTACTACCGATGCTTGGTTTATGGGTGGGGCTTCCAATAGGAGTGCCGCGGTGGGAGTGGTGTTTGGGACTCTGTTCTTTTTCGGTGGGATGATATTCCTGAGCGTTCTGAGTCGGTCCAGAGTCCGACTCTAGGTGGTTGTTCATTTGTCCTTTTTGCAAGACGCTTTTAATGAAGTCAATATCTTGAGAGTTCCCGCTGGCTTGTCTTGGACTCGTCGTCAGCCCCGGCGGACTGCTCGTATCTTTCTCCGGGAGGTAATCTGGGTTTCCTTCGCTCATGGGGCTCTGAATCTGCAGAGCATTCCTGTCCTGTTCTCGCTCCAACGCCTTCCGCAGTCTCTCATTCTCGCCGGTGACTTCTTGTTTCTCCCTCTTGAGCGCCGTTGACTCTTTGGCGATCGCTTCCAGCTTGATCCTGAGTTGTCGAACCTCTTCCCGTGCCTTGTTCCTCTCCGCTCGCACTTTGCCCCACTTCTCGCGCCAGTTTGCCGTACAGTCTGACCACCATCGCATTGTCTTTTCCATCTGGGCCGCCCGGGCGCGGGCTTCCTCGAGCTCCCGCAATCGCAGCTCCTCTTTGTCCTCCAGCTGGTTGGGATGGATGCTGGGCGTCGGGGTGGGACTACCGCTCGATCTTCCCTTGGACCCATCCCTGGATGATCCGAGACTGTTAGAGATGTGACCATCTGACTTGGTAGAGCGGGAGCGACGTGGTACGTCGCTGGAGTGTTTGGGAGAGCTGCTGATCGGCACGCGACTCATGATTAGTCCTAGCACCTTAACAACGGCAGGTGAACTTCATTGACAAATCAATCACATGGAGGAAGACTCCATGGAGCATAAACTACTTTCTTTTCAGAATATCAGACACAGGAAGTGATGAATGTCGATGACGCGCATCGCCAACAACTTGAAGAATTCAATCAATGGTTCTTTTGTCCTTGGCAAAAACTAGGCTGATCTTGGTCCGAAGCTCATGTTTGGTTCCTGTGGAGACAAAATCAGAAGAAAAATATTGTAGATGATGCGTTTAAGACACAATTTTTTGAGTGACTCACCAGAATCCTTTATCACTCAGACAAAATCTAACACCATACATGGTTACTCATTATCCGAAGTGTTGAACTCTGATTTATGTCGGATCCGAACATTAAGAACAGTCATCTTTACTACACTGCATCAAACTAAACATGAGGTTGGATTTTGAAGGGTTTGTAATGGCTATAAGACAATTCAGTTAATTGAAGAACTATGTAGATACAGAAAGGTAATGATTCATTATTAATCTCCCTTTTTTGAAACTGACCATAACAAGGATCATTTTTAGTTAAAGTTTCTAGGTAAACAAATTACACACAAATGGACAAACCAATTATGTAGATTTGTTCTTGTTTTGATTGAAAAAAAGTTCCTAAAACATACATATTTGAGTCTGATGCCTTATTTGCATTGCATCCAATCGTGCAGCCCATGTATTGGTATGTATTAAATACAATTTATGCATTAACATACATTACAAAGTATTCATCGTAAAACCATACAATAACCTCGGAACGGAATGTTGTCACCACAGTACAATTGTACACATAATTGTGGTTTAACAAACACACAGTGTAAGTAGGATTTGAAACTTTGCATGGTGGAGATAAGATATAGAAGAGTTTGCGGTAACACCATGTAATAACAATCTCTAAATGAGTTGGGGTGGTTCTGAAAAGAACCGTTGGATAACCCAACGGTTGGGTTAACCCAACGGTTCTTTTCAGAACCACCCCAACTCATTTAGAGATTGTTATTACATAACCGTTGGGTTAACCCAACGGTTCTTTTCAGAACCACCCCAACTCATTTAGAGATTGTTATTACATGGTGTTACCGCAAACTCTTCTTTTAACTGTTGGGTTAACCCAACGGTTCTTTTCAGAACCACCCCAACTCATTTAGAAACACACAGTGTGTACATTGTGTATGTGCATTTGTTTTACTACATGTATCATCCCTGTATCCACCACAACAATGTTTGCATTTATGTGCCTAGCACTTAGCATTGATTTATGGGTACTTAGAATGTTCCCCTATTCATTTCATGGTGGACATGTTAATGTGATTGATAGGTAGGGGTGAATCATTTGACCATGCCTATAAACATACTGTATTGTTCATGGATGTAGTATAAACAGACACCAGTAGTGTACAATGTACTGCATGCTTGGCTACAGAGTCCAAGCCTACTCATGCTTTATCATGTTTATACATTTATAACCATTTAAAATACACCCTTTTGGGAAATGTTTTGCTGAAATGTAGGTTATTTACTAAAATTACCGTTTTGCTTCTAAGAAACTTGTTCAAATTATACAGCACCATAAACCTCACATAGTGGCTACATTTATTTGTTTATGTCTCACAAGATTTTAGGGAAAAAGCATCAATTTGTTTGATTTTGTATTTAAATTATTGTGTCGGTCTATGATGACCAACTTTTACAAAGGTTACAGTTAAAAGGGTGGCTAAGAGGCCGTCCAACCGTTCAGAGTATTGGGTGGGGGGGGGGTGTAGATTTTTTTTTTTTTAGGGGGGGGGGACCATGTATGATTTTTAAGAGGTGTGCAACATTTTAAATTACATGTAGAGTGCATACATTTTGAAAGACACATTTTGATAAATTCAATACTACTTTGGGGGAGGAAGGAGTCCTCAAAAGTAATCTTTAAATGATCTGTAAAAACGTTTAAAACGGTTGATAGTCCCTAAAATTGTGAAAATAAATGCTGATACCTGTCATTTTTAATTGATAAGTTGACCTAAAGACAGCAGTACAATTTGTCTGGTTTTCTGTTGAAGCTGCGAATCCCCCAGAATCATAAATTGTACAATAATCTTTTGACACAACAGAAAATGATTTTGTCAAGAATAAGCCAACATGTAATATTATGCATGTAATTAGTAAAGATATATTATTATGATGAAGTGGGCCAATTGGCCTCCTAAATGCGGCACGGCAAAAAGAGGGAAACAAACCAACATAGAATACAAAAATCACTTTTTATGTTTTATCTGCACTGTGTCAAATTTATCCCTCTGCCCTCCCCGAAGAAGCCCCATACACCCATCAACGATAAATTGCAACAAATTTAATATATTTTAAATGCTAATTATGATATTGATTGGCAAATGATGATTTGTGATCGTGATACACATTGTGCAACACTTTGCTATCATTCTAAAGAGAAATTGTTAAACTCAAAATTCATTCCTTTACTGACCTTATGAGAAGCAAAAAATCCCAAAGAACTTCCAAGTAACCGAATAAGAATTTTAGGTGCGTGATAACCAGCTGACTGGGGGGTGTTTGCCCAATATCAAGCAGAAGCAGTAAGGTTGAACACAAACACAAAATATTGCATCACAGTCTCATATCCACTCTCTCAGGATGACACAGAATCTTCCGGGGTAACCCAACTCAGAAAAAAAGGCCATCCTTAGCCAGTCGTCCCACCACGAAGAGATAAAAAAGAAAGAGAGGAGAGGGCTACTGCTGCTGGATTACGTGATTAAAAAGAAAAGTGCCGTGCCGGCCGTGCATACTAATAACATCTTCACATTTCTGGAGGCATTGTATACATTGTGGGTTTATGCAACCAGTCGAGCAGACAATGATGTAGTGCGTATCCACAGGGCTTTTCAATTCATCATTGCCTAACACTATGACTCAGATCATCTTCACACAAGCCCCCCTAAACGCGGCCGGCGATTTGTGCGAGTCAAACACACGTGTGTCACCAGCGGACAATTTTTTTTTGTTTTCTTGTTAATTCCGGGCGGTGTAATTAAATTTCCGAAAAAACAACGTAATCCAATATCTGCGGTGGCAGGTCACTGGGATATAATTTTCATGTAATATTTGTATGGCCTTTTATTTTATTCCGTATGATTGGGGAATTTGTATTGAAAACTGGATATATTGAATTTTCTTTTTCACATTTTTCATTGAAAATGTGTTAGTTTTACATTGCCATTACTAATGGTAGGGTTCTACACAGGTTTTTTTTATAAAGGCAGTGGACACTATTGGTAATTGTCAAAGACTAGCCTTCACAGTTGGTGTATCTCAACATATCTATGCATAAAATAAAAAACCTGTGAAAATTTGAGCTCAATCAAAATGCCTATTTTGTGCATTCAATCAGAATTAAAACATTTTGTTTGCTTAGCTTGCCACGCATATCGAAACAAATTTCAGCAATTTGTGCTGAAATGTTTTTTTGAGACGGGTGCTGAATGATTTTCTATGTTTTCTAAACATAAAATACTTTTTGTGGTCCACTGGTCAAATGCCAGTTAATAAAACACTGGTCAGCATGATCAGAGGACCAGCCAAAATTCACTCCAAGTGGTCCAGCCGGCTAGTTTAGTGTTGAAAAGCAGATCCCTATTCTACATGAAATATGTGGGCCGGTGAAAAAAATGGCGGACTAGTGAATAGACCTTACTAGTCCAACTGGCTAGTCACTGAAGGCGTTAAGGGCAAATCCAGTAAATGTAGGCCTACAAGCACACAGGTATAAATAATGGATCACCGAACCTACTTATGATTCCATATAGTCATTCAATTAACCACCTGGGAATTTCAAGGTTAAATCTTAAGTGGGTATGAGTCTCTCAACACCAAGGTATACATCTGTCAGTCAATACGAGACAACTTTAGTTGTACAACAGTGATGATTTAAAACTAAATATCGTACTGATTGTTTTTGAGATGTTCATTCAAAATCCTAAGAGGGTTGGACTGTACAAAATTTTTAACAATGAGTTTTTAAGAAATTCGTATTAAAAGAATCCTGTAAGGTTGTCAAATAAGTTTGATATTGGTTTGTGCAATTTGTGTAATCTAATTGTGGTAAATTTGTAATTTGATTGAGAAACGACAACATGTCGGTTCAAGTTTGTATGGATTTAATCAAGTTATCTTTTCTTATCTATCTTATTTTATCTATCTTAACCTAGTCAGAATAGGGACAGAAATATTTTCATTAGTGGTTTTGCAGTAAAACTGAATAATATTGACTCACTCACATGCTTTTTCTTGGATATTATTTTTCAGATTATTTAAGGTTTTATTCAAAATGTATCAGACAAATTGTAAATCAACAAACAAAATTGTCTGTCAATGTGTTGTTACCCTTTTTTAAACAGCATATAAACTGGTAAAACCTCAAAAATGTTTGTTTTTGATTCGCTCTCCCACGCCTTACTTTAAAAACGTTCAGGAAATGAACTGGAGTGGAGAGACTGTTAAACCACTGTATTGAAACCTGTCTACACATATACATGTACGAGATTCCTTTATTTATGAATGGGAAATTTCTGAATGTCTGGCCAGGAGATGAAAATACTCACGACAACTGCATGTTCAGATCTGCAAACTAGCAATCTTGTTTTGAAATTTTAAATTGAAATCTTGTTGCAGAATTTTTAAAAAATACGCAGCAATATTTAAAATGATATATTATCATGCAATACACTGAGTGTCCTAAAAAGCCGGTCTCTGTGTACTATTTTACACCTCTCACTGAACGCTTGGCTGACAGCAGAGATAGGGACCATCTGTCTGAGAATACACTCAAGACGAATGGCACTGGGCTAGATTTACAGGCCTTCTGAAATTCAAGATTTTAATTGCACTATATTCCACTCTAGTTTTCCCCTTGGTGTGGTTAGAGGTAGAACAAAGAGTAGGGAGAGAGTGTTCGGTTACATGAGTTTAATCTGTTGGAAATTATTAGAGGTACAGGATTGATATAAAAAAAACAAAAAACATAAATTTTGTGTTTAATTTTAAAGCCATTGGACACTTTCGGAACAAAATTCTTTTTTAAAGTTCACAGATTTACAAATAACTTATAGGGTTTACGGAAGGTACATGTAAAATGGTGAAAGACTTCCCCTGACATATTATTCCATGAAATGCTTTACTTTAAAACATTAAAACAATATCAATTCTCAATATCGAGAATTACGGATTTATTTTAAACACATGTCCTGACACGACGAAACGTGCGGAATCAAGGGGGGGTTTTCCATTTATTTTCTCCCGACTCCAACGACCAATTGAGCCTAAATTTTCACAGGTTTGTTATTTTATATATAAGTTGTGATACACGAAGTGTGGGCCTTGGACAATACTTTTTAACGAAAGTGTCCAATGGCTTTAAGTATGGGAGTTATGAAGTTCACACTAGAAACATTTTTTAATGAAGTATTTCCCTCTGAACTGAAGCCACATTTGAAAAAAATGTTTATGAAAATTTTAAACAAATCGCAACAGCTGGTTCCAGCTGTAACAGAAATGAAGAAATGTATTTATACAGGGCGAAAATTGTGTGGTTTTTAATCATTTCTCACAGGTTTGTTATTTCATGAGCACGCTCTGTGATTATTTTTTTTCAGCTTACCAATTGCGTGGCGATACATGTTTAAATATATGCTGAAATGCAATTTCTTTTTACTATTCCTTTTTTTTTCTTTACAAAAAACAAGAAAACTATTGAATGCTCTTGATTGAATAGTAGTCCTAGGGCTTTTAAAACCAGGATTTATAAACACCAAGAAGAAACCATTCCAAAGACCTTGTTTCTATTCAGCGTGCTTCAACCAAATAACAGGGTCAAGAATGCCCCACTATTCTTGCTTTAAAGGCAGTGGACACTATTGGTAATTACTCAAAATAATTATGAGAATTTATAAAACCTTTCTTGGTGACGAGTAATGGGTAGAGGTTGATGGTATAAGACATTGTGAGAAACGGCTCCTTCTGCAGTGCCATAGTTTTCGAGAAAGAAGTAATTTTCCACGAATTTGATTTCGAGACCTCAGATTTAGAACTTGAGGTCTCGAAATCAACCATCTAAACGCACACAACTTTGTGTGACAAGGGTGTTTTTTTCTTTCATTATTATCTCGCAACTTCAATGACCGATTGAGCTCAAATTAACACAGGTTTGTTATTTTATGTATATGATGAGATACACCAAGTGAGAAGACTGGTCTTTGACAATTACCAATAGTGTCCACCGTCTTTAAAATCACCTTGCTCTATCCACATCACAGAGCAAGGACCAGTCATTGCTCTGTACTCTGTCATTTACAATTTCCTACAGGGAATGCTTCCTACCACTTCCCAGCTTAGTGGTAACATACCAAACAACCACAACAATGTAATTAATATTAAAAAAGAAAAAGAAGAAAAAGAAAAGGGATTTAAACAAGAATGGGATCAGGGAAGCCCATTACTATCTGCATAGGCAATACACACGGGATAGATGTGAACAATTTTAAGATCTTGATGGAATGCAACTGTGCCACAAATACCAAAATAACAATGAGCTAATCTTTAGGATTACCGGATTATCCAGGATAAATCCATACAGTAGCACAAAAACACAGTCAGTCAACCCTCTGGACAGTTTTGTCTGACAGGCTTTTGTATAGTTACAAATGAATCCTATTTATCCAACAAGTGGATTCCTTGGACCAAAACTTGAACATTAAACTGTTAGGCCATATCACACAGGGCAATTTGCAGACCAGCACCAAGCCAACTCCAATAAGAAAGTTCATTCACATTTCAGTTTTTCAAGAAGATTATCTCTTGTGCTGAAAAATGTGCATATGAGTGCAGTTGACTGCCTTCAAGTTGCCTGAAGAAATTGCTCTGGGGGAAGGCTGTGCGACATGGCCTTTTCACGACATAAGAAAAGAGTGGAAGCTAAAAAATCTTCTGAAGCTACTTCAAACTTTTTTCTTCAACAATTTCAACACCACAGCTGGCTTGTACAGATAATTTACAAGTTTGGAGTTTTTGTTTTATTTAATTTGTTATTTATTTAAAGACAGTGGACACTATTGGTAATTGTCAAAGACCTGTCTTCTCACTTGGTGTATCTCAACATATGCATGAAATAACAAACCTGTGAAAATTTGAGCCCAATTGGTCGTCGAAGTTGCGAGATAATAATGAAAGAAAAAACACCCTTGTCACACGTAGTTGTGTGCGTTTAGATGGTTGATTTCGAGACCTCAAGTTCTAAACTTGAGGTCTCGAAATCAAATTTGTGGAAAATTACTTCTTTCTCAAAAACTACGTCACTTCAGAGGGAGCCGTTTCTCACAATGTTTTATACTATCAACCTCTCCCCATTACTCGTTACCAAGTGAGGTTTTATGTTGCAGTGCTGCAGTGCGTGCGCACCATTATGAGTGAACGGCGTGCAATGCAAACGGACAGCGCGCACACGCACTGCAACATTGTAACACCCCTTTTACAGAATGGTTAAGCCCAACAACAAAATAATGCGTTTGCAAAGCGATGCAACAGGTTCAAAATATGAACCTGGGAATTCGCTCCGGGATCTGGTAAGTTTTTGTCCATTTTTCTTCGAAATATTTCCTAAATGGTGTTTTGAGTATTATGGCAGGCTGCATTAGACATTGCGGATTAAGTTCGTACCCTCAGAATTTGTGTCATGATTTTTGAAAGTGGTAAAATTGGGGAAAATCTGGTGACTAGCTGTCGAAACTGTACGTGTTGGACCAGATTAACCGTTTTCGCTCGAACCTATCTCGTAACCCTCCGGCCTGGCGGCCGTCGGGAGGAGGGTTACGTTATTGCAACTATTCAAATACCAACTCGACCAATTGAATTGAAGGCAAAAACTGGAAATGTCCAATCCCGAAAGTCCAGAAATGAAACGGGAGGTGAGGGGAGTGGTGGAAGGGCGCACAGACACCAATTGGGTGGGGGGGGGGGGAAGTGGAGGAAGTGGGGGCTGGTTAGGTCACCTCAAGGCGGTACACCCACACAACACATTGTTCCTTGCCCCTGCCTGGCATCCGCATGGTCTACTCTCTTCTTATTCTTGGCCTTGGCCCTTGGCTTGCCCTTTTAGTTTTGGGCTTCCCACTTGGCCCCTTCCAAAAACAAAAGTTCCCCACAATTTTGATTTTCAAATGGTTGATGAGCCCTATGCAAAATAAAAATGACCTTGCCCTCTTAAAACAGATGAAATTCCGGACCTGTACTACTACTACTGTTTGCTCTTATCTAAAAAAGCAGTGCAGTGCATACTGCATGCATGCATGCATGCATGACCTAAAATTTTATGTGCAAACTGTGTCTGTGCAGGATCATCACCGGAGCTTTTCTTGTGTATCGTTTATAAAATGACAAAATAACTCACTGAAACAGGCAAATAAATAAAATAATATGGTTACCTTTCAGACGTACGAATCAAACTCATTCCATGCACCCATAAAGAGACGAAAGAAAAACGAGAAATCAGCAATTTATCTCCCTGTAATGGTCGGTATGGCATGCCCGATCTCGATCTCGCGATGTTGTTTGCCGCGGAACTGTCATCAAGCAAAATTTATATTTTTGCGTCAAACATTCGAAAAGCTTGTACAAGTCTATTACTTTCAATACGCATGCGTAATTCTTTAGTCTGCCTCCATTTTTATTTAAGGTAGTCTAGTTAAATTTGATCTACTCTTAACAAAAATAGACCATTCTTCCTTCACTGTTGGGGAAGTTTCATCTTTCATAGTTTAATCAAGATTTATATGTGATTGTTGGTATTGATCTTAACGTTTTAAGAGGTTTGATAAAAAAGCAAAATAAACAACCGACAGCCCCCAACAATATGGAACAGTCGGTGTAAGTTCAAAGTTGATCTCATTTAAATAAACGTGTTTATAAATAAATGTGGGTGTACTAATTTTGTGCAGGGAAGTCACTTCATCAAAGTTGCTGAAAAACCGACTCGAAAAACACCATGGAAATCGTCACTTGCCGAGCTCCTGTGAATATAGCAGTCATCAAATATTGTAAGAATGAATGTGTTGCTTTGTTTTGTTTCTGAATGATACATCAACTTTGTCGTAAAATTGTAAAAAATTAAGTTGTTTTTTGGGCAGGATCTGCAGATTTTTTTAGAACTGTGTTTGTGTAGTACGTACTACGGTGGTGTGTGTATTCACACTGGCAATTAGCTAGCTAGAGACGTATGCGGGTAGTACCAGCATACTGTATACTAAATAGGGGATTCATATAGTTCTAGTCTTCACACAGTTTTCCATCAGCATTTACTGAACTTTTAAGAAGTTTGAATTTCCACTTCTATAATTATAAAATAGCAGATAGAGATTTGATTAACTTAAAACACAAAATAAATTGTAAAAAGGTCACAATTTCTACAAGTACAATCACATCAAGTATTAGTCCCACTTACATTATTAATAATATAATTAATTTATTAATTTATTAGTTTCATATTTCTCATTTCTCTAATAACTCTAAGTTTAAGTCCAAAAATAGCAGTACAGCAGTACATACGATATTTACGGGAAAAAAAATGATAAACTACCAGAAAATACTGGAAAGCTACCAGAAAATACCAGAAAACTACTAGAAAATATCGAGTTGGTTGGACTGTACAGGTTTCCTCCGGCTTGCGAGCACAGCATCACAGCAATTAATTTCACTTTAATGAGTTCTTGGTTTCATCTATTTATACCTCCATAAACAGAATTATATAATAATGATAAGAAGAAAAAGAAGAAGAAAAAAACAAACCCACTGATGTTTTTCAGCAAGCCATTATAATCATCAAAATCGTTTTACTTGTCAACATAATTAAAGTGTTTTGTTTTCTTTGTAGGGGGAAAGAGAAATGAAAAACTTATCCTGCCAGTCAACTCTTCCCTGAGTGCAACGCTAGATATCGATCAACTTTGTACAAAAACAACTGTTGCTGCTAGTAATAAATTCAAGACAGACAGAATCTGGCTGAATGGCAGGTGTGGATGCTTTAAAATTTGTTTATTTATTATCATACGTCCTGTGACAACTGATGTACAAGAGAGGCCTGGGGTCGATTTCACAAAGAGTTTAGGACTAGTCCTAGCTTAGGACTAGTCCTAGCTTAGGACTAGTCCTAGCTTAGGACTAGTCTTAGCTTAGGACTAGTCCTAGCTCCTAAGAGATATTTAAAATGTATGGCTAGTTCTAAGTTAGGACGAGTAACTCATCCTAACTCGGTATAAGACTAGTCTTAACTCTTTGTGAAATCCACCCATGGAGTTTCATCTTTAAGAGGGCAATTTCATTTTCATTTTGCAAAAGTCACTTCCATTGGAACAGTGGTAACATGTAATTTCAGGCACAAATTACTGACTTTGATTCATTTAAAGGCATTGGACACTTTTGGTAATTTTCTAAAGACCAGTCTTCTCACTTGGTGTATCTCAACATAATATGCATAAAATAAAATAAAACATTTGAACATTTGAGCTCAATCGGCCATCGAAGTTGCGAGATTGACAGAAAAACACCCTTGTAACACGAAGTTGTGTACTTTCAGATGCTTGATTTCGAGACCTCAAATTCTAATCTGATGTCTCAAAATCAAATTCAAGGAAAATTATCTCTTTCTCGAAAACTACGTTACTTCAGAGGGAGCCGTTTGTCACAATGTATTTTACTATCAACAGCTCCCCATTACTCGTTAACAAGTAAGGTTTTATGCTGATAATTATTTTGAGTAATTACCAATAGTGTCCACTGCCTTTAAACTGTTTCATTTGGAATTGTCGAAAGGCATCTTATAATATAAAAGAGGTTATAAAAAAAAATCTACTTCAGTCTAGATCTTGATGTTTCTGATGCAGGGCCCAGGTAGGGCAAGTTATGTACACATTGGATGTAAGAAATACCCAAGCGAACACCTTCTCTTATAGTGATAGGGGTACTGCGGCCGATTTCACAAAACGCTAGGATTAATCCTAGCTCGCGTTAGGACGAGTAACCCGTCCTATTCTTAGAATTGGTTCAATGCGTCCTTTGTCTTCAGAAAGAGAACTTAACTCGTCCTAAGACTAATCCTATGTTAGGATGAGTTTGGTGAAATCGACGGCAAGGTCTTTTTACGTGCATTATAATGAGCTTAACTATTTAATTTTAGGGAAG
Source organism: Asterias amurensis (assembly GCF_032118995.1). Lineage (NCBI taxonomy): Eukaryota > Metazoa > Echinodermata > Asteroidea > Forcipulatida > Asteriidae > Asterias > Asterias amurensis. The sequence continues at coordinate 5,786,741 of NC_092650.1, read as the reverse complement.
AATCACTGGACAACCCACGTTTGAAGAAGTGCCTAGCAGAAAGTGAGTATGCTTTTTTATAGCATAAAGTTAAGATAACTATATATTACTTGTTTTTACCCTTACACCAATGCAATAATTATCTGCTTTTATTATTGCTTTGTGTACTATATTATGTTAAATCTATATTAGTTTTATTGTGTACCCCAGATGTGGGGCGACAGATCTACGGATCATAGTATGTATTTACTTTTTTTGTCCCTTGTCCATCTCGGGGTCTATTGTCTTGTATTTTTGTGTGTACTGTTTTGGCAAATAAAATAATAATAATAATAATAAATATTGTATTTTAAATTCAACCCGAGTGACTTGCCTGTGAGTGTTTTTGTCACAGAACTCGGGGAACTACTGAGTATACAGTCCTTAGTTCACATCGGTGAAATAATATTTTTTTTATAACACCCCTCACAAATATTCTGCCTTTTCATTGGTTAAAAGCGCCTCACACGATATGTCTTAGATATGTTGACATGTCTTAGTTTTACTAGTTTTACTAGAAACGGCGGCCGTGTGATAGTGCATTGTTTGCCGTGTGATAGTCTGATGACTATCACACGGCGTGCAGTACCCAGACGTCTTTTTACCCACCTCGAACCCGATGAGTTGTGTATCTGTGTATCTAAAACGTGTGTACAAACGTTACGTGTACCAGGATGATAATTGGCTGTTGGGGTGTTATAATATAAATTGACTGTTTTGAAATGTTGTTTTCATTTCAAGTCCGTCAGAGAGCTCGTAAGAGGAAAAGCTCCCCAACCAAAGATGGGGTCACTCCAGCGGCCATGTTGGATTGGAAAGTACACATCTGCTCCGAGAATAACTTCCCTACTGCAGCAGGCCTGGCTTCCTCTGCTGCAGGATATGCGTGCTTAGGTAAGGCACTACAACAAGGGAAATGAGTTTATACCAAGAGGGATATCTGAAACTTATTGAACCTTAATTAAATTAAGTAGGATTTTAAACTATGCATAGTGAAAATATGATATGGAAAGGTTTGCGGTAACACCATGTAATGTTTGGGTTGATCATAACCAATGGTTCTTTTCAGAACCACCCCAACTCATTAGAGATAGTCATTACATGGTGTTAGCGCAAACCTTTCCATATCGTAATCAAATTGACATTTTATGCCCTGGCGGCGAACCCAAAACAATCATAGAATTTGCCCTGTCTGTCCTTGTGGGCTTATGGAAGTGCCTTGTTGGGAATTTTACACAATGGACCCCATGAGGGAATGCTTTGTTCAACCTGGACCCCACAAGGGATTTCTTTAGAAAAGGGAATAACAGAACAACAAACGGAATATTTAAGGTTGTGTGTGCATCTTAGGATAGGCTTACATACAGGTGTGGAGACTGTAACACAATGGAACAAAGGCTGACACATTTTTTCTTTGTTAAACTGGGTCTCCACAGGGGAATTAAGGGAGAAATAAGGGAGAAATAGCAGTACCTAACAACTGTGCTTGCAAAAGAATAATTTGAAACGATGAAAATCAAAGACAATCAAGAACTGATTGTAGAAAACAAAATGCGATCTTTTAGAAAGATTATTTTTTTAAAATATCAACAATATTTTCTTTTCCACAGTGGCAACTCTGGCTAAAGTGTTCAAGGTAGAGGGCAATGTATCGGACATAGCCCGGCAGGGATCAGGCAGTGCCTGCCGTAGCATGTACGGAGGGTTTGTACAATGGCTGATGGGTGAAGAGGAAACAGGGGAAGATAGCATCGCTGAACAAGTCGTGACTGAGGATTACTGGCCTGAGATGAGGATATTGATTTTAGTGGTAGGTACGAGGGAGTTTTTAGCCCCGTCCTGGGCAGTGTCACAATTGTATATACAGTTGCCCAATTTCATGGTTCTGTTTACGGCTGATTCTGCACTTACGATCACTGTTCTCAGCTTACTGTGCAAGGGCTGAATTTTTACGCTAGCTGTGTAAGCAAAGAAGGGCCTAGTGACGTGGAGTATGCACAAGCGCAAGCAAAGTTTCCATGCTAACCCGTGAAATTTGATTGATGTAAGCAGAGATTTCCCTGCTTCCAGAAGCACAGATTTGTTGCTTGAGCAGAAATATCAAATTGAACCCAGGGCCCAATTTCACAAAGCTGCTTAAGCAAAAAAATTTTGCTTAAGCAAAAATTTCATTGCTTAGTAAAATCAGATTACCGGCCAAGACTCCACTCAATTGTAACACTAAGTAAACAACAGCTTAATACTAGTTATAAGCAATGTATATGGCAGGAAATTTTGGCCAGTAACATGTGTAAAATAAGCGAGCTATTTTCGTGCTTCAGCAAATTTTTTGCTTAAGCAGCTCTATGAAATTGGCCCCTGGTGTGAAGCTTTTAAAACAAGAAAAACATTCTTATGTGTGTCTTTGATTACTTTCTCTTGTAATGTTTCAGGTTTATCCTTTCTGGGTAGGTGAATTTTATTGTTTTTGTTGATTGCATTCTTGTGTCTGTTTTCGGTACTTCGTTTGTTTGTTTTGTTTTGCTTTTTGTGGGATGTGGGGAGGGAAGTGGTATTTGTAATGGGAGACTTTCCAACGCTAGGTGGCAGCAAACTTACCGCGTAAATTTCCATTGTTTTTGTAGTTCTGAAGGTGCGCATAATTCTGAGAACAATGGCTTTACCCGGTAAGTCTGCTGCCACCTATCGTCCAAGAAAGTCTCCTATTGCAACACCGCTCAGCTATTTCTTGAAAGAGAGATATTCACATTGTGTTACGCAAACCTCTCTTCGTAATAATATACTTCTGTCATGCAAAGATTCATATCCAACTTATTTCTTGATCACTACCTGAAGGTGAGTGACCACAAGAAAGCAACCAGCAGCACAGCCGGTATGCAATCCACAGTAGAAACCAGTCCTCTCCTTCCCCACCGAGCTGAGAAGATCGTACCCGACAGAATGGTTGCTATGACGACCGCTATCGAGGAGAAAGACTTTAAGACGTTTGCAGAACTCACAATGAAGGTAAGAGTGGATCGGTCAAGGTTTTACCGGCCGCAAATGTAAATGATTCAAAATGCCTCTAGGTTTTTTGACAAGCTTATTGGTCTAGTAGCAGTGTTGTAGCCAAGTCATCTTTCCTCAAGTCAAGTCAAGTCACAAGCCAACTTTTTGCAAGTCAAGTGAAGTCACAAGTCGCACAATGTCCCATAATAAGTTCACTCTAATTAAGTTGTGACAAGCGTAAATCAAATCTTTCGTTGACTACCTTTGTTTTGTACCTTCACCATACAAACTTTAAAATCACTCTTGTGAATTGATTTGTTTTTCTTCTTTTCAGGATAGTAACCAGTTTCATGCAGTTTGTCTAGATACCTACCCACCCATCTCCTACATGAATGATACATCAAGACACATCGTTAGGCTTGTACATGCCTTCAATGCATTCAAGAAACAAACTAAAGTAAGCAGATGTCACCAAATAATAACATTTATATGGCACTTTTTACTGCCATTTTAAAGCATTTTTTTAATGGTGTTTAAAGTATTTTTACTACCGTTTTTTCACACTTTTTGCTGGCAATTCTAAGCACTTAAAGCTGAAGTACCAAAGAGACAAGTTTTTGAGAAGATTTGAACGAGTCGGTAGATTTAGGTTGACAAATAAGATAGCAATTGTAGTATGTAGTATTTAAACATGGTTAACATACTAATTTCTGACCACTAAGCTAATTTTTCTGCTTCACAAAATTTCTAATATAGTATTCGAACTGCTTTAGCTATCGGGCAATCTCAGTGGTCTAGTTGGTAAGACATCTGCTCTAGAATTGCAAAGGTCCTGGGTTCGAACCCAGCCCATGTAAAATGCCTGTGATTTTTTCACAGAACTCGGGGAAAGTACTGAGTATACAGTGCTCACGCACATTGGTTTATGGGTAAACCAAAAATTTGTAAATTAAATGTTATTTATGTTTTTTTCCCCCACAGGCAGCATATACTTTTGATGCGGGACCCAATGCCGTTCTCTTTACTCTTGAGAACGATGTAAGCGAGCTTCTCTCCTTCATCAATCACTTCCTACCCCAAGGAGACGAGGACAAGGAAGACGTCTTCATCAGAGGTCTACCCGCGGATATCCACACCCCAAGCAAGGTAATAGTAGTGCCATTTTGTTGAAAACATTTTTATAAAAAAGCTCTAGCTCCTTAGAGGGATCTCCTTTTAAAGGTGATGCGACTTTTGTTTCAATATAAAAAAAAAACAACATAGGGCCGCTAGATAGCTCAGTTGGTAAATCACTGGCACCTTAAATTCAGTGGTTACAGGTTCAAGTCTCGCTCTAGTAAAATTTTTGTGAAATTTCAAAACATTACAAAATGAAAGGTAATCAAAAATAATGCTTCGCACAAGATTGCCTAAAAATGGTCAGAACCTAATTTCATGACAGTTATTACAGAATTGTGCTCTTAGAATTATGTGCATTACAGGGCACTGGAAGGATGTAATTTTTAGCACAGCCCTGAATTTGGGGTCGGTTTGATTCTCATGCTATGCCTATTTTTATTGTGTTTTTCCGCCAATCTTCACACAGGAGCTTCAGTCCGCTGTGACCTTCGACCCCATTCCGAATAGCCTGAGGTACATTATCCACACCAAGGTCGGTCCAGGGCCAGTGACGGCAGAGGACCCAGAGCTTGGTCTGATTGATAGTAATGGTCAGCCGAAGAGTTTGAAATAGTAAGCTATGTAATTCACTGAAACACAGATTACACACTCTCCAGAAAACTAGGTATTGAATTAACAAGCACAAATGTTATACCTCGGTAACAAACTGTGAAGTTTGATTGGTCGAGAACCAATCATGTGACGCGCAACAAAAAACGCATGTCACATGGCTCGACGGGCCGGGTATTATTAAAGGTGATGTACACCGGTCATAATAATGTTTAAAGATGACAACAGAACTTCGAGAAGAGGAATAACAATTTTACAAAGGTTGTTGCACGCTGTGACTGGGGTCCATGGGTTTTGTACACCCACGAGGGGAAATGGCACCCTTGGCTTTGCCTTGGGTTCCATCCCCCCCCCCCCCCCTTGGGTGTACAAAGCGCCATGGACCCCCTCACAGCGTGCAACAATTGTATAATGTTTATCTTACACAGCTACTTGTGTGAAACTCTGGAATGCTACAAAACATATTTATAATGCGTTTGTACACTTCTGATGTTTCTCACAAATTTATTGCGCATTTTAGCACCCCTGTCTGTCATTTCAGGGATGGTTTGTTTCATGTGGAACAAAACACTTTTGGTTTTCAGCTTCATTGTGCGAATTGGTGTTAGGAGCAAAGAACAAAAGTTGTTTTGTCATAACTTGGTAAATAGCAGTGAAGTTAATAACGAGAAGTCCCCTCGATCCACCAAGCGAAAAGTAGCGGTCCCGGTCGATTTCCTACTATCTGCCAAGATACAATGTAGCAGTTAATAATAAGCAGGACAGTTCTATTTAGAACTGAGAAGTCTCCCAAATTTTTTTAAAATCTACTCCGCGGTAGTAGAATACTTGTATTATACAGCAAGACAAATTCTCAAAGAGAACTTAGCCTACCCAGCTAGTACACACATGGTGTTACGGCAAAGCAAATATACATTGATACCTCACCATGCAATGCCTCAAATCCCATATAACAATACAGTTGTTTGCCATAACACAGTGAATATGTGAAGTATTTGGCTTTGGGCGATACAGTGTGAGGGTAGGGTAGGAAGGAAGAGAAGTAGAAGTGCTGGTAGCAGAAATAATACTGGAAGTAGAAATATACTGGTAGAACTATTGAAATACCAGCAACATGTATTGTATAATCTATGAAATTATACACATTATTTAATATCTTTTTAGTTTGAAGAGTTGATGGCCAGAAAGTGTTTCAAATTGCTCTCACTTTCGGTACCTTTTTGAGACCAGGATAAATAAAAGGGTACTTTCAAACGTTAATCAAGTTATTTCCTTGGGGTTGATTATCATTTAAGACAGGATTTAAATATTAAGGGAGAGTAGAAGTACAAGAAATCTATGGTATTTTGTAAAAGATATTTTATGTTGAATTTTTGGTATTTGAGATTAAAAAGTGCCTTAAAATACACTATGCCAATGCAGAGGAAGTTTAAGCACTCGCCAAATAGTGCTGCCTGAAATTCAGGTTTAAAATTAACTTAACCAAAAAAATTGGATTCTGAGAGGTCAGTAATGTGCCTGGTTAACTACCTGGCTCTGCGCTAATTTAAGCAGCTTGATGTCATTATGCTCCACAGGGAGTTTAGAAAGTTATAGGAATGGTCTAAAAATGTGCATGATGAACAGGGATTATAATGTTATACAGTATTTTGATCTAGCTGCTAGATGTGCGCTATATAACAACCAATTATTATAATTATTATTAAAAGTAACGTTTACTTTTTATAAAGATATGTTTTAATTTATATCCTAATATACTGTATGTGCCTTACAGGAATCTACTCGATGAAAGCGACAATAATTTGAACGTTTGTCAAATTTAACACTCTGTATCAAATTTGAAAATGGTCCTAAAATTACTAAAGTCCTAAAGTTGCGAGATAATAGTGAAAGAAAAAACACCCTTGTCTGTCACACAAAATTGTGTGCATTCAGATGCTTGATTTCGAGACCTTAAATTCTAAACCCGAGGTTTTGAAATCAAAGTTGTGGAAAATGACTTCTTTCTCGAAAACTACGTCACTTCAGAGGGAGCCGTTTCTCACAATGTTTTGTACTATCAATCTCTCCCCATTACTTGTTACCAAGTAAGGTTTTACGCTAACAATTATTTTGAGTAATTACCAATATTGTCCACTGCCTTTAAATCTGTTGTTCATGAATCCTTAAGAGTTAGGCAAATAACCCTGGCAAGTCTTCCACTTTGTTCAAAGAAATGAAAACAACTCATTTCTCTATTCTGAAGGAAGAAAAACATTCCGGTCGAGTTTAATGTTTTTTTCCCGGCGAGTTGTTGTAAGCATGTGATGTCATGAGTGACATCATTTAAAAATAAAAATTATTTTTGCACAATACAAACCAAGAAAAGAAGAAAACAAAACTGCTCTTCATAAAAAAAGGAATTCATTAATAATGAAGCTTTATTCAATATTGTGCAATAAAAGAATGAATTCTGGTAATGACTGAAGCAGTGTAGAGTGCTATTATTGTCTCCTGCCTACAACAAATTGTTCATGTTACTTATTGGCGTCTCATGGCCAAACGGATAAAAAAAACGCTCCGGCCGTCTTTTTACGTTCTGTTTTGATTTTAGACACCCCTGCGAATTCGTCTTTCATTTCAGGTAAAAAGTACTGTAAGTGAGCAACATAGATGCCCTTCTATTTTAAATTAAAAAATTATATACAATTAAAATAATATCGCGGCAGAAATATTTGGAGGACTGTCACCTTTTCGTTTACTCATAAATTCTGATTGCGAGCTAAGGATTCTCAGGAAAGTGAATTTAATATAATAACAATAATAATTTGGGGGGCTAATCATCCTTACTCGTAGCTAGAGCTAAATTGCGAAGGACGCAGCTACAACGTGTTCGAGAAGCAGGCATGCAAGGGCGCCTTCAGCTGCAAGCCACATCAACCCATTATGACCATGGAGCACAGCCAAGATAAAAGGGTTTGATTTTTCCCGAGGGAGGAAAACCGGATAGTCTGGAAAACCCTCTTGGCACAGCAGAGAACCAACGCACAACTCAACTCACATGGCCCTGGCTAGGAATCGAACCGGGATCATCTTGGTGAGAGGCGAGCGCTTTACGCACAAGTCCACCGTGCCACCCATAGGTCACTACACTATTCAAGAACCCCATGGAGAGAAGTTAGAGATTCGGGAAGAAAACCCTGAGGGAAAACCAACAAACCACTGTCAGATAATGCCCCTGATGTGGTTCGAACCAGGGTCCTAGAGGTGGAAGGCACAGGGTGAGGAAAGAAACTACAATGCCAACCCAACAGCCCCAAATGTCAACTCAAGTCAACAGTCTCAGTTTGGAAATTTGAAATTACAATGCTGAACCTTAGAAGTACTGGACTTGAACTCCAGAAGGAATGCGGTAAAAATTAAGAAAGTAAAAATACAGAAATCTTAAAACTCTTTCCGATATCACAACACTTCAAAGTTAAAATGAAGGCTTCCCTGAGATGGATTGAACGAGACCTCAAAATGAATCTTGCCTCCCGGCGTGACTCGGGGGTTACTCTTGATGAAATGCACCCCTTGCTTGGAGTGTCTGTCCCACCTTAGGTCCCTGGTGGGAGACGGTAGGGGGTGTGAGGGACCCGTGGAGATCCAGGTGTTCTCATCAATCTGGTACTCCATCCATAAGGCTATGCCATGACACAAGCCGTCCCTGAAACAAATGAGGAAGGAAACAGAAATTCAATGAATACACTTTTCTTTCTTCAGTGGAGTCCTGTGGCTTAGAGCACCAGACTCGAGTTCTTGGCCCAATTTCATGGCTCTGCTTACCGAAAGCAAAGAGCCTGCGCTTACAAAAGCAAGGAATTCCACCCTAACGCCAAGTGTATTTCACGGGTTAGCAGGGAACTTTTGCTTCACATTACAAGGCATTCTTCGCTTACTGCTCGCACAGTAAGCAGTTTCACAATTTTGCTCTGAAAGAGTTTAAAGTAACGCGGTATTTTACAACGTTTTAAAAAGAGATTCGAGATTTGTAATTTTGTCCACACTTTCACAAGGTCTCTATCTAATGGGTGCATCACGGAACTGAATTTGACCTTGGAGCCTCTCTTAGAAAAATATGGCAAAACAATTCGAAATCTTTAATGAAATACTCACCCAAGGACTTCAACTGTTCCTTTTTGTACTACTGTATCGGTGGGTACACGCCGAGTGAAGTCAAACTCTGTAAGGTCAAAGTCCGCTGTGAGTGTTCGGCTCGGGTATTCCCATAGATGATGTGGCTCAGTTGCAGCATCACTGATGTGTGAGGATCTCTGGGATTCAGAAGTGAAAAACAGAACATTATAAACTGTGCAAAGTCAATCGGGGCAATTCTGACTTCCTGGCCCAAGTTAGTCCAAACCTAGACAGTGCAAGTCTCTTGCCAATTTGAACTTTTGGGACCAAGTTAGTCCCAACCATGCATTATAAACTGTGCAAGTCTCTTGCCAATTTGAATATTTGGAACCAAGTTGGTCCCAACCATGCATTATAGACTACAATTCTCAAGCCAATTAGAATATTTGGAACCAAGTTGGTCCCAACCATGCATTATAGACTGTGCAACTCTCAAGCCAATTTGAATATTTGGAACCAAGTTGTTCACAACCATGCATTTTATTTAGACTTTGCAAGTCTTGCGCCAATTTGAACTTCTGTTGTCATGTCAAAGTGTCAACGTCGCAAAAAGTGTACCCTCAATAGCATACTGCAATCTTATTGGATTTTTGTAATCACATTGGTTACTGAGAATTGCCAACTAATGCTCGGCTTTAAGCGTGAATCCTATTGAGGGGGCAGAGTGGTCATAGTGTGAAAACGCCGGCCGTTATTTCCCAGGGGGAACCCCAGGGAAAAGAGTAGTGTGAAAAGGGCTATGTACACTTTCTTCCAATGCTAAGCAACACCTTTAATTGAATACTCTGAATTAAAAGTCAATTTTTTTAATATTCCTCTTTACCTGCACAAGACTATCAAATATCCTAACATCAAAGCCCTCGATGTCGCCCACAGGAGCATGGAACTTCCACAGGTGCTCAAACTCCAGCGCCACACCCCTGAGCCTGGCACAGCATGGCAGTATGAGGGCGCTGTCCGCTAGATGGGACGCTAGGGCTGTCCTCGCGTACCAGAAGTGCAGATTGTGCCAGGGTAGGATGCTGGAGATGAAAAATGGCTCTCCCATCAAGACGTCAATCTGGAAGGATCAAGATATTTTGTTTAATGATTTATGGGACCAATTCCTGCACACTCGGCAGCCACTGCCAGAAACACCGGGTGGACCCCTTCTCTTTACAATAAATGTACTGGGTTCTTTTATGTGCATTACACAAACACACTCAACCAACGGCTTTACATCCCATCCGAAGGAGGATGCAAGAATGGCAAAGTGTCTTGCTTCAGGACACAAGTGTCACGACCAGGATATGAACCCACACTCTACTGATCAAAAACATCAAAGCTTGAGTACGGTGTGCTTGACCGCTGGGCAGCACCGCATCGGCCAATGCACAAATGGATTGGTCTATAGGAGGACACTATTGGTAATTACTCAAAATAATTGCTAGCATAAAAACTTACTTGGTAACAAGCAATGGAGAGCTGTTGATAGTATAAAACATTGTGAGAAACGGCTCCCTCTGAAGTAATGTAGTTTTGGAGAAAGAAGAAAGTTTCTGAATTTGATTTTGAGACCTCAGAATTAGATTGTGAGGTTCCGAAATCAAGCATCTGGAAGCACACAACTTTGTGTTCCAAGGGTATTTTTTGTTCCATTATCTATGTTGCTGATACACCAAGTGAGAAGAATGGTCTTTAAAAATTACCAAAAGTGTCCAGTGTCTTTAAGAGGTAAAAAGGCAGGGAAAGTTGTTTGCTATGCCAAACTGATCCACATGAATTCATTCAATAAACCAATAATTAACCAAGACCAAAATTCCATAACAAGCTTTTACCTTTAATAGATGTTAAATTTGCATCGGGATATTCATTTTGGTTTTTACCCCCACACACCAAAGTCTCTCAGCACTGTAGACTCAGTATTTACCCGAGTTCTGTGGGAAAATAAATCACAGGCATATCACTCGGGTGAGATTGGAACCCACGCTTGTACCTTTTGATTCTTGAATATCTCATTGGGTAATTCTTGAGCGTTTTGATTTAGTACAGTGATGTCGTCGATGAGATTGTTGGACTTGATCATGTCTTCCATGACACGACGACAGAGAGAGTTAGGCTCCAGGGTATACACCTACGAGAAAGGTGAAATAATATCAATAATAGGTTTGTGGATCAGCCAACTGTTAGCAACGCCCACTTCCGTACAGATGGCTCCACTTCTAGAAGTCCATAGGAATTGCATTGAGCTATTTTGTTAGTGATTTACGCAAGAAAAGTTCGACAGTTGGATTTGTCTTTTACAATTAGACCTAATCTAAATACTTATAGTTTTTGTCATAAGACATGCCTGTGAGCGATGAAATGGGCGATTTAGGTGGAAACCATCATTAAAACAGTAAGTGAAATACAACACGACCGACTCTACAAAACCCACCAACAATCATCAATCCCATCAACAAACTCAAGAAATGTAGATGTATATTCTGTGTTTAACTTTGTTAAACATGTATAAGCACAATGGAAAGAGCAACCCCTACGAGCCCTATGGGCCAAGAATTGGCACCAGACTATTTGAGATACAACCCTTGAGATATTTGAGAGACAACCATAGAGTTGTATATGAGAACTAGAGGGCGCACGGGTGATGCTTCGTGCACAAACGCGACAGGACCGCAAGGAGACACACGCGCGCCATTCTGTACGCGCAGTGAATATGAAACACACGTTGGAGTTTGTGTTTATTAAACCCTACGCGATGCTGTTTTGTTCAACTTACAAAATGGCCGCACAAACACACGCTGTGGGATGCCACTTAGAAAATGGCCGCCTGCGTGCATGCCGGGGCGCGTATATAGGCCAGTGCGCGCTCTAGTTCTTATATGTAACTCTATGGAGGCAACCCAATGTTTAGTTCACACAGATTGTGTATGAGAAGGATGATCTATCAGTATCTTTTACCTGTGTGGCACCCAGTCTTGCAGCTATCAGAGGTAACATAGAACCGTCACTAATGCTGACACATAATGACTCTTTCTTAACCACCTGTTGAGATGACAAGATTTAAGGAAGAAATATCAATAATAATGAAGAACTAATATAAAACCAACTTAGCAACGAGCTCAAAATCAGTTCTTGCTTTACCGACACAAATCTCTGTGGTGCAGACGGTAAAGGAGGGAGCTTCATCGCAGGGCTAGAATTTTGGTTAAAAATCTACAAGACCACAGGGCTTTCCTAGACCAGAATTTGTTTTAAAAGAAAGGGTGAGATAATTGTAAGAGAGGATTTATCTCATTTGTCTTTCTTATTAAAGGCACTGGACACTATTGGTAATTACTCAAAATAATTGTTAGCATAAAAACTTACTTGGTAATGAGCAATGAAGAGCTATTGATAGTATGAAACAATGTGAGAAGCGGCTCCCTCTGAAGTATCAAAGTTTTTGAGAAAGAAGTAATTTCTCGCTAAAATATTTGAATTGAATTTGAGACCTCAGTTGAGGTCTCAAACTCAAGCATCTGGAAGCCCACAACTTGTGCGGCTAGAGTGTTTTTTTCTTCCATCATTCTCTCGTAACTTCGACGACCATTTAAGTTAAAATTTTCACAGGTTTGTTAATTTATACATATGTTGAGATACACCAAATGAGAAGACTGGTCTTTGACAATTACCAATAGTGTCCAGTGTCTTTAAGTATACTCAAAAGAATTGAAAGGTATTTAACGGACACAAAGTCAACATTTTGTTCTTTGTGCATAAAAGTGTGCGCGGGACCTCAGTATACCTGGTAGCATTTTGGGTATTGCAAGGGGGGACTATTGATTTCGGTACACCCACAACGCTACCTCGTCCCCATGGTTTACTTTATTTTCAACCATGTTTACAACAGTAAACCCTGGGATGGAAACTCCTTATTGGACCCTGATTGGACAATGACATTACAATATTAGAATATGTTCCATATTCATAGGTACAGCCAGCCGCCGGCATCCAAAGATGTAAACAAGCTATTGAATCTGGTACCGTACTACGAGATTATGACAAAGAAGATGTGAATATCAAAAAGTAGCCAGACTATTTTAATTTGCATACATATCCAAATATTTTGGATATGCAAATGATCCAATACCAGGGTGAGAGAGCAGTCAACCTTGTAACCGCTCGACACACCCTGGGGACGAGGTTGCCACAATGCACCTCCAAAAAAGCGTGTCTACCATTGTCATCATTTTGGGAGTCAAATCTTTTGTGCATATGTTTGTGCCTGATTTTGACTCTCAAAATGGAGGACAGGATTTGCATGTGTGAGTGCGCTGCGCGTTGTGGAAGGGGTCTACTGGTAACATCTCCAAACCTTTTGCAGAACTTGTGTATATTTCCCTGTTCGTGTAGCATCATTAAGCATTCCTATCCTTGGTCGGCTCCAGACTACATGGGCTCCACATCTACATATCGGTCTCTCGATGTCAACCTTAGGCAATTCAGTGTGGCCGACATTAAACCACATGCTGTAATCATCGTGGGATAATGTGACATGAATCCTCTCTCCTATCAAGATGAAAACAATATTTTTGGAGTGTTATTTTTGGAATATATTTATGTAATGTTTCCATTCTAACTGAGTAGGGAATAACAGTGTGCTGACCAGGGCTCAAATGACCAGGGATAAGCACAAAAACTTGCTAAACACAAACAAATCTTGCTGAAATTAGAAAAAAAAACAGAAACTGCATGGTTACCTGCCAAAATTCTATAAAGTTTCCACTGTTGCAATTAGTGCCCCACTCATTTGCTAATAAGCAGTATTTTCTGCGGCCTAAACAGCTCTATGAAATTGGGACCCCGGCCCAAATTCATAGAGCTGCTTAAAGCCATCATACACTTTCGGTAAACAGTATTGTCCAAGTCCCACACTTCGTGTATCACAACTTATATATAAAATAACAATCCTGTGGAAATTTAGGCTCAATCGGACATCGGAGTCGGAAGAAAATAACGGGAAAACCCACTCCTGTTTTTGCGCGTTTTGCCGCGTCATGACATGTGTTTATAACAAATCCGTAATTCTCGCTAACAAGAATTTATATTGTTTTACCATTTTCTCAAAAAGTAAAGCATTTCATGGACTAATATTTCAAGAGAAGTCTTTCACCATTACCTTCTGTAAACCCTGTAAATTATTTGTAAATCTGTGAACTTTTTTTTTTCTTTTGTACCGAAAGGGTCCAATGGCTTTAAGCACAAAAAGTAGCTTAGAAAAAAAGTGTAAGGATGATTTCCCACCGTTATCTCTAGAATTCCCAAATAGTTGTTTACACATCAATAGGTGGGCCATATCCTATGTCAGCCCAGTTCCAGGTAAGCCACCACTCACATTCCTGACCACCCACCCTTACCCCCCCCCCCCCTGTTGACCATACATCATCTCACTTCTACGTAATGATGTCACCAATCTTATGTTATTTCTGTGTGACACCATTTCTAAATTAAGAGTTCCCCCACCACCAAAATCCTACGTAGCCTCTGCCCAACATTCACTCTGGGCCTCGACTACTCCTTCAAATTTCTCTATACAAGAGACTTGCCTCTCCAACCTTTGAGCTAGGTCCAGCACCTGTTTCAATTGTATTGCTATAGTCAACTTGTAATAAACCAAGACCAGACCCAGACAATTGTTTCAAGTGTTTTCTTCAGTCGTTTCCACAACTCTATGACTCCAGTCCGCCAGCATCACACGTTTCTTCTTCTAGTAATAGTTAACCGGAGTCTTGCCATATCATCATATTAAATCTCTGCGTTACATTAGCATTGCAAAATTATGCTTAGAATAAGGCTACCAGCTAAACTACCATGTCACATGTACAATTCGTGAATGGTATCCTGATCATTTCTGCTAGCAGACAATTGTTGAGTAATCTGTTGTATATATTATTTCATGGCTCTGCTTACTGTAGTGGCCTCTACTGTTACATTTACATAGGTCTTTAAACTCACCTTTCTGCACCTGCAGAGGTTGATCAAAGAAGTAGACGGCTTGCATCCAGTGATCTCTCCACTGGGCCTCTTCTCCGTCAGGGTGGGCCCAAGAGGGCGCTGTACTCAACCGAATCTCACCCTCCGTGTCCATGCTCAAGTCCCACCACATGAAGATTCCGTGGCATATTCCCTCCGTCAGGACATCGGCATCGACGGTCGCCAATCCGCTCTCTCGGAAATCCCCACGACTGAAGTTGAAGTCCATCATAGCGAGGGGGGAGGTGATTGGCTGGAACTGCTCAGGTGACACCTGACTGAGTTGGATGTCGTGGACCGAGGCTGCCCCGGAGCAGGCGTCCATCTTGGCTGGGGGTTTGACGCTGCTGTGGCCGGGGATTTTGATTGGTTGGAGTTTGTGCCATTCCCAGATGAGATCTGATTGGATGACTTGGGCATAAACAGTCGCCGAGTGGGGGACACAGATGCAATCTTCCTGAAAATCGTGGAAGGAGATAAAAGTTATCATTGCTATTGAAGTCTGAATTCTGAAACGAACAGCACCAGTCCTAAAAAGACCGATTGCCTTGAGTGTTATGGACTTACATTAAGAGAGCATTAATCTGTTAATAGACCTCTTGCATAATGCCAACGCTCTTGGAATGCTGATGTCACACGCGCATGTTTTTACGCACAAAGAACAGCTATCATCAAATGATTTGCTTCCTTTGACCCCAGTGAGGGCGCTGTTTGACCCCAGTGAGGGCGCTTTTTGACCCCAGTGAGTGCGCTTTTTGACCCCAGTGAGGGTGCTTTTTGACCCCAGTGAGGGTGCTTTTTGAGGTTGTGACGCCACATGCAAGGGGTCTTTATTAAGGGAATCAATGTGTGGTGAAGAGGTTTTCAACTAGTGGTTTAATCCCAACGACGAACGAGGCCTGGTTCTTGATAATTTTACCGAGACGAAGTCGAGATAAATTATCAAGAACCAGGCCTTGGCGGGTTTAAACCACTAGTTGAAAACCGATTGAACACACTTTGATGCCCATTCATAAATACCTTTTCTGTCAAAAACATCAACACTTTTTTGTCAAAAAGTAAAATAAATGCAAATTTTAATTGATCAATGATTTCTTTCAACACAACACCCCTACAGCTATAAAATGGTAAAGCCCTCCGCTGTCCTCGGGTAAACAACTCCTTTTAAGGGAATGCTATGCGCGTCGCGGCGCGTATCGCGTGATGTGGCACAACTGTTTCCGCTGTTGCTCTCGACCAATAGGAACGAAGAAACTGTCTTATAAGAACAGGTGCAAGCTCACGTGTCACGCCCATGTTTCAACACTTTTTACTGGTCATAAACAAAGGTTTATACACACCCATGTGATGCGCTCTCCACCAATAGGAATAGCGAAACTGTCTGAGGTATTTATGAATAGCATTTTAAACAAACAAATAAAAAAATAGAATTAGCTGTTGCAAATTGCTTACCAACCAAAAGGACCTATGGCATATAAAAGCCAAAAATTTGTTAATGGCCTGACGTTTTGACCCAAACAGAGTCTTTCTCAAAGGCCAAACAAACAAACAAACAAAACAAAACCTTATCTTCAACATCCATTCTAATGAACTATGAACAAATAGATAGCTGAGTCTACCTGTAATAAATGTCTGTGGGCGTGGAGGTAGGTTGGTACTGCCCCTTCACCGATCAATTCAGTATCGAATACCTCAGCAGGAAGAATGTTGGCTCTATGAGGAATGTCCCCGTCTGAAATGACAAATAATATTGAAACAAGATAGTTTATATGGGACTGTGTTGGGCCTCAAAATGTACACCAGACCACAGGTCCAGGCCAGTGTTTTTAGTGTCGGGCAAGTAGATACAAGTATACACGTTTTTTAAATCTTCAACTGTTTACTTTTAGTCCGGCACTTTCTGGCATGCCTACATTCTTGTTGGCACCCAGGTTGACTCAGTGGTCTCTTCCCTGCCTTTCACCTCTGTGGACCAGGGGTGGATTTCACAAAGGTAGTCCTAACTTAGGACTAGTCCTAGGCAATGCTAAGAGATAGGACCAGTCCCAAGTTAGGATGAGTTACTGGTCCTAACTTAGGACTGGTCATATCTCTTAGCATTGCCTATAGGACTAGTCCTAAGTTAAGACTACCTTTGTGAAATCCACCCCAGGGCCCATGGTTCGAAACCCAGCACGGAACCTTCCATGTAGATTTGGGTTTCAAGTCCCTTCCTGATTGGGGACAAGTCAGAATTCTCTGCAAGTGGTTTCGCTGTCCAGTTCAGTGTCGAAAAGCATCCCTACAGCTAATTTTATTTGAAATGTTTCCTAGAGAAAAAGCTGGTGGACCAGTAAATTGACAAGCTACTGGTCATGATGGCTAGTCACTAAAAGTGTTAACAAATGTTAAAGCCATTGGACCCTTTCAGAACAGAAAAAAAATTAAAAGTTCACAGATTTACAAATAACTTACAGGGTTTACAGAAGGTAGTGGTGAAATACTTCTCTTGAAATATTATTCCATGAAATGCTTTACTTTTTGAGAAAACAGTAAAACAATATCAATTCTCGTTAACGAGAATTACGGATTTATTTTAAACACATGTCATGACACGGCGAAACGCGCGGATACACGGGTGGGTTTTCCCGTTATTTTTTCCTGACTCCGATGACCGGTTAAGCCCAAATTTTCACAGGTTTGTTATTTGATATAGAAGTTGTGAGACACGAAGTGTGGGCCTTGGACAATACTGTTTACCAAAAAGGTCCAATGGCTTTAAGCCAAACCCTGTACAACTGTAAGTAGGCATGCAACTGCCCGTTGAAAAAAAAAGAGGAACATTTTCAAAGGCACAATGCAAGTGCGGAGCGAGGCAGCCAAAACGCCACGGGACATGAGACCCACAATGGTACCCTAGAAAATGTTGAGGTTTGTTATGCTCTTAGGTGCATCAAAAGAAAAAAAAATAAAAAAAAAAGAAAAAAGAAGAGCTGCATGCCTGAGTAAGGGTGTTGCTAAGGACGTCTTATATTTCAATGTATGATGACGCCCAATCCAGCTATAGCCTTAGCTGTAGCAAAACTGCAGACACGGCTCAAGGGTCAAAATTATTTTATTTGTTACTAAATGTCTCCTGATAAGTCTGATGTTTTGCAAGCCTACCTGGCCCAACTGTGACCTCTGTTGACCTTTTAGAGACCACTTTGATTTTGTCTGCAAAGCCATTCTCTGCAATGATTTTCTTGGCTGCCTCTGCTATTGGTTCAAATGCCTGTAAAAACAGTAATGAACGATTCAAACTGATAAATTGAATAGAATGACACATGTTTAATTACTTAAATATGTTTAACTCTATTCAAACTTCGATTTTGAATACCATTTAAAAAAAAAAGTTCCATTCAACAATAAGGCTAATTTGAAAAGAACATTCCATTTAAACAAAAAACAATTCTCACCACTGCACAAATGCCAAACATTCATTATCTGGGTTTTTTATGACATCTGTGCTGTCTTTTCTCATTTCGAATACTGTGAACAAAATTCTGGTCCATTTAAGAAGCCCTATGAAGGCAGTGGACACTATTCCTAATTACTCAAAATAATTATTAGCATAAAACCTTACTTGGTAACGAAGAATAGGGGAGGTTGACAATATAAAACATTATGAGAAAATGGCTCCTTCTGAAGTGACGTAGTTTTCGAGAAAGAAGTAATTTTCCACGAATTTGATTTCGAGACCTCAAGTTTAGAATCTGAGGTCTTGAAATCCAGCATCTGGAAGCACACAACTCGGTGTGACAAGGGTTTTTTTTTTATTTCATTCATATCTCGCACTTTCGACGACCAATTGAGCTCAAATTCAGGCGTGTTATTTACTGCATATATGTTTAGATACACCAAAAGAGAAGACTGGTCTTTGACAATAGTGTCCACAGTCTTGAAGCAGAAAATACTGCCAGGCAAATTTTTGCTGAGCAAATCAAGAGTGGGGCACCAGTTGCTACAAAGTAAACTTTATGGAATTTTGGTTGGTGTATTTTCTGCTAAGCAGTTTGCCTGTGATTACAGGCTTTATGAAATTGGGCCTTGACTTAATTGGTTTACCTCACACGCATGGACAGAGTCTGCCCCACTTTCTGCCGACATCATAGACAGTAGACCGGTTCCGGTGCCGATGTCTAGTACATGGGCCTTCTTCCCTCTCTCGTGCATGACTCTAATAGCTCGTCTTATGCCTTCATAGTATTTTTTATTCTGTACAAAAAAAGGACAAAGTAGAAATATACACTGCAGTAGTCCTACTGCCAGCCAGTAAATATTTGACCAGACAAGTCTGGCATTTCTTTGTTTAACTAGGCCTACATGTAAGATAAACCAATATTTCACAGTGTAACATCTTGAAGAAACAAAACTATGTTAAAATAAATCAGTTTTTTCAAAGACAATGAGATAAATTTTCCCTTCAATGTCTTTGTGCTTGTCTGGTCTTGTTAAATCACTTTTGGTTCAGTAATCATTTCAAGCTATACAAAAGTACGGTAGCCTTTTTGGATATTTCCCCCCCCCAATTTTAGTTGCGATAACCCTCCCTCTTCACCGACCATCAGGAAGATGGAGGGTTACAATAATCGCACTTATCCAAATTTGAGCCCTCCTAAGGGTTCGCAACCATACACAAGTACGGTAGCCTTTTTGGATATTCCCCCCCCCCATTCTAGTTGTGATAACCCTCCCTCTTCACCGACCATCAGGAAGATGGAGGGTACGATAATTGCAACTATCCAAATTTGAGCCCTCCTAAGGGTTCGCAACCATACACAAGTACGGTAGCCTTTTTGGATATTCCCCCCCCCCCCCCATTTTAGTTGCGATAACCCTCCCTCTTCACCGACCATCAGGAAGATGGAGGGTTACGATAATCGCAACTATCCAAATTTGAGCCCTCCTAAGGGTTCCGACCATACACAAGTACGGTAGCCTTTTTGGATATTTCCCCCCCCCCCAATTTTAGTTGCGATAACCCTCCCTCTTCACCGACCATCAAGAAGATGGAGGGTTCTGATAATCGCATCTATCCAAATTTGAGCTCTCCTAAGGGTTCGCAACCATACCACAACTCACACAGCTCTCCCTGGGGTCGTTTCTATGAACGATACATACCCTTTCATCGTCGTGGAGCATATCGGTGTAAGCCGACCGAGCAATCTCCTGATGATAATCGTATGTGGCGTCCTCAACCACCCATTCATTGCTACCAGTCATCGGATTGACCCTTGCTAATAAATGCCGCATTTCTGAAGTCTCACTGGATGACATGGAAATTGCCCAACGTCTTGTATTGGAGATGACTCGACGAGTAAGTGAAGATGTGTACATCAAGAGAATACAAATCTGCAGAGTGATAAAGTAAAAAACTTGGAATGAATGGAAATGTATCATGCGTCGCGGAGGTTTCGTACAAAGAAATAATCCAGGGGTCAGTGGAGGGAAAGAGAAGGAGAAGTCGTCCAGCAACAACATGGACGCACGACGTAAAGAAGTGGACTGGACTGGGAATGGCAGCTGCAGTGAGATCAGCACCAGATCGAGTACTTCTAGAAACTAAGGCTCCCCATTATATATAGTTTCTAGAGTAGAAGTACAGACACAGATGGTTGGTGTGAACTTGTGATAATCATTGCATCCAAATTTGCGCCACTAGACTGAACGCGTGCGCCCAGCCACAGTGCGGAAATCTTAAAATTTTCTGAAGCAGCACTTTAAAGGGAGAAGAAGAGAGATGTTTGGACTTTCGGTTATCACTTTTAAAATTAACAGCAATTATTATAGAAGCCCACTGAGAAGTCCAGAGCATGCAGCAGCTTTCCATTGTAAAAACATTTTGAGAAACATTTCACTTCCAAGTATTGTGATTATGAAAAAGATACTATCCAACAAGTTTTTATCCATCAAAAATTGAAACTGAGAAGCGTACTGTCAGTGTCAGAAACATTTCTCATTCTTTCATTTCTCATATCTATCGATATTAAACTTCTATGTATTATTAAAATGAAGTCAATAATATTATAATAATATAATTTGGTAAAACAAAATAAGTATAACATTACTAATAATTAATGATTAATATTATTATAATTACAGAATCATATTGTGGTGTATCACTATCATTAATTAGTTTGACAATAAAAATACTTAAATTATATTTTTATGACACAACAGCACATTCTCAATGTTCAGTACTGCATTTATAATAATAACTGGGGCATTAGCACTGTACATTTCGTATGCAGATGTCAACATTTAATTTCAACCAACAACACTCAGGTCAGGAACAGCGCCATATCTAGATGAACGTCATAAGCTCATAATTAGAAATGTAATATTTTATACAAATGAAATGAGGGGTAAGTTACCCTTCTTACCGTTCTCTTCGATAGCGTGCATGGATACTAACTTTGTTCCTTTTATTTTAAATGTATAATTAAATCTCTGGAAAACATGCATTCGTGATCGAAAGTTGCGATTTCAATATTGCAATTGCATAACGACTTTGGTCGGTGTGCACCCGTCCGTATGTTGTACATGTATGTACTGCAGAGTGTGTGTGGTGGATGGATGGAGAGTGTGTGGGGGAAGACACGTGCTTTCTGCGTAGTAGTCTTGGTGCAAGACGTTTCTCGTTCCCTTTTCACGCACACCGCGGCCAATCCACCGACAGTGCGCGCACCGACTCCCCTGACTTATAGTCCACTCACCGCCCCGGTTGAACGAGAAACGTCTTGCACCAAGACTATCTGCGTAGTTGTGCGTTAAAAAAACCCAGACCAATCAGATTAATTGATTTGCTGCCACGCCCACAAGTTTATTTATCAGCCCCCAAAAAGACTGGTAACCATATCATCAATGTAATGTGGCAATAGATGCTACACGTACGAGTCTGGGTTTCAATTTTATGCATATTTTGTAATCTTTGTTTACAATTTTGTTGACTGTCAGTGCATCTTCTATTCTACTCTTCGGACTGCTGCAAATGTGGTAATATTTCTTCCGTAGATTATTCAAACACAATATTGATGACGTTTCCTCGAACAAAGTTGTAATTTTTCGACGTTCTAAATGGTTAAACATCGATGTAAAGTGAAATCAAACATTTTTTTCAGTTTGTACGTGACACTTTGTTGGGCCCGCCCGCAAGAGGGCGCACTTCATTAGTTAGAGTTTCTAACAAACACATTTTGTAAACAAGGGAGGCGGAAACCGAATGAAAAATTGCATTTCTGTTGTTTTTTTGTAAGTTTGTGTGCGTTATCGGAAGTGCCTTTGCAGTCATCACAAATTCTTGAAAACTTAGTTGAATCCATTCAATTCATCATAAACATAAAAACCTTAAAAATAAAATTGTCGAAATAAATATTTTGCTTGTCAAAATCAAATTGTGATTTGGGTTGTGGCTTTCAATTTCATTTCAACATATGTTTCATTTGTTTTCAAAAATGTTGGTTGAGCATTAGAAATTACTTGTTACCTGTAGTTACCTGTATTGGATTCCCCTGTGTTTACCATTCTCCATGGGTTCTTATTAATATTATACGGAGCTTGCCCACCTTATTGGTTTACCTTAAAAAGTTTTGTTTTAAAGCCATTTGCACGGACACTTTCGGTAAACAGTATTGTCCAAAGGCCCACACTTTAGGCTCAATCAGTCATTGGAGTCGGGAGAAATAAAAGGGGAAAACCCACCCTTGTTTCCGCACGTTTCACCGTGTCATGACATGTGTTTAAAATAGTCCGTAGGCCTAATTCTCAATAACGAGAATTTATAATTGTTTTAATGATTTCTCAAAAAGTAAAGCATTTCATGGAATAATATTTCAAGAGAAGTCTTTCACCATTACCTTCTGTAAACCCTGTAAGTTATTTGTATATCTGTAAACTTTTATTTTTTTTTTCTGTTCCGAAAGTGTATAATAATGGCTTTAAAGGATTCCTGTTTTTATCTCATGTATCTTGCAGATTGAACAGCTAAAACCTGGGGAAGGTCGTTTTACTTTTAACGATATCATACTTTTTTAGTATTTAACATTGTTTTTTTATCTAAACCAAGACGTGATATTATTTTGACAGGTACACTATGTTCATTTGCCTGTAAGGATTCTCCAAACAGGAGCTCTAGCCCATGATCTGTGAACGCCAGTTTGTACCACCTTGATTTGACTGATGGTCTCTCGCTGCTTGTGTTGCTGCTTAGGAATTCCAACGACAAACCTCACACCTGGTGCTCAAAAACAACCGTTCTGCTCATTAGCAGACTACTTCTCCCATAAAAGCATGGGGGCTGGAATGAGCGAGGTAATATACTATCCCTTTCTGTTTCTTCTTCTTCTTTCGTAGAAGAAGTATAGTCCACAATCTGGTGTATTATTATGTGCTGTGGTTGTTGTGTGCATGCGAGGGTGTGGATATATATACAGTGCAGGTGGGTGAACAGTGAACGTGCGGCTAAAAACATCTCAGGCTGACCTAGCGAAGCTGGTCTGACTGTACACTCTGCTTAAAGCTAGCAAGAGTTGTGAAGTTGATCAGGTCTTTCGGGAGATTGTTCCATATCCTAATGCTATTGGGAAAGAATGACTGTTGGTAGACCCCTGTCCTGGGGAATGATGTCATAGTATTTGTAAGAATGACCCCCCTCAGAGAAACGGTGCATGGTACCGGAGTGTGGGTTCGAATCCCGATTGTGACACTTGTGTCCTGGAGCCTATACTTTACTATAATTGCTTCTCTTCACCCAGGGGTATAAATGGGTACCTGCGAGGGTAGAGGCTGATATTGTGTATGAAAACGCCAAAAGCGCCTTATAGGCAGCTTAGGGCTGTATACTCCCCAAGGAAGCTGAGAAACATTAAAAAGGGATGTTATATGTAAAGCGCATTGATACGGTTATTGTGAAATGCGCTATATAAGAATTGTAATTATTATTATTATTATTATTAAATGTGTGTGGGACATCATCTAGACCTAGTAATTAACTGGGGCGCTGTACTCCTTTTTTCAAAATTTTAACATTCTCGGTCGAACTAGCTAGTACGACCGAGAATGTCAAAATTTCAAAAAAAGGAGTACAGCGCCCCAGTTACTGGGTCTAAAGGTTTGGGTTAATTTGTCTGTATATACCCAAACAGTACACTCCTATCACGTCTGCCATACCTTATTGGGTAAATTATAATGCGAATCGGATTGTAATAAACTGTGCAAGTCTCGGGCGCATTCCAACTTGGGAAGCCCAAATTTTGATTATTAAAAGTTGAATGGCTTTATAAACAAATCTATACGCTGAAGAACAAAGTAGTGCCTCAACAGTGACAATTCTGAACAGCAAAGTCATAAAGAAACTCGTATTAGGAAGAGAGCTGAACATTTGAGAGAATAAGTTGACACTGCTGAAAGTTCAGAAAACGACGTAGGGTGTAATGTTTCTGAATCTTTTACTTGCAGATTATTCCTGGTCTTTTTGTTGGAAACTTCAGAGGTAAGAAATAACTTGTATGAAAGATTCTTGTTGTAGTTTCCTAACTCTATTCCTGCTGCACACAAAAAGCTCAGACTAGATTGACTTGAACAGGAAATTTAATGACAAAACAAACTTGTTGCTGCCAGACCATGCCAGAAAACACTTGGGTAAACCCCCTTCTCTTTACCATAAATGCACTGGGTTCTCTTTATTACACAAGACACAGGACCTTTAGATAGCTTTACATCCCCAAACTGTGTAGCTTATGGACACAAGTGTTTTATGGGCCGGACTTGAACCAACACATTGCTGATCAGAACACCAGGGCAAAATTTTCAAAGAGTTGCTTAAAGGCAGTGGACACTATTGGTAATTGCATGTACTCAAAATAATGATGGTGACGAGTAATGGGTAGAGGTTGATGGTATGCAACATTGTAAGAAACGGCTCCCTCTGAAGTACCATAATTTTTGAGAAAGAAGTAATTTTCCACGAATTTGATTTAGAGACCTCAGAACCATCTGAAAGCACCAACTGCCTGTGACAAGGGTGTTTTTTCTTTCATGATTATCTCGCAAGTTTGAAGACCGATTGAGCTCAAATTTTCACAGGTTTGTTATTTTACATGTTTTATGCATATGTTGAGATACACCAACTGTGAAGGCTAGACTTTGACAATTACCAATAGTGTCCACTGTCTTTAAAAGCACAACAAGTAACAAGGCAAAACAATAATTAGGCTTACCAGATTAAGGTTATTAACCAAAATATGGAGGGGCAACAAGGCCAAGACCAGGGGCAACAGAGGCCATGCCCTCCGTTAGCTCTGTGAAATTCCAGGCCTGCAACCCATCAGAAATATCTCGATTTAATACATTCAATTCAAACCTTCTATTTCTTTTTTAGATGCAAAAGATCAGGAGGCATTGCGTAATCATAACATCACACACATCGTGGCAATCCACGACCATCCTAAGGGGCAACTCCCGGTAAGAATTTTCAGATGATCGTAAAGCATTCCATGCCTGATAATCCTGCGAAGGTATAATAGGTCTTCCCTTACTAAAGAGTACCTTCATGAAGAAAAGAGACAGATTTTTCGCAAATATTTTCAACAGGTCCTAGGCAGGCCTTCCTGGCAAAACTATTTAACTTGAGAATGACACTTTAAAAAAGCAAGTGTAGAGATAAGATGTTTTGCCATAAAAACGGGATGGAAGTGTTTCTTATATATACATTTGGTTTGTGGTAACACCATGAGTGTATCTACTTGCCAGGTAGAGTTTATTCTTAGAGAAATGTCTTGCTTTGGTCTACTGCCACAGAGTAGTTGTTCGGGGGTTCGGGAAGACTTCTCAGTTCTGAAAAAAACTGTCCTGCTTTTTTAACTATTGCCCGGGCGGATGGTATAGAAAATAGGCTGGGACTACTACTTTAGCTTGAACAGGATCGTGATTAACTATACATTGTACTACCTCAGAGGCAGTTCTTAAATTGGTCTCAACGTTTCGACTAGCTTGCTCTAGTCATCGTCAAGAGACGATGACTAGTTAAGAGAAGAATATCTACTCCGCGGTAGTAAAATAAAGCAAGACAGTTCTTTAAAGACAAACTCTACCTACAAGTACATATTTGGTGTTACTGCAAACCAAATATATATTGAGCCCTCACCATGCAATGCCTCAAATCCTATAAAATTTTTCCTGTTTTCTTTCCTCAGCATATCGAGTACCTCTGTTTAAACTCAGCAGATACTCCTACTGCAAACATGTAAGTACAAATTATGTAAAAGAGACCTT
Organism: Asterias amurensis; assembly: GCF_032118995.1. Classification (NCBI taxonomy): domain Eukaryota; kingdom Metazoa; phylum Echinodermata; class Asteroidea; order Forcipulatida; family Asteriidae; genus Asterias; species Asterias amurensis. The sequence continues at coordinate 5,760,563 of NC_092650.1, read as the reverse complement.
TATCTTACTGAACTATGCTAGGCTGGAACGGCTTGCAGCAGGCCAACAAAAACTGGTTCTACTTTATGCGAAGCCACTTTTCTTAGACACAATAGACCGATCCATTGAGCCCCGCCCCATTACATATTGACCAATCACAACCCATTGCGCAACAAAAAGTCTGACAAATTAAGGTCTGACATGCGTGCGTGTTTGCTTGGTGTGCGCGGCAGAGTTGTGCAGAATGGTTTGGGAGAGGCGCACATGTTCTTGTGGGCGGAGCCTAATGGATCGGTGAATTGGAAAACAGTACGTATTGATTGTTTGCATAGCAACAATCCTCATCACTTTGCTACAGTGGGAAGCATGATCTTGGCTTTTTATAGCGCTTCAAAAAGTACGCTTAAAAAAATCTGCCTAATTAATTATAATGGTGTGTGTTTAATTTTAGCTCTCAGTTTTTCTACAAGTCCACTGAATTCATCCACAATTGCAGAGTGAATCAGGGCTGCGTACTTGTGCACTGGTAAGTACCTCTCAATGCTTAAAACACATTTTTGTACATCACTAAGATTTCTTAACAATTCATAACAAACGAAAAGAATTAATTGAAGAAATACCCATAAATCCAGCTATACGTTACAAGGTACAAACCTAAACAAGCGTGTAAGCCAAAGCCAAAGCTTGTGGTGAGATGCTTGGTAGATAAGACATAACTAATGTAGTATGTAGTACTAAAAGTAGTATCCTATAAAAGAAAGAACTGTTTCTTTGATTTGTTGTATGGTCTCCCAGGCCTTAGCGTTACCTGGGGTCGACTTCACAAAGAGTTAGGACCAGTCCCAGGAGATATTAAAAACCTATGGCTAGTCCTAAAGTTAAGGAAAACAAGTAACTCGTCCTAACTCGAGATGAGACTAGTCTTAACTCTTTGTGAAATCCACTCCTGGCCTGGGAATCCTAATCTTTGAGAGGGCAATGCCACTTCTTTCATTTTGCAGAGGTCATATCCATATAGGAGAATCTTAAAGTCTATGGAACACTTTTGAAGGGGCAACAAGGCCAAGACCAAGGGCAACAAGGCCATGGCTTCTGTGACCTCCATATAATAACAGGCTTTAACACAATAGCCCTTTTCACACAGCCAAAATGTAGCCAGGGTCCCTTGCTACAAAATTTACCAGCGTGGATTGTTTATTCGTTAGCACCATGTGTGACTGATTTTGTGAGCTTTCCCACTGCAAAGTTAAAAAAGTAACAACCCTTGTGCGACACGAGAGTGATATGACGAATTGGTAATCCTGATCAATAGCACGCGCTGTATGGGCATTTTCACCTAGGGCTTCGTTCAATAAACAGGGATTCCTTTCACACGATGATGAAGCCTACGTCCCTGGTCAAAACTTCCGCTAGTGTAAGATTTTGTTGTAAGTCCGGACCTCCGACAAAATGTAGCAATGTTGGACAAGATTTGACAAGGGACCCTGGACACTCCAAAAATTATTGTCCTTTCACACGAGGTGCATTTTGTAAAATCTTACAACCATGCTACAATTTAGCAAGGGACCCTTGCTAATTTGCTCTCGTGTGAAAGGGGCTAATCTTTCAAAACTGAAATTACATCAGACTATTATTGATATTTGTTTAATGATCCCTTACCCCCCTCTCAACGAATGTGTTTTTTTTTCTCTGGGTACAGTATTGCTGGAGTGTCAAGGAGTGTAACGCTGACCGTAGCGTACCTGATGACCGTGACTGACCATGGCTGGAGGGATTGTCTCAAAGCGGTCAAGCAGGCCAGGCAAGTGGCCAACCCTAACTTTGGATTCCAGAGACAGCTTCAGACATTTGAGCACACACATGTTGGACAGGTGAGAAAGGGCAAAGGTCAAAGGTGCTGAATGTGAAGAATGATGATTAAAGGCCGAGTCACACTGCAGCGATAACAAAAAATGATAACGATCACAAAGCAAAGAGAATGCATTTTATTGGTTGAATGAGGGTGTACGTTTTCTGTGCAGAGCAATTCAACCAATAGAATGCGTTCTCTTAGCATCTGAGCTGCAGTGTGACTCGGCCTTAAGGCAGGGCGTGCTTTTGATGACTACTCTACGAGTTATTGACAGTAAAAGCTTACTTGGGAGCACTGAAGAGCCATTGACTGTATAAAACATTGTTAGAATCTACTCCTTTTGAAGTAGTCTAGTTAAAGAGAAAGAAATAATTTTATCCCCCAAATTTTGAATCTGAAAAAGCTTCAGTGTGAACAGGGCAGGCATAGTATATACCATTCTCAAACCTGTGTATAGTGAACCCTCTGTCAATGTTTATTCAATGTGAACAGATCAGGGACAGCATGCAAGAGAAATACTCAGACTCCTTGAGAGAAAGAGAGAGGGGGAGAGGGGGGAGGCAATCCGACAGCTCCTGTGTGAACCTCTGTCAATGTTTATACACAATGTGATCAGATCAGGGACAGTATAGGTCTTTCTAAAACCCGCGTACAGTGAACCTCTGTCAATATTTATTCAATGTGAACAGGTCAGGGACAGTATGCGAGAGAAATTCTCAGACTCGTTGAGAGAGAGGGACACAGAGGCAATCCAACAACTCTTGGACAAGTGCAATCAGGGACCTCAGCAACCCAATCAAGATAATGAGTTCTACCCTCTACCCCATAACGCTTACACACAACCAGACCAGCATCCTCCACCCTGACAGCTCCAGTGGTTTTAAGGGTTCAGTTTTCGATCTTGAAAGCAACCTTTCAGGGTAGTTATAAATAGATTGGTTTTTTATTTAGTATAAAATTTTGTTGTATAGTCATTTAGAAAAGAGTTGACATGGTTGAACCTCACCCCAAACAAGACAATGAGTTCTACCCACTCCCTCACAACGCTTACATACAACCAGACCAGCAGCCTGACAGATCCAGTGGTTTTAGGGTTCAGTTTTGGGGTCTAGAAAGCAACCTTTCTGGGAAGTGAGGTTTTTTTTATTCGTTGTACAAATTTTTATTTGTATACTCATTTAGAAGGGAGTTGAGCGTACTGTTATACAGGATCGGAGCTGGAAAATGTGTCGCGGACAACAGTCTTGTTTTGTGTGATCAACCATAACATGGTGTTAGGGTGAAGTTTTGGATCTGGAAACCAACCTTTTAAGGTAGTATAAGGTTTGGTTTTTATTAAATGTAAGGTTTTTTATATACTCGTGCTGAAGGGAGGGAGTGTATTGTACAGGATTGATAAAAATAGACGTTAAATTTGCAATAGGTGTGGTAGGTTAATTTAAAGCCATTGGACCCTTTCGGTAAACAGTGTTGTCCAAGGCCCACACTTTGTGTACCACAACTTCTATATCAAATAAAAAACCTGCGAAAATTTAGGCTCAATCGGTCATCGAAGTCGGGAGAAAACAACGGAAAAACCCACCCTTGTTTCCGCGCATTTCGCCGTGTCATGACATGTGTTTAAAATAAATCCATAATTCTCGTTAACGAGAATTTATATTGTTTTGTTATTTCATGTAATAATATTTCAAGAGAAGTCTTTCACCTATGCCTTCTGTAAACCGTGTAAGTTATTTGTAAATCTGTGAACTTTTATTTTTTTTCTGAACCGAAAGGGTCCAATGGCTTTAAGGCCCGTTAAAGTAACAGCTGACCACGTTGTGAGATATGCCACCTTTCTTCATATAAAAAGTTGAGAAAATCAGATGATGTGACCACCATTGTAAGACTGAATAATTTCTACAATAGAGCTGTGGACACTTCATGCCTGCAGGAAGTCCAGGCTCTGTGGCTCTTTTGTAAACATGTGATGTACCAGGGCCCAATTTCATGGCTCTGCTTACTGTAAGCGCAGAATCTGGAAGCAGGGAATTCAGGTTACCAGAGATTTTTGGCTTCTGCGCATGCGTACTCCTCGTTTCTAGGCATTCTACGCTTACAAGGCTAGCGCAGAAATTTGGGGCTTGGACGTAAGTGGGGAATCGTTATCAAAAGCGCAGAATTCGGCGGTAAGCAGAGCCATGAAATTGGGCCCTAGTCACATGGTCTTATATAGAGTAGTATAGACCGTATTGAATATGACGTCACTGTTCAAGACCTACATGTACAACATGACGTTTGCGCGTGTGCATGCGTATGCCGTAGAAATCACACTAGGAATGTTGCGTGCTCAAGCTTTGATGATGTACGCGTTTGGACGCGCATACGGTTTGCCCTACAAGATGGCGACTTTTTATAGCAAAAAGGGTTTATTCAATAAGGTCTAAATAGGTCAAAAGATTACGAGGCATGCAGGTGAAAGTTGTGCAAAATAATTGTTTGATTTCTAGAAAGATTTACAGTAAAGATTTTTTGCTTTCAAAACAACCCTGTTTCAGACAGCAGTGATAGTTCATAATGAATTCAGGGCATTGTTGTTTTTCTCTTTAAAATGTAAGTTACAGTATGTCATGTATTTGTGTTTACTTTCAAATCGGGGCCCAATTTCACAGAGCTGCTTTTATAATCACAAAAAGTAACTAAGCACAACAAAATTTTGCTTACCAGCGTAAGGTTACCAACTAATACAGTACACCATTTTCATATGGTTCATCTGTGACTGGTATCCTGTTTAACTTTGTTTATAAATAGGTTATCAGCCAAATTACAATTTGTTACTGGTTCCTGCCGATTACTGCTGATTGTTGTAATCTTGCAGGGGGGGGGGGAAGCAGTCCCGCGAGAATATCACGCAGAGTCAGAATGCTATCACCGCGACAGCCATTCAACAACTTGTCCACAAGTCTAATTCAGATGAGCATAATTTGGTTAACTCTGAGCTACTTTTTGCACTTTAGCAGCTCTAGGTAGCTTGGGCAAGTACGTCACCTTTCTATTGTATAACTATTTTGCCTTTCACTCGATCGATAGCTATGCATTTTCAGCATGTTTATTTACAGCTTGAATTATATTTTTGTATCCTTAAGAATATTTGGCTTTGTGTAAAATTTCCTGTAAAATTAAATGTTTCAGTGTAAATATTATTTACATGTTAGTAATAATCTTGACCCCAATGTAAAGTTGGGGCAAGCTTCGCTTTTTAAATGATAAGTTACAAAATAAATATTTAGTAATAAACCACAAGGAAAACTGACTGATAAATTTGTTAACGCATTTGGGATTGGACAAAGAAAAATGTACTAGAGTACGACTCGAACCTCAATCTCCAGATTGACATGACGGCTCTTTACCAACTGAGCTACTAGCCCTTGTGTTGTCAGTCTCCCTATCTTCATGATCTTGTCAATATCTTTTATTCGCAGGCAGGCAACTGTTACTTAACCAAAAAAAAGAGGAAATTACAAAACTTCATTGACTTTGTAAAGTATTAATCAAATTTGAATGGTAAAAATGAGACTAAATATTAAGAAATCAGCTGATCCGAGGAAAAGTTGCATGCCTGTGTTTGAGATGAAAGTCGAAAGCCATTTTAAACTTTCAAAAGTTGCATCCCCTTGGGCATGATCCCTTGCTATATGGCAGTCACATGACAACTTACATCTAATGCCAATTTCATAGGTTGACAACTTTTTACTTTGTATAATATTTTGTTTTGTGTAGGCGCCTTGATCTTTTTATTTGACAGGGGAGACTAACGAGAAAACATTCAAATAAAAAACACAACCGTCGCTAGAGATATTCAGCAGTATCATTATTTATATTGTTGCGTTCCTTGCATGAGGCGAGTGTGCTGGCCTATCACATACGGGGAAGACAATAATGAAGTTGCAAGAGTCTGACTTTACTGACAACATGAACAGGGGTCGATTTCACAAAGTTAGTCCTAACTTAAGACTAGTCCTAAGCAATGCTAAGAGATAGGACTGGTCCTAAGTTAGGACCAGTAACTCATCCTAACTTAGGACTGGTCCTATCTCTTACCATTGCCTAGGACTAGTCCTAAGTTAGGACTACCTTTGTGAAATCCACCCCTGGTTTATTTACAGCTGAATCACTGATGACATTACAAAATGTGATGTGGTAGCGCAATAATGCCACTAGTGTTACTATTAGGTTTATTAAGCCATTAATCATAAAAGGAGAACTGAGGTACTGAGTCAATGGAGTACTAATATCTGGAACATAATATCTGGAATGTGGTTGGAACATTTATTCGGAGTATACATCAAATTATTGTCTGGAGTTGTTACTTCTCAACATCATGCCCTGAACGAGGAAAATCCTGGGCTTTTATAGAAAGCTGGAGTATAGAAATGAATTAAACATAAGCCAATTTGGGGTCTTGACCAATGGAAGACTGCAATGCTGGAAGGTCGTCGGACGTGGCAAGTTGATAACCCAAATAAGGAGTTGTGGGTAGTAAGGTTAAAGTGATTGACAGTTGAGAGTAAGACGGGGCTTCCCATTGCTTGTGTACAATTAAGAATGTGCATGAGGATATTACATTCGGAATTACACGCTAAATCACCTGTGTACAAAATGCAACTATACATATAAGGAATACACGCACATTGGCATGGCATTGTATTTCGTGTACAAATGATTACGCACATTGGCATGGCATTGCACTTCGTGTACAACAAATACAAGCGTGAGGCTATGGCTTCCGCTAGCACGCAACCTTATGGCATTAGGGTTCGTGTGCTATCATTACGCACGTCATTATGGCATTGCTTCTTGTACACAGGCAATTGGTCAAGCACAAAGTTTTGCGTCGTGTGCGGAGGGAGTGGTTTACTAGGTTGCAAACAAAGCTCTCACTGAATATGCATGAGTGGGAGAAGCACTGGCCCTCGGACGATCCAGGGTCCGACATCAAAACGTGCTGACTGGACAGAGGGTCCTTGTGACGTAGGTGGAAGTAAGAGCTAAGCAATTCTAGATTATATCGAATCGAACATTGATCTCAAGTCATTACATTGATTAGTTATTGGGTCAAAAGAGGGCACTAGTAAGGCACAGGGATCAATGTGAGGTTCGTAACACTGCCCCCCTCTTTGAATTAAAAGCGTCCCGCTTTGTGTTTAAGAAAACAGATTTAAGAAAACAATCAAATGAGATAAAACAAAAACAGAGTTCAATACGATGCAAAGTATCGTCAAATGTAGTTGTCAGTTGTTTCGGGCTAAAACAAAACGGTAATTTCAAACTGTTCAATTAGATGATGTCTTCTGTTGTAGTACGTTAGCGACTTTGAAGATGTATTGTTTAACGTCTCCCGTTTTTTGGTCCACCTTGTCGCCCAATTCCTTCGACACCATGCCAATTATCGCAGACAAATGGCGGGATTGCTGCTGGGCTATTTCGACAATTTTTGTCTTAAGATGCTGTTCGAGTTTTTCGATTTGTGTGTTCTGCGCCAGCAGCAGTTCCTTGATTTCCCGAATCGAGTTATCCAACGGGTACCCTGGAGGAGTTGGTCATTTAGAAGATGTGGGTCCATCCTCCTGCTGTGGCGGCATGGTAAAGTCGGGTCTTGTCGTTGGGAACGAAGCGCTTGGGCGGGGGCAATGGAGGGGCAACTGGTGAGGTGTCCTCCGCAGCACACGGTGTCGGAGGGGGTGTCATAACTTTAGTTTGTGGGATCACTATTTGAGAAGGTGGTTCGTCGGGGAGTTCATCCAGTAATGGGGTGTAACACCCCGACAAGCTGGCAGAGGATGTGGCAGGGCGGCTGCATTGTTGTATTTTTAAGTCGTCCGTGCTTACGAACTCCTGGTTTGAGATTTGTTGAATCACTTCTCTGGGGAGGGTGCCGCTGGTGCGTTGCCGGGTAAGCCAATCTGCTCGCCGCTGTATCAGCCTCTGCTGGGCGGTGGTCTCTTGGCTGAAACTAGTCTCCTTCAACTCGTGTTTTGTCTTGGGACATGTGTGACGATTGGCGTGACTGGCTGTCACAGCCCGTATTGCAATAGCCACACAAAAAATGCTGCATGAACCACGACCAATGGTTGTTATGGCCATGGTGATCAAACAAAAATATATCTTTCATAACTTTATCACAACTTGTACACTGCAAATTGGCGCTTGAATCTTTCAGGTGCTGCTCTCTTGATGAAAAATAGTGGAGTGAGTTTGGATGGTCAGTTTTGTGTGTTTTGAGAATTGGTCGCCAATGGATGAGGAGGATATACCGATTACCAAGATCACTAATTGGTAATGGCCCAAGAATGTCAGTGACCAATCTGTCCATTGGTGCGCCAACTTGATATTCCTGTAGAGGAGCTCTCGAGGTTTATGCGGCTGCTTTCGAGCGCCACATTTTGCACATTTCCGAATCCAGATCCGGACGGATTCCTTTAAGCGGTACGGGTAGAACTTCCATTTTGTTTTATGAACAGTTTTCTTTACCCCAAGGTGGGCGGAGGTCACAGCATCATGCGTCGCGTGCAAGATGGTGTCTTGCAGCTCTTCAGGGACAACCAACTGCAAGTAGGACAATGTTTTGTCTGTAGTTATCCACCTTTTGTATAGAACACCGTCGTGGATGACTAGTTGTTGCCATAGCAACCAGAGTTTTCTTGTTGCTGGGCTTTAGCCAGCGGCCATGTCTCGTTTCGGTCTCTCGGGAGAATTATCAAGCCACCCAAGTATTACACTAATATCTGGATCAGCTCTTTGCATTTTGGCAATGTCATTAGATGAATAGCCATTTACCCAGGGTGTTTCTTGTTGCTGACCAGCGTTGGAACCGGTATCGTCGTCCACGGATAATACATGTACGTTAAACAAGTCACAGTTTGGAATTGACGGGGCCAGAGAGGAGGGAAGTCGTTTTGGAGGTTGCGGCCCGGTACTAAAACCGGCTGAGGCACCCTTGTCAGGGGTGCAGGGCATATCACAATTTACTCCGCTACACTCTGGTATTTGATGTTCATCAGTTCTGATGTTGGTTATGTCTGTTACCGGCTCTTGCACCTTGGCGAGGTGCTGGATCCCTGGCGAGGCGTTGGACAATGGGGCTTGTCCGGGGGTTTCTCCATCTGTATTTGTACAACGGCTAGTGGGAGTCGATACCCACAAGTAGCTGGTGACTGTACTGCACGTGCGCCATATACAATCGCCTAGGTTGCTCATACCATCGAAAAGGAGGGTTACCACTGATGCCAACAGCACGAGGACTGTCGCCCAGGAGAGGATAGGTACTAGATCTGGTCGGGGGTGTGGCGAGTCACAACACCCGAGGGGGCCTTTACTTTTGGAAGACTGGTCATCATTGAAAGTGTTCTGAGAGGGCTCTGGAGTTGTCTCCAACATTGAATAGATCCGCTTGGCCGAAAGAGGGACTACATTGTCAACTTTATTGAAATCGGACCAAAGTTCACTTTTGGCAACACACTTGTCACAACCACCGCAAGGTAATTCAGTGAGGATGGTCATACCGTCGTAGCACGGACACTCGTCAGGATCACACGGCACCCTAGAGAGGGCATCTGCGTTGCCATGTTTCTTCCCTACACGGTGTTCAATCTTAAAGTCAAATTGAGCCATTATTTCAAGCCATCGGGCCAGGGTCTTTAAATGTCATAACCCATCTCAGAGCACTGTGGTCTGTGCGGATTAAAAACTGCTTTCCAAGCAAGTAGTGTCTTAAGTATTGTACAAACGTTATGATTGCGAGGAGTTCGCGTCTCGTCGTACAATATCGCCGCTGAGGTTTGGTCATCGACCGACTAGCGTAGGCTATCGGTCTTTCTTCGTCATGTTGCGTTTGTTCACACCATTGAAGTTGTGAAAGGGTTGCACCAATGCCTTTATCAGAAGCATCGGTATCTAGGATAAAAAGTCCGTTGTTATTTGGGTATGACATCAGTTGATCTCCTGTCAGGGCGCTCTTCAACATGTTGAACGCGCCTTGACAATCTGTGGTCCACTTACACGTCTGTCCGGCCTCTAACAGACGGTTTAAGGGAGCTGCTATCGTCGAAAAATTCACCATTTACCAAGGAGAATGCCTTGGTGCCCTTGTCCTTTCAAAAACCAAGCATACAGGCCTAACTCTGTGGTGAACGGCCTCATTGGGCCCTGACTAAAAACCTCAACAATTTGAAGTGAAAACTAATCCTGAAGTACATCTTGAAGGTCAGGCCAGTGACTGTCAACTGAACAGTGAATATTCCTCGGGTTTCTTGACCCATGTATCAAAGATGTGGAGTAAGCGACCCAGAGCTTCTTGGTACACAGTGGCAGCTTGCTTGAAATCAAGGTAACTTTGTAGTTTAGAACTCCTGCAAACAAGAAATATAAAATTAGTGAATAATTTTCATGATTTTAAAAGGAAATTTTGGTTGTTACTACAAAGCAAACAAAGTATGAGGTCAAAACGATTTGATTGGATTTCCAATGTTTGACCTCTATTGCAAGGAGTCTATTGGTTAAAGCTAAAACCTTGTCTGAAACGGTTGCTGCTGATAAAGCAAGTATAGGTGTAGCTGTTGTCCCCATTTTATTTAGGATTGGGCCTAATCATTAATGCATCGTATTTTTGACCACGCGAGGGCACTCAGAGTTATCCCTTTCGGAGGTATATAAGCGATTCGCCCTGCACAGTGTAATTAGCCTCTACCACTTTTGTTGCCACATAGTTTCAACTTGCTTTAGAGGTGGATTATAACAGCTCCATTAAAGATTTTATTTGTCCATGATAATCTAGATGTCCATGGTGGTAATGTGTTCCAGTCTTTAGTAACTGTTTTGGGGTATGAATTAATATATTCCCGGATGTGATACAAATATGTTTGAGAGCGCCCTCATCACAGGGTCAAAACAAGGTTTATTGTTCCACCACAGTATGACATTGAGAAGCCAGAGCAAGAGGCTCCTGACTTCACCAATTGGAATTCATCTAATGTACCTCCTGCCTGTAATACGAGGTACATACCTCAATGTGAGTGGCAGCTGATGTTCTGGGATAGCTTGCATCAAGTCTTTGAACGATCGAAACATATCAGCCTTGCATACTCTACATCTGAAATTAAGATACAAACATAGAGCTATATGTATTGACTAGAGCGCTAACTTGCTCTGCGTTTTGAAGCCACCCTGGGCGCAGACATGTTTGGTGTGTTGCGTGAATTCGGAATTTTAAGAGAACACACATTGCCGCGATGATTTTACATTCGGCGTGTGCGTATACGTACGCAACTGTCCACTCGCGTGCGTCCGCGCTACGAAAACCGTAACTTGGACTTGATTGCCGTACTAAAAAAAAGGTAAACGCGCCTTTTAATCATGACGCACATGACGCTCGCAGTTTGTGCGCCGATCAGCAGATTATGCGTTCACATTTACTGCATTTTTTGCTTCGATGGCACATACAAAAGAACAGACGCACGATCATGCAAATAGCTGTACAATTGCCGTACAAAATTTCAAGCTTTTGTATTGGTTTGTACATAAACATGGATGCGCCCACATGGCTTCAAAACCTTAGTGCGTGTATAACGGGGTGTTAGCGCTCTAGTCAATATATATAGCTCTATGGATACAAACGAACAAATGTTTACAGGGTGCTTTTTTAAAAGCATGTGGACAACTGTGGTACATGCCAAAGACCAGTGTCCACAGTTAGTGTTACCCAACATATACAGCAAAACAGTTGAACAAACCCATCATTCTTTAGAAACATTGGATTCTTCAGAATCTAAGATAAAAAAGAACTGTTTTACAAGCATTTCTCAGAGACTACAATGTATATCACTTATTCAAGGCAAAATTATTTTGTTTACCCTTGCTTTTTCCGTGGGATTTCTACCTTCCCTCTATTTTCCCTCTATTTTCACGTCCTTGCTTCTGTTAAGCCTTTGAGAAAGACTTTGTTAGGGACGAAACTTCAGGCCATTAACTATTTTCTGCAAAAAACATTTAAAGGGAAGTTTTCTACCATGACCATCTTTGCACCATGGTGGTCCTTATTATGTCAATCTGTGAAAATTCATGTTTTCAATCTAACCAATGTTATGCATACACTTTAGGTTATGATGAAATCAAAATTCTAATATATTTCCCTTGTGGTTTATTACTTGATATTTTGAAGAAACTTGATAGACTTTTGCATTGCTTTATACCCCTTGCACAACACACAATGCACCTCCCTCTGTGGGTGTTGATTCCTCTCTGCCATTTGGGAGTCAGAATGTGCACAAAAGAATACACTCCCAAAAAGGTAGAATGGAAGGTGTGCATTGTACGGAGGTGCGATCCGCATTGTGCAAGGGGTCTAATGCCCAGATTGTGACTTACCTGGCCTCTACTTTGTGTAGATTCTTGGTGGTGATGCCTTGCCTGCTACCATTCACCGACACTTCTAGAGGCTTACACCGTACCCTGCTCCAGATGATGGCTGTGGGTGATAACAACGAGGCAAACTGGTTCAAAAGGTTTAGGGTGTCATGGCCAAGCGGTTTAGAGCATCAAACTCAAGTTCTGGTGTTTAGGCCAAGTCATCTGAGTGTGGGTTTGAATCCTAGTCATGACACTTGCGTCCTTGAGCAAGAAACTTTACTTTAATTGCTTCTCTTCGCCCAGGGGTATAAATGAGTAGCTGCTAGGGTAGAGGTTGATATTGTGTTTGAAAAATCCAAATCCAGATCAGGAGCAACACTCACCTGAACCAGCAGGTGCCATCTTTCCCTGGTTCCCACCGAACTGAGCTTGCACCTCATCCTTAGCATCAGGGAATGCTATCTGGGATGATACTATACTCGGTACGTTGATGCGGTAGGGTTCTGGCAGGTCGGACACTGGCTGTAACCTGCCAATGAGGGCTCTCTCCATCGCAGCTTGGTTGTAAGGACATCTGGAAGTAAAGAAACTTATTTTACCAACTAGTTTCATGCGCCCAAATGATTAAAAAAAATGGCTATGATGACAAAGTTTCATATTTCTAGGTTTTTTTGATGGGCTTGTTTGCTTGAATGGCAAAGTCTAAAGCTTTTGAGCAGTGCAAGATTCATGCATACTTAATGGTTGTCCTATGTGCAGTGCAAAGGAAAATTTGAGATTGTAGTAAATGTTACAAATTCACATGAAAGATCCAGAGAACTTAAATGTCACAAAATATGGCTGCTAATTTATTTAAATTTTAGAAAAGTTTAAAAGGCACTTGTTATCCGCAAAAACATACAGGAAGAAAACAAAGTTGACTATCTGAATTGAGTGAGCACAAAATACTATGAAACAGACTTTGAAACACACATAGTATCTTCTTACTTTCCCACAATAAGCGTCTTCATGTGGACAGGCTTGTCCAGAAAGTGCGACAGCAAAGCACCCTGATAACCTACAACATTCCACCTCGCCATCTTGTCACTGCAGGACATGGACAGCGTTCGATCACCGCGTCCAGGCTTCAAACGAAGGAGGCCGACTCTGTGATACTCTGCCCCGTGGTGGAGTAAATCTTGGGGTCCTCCTGGAACGCACTTGGCACCGGTGCGGTAGATGTCATTGGATGTCACTGCAACTTCCGTCTGTGCTGGTTGAGTTTTAAAGAAAAGGAGCAATAGTATTATTAGTGGCATGTCCTGGCCGAGCGGATAAGATTAACTTAGATAAGATCACTGAACTCGAGCTCTGGTGTTTCTGAACAGCAGAGTGTGGGTTCAAGTCCTGGTCTTGACGCTTGTGTCCTAAAGCAAGACACTTAACCATTATTGCTGCATCCTTTGGATGGGACGCAAAGCCGTAGGTCCAGTGTGTTGAGTATAATGCACGTAAAAGAACCCAGTGCACTTATCGAAAAGAGTTGGGGTTCGCCCCAGTGTGCCTTGTTTGATTGGCTGCATATTGCCCAACAGCACCTTGTAAACCATTACATGGTGCTGTAAAAGAATAGGTTGGTTGGTAAGCAGAAAACTAAACACCTGGGCCCAATTTCATAAAGCCTGTAAGCATAGACAAATCTTGCTAAGCAAAAACAGATTACCAGCCAACATTACATACCGGTGCTCCACTCATTTCGAGCAAAGAATCGCTGAGCAGCATTTTCTGCTAAACGGCTTTCATGAGATTGGGCTATGTACCTTTTGGAGACTTGGCAGGATTAGATGCAAGCTCTTCATTATTTGTTTCTCCACTCCATTCCTTTGGAACCCTACGGTCACACACTTTAATCTCTGCATGAGTTGTCGACGTTAACACTTCCATCTTTATTCTCTTACTCGAACAGAAATCCTCAGAGGGCCCTGGCAAAACAGATGAGATATCCTCACTTCCTTTTCCGTGATCTTTAACTCGTTTTATTCCTGGACTGAAATTGCTTTCACAATCAGTTCCCCAAAGATCAGTACCTTTCTCCTTGAACGTAACATCTGCCTCATTTCTTAGGGTCTTAATCTTAGATTCATCTTGAGAGGAGGACACAGTCAAGGGTGTCTCCTCCTTTCTATAATCTTGATCTCGTTTTATTCCTGGACTAAAATCGATGTCTCCATCAGTTCCCTCAAAATCAGTATCTTTCTCCTCGATCGTAACATTTGCCTCCTTTCTTAGAGTCTCATTCTTAGATTCGTCATGAGAGGAGACAGTCAAGGGTGGGTCCTCCTTTGGGAATATAGAGGCATCTCCGCAAGGTGTGTGACTCGTGAAGAAGTAAAACTCTACGCCATCCTTGAGGTGGCATTTGAAGTTTTGATCGGGTCCCGTGAAGATACTCTCTTGCTGATCGGAGTAGGCAAAGTGGAGTTGCTCGTTTAGGTATCTGGTGGTTCACAATAAAAAAATAACTTTGAGAATTCTCTTATAAAGTCATTATAGTGCGCTGAAAATATGAGTTTGGGAGGGGGTGGGGTGGGATAGCTGTGGTAAAACATCGTCTAGAACTTTGGACTCCTACCGCTGACTTTAAAGTTTGAAAGTGCAAATATAACAAGGGAACAACAGCACAAACTTCTGTAGTTATTTTTGTTTATAGCTGTACTAACTTTATCAATCTTTAGATTTTTGGGAAAAGGAGGGGGCAGTTAGAGGGCAGTTGGACTTGGTATAATACATTTATTTCTCTGTACCTTATAAATGCTCTTCTTGCCAAAACTTCTGCATGACTGTCATTGATGATGTTCCCTAGAAAAATAAAACAGAAATATTATATATATATTTTTAACCTTGAGTTACCCATTACCAAAAGAAAAGGCAGGAGAAAATAAAGATACAAATTTCTTCAGTGATCTACGGCTAGTCACTGATCTGCAGTCCAGCCACAGACATCCAGGAATCTAAGGTGTTCGAGGTAGCCTTGATGCAGCATTTCATACCACATTTGAAAAACAACAGAATTTGGCGTTTCAATTCCTCGGACTCCACAATAACATCCCACAACTTTATTGAAGACAAAACCAGTCAATCAGTGTTATACCTTCTTTGCTCATCTTGTTCTGGCCAATACACTTTGATCCTGTTGCCATAGCAACAACCTTCAAGCCGTCTGTTGCTGTCACTGGAAATAAAATTGAAACAGATTGAGTGAAAGCTATACTAATTAGGGAATAACAGTGCGAGTACCCGGTCTTCACTCTGCGAGCCGGAGGCGAGGTCCGTTAACAGCGCCAGCCACCAACACAAAGTACCGAACATCTCTAGCCCTATGACTTTTATGAGATAGGCCCTATCCCTTTTTGTAAAAAAATTATATTTTATTTTAATTTTTCATCCTAAGTCAAGTGACTATCGGATAAAACTAAACACTAATCCCCCCACCCCCACACAGTATAGAACCGAACATAGATTGTAGATGATGTAATAATTGTATGAATGAAATTGTTATAGTATACTTGAAATTCGCTCACTGGAAGCAGCGGAATTCTGCACAACTGCCGCCAGCAACGTCCATTCCCTGTTGACCTGTGGTTTTCCCTTCTTGGGCAGAGCATCATTGTAATGTCTAATGCATAAATTTGACACATTTGTGACAAAATCCTTCCAGCCATTTGTGTTCATCCTGCTGCACACATGTCAAACGAACACTGACCAGAACGTGTTTTGCTTAGCCTTTCTCAACAAGTCACTGCTAAAGACTTAGCTGCCGCTAGAGGGCGCAAATAGAAAGATTACTGTCGAGGTTTTAAAACAATGTGAACAAAATAATGAACGACAAAATAGAGAGACCGCCAACATAAACATAGGGCTAGATACCAGATAAGCTATTTTGTTGGTAGAGAGCTGGCACGTCAGTCTGGAGTTCACAGGTTCAAGGAGTCCCGCACGTTTTCTTCGTTCCACTCAAATTCAAATAACAAACGTTGTGAATTAAGACTACGCACAACCATTAAACTTGTGTACCAGTCCTCTACTCATTTTTATGCAGACACTGTACACAAGAAAGCAAGAAGTAGTGAAGGGACAGGGTAAACTTTTGTAAAGTGTTGCATAACAGAAACAGATGATCGATTGTTCAGCTACATGTAGGTTACAGTTTTGTGAACTGTTTCGCAACCAATCAAGAACCAAGCAAGATACTGCAATTTCCCAGACTAAAAAGGTAGAAACTTTATATAAATAGTTTAAGTAATTTGCTACACACGGGAAAGTTGTAAATTAAATCATTGATAGTGTCAGTGGTACTGCCTTGCTGGTATTAGCAGAAATTCAGAAACTATGCAGAAATCCTGAAGGTACGAAGTCCGAAGTGTCTCGGCTGAAGGTACGAAGTGTCTCGTGAGAAGGTACGAATCGTCTCACGGGAAGGTACGAAGTGTCTCGAGGGAAGGTACGAAGTGTCCAAGGTACGAAGTGTCCAAAGACACTTCGTACCTTCAAAAGGTACGAAGTGTCCAGGGTACGAAGTGGCAAAGGTACGAAGTGTCCTGACACCATTTTAGCCATGGAGGTGAACAAAACAAACTTATGTGATACAGCAGTAGTAATGAGTATTAAAGGCTTTATAGTTTATTATCTTATTCTTAATTAAAAATCACTGCATTGCCATTAGATGATTGTCAATGAAGGGGAGGACTGCAATTGGTGGTGGTGGATGAACATAATGCGGATGAACATGATATAACTTTGCTAACCGCATAAGCATAATGTTCATCCACTTAATTATTATATTAATTAATTATTAGTAATTTAAAGCCATTGGACCCTTTCGGTTTAGAAAAATAAAAAAGTTCACAGACTTACAAATAACTTACAGGGTTTACAGAAGGCCATGGTGAAAGACTTCTCTTGAAATATTATTCCATGAAATGCTTTACTTTTGGAGAAAACAGCAAAACAATATAAATTCTCGTCAACGATAATTACGAATTCATTTTAAACACATGTCATGACACGGCGAAACGCGCGGAAACAAGGGTGGGTTTTTCCGTTGTTTTCTCCCGACTCCGATGACCGATTCAGCCTAAATTTTCACAGGTTTGTTATTTGATATATTTAAAGTGGTGATACACGAAGTGTGGGCCTTGGACAATACTGTTTACCGAAGGGTCCAATGGCTTTAAGGCATAATGTATTCATCCACTTAATTATATATTAATTATTATTAATGTTACAACCCGCACTATATATATAATAATAGTAAGATCGATACAGGGCCCCAGTTTTATCAAAATTTTGTCATTATCGGTCGTTTTAGTAAAGTGCGATTGATAATAGTTGCGAAAATGTAATTCTCCTGCGCCGTCGGCAGGAGGGTTACGTTATCGCAACTATAGACTGATAATTACTAAATCTTGAGGGAAAAAAAGGAGTACGGAGCCCCAGTTACTGGGTCTAGTACAGGTTTATTATTTCATGTATGGTTGATTGATGACAAAGTAAACACTATTTTCAGCCTTTCATCAGCTCTACCAATCATGTATTAATAATTTGGTGTAATTTAAATAATCTATCATCCAGGAATACTGAGAGGACGATTATGGCTCTTCCACTATCAGGAAAAGTGTGTCTAGTGACTGGTGCAACTCGAGGCATTGGAAGAGGTATTGCTTTGCAGCTTGGAGAAGCTGGGGCTACAGTTTATATCACAGGTAAAATAATCTAGGTTGACGTTATTTACTCCGATAACTATGAGGTTCATTCCGCTATCATCGCCACGAAGGCGATAGCGGAACAAGCCTCATAGTTCTAAGAGTAGGTGAACATTATCCCAATTTGGGACACCAGAGGTGGACACCTTGTGCCAGGACTCTGGCCTGCGACAGGAAGAGTTGCGTACAGCAATGGAGGACCAACGTGTTTGGAGAGCCATCATCCGACGACTGACAGATATACATTTCAAGAGAACTAAGTTATAAAAGCGAAATATAGTTCATGCCTGACTTTTCAACCCTTGCCGCTCTCTTCATTTATTTGCTCTTGATTGCGTCTGTTATGTTACACCAGCATGACCAGTATACCTTGTGACTGGCCGAATACTTCACAGAGGCAACGAAGGGGGTTACCTCTGTGCTCCCTGGTCATGGTGCCCTTGAAATGCTCTGAGCAGAAATTTACAATATCCTCATAGGGTGCCCAAGGAGAAAATGCCTTGGTGCCCTTGCTTTTTCAAAAACAAAGGCCTGTGGTTATATGCATTTTGACATTTAGCCTTCAATAAAGACTCTGCTCGCTCGAATTGTCAGGCCATTGTTTAGCATAATTTATGTATGTAAATTGTAACACTTAGTCAGTGCTCATTATTTATTGGTTGTGATTAACTTTAATACAAAAAGGTCGCACGCTAAAACCCAAGTCTGATGGAAAGGCAGGAACTTCAGGCTCTTTAACAACAACAGCCGAGGAGGTGAGCAAAATACATCCATCTTTTCACAGTTTGTTTGATTTAATTTAATTTCATTTCTTGTGAAGCCAACGGCTGTCAGAAAAGCAAAATTAATCCATCTACTAGTCAAGAACCCAAATGGAGAGAATACAATGAAGGAAGTTTCAGTTTTAGATGTGGGAGGAAAACCCCAGAGAAATATTCCAGGGAAAACCAACGCAGTCAGGTAGGGACTGAAAACCCAATCCACATAGTGCCCTTGGTGTGATTCGAACTGGGGTCCTAGAGGTTGAAGGCAAGGAAAGATACCATTATGCCAACCTGACCGCCATCTGTGTCTCTTCATATTTTATTTCATTTAAAGCCAAGGACTCTCAGAAAAGAGAACTTAATCACTGTACTATCTAAGATTCACTTTTAGATGTGGGAAGAAAAACCTCCAGTCAGGTATAGACTAAAAAGCCATTTTACATTGTGCCCATGGCATGATTCGAACCGGGGTCCTAGAGGTGGAAGATGAGGGAAGATACCACTACGCCAACCCAACCACCGTACGCCCAACCTGACTGTCGCGTCTGTGTCTCGCCACACTTCATTTCATTTCATTTGAAAGGACTCTCAGAAAAGCGAGCTTAATCACTGTACTATCCAAGATTCAGTTTTAGGTGTGGGAGGATAACCCTGCAGTCAGGTGTAGGGACTGAAAAAACAGTCCACATAAAATGTTGACTTTGGTATGATTCGAACTGGGGTCCTAGAGGTGGAAGGCGGGGAAAGATACTACTATGTAAACCCAACCACCCTACGCTCAATCTGACCGCCATCTGTGACTCTCCACATTTGCGTCATCAGGCGATTTATGCAACCAGTGGAATATTCTTTTCCATTTGCTTTTCACAGATTGAAGCTCGTGGAGGGAAATGCATCCCTGTCCAGTGCGATCACGCTGACGATGAACAGGTTAAGCAACTATTTGAGCAGATTTCCAAAGAGCAGAACGGACGTCTTGATGTGTTAGTCAACAACGCTTATGCTGCAGTGTCTGTAAGTAAGAGATGCAGATATTTGGTCCAATTTCTCCAGACATGACCGAGCTCCAAAAGTGCCACCGGACATGTTGAGATAATTTTCTGCATGATGATGATACCATAGACAGAAGTTTTTTTTTCCCCTTCACCGTTGTGTGTTAAGCACTATATACTCAGTACTTTTCTTAGTTTTGTTCAAACTGCCTCTACCTGTTGGGCTAGCTTAGTGGTGTAGTGGTAAGACATCTGCTCTAATAATGCAAAGTTCATAGGTTCGAAATCCATCGAGTGATTTACCTGCGTGTGTTTTCCACAGAACTTGGGAAAGTACTGAGTATACAGTCCTTAAAACACATCAGTGTTTGGGTAACAAAATATATTAAAATCCAACCTAATGGGAAAATACAAAACTAAGAAAATCAGACACTAAAAAGCTACTCATTTGGAGATGCTATCACATGTTTTTGTACTTAGGGTGATCCTACAAAACATTTGACACCATTTATGTTTTGCCACCTCAGGTGGTACCCATATCTGGTCTGGCCCATGGACTATAAGTGAACACACAGTAAAACGGACCACCTCTTCCTTTGGATGATTAGGAGAGTGTTGAACATTTACTGATTCTAAAAGTTGTTCATGTTACTTTTTTCCCCATCTTTATGGATGTTTAGCTTCTTACAGAGCAATACGGAAAGAAGTTTTGGGAAGTGTCTCCAAATACCTGGGATACCGTTAATAATGTGGGATTAAGGTATGTATAAAGTCTGCTGTTCTGTTTCATAAAAGGGAAAACAAAATTGAATGAGTTTTGCTCTTGTGGGTACACATGAGTATGCAATTTACAGGCAACCTGGGCCCAATTTCATGGCTCTGCTTACCGCTGAATTCTGCGCTAATGATTACGATTCCCTGCTTACGCGCAATTGCACCAAGTTTCTGTGCTAGCCTTGTAAGCGTAGAATAATGGGGAGCACGCACAGAATCCAAAAATTGCTGCTAACCAGTGAAGTACACTTGCCGTAAGCACAGAGTTCCCTGCTTCCCATTCTGTGCTTACGGTAAGTATGTAGAGCCATGAAATTGGGCCCAGTTCCAGGCAATCTCCAAGAGGAGAACTCACTCTCATTTGAATGTTCACATAATATTCTTGAGGATTGTAATTCATGTCTGAAATTACTCATGTGCTACCACAGTAGTCATATAGCATTGACTCAGTTGGTTGCCTGAAAAAGTTGCCTCGTGTGACAAGGCCCTTAACAGTGTTGGAGCAATGGTGTGTTGGTGCTAGGAACTAACAAATTTCGCCCTGCACTCTGAGAAAATACACTGTGCTGCCCAGCACAGATTTCCCCCATACTGCACTTCAGCAATGATAGCCCAATATCTGAACATGAATAATATGCTGAGCCGCTCGCCCTTGGTGGACTAAATTGGATTTAGAGCCCACCACTGATATAGACCTTATCGCAAATACCAATGCGCAAGCGCAGACTGTTGAATTAGGTGCATTGTGGGATAGATATGCATCAAATTTTGCTACCAGCTAGACCACAATGCACCTAATTCCAAGCTTTACGCGCGCGCCCCGGTATTTGCGAAAAGGTCTATTGGTCTAGCTACAATACTGGCCCTTAGAGCACATTGGAGAAGCCGTGGATAATATCACTTTTTAAACGATTTCTCATTATCCAGATGTCACTACATCGCCTCGTGGTACGCTGCCAAGATGATGGTTCCAGCCAAGCAGGGGCTGATGATCAATGTGTCGTCTCCCGGTGGTCTCAACTATTTGTTTAATGTGGCTTACGGAGTAGGCAAGGCAGCGGTACGTTTTGCTTATTTATTGCCTCGCTAATTGTGAAATACTTTTTAACCAACGTAGGATCAAGACCTGATCAACCAGTGAAAGTAAAAAAGGAAAAAGTATGTCCTGGGCCAAGATGGCTGCTCGGACCGGTGTTTATCTCTGGTATCTACTGAAGACGAGCAGAGTAGACTGTTCGAAACGTCGAGATCACACCGGCTCTTTTCAGAGCCACACCATGCAGAGCTTCAAACAATAGGTTTCGTTGGCATTAAACGACTGAGAATATTTCTATACCCCCTGTGACAGGGTGTGGGTCTATTCAACAATGTCATCTTCTTTCAATCCCAATTCCTTTGTCTTTCCTGTAGTGTGATCGTATGGCAGCTGATTGTGCTTTTGAATTGAAGAAAAGCAATGTGGCTTTCATCTCATTGTGGCCTGGTGCAGTCAAAACAGAAATCTTTGAGGAGACAATATTGTCGGACAAGGCCGACAACTTCCCAGACGGATTTGTAAGTAGGATTTGAAACTATGCTTGGTGCGAGTATAGGTGAAGTTTGTGGTAGACGTGTGGACAAGTCGTTTATGGTCTCACGCGGTGAGATAGTCAAGTTGTGGCGATGCTCTTGAAAGATCACTGCTCTTGCGCGAACTGCTGTTTGCCCAAATTCTACTCTGTTAAATGGGATCGTAGTCGTGAGAGCAGTGGTCTCGCTGGGTCAGCAGTCTCGCAAGAATACCGCTGGAATCACGGGAAAGAGTCGGAACGCTATCACCACGGCAGACATTTAACGACTTGTCAACAAGTCTAGGTTTGTGGGAGCACCTTGTGATAATCTCTTTTGAGAAGTTCTGGTTCAGAAAAGAGCCGATGGTTGACAACGTAACGTTTCGATTAGTATGCTCTGATTGTCTTCAGAAGACGATCAGAGCATACTGATTGAATGAGACATTGTTAATAAGGGAATCAATGTGTGGTGAAGAGGTTTTCAACTAGTGGTTTAATCCCGAGATTAAGTCGAGGTAAATTATCAAGAACCAGGCCTCGGCGGGTTTAAACCACTAGTTGAAAACCAATTCAACACACTTTGATTCCCATTCATAAATACCTTTTTGGTTAAAAGGCGTACTAAAGTAAGAAACTTTGTAAAACTTATCGGTTTCCTTCCGAGTGTTTGAGCTCTGTATGTTTCCACCTCCATGGTATGTTCAGTATGCACGTTACATGCACATGTACGACGTACGTACGTGTGTGTTTTCCGGTTCCATTCGTGCGCATGCGCGTATAGTCTTGGTGCATATTCGCTGGTTTTCCTTTCACACACAGCGCGGCCAACTCACCGACAGCACCGACAGCGCTTGCATCGCCCGTAAACAAGAAACGTCTTGCATCAAGACTAGCGCTGCGTCTCCGCTCAAAATCAGTTATAAACAGTGGTCATTATCAATGGTTTAATCACCCCCACGTGATGCGCTCTCCACCAATAGGAATAGCGAAACTGTCTGAGGTATTTATGAATAACAATTCAACCACTGATGGTCTGATTATCGACCAGTTCTTTCAGAATAAACACAGCTCAAAAGAGATTCACACATAACCTCACCTAATGATTTGTACGTGCATGATTTCCAATTGTTTGTGAAGCATCCACCCAAATTTGTTTACCATTACCATACTCAACAAATGGTGTAGTGTTAAGGCCTGGTCCCTCTGCAGCGATAACGAAAACGATAACGATCACGACGCAAAGAAAACGCATTCTATTGGTCGAATTGCTCCACGCAGAATACGCACACGCTCTTCAACCAATGGAATGCGTTCTCTTTGCGTCATTATCGTTATCGTTATCGCTGCAGTGGGACCGGGCCTTAAAGCGTGGTTCATACTTTCTGCGAACGCGAAGCGTATTTTGACATCTCATGTTTTCTCTTCTCAGCGAATGTTTCGCACGAGTTGAGCACAAGTCAGCTGATGCAAATTATTTGTCGCAAATGGGTGACGTAAAATTCATATTGCATTCGCAGGAAGTATGAACTGGGATTTAGAGAGCCCAAAATGCCCCAAGAGTTAGGGTTAATTCCCTGTGGTTTTAATTCAACAAATTCTTATGGAGAATTTTGTTTTTTATCTTTCAGTTGGACGTCTTCCAATTTGGGGAATCGGTTGAGTATCCTGGTAAAGCGGTTGCCTGTCTTGCTCAGGGTAAGTTAACTATATAGCTAGAGACTGTTATAGATTTTGTTAATTTTTTATTAATTTTATGAAAGATTTTTTAACAGCACCAGTCTACTTGGATGAATATTGCTCTGACGAGCGAGATGCGCTCAGCAGCAACTTGACCTCATCTTTTGTATCTCAATGGGGGTGTCTGTTGGGTGTAATGGCCGAGTGGACAAGAGCCCCGAACTAGAACTCTGGTGTTTCCGTTCTGCAGAGTGTGGAATCGAGTCATGGTCGTGACACTTATGTCCCTGAGCAAGACACTTAACTATAATTGATTCTCTCCACCCAGGGGTAAATGGGTACCTGTGAGGGCAGAGATGGTTCTTGTGATTGATTTATCTTAGTAGCTTATATTTGATGCACAGGCTGTATACTCACCAGGGAGCTGAGATGGTTTAAGGAATGAATTAAATGGCCCAGTGACCAGGAGTAATAATGTCAGAAACGCTTTGAGACACCCTTCGGGTGTGAAAAGTGCATAATAAAAACTGTGTATTATTATTGTTATTAATGTCTTGGAACACTTATCTCTGCTTACTTTTTATTCAGACCAAAACATCATGAAGAAATCTGGGCGTATTCTCTTGACTGCTGAGCTGGGCGAGGAATACGGCTTCACCGACATTGATGGCTCTAATCCGTTAAACTTCCGACAAATCAAGTCACTTTTGAAAATGTCGGGGCACCCATGGCTGGCTGCCATGACACCAGGTTTCCTGAAGATACCTTTTTGGCTGTGGTCAATTTCTGCTAGCAAGTTTTAGACCAGTCATACAGGGTGAGTCAAAATGAAGTTGACAAAGATTTATGATTTAAAAACAAAAAAAACTGACACTCAAAACCCAAGTGAAGCACATATTAAACAAGCATTATTTTGTGCTTGTCTGTAAAAAAAAATAATGAAACAAATCGATCATTTCTAAGAAATCGATCATTTCTAAGAGAAGTTGGGTGTTTCACTGAAAGCACTCATGTTTGTAGCTGTCCATGGATTGGTAATGCTTGACTGAATCTTAACATCTGAGAAAAAAAGGAAAGGGTTTTGTCAAGTATTCTGTGGACAGCATACAAAATGAGTACCTTGATTGAAATAGACATAACTCCTCTAAGGAATGTTTAATTTATATATATTTTTTTCTCTCTAATAAGCAGGAGAGAGAGCTTGTTAAATAGATGCTTTACTGAACTCTTGAGTGTAATTTGTTTGTTTTGAAAACATCACCAATTGCGGTCAACCTCTTTTTACTTGCTCTATAGCGCTGTAAAAAAAATGGGAGAAGTTTGAACGTGTTTTGAGGAGAAAGGAAGACCGAAAGAAAAAACATGTAAAGGGAAGTATTTCCTAAATGCAGTATTCATTTATCAGCCGTCCTATAGTATGAAATCATTCCAAAGATTTTCAAATGTGCTAAAGTAATTGTGGTAACCTTACAATTGTTTGTTTTTGGCAGGGTGCAAAAGTGCAGCTTTACTTATAAGATAATAATTATTAAAATAATTTAACTGAGTAAAATAAAACCAGATATGTATGGAACGGTGCTGTTTAACCACCTCTTTTTAATACATTTTGGTGGGGGAGGTATAATTACTTCTCGTTTACTGTTGTTGCTGTACAGTCCTATCCAAAATTTCTCTATTGTTTTTTTTTTTCTAAAGAAAAATTATTTGTAATGTGAAACTCTTTCAAAGACCGTTTCGGGTAAAAATAAGTAAATAAAGCAAATTTTATTTGTAAAAAGATAATACATTCTTCAGGGGCATTGATGAATCAGGTTTTTGTTTTGGTTTTCTGATTTTTTTTTTATTATTGATAATTTATACTCTCCATAGAAGTGATGAAATTTCATGACTCTATTATGAAATGCTTCTTCATGTGATGGATCATGCAACTTTATATAAAAACATGTAAAAATAAAATTTTATATAAAACAAATGTGTTTAATTGATTAATATCCACCTCTGTTAAAGGTACTAGACACTACTGGTTATAACTCAAAATGTCGGCATAAAAACGATCAATAGGGAGCTAGTGATAGCATAAAACATTGTGAGAAACAGCTAATGTATTTTTTGAGAAAGAGGTAGTTTCTCACTCAAATATTAAAATTTACATCAACTAATCAATTAACTTCATAACTATTTTTTATAGGTTCCCTCCTTCAACTGGTTTTCAGTCAATTTAAAAAATGATGATTTTATTAAATATCTATTAGTGTGAGAAACCTCGGGTGGGTCCCATGCAATTACCAATTACACTGAGGTAGTGTTGTGCTAAAAGGTTTTTCATATAAGATTCCTACAAAATTATGCCAAAGTTATTAAAACACCAAACTTTATCATCTGATTTTTTCATCAGGTGAGACAAATTGTGTTCTAACGATATTTTTTTATGAAGTTAGTTTTCTTACAACAAAAAATTATGAAACAATCATGTTTTTTTTTATTAACATGTAAATGTTGATATCCTACCTTGATGGTGCTTTTTATAATTCTTTCGTTCAGGTTATAAAAATTATGTGATAATTTGTTCATACTCGCCATGAAATTTTGTCTGATCATTTTTTTGTAGCTATAGATTAACATACTATAAAGGGAAAGGCCTTTGTGGTTCTGATAAATAAATAAATTTAGTATCTTTTGATTTGAAACATTGCGAGTTTATCCACTTGTGCTGATTTGTTTTGATTGTCCATCTCAAATTTAGTATGAATCCATAACGGCTCTCTCATTTGTCATCTAAATGTTGTGAGAGTTTGAAGCATAAACTAATATGTTGTATGAAGCATAGTGCAGGGTTCTGATGCCCTGCTATTGGCCTTGGTGTCCCTTCAAAACATGCCCATAGACTTTTAGGTTTTCCAAAGGAAGTGCCCTTCACAAAATGAAAGTGGCTTTGCCCTCTGAAAGAGAACAAATCCAGCCATGACATGGATGCGTAATGAGCAACTCCGCGGCCACAGTAGAGTCAATTGCCTCCGTTTCGTTGGTCATGGCCTTCGTGCCCCTCAAAACATTCCCATAGACTTTTAGGTTTTCAAAAGGAAGTGCCCTTCACAAAATGAAAGTGGCCTTGCCCTCCGAAAGAGAAAATATCCAGCCATGACATGGATTCATAATGGACAACCTCGTGGCCACTAGAGTCAATGGCCTCCGTTTCTTTGGTCTTGGCCTTGGTGCCCCTCAAAACATTCCCATAGACTTTTATATTGAAATGAAAGTGGCCTTGCCCTTTCAAAGAGAAAAAATCCAGCCATGACATGGATGCATAATGGGCAATTCCGTGGCCACAGTAGAGTCAATGGCCACTGTTTCCTTGGTCTTGGCCTTCGTGCCCCTCAAAACATTCCCAATCACTTTTAGGTTTTCCAAAGGAAGTGCCCTTCACAAAATGAAAGTGGCCTTGCCCTCTGAAAGAGAAAAAAATCCAGCCATGACCTGGATGCATACGTAGGCCCTAAAGTGTACGGAGCAAAGATGGTGCCTAGATAACGTAGTTTCAGTAGTTCAGATGGTATTTTGTCATGTTTGTACGGTGCATAGACGTCAGGGACGTGTTGTTATAAAGTATGGATAAACAAAATCCTTTCAGAATTAATTAAGGAACCCCGCCAACATAGGGCTAGATAGCTCAGTTGGTAGAGCGCCGGCACGTTAATCCGGAGGTCGTTGGTTCGAATCCCACTCTAGTCAATTCTTTGTTCAACCCCCAAAATCTGAATTAATTAAGAATACAACAAAACAAAATCCATAGCTAGATGGTTATGCGCCAGGCATTGCAAACAACTAAAACTAGTGCATAATGTTTTGCAAGTCTATATAAATATAGGTGTAGGCCTAGCAACAACCGCCTTTAAAATTAACTAATTTAGCGGGGAAACACGCTCAGCCTGTTTAATTGTGATGCACAGGGGAACAAAAGCCAACAAGCAACCTCCATTGTTTAATACCGTGAGAATTGAGACATAGGCCAACACGTGAGCATTTGCCAGGAAGTAATTTCTTCTGTGCAAGGTTATGTGGGGAAATTAATCTTTCAATTGTCTTGATAAAATATTGATTATACTGTAGTGTAGTTTATTCTATTCTGAAAGTGACACAAACCCCGTAACCATGGGGAGGGTAAACATGAGTATTACACACTCTATAATGAGAGGGATGTTAAGATTAATCAAAAGGGTTGTAATAATAAGGGACCAATCCATTACCTAAGCATTTTGAAAATGTTGAATCGAGAAAATGATTGGCCCCTTATTACAATCCTTTATTAAAGGCAGTGGACACTATTGGTAATTGTCAAAGACTAACCTTCACAGTTGGTGTATCTCAACTCAACACATGCATAAAATAACAAACCTGTACAAATTTGAGCGCAATCGGTCAACGAAGTTCCGAGATAATGAAGAAAGAAAAAACACCCTTGTCACACGAAGTTGTGTGCGTTTAGATGGTTGATTTCGGGACCTCAAATTCTAAACCTGAGGTCTCGAAATCAAATTCGTGGAAAATTACTTCTTTCTCGAAAACTATGGCACTTCAGAGGGAGCCGTTTCTCACAATGTTTTATATTATCAACCTCTCCCCATACTCGTCACCAAGAAAGGTTTTATGCCAATAATTATTTTTTAGTAATTACCAATAGTGTCCACTGCCTTTAAGTGTTAGATCCCTCCCATTTAGAGCGAGTATAAACTAACAATTAGTGCAGAAGACGTCGTACGAAAACACTAATAACTGTGTTGACTTAGAACACAATATAAAAACATTTCCTAATATAAACCTAATCACGCAGTTTGATTTTTTTGTAAATACAAAGATATTTAGCAACGCAATTAATAATAGCTTCATCGGAATGGTCCATCAAAAAACGTCTGTCTTTCCTATCAGTTCAACTTCGTTAATATTGATTAACTTAATAATAGACTAACAAAACCCAAGGTTGATGTTTAAAGATGCTATGCCAGATTTTTGGCCCCAAACATTACAAAATAGATTTTTTGAGTGAATGGTATTTCAAAGAGTATCACCCGCTCTAACGAAAAAAAGTTTAGCTTTTACTTTTAATGGTCAGGACCCTTGACAAAAATTTAAAACGTTTCTTATAAAACACATAAGAGTTGGTCACGTGATATATGGTCGTGATCCCGACAAAAACTAGTTTTGAACACTAATTTATTTCACTGCTACTAATAATTGGCGGACCTTTTCGAGCAATGGCTCAAATGAAATCTTGTAACTTTCTCGACCCCCATCAAAATACCTATTGAATTTTAAATCAAAATTTTGGGGTTAAATCGGCCAAAAATCTGGCATAGCATCTTTAATGGGCAATCTCTGTGCAAGGTTATGTGGGGAAATTAATCTTTTAATTGTCTTGATAAAATATTGATTATACTGTAGTGTAGTTTATTCTATTCTGAAAGTGGAACAAACCCCGTAACCAGGGGATGGTAAACATGAGTATTACACACTCTATAATGAGAGGGATGTTAAGATTAATCAAAAGGGTTGTAATAATCAGGGACCAATCCATTAACTAAGCATTTTGAAAATGTTGAATCGAGAAAATGATTGGTCCCTTATTACAATCCTTTATTAAAGGCAGTGGACACTATTGGTAATTGTCAAAGACTAACCTTCACAGTTGGTGTATCTCAACTCAACACATGCATAAAATAACAAACCTGTACAAATTTGAGCGCAATCGGTCAACGAAGTTCCGAGATAATGAAGAAAGAAAAAACACCCTTGTCACACGAAGTTGTGTGCGTTTAGATGGTTGATTTCGGGACCTCAAATTCTAAACCTGAGGTCTCGAAATCAAATTCGTGGAAAATTACTTCTTTCTCGAAAACTATGGCACTTCAGAGGGAGCCGTTTCTCACAATGTTTTATATTATCAACCTGTCCCCATACTCGTCACCAAGAAAGGTTTTATACCAATAATTATTTTGAGTAATTACCAATAGTGTCCACTGCCTTTAAGTGTTAGATCCCTCCCATTTAGAGCGAGTATAAAATAACAATTAGTGCAGAAGACGTCGTACGAAAACACTAATAACTGTGTTGACTTAGAACACAATATAAAAACATTGCCTAATATAAACCTAATCACGCAGTTTGATTTTTTTGTAAATACAAAGATATTTAGCAACGCAATTAATAATAGCTTCATCGGAATGGTCCATCAAAAAACGTCTATCTTTCCTATCAGTTCAACTTCGTTAATATTGATTAACTTAATAATAGACTAACAAAACCCAAGGTTGATGTTTAAAGATGCTATGCCAGATTTTTGGCCCCAAACATTACAAAATAGATTTTTTGAGTGAATGGTATTTCAAAGAGTATCACCCGCTCTAACGAAAAAAAAGTTTAGCTTTTACTTTTAATGGTCAGGACCCTTGACAAAAATTTAAAACGTTTCTTATAAAACACATAAGAGTTGGTCACGTGATATATGGTCGTGATCCCGACAAAAACTAGTTTTGAACACTAATTTATTTCACTGCTACTAATAATTGGCGGACCTTTTCGAGCAATGGCTCAAATGAAATCTTGTAACTTTCTCGACCCCCATCAAAATACCTATTGAATTTTAAATCAAAATTTTGGGGTTAAATCGGCCAAAAATCTGGCATAGCATCTTTAATGGGCAATCTCTGTGCAAGGTTATGTGGGGAAATTAATCTTTCAATTGTCTTGATAAAATATTGATTATACTGTAGTGTAGTTTATTCTATTCTGAAAGTGGAACAAACCCCGTAACCAGGGGATGGTAAACATGAGTATTACACACTCTATAATGAGAGGGATGTTAAGATTAATCAAAAGGGTTGTAATAATCAGGGACCAATCCATTAACTAAGCATTTTGAAAATGTTGAATCGAGAAAATGATTGGTCCCTTATTACAATCCTTTATTAAAGGCAGTGGACACTATTGGTAATTGTCAAAGACTAACCTTCACAGTTGGTGTATCTCAACTCAACACATGCATAAAATAACAAACCTGTACAAATTTGAGCGCAATCGGTCAACGAAGTTCCGAGATAATGAAGAAAGAAAAAACACCCTTGTCACACGAAGTTGTGTGCGTTTAGATGGTTGATTTCGGGACCTCAAATTCTAAACCTGAGGTCTCGAAATCAAATTCGTGGAAAATTACTTCTTTCTCGAAAACTATGGCACTTCAGAGGGAGCCGTTTCTCACAATGTTTTATATTATCAACCTCTCCCCATACTCGTCACCAAGAAAGGTTTTATGCCAATAATTATTTTTTAGTAATTACCAATAGTGTCCACTGCCTTTAAGTGTTAGATCCCTCCCATTTAGAGCGAGTATAAACTAACAATTAGTGCAGAAGACGTCGTACGAAAACACTAATAACTGTGTTGACTTAGAACACAATATAAAAACATTGCCTAATATAAACCTAATCACGCAGTTTGATTTTTTTGTAAATACAAAGATATTTAGCAACGCAATTAATAATAGCTTCATCGGAATGGTCCATCAAAAAACGTCTATCTTTCCTATCAGTTCAACTTCGTTAATATTGATTAACTTAATAATAGACTAACAAAACCCAAGGTCGATGTTTAAAGATGCTATGCCAGATGTTTGGCCCCACGTTTCTTATAAAACACATGAGTTGGTCACGTGATATATGGTCTTGATCCCGACAAAAACTAGTTTTGAACACTAATTTATTTCACTGCTACTAATAATTGGCGGACCTTTTCGAGCAATGGCTCAAATGAAATCTTGTAACTTTCTCGACCCCCATCAAAATACCTATTGAATTTTAAATCAAAATTTTGGGGTTAAATCGGCCAAAAATCTGGCATAGCATCTTTAATGGGCAATCTCGCAGAACATGGATTCCGGTTTTTAAAGTCAATGTGACCATTCTTTAGTCAGACAACATTTTTTAATAGGAACCACGAAGACTTACTATGGCTGCAACTTGAAAATCCAAAATGGCCGCCATATGATGTGGAACAAGTTTTGTGCTTTTGTCCGAAATGTTTAAATGATTATGGTTTTTTTTATGCATAACATTATCAGTACAGGTATAACTATGCTACTTCATCTAACCATACCAATCTTGACAGTTGCCATGTTACTTTAACAAAAATGCACCATTAGTTGGCTTCTACATAAGTTTCTTGATTGACTTGACAATGACCGTTCGTTATTCCCGGTTGTTGAAGCGATATAATGATGGCATCACTCATCAGTCTCCAAAATGGAGCTGCTTATATAGCCCCAAAACAAGCTAAGCATAACAAAAATAATATGCTTACCAGATTAAGTTTAAAGACAGTGGGCACTATTGGTAATTATCAAAGACCAGTCTTCTCACTTGGTGTATCTCAACATATGCATGAAATAACAAACCTTGAGCTCAATTGGTCGTCGAAGTTGCGAGATAATAATGAAAGAAAAAACACCCTTGTCACACGAAGTTGTGTGCGTTTAGGTGGTTGATTTCGAGACCTTAAGTTCTAAACTTGAGGCCTCGAAATCAAATTCGTTGAAAATTACTTCTTTCTCAAAAACTACGTCACTTCAGAAAAAGCAGTTTCTCACAATATGTTATACTATCAACCTTTCCCCATTACTCGTTACCAAGTGAGGTTTTATGCTGATAATTATTTTGAGTAATTACCAAAAGTGTCCACTGCCTTTAAATCATGCACAGTAGTGATCTAAATCTCGATAAAGTAATTATTTATAAGTGGCTCTTTGTGAAACGGTGACGAATGTGACCTAGAATGGATGTGTCTAAAAGTTCTATTTGCTGCTCGGTGACTGCCATTTCCAGTGCACTGTTGGTATAAGTCCAAGGTCTTGAGGTCTTATTGTTGATTCATAACATTGATCTTGCATGTTTCTGCAGTTGGAAATTAATATAACAAAATGAACATTTTTATAAGACGCCATGTTGAAAGAATGCATGGTGTGACGCAACGAACTGACATGACCATTATACACTTGTGATACCTATTTAAAAGGCAAAGCATACCTTTGGTTTTTGGAACCGATTCATTTTCACGGATTGATTTATTTTTTGCATGTTTTGGGAGGATACACCAAGTGAGAATACTGGTCTATGACAAATTAGCATAAGTGTGCAGTGCCTTTAAAGCCATTATACACAAGTTCGGAAGAGAACAAAAAAGTTCACAGATTTACAAATAATTTAAAGGGTTTACAGAAGATAATGGTGAAAGACTTCTCTTGAAATATTATTATTCCATGAAATGCTTTACTTTTAGAGAAAACATTACAACAATTATCAATTTTCGTTACGGATTTATTTTAAACACATGTCATGACACGACGAAAAGTGCGGAAACAAGGGTGGGTTTTCCCGTTATTTTCTCTCGACTCCGCCGATGACCGATTGAGCCTAAATTTTCACAGGTTTGTTATTTTATATAAGTTGTGATACACGAAGTGTGGGCCTTTGGACAATACTGTTTACCGAAAGTGTCCAATGGCTTTAAAGTTCACTGATTTACAAATATTTTGCAGGGTTTACAGAAGGTAGTGGTGAAAGACTTCTCTTGAAATATTAGTCCATGAAATGCTTTACTTTTTGAGAAAACACTAAAACAATATCAATTCTCGATAGTGAGAATTACGGATTTACTTTAAACACATGTCATGACACGGCGAAACGTGCGGATACAAGGATGGGTTTTCCCGTTTTCCCGTTCCCGTGTGCCTTTTGGACAATACTATTTACCGAAAGTGTCCAATGGTTGTAATGTAAACCAAGCTTGAGCTATGATCATTCATATTTAGCCCCTGACTGAGTGCACGAGTTACGGAAGTAATATCAAAATTTCCTACAGTATCGCCAGCCGCGCAAACTCGCCACGACCGAGATATTGATTTCTGAAAAACCATATGAGAAGTTCTTGCTCAGGTTTTATTATTATTGCAGGTATACGCCTTCTCTCAGTTCATAAAAGAGGGTGCGGTTCCTATGACAACCACATTTATAAACCACCCCATCGTGTCGAGTTAAGGCAATTTAATTACAAGCAACGTTTGCGTGTCTAGGTTTAACCCACTGCAACCTATTATTCGTTTACAAAATATTGCATTTAATGAAATATCAAACAATAATACAGAGGCTTCTTAAAGGTACTGGGGATGGACACGTTTGGTCATTGTCAAAGACCAGTTTTTCTCACTTGGAATCAACTGGTAATCGAAGTTGCAAGAGAAGAGTCATAAACGAAAAAAAAAAAACATACTAAAGATACAAGTTTGTGTGCTTTCAGGAAGAAATGAAGGTTTCAGCTGACGTTTTAAAATATTGTTTGAGTGAGAAATTGCCTCTTTTTCGCAAACTATGTTCAGAGGGAGCTGTTTCTCACAATTTTTTATATTATCAACAGCTCTCCTTTGCTCGTTTCCAAGTAAGTTTTTATATGCTAATAACTATTTTGAGTAATTGCCAATAACTGCAGTCACAACAGAGATCACTATGGCGATACTGAAGATTTGTCTTACGATGAATTTTATTGCTTTGTGAAATCGGCCCAGTGTTTTAAAGCGCGTTCTGTAGTCTGTCTAGCAACACGGATTAACCACAGGACTAATTATTAATAAATCCAATATATTTAGGACATTAAGTCACACTTGACGTGGTTTGGCAACTAATATTGAAGGGAAACAAGTTTCTGACGTAAAATTATCTGATCGAAACAATGTCCGAGAGCTACGCGAAAACGGGTCGATAAACCAAAAAACAGATCGTGACGTAGGTACATGGATTAAAAATTAATATTATGTTCCTAAAATAAAACCTTTATTTTATTTTCAAGGAAATGGAACTTGGTCTGTGTATTTTATCAATATTATTTATTTGTTACGCTTCAAGATATTTCATTCGTTTGTTGAGGATTCCCATTGACATTTTCCGCTTTTTGTTGAGTCCACCATTGTGAAACCAAGCGTGTAGTAAAATAATACGCTGTTGCTATTTTAATTTGATTGTTAACAACCACATTATTTCTCAACCATTTTGGTTGATTTTTACTATAATGCATGATCCATTATAGTCGAAATAATTCCTCCTCAAAAGAGCTAACCAAACTAGTCTTGCCTTTTAGTATATTGCCCATGTGTACACATTTTTGCATAACAAATAAAGGGACCTGCATTATTGATGATGCAAATCTATGAAAACGTAGACTTGGTTCAAGTCCCGTTTTCGTGTGAGAGGTCCCCAAGCATTATCGCGCCAACTAGCAAACAAGCCGTATACAGAACTGGACCCAATTTCATAAAGCTACTAAGCAAAATTGCTTAGCATGAAATTTCTTCATTGATAAAAACTGGATACCAACCAAATTTCCATTTGTTGCATATTGCTTGTTGGTGGTATTCAGCTGTTGTTTGCTTATCCTGAAAACGTGGAAATTTGGTTGTATCTTTTTTTTTTACCAAGGAAGAAATTTCATGGTAAGCAAAATTGTATGCTAAGCAGCTCTATAAAATTGGGCCCAGGTGGCTAGGGAAGGCAAAGCATCACAAAACAATTCTGGCGATGGCACCTGATTTGGACTTGAGTTAAGTCTAATGAAAACGCGGTATATATAGCAGGTTAGCTGTTAAGCCACACGCAGCATTGACACTTTTGCTGAAAGCATAATAGAAATTTTCGCTCAAGAGTAACAGTTAAAGGGGAGATATACGTTTGGTAATCAGTCTTCTGAAATGAATGGCAAATACTTGGTTAGAACAACATCAGCCTTCGAAATCGTTTTGGGAATTGGTTTACTTGGAAGTAATAATGTGGTTGCAGATAAATTACAAGTTTGTAGTCCCCCCCCCCAAAAAAAAAAAAAAAAAAAAAAACTCATTTTGGTAACGAGTAATGGGGAGCTGTTGATAGAATAAAACATTGTGAGAAACGGCTCCCTCTGAATTGACGTAGTTTTCGCGAAAGAAGTAATTTTTCACGAATTTGATTTCGAGACCTCAAGTTTAGAATTTTAGGTCTCGAAATCAAGCATCTGAAAGCACACAACTTCGTGTGACAAGGGTGTTTTTTCTTTCATAGTTATCTCGCAACTCCGACGACCAATTGAGCTAAAATTTTCACAGGTTTGTTATGTTATGCATATGTTGAGATACACGGGAGAATACTGGTCTTTGACAATTACCAATAGTGTCCGTGTCTTTAAAGCCATTAGACACTTTCGGAACAGAACAAGTTCACAGATTTAATGGTGAAAGACTTCTCTTGAAATATTATTCCATGAAATACTTTACTTGTTGAGAAATCATTAAAGCAATATCAGTTCTCGATATCGAGAATTACGGATTATTTTAAACACAAGTCATGACACAGCGAAACGTGCACGGAAACAAGGGTGCGTTTTCCCTTTATTTACTCCCGACTCCGATGACCGATTGAGCCTAAATTTTCACAGGTTTGTTATTTTATATATAAGTTGTGATACACGAAGTTTGGGCCTTGAATAATACTGTTTACCGAAAGCGTCCAATTGCTTTAAGGAGTGATATTAATTGTTAATGGTTAATTCTCATATAATTTCATGCAAACCTAACGTGAAACACAAAACAGTAATATTTACCGGAAGTTGGTCCGATCAAATTAGGCTTTTGGAGACGGATGTTTTAAGTTTTTGTTCTTTAACCCTGTATTAAGTGAGTTAGCCATAGATAGCTTGGTACTCCTTTGAAATATCACTATACCTTTTCAATTGGTGGGGGGGGGGGGGGAGGGGGTGGCCAAAAAACAACACCAATTCCGAATAGTATCCACACAGTCAAGTTAATTTCTCAACTTATTTCCAATCCTCCTCATATTATACTCACTTGCATTTAGTTATAACGTGAAAATCTACCGGGCATCTTGCACACAAACTCGACAGCATTCGAGCAGGTGAAGTCATTCCATTCCTCCCCGTACCACAGAACCACGCAGTCCTCGCCCCAGTTATGGCTCGGCTCCCCCGGCTTAAAATTACGGTAAGTCGCTTCGCTCCCGTCGACCCAGACGAAGTCCGTAGAGACAGCCCTATCGTTGAGCCCGATCCACAGAGCAAAGTGGCCTGGTCCGAACACAGCGATGGTGTAGTTCTTCAGAAAGAGGTTTTCTTCCTCGCTCTCGACTGTGATGAGATGCGACGGTCTGCCAGACTTCGAACGGGATTGACAGTGATTTTCCGCATCCTGAAAGTTGCGTTTGTCCGTGACCATTAAGTAACAGTGACCGTTGAATTCCACCCACGGCTCGCGGCAGTTTGAACAGGCCTTGGTGGAAATGAAGAAACTACTCGCGAGAAATGATGAGAAAGTCAGCAGGGTGATTGAACACTGCAACAACGCCATTTTTGAGTACTAATTTCAACCGGAGAAAACGCAGTGATCTATAAAGCTAACCTCGACAAAACTACCAGGACATGTTCAACACCTCAACTTCTCAACTAAGAGTAAAGAGCCGTTGTACATCAGTGTCTAATGAGATGGGGCTGATATAATAGACATTTCTATGGCCCTTGACGCAACCATGGTTTCGGCTCCAGAATCGGCTCAGGCTATTGTATAGTTTGGCGCTCGCAGTTTGTTATGACAATTGCGCGTGCTTTGCGTATACGCGCTCAGGGTTTCAGACCAGAGAAAGAAGCCTGAAGCCGCATCCAAAGCCCAAGCCGTGGATTCGCTAAGGGCCTATGTTAAACGAATCGCGCTGGTTTGCATGGCGGCCGAACGCCGTTTATAAAACACTCAATCCCGGTAAAAGGTGTACCCACTTCAGTATGTTCTGAAAAATGTCAATTTAATAAAATACCTCCCGTGATTGCTTTCTTTGTTTCCAACAAATTCAACTTAATATGTTTGAATATTGTGTGACATTGTTACAAACTTCTATCTGGTTTTACATTGCATTTATGGCTTTCCACGATTTCCAACCTTGGTGGTCATAAAACTCGGGAGTGACGTTGCGATAGAAACAGCTGGATACAACCCTAGAGTCTAACCCGCGCAAAATGCAAACTAAATGTAAAAGGGCGGCAATTTGTTGTTTGTACATCAATAGCCAATGTTTTGTTTTTTCCTCGACACCTCAGCTGAGGTCCCGAATTCAAGCATCTAAAACCACACTAACTTGTGCTTCAAAGGTGTTTTTTCCCCCAATTATTTATTCGCAACTCAGAAGACCAATATTGAGTTCAAATTTCCACAGGTTTTTTAATGTATGCTGAGTATTCACCGAGTGAAACCAACTGGTCTTTGACAATTTTGATTGTTAAATCCGTAGCTTTTGAGCTCGGGGCCCAATTTCATGGCTCTGCTTACCGCCGAATTCTGCGCTTACGATCGCGATTCCCCGCTTACGTGCAAGCGCCGAATTTCTGCGCTAGCCTTGTGTACGCGTAAAATGCCTTAGTAACGTGGAGTACGCACGCGCAGAAGCCCAAATTCGCCGCTAACCTGTGAAATACGCTTGCCGTAAGCACAGAATTCCCTGCTTCCGTAAGCACCGATTCTGTGCTTACGGTAAGCAGAGCCATGAAATTGGGCCCAGTTGTATAATTAGACACCTGTCCTAACTATGCAAAGGTCGTGGGTTCGTAATTCCAACCAAGTGATTTGTCTGTGTTTTTCCTATTCACACAAACTCTCGGGAAAGTTTTTAGTATACGGTGCTTTAATAAACATTATGATTGTGTAAAGTAAAAGCATTATAGGCACGGGACAATAATAGTAATTTTCAAAGACCAATCTTCTCACTAAGGTGTATCTCAACAACACAATTCTTCAAAATACAATACAATAAAACTTATTTCAACATAAAATATGCATAAAATAACAATCATGTGAACATGTTAACTTAATTGGTCGTCGAAATTGGTAGAGAATAGTTTAAAAATATTTTTTAAATATATAGCGCATTGTTAAAATAAAAAGGAAGGATATTAGGCTTAAAGGGAAGGTACGCGCTTGGTAATTACTCAAAACAAATATTTACTTAAAAACTGACTTGGTAACAAGCATGGGAGAGCTGTTGATAAAACATTGTGGGGAACGACTCCCTCTGAAGTAACATAGTTTTTGAGAAAGAGGTTTCTCACTAAAATAATAAAAGACTTCTATAGCTAGAAATACCTAATGAAAGCATACAAATTCGTCCAACAAGGGTGTTTTTCTTTTATCATTTTCTCGCAACTTTGATGACCAATTGAGCCCAAATTTTCACAGACTTGTTATTTTATGCTTATGATGGGATACATCAAGTGAGAACACTGGTCTTTGACAATAACCAAACGTGTACAGTGTCTTAAAGATACTGGACACTATTGGTAATTGTCAAAGACAAGTCTTAACACTTGGTGTATCTCAACATATGCATAGAATAACAAACCTGTGAAAATTTGAGGTTAATCGGTCATCGAAGTTCCGAGATAATAATGAAAGAAAAAAATACCCTTGTCACACACGAAGTTGTGTGAGTTTAGATGGTTGATTTCGAGACCTCAAATTCTAAATCTGAGGTCTCGAAATCAAATTCGTGGAAAATTACTTCTTTCTCGAAAACAATGTCATTTCAGAGGGAGCTGTTTTTCACAATGTTTTATACCATCAACCTAGCTCTCCCCATAACTCGTCACCAAGTATGGTTTTGTGCTAACAGTTATTTTGAGTAGTTACCAATAGTGTCCACTGCCTTTAATAGCAATAATAAAATAATTTTATATTATTAATTATTAAAGGCGCGCGATATTTAACTCATGAAGCTGTGTTATTTAACCATGCTTGAACAAGTATATTATTACTCTAACGAACACTTTCATGCATGAATGCACTCCAAGAGAAAATACCGCACCGAGGATCACTGTGTTACCATAGCAACAAAGTCACGCGTTGTGTCGTTTTGAATTCCCTTTGAAGCAATTTAATCCAGTTTAAACACCCGACGCCTTCTCTGACTGAATATACATTATTTTAGTGCTATATTCAAAAAGGTATAATACAGGTTGGCTTGACCACGGAGCAATCATGCTTGATGCACTTATTTATTCAAGCCTGCGCTTATTTCAGCAAACTATAGTGTGTACTCATGGCGAAAAACACAAAATCATTATTAAAAATTCAAGGACAATTGCTTTTATTTTGTATAGGGCCTATTGCAGTAAAAAAAAATAATATACATTTTTATTTAATCGTTTATTTATTGATTTGTTTCGGTCGGTTAGGAAGTTTCTTTTTTACAATTGTCAGTAATGCACGCCAAAAACCAAGCTGTGAAAATGTAACAAATCCTGCTTTCTCCAGAAGACGATCAGAGCATACTGATCGAAACGTCGAGTTGAAACCAACAGTTCTTTTCAAACCACCCCAACTCATTACCGCAAACCTTTCTATATCGTATTTCCACCATACAAAGTTTCAAATCCTACGTAACTAGTCTTATCAAACAATTGTTTATTTTAATGATTTATCATTATTTGGCAACCCTGAACATGTTACGATTTTTTTCTGGCTACGACCAGGAGTTTTTGCTTATCCAGCACTGAGCTCTCGGTCACAAACTGCTGAGGAGACAAGGAAGGGTCGCCGTGTACGCTAAACACACGCCAACTGTGTAAGCCCTTCTCGAAACTAAGGGTTTTAGCATTGGCTCCGTTAGTTAGAAAAGTGCACTAATAACGGAGCCAAGCCCCAAGCCCAAACCATGGTTTCGAAAAGAGCTTACAAAAGCTACAGTTGAGTAGCGCCCTCCACGCGCACGGCGATGTGTGTTCGCGCATGCGTAAAATGTTATCATTTGATTTTAACTTGGCGTTAGGGTCGTTGTGCAGGAAATTTGGCATTCCAAAAGTCTTGTTTTGTTGAAGAAAGCGGCGACTCAAAATAATGACAGACATGAAGGGTGAAGTGGGAACCGGACAGCAAGATCCCAAGAATGTCCAAGATTTAACACAGTTTGTAAGTTTTAGCAATTTCGTTTTATCAAAGTTTTCAAATTTTCATTTTGTGCATGCTGAAATGCGCTGCACCAATTTCGTGAATTTTGTTTGTTTATGGCTAGTATGCGTTTAACTTTAATAAATAATGGGGAAACGCCGGTTAAAATACCAGAGGACAAGCCAGAATGATTTCCAATTGGTCCAGCTGGCTAGCTTATTTTGACTTTTTGGTATCCTCAATCTACTGTCTTTGTTTGTGACTTCTGAGGAACTGACTGAAAGTGAAGATGAAGTGACGCACTGTCCACTGACCATGCTGACTGGCAGTGGCAATAATGGCATGACAATGACTGAGCTGAGTGGTTGAAAAGTTGACGGACTTTTGACATGATTGAATGGCTCAATGACAATGACTGCTGAGGAAATGAAAAACAAAACGACAACTGCTTTAACTTAGCTCACTTGGTTTGGAAAGATTTCCAGACTAGACATGCCAGAGCCTGCCACCTACTAGTATTTCATGCTTGTTGATCAGAAAAAGGGAGATCAAAATATAATAATTATTTGTTGTAATTTATTTCATAACAAGTGAAACAGTCAGTGGACACTGGTTGCAACAAACAAACCCCCCCCCCCCCCAACACAAAAATTCACAGTAGGCCTAGTACTAAAATAAAATGAAAGTAAAGTAAACAAATATCAAAACAAGATTGGTTGATTTATAATTATTGTTTGTTGTTTTGCGATATCTTTCTTATTCACAATATCAGCATTCATCCCACATCCTGCGTGTATCAACCTTAATAAGATAGGGGAGAACCCTCCCTAGGTCAAGTTTGTCATGACTAAAATCTTTAGTAAAACGAGCCCACACATGTACTGATCTTCCATTTGGACTTGCAGCCAAGCCAAATCAAGTCCATAACGAAGAACTTTTTACACAACAAACTTTCGCAGACAATTGAAAGATTCAAATCATAACAGCTGTGGTTCTATAGATCTGAATTTTGGAAAATGCTAAACTTCAATTTCAAGTGTAATTTCAAAACCTATGGTGTTGCTAAGTCCAAACTAAGATGGGAGAATAAAGAGAGGTCCATGCTTTACGCGGATTAAACAAAGATGGGGCTATGAGCCAGGCATGATACATTACTCATAACTCAAAACAAGGTATCAGTTTAAATAAGTTATTGAATATTTTTTTCAACAGGTGCAACAATTACTACAGACGATGCAGGACAACTTCCAGAACATGTCAGATAGAATTATCGGCAGAAATATCCTTTCAAACCAATTATGGAACAGCATTTCTTTATCAATCAATTATTATTGTTTAGTTTCGGTAATGAAACCAAGGATACCCCATAACATTTGAAGTAAACTTAATCACTGGAGTTTACAAGGCTGGCTTGGGAAACCTATAAACAAGGTCTTTTTGATTGGACTCTTTTTATAAGCACCAAGGTCAATACTAGGGCAATGGAGGCAATTGCTTCCTTGACAATGCTTGACCTCCCAGGGTTTGAAATTGAGGGGGAATGGGAAATCCACAAGACTCCAGTGCTTGTACCGTTCAGGCACAAATTTCTTTGCTTAGCAACCAAATGAATGGGGCACCAGTTGTAGCAATGTAATGTTGGCTGGCAACCCACTTTTGCTAATCAAGATTTCCATGGCTAAGCAGGTTTTTGTGCTTTACAGGAGTGCGTTTTGGCAACCCCAACCAAAGCCCAACCGACTCAACAAGTCGGTTACCGGTTGGTCTGAACAGCATCGTCACCGTGCTTAGCTGAACACGCGACTGGTTGGGGTCGCCAAAACGCACTCCATGCTTTGGGTGGATTATTTCCTTAACCCGAGCATTACTTGATGATATGGGTACGCGTATTGACGATCTGGAGAAGAACATCGCTGAACTGATGATGCAAGCAGGAGTAGATGAAGCCCAGGATAGTAGTCAGCTAGAAAAATAAATTCATCCCCCCCCCCTCTTTCAACTCAGTAAGGTTTGTATTCTTCAAAACAATTTGATGTTATAGGAGTGCTCTAATGTTAAAGCAATCGCACAACATCGGTAAATAGTATTGTCCAAAGGCCCACACTTCTTGTATCACAATTATACATAAAAATAACAAACATGTGAAATTTAGGCTCAATCGGTCATTGGAGACGGGAGAAAATAACGGGAAAACCCACCCTTGTTTCCGCATGTGATGCCGTGTCATGACATGTGTTTCAGATAAATCCGCTATTCTCGATATCGAGAATTTATAACTGTTTTAATGATTTCTCAAAAAGTAAAGCATATCATGGAATATATTTCAAGGGAAGTCTTTCACCATTACCTTCTGTAAACCCTGTAAGTTATTTGTAAATCTTTGAACATTTAATTTTTGCTCTGTTCAGAAAGTGTCCAATGGCTTTAAAGGTACTAGACACTATTGGTAATCACTCAAAATAATTGTTAGCATAAAAACTTACTTGGTATCGAACAATGCCATGGGGAGCTGTCGATAGTATAAACATTGTGAGAAAGGGCTTCCTTTGAAAGTAACATAGTTTTTGAGAAAGAGGTTATTTCTCACAGAAATATTAAAAGACTTCAGGCCTGAAGCCTTTTATTATGCATCTGAAAACACACAAGTTGCTGCCACAAGGGTGTCTTTTCTTTCATTATATTCTCTTGCAACTTTGATGACCAATCAAGTCCAAATTTTCACAGATTTATTTTTTAGGTAATTTGGGATACATTAAGTGGGAATACTGGTCTTTGACAATTACCAAACGTGACCGTGTTCAGTGCCTTTAGAAGAAGCGTTGTAGTATTTGTGCTCAGTACTGGTACGGATTCCTATTCTTACCCTTCTTATGATGTCTTCAACTTTCCGCTGCTTTCCATCTTTTCCAACATTAGTTGAAACTTTTCTTGCGTACATTTGCGTACGCTTTTCTTGCGTACATTTAGTGAATTTTACAGCTATAAGTCAGATTCTCTAGTGTTTTCATTATTGATTGGTAGTATGAATAGGGGCAATTTCAATTTTCAGCCATCGTTTATTGACGATTGTTTCTTCTCTTCCTCAAACAGGCACAAAGCAACATACTCAGT
Organism: Asterias amurensis; assembly: GCF_032118995.1. NCBI lineage: Eukaryota > Metazoa > Echinodermata > Asteroidea > Forcipulatida > Asteriidae > Asterias > Asterias amurensis. Next base: position 5,716,738 of record NC_092650.1, on the reverse strand, counting down.
GTACTGGCAAGCAGAATGTATGAAGGAAATGATGGCAGAAAAATAATGAATTCAAGAATTGTCAAAATTTGTAGCTACTTTTTTACTCTGCACCCCATGTCCACAGTCACTGCATTTCAGTCCTGTCCATTGCACATGTAAGTTACTAGTAACAACGTGTGGGAACACCCGTAATTCATTTCATACCAATCTCATATAATTGAGGAATGGAGACATTGTTTTTAAAGGAACACGTTGCCTTGGATCGGTCGAGTTGGTCTTTGAAAAGCGTTTGTAACCGTTTGTTATAAAATGCATATGGGTAGAAAGATGTTGTAAAAGTAGAATACAATGATCCACACAAACATGCCTCGAAATTGCACGGTTTTCCTTTTACCTCTTCGACTAACACGGTCGGTCATTTATGGGAGTCAAATTTTTGACTCCCATAAATGGCTGACCGTGTTAGTTCGCACAGTAAAAGGAAAACCACGCAATTTCGAGGCAAACTTGTGTGGATCATTGTATTCTACTTTTAAAACATCTTTCCAACCAAATGCATTTTATAAAAAAACTGTTACAAACACTTTTTATAGACCAACTCCTCCGATCCAAGGCAACGTGTTCCTTTAACTTTAAAAACATGTGTTATTGAAATTTATCCTGTAATTTTTCTTTCAAAAATATAAAGTATAATTTAACACTTTAAAATTGCTGCTCTGAAAAGCCGATAAAGCTTCATTGAATTAATTTATTGTAAAATTGGTTTAATATTTTGTTTATTTCTCTGAGATATTTCCATGATACAGTTTAGTGTTATTTTTTCTATTTTGCAGAAAATAAGTTATTTGTAGAATTTTATTTAGGGTTACACTAGGAAAAGTTTTTTGAGTGCAGTGCATTTATGAAACTACAGATAAAGACATATTTGTTAGTTGATATTATCAGCTAGTAAGAGCCTTTTATTCTGTACTTTTGGTTTCTGTCTAGTTTTTTTTTTATTTGAGAAATCAGGGGAAATTTGTTTCTTGTATAAATTGTTTGATAAGGAAGATATGGGGCGTTTTAGAGGGCACTATGGTTAGGGAAAACAAGTTATCTTTTCAAAAACTCTCACTGGGTCAGTGGTGCTCTCTTTTGCAGTTACAGTTTGGTTTAGGTGTATACGCACAAATTTACCCAAACCTTATACATGCAGTGTTGAAGCATTGTGTCCACCATATCTCAAAAAAGGTTATTGTGAGCGAATCAAAGCCTGGTAAGGCCACACAGATTATGAATAACCCATGAAAAGCCCATTCTGGAGCATCAGGGGTCGATTTCACAAAGAGTTAGGACTAGTCCTAACTTAGGACTAGTCCTAGGAGATATACAAATTGCATGGTTAGTTGAGTAACTGTTCCTAACTTGAGATAAGACTAGTCCTAATTCTTAGTGAAACCCACCCCTGGGCCATGCTCGGGCAACATACAGCAGTTGCATGTTTCTAACAAGAAGCTCTATAATTACAACAACAAAAACAGTTTTTTAAACATATTCCAAGGTTCTAAAACACTTAAAATTTATGAAAATCATGATACAAATCATTTTATTTCACGATGATTTGTTTCTTTAAGAGTGTGCTACATGTAGACTTATTTATTCAAACGCCTTTGTTTTAAACTCTTTTACTGCATTGATGATCGCTTTAAATCTTGTTGAAATATTGTCTCTTTTAAAACATGTCTTTTTTCCCTTAGTTTACCTTTGTGTCATATAGTTAATGTAAATATTGAATCTATGCAAGAGTTTTAACATTTAAACATTGGTTTGGAAGTTGTTTTGGTTAGTGCCGAAGTACATATGTAACCATTCTCCTAGAGAAGATGATCTTCATTGTCCGCCACTTACACAGATGATCTTCCTGGCAAGGGAACTTGGCAAACTCACACAAGGGGATGTAAACGCCAAGCTATAGCAACAGCAAAACTTTAAAGGGACACGTTTTTGACTCCATAAAATTGCCCACCGTGTTAGTGTGCAAAGAAAAAGGAAAACCAAGCAGTTTCAGGGCATGTTTGTGTGGATCATTATATTCTACTTTTAAAACACCTTCCTAACCATATTGATTTTATAACAAACGGTTTCAAACGCTTCTTATGAACCAACTCGACCGATCCAAGGCAACGTGTCCCTTTAAGAGAACATAAATACAAGTGTAGTTAAGCTATGTTGTATGTACCTCTGGACGTATTATCCAACATGCTGAGATCATGGTGTAATTAACTGCAGGGTGGTGATATTAACAGAAGTTGTCAACATTCTGAAATAACTAATCTCGGAGTAAGATGTCTTCCCAATATTTATCATCTTTAGAGGTCGACATCATGAAAGTTTAGTTACATGTCGACTAACTTTCAGAGAAAAATTAATTCAGAATGATGACCTCCTGAGCGAGGATGCCGACTTCCCGAGATAATTCATCTTGTGATACTAACATCCTTATTTGTTTTTCTCGAGAACCCGAGATTAATTATCTTAGGAAGACATCATCCCATCATCAGGATGTTGTCATCCGGAGATAAGCTGTATCTGAAAGACGACCTTCTTTCAAGAAGTCGTCATCCCGAGATTTAATCACCTCATGATGTCATCATCTTACCATATGATGGCACCAGGGCCCAATTTCATAGAGCTGCTAAGCACAAATAAATTGCTTATCATGAAATTTCTTCCTTGGTTAAAACGGGATTATCAACCAAATTTCCAGTTGATGCATATTGCTTGTTGGTGTTCAGCTGTTGTTTGCTCATCCTGAAAATCATGTGGACATTAAGTTGGTAATCCTGTTTTTATCGAGGCAGAAATTTCATGCTAAGCAAATTTTTGTGCTTCCGCAGCTCTTTGAAATTGGGCCCTGCCTGTAATAAATTATCTCAGAATCTCAAAAGATGAATGGCACTGTCAGAGCTCCGTAGCTTGTTTGCTGTTGTGTTAAATCCCACTTCATAGTTGAGAATCACAAATTTTTACTTAGTTTTTGCTAAGCTAAAATGTCATAACTTATTTTGAGTAGTTCCCCGTTAATGGTAATGAAATGACATTCAAGATTGTCCATTTATCTGGTTATTCTTAAAATGCTATTTGTATGGTTTCAATTATAGTTTCATTCAGTTTTGTGAAGTGTAGATTATTTGTGAGAGAATTAATAAATTTATTATACAAAAAGACACATGCTCAGAATTTGTTGAAACTTAATAGTATGTGTTCATTTCGATTTGTCAATTGATTTCATTAAAAACATTGGGACAAAATTCTCGCGAATTTCAGACTTTAATATTTCTAATTTTTTTTTCAAAATTACACCCTAGAAAAATCCTCAACATTTTATTTAAAACAAGTTTCCGGGACAACCTGACCCAGAAATTGACCAGCCTCCCCGAAATGTGTACCCTTTGGCTTTAAGAACGTGTCCATTCTTACGGACGCGTATTGCCGCCACATGAATAATAAACAATCTCTATCGTATTGTGTATGTACATAATAACTTATCATGTACGTACATAATAAATCCAAACTAGCCGTGTACGTACACGATAAGAGATTTTATTATTTATGTGGCAGCAATACGCTACTAACAGTATTCTACATGTTTTTTTTGTTGGATAAAAAATAAAGAACCTCATAAAATGTTTCTTGTTTTATGATTGCTGCCACTGCTTCCACAGTATTCGACTTTGTTTCGGTGTTAGTCCATCCAACACGTAGTACGAGCGAAGGTGGAAAAACACCTTAGATTGGTTCACAATAACATCACCCTCAAATATCCCGTCTCCTTTAAAATAATAAAAGTTGCGAATATCACGCGGGATAATTCCTATTTGCTTGAGTAAGATGCCAACGAAGACGTCTTCCCATGGGAAGAGTTTGGTCAGGAGAGATTGGAGATAAAGTCTATTCACCACGTCAGAGGACATGATGTATCCGAGACCTATGCAATAATCCGGGTAGGTCGACGGGGCGTAGATGTCGTCCGGGACGTAGAATTTCTCGGAGGGATCTCGCAAGACCGGGAAGGCCTTTGCCAAGCGGCCGGCGATGTAAGCGTGCTGGGGCTCTTTGTGCAGGAACGCAAGTAGCCTGGGCATATTTATGATCATGTCATCGTCGGTCTTCATGACGAAACGGGCGGTTTGACAGTGCCGACTGGCCCACTTGAGTCCCATTACGGTCTTGAGGGTCAGGTTCAGATAGGTGTCCAGAAACTCCTCTACTATGATGTCGTTGTGGTCGTTAACCTCCTTCTGCAAGCTCTCGCTGAGTTGTTGTCCACCATCGCTCAACAGAGATGTCACACCGAGTAGGAACAAAACGCGCACGACCGGCATCGGCAGGGTGGGTTTGACGCTCCCGCGAGCCCCCCACGTCTCCCGGATGACATCACGCCTCTCGGAGTGGTCCGGGTGAGATGTGACGAGCACCAACAGATCAACCCGTTTATCGCGTCGCCCGCCGGTCGTGCAAATGTTGAAGCTAGGGTTGACCAAGTATCTGTAGTTGTGGACATCTCTGAAGGCTACCCAGTGTGTGTTGTTCATGATGCCAGGTTTCGGAGAATGCCGTGCTTTCGAGAATGGTTTCGAGACTGGTTTCTTGGCAATTGACTCCACACGGTGTATTCTGTTGTGTATCGGTTTGCTCAGTTCGGGTGGTGCTTCGGGTAACTTAGGGTCTTCTTCGTTAAACACACTCTGTCTATCAACACCATGTTCCCTTTTGACTCCAGTCCCATCTTGCCCGTACGCGTCTGATGTGAAGTTCTCCCTCCCCATCAACACAGCTTGCGCAGTCAGCATGCCCATTGACCCGTTTTTAAACCTATCGAAACAAATTCTAGAGAGTCCATTTTGGGTCCTGTTGTATCTGCAAGATAATCTATATTGCACATGCTTGTATTTCTCCTTCAGTGCGATTATGTACTCCTGAGGAGATTTGGTGGCGAGAAGAGCTTTTCTGTCCGCCATTTTGAAAATTTGATCGTCATCTGGTTTGGTTTTATGTGCAGAAAGCAGAATCTCATCGTTGTATTGCGTATTGTTGTCATGTAAACCCTGTGATTTTGTAGTATAGTACGAAGGACGTCTGACCTTATTAAGAATATCCAGAGAGTGTGATCTTGGTGATGTTTTATTGAGGCTGGAGACCCCAAAATACAGTTGGACGGTCACAGTGAACGTCAGTATCATCAGAATGACGCCACGTCTGCGCCTTGATATAACCATTACCAGTTGTTATCAACTGCTGTTGCATTCGTGGATTTTAAGAAGAACAAAATTTGTCCAAGAAATGAACTTTCAACGATGAGTCATATTGGTATTTTGGAACGGGTGTTAACTTTGAGCGTAGGTGTTAAAAATGATGGGCCCGAACTCGGGTGTAGGCTACTGGATCTGGAAAAGAACACACGGAAACTTATTTTAAGCACGAGCAGTTTACTATTGGTTATTACGCCAAATGACTGTTAGCTCAAATACTTACTCGCTGGGTAACGAGCGACGAAGAGCTGTTGATAATTTTAAACGTCATGAAAAACGGTTCCCTCTGAAGTGACGTATAGTTTTTTAGAAAGAGGTAATTTCTCATTCAAATAATAAGACTTCAGGCCCGCAGCCTTTTTATATGCATCTGATGAAAACAACCAAAGTAATGCAACAAGCGTGTTTTGCTTTCATTATGATTCTCTTGCAAATTTGATGACCGATTGAGCCCAAATTTCCACATTTTGCTATGCATATGTTGGAATACACCAAGTGAGAATACTGTTATTTTTACAGTGACCAAACATGTCTCGTGGAAGTCAACTCACCGTGGTATCTCCAAGTTCACCTCCATATCTTGGTCTTTCCCAGAAGCATCCGCAAGTAGCCTTGATCTGCCATGTTTAGAAACAAACTTCTCTCCACTGCTGAATATTGACCAACAATAGCTCATCCACTAATTTGGGTGAAGCGCCACACGCGGTATTGTATTTCGATATAAGGTAGTTGATTATCAGCCATTGTGATGTGGGTGATCGATCCCATCCCTCACAAACTAGGGGTAATTTCGATTGTTCGATACTTATGTCGTACATCGTAAATAATTTGGACTTAAACCATTGTGCTCCATTCTATCTTTGTTGTAGATGCCCCCAAGGGTGGGACAGTGATGGGAGGGAGGAAGGGTGGGAAAATACAACAACTTCAACATCCGGACAATAGCTGTATCTTCATCTGTCTTTATTCTATTTTTAGACAGCTACCACCGTTCGGCCCCTTTGAACATCAGTTCTTTCTAGTTCATTAGCTCAGTTCACTATTTACTTTTTTTTTTTACTGTACTGGGAACATTTTCATTTATGTTTATGACCCGAAAACAAGCTGAACACAAGATATTTCATGCCACAAAAAGCTTTGACCAGTTTTGTCTATCTTTCCGCCATTTTGGTGTCATAATATGAGATTGTGGAGTTATTGCTTGCGTGCTATAGTAGCTTGAAATTGGTTTCATATCCTTTTGTTGCAGAAAATACTTCTAGCACGAACTTTTTATGTATTCTATCATTATTGTATCCATCCTATAATAATATTTAAGAGACAGATTCACATGACGTCATCACTGAAAGTACGATCTTAGTTTTTCCGTTTTCAAAAATTAGATTTTCGTTATGTCACTGGTGTGGGCACTTGTGCGCTTAATGGCGATATGCGTGCGATTTACACGAGCACTGTATATAATACAGCGCAACTTGGAAAATCTGGTTATCAACAAAAATTCAATGAAATTTACATTATTGCAACAGATGCCCCAACCACCTTTTGCTTGGCTTGGCAAAAGTATTTTCTGTTAGAGAAAACTGGGGCCAGGATGATAGAATACCGCAGTCTGACGTAACTCTTTGGGGCTCGTGCGTAACGCCAGAGACCGGACTTCATCAAGTGGTTGAACCGCTGGGTGCGTTAGTGGCGATCGTAACCAATCTGTTTTGAATTGACCACTGCATAGATGAAATAAAAACATTTCTTGGCTACGACTGCCAAAACGACCCCCTTGGGCTTGCACGGCAATAACTGCATTAAGAAATGAGCCAAATGAGTTGGCCAGTTTCCGCCAACATACACATCGCAAACTATGCACGAGAGCTAGCCTTCCATGAAGACTTTTAACCATTCATAACATAGATGTTGGAAATACGTCACTTCGGTCTCATCCAATAAAACCACCGAGTTTGTCAGGCCGGTACCCCTGTTTGTATCGTAATGGACAGGGAACATTTCTGACATACACAGGCCGCATGGATGTGACGTCATCAGTGTGCAAGGGGCATCTAATCTTCAAAATAGTTCGCTCCCGACCTCCCCGTTTATCCGGATTAAGATAATGAAAGAAAATGTAAAGATAATTTTTTTCGATTTTGTTTACTCGTAAAACAAAAGGCTCGGTCATTCAAAATGGCGACTACAGTGTGCATTATAGTTTCCGTGTTGTTGATGGTAGCTATGCTGAGTGCCGGACAAGGTACATGGTGTAACATATTGTTTTCCTTTAATAGTTTTGCATCAGGGATAACGAGTATTATTAAGTTTTTAGCATTACACCGATGTGTTTAAAAGCACCGTATACTCAGTTCTAAGTTGATTTCATTTGTTATGATCATGATAGCAACCTGTTACCAGCGTCTCCATTGTTTGATAGTGCAATAAATAATTGTGCTTCATTTATTTCACTGTTGTGTTTCAAATCTTGTATCATACCTCGATATGTAATCGTAAAAGTGTAGTGTGACTGGTGGGGTGCAACCGATCATTTGGGTGTGACACTGACTGTGTACACAAAGGTGCACCGATGTTTGTAGTCGGATCGCCTCAGCCAAGGGGAAGGGATGATAATAGGGGCGACGAGACATGTTTAAAGCATAGGTCCCTATACATTATATTGAGATTCATTTTGCGAAATAAATTAGTGACTTGTTTTAACAACAGTATTCAACTGTTGTTTTGACGGTCTGAATTCATTTTATTACGCCCGTCGACGACCAAGTTATCTCGAAAGCATATACTATTGTGTATGGTTGGCGGTTGGCTCTCCACATAAAGAAGGGGGAAAGAGTTAGCTTGCTTTCCTTCCTTTCTACCTCTCATAATTGAAGATAGTCGCACTGCCAGACACACCGGGGCGAACCCCTTCTCTTTGAGATAGGGTGGGGTGTGTACTGAAGTATTCTACGAGCGTTGATGACCAACAGTTTTTATAACAACACACGGGACCCACAGCTTTACGTCCCATCCGAAGGACGATTGCTAAAGGACAATAGTGTCACGACCGGGACTCGAACCCACACTTTGCTGATCAGAGAGTCGTGCTCTTAACCGCTCGGCCACACGACACTTCCACAAATGCAATTTTTTTTCTTCTGCAAAATAGCAATCATATTATAGTTATACATAAAAGTCACATGTGTCAGTTGCTAAATAACAATCACCAAGTGTCTGTGCAAATTTACCTAATGGACGTCCTGACGTCCTGACGTCACTCTGACGAAACGTACCGTGATTGTCATTTGAAATGCAGAGCCAGACTATTGGAACCAACAGGCGAGGGAGACGTTACAGAAAGCACTGAATGCCGCATCACAACACAATAAGAACATCGCACAGAATGTCATTCTGTTCTTAGGGGACGGGATGAGCATACCAACGGTGACGAGTACCAGGATATACAAGGGGCAGAGAGAGGGGAAGACTGGGGAAGAGTCAACGCTAGTCTATGAGGAATTCCCACATGTGGCTCTTTCAAAGGTAGAATGAAAAGTGTTATTATTATATCATAGACCTACTCTTTTGTTAAAATGCTGTCTACATACGGTAGTTAAGGGTGCGAATGGACTTTGTTTTCAAATCCTTTTGGATGATGGAATTGCATTTGAATATCCAATATGAGGGTAATGAATCGTTAGAACGCCAAATGCAATAAACTACATAAAAAAACTGCAAAACCCAGGTATTATAATAATAATAATAATAATAAAGTCTTATAATATAAGCGTACGTATCTACCAAACAAGGTACTCAAGGCGCTGAGTATATACAAACTTTCAGAAATAATAGGTTATTGCAGTGATGAATGCTGAGACCATATCATTTAGCACTTCATAAGGGTTTACAAGGTGCTACGGTGCATACAGCAGCCACAGCCAGGATTAGCGGGGCGAACCCCTTCTATTTTCGATAAGTGTACTGTTATTTTTTACATGCGTTACACAACACATTGGACCAACGGCTTAACGTCCCAACCGATGGACGAAGCATGCACAAGTGCCACGGCTGGGGATTCGAACCCACACTCTACTTATCAGAAACACCAGAGTTTGAATTCGGTGCCTTTAACCGCTCGGCCACGACACTTCTACGTTATGTGTTGTCTTACCATAATTTACACCATGCCGGTGTTAAAATAACACTGCCAATTGGTGTTTTTTGACACCCTTTGATGTTAATTTTGATTCTCTCTCGGTATGTGATTTTTGTTTTTTGTTTGCAGTGGATGCCTATATATCGACATAAGATGCATAATGTACATCTGACTCTCATTTTATCGTATGCACTTATAATAGACATACAACACAGATTACCAGGTTCCCGACTCAGCAGGCACTGCTACAGCCTTCCTCGCTGGTGTCAAGACGAAACGAGGCCTTGTTGGTCTCGATGATCGAGCCATACGGGGCGATTGCACCTCTGCCCAGGGCCACGAAGTGCCCTCAATTGTGAAGATGGCTAAAGAAGCGGGTAATGTCCAAATACTTTTTTCAATCTGTAAAAAGTAGTCAAATGTCACAAGTATTTATCATTCAAATATTTTTATGTACTATAATTATGTGTGGCCCCCAGATGTAGCTTGGTGTGATTTTTTTGGATGCTTAACAAAGGCTTCAGGTCTGAAGTCTATTATAATATTGATTGATTTGTTCAATTTATTTAGATAAAGGTACAGCAAGAACATGCCAAAAATACATACACAACAACATGAGAAAATACAGTGAAATAAGATAGACAAAAATAGAACAAAAAATAGAAATACTGCAGAAAATTACAAGAGTAACCCCCCAAAGGCAAATATATCAGGTTTATTTTTATCGGGGTCCTCTCTAATGAATATTTGAGTGTGAAATTACCCTTTTCTCAAAAAAACACCCTGTATGTTACTTCAGAGGGAGCCGTTTCTCGCAATGTTTTATACTATCAACAGCTCCCCATTGCTTGTTACCAAGTAAGTTGATAATGTTAACAATTATTCTTTGTGTCCATCCAGTGCCTTTAATATAGGTCTCTCATGATTTTCGCTATAGGATTCGCCGTTGGTGTAGTCACTAATACAAGACTTACCCACGCCACACCCGCTGCAGCCTATGCGAACTCACCAAGCAGAGATTGGCAATCAGATCTAGATATACCCGATGCAGAGAAGCCCTTTGGATGCAAAGACATCGCACTGCAGTTTCTTGAAAACTTCGAAATTGATGTAAGATGTTTGTTCGTTGTTGATATCCCCTCCTAACCACAAAAACTCGCTAAACACAGAAAAGTATGCTTAGCAAAATCAGGATACCACCCAAAATTACCTTAAGTTTGCATTGCTGTGGCTGGTGCCCGTTTCAGATTTTGCTTAGCAAAGAACTTTGTCAAGCAGTATTTTCTGCTGAACAGCTTTATAAAAGTGGGCCCTGGACATGGCCATTACGTGGTAGCCTACACTTCCATTAATTGTTTTATTAATGTTATTTTACCCTTTCAGTCCTCTTTACAGTACTTGAAAATTGGTGTGCCCTCACAAACTCAGCCAATCGGATCCGGTTTGTGCCATTGGGTCCTGCTAATGTTGTTAAAATATTAACGGGGTTCATTATTCCATTGTGTAAAATACCCCACAAGGACACCCGAAAGCTCATCCACACAAACACAGCTCTGTGTTGTAGACTCTGTGGACTTCCTTTGCTATATTTTGTGCCCAGGTAATGGTTAAAAAGCAGGACAGGAAGTCTCCCCGTATTACGAAAATCCACTCCGCAGTAGAGCAAGACAGTCCTCTTAAGAACAAAATCTACCTCCTCACATCTATCTCTTTCTTCTTGAGAAAAGGTCGCTATGGGAGGAGGACGATCAAGCTTCATGCCGACGTCCAAAACAGACTACGGAGGAAATCCACTTCTTAGAGGCATCAGACAAGACGGTCGTAATCTTATAGACGAGTGGCGGCTAGCCAGGGCTAAGCTTGGAAGGGCTGACTTTGTCTGGAACAAGGAACAGTTCGACAACATCGATCCCAACAGTACGGACTACATACTCGGTGAGTATTCAAAGCCCGGTTCATACTTCCTGTGAATGCGATTCGAACTTCGACGTCACAAATTCGCAACGAATACTTCGCTTCAATTGAATTGCGGATAAAGATCAGTCTACCATAGGCGCACTTCCGAGGTGTTGGTGGACCTCCCACAACACGATAAGCAGCCGGTAATATTCTGCTACTGACAAAGGTAGACAACTTTGTGCCTTAAAGAATAGCGTAGCCCGAGCCATCCGCCCTACTGGTGGCACACGACGAACTTATTTATGTGTGTAAATTTTAAGTTATTTACATGGCGCAGTCTTAAGTTAACAAACTGCGCCCAGACGTGGAAAAATGCAAACGGAACATGCAGAAGTGGGGGTACTCGATCCGAAGCTGTTGCAGACTGTGAGTGCGGACAAGGGACCCCAGACTGTGGCTATTCTGGTCGCCGTTTATATCCGCAAGATCACGGGCCTCGAAGTGTGACGTCAAAAGTCCAGTGTGGCTTGCTGCATATAACACCTGCACCACGGAGGCCCTTGCAGAGACCAAAATGACAATTGACTCCAAGTTGCTCAACATTGGCAAGACATTGCAGTTGTGTGATGACAATGTTGATGATCCTAAGGTAGATTTTTTTTCAAAGGTTATAAACTTGAAATGTCATCCCACTTTATGATTACAGGGCTCTTTAATTATGAGCACATGGACTACGAGGCGCTGAGGGATGACGGTCCTGAAGGTGAACCGAGCATTATTGAGATGACTGAGAAGGCAATCAGTTTACTGCGGAGGAAGAAAGACAGATTCTTCCTTCTTGTAGAGGGTAAATAAGTGGGCTTAATGAAAAGGAAGATACACGTTTGGTAATTACTTAAAACAAATATGACTTGGTAACGAGCATTGGAGAGCTGTTGATAGTGTATAACATTGTGAGAAACGGCTCCCTCTGAAGTAGCATAGATTTTGAGAAAGAGGTAATTTCTCACTAAAATATTAAAAGACTTTGAGCCAGAAGTATGTTATTCTTATCTGAAAGCACACAAACTCGTCACACAAGGGTGTTTTTTTTTTCTCTCATCATTTTCTCGCAACTGCGATGACCAATTTAGCTAAACTTTTCACAGGTTTGTTATTTTATGCTTATGTTGGGATACACCGAGTGAGAAGACTGGTCTTTGACAATTACCAAACGTGTACTTTCCCATTAAAGAGGTTTTAGTACCTTTTGTAGATCAAAGTTTAGTCCAAGACATGAATCCCTACACTGTGATTGAAGATGTATGTAAAACAAACTTACCTACAGCTGCATCAGTCGTCAAGTTTTTGAGGAAAAAAAAAAGGTGAAAATCACAGAGCAATGTTTTTTAGGACAGACGCACCGTAAATACATTGCACATGCTGAAATAATTTGTGTGCAGTTTCTATTGTTTTACTCTTTGGCAAGTAATTTCTGAAGGAAAGCTTTCTACCATTGTTTAGGTTAGATCTGTGGTCGGTTTTTTTTCCTGTTTTCTTTTCTTACCAAAGGTACCCAAACCCTTTATTTTTTATTATACAATAACATTAACCTGTGTTCAATTCATATAAACTTACATTATTATCCCCGATCATGGGATTCATTTAGGCCTTTTACACTAGATTGAAAACAATTAAATACAAACAAAAAGTTTCCAAAGTTGGACTGCCGTTTTTTTGAAATATATTGCTGAAAATACAGCGTTTTTTTTATGCCCACCCGTAACTAAGAACACCAATGCTGGCATGCAAACCACTGCACAAATTCCCGGATTTGTTTTAAAAGTGACTTATTTTGTTGCTATGCAGGTGGCAGAATTGACATGGCCCATCACACAACCCGCGCAGGTCTCGCCCTGTCAGAATCCCTAGCCCTGGAACAAGCTGTCGCTAAGGCCATTGAGATGACAGACGACCAGGACACACTGATTATTGTCACATCTGATCACAGTCACACGATGTACATGGCCGGCTACCCAAGTAGAGGAAATCCGATCCTAGGTGAGCGAAACCTGATGCCCCCACCAGAGCCCAGTTTCATAAAGCTGTTGAGCAGAAAACGCCACTTGACAAATTTCTTTGCTATAATTTATGCAAAAACAGATTGCGGCACTAGTCCTGGTAAATTGTTTCTGTTTAGCATTACTTTTCTGTGCTCAGCAAGTTTTATGTTCTTGTTCTTTTGAGAACTTGTCGTGCTATAGGCCCTTTATTAAAGTATCTATATATATTTACCAATAATATCTTCTTGCCTCTGAAGAAGGTCCGGTTTGGATCGAAAGCTAAGGCCATCTACCCTACTCATTATATTAACCATAACCATTAGATAGACGTCTGATCAGTGTGCTCTGATTGTCTTCAGGAGGAGAAAGAGCATACTGATCGTTGAGTCTTTATAACTACCGGTTCTTCTCCGAACCGTTACTACTCAGAAATATATAGTTCAGACGGTGTTACCGCATAGTTTATACTCCCACCATGCAAAGTTTCAAATCTTGTAGGCAATACTTAACCTATAAATTCACTTTTTTATTTTATTGTTTTCAGGTATAAATGACAAAGACTTGGGACTAGACCAGCTCCCATACACAACCCTTGGCTACGCAAATGGCCCGACTGCTGCCCTCTTGGCTTCGTCATTCTCTGAAACGGGCAAACGACCTGACATCACATCTGATGACACTGGTAGGTTTAATCATAAGCCGTGTCCGAATTAGGCGTCCAGCAGCAGTCGTAGCCGTGAGCCATAGCCGCCGAGTCGGATTGTTATAACACGAGTTGCCTTGACGCGCAAATTATTTGACGTGTTTGCAAATAACGGTTATACGTTTTACATTTATTTTCGAATTTAGGCGTCAGAACTTGAAGGATTTATAGTATGTTTTGTTAAAAACATTTCACTATGTGCATGATTTTTTTGTTTTTTGAAATGAGATATTGCCTAAGATCACAAGGCCAGACGTGTTCCTCAATGTGATGGCTACACTTAAAGGCAGTGGACACTATTGGAAATATTGTCAAAGACTTGTCTTCACAGTTGGTGTATCTCAACATATGCATAAAATAACAAACCTGTGAAAATTTGAGCTCAATCGGTCATCGAACTTGCGAGATAATAATGAAAGAAAAAATACCCTTGTCACACGAAGTTGTGTGCGTTTAGATAGTTGATTTCGAGACCTCAAGTTCTAAACTTGAGGTCTCGAAATCAAATTCGTGGAAACTTACTTCTTTCTTGAAAACTATGGCACTTCAGAGGGAGCCATTTCTCACAATGTTTTATACCATCAACCTCTCCCCATTACTCGTCATCAAGAAAGGTTTTACGCTAATAATTATTTTGAGTAATTACCAATATTGTCCACTGCCTTTAACTGATTTGGGCTGTTGACAAAATCCAACTACCACCAGGGGCAGTGCCCCCCCCCCCCCCCTTTATTACAGGACGAGTATACCCCGTTTTAGGCAAGTTTGTGATGTATCATCCTCTATACTACAGGAGCTTGGCTGTTGGTAGAGCAGAATGCACCACCTTCCCACCTTTAGTTATACGAAGCAATTATGGTAATATTTTAAGCGCCTTGCTCAAGGGCACAAAGTGTCGTGACCAGGATTCGAACCCACACTCTACTGCTGGCAACACCAGGGCCAAATTTCATAGAGCTGCTTAAGCACACACAAGTAGATGAGCACAAACAAATTATGCTTAGCACAATATTCTTACCAGTCAAACAAAAATTTCACATGCACAATTGTGACTGGTATCCTGCTCATCTTTTGCTCATCAGAAAAATGTTTTAAAAGCACTGTTCTTTGCTTATTGCAACCCTATGAAATTTGGCCCACAGCTTCAATTATTTGAGCTTGCTTTATTTTTCAAGAGCCATGTTTCCATGTTCCACTTCTACAGAAGATCCACAATACACCCGACAGTCCCTCGTCCCCATGCTGAGCGAAACGCACGCCGGGGACGACGTTGCCATCTTCGCAAAGGGCCCAATGTCGCATCTCTTCCACTCAGTGCACGAGCAGAACTACATCATGCACGTCATGCAATATGCGGCTTGTATCGGAGACTACACAACCCAATGCCACACACGGAGAGGGACAACTACGACTGGTAGTGAGGCTACACTTACCGATGTACGGGGGAGCCAGTGACGTCAGAAATCACGAGTCCCTTCTTGTCAACGGTTGATGTGGATGATGACGTTATAAACGGAGCGCCGTTACAATTATTTTCTGTCTCGTTGATTTTTGCAATGCAAATATTGTGCATAAAACTAGTTCAACATGTATATTAGATTTACAGAGCGTGATTGAACAAACATTTACCAATACACAGGAGCGACATCGGAGTCAGTGACGTCAGAAATCACGATTCCCTTGTCGACGGTTGACATGGGTGATGATGTTTTAAACGGAACGCGTGAGTGCGCCATTTTTCTGTCTTGTTGATTTTTTTTAACGCAATTATGCATAACACTTTGTTCAACATGTTCATTAGATTTGCAAAGTGCTTGATCAAACATTTGCCAATAACACAGAAGCGACATCGAAGTCGGGAACTGATGAAGGGACCTCCCGGGGCCTTTTTAGACCAGTAGGTGTATACGTTATTGTATTATCAGGTGAGCATGCTGATCGAAGAAAACGATCAGAGTGTTCCGTTGTCCCAGGGAATTCTGTCCGCCGGAGATTAGTTCCCTATTTATGGGAAACAAATATGGGCTGGAGGAGGATGATTCAAAAGAGGGCGCTATCAGAAGAAGGTTGTACACAGTTTGTGATATGGGGGTGGCGGGGGGGGGGGGCACAAAAAATCCCGGGGGAGGGGGGGGGGGACACCGTCCGGACGCGTCCCAACCTTGTCACAACTGTAGTTGAGACATGTCCCATTGAGTTCTACAATACCCGGGGGAGGGGGGGGGGACACCGTCCGGACGCGTCCCAACTTTGTCCCAACTGTAGTTCAGACATGTCCCATTGAGTTCTACAATACCCGGGGAGGGGGGGGGGGGGGACACCGTCCGGACGCGTCCCAACCTTGTCACAACTGTAGTTGAGACATGTCCCATTGAGTTCTACAATACCCGGGGGAGGGGGGGGGGACACCGTCCGGACGCGTCCCAACTGTAGTTCAGACATGTCCCATTGAGTTCTACAATACCCGGGGAGGGGGGGGGGGGGGGACACCGTCCGGACGCGTCCCAACCTTGTCACAACTGTAGTTGAGACATGTCCCATTGAGTTCTACAATACCCGGGGGAGGGGGGGGGGGGACACCGTCCGGACGCGTCCCAACTGTAGTTCAGACATGTCCCATTGAGTTCTACAATACAGGCTATATATATTACTGGATATCGTCCACCTTATTCACTCTGTATTTGTATCTTTTTCTTAAAGAATAAGAAAGAACTATTACAGATAACCGTAAAACAAAACCAAGGCTAGCTAGAGTCTTACCTTGCTATTGATGTAAAGCACGTCCAATTGGCGTGTAGGGCACAAAATGTGATACTAATGAAATGACTCCGTTTCTTATTTTGTAGTTGTCCATGATGCCATGTTTGCCCTAGGGCATGTCTACATACTAAGGGCGCCATATAATTTTTGGTTGTATTATTATAAATGAAAAACTTATGCCCGGTGACTAGAGGCAGTTTGAATCATTTTATGTGCAGTGGTTACTAATTAAATGTTTTGTTAAATAAACACACCAGAAGTTTGTAGCAGCTAGCTCTTGAATAATGACATAGGTTTTTGGTAAAAATGTATGGCAACTAAAAAAAATTGATGATGCTACTCCCCCCCCCGTGTTCTAGAGCCCCAACCCCTCCCCTCCCTCGTTATTCTGGTGATCTCTTCACCCTTTTAAGAGCTTTTGTAGACCTACATTATTATTATTATGCAAACTTGTACATTAATTGTAGACAGCAAATAATTTATATATAAATATAAATATAAACATTTCCGTAGCAACTTGCACCTCTTAAATTGTTTGAGGTTAAAGGAACTGGACACTACTGGTAATTACTCAAAACAAATTACTAAAAAGGGTGTTTTTTCTTTCATTATTCTTTCCTTAAGATGACCAATTGAGTCCAAGTGGATGCAACAAGTGAGAATACTGGTCTTCGGTATGTTAGTATTAATCCTAGCGTTTCGTGACACCGGCTACTGTGCCTTTAACACGTCTCATTCAGTGGTCCCGCCACTGTATAATGTTGCCACCATTTTATCCCTTACCAAAAGTCAAAATAAAGCTTTGTATGGCTTGGTGACGCAACGGGTTTACAAAGGGCCGGACTGATATCGACCTAGCTTGTAGCCTTTCGTCAATTGGCCTTCATAATGAGCCGCAACTGGACCACACGCGCGCGAGTCGAGTGGCGAACCCAGTCACTTGGGAAAGCGGCTCTATTAACCCCTTGACTAAAGGCTACACCCAGCTTATGGCGGGTATCCACATTACAAAAAGTAGATACCTGAAAGGATTCCACACGACAAAAGACCCATTCAAGCATGACGCTAAACAACTTGGAAACGGTATACAACTCGTCGGCCCTGATT
This sequence comes from Asterias amurensis, assembly GCF_032118995.1. Classification (NCBI taxonomy): domain Eukaryota; kingdom Metazoa; phylum Echinodermata; class Asteroidea; order Forcipulatida; family Asteriidae; genus Asterias; species Asterias amurensis. Next base: position 5,698,819 of record NC_092650.1, on the reverse strand, counting down.
GTTAAAACACGACGTACGGTTGGTCTAGATGGAAAACATCAATAAAGCAAAATGCATTAGCCGAATTTTTTACTACGGATGATTTGTTTGAACGTTCGTTTGAACAACTGAAGATACATTTCATGGATATTTAATGGAATAATGGAGCTATGATGGAACAAACTAAAAATTGAATTTTGTATCAGTAAACGTTTTTGTTTGTGCTCTAAATTGTGACGGACTAATAAGTAGGTAACACGAATGAGGTGTTCCGTCTGTGTGAAGCATTAAGGACTTGGAATACCCATGGAGGAATCATGGAATACCGGAATGTTTACTGCTGCCTGTTTTTACAACGTGCATGAGTGACTGCAATGGGTTCCAGACAGCCACAGTTAATAACACCAAGTACGAGAGCTTAACCATACACAGAGGAAATTCACCTGGATAATGGAGTTGCAACTCTCTACATTGGCCGATATTTAGCTCCATCGTCAACATTTGTAATTTGACGAGTCTTGGGAAGATAGTGACAGGATGTGCAGAGGCATTGAAAATGACACACAGACGAAATCGACACTCTGAGATGAGCTAGCGCAGTGAAGGAATTTGAACATTCAAACATTAAATACTGCTATTTTTAGCCATTGGCCCATATTTTTGCTCCATGTTCAACATTTCTAATTTTACGAATCTTTGAAAGACAATGACAAGACGTTTCGTGCAATGGCATTGAACAGACGAAAGCAACACTCCAAGATGAGCTAGCGCAGTGAAGGAATTTGAACATTCCTCCAATTAATAGTACTATTTTTAGCCATTGACCCATATTTTCTCCATGTTCAACATTTTTAATTTGACGAATCTTTGGAAGACAATGACAAAACGTTTCGTGCAATGGCATTGAAAAACACACAGACGAAAGCAACACTCTGAGATGGGCTAGCGCAGTGAAGGAACTTGAACATTCCTCCAAATAATAGTACTATTTTTAGCCATTGACCCATATTTTCTCCATGTTCAACGTGTCTAATTTGACGAATCTTTGGAAGACAATGACAAGACGTTTCGTGCAATGGCATTGAAAAACACACAGACGAAAGCAACACTCTGAGATGGGCTAGCGCGGTGAAGGAGTTTGAACAGTTCCTCCAAATAATAGTACTATTTGTATCATCATGATTCTGGCGGGATTCCTTCATGGTTGGACGTTCCCACCTCGATTAAAATTTAGACATGGATATGTGACGGTTCTTCTTGCCATATTCTTCAAAAATGTTTACATGTATTCATCCGATTATTCACCGAGTGTCATCAATGGAGACGGTAAGGACCATAGGGCCCTTTTTAATTTCTTAAAGCTGAAAATACTGATTGACAAATTTCGTTGCTGAGCAAAATAATATAGCCGGGCACCAGTCACAACAATATCAACAAGTAGTCTTGCCTCTGGTATCCGATAACACAATATACTGCATACTTATTGGTTTGCGCTAAAATATGTGTTAAATTTGCGTCAGGGATATGAAAGAAAACTATAATTTCGGTTTTATCCTCAAACCGATGCATCGCGATGTGTGCAAAGGACTGTCGGTACTTTCCCCAAGTTCTGTGGGGGAAAAAACCTCAAAGATATAAATTACTCGAATCCCACCGAGTGTGTATATACATTAGATGCTCAAAATACCTTCATGATATAATAAAGAGGATTGTATTTAGTGACCTCTGGGGACTTTTGGGACGGGAGGGGTTGTCTGTTTTGTAGGGCGTGATGGAGTGTGACGTGTATGCCCCATTGCTCAGTGAAAGCTCAGTGTATTAGGGTTGAAACATTTTAGAGTTATAACAAAAATCAATAAAAAATTGCGTGAAGTTAAACCGGCACAGAGTTGAACCCATTTCCGATTAACTCACCACAAAGAGCACCTCGTCAAAGCTTTGAATCTTCTCAAAAAAATTGTCACAGTTATGAAAAAACCACACAATTCATCTGAAACACTCTGAATCTATTAGGAAGGTTTAATCAACCGTTTTTGATTAACTGCTTCTCGAGACTATTTGTATTCATTATACTGACCACATTATCAAGTAACATTTTTAATCAATCGCACTGAAATTAATTCGTCATTCGTGCTTATAATTATTGGGTCAAAGTAATAACTTTGCCCAAGTATTTGACTTAGTGCAGTTTTATGATGGGCGGCTAATTTATACTTTGCAGTGATTATGAAGAGTTTTTAGTTTTGCAGTTTGTCTTGCCTGGTCATATTAAGACTTCACAATTAAGTTTACTAGAGAACTTCTCTATGTTGATATCACGTAACAAGATCATTCCCAGATAGACTGTGTTTCTAAAATGAACACAATAATGTCATCTTTGTTTTACCAAATTAGTGCAAAAAATGGTGATTTTCAAAAGAATCAGTGATGAGATGGGTTTCAACGTTTCGAACTGTCGGGAGAATGTCTGTCTTCCATAGGTACACGTATAGGTTAGCCCTTTAGTCCCTGCACCGCCCGAGTTTGCTGAAATCCAATTTCTCAAGATTCTTGCAGTAAATTACTGGAATCGTAATTCAAATTTTAAAAGATAGCCATGGCTTAATGTGTATGCACAATTTTTTACCCTTTCGGTAATATTTGTATAAAAGTACAACTTCTCATGGGAACACAAAATGCCTCTCGTTAAACGGCTACGGTAATTTTTATGGCGAATATTTTTGTGCACGGATAAAATGAACACAATAGCTTTTCAAGGCTTTTGTCTGGCTCAATGCTCATAAGTGGACTTAGACCAACTTTAGTACGGCGTGTGAACGACCTCATACTGATTAAATGCGAAGGCGTTAATTTTTGACAATGTCATAAATGATGAACAGTTTCCTGTTTACTAATGAGCGTTTTATTTTTCGTAAGAGCTAAATTATTTCATCATTAGCTTCGACAAGTCAACTGTGAAGGGAGAATTAATAACGATCTATAACAACTAGATATATTGACAAATGCGTAGACCTACTAATGACTACCGAGTTTTCTTTTGATGTTCCTTTTTTTTCTACAAACACAAGCTAGCGAGGTTTTCTCGTACCGCATACAGTGTCTCGCTATATGCGGCTGGGCGGTACAGTGGCTAAATGGTTAAGTTTCCTCCGTGCAGAGCTTTTAAAAATGTTTCAAATACGTTTTCCTTCATTTTTCAGACCTTCAAAAGGTTTAACGGGAAGGTACACGTTTGGCAATTGCCAAAGACCAGTCTTCTCACTTGGTGTATCCCATCATAAGCACTAAATAACAAGCCTGTGAAAATTTGGGCTCAATTGGTCATCGAAGTTGCGAGAAAATGATGAAAGAAAAAACACCCTTGATGGACGAATTTGTGTGCTTTTAGATAAGAATAAACGACTTCTAGCTAGAAGTCTTTTATTATTTTAGTGAGAAATTACCTATTTCTCAAAAACTACGTTACTTCAGAGGGAGTCGTCTCCCACAATGTTTTATACTATCAACAGCTCTCCAATGCTTGTTACCAAGTCAGTTAAGTTAATATTTGTTTTGAGTAATTACCAGACGTGTACCTTCCCTTTAAATACGTATATTTAACGCTTTTCTTCATTTCAGACCTTCACAAAGTGTTTCAAAATACATTGTATATTTTTTATATGCCTAATCTTTCCTTTGCATAGATTCAACAAAAATGTTGCAAGTACTTAATACAATTTTCTTTATTTTTACGTAATACGATGTCCTTTATCCTTTTCAGATCTCTATCCCGTCAGGTTAGTAAACGGTTCCACAATCTACGAAGGGCGAGTAGAAATCAAAAGAAACGGCGTCTGGGGACGAGTCTGCGATTCACTGTGGGACATCAACGATGCCTACGTCGTCTGTCGTCTGCTCGGCTACGGCACGGCAAAGAACGCCACGGTCGGGGTTCACTTCCCCCCTGGGTCGGGGGAGTACTGGTTGGACAATGTGTGGTGTGGCGGATGGGAGTCGAGGCTGTCAGACTGCGCCTTTGACGGTTGGGGAGTGATCAGCGGATGCGGTGATGGAAACTCTGCTGCTGGGGTAATATGCCAGGCCTACGAACCGACAGGTATGAAGTTGTGAAATGAATGTACAAAACATGTAGCTCATACCGTAGGCCTATCATGGCGATTGCTAAAGTTTAAAGTCTGCTAATTTTTCTTTGAGAAAATAGTGACGAATTTCTTTTTTGAACATTTTGAAACTAAAAATTACAGATGCGGTTACAATACACCTTTCTGGAAGTTCCAATTCATTTGAGGGGCGTGTCTCGCTCTTTAAAAGTGGGGCGTGGGGTACAATATGCAAAGACAACTGGGATCTGGATGAGGCACGGGTGGCATGCTTACAGCTTGGATTTGAAGGAGCTCAGGTACGGTGTTGCAAAAATGTATATATCTGTATACCTATTTGTTTGTTATATTATTTTAAAGTTGGCTTTCCATTTCTTTTGTTTGTGGGTCATTCCATGTCAGACCGACACAATTTTTTACCTCATGTCTTCCGATTTTGATAAGAGTTGCTGTGCTTGTAGGTCCTAATAAGCAATGAGTGCACAACAATTTTTTAGCCCGATCCGACTTACCATGTGGTCAGGGCAGAAACCACTCATATCTGACATTTGTAAAATACCACTTTTTGGGTAAAAATATGTCACATCCATGTCAATTTTCATCACATAAACTAGAAGTTGAGATGTCCTAGCGTTGGGGTCTAAAACGGACCTTTCTCAGAGGTATAAACAAGCACACACATAAACTTATCCATTTACATTATCTAAAGGAGGAGCAATTAGGATTAAAGGCAGTGAACACTATTGGTAATTACTCAAAATAATTGCTGGTTTTATGCTGATAGTTATTTTGAGTAACTACCAATAGTGTACACTGTCTTTAATGCTATTAACATTGTTGTTTATAACACTGTAGTAATTTAGCCAGTGGCCACGACTGGGCCTGTAAATAAACCAATGCCAACATAAATCTATCCGTAAAACCTACCGTCGCTGAACCTCGTGAGCGTCCGCCTTGACTCATAAAATTTGAAATTGTCAGGGTAAAATAGGCTCGGATTGGGTCAAATTTTAACCGACATTTTCCTCACTGTCGTTTAAGAAACACTAAAAAAAAACTAAAAAAAAACAGTCGGTTCATCGTATCCAATGTGAATTTCTCTATATTCGTCTTATGGGTGTGTTTTGCAGTTGGCCGTCGATGCTAAGATCTGGTCCAGCGGGTCCCACAATGATCCCGTCTATCTGGCGGGTTTGCACTGCCAAGGGACTGAGACAAATCTAGCACAGTGTGCACGTGACGACTGGACGGATGATAGGTGTAGCGGTTACCATGGTGATGCTGGAGTGATCTGCGAATCAGAGAATACTCCCGGTAGGTATAGACGATGTGACCTATGTTTACATTCAAACTGCCCTCTGTTGACAAAACACTACATACGTCATGCTTCGCCGGGCACTGAGTTGCGCAGTCACAGTAAGATTGCATACACTTTCTAGCTGGCTGGCAAAACACAAAGGTTTTGCCCGGCGGTATGCGCGCGAATCATGTTATGGTTTTCGTGTGACGTCAGTGGTCACATCGTTTATATGAGTGGGTTCGAATCCCGGTATGTGTACGTTCGAATCCTGATATGGATGTAGTACATCGACCATACCTTAAACAGTGGTTCTATCACCATTGTGGAACATTTTAATATTATAGCGACGTTTTGATAAAAAAAAATCACCTCCTCCATCATCATCGACACAAAAATCACCATAAGGAGACGGAAATAACAAACTTTTATTTACTAAACGTTAAAGTGGACAGAATTTCTTTGAGGGTTTAACTTCACAGTGCTGCGCAAGCAATAAATAGTACCGGTAGCACTTTAAAGACACTGGTCACGTTTGGTAAAAACCAGATATTCTCTTGGTATATCCAAACATAACAAATCTGTGAAAATGTTGACTCAACTGGTCATCGACATATCTCCATTGCTCGTTACCAAGTAAGTTTTTATGCTAACAATTATTTTGAGTATTTACCAATAGTGTCCAGTGCCTTTAATAGTACAGGGAAATAGCTTTACTGTCATGAACAAAGCAGGTATGGTATTCTTCCTACTTTTTAGTAGATTTCCCGATTTGTTTGCCCTTGGGAAAAGTTTGAAAATTGTAATGAAATAGCCTGAAAAGTCTATTAGAGCCTACACTATTGTAGGTCACGCCTAGCCCTGGCGGCCTTAGGCTACACTTCCGTATTATACTACAGATATGTATCTGTGTACAGAGATAGAGTCCTATAATAGGGCTAGGTCAGGCCTTGAACTCAATTAATTGTCTTATTTGTTTCGTCAATGTCATGACAAAGATATGTTTGACTCATAAAAAAAAACCCGGACGAAACAAAAATCATCTTTCGATGACATTTCAGCGGAGGGTGACCTAAGGCTAGCCGGGAGTTCGACCTCGGGAGCCGGCCGTTTGGAGGTCTACCATCACGGAATCTGGGGGACAATCTGTGACGACAACTGGACGGACAACGAAGCCAGGGTGGCTTGCAGGCAGCTAGGATATGATGGTGTCACTTCAACATTTGATTATACGGGTGAGTGGCGAATTACACGCCTGTTTATTTTATTGATATCAGATAGCAGAACCATATGCAAAACAATACAGAAACTTTTAACCATCGTTGGAAAATTGGCAAGCAGTATGTATGTTGCAGTAGTGACGTTTTAATATAAATCTACTGTGCAGATTGTGTTCTTTTGAGAAACTTGACGTCTTGCAGACCTCTTCCCATTGCTTGCTGTACCAAGTAAGGTTTTATGCTAATAACTATTTTGAGTAACTACCAATAGTGTCCACTGCCTTTAACCATGCACAATATTACATATTTCTTTCTGTTTTTGTTTCATCCACATCAGATTACGGACGGAGCACGTCCAGCATTCTTCTTGACAACCTGTTTTGTACCGGGCGGGAAGCAAGATTATCCCAGTGTCCACACAACGGCTGGGGAGAACACAACTGCAACCATTTAGAAGATGTTGCAATCGCATGCAAGACATCTAATGATGAGGATCAGAATGGTAAGAATTACGTCATCACTTACGTCATCAAATACTTGCACACTTGATTTTTTAGTTTGCCATGATAATGTAAAAAGGTACTGAATAATCTGGGTTCTACTAAAAGGACCCCAACACTTACATATTGTACAGTTAACTCGCTTGGGAAAGACCGTTATTGCCATATTTTGTGTTTGAATGTAGCAGTTTATATTTTCGATGCGTTTATTTATATTTCCAAATCGGTTATTTGTATTTATTTTCAATGTAGCTAGTTATATTTTCCAGAGCAGTTAAATTCGTTTTCAGGAAATTATGAAAACAAGTTTGGGTCGCGTTCCATGAAAACAAGTTTGGGTCGCGGTCCAACATCAATGACAGGCCAAATAGTTAAGTGACCCCGTTTCACAAAGGCCGTAGGATGCGCAATCTATTTTAAGTAACTTTTGGTTCTGCCTTTACTTATTTGGCGAGTGCATTTATGTTTTCAATGCATTTTATTTTGTTTTCATTGCATTTGTTTCTGTTTCCAATGCATTTATTAAAATTTTCACGGCATTTATTCATATGTACAAGGCATTTATTTATATTTCCAGTGAATTTAATAAAATTTAAATTCCCTTATTTAATTTTTCATTGCATTTATTTATTTTACCAATGCATTTATTTATTCTCTTATTGTATTTATTTGTATTTCCAATGCATTTATGAAAATTTTAATAACATAAGTATGTTTATATTTTCAATGCATTAGTTTATATTTCAATGCATTCGTTTATATTTTCAAATTCATTTATTTAAATTTTCATTGCATTTATATAAACATATCCAATTGCCTTTATTCTTTATCTCAAATGTATTTTTCTTGCAGTTTACTTTGCAACAAAATGTAGTTTTTGTTAACTTTCTGAACACTCGAGAAATATTTCCCTTGTCGCTTGGTCATCCCTATAATCGTCTCACTATGCATCTGCTAGTTGAATTTCTTTAGAATTAGTTCTTTGATGTGTATATTTTCGATTTAGCAACAATTGTTTCCCTGTGTTTCGTCAACTTTCTGAATCAGGAAACATCTCCCCTTCGATGAGTACAACCATAGGAGCCATCATAACCTGCCTCGTCGTCATCCTGTTCGTCTCACTATGCATCCGCTACCTCCACCAACGCCAAAAAGCATCCCACGCTGCCCAACAAACAAACCAAATCGCCAACGCCGACTCCGAGACCACCCCGAGCCCGCCACTCTACCCCCGGGCCAACTCCGGTCTCTTTGTAGTCAACGGGATCCCCATCGACCCCAACCTCCCGCCCCGTGATCTGGAGCCTCCGGACTACAGCAGCGGGCAGTGGAAGCCTGCCGGGGTACCCCACGAGCCGCCCCCGTCCTATGAGGTGACAGTCGCCCACTACCCCGAAGCTAGAACTGAAGGGGTGTCATCGCCTCGGCCTCCGGTGTATAGCGATGTTTCCCAAACGAACAATTTAATAATAAGTACGAGTCGGCAGAGTGACTATCCTAATTATACAGATCCAGCAGATCTACCTGGCTACATTGGTACTGAAACGCCACCAAGCAGCCCACTGCCACCTGCAGATTAAAGACTGTGGACACTATTAGTAATTGTCAAAGACCAGTCTTCTCACTTGCTGTATTTTCAACATATGCATAAAATAACAAACCTGTGAAAATTTGAATTCAATTGGTTGTCGAAGTTGCGAGATAATAATGAAAGAAAAAACACCCTTGTCACACGAAGTTGTGTGCTTTCATATGCTTGATTTCGAGACCTCAAATTCTAAATTTGAGGTCTCGATATCAAATTCTTGGAAAATTACTTTTTCAAACACTGCAAAAATTGTTGAAATTTTTTATTTTTATTTGTTTGACTAGCTGTACATCTTGTAAATTTTAGGGTTTTTGAGTTAAACAAACATTTGTAGGTGAACTGTATATAATTTTTTATTCAAAAGAAAGTTTACTCAAATATTTGATAAAAATCCCCACAGGGTTGTTTTGTACAATTCAACGAATTCTTGTATGAAAGGTATTAAATATCAAACAAAAGGTTCTTGATTGTTGGCTTTTCTTTCTAGGAAGTCCAGCCTAGTCCTAACACATGGGTAATGAACAAAATACGCTCAATATTGCATATGAATTTAGTGTGACATTACTTCTTTACAAGTGGTTTATGGTCTTTCATTTCAAACAATACTAACAGGCAGTCTCCAATAAGAGAAAATCCATGCACACTTAAGTTTTACTAAACAGCTAGAACGTTTTGTTCAATTGGTGGCATGGTTGGCTTGTGCGTAAAGCGCTCGCCTCTCACCAAGGTGACCCCAGTACGATTCCCGGCCAGTGCCATATGTGAGTTGAGTTGTGCGTTGGTTCTCTGCTGTGCCACAAGGGTTTTCCAGACTATCCGGTTTTTCGCCCTCTGGAAAAATCAAACACTTTCTATCTTGGCTGTGCTGCATGGTCATTATGGGTTGATGTGGCTGGCAGCCAAAGGCGCCCTTGCATGCTTGCTTCTCGAACACGCTGTAGACGCGCCCTTTGCAATTCAGCTCTTAGCTGCGAGTAAGGATGATTAGCCCCCCAAATTATTATTATAAGATTGTCTCTTGTGCATACAGTGCAGTAGTCATGGCATAAGAGGGTGCTCTATAGCGGTTTAAAAGCAGTGGACATTATTGGTAATTGTCAAAGACTAGCCTTCACAGTTGGTGTATCTCAACATATGCATCAAATAAAAAACCTGTGAAAATTTGAGCTCAATCGGTCATCAAACATGCAAGATAATAATGAAAGAAAAAAACACCCTTGTCACATGAAGTTGTATGCGTTAAGATGGTTGATTTCGAGACCTCAAGTTCTAAATCTGAGGTCTCGAAATCAAATTTGTGGAAAATTACTTCTTTCTCGAAAACTATGGCACTTCAGAGGGAGCGGTTTCTCACAATGTTTTATACCATCAACCTCTCCTCATTACTCGTCACCAAGAAAGGTTTTATGCTAATAATTATTTTGAGTAATCACCAATGGTGTCCACTGCCTTTAAAACGAGCGCAGTACACTGTCCACTATCAATCTCTGACGCCTGGGGCCTAGACCATTGCACCGTGTGCAAAAGAAACACTTTGGCAGTGCAAGGGAGAATCTCTAGCTGTAAACTACTAGTATCCCACAAATTTGAGAAAACTGAAATGTGTTTGCCTCCTAGTTGCCTGGAAAATGGAAACAATGGATAACTTTCCGTATGGCGCCACCACTTTTTCACTCATTTTTACAAAAGGGGATATCTCATTGAGGTAAATTAGATACTTTATTATTTCATATCGAATGAAAAAGTGGTGGCGCCATACAGAAACTTTTCCGAAACAATTGCCCCATGTGACAAGACCTTTAACAATTTTAAGATGAAAAACTTCGTCAAGTCTATCTATAATAATCATATCATACTTCCATAACCAATATTGGAAAAGCACATTCCCTGTAAGTTGCTACTGCACAATTTTTTTTTCAAATATCATACAAACTTTGTCAGAAATACTACAAACGAATCTTTACAAGAAAATCCGTAACTTTATACAAAAAAAACTTGTACACTAAGTTGAAAGTACCATTGCAGGTAGCCCTGGCAGCCTTACACTTTCCTATACAGTGACGCCCTGGATGTCAGGGTCCATTTCTGGGGCGGACAATTTTCAAATCTTACCTGCAAGAAGCCACTAATTTCAACAGATTCACATTCCATCTGCGGTGGGTTTTGGTTTTATATTTTCTTCACATATTTCGTCATTTTCATGAAATAATACAGCTCCCAGTGTAAACAATTCCCGTTTATGATCGTATTCTCACAGTCTGCCGTGCGTACGCACAGAGCGCAGACTTGCGTTTGAGTGTTAACACTGTGCAGTCAATTATAGATACAGTGACCGAGAATTAAATGCGTCTTGCATCTTGCACGCGAATGTATACGCATACGCACAGCAGCATACAACACTGTGAGAGTACGATAAAAACAGGAATTTTTTAACGTTGGGAGCTGCATTATATCACAAAAAATTATGGATTTGTGAGGATTATATGACGAACCAAACCCACCGCAGAAAAATGTATGCTACCATGGAAAGTGAATCTGTTGAAATAAGTGGCTTCTTGCAGGTAAGATTTGAGTTTATGAAGCTTTGAAAATTGTCCGCCCCAGAAACGGGCCCTAATAGTTAGGACTCTGTATCTGTGTACAGAGGAAGAGTCCTATATGGGGCTATATTGCAGGAAACATTTACAGGCATAGCCAATTTTTGTGATACATGCCTCATTGAGCACTAGCTCCTTGTCCACATCAAGTCTACAAGGTGCAACATCAAACCATCAAGTACCTGAGACCATATCAAAACACAGTTCACTTTAGGACTACTTTTTTCAGTTTACCATCGGTGTCTACTGGTTTCATGCCATGAACCAGAGTAAACTCCCTCTTGAGGAATGCAAATAGCACATCAGTCAGCAGAAATATCTGTGTGATAAGAGGAACAAAGAGTAAACATAGACAATAAGAAATGGCACAGTTTACTGTTGGAGTGGAAAGGTTGGGTACAGTACGGTACGGCAACAGTACGCTGGGCTGGGAGAACCTTTAAAGGCAGTGGACACTATTGGTACTTACTGAAAATAGTTATCAGCATTAAACCTCACTTGGTAACGAGTAATGGGGAGAGGTTGATAGTACAAAACATTGTGAGAAACAGCACCCTCTGAAGTGACGTAGTTTTCGAGACAGAAGTAATTTTCCACGAATTTGATTTCGAGGCCTCAAGTTTAGAATTTGAGGTCTCGAAATCAACCATATAAAAGCACACAACTTCGTGTGACAAGGGTGTTTTTTACTTCATTCATATCTCGCAACTTCGACGACCAATTGAGCTCAAATTTCCACAGGTTTGTTATTTTATGCATATGTTTAGATACACCAAGTGAGAAGACTGGTCTTGACAATTACCAATAGTGTCCAGTGCCTTATAAAGAACCTTTAAAGAACTTGTCAGATTTGAACAGTCTCCCAAATTCTGAGGCAGTATAACATAATGTCAAGACAAGCTCAAAAACAAAATTGTAGTTCCACAGACCTTGCATGAAAAAAACAGTGCCTTTTGATACGCCCCTTGGGGGTGTGATAAAGCACTATAAGAAGCGAGTAGTACGGTATAAGAGATGTTAAATTTACATCGGGAATAAAGAATATTAATTTTGGTTTTTACCCATACACTGATGTGTGTTAGCACTGTATACTTGGTACTTTCCCGAGTTCTGTGAAAAAATATCACAGGCATGTTACTCGGGTGGGATTCGAACCCACGACCCTTGCAATTATAGAGCAGTGTCTTACCAACTAGAACACCGAGGTTGCCCAGTAGCAAGAGGCAGTTATGGGTAAATACCAAAATTAATATTCTTTAACCCTGATGCAAATTTAACATCTCTTATATCGCTGCGGTACTGCCTCTATAGTCGGTAGTCTAGTTGGTAAGACACTGCTCTAGAATTGCAAGGGTGGTAGGTTGGAATCCCACTCGAGGAACATGCCTGTGATATTTTTTCACAGAACTCGGGAAAGTACTGAGTATACAGTGCTAACACACATCTGTGTATGGGTAAAAAACAAAATTAATAGTACAGTATTATTATTATTATCATCACCTGAGCAGTGTTGTACACCAGAGTGAAGGCAAAGAAGAAATTGGCGTTGGCGCTCCCTGAGTAGATCCAAAGCTGCCATAGAATAGGTGCCAAGATGGATGACAAGACGAACATCACACCGATGACCAAGCTATTACGAAGATCTGAAAGACAATTACAGATTTAAAGGCACTGGACACTATTGGTAATTAATCAAATGATTGTTAACATAAAACATTACTTTGTAATGATAAAACGAGAGCTGTTCATACAAAACATTGTGAGAAACAGCTCCCACTGAAGTAACATTGCTTTTTGAGTAAGAGGTCATTTTTCACTCAAATATAAAAAGACTGCAGGCCGAAGCCTTTGTAAGGCATCTGAAAGCTGTATTGAACACAACCTCACCATTCAAATACCTGCTCTACAACATGGAGTGTGTGCCTGCTGCTGTGCACATGTACATGTGTGTGCGTGTGCCGTAGAAATCAAAACGGGACTGCTGTGTGCTGCGTGCTTCATTGATGTATGCGTTTAGACGCTATACAGCGTGCCCTACAAGATGGCCACTTTCATATAACAAAGGGGTTATTCGATACGGTCTATTATGAAAGTTCACTGTATTTTGCTACATGTATTTGAGAAGTCCCAAACTTACAGCAGAATGAGTGATACCAAACAGGTAGGAGGGCAAGGTAGACAGACGTATCTCCATAGGCTGGATAGGACTTGAAGATAGCTATAATAGCACACTGAATGTACATCACAAACAATGGATGCTTCCTGCGTGTAAGAAGAGAACAACAATTAATACCAACACAGTTAAACATTTCAATTGTTTTAATTTGGACAAGCACAAAGAGCAGGGCCCAATTTCATGGCTCTACTTACCGCCGAATTCTGCGCTTACAATCACGATTCCCCGCTTACATGCAAGTGCCGAATTTCGCTACACTAGCCTTGTAAGCAGAGAATGCCTAGTAACACGAGGCCTAGTAACACGGAGTACGCACGCTAACCTGTGAAATACGCTTGCCGTAAGCACAGAATTCCCTGCTTCCGTAAGCGCCGATTCTGTGCTTACGGTAAGCAGAGCCATGAACTTGGGCCCACATTTAAATCTCATTTGTATTATGGGTAAGAATTCTTCAATATTCAAGAGGATTGAAGGAGATTTATCAGACATTTGAATTAAAACACAAGACCTGTACTTATGCAGTCATGAGTTTTCCAGCCCATTGCTAAAATCACTGACCATGGGCCTGGTGTCCAGTGTTAATATTGAGCCCTGGTAATGCAAAGAATGGGAAATTCATAATATGGAAGTTTTGGAGGCAAGTTGGAGTATGCAACTATAGAAATTGGAAAGGATGTCTTTACCATAGCTTGATTACTAGCGGTGCAGTGTAGATGAAGACATTGATTTGATAAACCCACAAGAAGAAATGACGAAAGTGTTCAAACATCTCCGTGAAGAAATACCAGAAGAGTCCCATGTTTGGCGTCAGATTCGGTACGGTCAATCTATGAACAAATAAAAACCTCCACATTAGGAAAGTACTGTATGCTAGAGCGCCTTGAGTGTCACTGAGTGATGGATATGCGCGCTGTACAAGAAGTATTACCACTGGCCTTGGTACCCCTTCAAAAATTTCCAGCAAGATTTGCAAAATGCAAATGGCCTTGCCCTCACTTGGATGAAATTCTAGTCCTGCCACATTCTAAAACATTTACAGCCATTGGACACTTTCGGTACAGAAAAAAAAAAAAGTTCACAGATTTACAAATAACTTACAGGGTTTACAGAAGGTAATGGTGAAAGACTTCTCTTGAAATATTATTCCATGAAGTGCGTTACTTTTTGAGAAAACATCAAAACAATATAAATTCTCGAATATAGAAAATTACGTATTTATTTTAAACACATGTCATGACACGGCGAAACGTGCGAAAACAAGGGTGGGTTTTCCCGTTTTTTCTCCCCACAGTAATTATTTTGCTTTTGTTTCTCCTAGCCCATCTGGAAGTATTTTTTTGTATTGTCATCTATTGTTGAAATGGCTGAATATATAATAATAATAATTTAATAATAATAATAATAATAATAATAATAATAATAATAATAATAATAATAATAATAATAATAATAATAATAATAATAATAATAATAATAATAATAATAATAATAATAATAATAATAATAATAATAATAATAATAATTTTCAGATACTTACATACAGCCATAAGTTGAAATGAGGTAGTCCCATGAATCCAGCATGAGGAAAGATATTCCATGCAAGCAACCCAGCCAACCAACAAACATAGCCGCTATGGTAGCATGGGAGCGTAGAGCAGAGGAACTATAGTAAGATATATTGGAAGCTGCTATTCTTTCCTGCAAAATAAAACATAAACAATAATAATAACAAAAACAGATATTTAGTAAAAGAATGCTCTGAACAATGGATAGCGCATGTTTCAACAGAGAACAACAAGAAAACCAAACAATATAAGGTTTAGAAAGGAAAGTACTAAAAGTCAACAAGTTTAATTAAAAACAAACAGAAAGGCACTGGTATTGACAGTACCGGTACTTGTAAGGTTGTTCCTTTTTTTGATTTTAGAAAACTGGGGGGCATTCTGGACCAAAATTTGTCATATATGGCCGAGCATGTTGAATTTGAATCAAGGTCTTCGGACTGTTTTCTCTTGGTGTTTATCTCAGTTTTAAAAGCCCTATCCCTACTGTTCAATCCGGAGCATTCTATATGCTTTTTTTTTTCTTTTTTTTTTTTCTTTTTTTTTCTTTTTTTTTAAATTTGTGTTTGCGTATCGGCCGAAATTTGTGTACAACGCCCAGGCTAGTGCTTACTACGAAGCAATTCTTGTTTGGACCTACAGTCCTCATTCCTCCAGATTCAGACAACTCCCTGAAGATAATTGTGGTCAGCAAGTCATTCATTTGTGTTTTAAGAGGTAGAAGCATTTATGAGGTGCTTCCCCATTGGACCCAAGCCCTAGAAAGCAACTTCAAAGATCTCACCTTTACGATGAATAAATGCATACAACAAGGCACAATCATCATAGCTGGGTAGAGAGATTGATATGTTGCTGCTGCTAAGGCCAGCGTGGCAGCAACCCTGTACCCTGTACAACAGTGGGAAATAAGAAAGTTATTCCAGAGCTATTCCAGGGTTAATTGAGCGAGTAGCAACAACTTGCGATTAGAAGCCATTTTGTGTACAACTAATTGAGAATACTGGGTGCCAGACTAGTCTGCCCAGTTGGTTGTGCTGCATTTTAAGCAGGGGGGTTGGGGGGGGGCAGGGGGGATTGGGGGGGGGGGCAGGGGAATGGGTTTGTAAGTGGTTGGTGGTCATGCTTTTATTTTTAAAGGGAGATGCTTAAGAGGGGGGCACCATCCTCTTATGTTCTTGGTAGCAATCATGATTGCGATCGTTCACTACAGCAGATCGAAATTCACGCCAACTTTACCATTTGAAGTGAAAAGAAAGACTGCAGCTACTGCCAGATGTGTGACTACCAGCGTTGACTGTCCCACACAGGTGACTATAGTGTATGGATTCAACAGGTAACTACAAAGAAACAGAGTACAACAATAGTTCTTTGAAAATCAACTATATACATAACATTTTAAACCCTCCTACTATCCAAGGTTCTCGGTGACTGGTGCCCCACTCAATATTTGCTTAGCCAAGAAGTATTTTCTGCTTACCGCATTATGGAATTGGACCCCGCTCAGGTGCTAAATGCAACTGAATTTGAGCCTCTGTTGGAAGAGATATTAGGTTTACGACCTCTGTCAATTTCTGCTGTGGCAATGTGTGGCACTGATCAACCAAACATACAAATACAATGACAGGAACGTATTGCATAGGTTTATACTTCGCTGTTACAGGCAATGTGAGATTGTGAGGCAAATGGATTAGGCACCTGTTTATTTGTCTGTCAACCTGAACAAGTTCACTTTTTTGAAAACCATTAGGATGCTACCTCTTTCTATGTAAACGTTTCTGTATCATTGCACTGTAAATGTTACCTATGAAACTAGTAATTTAAAAAACGTGATACAGACTTCAGTCAATGCAAGGTGTGTCAATCCAATTTAATAAGTGGTTAGACTAGCAACAGAGTGCAGAATTGTCCTAAAGATGGTCAGAGCATACTGATCAAAACCTTTTCAGAGCCAACACTACTCACAAGATAATGTACACATGTTGCTACCACAGACCTCGACTAATGGTTAGATATTGCTATATACAAAATGATGACTGCTTAGAATACTTACATAGAAACAACCAGCCTTGGCAAGTCAAACACATCTGATCTTTTGATGAGTAGTTTGTCGACATCTTTTGCGTATGTCTTGCTTTCCTTTGACTGATTCACCAGCTGTGGAATAATGAATCAAAGTTGGTCACCAGAAACAGTTTGTAGAATTTTAAACTTTGCATAGTGAAAGTGTAACTAAGAGAGATTTGCAGAAACACCAAGTGAATATCTCTTTTGAGTAGTGTTGGTTCTGAAGAAAAAAAAACGGTGGTTAACAACTCAACGTTTCGATCAGCTCTAATCATCTTGAGGAGAAAAGTTGAGTCATTAACCACTAGTTCTTCTCAGAACCACCACAGCTCATTAAAGAGATTTATAACATAGCGCCTCTGCAAACCTCACTCGATACCTGGATTTAATTGGTGACTGTGCCAACATCAAATCTTATGAGGAAGAAAAATTCATGGAGGTAGAAATAAAAGAAACTTACGAGATACTTGAGGCAGTTTCCTGCACTCTTGTACAGTATCCATGCTGTAACGAGATCCAATGACACAAACACCACAGGAACAAGCCAGGAAGCTGCAGACAGCACTTGGTGGAAGAAGTACAGCACAAGTGGCGTCTGAAACATATACAACAAGTTTTAGACAAACTTTGTGAGAGATTTTGTAAAAAAAACAAAAACGATACTATTTTCCAGTTTTTTCATGAATGACTACACTTTGATTCTATAAAAAAGTATGTAATTGTTTTTCAGAAGAGTAGATCAATTCCCTTCATCAACTAAAAAAAAACAAAAAAACATAGGCACTATAACAACTAGTTGCTATAACGTAACCCTCCTCCCGCCATTGGGAGGAGGGTTTACGTTATCTCAACTATATAATAACAATCTGTGGAAGTTTTCTCAAGTTCACGTTCAGGAGGTAGGAATTCTTTTTATGTTTTATTATGTTGAATAAAATAAAATAAATTATAAAGTAAAAAAACTTCTTCCTTTATTTTGCTACTAACTTACCTCATGAAAGACATCACCAGAATAAGGAGAAACTCCATTTTGCAGCAGTGTGATTCCTTCGATCACTTTAAAATTAAAGGTAAAGAAAGTACAAAAACCCATTAATATTTTTAAGCATAACTTTGTATTTCATTTTCAAGGAAAGATCAGTAAGTTAACTTCTTTATTGGAACATCTTGTACTTTTGTGGGAAGGGGTGGCGATGGTGACCACAGACCACAAGATCAGGTCAGGGGTCAAGAAAAAAATCCTCTGATTGAACTGTGAATGTACAAATAGATTGAACCGAAATAAGCAAATGAGTAAGGGTTAAGGAGATCTCCTGCCCCCTGCCATATCATATATGACACCCCACATGCAATTGCACAGATTAACCAAAAATCTATGAATAACTTTGTGTTTGCTGACATTTGACGACACTTTTTTACTCACCTCGTTTTTACAAATAGATAGAACAGGGAATGCCAACTGTGATGTGGTGTGGATAGGGAATGGGAAACAAAATCAACCCCCCCCCCCCCAAAAAAAAAAAAAAAAAAAAAAAAAAAAATAAGACATTAATTAATTTCTTCAAAATTAATCATCTGATCATTGTCATTATGATCTAGACCCAGTTAACTCAACTGGGGCGAGCTGTATTCCTCGATTAATAATAGGGAAATAATAGAAAACGGCGCTTGGTTTGGCTTTAGTTATACACCCTCCCCTTTTCCCCGCCCCCTCCGTTTGTTGTGCGCTTTCCCTTGGTTGGTTTGGTTGGTTGGTGTCGACGCTACGAAAGTATCGATACAATCGAGACATCGTTTAAACTTAGTTTTTGAAAAAAAATAGTCAAATAAACAGCATACCTGACTTCCATGATGTGAGAGGTGTTGAGATTTCTACTCTGTCTTTCAGCCAAGTCGATATCGAAGAGTTAAATAAGAAAAATCTTACAAGAACGCCGAGAAAAATAGTAAACAGCATGGGCGCCGCCATTTTGAAAGCCGACCAGCATTTGTGTACACCGTCGAAATAACAAGAATAAAACATTATTTATTCTGCATAAAAAATATTGAAATTAATGTTTTAAATCTAATGATAATATTTCTTAATGTAATGTATTAAAATATGTACATTAAAATAAAGAACAAAGTATTGTTATAAAGATTTACTTTGACAGAGGATATTGTATAGTCTGGTGCATTTTAAAGAACCATGCCTAGACTTGGTTAGACTAACCAATCCTTCCAAAAACAAAACATCAACACGTGTTTTGCGTGAAACCGGTCCGGTGTTTTTAAAAAACGGAGGAGCTGAAACTGAAGCATGTCGGTTGATGTCGAGAAAGATCAAAGAGTTAACAATTTAAGATTTCTTTGGGCAGCTGGGATTTTGTATGCAGAGACAAATCCCCAACTTTCAAAGCACTTCATGTAAGTTGGATAGTGTAGTGTTGTTTTGTTTAAATGTTGTAGTTTTCAATTCGTTCGGTTGAATTGGTTGTAAAAGAAAAGGTAAACTTGTTATAAGTTCAAATTGGATATTGGTTTAGTGATGTTTTTTAAACGTTACTTCCGTTTGTGTGGCATACAAACGTAGTATGATAAGTTGCAGTTACCTTGCCATTCAATAATTAATACTTTAAATGTGTGTGTACAGCCTAACTAAACTTGTCCCTTGTCCTCATCATGGACAAACGTGGTTGTCCTTTCTTTTATTTAGGTTCTCTGCTAAAATTATTCAGATAGAGCAGATGAAAACGCTATTTATTGTTCGTTTTTTTCCTTCAACGACAGATCTGCTTTTCTTATCCTTAAACCTGATTGTGTCTACTTCACTCTTCAGTTCAGTGTTGTTCATTTAATGTATGCTTTGAGGTTGCTTATGTTGAGATGTTCCGTCCCAACTTCCTAATCGTCCAACTTGAGTGTTAAAGTTGGGGCGTCCCAACTAGTGGACGATTTAGATTATCAAGTTGGGGGGGGGGGGGGGGGAGGGGCAGAACATCGATATTCAGTTTGCGGTAACAAGACCGTGTGAACAACTTGATTGCCGTGTACGATAGATGTTTATCTTTGGGAAGTGGGAACTAGGTCTTGTTTGTTATTCTACTACCACGGAATTCAGGAGACTACTTAGCTTACTTCTGAAAAGAACTGTCTTGCTTATTTCCCATATTTCCCAATTTCCCAATTTCCCAATTCCCCAATTTCCCAATTTCGCCAATTTCCCCAGATGGTCTTAGTAGCGAACATCTTTCATGGAAGATTTTGATCAGAAACCCCATGTGAAATGAGAAATTATTTTGTACATGGAGGTAGCTGTGTATGTACGCTTACCCCAACCTGCCATAATAAGCAGTACATTTTGGGTTGACCTTGCGTCAACAAAAACAATCACAATGCGCCTGAGCTAAGATCATCGGGAATAATCTGAAACAGTCGCCGCTGGAAAAAATCAACAGTCGCAAGAGAAGAACAATTTCAACTTGTACATGTACGACGTGACCCCGACGGTCGGGAACCAATCGCAGGCGCACGACGATTTCTCAGTTGTTGTGACCTGAGCATAGTCTGCGCGTTGCCGACGGTTTGTTGCCGGCGCAAGACAATCGTGAGTCGACGCGAGGCCGGCTTTAGATCTCCCCCTTCCACTTCGTAATTATATACTTCGATAGGAAAGTATCTTCTTTCACGTGCATTGTTGCCACCCACAAACAATAGATACAACTTCTTATCTTCACATAAAAATTCCGATTGAGCGCAGCAAAACACATGTTGTTAGTAGCAAATTTGATGAAATTATAGGATATTTTCCTAAGTTGACAATTTAATGTAAAGACACTGGACACTATTGGTAATTACTCAAAATTATTGTTAGCATAAAAACGTACTTGGTAATGAGCAACGGAGAGTTGTTGATAGTATCAAACATTGTGAGAAACGGCTCCCTCTGAAGTAACTTAGTTTTTGAGAAATAAGTATTTTTCTCACTACATTTGATTTGAATGTGAGACCCCAGCTGAGGTCTCGAGTTCAAGCATCTGAAAGAAAGCACACACTTTGTGCGACAAGGGTGTTTTTTCAATCGTTATTCTGTCGTTATTTTCTCTCAACGTCGACGACAAATTTAGTGCAAATTTAGTTCAAATTTTCACAGGTTTGTTATTTGTATGCATAATGGTAGAGTGAGAAGACTGGTCTTTGACAATTACCAAAGGTGTTCAATGCCTATAAGTTTGTCTGGTTATGACGTTTTCACTAATGTGTTCAACAGGCAATATGAACATGTGAAACATAGAAAATCGTACACTCTACGGAAATAGAGTAGTTTACGGCTGGCAACTATAACTTAATCTCTTCTCTTCTAAGAATATACGTTGATTCTGAAAAGTCATGGGTTAAGAATTATGATAGAATTATCATGTTTTTTGTGGACCACAAGCCATGCAGTTGGTCCTTTCTCAATAATGCACAAACTATCTACTTTTCCCCTTCTATTCCCCATGCTGTGCCAATTGAAAGATTCAATTCTGAATGACTTTATAAATGCAAGATGCAATCCCGCGGACCTGCTCATTCATCGGGCCGGTCCCTGTTTCTCAGAAACCTTTGTGTATCTAATTACCAAGCATCTCAAATATAGTGCCTGTTCAAATAGCGCCTGTTTTTCGCACTGCATAAGAAAGGCGTTAATTCGTCGGCAGTTCAAAGCCACTAACGCCTGCTACCAGCTTGCCTTTGAAGTTGCGGCTTTCTATGGCTGAATAGAACTGCGTTGTGCTGTGCATGGATATAAGGGTATGCCCACCAAATCAGTTTGTACCATCTCAATCGGTATCACTTGCCTTAAGAAATCATCCAGGAAAAGACGCCAATTTCTAACTCTCTTGTGTACCGTACGTCATGGCTCTGTTTTCTCCTATCAAAGAAGGTTTTACCATGAGCCCGTTAAAAGATGGCCCTGTCAGAGCCTTGTTTTCACCGATCAAAGAAGGTTTTACCATGAGCCCTTTGAACGAAGAAATTGACTTGGACTGGCTCTTCGAAAGCGACGATACCAGCAGCCGAAGCCCTTCATCCGATCTTGACTGGCTCTTCCAAAGCGACGATGACAGCATCCCGACTCTTACGGTTAACAGACCAGCGAAACAATATCCTTGCGACTGCAGACACAAGTGGTGTGCTAAGCAGTGGTCCATCACCACGTGGGACACCGTCGATGCTAACTCGAAACCATCCTACAGGCGAGGGATACTCTTATCAAGATTTCCAAAGATACTGCCAGAAATCCAGAAATATGTGAGGTCTTGCATTGAGAGAAGGCGCGATAGTCATATGAACTGGCTGGTCGACATCTGCGGTGCTACTGTTGGGAAGGTTCGACAGCATCTGATCGAGTCCGTCGAAGGCCTGCGAGAGGTTGCGCCTAAACTAGGTAAATATCATCATTAGTTTTAGTTTGTGTTGTTATGATAAAAAGGACTGAATTATGAAATGTCGGTATAGGCTCTAATAATACGAAATTAATAAACATGCTGCAGCTGAACAGTAAACGTGGATTCTGTCTGAAATGTCAAACTATTTGGAGTCTACATGTATTACGATGTCGGTCACTTCGTACCCAAGTCACTTCCTACCCAAGTCATTTCGTACCCGAGTCACTTCGTACGTACCCCAATTGTCTGACTCTGGCAGAAGTGGCCGGCCTTCATTATTTTCTTTCATGTTCTTCATTCTTTTCTGCTCAGTGAGCGTTTCATTATTATTTTCGGTTCGTCAGTTTATGTGGATAACATAACAAGCCTTCACTGCCAGCAACTGTTTTGATAGAAAAAAAAACAGTTCTGTAATGTTCCTTTCAGTACTCTTTTTGGTATAGATTCGCTAATAATTTGCTCATGCTCATCACATTTGTATTTATTTAATCTTGTTGCAGCTATTACTACAGTTCGCAAATGGATGCATCTACTGTGGGACCTCGAGCCAACCCACTGCCCCAGACGTGTTTCAGCAACCAGGAACCCTAAGAAGGCGGATAAGTGCGTCTTCCACGAAGAAGAGGTCCACCTACCAGCTCCTTTCACCTTCTCCGGAGTTCACTTCCTCCCGTCGGTCCGTGTACCGAAGAGACCCACTCGGCGGAGTATCAGGAGGTTCTTCAGGCACCCTTCTTATCGGCGTCTACTCTTCCCTACCCTTCGGACGCAGTGTTTGACGACCATGTAAAGAACCTTTAGTCTGCCCATCGAAAACACTTACATGTCGTAACGACACAGCCCGAGATTTTGCCAGTTGGAAAACTATGGAAAGCCATAAATGCCAAACAAAAACAGATTCCGGACGAAGTATTAAACAATGCCACATAACTATTCTAAAATTGAATTTGTTGAACAGTGCAATCAATGGGTAATTTTGCAGAAAATTTTGAATTAAGTCACAACATCTGTCAACACGTATCTATATACATTTGTACAACTTCTTGCAATCGTTTATATTATTGTTAATAACACCGTTAGTTTAAAACAGTATGTGTATCCACCTTTGAAGAATTTATTATTTATTTAACTGAGAAATTGAGAGAGTAACTTGTTAGTTGAAATGGTAAATAAGTTTGTAAATAGTAAATGAAAACTTCTCTATATGTATTTTTTTAAGAATATTGATTATTTTCGCTGGGAGTCTGCGTCAGCATAGACTCCTGGTTGAACTTCCCAAAAATAGACCAGGACCCAATTTCAAAGAGCTGCTAAGCGCAACAATTTGCTTAGCGTGACATTTCTTCCTTGATAAAACAAGATTACCAACCAAACTTCCATTTGTTGCATTAGCTTGTAACCTTATTCAGCTGTTGTTTTCTTATCCTGAAAATGTTGTCTCCCGATGTTGCAAACTGTACACAAACTGCTTCTGGAGCGCCCTCTTTTGAACCGTCTTCCTGGGACACCAGAACCGGCTCAATTCTGACCATGGATAGCTTGTTTATTTAGAGTGTAAAATGTAAAATCTCATTATGGGGTTTTGTGAAACAGTTTCAGGAAGATAATCGATTGATTGTTGCTGGGCGTGCCCAGTTCGTTCTATTGTGGAGGAAATGTTACGGGTCCGTCCGCCGAACCCATTGTCTCGAAATTGAGCTTCAATAATGTGAAACAACAATAGAGCATCTGGATGTCGCATCCATTTCAAACTGATTTTCTATGGGATAACCCGCGGTACAGCAGCCTGTTCATAATGCCAACATTTTGGTATGATAAAAGCTACTACATGTATAACAAAGCCTAATGTAAAGTTGAAGTTAAAAGTATCCAATTTTTTTTACCAAAGACCCCAATGTATGTACATGTATATAGGCACTGAAGTTTTGTGGAAAATATATAATAAATTACAAACGTATAATGAAGTAGATCGTTAGCCTGTGTCCGAATGATTGTTTAGGTGATGTTTCTACATGTATTTACATTTTACTCGCTGCACTTCATAACATCATCGATCATGCGGGGCGGGTTGGAATTGCATGATATGTCGGTTGTCATCATTTTCTTGCTTGAAAGTTGTGTCTAATAAAAGACTCCGATAGTATACCAAGGTATACTGCGGAACTCTGCATGAGGTACCTTTAAAGGCAGTGGACACTATTGGTAATTACTCAAAATAATTATGAGCATAAAACCTTTCTTGGTGACGAGTTATGGGGAGAGGATGATGGTATAAAACATTGTGAGAAACGGCTCCCTCTGAAGTGACATAGTTTTCGAGAAGGAAGTAATTTTCCGCGAATTTGATTTCGAGACCTCAGATTTAGAACTTGAGGTCACGAAATCACCCATCTAAACGCACACAACTTCGAGTGACAAGGGTGTTTTTTCTCTCATTATCTCTCATTTTTCTCACGCTTCGATATTGCGTGTTTAACCGTTTTCCTTTCATTTTGCGAACTAACACGGTCGGCCATTTTGTTTGATTCCACAACACAACATGGTGTGCCGTGTTAGTTCATGACGAAAAGGGAAAACCGTGCAATTTCGAGGCATTCTGGTATTGATCCTTACACATGTATTCTCCTTTTAAAACCTCTTTCCAACCATTTGCGTTTTATAACAAAACGTTTTCAAACGCTTTTCATTAGACCAACTCGCCCGATCCAAGGCAACGTGTTACATTGTATATGGAATGGTTTTACGTTATGATGTTTGGAGAATATGGTATGGTATTGGGGGACGCCGTTTGTTTCAAATGTGAAGTCCTGGCATGACAACGTATCATTTTTTATTATCTTGTAGATCTAAATTTCACGGGTTGTCGTTCATTGGCACACGTATTGGTAAGTTGAAGAGGTTATTCATAATAAGTATAAATGAACACCTTTCCCCTTTTTGTTGAAATCAATGAAATCATTAAAACACAGTCGACCCTCGTTAATAGCAGGATCGAGTTGGTCTTTGAAAAACATAATGTTACCGTTTGTTATAGAATGCATATGCTTAGAAATATATTTTAAAAAGTATAATATTGATCCACACCATTATATCACTCGAGATTGCGTGGTTTTCCTTTTACTTCGTCGAAAAACACGGTCGGCCATTTATGGGAGTCAAATCTTTGACTCCCATAAATGGCCGACCGTGTTAGTTCGAAAAGTAAAAGGAAAACCACGCAATTTCGAAGCAAATGAGCGTGGATCATTGTATTCTACTTTTTAAACATCTTTCTATTATATGCATTTTATAACAAACGGTTACAAACGCTGGTCAAAGACCAACTCGACCGATCCAAGGCAACGTGTTTTGGAGGAGAAAAGCAACACAAGCAGAAATGAGATTATTTTGTGGTTTCCGAATGCACGTTTTGTGAGCAGAACCTCTTTTTTACGTATTGGGGTAGTTGCCTGAACAGTAACAAGAGTCAAAGAGATTGTGAACCTTTATACGTTGCATACCTGTACACACGCAAATTTTTTCGGCGTCCCTGGAACTCAACTTCTTTTGTTCAGTTTTAAGGCTAAAATTTACGATCATGACAAATTACAAATTAACGTTAACTAATATTTATTCTTAAAAGATGACCAGCCTGCTTCCAGTCTATACTGTCCACATTGTTTCAATCTACTGCGACCCGGTAACCACTACGCCCGAGTGTCGCCCAAGTACCACATCACCAACGTTGCTAAACTCGAACGGCAAATTCGTAAGGATGGGTTTAGGCGTGTGAACACCCGAAGAAGAATTCAACTTAAACGATGGCAAAACAGTAGGACGAAATTGGTATGTGTCATTCAAAAGGATATGAAATTTCAGACTTTTTATCTTATTTAATTTTTTTTTAAGTATACGTGGTGAACAAAGAATGTTGTATTTTTCTTCAAATTAAACGAGTCAGGCTCTATTTCTCTAGAACGCTGATCCAAAAGGTCTATAACTCCATAGGTGACCGAAAGGTGTAAATACAGTCATTTCTTTTTCCTACTAAGATGTTGATATCAGACTTTTTCAAGAGCAATGGCTCTCAATCCTTAATTCAGAAAATAATAATACATGTAATAATAATAATCTAAGCATTTATATAGCGTTCTTACACACAAAAAGGTACCACAACGCTTTACAACAAAATAAGCAATCAAAAAAAAAACAATGCATGTACAAAGCAATGAGAAATAAATAAATAGCCTAAGAAGCGAAATAAGTTTGGAAAAGGTGTGTTTTGAGCGATGTTTTGAAATCGGAAAGTGAATTAGCATGACGTATTTGATAAGGAAGAGTGTTCCAAAGGTTTGGTGCTGCTGCATAAAAACCTTTGGATGATGAAGTGTATCTGTCATCGGTGGTTGGGTATTAACAAAATTGAATGAATTTGCCACTTCAAAAACCTTAGACTATAATCAAGCTTTAAGGAGGCTTATGATTTCAATGCCTTAAAGGCAGTGGACACTATTGGTAATTACTCAAAATAATTATCAGCATAAAACCTCACTTGGTAACGAGTAATGGGGAGAGGTTGATAATATACAACAATGTGAGAAACAGCTCCCTCTGAAGGGACGTAGTTTTCGAGAAAGAATACATTTTCCACGAATTTGATTTCGAGACCTCAGATTTAGAACTTGAGGTCTCGAAATCAACCATCTAAACGCACACAACTTCGAGTGACAAGGGCGTTTTTTCTTTCATTATTATCTCGCAAGTTCGATGACCGATTGAGCTCAAATTTTCACAGGTTTGTTATTTTATGCTAATATTGAGATACACCAACTGTGAAGGCTAGTCTTTGACAATTACCAATAGTGTCCACTGCCTTTAAGGAGGCTTATGACTTCAATGCCTTAAAGAGTTCACTGTAAACTTCTCTTTCTATTCCAGTTGGTTCATTGCAACGATTGCCACGAACTCGCGAAGATACCATGCAGCAAGCGGCGCACCGTACAACATCAGCCATTAGGTTTTAAGAATCTTGCACGGCACCGAGCGAGGCTTGAGGTGGAGCAGGAAAAGTCCAAGACGACAGCCACCGCGTCCTCAGCTACAGTGACACCGGGGAGTGGGTATCGCTCTGGAAGGTTGGTCCGATCTTTATGCTGGTCATTAAACCTTTAATTTAATTTAATTTAAAGGCATTGGACACTATTGGTAATTGTCAAAGACTAGCCTTTACAGTTGGTGTATCTCATCATATGCACAAAAAATAACTAACCTGTGAAAATTTGAACTCGATCGGTCATCGAAGTTGCGAGATAATAATGAAAGAAAAAAACACCCTTGTCACACGAAGTTGTGTGCGTTTAGATGGTTGATTTCGAGACCTCAAGTTCTAAACTTGAGGTCTCGAAATCAAATTCATGGAAAATTACTTCTTTCTCGAAAGGGAGCTGTTACTCACAATGTTTTATACTATCAACCTCTCCCCATTACTCGTAATCAAGAAAGGTTTTATGCTGATAATTATTTTGAGTAATTATCAATAGTGTCCACTGCCTTTAAGTACAATTATTCCATCAGGCATGATTCTTCTTCCTACTATAGATCCTTATCGATATTTTGTTGCCATTGGAAGAATCAGACAAATTGTCACTAAAAGCTATAACTTGTCAGTAGGTCAACCCTTTACTCCTACCTTTTTTCAAAGACCAAAATATCATGCCTGTTTGTCACAAAGCCCCCTTGGTTATTGACACACTGAGCCTTTTCAGACAGTGTCAATGTACATAGCGATGTTTCTTACGGTCTCATAAAATCACTGCATCTGCTACATGGTCAAAATCGTTTCAAGTTTTTAGGTTTTCTTTACAATTTATAGTTTTTTCATTTACTGTGTGCAAGTTTCAAAACATGTTCAGACGCGCATTACAAAAAATATACAAATACATGTTGACGAAGTAAAAAACAAAAAAGGCTCATTGTGTGAATTGCAGAATACATGTATATACCTTTTCCATTAATATTATAACGGGTATGAACAACTTAATTGCGAAATACAGAATAAACATGTGATGCCGTGTATATTGTGTCTCTTTATTTGAACATCTACAGCAAAATGTCTACAAAAAGTTTCAGTCGAACACCACAACGCCCGACACCACAACACTCCACACCTCGACTCTCCACACCTCAACACTCCACACCGCGGTTCAATGTCAGCGTCACACCCAGCGGAGCTCCGGCGTCGGCCAGGAAGGCGCGAAGCTTACAGAAAAAGGGAAAACACAATCAACTTCAACTTCAGATGATGCTCGCAGGCGCCAAACAGGAGAAAGCTGATGCTAAGTCGAAGTTACAAGATTTTCTTGTGTCACTGTGATTCCAAACAAAAATACAGTTACTTAACACATGTCGTCATTGAACAAATAGTTTTCTAATATCTAGCCTATTAATAGTTAAAGGCAGTGGACACTATTGGTAATTACTCAAAATAATTATTAGCATAAAACCTTTCTTGGTGACGAGTAATGGGGAGAGGTTGATGTATAAAACCTTGTGAGAAACAGCTCCCTCTGAAGTGCCATAGTTTTCGAGAAAGAAGTTATTTTCCACGAATTTGATTTCGAGAGCTCAAGTTTAGAACTTGCGGTCTTGAAATCAACCATCTAAACGCACACAACTTCGTGTGACAAGTGGGGTTTCTTTCATAGGTATCTCGCAACTCCGACGATCAATCGAACTCAAATTTTCACAGGTTTGTTATTTTATGCATATATGTTGATACACACCAAGTGGGAAGACTGGTCTTTGACAATTACCAATAGTGTCCACTGTCTTCAACACATGTCATTGAACAAATAGTTTTCTAATATCTAGCCTATAAATAGTTAATACAGCTGTTCTGTTCTCTGATGAGTTAAATGAACAACATTTTCTTCCATGAATCTAAAGAGAGACTGTGCGATATCGAATAAATTATCTTTACATCAAACAAAGTTCCCAAATTTTGATTTCTTTTTAAGTTAATTCCACTGTAAACCACGCCCACTGATTCCCAGAAGCCCATAATAGGAATTGCATTGAGGTACCTTTTCTGTGATATGATTTATACAATCAAAACAGATATGGAAAGCACGTTTATCCAATGAAATCATGGTACTGTGTATCCAAAGAAATCACTGGTTTTGCAAAACCAAAACAAACCTGTCTTTAATATCGTGCGCTGTGATGTAAAAACAGTGAACATGAATATTTTCAAGTCGGCAAATTTCGTTGAACTGCGCACAATTTGAAATCCAACGGCGCCCACGTGCCGCCGGCTATTCCCTTGAATGAAACGGGAGGAGCACCCGGCGGATTCTTGAGAGTGAATTGATGCAACAGGAAGGTGAAGAAGACGAAGAGTTCCATCTTAGCAAGATGTTCACCGAGACAGATGCGGCGACCTGGAGAGAGAGAGAGAAGGAAATGCATAGTGTTACAGCTTGATTGCCTGCGTAATTAATTCGTGTGTAAGAATTTGTGACGTACCGATGTTAAAGACAGTGTACACTATTGGTAATTGTCAAAGACCAGACTTCTCCTTTGGTGTATCTCAACATATGCATAAAATAACAAACCTGTGAAAATTTGAGCTTGACCGGTCGTCGGAGTTGCGAGATAACTATGAAAGAAAAAACACCCTTGTCACACGAAGTTGTGTGCTTTCAGATGCTTGATTTCGAGACCTCAAGTTCTAAACTTGAGGTCTCGAAATCAAATTCGTGGAAAATAAATTCTTTCTCAAAAACTACGTCACTTCAGAGGGAGCCGTTTCTCACAATGGTTTATACTATCAACCTCTCCCCATTACTCGTTACCAAGTAAGGTTTTATGACAATTATTATTTTGAGTAATTACCAATAGTGTCTACTGCTTTTAAAGGCAGTTGACACTATTGATTATTACTGAAAACAATTATTAACATAAAACCTTACTTGGTAATGAGTGATGGGGAGAGGTTGGTAGTATAAAACACTGTGAGAAACGGCTCCCTCTGAAATAACGTAGTTTTCGAGCCACGAATTTGATTTCGAGACCTCATAGAATTTGAGATCATGAAATCAAGCCTCTAAAGCACACCACTTCGTGTGACCAGTGTGTTTTTTTCTTTCATTATTATCCCGCAACTTCGACGACCAATTGAGCTCAAGTTTTCAAACTTTGGGTTATATTGTTGTGATTTTTTCGGACTACATTAACAGGCGCCAAAAGGTGGAGATTAGCTAAAATTATGGTGTCATAAAAAACTTTCTGCTTTAGAAGAAGTGCAGATTTAAATTCATTACGTATAGACTTACTGCGCATAAGGCAAAACATGTTCAATATACATGAAGTTCTTACTGGTGGTGGAGCTATTGTTTTTTAGCCCACAGCCACTACCGGTCCTGTTGTGTTTGATACCAAAAGTGTGTTTTGAGAGTTGACAGAAAAACCGGTTCTTTTCAGAACCCACCCCATCTCAATTAGAAATTATCACCACATGATGTAACCGAAAACCTTACAAAGTCATAATTCCACCATGCAAAGTTTCAAACCAAAACTTAAATTGTGTTTACATGTACATTAATTTGTATTTTACCAATGCCGAACGGAGTGAACTCCCGGGGACAAGAAAAGTTGCCGTCCTTGTCCAGGAATCGCTCCGGTAGAAACTTATCAGGCTGTTCCCATACCAGAGGGTCGTGATGTTGATGCCATAGGTTGGAGATGACAATCGTGCCTTTTGGAATGTTAAACCTGCAGGAAAACGGACGGTTAGAGTGTACGTCATGAACATAACGGGACCAAAACTAGACGAAATGTTGAGCAGGCACTATTATAGACCTTTATCACGCTGTCTCCATCTTGGTCGTGTTCCTTCCATCGAACAACAATAATTAAGGCTAATAATATTAATAATTATGTTGCAATTATAGGAACCAGACTATTTTGTTCTTTCAGCCTCGGTTTGGTTACATTGATGTTAATGGGAAAAACAAAATCAAGATGGCTGCACCACCACGATAACTTTAGGTCTATTGCCATCAGTCGCACCAATACACGAATGAACAAGAAAAAAATGGTTTTGTTGTAACCTAAAAAGTACTTTCGACGTTATTCTCCAAACCTTATAACCTATAGAGATGAATGAAATGGGCACTGGGTCAAGATCTGTGGAGAACACTAAAGCCTCGACTGCATTAACGGGACGTACTTCTAAAACAATCGAAGAATCTTGCCGCAATAGAAGAATCTTGCCGCACAAAGGGAGAATGCTTTCCGGTCCCGGAAGAATTCGTCCATCCCGGTGTTTCCTTTATAATATTGATTGGATGAAAGTGGTATCATCTTACCCGCTTAGTGTGGTGTCCTCGGATGAATAATGAGGCACAGCGAGCGGCACTATGGTGCTACACCGCTGAATCTCGCACAGAACCGCCTCCGTGTACGGCAGCTTCGGCTTGTCGGTCGTCTTCGGCAATCGATTCCCGAGGGTGACGTCATCCAACTCTTTTTGTACACGGTGTTGTACATCTGGATACGCCATCATGTACAGCATGCTCCATCGTAGAGTAGTGTTCGTAGTCTCACTTCCAGCCACGAAGAGGTCGCCCACTACCGGCCTTAAATTCTCAATCTTGATCGCCCCTGATTCAACTCCTAGACTTTGTTTCGAGTTGATTTCCTTCAGAAACATGTCAATGAGATCGCGTGGATTCGCTGCTGAGTCATAGTCTCGATTGTGCTCGTCAATCAGCGATAGCATCTCCTCGACGAGTTCGCTAACCGTGTCCACGTATCTTCTCACAAAGGGTATAACGGTGAGTTTTGAGACTACGGGTGAGAATTCAACGATTCCTCCCGATCTCACACCTTCCATGACGCGCCCGGTACACCTGAGTAGATTGCGAAAGGCCGGGTCGTTATACTGAAATCTCTTCCCGAGTACCACCGAGCAAATGATGTTTAAGACGGCGTTACCAAGAAGGTATTTAGGGTCAAACGGAGCTCCTTGCTCCTTCCCCATCTCCGTGATTAAGACGTGGGCTTCGGTGGCGATGTTCTCCTCGAAGCTTCTCTTCCCGACCCCTAGTCCTCTTAGGACTGTGGTGCAAAAGCGACGCAGCTCGGACCAAGTTTTACCGGAAGAAGATATCACTCCTGTGTGGAAGAGGGAAGTTAAAGTGTACTATCAAGGATTTTTGTTTGTTTACTACTTCTGGTGTAGAACACAAAATAAACACATCAAATTTTACATGCTGTGCCGATTATCTGTCAATAATCGGGGCAGGGAATGGTCTATTAAAACTCATTCAATCAAAACCATCCATACAAAGACGCCTTCTAAACCGCCTTGAAGAAGAAGCATCTTTAAAATTAACATTTAAAAAGCTGACATCCATATTATTTGAAACGACTTTTGCATTATAAACTGTCTAAAAAACTGTGATGCAGCACCCCTGCCCCATGTCTACCTTCCTTGCCGGGCCCCGTCCACCAATTTTCGATGATTTTATTGGAGATACATGTACCTCACTTTTGTGGTGACGTCATTGTTTTCGTCCATGCACTGCGGACCATAATTATGTTATTATTGGTTTGCAAAGAAAAGTGCGCGTGATTTTCGTCGACTAAAATGAAGACAGAGTGACGAGTGTATAAAGAGATTGCATTATGATGGCCGGCCTTATGCAATAAATGGTGAGTTGAGTGTATGGAAAGTCCAGGCTTATGTTAGATTATAATTTATTATAGACCTTATGCACATGACGTCATTTCAGTAGGGCGCCCTCATCTAGAGGTCAAAAGGAGGTTGTTCTTTGGCCAATCCTGTGCGCCGCGCGTACAAAGCCGTGCGTTTCGATGGTTTCGTCACCATTTTTCCACTAAGATGGCCGCTGGGTGACGTCAATGCATAAGGTCTATTGCTGAGCAAAAAATAGTATTGCCGTCAAAGAAATACTTTGCATAGCATACCAGATCCAGGGAACATCTCTCCTCTGACGTGAAGTGTTGGTCTGGCGTTGAGCTGGTGCTGGCTAAAGGCCTCCTTTATCGTGTCATAGCCATGCAGAAACACGAACAACTTGCCTGCAATATTGACGCTGACGACATCTCCGTAACTGTATATGCGATGAGACAGATTTGAACAAGATT
This sequence comes from Asterias amurensis, assembly GCF_032118995.1. Classification (NCBI taxonomy): domain Eukaryota; kingdom Metazoa; phylum Echinodermata; class Asteroidea; order Forcipulatida; family Asteriidae; genus Asterias; species Asterias amurensis. The sequence continues at coordinate 5,665,174 of NC_092650.1, read as the reverse complement.
CAGAGTGACATCTTACAATATGGTTTGACGGAAACATTAATTTCGAATGGACACTTAATAACATCACAAATTCGAGGACATAAAAGATGATTTAATGGAGCAAAGTGACAGATATTAATAAGGAAACAAATTTTATTGACAGGTATAGCGAGAAACAAAATCTGTGAACGGAATAAACATGTCAAGTATTTTAAGGGAGTGCTACGATTTTGTTTTAGCAACAAACACTGTAGATTCAATTAAACTTTATAGGGATGCCGGAACATAGGAATGTAAAAGTGAGAGGGTTCGTAGACAATCCTAGTGGGTTTTTTGTTCGGATATAGTGCAGTCACCCCCTTTTCTGGCCTTGGAACCATGGCAGAAGAATGTCTGAACCTTTATTTCGATGACGTTTCATTTTCAACGGCCATGCACACAATGGAGCTGTATTTGGGAGCTAAGTTGTTAAGTTTGGGGCCCCGAAGAGGATCGCGCGTGGGTTAGTGTCCTTCAGTTCCGGAGATTGTATCTCCGCTCGGTCACCATTTCACAAAAGAGAAAGCAAACTTTACATGCTGCACTGCCCCGGGGAGGTTATGAGCACCGTTGTAGACAATAAAGCTATGAAGAAGTTATAATACACAGGCACGCAGGCGTTTATACCTCCAATTTGTTGTATTTACTTCACTAAAAGAGTTATTCACCTGTGTTTAAAGGAACACGTTGCCTTGGATCGGACGAGTTGGTCTTTGAAAAGCGTTTGAAACCGTTTGTTATGAAATGCATATGGTTAGAAAGATGTTTTAAAAGTAGAATATAATGATCCACACAAGTATCACTCAAAATTGCACGGTTTTCATTTTACGTCGCGAACTAATACGGTCGGCCATTTATGGGAGTCAAATTTTTGACTCCCATTTAAATGGCCGACCGTGTTTGTCGACGAGGTAAAACAAAAACCACGCAATTTCGAGGCATATTTGTGTAGATCATTGTATTCTACTTTTACAACATCTTTCTAACCATATCGACTTTATAACAAACGGTTACAGAAAGCTTTTCAAAGACCAACTCGACCGATCCAAGGCAACGTGTTCCTTTAATACCACAACCCCCCTTGCGCAAAAAAAAAAAAAAAAAAAAAAATCAAGCCAATGGATCGTTTTGATGTTATGGATGAGTGACATTTTTTGCACAAAATAAAAGGTTGAAGTGGAGCATGCAGCTAGCAACGGTGTGTTATGGCCGAGTGTACCAATGCCTTTTATAATAAGTGTTGGTATTATTAATGTGGTATAAGAACTTCTACATCTCGTCTCGCCATTATTGTTTGTTTACTGCAGCGGGGATGGCTAGTTACAAAGGATGCACGGTTTCGGTTTCAGACTGAGTATAGTCCCTCGAATTCCGAAATCACGGCAGAAAAATAAGTAGAGCAAAACAAGCTTAGTTCCCAAATAATTAAATCAACACATGGTGTTACCGCAAACCGACATGATGGTTTATTTTTTGTTCCAAGAACATTCTTGCTGATAAAAGAATTCCATAGGAATATCCCCATCATGGGTTCGTTCCAGTTACGGAACAAAATAAATAGAATAGGCCTACACACACAATGGTATATAAAATACCTACATTTTTGTCAACCTCGAAAACACCACCTGTGGCTCTTGACCCGCCATAGCCATCTGCGGCAGGTAGCCCAGGAGTGGCCATCCAATGGGTCCCGGTGGTAGATTACGTGGTCGGCGAATCATGTAAAATAATACAAGTAAAGAGAATAACCCGATCAGAATCGACTGCAGATTGAACACGAGAGAAACGTTGGGAATGCGTCCAACCAACTCCATTTTTGTTGTCATAGAGGTTGATCAATGGTGGTGGTGGCCCAGGGTCAGTCACTCAACCTGCCCTCCCTGCAGAAGAGCAAAATTAATTGGTTAGTCACTCAACCTCCCCTCCCTGCAGAAGAGCAAAATTAATTGGTGTGCTTTATTCAGTCTCCCTGCAAACAAAAATATATAGTAGCATTATTTTACAGTTATCCTGCAAAATATCCATTTATTTGTTTTTGTTTTAAATGATTAATGATTATGATGGGGAATCCATAAAATTAATGGCAAAGTAGAAAATAATGAGAAAACCCGCACACACTCCCAACTGCCTAAACCGAGATTTGCAGGGAAATGAGCAACAGCGCCCCCTTGTGTTGTGACTGTGCAATTTTAAAGATTGTTTACGGCGGAACTTTCAAAGAACTTGGCAGTTCTTCAACAAACCACACATCTTAAGCAGTTTAAACGGCCTCTAGCTAGCTTCAGATACCAAGAATGGACATCCCTCCTGTCCACCACTGTTTCATGGTACGTATTTTTTGGAAATTATTTGTCAAAATATAAGCCATGGTTGGGGTTTTAATAATTTTGGTTGGATACGAGTTTCGAAACTGTCGCACTCGTTCATCATGATCATGCATTAATTAATTAATAAACTTTTTGTATCCAACTACATGCTGCATTGTCTGTGCATTTGAAAAATAGGGCACCGGCAATAGTATAATTAGTATTTATCTTATTTAGAGCCTTGTTTCTCTGTTAAGATGTATAAATAACTAGCTATAGGTTGTGTGATCGCAGGTTACCGTAACAAGTACTGTAACACTAAAACTAAAATGCAATCCATCTAAAAAAAGTGCAAGGAAATTTCTGAATTGAGTTGAAATCCGTGGGCACTCTCTAGTCTAGCTATAGTCTAGAGTTAACAATGTAGTCGTAGAACTTAGAAGACGGGTATAGGCTACTCCTAGAACTATGGGGTTCGTTCAGCTACGGTTCGCGGAGACGACATCAGAACGAACCTCAGTTCTAGTATAGTAAGATATAGGCATGCAGAGGTCATGGCCTCTGCTCTGTTAATAAATTTATACTTATATAAGATAAGTTATAGGCAGGCCTACCCAAAAGAATTAATCCAGCATTTAATTAAGTTTTCGGTTCTCATTTTCAATAAATTCGCAAGGCATAATATTTAATATTAAGGATAACTTTCCGTATGGCGCCACCACTTTTTCACTCATTTTTACAAAAAGGGATATCTCAATGAGGTAAATTAGATACTATATTATTTCATATCGAATCAAAAAGTGGTGGTGCCATACGGAAACTTTTCCTTTAATAACATGTATAATTTTCAACCTTCTCATTGATGATGAAGCTCTCAGCTCAGAATGAGAAAATGATGAAGAAACTCAAGAAACTGAAAAGACGCAACACATCCTTAGAGCTGGAGTTAAGAGATATCAACGACAGGCTGCAGAGAGAGAAACTTCTGAGAGATCATATCCACAACAGAAGGTATAGGCCTAGGCAGGCAAATATTAACAGTTTCAAGTTAGAGCCGAGACTGAGAGGACAATATTGGTCTCTGGGCAAATTGTCTGTACAGTAGAACATAGTTATTTTATGATATCTTCCTAAAATTTTGAAAGTTGTGATTAAAGATGTAGTGTTTTCCCTTATGTTTTCCCATTGAAGTGTTGTGGCCGAGCGGTTAAGAGCACCAAATTCAAACCCTAGTGTTTCTGATCAGCAGAGTGTGGGTTCAAATTGCCAGCCGTGACACTAATTAGTGTCCTCAAGGCAAAACACTTACCATTGCTTCGTCCTTCGGATGGGACGTAAAGCCGTTGGTCCCATGTGTTTTGTAACGCATGTAAAAAGAACCTAGTGCACTTATCCTGGTTGTGGCTGCTGTATGCTGTAAGTTTGTGTACCTTGTGGTACATGTAGATACGTGTGCTAAATAAGACTTTGATATTATTAGTGGTCCGGCCGACCTGGCCAAATGCTAGTTAAAACGCCCGAGGACCAGTCCAAGACCTCCAAGTGGTCTGCAGCAGATTTCATGAAACGCTAGGATTAATCCTAACTCGAGTTAGGAGTTCTAACTCGACGAGTAACTCGTCCTAACTTCGGATGGGGTTAATGCGACCTACGTATTTAGATACGGAACTGAACCCGTCCTAAGTCCTAAGTAAGTTAGGAAAAGTTTGGTGAAATTGACGGCAGGCTTGCTAGTTCAGTGTTGAAAGTCATCCAAATATCATTGACTAATGAAAAAGTTTGAACATTCTTTGACATGACAAGCTGGAACTAGTCTGCTGGCCAGTCACTTAAAGAATTAAAGGAACACGTTGCCTTGGATCGGACGAGTTGGTCTATAAAAAGCGTTTGAAACCGTTTGTTATGAAATGCAAATGGTTAGAAAGAGGTTTTAAAAGTAGAATACAATGATCCACACAAATATGCCTCGAAATTGCGTGGTTTTCATTTTACTTTGCGAACTAACACGGTCGGCCATTTATGGGAGTAAAAAATTTGACTCCCATAAATGGCCGACCATGTTAGTTGACGAGGAGAAAGGAAAACCACGCAATTTCGAGTGATACTCGTGTGGATCATTATATTCTACTTTTAAAATATCTTTCTACCCGTATGCTTTTTATAACAAACAGTTACAAACGCTTTTCAAGGACCAACTCGACCGATCCAAGGCTTGTTCCTTTAAGGCAAACTCTGAAATAGCATGAAAAAGTCTACACCATGTGTACATGTCAGCCCATACTACTTGACAAAATATTCCCACGTTTCTCTTAGGGCCAAGTACATCACGCCTGCTACATATTAAAACTTATAGGGCTTATTGCTGTAGGGCACTAAACAAAAGGCACTAATTAGTCAAAAACTAAGCAGGTACAATTGTATAGAAAAATTAAAATAAGAAACTGAATTGTAACAGTCAAAAGTCATATAATGTTAAAGGAACACGTTGCCTTGGACCGGTCGAGTTGGTCTTTGAAAACCGTTTGTTGTAAAATGTATATGGTTAGAAAGATATTGTAAAAGTAGAATACAATGATCTACACAAATATGCCTCGAAATTGCGTGGTTTTCTTTTTACCCTGTCGACGAACACGATCGGTCATTTATGGGAGTAAAAATTTTGACTCCCATAAATGGCCGACCGTGATAGTTCGCGACGTAAAAGGAAAACCGTGCAGTTACGAGTGATACTTGTGTGGATCATTATATTCTACTTTTAAAACATCTTTCTAACCATATATGCATTTCATAACAAACGGTTCCAAACGCTTTTAATAGACCAACTCGTCCGATCCAAGGCAACGTGTTCCTTTAAGAGATATTGGGGCATGGAGATCTATAAAATGTTTGTGGAGAAATGTTTCTGTCCCCTTTTTGAACCCCCTTTGCAAGTAAGATGTAAATGGGTCTGTCCACACTAATGGGACCATTTGATGTGACTTTTTTTTATAAATGGGTGACAAAAATAAACAAGAAGAGTTTTGTCAAGCTTGTTTCCCATGCACATTCCAAATCACTTCAAGGTTTTTGTTTGCAAAGAGCAAGACACATTTATCTGTATTTTAGCAATAACTGGGGATCATCTTCAAGATGATTATGTTTGTAACAGGGGAATGTTGGACAGACATTTCGCACATAAATGGTGAGAAAGGCATAATAATATAAACAGATTGCCAAAAATGTTGTCCCCTACAATGCTGTCCCTGCAAAGAATGTTTCCAGGCAAAACCAAGACATCTGCGTGAGTACTCAAGAAACTACAGAGAATTATCTTGAAGATATTAGGTTTGTAACATGGACAGACATTTGTCACAATATGTCTGTCCATGTTAAAAACAAACATTCATACCAGCTGAAAAACCTCAAGGTACTCTTGGTTTTTACAGATCACCATAAAAATAGGGGCAATGGGTCTAACTTAATTAACCTTTGAGTAAATCAATTAATTAATTATTTGTGTCGTCCATTTCTAGTCAATTCCAATACAAAATGTCTGTCCTCGTTACAAACAGTGTGTCTTAAAGAAAACTGTGTAACTTCTTAAATAATAAGACATTTGTTATACTGTTTGGTAAGCACACTCACTATCAGCAGAGAATTGTACAAAACAAAATACAGGGGAAAATGTTGTATTTTGGGTACCCTCCCAGTCACAGTCCAAAAAGTTATCTTTTGGAACCAAAAAGACCCATTAGTGTGGACAGACCCAAATACCAATTAGTAAGAAGGGATGATAACGGACTGTACCGTTGTATTTTAGTGTTGGAGTCCAGACAGATCCACCGGGCTACAGATCGTCTTATTTAAAGCCTCTACAACGCATCCCACCAGCTAATAATAAACAAGACAAGACAGATGAACAGAAGAGAGCTGACAGGTATAAGCTCAGTTTATTTTTGATTCTATTAATTTTATCCCTTTTGTTTTCAATAGATCTGGTCTGGTCTTTGACTTTGTGTTCCTCGAAAAAAACCTTACTCGATACACACAATCCTTTATCCCCAGTGCCCCATTTATTTAATACATTCAGCTGTACATTTTCATTAATACATTTAGGGGTACCTTGTATGTTTGTTTTCTGCAGGTGTTTCCCATTCATTGTAAAACTTTGTATCTTGTCTCGGATATAAGAACTCGGCCATCATCATCATCATCATTCGGCATAGACTTGCGTCCGTGGCCGCCTCGTCCTCAGGTTGTAATGGTGGCGCACTCCGGGAGTTGCCGCCATCACCTGGTGTCTTTCAATCGCCTTTCGTCTCAGTTCTTTGACGCTTCTTCCACTCCACGTTGTCTATCCAGCGCAGCTTAGGGCGGTCTCTGCCTCGAATTGTGCCTGTAGGCAGACCATCTATAGCTGCGCTGGGTAGGCCTCCCTGTCTCATCACATGAGCACACCAGCATCCCAACAACTATATATATCCTGCACTCTAGTGTTTTTTTTCAAAAACATACTTTGGAATGATTCACTGACCAGTGTTAAAACTTTCAGGCTTTTAAACTCCAAACCACAAGGTTATCTAATACAATAGTTATATGAGTGATGGAGTTTTTCTTAAAAATGTGAGCCCTGGGCATGGAATCGAGTTTTTTACTAGTCTTTTATTTTTTAAATGATTTATTTTATTCAGGTTACTGACAATGCACAACAAATTAATGAAGCGTTATGAGAAAGAATTGAGGACGAATACAGCAAACACAGAGACCATTGCAGCCTTAAATGTAAGTCCTTCTTAGTTTTTTGTCTTTTAATTCATTTGTTATTTTACTGTCTTTGTGGGTGGGTGGGTCAATTTCTTAGCTGCTTACCATTAAACTGAACTGCTAAAGTAGATGAAGAATGAAGGAGAGCTTAAATCAGTTGTGCAGGGCAGAGCTGTGTAGCGCATCAGACTTGAGTTCTGTGTGCAGGTCATCAGGGTATTGGGTTCGAATGCAGGGTCCATTTCATAGAGCTGCTAAAATTATGCTTCTTAAATAAGGTTACCATCCAATCTACCGTGTCGCATTTACTATTTGTGACTGGTGCCCTGCTCATTTCTGCTAAGCAGATAATTGTTATGCATTATTTCTGCTTATATAGTTCCCCTGGGAAATTGGGCTCCGCAGTCGATTTCACTCAACTTTACGCAACTGCGTACATGTAAGTCCACTTGTGCAACATTTATATTTAATTGCTTTTTATTTTGTTGTAAAGCGTTGTGGTACCTTTTTTTGTGAAAGAACGCTATACAAATGCTTAGATTATGATTATTATTATTACTAATCTTGAAAGTGTCTCACACCATCGCACTCAAACCACACAATGTCCCGACTTCTTTTCTAATTTCAGCTCAGAATTCAAGACTTGGAGAGACAGTTGACACGATCAAGAGAGCAGGTCCAGCGACTGGAAAGGTCCATGACCCCTAGAGGTCACAGGAGGCGTAGCGGAAGGAGCAGGTCGCGCAGCGTCTCTCCGTACATTGACATACAAGGTAACTGTCTATTATTTCGTAAGGCTCATTTGCATTGGACTTTAAAGAGGGGCTCCAACGTCATATTCAGTTTTGTAATTTCATTTAAAGGCAGTGGACACTGTTGGTAATTACTCAAAATAATTGTTAGCATAAAACTTACTTGCTAACGAGAAATGGAGAGCTGTTGATAGTATATACTAATAGCAGCAAAACATTGTGAGAAGCAGCTCCCTCTGAAGTAACATAGTCTTTGAGAAAGAAGTAAGTTTCCACGAATTTGATTACGAGACCTCAGATGCATCTGGAAGCACACAACTCTTCGATGTGACAAGGGTGTTTTTTCTTTCATTATTATCTCGCACCTTCGACAACCAATTGAGCTCAATTTTTCACAGGTTTGTTATTTTATGCACATATGTTGAGATACACCAAGTGAGAAGACTGGTCTTTGGCAATTACCAAAGGTGTCCAGTGTGTTTAATTTTATTTATTCTGGCTGTGCATCTGAGCACTCTCAGAAAAGCGAACTTAATCACTGCAATAACCAAAAAAACCAAATGGAGAGAAGACAAGGGAAGAAGTTTCACTTTTAGATGTGGGAGGAAAACCCTAGAGAATTATTCCAGGGAAAAACCCACGCAACCAGATATGGACTGAAAAACCAATCCACATCTGACCCTGGGATGATTCAGACTGGGTTCTACGCCAATTCGACCACTTTTCCCAATAGATACTCTGACGTCTTCTGAATATGTTTTTTGCCCCCCCTCCAGTTCAGCAGTTGAAGAAAGAAAGAGACCAACTCGCAAAAGAAAAGAAGAAACTGAAAAAGGAACTGCGTGGACTTGATGAGGTAAGGTTCTCAATTACGTTCAACATTATAACCACATTAATAATAAACTTGGAACGTTGTGAAACTCTGAACCGAGTCAACGCTCTCATTCTTTCTAGGGCTTTTTTGAGGAAATCGAGGACCTGAAATATGCTCTTCAACAGTCTGCCAAACTGAACAAGGAGTACGAGAAAGCACTTAGGAGAACATGTGATCAGTTTGGTGTTCCTTACCCAATGATGGGTACCATTGAAGTGCAGCAGCGTCACAATGCTCGCTCTACCTCAAGATGACGACATAACACCTGGAACTCAATTCTGAGCAATAACAACTGAATGATCATTAATATTGTAGGTCTGATTTCTCATGGAGGCAACGGAAGCGATTTCCTCCATGCACCCTGCCTTGGTGCCCTTAAAACGCTTTAGTAGAAATTTACAATTTCCTCATACATGTAGGGTGCCCTTTACCGAGGAGAAAATGCCTTGGTGCCCTTGCCCCTTTACAAAAAAGAAGCATGCAGGCCTGTTATTGCCAACTTGACCTGAATACCCATGGGGTCATGATTGAGCAAAGCACGCAGCCTGTCAATCTAACCGTGGGGATGGGGTTGTGGAGAATAATGTGGCACCCTCTTTTCCAGGATTTGTAATGTACAGATGGCTGTTTCTAATAGGCAAGCTACAGTATCTTTTGAGGTAAAAATGTGGCAAGCTAGTTTGGTCGTTCATGCTTTATAATCAACGTTGCATGATCAGCTTCAGAATTAGAAGTTCTCCGAAACTAGACAAGTCAACAACAACATTATTTCACAAAACAGACATCTTTTTATTGAAACTTTGTCTCCTCAAAATACTTTGTACTTTTTTTTTAGATTTAATTTATTTGTATATAATTTATATTTAACATTTGAAATAAAGTTGGTAAATAGTTTAAATAATGTGAGTTGCACTAGTCTTCTTCCTTATTTTCCTTTCTTCATCGGTATTTTGAAGAAAAATTAAGGTTATTATTTGACATTTTAAAAATTAACTCCAGTAAAATTGCACCCTCAATAACTTGACCCGTATAGTACTTGAATTCCATGTTGGAATGAAAGTCAAAGTTAAATTGTGTACAAAATTATTTAAAGTATTTTACTGTTTTTAAAGGCAGTGGACACTACTCAAAATAATTATTAGCATAAAACCTTTCTTGGTGATGAGTAATGGGGAGAGGTTGATGGTATAAAACATTGTGGGAAACGGCTCCCTCTGAAGTGCCACAGTTTTCAAGAAAGAAGTAATTTTCCACGAATTTGATTTCAAGACCTCAGATTTAGAACTTGAGGTCTCGAAATCAACCATCTAAAAGCAAACAACTTCGTGTGACAAGGGTATTTTCTTCTTTCATTATCATCTCGCAACTTTGATGACCGTTTGAGCTCAAATTTTCACAGGTTAGTTATTTTATGCATATGTTGAGATACACAAACTGTGAAGGCTAGTCTTTGACAATTACCAATAGTGTCCAGTGTCTTTAACCAAAGATTTATATTAGAAATAGAGGGGGCACTCTATTTGCACACGAACAGCAATGGCCTACATTGGGCCTACCACTATAGGTTAACTAAATACAACCTTCCCCTTGCATAATGTTGGAAGTGTGATTCGGTTATATAAATGGTCAGCACCATTTTCCCAAGGGCAAAAATTATTCCTGTTGGGCTGCGTCACGTGGTTTTGTTCGCCCTCTAGTTCTATTATAAATAATTGTTTGGGTTTCAAATAAGTTTGAAAGTTTATCCAGGCTTGCGAGCTACAGTGATTTATTTAAATCAGGTACATTAAACAACAATTAGTAGTTACAAATCAAAATCAAAGTCCGATAGCACAAAATTCCATTACAAAATGAAGCATTTTGAGGTTTGATCGTTGAAAGCATTGGTGCACTTGTTCATTTGTTAGGCAGTAGAAATTACTTTAACTAAATTATAGAACTGTTTTTTTTTAAGAGATTGTACTAATTTCTCCTTATTTTAACTTAGATTTTGTTTTTTTATGTTTATCTAAAATGAACATTTCACCACATTATAAAGTTGGTGGGAGAGAAACCACAACAAATTTGCAAAGCACCCTTTTTTTTTTTTTTTAAGTATTTAAAGAATGGTAAAAGATTAGCTCAAAGAAATCTTAATTTATTGCACAAAAACTTTGATCAAAAGAAATTATGTTTTCCACCGAGCGTCAAGAAAAGTGCTGAATTTGGTCTTTAGGATCTTGTTTCTTTCAATTGACCTTTATCATGCTGCAGCCATCTTGCTTTTCTTCTGTTCAACCAAATGTAACCAAACCAAGGCTGAAAAAAAAATACAAATTAAAACACAGCAGTCTTAGGGGTCTTGTCAAAACGAACCTAGATCATGCAGGTCAAATTTTTGTTGGATTTAAGTCGTACTGTATTTCTATGAGACACACAGTTTTCAGGCGTGCGACTTTTCCTTGGACCAGCTGAATTCCTTTTTTCAAGGGTTTCATTTGTTGCATGCCTGAGTTTTGCTGAAATGCACACAATCCTGTAATGAACCTTGAGGAGCGCAATTGGGTTTGACTGGCTGATTCAATGTAGTAAAGTCAAACTTGCATTTTTTGGGATGTCATTAGAATAGATTTAACTAATAATGTGTTGTGTGATTTTTCAATGAGACATTTGACCCAACTTGTGTTCCAGTAGATAGCTATCAAAGTCTCTGAACGATTTGTAAACAAATGTAACAACCATGTACTGTGAACTTTTCCCATGTTTTCTCCAACACCCAAATTAAAATCATGTGAATTAACGGCAGGTAAAAAACCTTTTCCAGGGCGTACTTATCCAATGGTTGTCCTGGACTAATTTTGAAAAAAATCCCTTAGCAAGGATGCCGTTTGTAAGAGATCTACGGCTTTGTAACTTCCAAGACGGAATAGATAACACAGAGAATAATTTGAATTGTATGAATGTACGATCACGGATCCATCATCTCCCCCATTAACGACCACCTACTTCCGAAAGATTTCACCGAGCAATTAGCCACCTCAGGTAGTCCTTCAGAGCTCCAATGCACAGCTTTTTTTTCTAAATAATCCGTCACAAATTCAAACTTTTCACGGCGCCCGTGTAACGCCTTTAGCATTGTCTCTAAAACATTGACATCTTTTGCCCGGTGGCAGCAGTCCAGAGCCGCCACGTCAATAGGGTGAGCCTCCGTGTTGAAAATATAACCACCGGCGTTGAGGACGCATTCTCCGTGGGGGGTCTTGATGACATCTCCGTGGTTACCGTTGTTATGCAAGAAGTTGTCCTGATCGAACAGGAGGTAGAGGTATTTTGTAGTTTCGGAGAGAAAGAACGACTCCATACGGTTATCGAGCTTGTGATTCCGGACGTCTTTTACCTGCAGCAAACAGTTGTAATAATGAGATTAGAAAAATGAGATTGCAATAGTAATAAACGCTTCTAAATATTGGGCATCAGACCAAAATGGCCACATAGTTAATGTATACCTCAGGATTTAAGGCTTTCAGCTGATCAGGGTGGTCTTTAGATACTTACAAAGAACTGTAAAGCACAAAATTGCATTGGCAGCAGGCCTAGAAATAACCCATACCATGGCAATTGCCTGATGCCCTGTGCTCTTGCTGTCGACCCTTAAGTAGGTTAAAGTACAAACTTATATTTCCCACATTGAGTGCCCCCTTACCAGAGGCAAAATGCTGTGCACTAACATTCATTGTAAGATAAATTGTCATAGTGATTTAAATTGTGACATTACACTTTACTTAGCAACTAGGGTTGATTTGCAGTTTAAGATCAATCTTAGCTTTTTTGTGAAATGGGCCCCTGGGCCCAGCTCTTTAGGAAACATTGCCCACCTGAACTCCTCTCTTTTGCTTTGTTGAGTGCAATAGACAACTGAAAAACACAAAGTTGCGTGTCTGTTACTTACACTTGTGTATCCACACGGTGTCCATGCACTCGTCTCTATTGATGTGAGGATGTCTCGTCCAACTTCTAAAAGATATGGATCTTTGGTTGCTTGGTATAGGTACATCACACTCTCTATTAGCTCTGCATTCGAATTCAACAATGAAAGACGGATAATGATGATCAAAACTAGTTCTAGTATAGCGCAGTTTACAATGATGTACCAATGTGCTTTACATTAGCGCCCAGTGGTTAAAGGAACACGTTGCCTTGGATCGGTCGAGTTGGTCTTTGAAAAGCGTTTGTAACCGTTTTTTATAAAATGCATACGGGTAGAAAGATGTGTAAAAGTAGAATACAATGATCCACACAAACATGCCTCGAAATTGCGTGGTTTTCCTTTTACCTCGTCGACTAACACGTCGGCCATTTATGGGGGTCAAAATTTTGACTCCCATAAATGGCCGACCATGTTAGTTCGCACAGTAGAAGGAAAACCACGCAATTTCGAGGCAAACTTGTGTGGATCATTGTATTCTACTTTTAAAACATCTTTCCAACCATATGCATTTTATAAAAAACGGTTACAAACGCTTTTGTTTTGACCAACTCGTCCGATCCAAGGCAACGTGTTCCTTTAATGTCACACAGAGAGTTAGGTTAGGACTTGTCCTAGGATATATTAAAAACTTTCCTAAGACGAGTAACACGCCCTAACTCGAGATAAGACTAGTCTTAACTCTTTGTGAACTCCACCCCTGGTCATTGGGTCAATAACATTCCTGTAATCTTTCTCAGCACCCTGGGGAGTACACAACCCCTTGGCTGCCGTGGTTCTCCGAATGCTTTTTCAAACACAATATCAACCCCTACCCTTACAGGTACCTGTATATACCCCTAGGTGAAGAGAAACAATTATAGCAAAGCATCTTGCTCAAGGACACAAAGATACAAAGAAGATGTGCCTTTGTATGTTCAATAAACAACTCAACTTTAAACTCGTTTCATTCACTCGTATCTCTTGATGCTTAGCCTTCACAACATTGAAGCAAAGATTATGCTCTTCAAATTTATAATTTTTTTTAAACTACCTGGGTCGACAAATAATATAACGTACACATACGTAAGTACACATATTTCCATTTTATACCTGGCCTCAGTGGGTAGCCTTCTCTTTTATCGATAGCTTTATTTGTAACAATATTGAAGAACTCCGGAGTGAATCCCAATTGTCGCCACACTTGATGGTAATTATGCAAAGTCCTCATGGCCTCATCTGTTTTCCCTAAAAGGCTCTGTAATCAATCAGAACAAAAGAAGATTTCAACTTTAAAGGCAGTGGACACTATTGGTAATTACTCAAAATAATTATTTGCATAAAACCTTTCTTGGTGACGAGTAATGGGGAGAGGTTGGTGGTATAAAACATTGTGAGAAACAGCTCCCTCTGAAGTGCCATAGTTTTGGAGAAAGAAGTAATTTTCCACGTATTTGATTTTGAGACCTCAAGTTTAGAACTTGAGGTCTCGAAATCAACCATCTAAACGCACACAACTTCGTGTGATAAGGGTGTTTTCTTCTTTCATAATTATCTCGCAACTTTGATGACCGATTGAGCTCAAATTTTCACAGGTTTGTTATTTTATGCATATGTTGAGATACACCAACTGTGAAGGCTAGTCTTTGACAATTACCAATAGTGTCCACTGCCTTTAAAGCAGTCGCACGACATTGGTAAACAGTATTGTCCAAAGGCCCACACTTCGTGTATCACAACTTGTATATATATAAAATAACAAACCTGTGAAAATTTAGGCTCAATCGGTCATCGGAGACGGGAGAAAATAACGAGAAAACCCACCCTTGTTCCCGTCAGTTTTGCCGCATCATGACATTTGTTTAAAATAAATCCGTTTTTCCTGATATCGAGAATTGATAATTGTTTTAATGTTTTCTCAAAAAGTATTTTATGGAATAATATTTCAAGGGAAGTTTTTCACCAATACCTTCTGTAAACCCTGTAAGTTATTTGTAAATCTGTGAAAATTTGTTCTCTCTGTGATTCCAGGGACACTAGTCTATGGGAGAACAAGTCTACTGCCATCTACTGTCCCCAAAAGTCTTTCATCAAACCAGTGACATTTCAAATTCTGAAAACCCTAAAATAGTATTGATAATTAATGATAATTTGGGAGGCTAATCATCCTTACTCGCAGCTAAGAGCTGAATATGCGAAGGACGCAGCAAGCGTGTTCGAGAAGCAGGCATGCAAGGGCGCCAGCCACATCAACCCATTATGACCACGGAGCACAGCCAGAGATCAAAAGTGTTTGATTTTTACAGAGGGAGGAAAACCGGATGGTCTGGAAAACCCTTGTGGCAGAGCAGAGAACCAATGCACAACTCAACTCACATATATGGCCCTGACCGGGAATCGTACCAGGGTCACCTTGGTGAGAGGCGAGCGCTTTACACACAAGCCAACCATTTTGGCTAATTGATTTTTCTGACAGATTTCATTGCATAGTTGTATGTTAACGTTACCTGCAAGCCTGGCCAGTAGGCTTCCAGTGACTGGAATACAGGCATCGTGATTTGACCTTTCTTCATGTTGACCCACATGTACCAGTCATCTCGCTTCATGAACTGCTTCGTCAAGTTTTCATACTCTGAAAAAGAAAGTAGGGGATCACCAACTTTCAAATCTTACAATAAGGCACTTTACAACATTATTACCCCTGTTCATCAGGCACACATGTATGTAATTAAACCAATTCCTCAAATTTTCTCATCTGCCTGGGTGCATATAACCCCAAGCTGCTTTAATAAATGAACCAAGGGGTTAAAGGCAGTGGACACTATTGGTAATTACTCAAAATAATGATTAGCATAAAACCTCACTTGGTAACAAGTAATGGGGAGAGGTTGATGGTATAAAACATTGTGAGAAACGGCTCCCTCTGAAGTGCCATAGTTTTCAAGAAAGTAATTTTCCACGAATTTGATTTCGAGACCTCAGATTTAGAACTTGAGGTCTCGAAATCAACCATCTAAACGCACACAACTTCGTGTGACAAGGGTGTTTTTTTCTTTCATTGTTATCTCGCAAGTTCGATGACCGATTTAGCTCAAATTTTCACAGGTTTGTTATTGGCTAGTCCCAGGAATCTTGTTTCATATTATAACAAGAGTCGACTGTTGACATAATAGTAAAAATAATAAGATGAGCAAGAAGATTTGTTTGTAGAATATACAAAGGAATTTACCCCAAAACATGTCCAGTAATTTTGTATTCCCAAGCAGCAAGCTTCCCTTGACGAGATACTCCAGCAGTGAATCTACCCCTGCACCAATCCCTGAATCCAATGCTGTCCACTTCCTTGTCAAGACATCAATGTGGTTACCAAACTGTGGGGTTAAAGGGAAGGTACACGTTTGGTAACAGTAGCAGTTGGCAGACGTCTGTAGCGGACGACAATGTCAAGTTTAGATGCATCCATCAATGACGTCTTCCTCTCCTCACTTTGTTTTCAGTTTGTTGGTGATTATGTCTCATCCCATCATACAGCATAGACCTCCAGCTGGAGTGGTGGCTAGCCAACTCAGGCCATGACCTGGGGCCAATTTCATAGAGCTGCTTAAGCAAAAAATTTGCTTAAGCACGAAAATTGCTTGCTTATTTTACACATGTTACTGGCCAAAATTCCATGCCATATACATTGCTTGTGACTGGTATTTAGCTGTTGTTTACTTAGCATAACAATTGAGTGAAGTCTTGGCTGGTAATTTGATTTTACTAAACAAGGATTTTTTTGCTTTTAAAAGCAAAATTTTTTGCTTAAGCAGCTCTACGAAATTGGGCCCAGGTGGGGTTGTTGAAGTCTACCAAATCTCTCTTCGTGACATCTTTGAAGTGTAGTTTTGGACGTCCAATGGGTCGGTCTCCATTTTGTTTGGCAACAAGTCTTGCAATTAATAACTATTGGTTTAGAAGCCTAAAGCAGATTTCGATTGTATATATAGCATTTTCAGAAACATTTCACGAACGCAGTCATGTGATTTTGTACAATGTAAGAAGATAACAGCTTTTATGTCCCGAAATTTCAATCTGAAAAGCATTAACTGCAGTCAACGCTTCTCAAAGAAAAAACATTGGTCCGGATATTTAAAAAAATTAATCAAACAGCATTTTTTGGGGAAATCCTGGCAATAGGTAGTTCAGAATACAAAAAAAAAGTACCTACCAGTCCAATATCAGATCGTGATTTCCATATTGCAGTGAGAGCACGGAGTGCTGTCTGTTCAAATACAGGATCTCCGGTCAGGCGACTTAACGTTCCAAACTCGATGGCGTACGTTCCTACACACGCTGTACACGTGACCGGAGTCTCTCCTGCTGGTACCCCGTGGGCTAAGTTGACTGTACCATAGGGCATACCCGTCGGTGTGTTAAAAGCTGGTAACCAAAATAATAAAAAAAACAGAATAAATTCTTCTATTTATAAATATGTGAGAAATGCAGTAGCGCCATTGTGTAAATCTCTTTTGAGTCGTGATGATTCGGAAAAGAACTCAGATGTTTTGATCAGTATGCTCTGATCAGCTTCAGGAGAATGCTGGACTCTGTTGCTAGATGCAGCTTTCTTTTTGTGATTAAAATCACAGAGTCACTCTATTTCTTTCTTTGCAAACCGTTAAAGCCATTGGACACTTTCGGTAAACAGTATTGTCCAAAAGCCCACACTTCGTGTATCACAAATTATATATAAAAATAACAAACCTGTTAAGATTTAGGCTCAATCGGTCATCGGAGTTGCGAGAAAATAACGGGGAAACCCACCCTTGTTTCCGCACGTTTTGCTGTGTCATGACATGTGTTTAAAATAAATCCGTAATTCTCGATATCGAGAATTGATAATTGTTTTACTGTTTTCTCAAAAAGTAAAGCATTTCATGAAATAATATTTCAAGAGAAGTCTTTCACCATTACCTTCTGTAAACCCACATAAGTTATTTGTAAATCTGTGAACTTTTTGTTGTTGTTCTGTTCCGAGAGTGTCCAATGGCTTTAAAGAGACCTGTCTCTTCATGTTCAAAGCAGGTCTGTGGTTGTAAACAAAATTATGAACTTTCACCTAGTGACTTCACAGGTTGGGTCAATGGTTTCTTTCCCTGCCTTTCACCTCTGTGGACCCCGGTTTGAATCCCGCCTCAGATCAGAGTCTTGCATGTGGAGCAGGTTTTCAGTCCCAACCAAATTGCTTGAGTTTTCCCTGTTGGGGTTTTTCCTCCCACCTCTAAAATTTAACATTTCTTCATGTTTCCTATTCATCATGTTATGGCGCTATTTGTAATTAAAGCATCCATAGATTTTCAAAATGTCCACAGATTTACATTAAACTTACAGGGTTTGAAGATAATGATAGTGGAAAGCTTCCCTTCAAATATTACTAACTAAGGTTGTGTAGTTTTTGAGAAATGAGTAAAACAAGTCACAACAAAATTTTGGTCTTATGAGACCAAAATTATGGACCAAAATTATTTTAGCATACAAAATCCCCTTAACCAGTTATGACATGTATGATATTATACCAAAACCATAGCATAACTGGTTAATACGTTTTTACATGCTAAAACTGTTTACTGATTTCTCAAAAACTACAGCACCTCAGTAAGTAAAATTTCAAGGGAACCTTTCTACTATCAGAATCTTCAAACTGTGTAAGTTTAATGTAAATCTGTGGACACTGTGTTTTTTGTTAGGAAAAGTACATATACCCTTTAAATAAAAATAAATAAACAAAAATATACAAAAAGGTGAATTTGAATACTGCCAACTGGTTGCCAAAGTTTCTGCCTACCTGGTAGGATTCTCCTGGCTACCTTTTCAGCCATGGCCAGTAGGGGTCCAACGCAGGGCCATCCCGGCTCCAGATCTTCACCAGCTCTCTGGGACAATAGGTGCGCAGATAGCAATCCTCCAATAACTATGTAAAAATGGCAAGAGGTGTCCAAAATGACATCAACAGGGCAACACAAGGCATTATTGCCATTATGACAACTTAAAATTAATGGCAATACAAATTTATGGTTAGAAGCCTAGAGCAGCTTTCAATAGTATAAATGCAATAATTTCACTTTGAAGTAATGTGGTCATCTAAAAAAATAAAAAGATTTCATGCCCCTAAAAAATGGAATCAAAGTAGTGTAACATTTATCAAATAACTGTCTATTCCTAGCTGATAAAGAAACAGAGTAGTTTATTGAAGACACAAACCCAGCACATTTTATTTCAAACTAGTTTTAAACTCTTTTTGATTTTATTTATCAGGAAGGAAGTTGCCATACAAAATAACATATATTTGGCATTTTAATAAAATAATAGTCTTGAAAATTTTACCCCTGTTGGCCTATTTCAGCTTGCACTGTTATCTTTTACAAGCGACTCATATTCACATTTGATCAGCACAGACATTGTTAAATTATTTACCTCTGATATTCGTTTCAAACACAGACACGTTGATGTCTTCAGAGAAATCCAGATGGTTGCCAAGCAGTTTAGAAACTCTCCTGAACTCGCTGTAGTTACCCATGATGGCCAAGGTATCCAAGGCATCAATAAGTGTTAAAGAATAGCTGGAGAAAACAGAAAAATGGGTGTATCATGTAACACCTCTGTATACAGAGCCCAATTTCTGTAAACAGTATTGTCCAAGTCCCACACTTCGTGTATCACAACTTAAAATATAATAACAAATCTGTGAAAATTTAGGCTCAATCGGTCATCGGAGTCGGGAGAAAATAACGGGAAAACCCACTCTTGTTTCCGCACGTTTCGCCATGTCATGACATGTGTTTAAAATAAATCCGTAATTCTCGCTATCGAGAATTGATATTGTTTTAACGTTTTCTCAAAAAGTTAAGCATTTCATGAAATAATATTTCAAGAGAAATCTTTCACCATTACCTTCTGTAAACCCTGTAAATTATTTGTAAGTCTGTGAGTTTTTTTTTTTTTTCTGTACCGAAAGTGTACAATGGCTTTAAAAGCAAAAATAATACCACTTAACAATTTTATGCTCAGCAGAAAAGAGCAGGATACCAGACACAAATTGTAAAAGTGACATTTTATTTTGGCTAATAACCCTGTTCTGGTAAGTTCATTTATTTTGTGCTTAATAAAAGTACTTTTTGTGCTTCAGCAGCTCTATGAAATTGGGTCCAAGGCTGGAAATTAACACTGGGCGGTGCAGGCCAAAGGCCAATGTGTTTAGCATCGGGTTAGTAGAAGTATGACTAGACAAGTCCGGCAGTCTTGTGTGATTGAATAATATACCTTATATTCCAACAAATTCATGAAATTATATTCAAATGTTTAAAGGCAGTGGACACTATTGGTAATCACTCAAAATAATTATTAGCATAAAACCTTTCTTGGTGACCAGTAATGGGGAGAGGTTGATGGTATAAACCATTGTGAGAAATGGCTCCCTCTGAAGTGCCATAGTTTTCGAGAGAGAAGTAATTTTCCACGAATTTGATTTTGAGACCTCAAGTTTAGAACTTGAGGTCTCGAAATCAACTATCTAAATGCACACAACTTCGTGTGCCAAGGGTATTTTTTCTTTCATTATTATCTCGGAAGTTCGATGACCGATTGAGCTCAAATTTTCACAGGTTTGTTATTTTAAGCATTTGTTGAGATACAACAAGTGAGAAGACTGGTCTTTGACAATTACCAATAGTGTTTACTGCCTTTAATAGATGCTGTGTACAAATGTTTTTCATTTTGATTCTGATCTTGTGGACATTTTTCTTGTCCAGCTAATGTTTTGAGTAACAAGCACTACAGTCTTGAGGATTTCCCCAAACAAATTTGTGCCCTCTCATCATGTTTTAAATACTAATTTTCTAACTTGTTAGAACAAGAACTACAAGTACATGTAGGTATAAAGTAGTTATGAAGTCCAATCAATTTTATCATGATCATAACGTGGGGTGCGATTTGGTGGTCGTAACCAATAACTGTTTCGCTTGAACTTACCATCAGTTATAATCACTGGCCAGTGACCGAAACAGTTATTGATTACAACTGCCAAATCGCATCCATGGTTTTGGGAAAACTTACAATCATTTGCGATTTGAACAAACACTGGGACAAAGACTTTTTCACAAGAGAGCTGTTAATTTGGAAAAGCCTAAAGGCGAATTGAAGTCATGTCTTATTTTTCAATGCAGAGTAAATAACGATTGTAAAGTTTCCTTTTGTTTGCTTGGAATATCTGTTTCTGTGTCCAAGCATCTTGAAACTTCAACGCACGCACCAACACTTTTTTCGTTCTATAGTCATTAAAAATACTAACCTTCCCCATGAGTCTACCCCATCGCAGGTCAAAGGTCGAAGTTCATCATAGGGGAAAGCATTGTTTAAATAATTCTCGTAGCCGTGGTAGAACATTGCTCGCACTCTCTCTCTGCACAAAAAGAGCAAACGACACAAACAAAGGAATTACATTAATCCAAAGGATTTTAGGAAAAAAAAGCTCCAACTTCACTTGAAATTAGCGGAATGGAATAAAAAAAAATTAAAAAATGTAAACAAGAACTCCGACTCGGATTCGAAAAGCTCCTCTCTGTAACTCTGGTCTGGTCATACGAGGATGGATAGTTTCGCTGGGCCAAGCTGCGAGCATGGTGAGTGAACGATAGCGGATAACCATTTACGAGTGCAGTACACCATCTGCTAATGTTCACTGACGCCTCTGGCCTTTGTTGTTGGGTCAAGACTTATATCACAACAAGTTACAACCATCCATCCGCAGCAAGGTGCCCTCTGTTGTCAATGTTGTACAACTAACAAGCTCTATGAAAAAGAAAGATGGTGACCATTACTACGTGACCAACGTCTATGGAGGCTGCTTTAGAGATCATCTTTTGCTAGCTCCGGCTACGCCGTCGGCAGGAGGATTACGTTATCGCAACTAATCTTTTGCATGAAAAAGAATAATCAATTTTAATAAATTAAAAACAAAACAAATGAAAACCTCACTAAAAACCAATAATAATCTTCCTTTTAATTTGAGTTAGCCGAGACATTTCAACTATCACTCTCTTGTCGATTTAAATGTAAATTGGAGGTTTTGGTGGTGTCTTGACGTTACTGTTCGTGTTGACGGTGTATTGACGGTAATTAGTGAAGCCCTCACCCTAAAGCCCGGTTCATACTTCCTGTGAATACGAATACGAAGCGAATGTTGGCGTCACAAATTTGCAACAAATAATTCGCAGCAGTTCAACTTTGCTCAACTCACTTACTTGCGAATATTGCTGCCAAAGGAGGGTTGTGACGTCAAATTCACGTCAAATTTGCTTCGCATTCGCATTCGCAGGAAGTATGAACCGGGCTTAACACATGCCTAACTACATAATATTATTAATTATTAATAAACTAATGAAGGACCCGAATAAAAAAATGGTGTAAACTAAAAAGGGATCCTGTAAAATTTAAAAAGTAAGTAACGCTGACACCCGGGTCCTTCTTCTAACTAAAGTTCTTACCTGTATTGTAATATTTCATTGTCTGTAAATGTTGCGCACACAACCAGGCCGACACAAACTGTTAGCAATATTTTTACTGGCAAGGCTAATTGAAGCAAATACGCCATAATCTCAGAGACAGTTTCAAAACAAGCGATGTTGTTTATGCGGATTTTTATTGTTACACGTTAAAAAAAAAGGGTCCTACTAAAAGCCGACAACAAGCCGACAACGCCGACAACAAGTCTATAGCGCCGCCAACACGCCGCCAACAAGTTTTAAATACCTCAAAAATGGCAAATAAACCATATTCATTTTAGAACTATGTGTGTTTTGTAATACAAACATAAATTTAATGGAAAAACTTCACGAAAAGTGTGAATTTTTAACCAGAAAAAAAACTTAACGTTCACGGAGAACGGTCGGACGCCATCTTGGCTTAAAATCGTGTTTGGACCAGTCCATTATGATGCGGGTGAGTCATACTTAGCAATAGAGGGCGGGCATCATGCACTGTGCACACTGCAGTGAAGTCTTCACATAAAGCCCGCCCTCTGTTGTTGACAAGTGCTAAATCTACCCGTATCATAATGGTCTGGTCCAAACACGGTTTTTAAGCCAAGATGGCGTCCGACCGCTTTCCGTGCAAGTGAAGTTTTTTTCTGGTTAAAAATTCACACTTTTTGTGAAGTTTTTACATTAACTTTATGTTTATATTACAGAACACATATAGTTCTAAAATATATATGGTTTATTTGCCATTTTTGAGGTATTTAAAACGTGTTGGCGGCGTGTTGGCGGCGCTCTGGACTTGTTGTCGGCGTTGTCGGCTTGTTGTCGGCTTTTAGTAGGACCGAAAAAAAACATTAGTCGGACATCCGAACATGAGTGTCTGTTTTTATATTACTTTTTAGGCAGAGGGCCCTAGGCAGACGACATAGGATACCAAACAATATTTTAGAGTTCACCTTTCTCTGTAAAAACGCTAGAGGGCGACATTTTCTCCGCCGGTAAACTGACTTGCAGAACTTCACAAAGTGTGCGAGGTGTGTGGCGCAATCAACTAAATTTGTGCATTGGTGAGTCTAAATTTAATGTTTTTATCAATTAATTGATTGGGATGTCGACCTTGAATTGATATATATGATGACATTAATGTAACTCTTACTTTAGGTGTTACTTTCGTGTTGAAAACTTTAGTTAGTTTGTCTCAAAAATCATCATCGTCATTTCATTTTCACCACTCAGTCTCAAGTCGGTTTGCTGTGGTGTATCATGGAATTCCGTATCATGTATTTTGTACATCACTCAGACATTGTACATTGCACTGTAATTCAGTATTTCTCCCACTGGTTTTAGAAAGTCCTTTCGTCATCCAGTCCTAGTGCTGGTGGTACCTTCCAATAGACCGACCCAGTAGGCTCCGCCCACGGCGCACATGTGAGCAAGAACACGTGACGTGGGGTTCTCCTACTCCTAGTCCTACAGAGCCCTAGAACTATTTCGGTTTCGTCCGGCTATCGTCTCCCGTAACCTCATAGGTTTCTATCTCTCACCCGTTTAACGACCCATGGTTCAATGAATTTTTGAATCAGAAATCTCTCTTTTTTTTTTTTTTTAATCTCGCCTAAATTAGGCTCTATGTGTCCTTAGTTGCGATAACGTAACCCTCCTCCCGACGGCCGCCAGGCCGGAGGGTTACGAGTCTGTTTTCGAGCGGAAACGGTTCAACAGTACATGTACATGTACACGAACATACTTGGTGTACAGTACTGTACATACAATCATGTACAGTGCATTATGGATAACTTTCCGTATGGCGCCACCACTTTTTCACTCATTTTTACAAAAAGGGATATCTCATTGAGGTAAATTAGATACTATATTATATCATATCGAATGAAAAAGTGGTGGCGCCATACGGAAACTTTTCCCTACACGTCACACACGTAGAGCCGAAGCTCCGCCCCACGCAGGTTCGACATTTGAACCTGTGAATTTCGCTCCGGTTCTGGTAAGTTTTTGTCCATTTTTCTTCGAAATATTTCCTCAATGGTGTTTTGTTTTGAGTATTATGGCAGGCTGCATTAGACATTAAGTTCGTACCCTCAGAATTTGTGTCATGATTTTTGAAAGTGGTAAAAATGGGGCAAATCTGGTGACTAGCTGTCATAATTGTACGTGTTGGACCAGATCAACCGTTTCCGCTCGAAACAGACTCGTAACCCTCCAACCTGGGCGGCCGTCGTAGGGAGGGTTACGTTATCGCAACTATATGTGTCCTTTGATATATCAATGTGCAAGGGTGCGACCAGAGAATCCACTCCGCAATCTCAAAAATTGTTAAAAATGATAAATTCTTTACGTAATTTCGGATTCCCCATCTACTGTACGTGTTACTCCTCTGCCAACAATTTTGAAAATTACCCGACCTCATTTTGCGAGAATGCGTCACGAGAGGGCGGGTACAATCCGTGATTTGTGTACAAAACATACATGGAACCACGAAGCTCGCACAGGGTACCAGTATGTACACTTATACTGTGACGCATTCTCGCAAAATGAGGTCGGGTAATTTTCAAAAAGGTGGGCTAATTACTCCCTCGTCCCCGCTCGCTCACTCCCCGGGTGCATAAACATAAATGGTTTGAGACTAGATATGTACAAGGTGTGGGCATGAGTAAACTGAAGGGAAAACTTGTGTGCAGCCTGATGCACGTGAAAAAAGGACGGACTGACGTTCCGCAGGCGTGCTCAGAACACTGATTTGACGACAAGTAAAACAAAAACTTTTATTTTAAATGAGATTGAAATACATTTTTTAATGAAAGATAATATATTTCATATAATTATTTGTAATAGTATTAACTATATTAGTATGCATAAAAAAAAACCACAAGACCGCCGGACTTGTTCGGCATAAAGTTTACTGGACCGAAGCTAAAATCACTGGCCTCGGGCCTGCGGTCCAGCGTGAAATTCGAGCCCTGACAGGGATGAGAAAGGATAACTTTCCGTATCCTGCCACCACTTTTCCGCTCATTTTTACAAAAAGGGATACATTGAGGTAAATTAGATACTATATTATCATTTCATATAATCGAAAGAAAAAGTGATACAATGGCGTGATACAAAACTTTTCCATGAGAAATTTCAGACTTTCATCTGAATTCAGACTTTTTGAGTCTGCCTAATGAAGAAAATCACTTTGTGTTTTCTTCATTTTTGTAAAAAAAAAAAATACTGCTCTTTTAAAAAATCTATTTACTACATAATATAATATCCTAACATTTGGATCCTTGTTCAAACTTTTTGGTCAGAACTTGGCAATGACGCTAACCCCTGTTCTTTGTTCATATTACGCACTGTACAGTGTATAGTACAATGTAGAAAATGAGTAACAATAATGAGAAGGGCTGCTAACAGTTGAATAACAAGTACATGTACATGTACAGTAGGCTTGGCAGCGGAAACCTATCTCAAAATTTTGAAGTTCAGCTCACGTACAGTAAGGCAATTTTCATGAAATTTACATTTAAGTCTGAAATAATTTGTTACAAAAAAACCTGCAGAATTCGGCCGGTAAGAAGAGCCATGAAATTTGGCCCAGTAGATTTCCTCTTTTCCTTCTTGTGTAATAGATACATAGTTTCTCTTGCTCGTTCTACACGGAATTACATGACACCTGTAAAAAGTTTGTTGAATGTAAAATGGCAATGGAATGTAAAATGGCAATGGAATCCGTCTGCATTGTATTCCTGTAAACAATAGGCTCAGTTAACAACCTACATTTAGTTTTCACAACATAACACAGTCAGGGTATTGCCCTACCCTAAACACAACTTTAATTCCATTTAACAAAAGCTCTAAAACAAATATAATCGTGTTCATGTACAGCACCTTATAATAGCAGCCTGGACCATGCATGGACTTTGGATTTGTTTATCATAAACCTCTGCAGTATGTATTATAACGGGTTTCACCTTTCACCAATTTACACATTGCATAGTGAACCTTGCACACTGACAGTGCTGTGTGTACAAATGTAGGCTTTTTAGGTCACAGATGATGTGCAATTTAGTATGTTACTTTATGGAATTGGCTTGATCCCATGCTCAGTATCTGCTGCCACCAATATAAGTTTGTTTGTGTGTTTGTATGTCTGTACTACATTTACCATAGTGCTTGTAAAACTAAGGGTCTAAGACTTACGTGTTGTTCACACAACAGTAGTAACTGGGCTCCCTTGCTTAATTTCAGCATTGTAAAATACACTGTATATTTAATGGATATTTGAAAAGATTTTCAATGGAACTTGGACAGTAACACAAATTGTTGTCCTTCCACACAAGTTACATTTTTTAAATTTTGCAACTATGCTTTGATTTAGCAAAGGACCCTTGCTATATTGCTCTTACATGTAAGTGTGAAAGGGGCTCTAAGTCTAACATGTCTAATGGACACTCTGTGTCTTACAATGTAGGTCCCATGTAGATGTAAGCAACAATAACAAACAATCACCAGGCCTGATACTTCACGGAGGCAACGAAGGCGATTGCCTTCGTTGCCCCTTGTCGTTGCCTTGGTGCCCTTGAAATGCTCCAGTAGGAATTTACAATTTCCTCATAGGGTGCCCTTTGCCAAAGAGAAAATGCCTTGGTGCCCTTGCCCTTTCAAAAACGAAGCATACAGCCCTGAATCACTCAATGTGCCTTTTTGTTTGTATTCCTAGGGCCTATCATCAGCGCTGTTCATTGCTGCTGAAAAGTCTCTGACTTAAACTTTTGAACTTGGCTATAAATATTTATGTGGAATTTTCCGTCGGCTTCTCAATCTCAGGCCTACTGGACAAGATCCCTCAATTTTATTATCGAGAGATAATACACACTGTACTAGTTTAAAAAAACATAACAATAAAATTCTAGTCATTTGTTTTTTCAATTGAACTTGGAAATTGTTTACAAATGTAGTTCATCATTGGTGTTATTGTGTTTGTCCACTTCAAAATGATCATCATAGTGATATTGATATCAGTTAGAATAATGAACTAGAATATTATTTACACGACATCATTTGTAATTTACACTCGCTTGCAATACGTGTTCTGTTTATTTACAGAGCCGATGCAGTATTGATTTCATTTAATAGAGAGAATTGGAATTTGGCACTTGAAGTGGAAAAACATTTTTTCTTTTTTTCTTCAGAAGTCATAACAAATTTGAATACTTTATTCATCAAGTGGCAGATTTTGAAAAGTGAAACAGCCCAGACGGCCAACTAAATTATCTTTTTAAAAACATGCTGGAAAGAAAAAGGGTTGATGTTGAAGGAAAGAACGTTATTTTAAAAATAATGTTTTTGTAGAAATAAAGTTCATTGACCACAGGTGAAATACAAATTTTGACTTGCAGTTCTTATAAGGTATACTATCC
The DNA here is from genome assembly GCF_032118995.1 of Asterias amurensis. NCBI lineage: Eukaryota > Metazoa > Echinodermata > Asteroidea > Forcipulatida > Asteriidae > Asterias > Asterias amurensis. Next base: position 5,637,606 of record NC_092650.1, on the reverse strand, counting down.
TGAATTATGGCAGTAGTGTTTGTAAAAAGATGGCGTACAAAACCATGTGGCCAGCCTAAAAAAAACAAACCTTTTTTGGTAATTCAGTAAAAAGTGCCAACACAACCAACACTCTGTACACTTGTACTGTAGTATTTATAAGGGGAACAGGTGACCAACTACTTTGTACAAGGCATGTATTGTGTAGTAACCCTGTTCCCCTTGTTTACCCTATGTGCCATAAAAAAAAACTTGTAACCAAATATTTTTGGTCAAAAAAGAAGAAGATTGAAAGTGGAACAAACAAGTGAAGTGAAAATCATTAATGTTGTACACACGTCACGTCACACGTGTGTACGCGTGTACAGTTGAATGCACGTAATGTGTATATCCCACTCTAGGCTATGACTGACCCAATTTCTAAACTGGATTAGTACTACCCCCTCAAACAAGTCAAATGAATAGTTTTTTTTTATTGTGTTGTGTGCATTACTATACAACAAAACCTCATTGCATTACTCGTTATTGATCATAATGACCTTGTTTGGGGGGTAATACGCCTGGAATTCCATGTTTGAGAGGGCAAGGCCATTTTCACTTTGCAAAGGGCATTTCCATTGGATAAGATAATGGGACCGTCACTGAAGATGTGGCACCAAGGCCAAAGGGCAATAGAGGCAGGTGCCTCTGTGTAATATCAGGCCTGCAATTCGGTAACAACATTGCAAGTTCAGCCTGCTTAAAGTTTTTCACCACAAACGGTCGCCCACATCGCCAGTGATTGCCCACTCCGTCCTCGGGCCTGGAATTTCACATAGGCCATGTCCTTGAGCTCGCTTTCTCGCGTTAACACTTTCACACTTTAAGTAACCTTTCAGGCCTGTGCTTCTTTTTTGAAAGGGCAAGGGCACCAAGGCATTTTTTCCTTGGTAAAGGGCACCCTATGAGGACATTGATGATTTCTACTGGGCATTTCAAGGCCACCAAGGCAATGACTCAAGGGCATCGAGAATTAGTATCGGGCCTGCCCTTTGCAAAATGAAATTTGCCTTGCCTGAAATTCCAGGCCTGGGTGATACGTACAAATTTACAGCTACCCTGGTGATGAGTCCCCTAACTAGGCAATCTAGATGCACATTGGCTAACTGGGCCGGGAACCAATCTCGCCCAGGCAAATTTACATAGCAAAATAATTGGACTAAACAAGTTTTGTGCGAACTGAATACTAAATTGATGATTGTTTTTGTAGCAACTGATTACATTTTGTGCCACAGCAATTTACTTTGCTATTGGCGAGGGAAATCATTCGTTGTATCTGTCACCAATGATACAATGCCTTAAAGGCAGTGGACACTATTGATAATTGTCAAAGACCAGTCTTCTCACCTGGTGTATCTCAACATATGCATAAAATAACAAACCTGTGAAAGTTTGAGCTAAATCGGTCGTTGAAATTGCGAGATAATAATGAAAGAAATTTAGCACCCCTGTCACACCAAGTTATGCTTTCAGATGCTCGATTTCGAGACCTCAAATTCTAAATCTGAGGGGGCTCTAAATCAAATTCGTGGAAAATTACTTCTTTCATGAAAACTACATTACTTCAGAGGGAGCAGTTTCTCACAATAATTCATACTATCAACCTCTCCCCATTACTCGTTACCAAGGAAGGTTTTATGCTAATAATTATTTTGAGTAATTACCAATAGTGTCCACTGCCTTTAAGTAATGTTTAATTAGACATCCGCATGTATGTAGTTCAGCTGTATTTTTATTGATTTCAAAATTAAATAATTTCATAAACTATCTCAAAACTTCTTTTAAAACTGATATATTGTTTCATTTGTAAAAAATACAAAATTTATTTAAAAACAAAATAAAACAAAAAACACACAGAATACGTGTACATGTGTTAAGTTTTCAAACAACACCAAACTACAAACATGTCAAACAAATTCAGAATATCAGGTAAAAAATATATATATATTGATTTCTCTTTTTTACACTGACAAGGCATCTTACCTCTGGGCATATGTTACAAGCACAAGGAGTAAATAAGTGACTTGTCTATGTTGACATTTTCAAACCAATTTAGAAAGACTTAAAGACACTGGACACCATTGGTTTGTCAAAGACCAGTCTTCTCACTTGGTGTATCTCAAAATATGTATAAAATAACAAAACTGTGAAATTTTGAGTTCAATTGGTCGTCGAAGTTGCGAGATAATAATGAAAGAAAAAACAACCTTGTCACACGAAGTTTTGTGCTTTCAGGTGCAAGTTGATGTCGAGACCTCATCTAATTCCAAGGTTCAAAATCAAATTTGAGGAAAATTACTTTTTTCTCGCAATGTTTTATACTATCAACCTCTCCCATTACTCGTTACCAAGTGAGGTTTTGCTAATAATTAGTTTGAGTAATTACCAATAGTAAAAATCATATGCTGCTTAAATATTAGTATCAGCGAGCAGAAAACATGCTCCAAGCCAAGTCTATTTTGCCATGCAAAAATGCTGTCATATGAAATCATTCCTATTGTACAATATAAGATCAATAAATACCTTTAAAACAGTTTTTCATTTTGCTCTTTATGTACGCTGGACCATCAAATTAATTATAACGTTTTATTATAATTATGACCAAGTTCATTTGTTTTTATGAAACAAACAAAGTTCTTTTTCATGGAAGATATTTAATATTAGGATTACACGTTGTTTACACCTTCCATAGATGTTGATGAATATTGGAGATTTCACACCTGGTGAGACATATGAATTGATTCCAGCGTGGATGGATGGCTTGCGCATAGCCATGGGCAGGTTCTGTCTGGGTCTTGAGGTTGGTGTTATTGTACGTGTAGGGGGTGCACCCCATTAAATTGGAGAAAACAGAGCGTCTCCTCATTAACGACACCATGATTGAGTCATCCAAGCTGCTTTAAAGGTGTTTTGAAACAACTTTTTTTTTAGTGTGGGGTGGACAAGTTTCTTTTTCTACTGTTTCTATTTTGTGTATCACTTGTGAAAACAAACTTGAAATGAAGGCATTTCATTTGTGCATTGTCACAGAATAATCACTCTGGCTTCATGTATTCTATTTCACACGGTGAAGGAATTTCACCCAACGACCATATCACTGCAACATTACGCTCATTGTACAATGTATACTCTTTACATTTCAAAGCCCTATTAGCTTTCCCACCGTCACGCTCAGGGCAAACTTTTAATTAATTTCTAAAGATCCGCTTACACTATTTGTCTCCTGTCTCTCGGCTCGTGCACAAGCACGATGGATGGAATAACAAGCCATCAGTAGACCGATCATAGCGCTGTCGATGGTCTGACAATGCATGCAAGACATGTTCTCGCTGCAGATTTGCATCATGCCGCGACACTCACTTGCCCCTAGGGGGGTTCGAAATCAGAAGACCTCATTTTGTGGACTGGTTCCCACTAGCAATGTGCTGTTTGATATTTGCACAATCGTTGCATTTCCATTCCCCAAGCCTGGAATTACACAGAGAGGCCATAGCCTCTGTTGCCCCTTGGCCTTGGTGCCCTTTCAAAACATTTCCCATAGACTTGACGATTTTCCAATGAAAGTGCCCTTTGCAAAATGGAAATGGCCTTGCCCTCTCAAAGTTCCTGGACTGCAACCCCCCCCCCCCCACCTTCAAAGTTGCATTCATGTAGTTTTTTCATGGGATCCTTAAAAAGGGTTGTTTAATGTTTGTATTATGTAATTTAACAAGCCATCAGTTTAGTCCGATCATGTAGATTAGAGGGTGGTATGGAAATGAATTCAAGACATGCCTCGTTGCAGACATGCATCATGCCGAAACACTCTCTGTCTTGAGGGGGTGCCAAACAGAAGACCTCATTAGTGGTTCCCCTAGCTACATGTAGGTGCTGTTTGATTATCCGCACAGTCTTTGCACTATCCCCCGCCCCCCCCCCCCCATTCCTTCCTTCAAAATAGCATTTGATGATACGATATAAAGGCAAAGCATACCGTTGGTTGTTGGAACCATTCGATTATCGATCGTCCATGTATAACACTGTATAATTACACAATAAAACAAACTGGTCTGTGATTTTTTAATTCCAATCGTATTTTTTTGAGATTTCGCCAAAGAATTACCCCTACACTGTACATAATACAATCTGAGAAATGTTACTGAAAGTAACGCTAAACTTTGGGGCATTAAAAAATGACATCTTTTTACATAATTTTGCTAATAAAAGCTGATGTACATGTAGGCCAATTCATGTAGGCCAATTAAGAGTGATTATGAAACATGTATTATTTCCCTTTAATTTGTTCAAAATGAAAATCCTCCAAATTCCTGAGTGATGAATAGTCATAAGAGTCGATTGCATTCCATCCCTGCAGTTCCTGTTGATTGAATTGTCTGTTTCGCCCTTGGCCAGTTTGCCCGTTTCCACCTCACTGAATCCATATCAAAGAAAGTTCAGGCCTGAATGTGGATGTGTAATTTCATTGATCACTAATAATTATAAGCTGCATTCTTAACATTTCACCTGTTGAGCAGTTCTTAATTTTTGGATTTGTTATTACAATGTTTTACTATTTAAAGCCATTGGACACTTTCAGAAACAGTTTTGTCCAAGGTCCACACTTCGTGTATCACAACTTCTATATAAAATAACAAACCTGTGAAAATTTAGGCTCAATCGGTCTTCGGAGTCGGGAGAAAATAACGGGAAAACCCCACCCTTGTTTCCGCACGTTTCGCCGTGTCATGACATGTGTTTAAAATAAATCTGTAATTCTCGATATCGGTAATTGATATTGTTTTACTGTTTTCTCAAAAAGTAAAGCATTTCATGGAATAATTTTTTAAGAGAAGTCTTTCACCATTACCTTCTGTAAACCCTGTAAGTTATTTGTAAATCTGTGAACTTTTAATTTTTGTTCTGTACCAAAAGTGTCCAATGGCTTTAATGGGGTGTGTAGATAGCTTGGCCATGTTGGAACTTTTATAATTACTTTTATAATGAAATTGAATGGGTTGGTAATGTGCAATACATGTACACGATCAAAAGACGGCTGAACGCAAACAATGCGCATCTGTGGTCTCAAACAAATAATGTGTACATGCAAAGTAATGTAAACAACATAATTGCGTGCACACAATGAACAAGAACATGTAATTGAACAGTGATTAATTGTCTACTCATCAAGCTCTGTAGAAATTTACACAGAGTGCAGGCCTGTATGCTTCGTTTTTGAAAGAAAAAGGGCACCGATGCTTTTTCTCTTTGGTAAAGCGCACCCTACACACAATGTATGAGGAATATGTAAATTTCTACTACAGAGCATTTAAGGGCACTGAGGCAATGACCACTGGGGGGCATGAAGGCAATCGCCTTCGTTGCCTCCGTTAAAAGCAGTGGACACTATTGGTAATTGTCAAAGACTAGCCTTCACAGTTGGTGTATCTCAACATATGCATAAAATAACAAACCTGTGAAAATTTGAGCTCAATCGGTCGTCGAAGTTGCGAGATAATAATGAAAGATAAAAACCCCCTTGTCACACGAAGTTGTGTGCGTTTAGATGGTTGATTTCGAGACCTCAAGTTCTTAACTTGAGGTCTCGAAATCCAATTCGTGGAAATTACTTCTTTCTCCAAAACTATGGCACTTCAGAGGGAGCTGTTTCTCACAATGTTTTATACCACCAGCCTCTCCCCATTACTCGTCACCAAGAAAGGTTTTATGCGAATAATTATTTTGAGTAATTACCAATAGTGTCCACTGCCTTTAAGTATCAGGCCTGAGAGTGTTTCACCGTGATCACAAAGAATGTACAAGTAGGCCTACGATCAAAAGTTTTGCAACCAGCGAACCCCACACCATAAAGGCTTCGAATACGTAGCTCCACCCCCACCCCATCTTCAACCTTCAATTTTCAAAGTTTGGAAACACTGCTTTCAAGACCATTTTGTTATAATAAGACAAGAATTAAGAAGTATTTAAAAGTAAAGTAGATCGAATATTAAATTTACAACACAAGACTATCGTGTCATAAACTACATACTGGCAAGACGCTCAAATCACTTGCCTTGTATTGGGCCTGTGGTCCAGTGTAAATTTGGAGCCCTTTAAGTTGCTGCGTTGGAAAGAGGTGGGAGAGTTCCATACTGTAGTACGTACATGTACATGTATTACAATAAGGGAATCAGTGTGTGGTGAAGAGGTTTTCAACTAAAATCCCAATGAGGCCTGGTTCTTGATAGTTTTACCGAGACAAAGTCGAGGTAAATTATCAAGAACCAGGCCTCGGCAGGTTTAAACCACTAGTTGAAAACCGATTCAACTCACTTTGATTCCCATTCATTCGGTCAAAAACATCAATACTTTATAGTCAATAAGTAAAATAAATGCAAAAATTATAATTGTTCAATGATTTCTTTCAACACAACACCCCTCCAGCTATGAAATGGTAAAGCCCTCCGCCGCCCCTGGGTAAACAACTCCTTATAAGGGAATGCTGTGCTTGCGCGTGTATCGCGTGATGTGGCACTACTGTTTCAGCCGTTGCTCTCGACCAATAGGAATGAAGAAACTGTCTTATAAGAACCTGTAGGTGCATTAAGCTTGCGTGTCACACTTTTTACTGGTGTTATATCATCCGATCAAACATCCCTCGTGATGCCCTCTCGACCAATCAGAATGGATAAACTGTCTCAGGTATTTATGAATGTACGTTAGCTAATGTAAAAAAAAACTTGTACACCCGCATGCGTTTTGACCACAGATTTTCCCAAAGCCATTTCAGTATAAGAAAAACAAAACGCGTCTTTCCTTCGGCAAAGCTTGTATGAACTCTTAGCTTGGCCACTGGTTGTTATTTTTTCTTCATGTTCCATACAGAGGGAGTAGAGCGAAACAATAAAAGAAATTATCTAAAATAAACACTTCTGGGAATGAGAGAATGCCATGCTGTAATAAACAACATTCCGTGTGTTTACGCTGTGTAGACTTAGGGGGATGCCGTTAGCGCTGATTGAATTTGCTGCATTTCCCTATTTGTACTGATTGAATTAACACGTCCCGGCCCTTAGTTCATCCGATTATTGAGTTCATCCTGGTTTGTACAGGGCGGTTAAAAGGCCAAATAAAAACAAAAAAATGTGAAGTGTACCCGCCCGCTTCCTTTTCAGAGGTCGCCTCCTTTTTTTCTTTTCTCTTTTATTTTCTTTTCTCTTTTATTAAACAATTTATATACAACAACGCTCGCTAAAACATTGTTTCTTTTTTCCCAAAATTGCCCAGCCATTGGTCTTAAATAATTTGTCCGGCAGCCATTTAAAAAAAAAGAAAAGAAAAAAAACAACCCCTTTTTTCCCCCAAAAAGGAGGCACTAAACATGTTTTTTACTTGTTTGGCCTAATACAGGGTTTAGCGCACAAGGAAGTGCAAGATATCACCAGGTTGGATTGCCGTGATTGCTGAGGGTGATGGCGCAGGGCATCGCGCTTCCGAGGGTTGTACGGTTTTTAAAGAAGTGCCAAGTTGGAGGAAGGGGGGGGGGGGGGCTTTTTTTCCCTTCATTTCACAGAGAAGTTGTTTTGCCCGTAGCTTTGTTAATAGTTTTACAAGATTAAGAGTCTGGGAAACCATGCACAGTATGTTCACAATTTAAGTATTGACATTGTATGATAAAAGAGTAAGCAGAGACTGCTAACTCTCCGCGGTTTAATTGGCAGACAGTTCCCTGAAAATAAACCAATCTTTCCATTTGTTCAGATGAAGTAGTTGTTGCTACGAAAGCTACATGTATGCAGTTTTTCTAATATTAGTTAGTCTTTAAGTGCTGGTTTAATCAATTATAAAAGGCAAAAGCAGGCCTGTGTGCTTCGTTTTTGAAAGGGCAATGGCACCAATGAATTTTCTCTTTGGATGAGGAAATTGTAAATTTCTACTGGAGCATTCAAAGGGCACCAATGGGCAATGACCAGGGGGCATGGAGGTAATGGCATTGGTTGCCTCATTGAAAATATCAGGCATGCTTCCTGATTATGGAAACTTCATTCCTTATATTGAATTTCTTTCTAATATATCTCCCTGATTAATAAGACAAACGCAGGATGTACATATGCTTCGTTTTTTGAAAAGGCAAGGGCACCACTTGAGGGAAATTCTCCTTGGTAAGGTACATACAAAGGGCACCCTATGAGCATTTCAAGGGCACCAAGGCAATGACCAGGGGCATGGACCCAATCGCCTTCGTTGCCTTTAAGAAGTATCAGGCCTGCAAAAGAAAAATGTGTTCAGCTGATGCCCGAACTCTTAAAAAAAACACCACATCAGGCAATGCAGCTTTAAGACTGGAATTGTGTCCACTATAAAGAGCCTACTCTTTGTGCATGATACACACGTACCGCACACCACACACAGTATCCACTCACTGATCTTACTATACAATGTAATTTCACAGTCGGCGCTATCGTGTCTGTCGTCTGGTAAACAGTTTGCGGACAGTGCATATCTGCAGTGCACAACCATTCGTCTTCTGCATTGTTGGAGAGGTTGTGCTGACTGTAAACACCTTCTCCTGTAGGCAAGGGGGAGTCTCGGAATTTAGAAAGGGGTGTCGGAAATACATGTAGAGGCGTCGGAACAGTGTAATCGGAGGATCCAGTTTGCAGTGCTGTCTCATTGCAGTGGATGCTTTTGCTCAAGTTCAGTGGATGCTTTTGCTCAAGTTCAGTTGATGCTTTTGCTCAAGTTCAGATGGAAGTTTTTTACCTGCTGAGTTAAATACTTTGTCTTGTTAATTGATGGCCAGTTTCATGGTTCAGCTTAAAAGTGTATCTGTCGGATTTGAACAGCAGACAGTGTTTTTTTGAAGCTGCTCTAAGATGTGAGTAAAGCACACTTAAAATAGTTCAGCATACAGTAATCACAGTGTTTTCTATGCAGTTATCAGTCCTGTAGTGTATGTAATCGATTGCCGTAAACAAACTGGCAAAGTTATTATTTGGTGTTACAAAGGCAGTGGGCACTTTTGGTAATTACTCAAAATAATTATAATCATAAAACCTTACTTGATTATGTGTAATGGGGAGAGGTTGATAGTATAAAACATTGTGAGAAACGGCTCCCTCTGAAGTATTGCAATTACTTTTCCTTGAAAAGTAATTTTCCAGTAATTTGATTTTGAGACCTTCCAGATTTAGAATTTGAGGTCTCGAAATCAAGCATCTGAAAGCACACAACTACGTGTGACAAGGGTGTTTTTTTTTCTTTCATTATTATCTCGCAACTTTGACGATCGATTGAGGACAAATTTTCACAGGTTTGTTATTTTATGCATAGGCTATGTTGAGATACACCAAGTGAGAAGACTAGTCTTTGACATTTACCAATAGTATCCAGTGTGTTTAACGGTGTTCTCTGTACAGACCTGATGCGTTTGTTTCTGAAACTTGGGCAAGCTAAAGCAGTTTTTGTGCAAGTTAGATTGTGCAAGTGCTGGACATTATTATTTGAACATTTTGGAGGCTTGTTTAAGTGCGTGAGTTCTTTTCCTTCATGCTTTAAGCAAAAATGTTTGAGTATGCACGAGACTTGGCAAAGGGTCTATAGCAAAGGGCACCTTCCTCGATGAAGGAAATTAAAAAATGACTGAAATATTTGTATCAGTTAGCCGGACTGAATGACGCGGACAGATGAACTGTTTATTTGGGGTAAACATTCTGAAGTACGTATCATTTGGAGGTAATGTGAACGCGTGATGAAAAACAACTATTCATTATGGACTAAATGTGGAATTATAAATTCTGAGATTGATTACATGTACACGTATACATCTTAAGATATTATCGACAGAAAAAAAAGCAGGATGTTCCATCGCCATTATTTTGTAAATTGAAAATACCTGCACAACAATGACAATTACATTTTATCAACCGTAGAAAATATGTTGCCTCACAGAGGAAATGAGGGATTAAAAATAAGCAAACAAGACATGACTTTGAGATAAAAAAAAAACATAAGATTAAATCACACGACTTGATTAGCTTACATGCTGTCTTTGTTTACTTTGAATCATTGTTCCCCGTTTACATTGCGTCATGTGCGCTGCCATATCTTCATCCCCTAATGATTAAGTTCATCGTGCTTGGAACTCGGTGACCGATTGCTTATGGTGGATACACATCATTGCTTTACCTGTACAGTCTCGAAGGTAACTAAACAGAATTTGGAACACAAACATTTCTTCCAACGATGCCATTTTGATACAGTGAGATAAATGTAAGATGTATACTCGAACGAACGGCCATTCCACTGCTATAGGTTCCAATACAAACTTCTCCATAAAAGTGTCCCTTACCCGAGGAAAATTGTTGTGCCTCTTACAGGAGCGAACGCTTGAAATTGTTTGAAGATACTTTTTTCAAATATTTTTTTCTCCATCCCTTCACCCAGGTCAAGACGTAAAGGAGAACCCTCGTCCGTCCAGCAGAAGATGTCTTACCAAAAACTCTCTGGCAACGAGCCTGAGAACGACGTGGAACTTAGCAATGTCCAGGCCACTGAGCCCTCGGACAACTACCATAAATTAGGATCGGAGGAGCCCGACGTGGAGGGATTCGACGGCATTCAGATCTCGGATGTCAAGGCTCGGGCGTTTGATGGATTTGACGACACACATAGGAGCCCTCTTCTGAAGGGGCCGGCCGGGGAGAAAGTGAAATATGAGGTGTGTTCCTGTTCTGTTTTTGTTTTGCTTTAAAATGAAAATCACAGCTTAGATTTTGGGGTCAAGTAATTCTCTTCTGATGCTGAATTTCTTTTCGAAACTTTTCGACCAACTACATTGTAATTGTAAGTTCCTGTCAAAATCCTGTATTGAGTGCTCATTCTGGCAATCATAAAAAGATTTTGGGTTGAATAGAGAAAAAAATCTCTTGAGCGGGATTTGAACCAATGTTCTTGCAATTGAGATAATTGTCGCATCCCATAAGGTTGTCCACTGGGTGTTGTTTCAGAGGTTGTATCCAAAACTTGGGTGTGATCCCTGGCTACATGTACATGGCAGTTAACAGTCGAATGGCTACTGACTGGCCCCTTTGAACAAAGATATTGCTTAGAAAATGAGATCACCACAAAGGGATACATTGGATCTGTTAGTAGATCTTTTGGTAGGGCATGTTAAACTAGAGGTAGTTGGTTCAAGCCATGCTAGGGTCGATTGTCCCTTTCTCAACACCAAATTATAACAATATTACAGTAATTGGTAATGAGTTTTTGACAGACAAAAAATATATTGTTGTTAAATTGTGGTGTGTGCTCACAGTACATTCAGAAAAAAACACCCAAATAACAGTAAACAGAATATAATTTGTTTCCCATATGTCTATTTTCACAGCTTGAATATGTTGCCGACGACAATGGGATTATGCTAGTCGCTGTACAAGGAGATCGATCTAAGCCAGCCATCATCACATACCATGATATTGGATTGAATCGTAAGTGCTAGCATTAAGGTCCTTCCTAATAGAATGTCGGACAGCCAATTTCAGATTGCTCAGTGGGTTTATTGTTTTTTTTCCAGATCCTGTTTAAAGAGAGTTAAACCAACGGTTCTTTTCAGAACAACCCCAACTCATTTAGAGAATAGTCATTACATGGTGTTACCGCAAACTCTTCTATAGATCCTGTTTACTTATCAGTGATCTTTCGCTGCTTGCTTTGTCAGTTTGCAGTCTGTGTAAATTGTACTTCCATTAGAAGTTTTTGACATTGCACCACCTCGCTGAGTTTATTAGCCAATTTCATTTAATTTTATTTATTAACTCTGGTCATGAAGCCAAGGACTTACGGTAAAGGAAACTTTTTTCTGTACTAGCCAAGAACCCAATGGAGACAAAGAAGGAAGTTTCAGTTTTAGATGTGGGAGGAAAACCCCAGAGAACTAATCTAGGGAAAACCCAAGCAGTCAAGTAGGGACTGAAAACCCAATTGTCCACATATGGAAACATGCAATGAAAACACCCAGTCTAATTAAGCAACATTCATAAATACCTCAGACAGTTTCGCTATTCCTATTGGTGGAGAGTGCGTCACGTGGGTGTGTATAAACTTTTGTTTATGACCGGTAAAAAGTGTTAATTCATGGGTGTGACACGCGACCTTGCACCTGTTCTTATAAGACAGTTTCTTCATTCCTATTGGTCGAGAGCAACGACCGGGACAGTTGTGCCACATCACGCGCGACGCGCAAAGCATTCCCTTATAAGGAGTTGTTTACCCGAGGGCGGCGGTGGGCTTTACCATTTCTTAGCTGGAGGGGTGTTGTGTTGAAAGACATCATTTAACAATTATAATTGTTGCATTTATTTTACTTTTTGACCAAAAAGTGATGATGTTTTTGACCGAAAAGGTATATAATTTATGAATGGGAATCGTCTCGGTAAAATGATCAAGAACGAGGCCTCGTTGGGATTAAACCACTAGTTGAAAACCTCTTCACCACACATTGATTCCCTTATTTATGGATTAGGAGGCGGTAGCTGCTTATATTTGGGCAGCATTTAGGGTTACTCAAGTTCAAGAAACTTGAGTGCCATATTCAAGTCTTTCATATTACATTTATTGTACAAAAGTATTTATTGTTTAATGATGGGCCACGATTTTGCTTTGGAGGGACTGGGAACCTATACAGTTTGCTCGTGGTAATGTACAATGTTGGAAACTCACAGACCCCAGGAAAATGAGGCGTAAAGCTTCCCTTACATTTTTCTCGCGTTGCTGCTGAGATCAAGATTTTGCTTTGAATTGTTTTCTTTTTCTTTCCAGATGTGACCTGCTTCCAGGGATTCTTCAACTTTCCTGACATGGCACCCATCTTGAAGCAGTGCTGTGTGTACCATGTGAATGCACCAGGACAGGAACAGGGCGCGGCACAGATACCTGAAGGGTAGGTTTGTTTGTTTGTTTGTCTGTCTGTCTGTCTGTGCTCACAAGATGGACATTGTGGGGTTACATACACACATATATTAGAAGCACTTAAACACTAACTTATTACATAACTTATTACTTACAAAAGCTATAGCATTTTAAGCAAGAAGTTTTCAAGGGAATTTTGTTATTGTGACCATCTTCAGGCCTATTGACCCCTTGCATGTGCGTCACACGCGGCAACTGATGCCACGCTCACCATGTTGGTGGTCAATAGGCTTACGTGTAAACGCCGTGTCACCTAAAAATGCGCACTTCACTGAATAACACACGTTGACATTGACCACCAAAATGGCGCATCCAAGATTATTCTGATGATGGCGTCAGGTGAAATGGGTCAACATCATGCAAATTGTGAACATTTCTACTTCAAATTGTCCAGTGTCATGCACCTCCAGTGTACCTAATTTTTTAAATTTTCGTATTGTATTTGAAATAAAATGTTATCCCTGGCTGCCACTTTTTAGGTTTTATGGTAAACTTTGTTGTGATCCCTGGCCACACGGTAGTTTTTTAGGTTGAATGGCTTCTGACTGGCACCTCTGATATTGACATAAAAAAGGAGACTGCCAACCATAGGGCTAGAGTTGGTTGAGTGCCAGTATGTTAATTTTAGGGTCACAAATGTTCAAAATAGTATTCATCTCGTTACAAAAAGTAATTATCTGCTTCTATTTAAATAACCAAGTCTATGATACAGGATCATATTTCCTTTGACTTAATCTTTGATGGTGTGGTTCTCCCCCCCCCCCCCCCCCCTCTGGGGGGCATTACTGAACCTTCAATATTGACCGGTCAATATTCACTCACCCGGCCCCCCTGGGCAGTTCCTACTCAATAGTATCATGGAGGTAGAAAGTATCAAGTCCTATGCATTCTTAATAAATAATCCCATCGTCTGCTTTCCTCGCATGGAGAAACTCTACATACATGTAGCATGTAATTAACTCACACACATCTAATATTACTTCCTGAGATGACGGCTTGAAAGACTAAAAGGTTTTCTCAATTGTACAGAGAAAATGTGTTGTGGCAGTGACATTAATTGGGGCTGTCTAGACAGTGCAGTGTATGGGTGGTGGTTTAATGAACTAGTTAATGGCTGCAAAATACAATTGAATTCATTAAATGTAACATGTTTTTTTTTACACTATTGTAATGGGCCTATTGTAAATTTCTATCAACAGAAATTACATCAGCCAGCCAAAGACCACATTAAAAACTTATATAAATACTTGAACTAATTAATAACTGCAAAAAACAATTGTATTCATTTCAATAGTGTAATCATAATAATAATAATTATGGAAGTTCCAGGTTAGTCTTTGTGTGTGTTTTTGTGAAGGGACACTTTTTCAGTTTTAAACGCACTCCGAGGCAGTGAAGTAATATAATGAGAAGTCTCCTCGATGCACTTTAAAACAAAAATAGTGTTCCCCACTTTTACTAGGGAGGACATTTCTTGTCTGAATTAAGTAGAATTCCGAAATCTACTTGACGACAGTTAGAGTAAAAGTAAATCTTATAATACCCAAAGAACAAAGTCTACACATCAAAGTAGTACCCAGGGTGTTACCGCAAGCCAAATACATACTGTACATGTGTACCTCACCATGCAATGCCTCAAAACATTTAAAGGGCAGGAGCTGTTAATAGTATAAAACATTGGGAGAAATGGCTCCCTCTGAAGTGCCTTAGTTTTTCGAGAAAGAGGTAATTTCTCTCTAAAATAATAAAAGACTTCTAGCTAGAAGTCTTTTATTCTTTTCTGAAAGCACACAAATTCGTCCAACAAGGGTGTTTTTTCTTTCATCATTTTCTTGCAACTTCGATGACCGATTGAGCCCAAATTTTCACAGGCTTGTTATTTTATGCTTATGATAGGATACATCAAGTGAGACTACTGGTCTTTGACAATTACCAAACATGTACAGTGCCTTTAAACACTTAATTGTTGTACAAGAGAAAATAAAACTGGCTGTTGCAAGTTAATGGCTTGACAGTTCAACCCTTGCAAAAAAAGGAAAGATTCTGATGAAGAATCTACTAGGGGCGAAACGTCAGCCCATTAACTTTTTTTTTTGCGTTTTGTTGTACAGTATGAACATTGCAGGCTTTTATGTACGGTACAAATGTTCGTACATTATCCTTGCCTTTAAAGGCAGTGGACACTATTGGTAATTTCTCAAAATAATTATTAGCATAAAACCTTTCTTGGTGACAAGTAATGGGGAGAGGTTGGTGGTATAAAACATTGTGAGAAACAGCTCCCTGTGAAGTGCCATAGTTTTGGAGAAAGAAGTAATTTCCCACGAATTTGATTTCGAGACCTCAAGTTTAGAACTTGAGGTCTCGAAATCAACCATCTAAACGCACACAACTTCGTGTGACAAGGGTGTTTTCTTCTTTCATTATTATCTCGCAACTTTGATGACCGATTGAGCTCAAATTTTCACAGGTTGGTTATTTTATGCATACGTTGAGATACACCAACTGTGAAGGCTAGTCTTTGACAAGTGCCAATAGTGTCCACTGCCTTTAACACTGTTTTGAAAGGTGTTAAAGAAAGACTATCCAACTGGGCTCAGCTTCACAAAGCATTAAGATTCATCTTTAATGGGTTGCAAATATGACTGGACACTCCCATAGTGTCACACTCCCATAGAACTGAAGAGAGCCACCGGTTTTCTATAGAAACTCTATAGGTAGTCTATAGAAATTTTTTCATCTGTAGTATTTATATAGAATATTTTTGTTTATAGAATCTAACTTCTATTAGGATGTCTTAAAGAAATATTTGTACTGAATAGAGCCTCTAGAATCTGTTTTCATCCTTACACCGATGTGTAACTGATCCATATTAGGATGGATACATAACTTAAAGGCAGTGGACACTATTGGTAATTACTCAAAATAATTATTAGCATAAAACCTTTCTTGGTGACGAGTAATGGGGAGAGATTGATGGTATAAAACAAAGTGAGAAACGGCTCCCTCTGAAGTGCCATGGTTTTTTGAGAAAGACCAATTTTCCACGAATTTGATTTCGAGACCTCAAGTTTGGTCTCGAAATCAACCATCTAAACGCACACAACTTCGTGTGACAAGGGTGTTTTTTCTTTCATTATTATCTCACAACTTCAATGACCGATTGAGCTCAAATTTTCACAGGTTAGTTATTTTCTGCATGTTGAGATACACCAACTGTGAAGGCTTGTCTTTGACAATTACCAATAGTGTCCACTGCTTTTAAAAGCATTGGACACTGTGGGTAAATACTCAAAATAATTGTTAGCATAAAAACTACTTGGTAACGAGCAATGGAGAGCTGTTGATTAGCATAAAAAAACTGAGAGAAACGGCGTCCTCTTAAGTAATGAGTTTTTGAGAAAGAAGTAATTTCTCACTAAAATATTTGAATTGAATTCGAGACCTCAGCATCTGAAAGCACACAATTTGTGACAAGGGTGTTTGTTCTTTCCATTATTCTCTCACAAATTTGTCGACCAATTGAGTTGAAATGTTCGCAGGCTTGTTATTTTATGCATTTATGGTGAGATACACCAAGTGAGAAGACTGGTCTTTGACATTTACCAAAGGTGTCCAGTGCCTTTAAGATGAGTTGCCAGTATAACCTTACCATTGCTTAGCAGTTAAGATGGGTTAGCACTTTCGATCTTTCGAGCAGTCTCAATCTTGGCTCTTTGTGAAACTGACCCACTCGTAAACATCAGGGCCCAATTTCATGGAACTGCTTATATAAGCAGAAAGTGTCGTACAAGATTGTATTCTGGCATTCTACACTGCATGTTGTGAAGTGTGAACTGCTTTGTATAAAATGACACACGCATGGTGTAGCTTACATGTATATGTATAGCGCAGTAGTCATGGGACAAAAAAACATGTTGAATTAGTACGAAAATGCACAGGTTATGTCGTTTAGGTCATGTAATGGTTTGAACACAGGTACAGCATGACCCTAAGAATAAAACAACAACTTTGTTATGAAAAGTCTAGAAAAGTCCTTGTGCTCAGTAAAGATTTCAGAATGTAATACGATGAACATGTACAATAAACCAAGTTAGTTATCAACGCAATATTTGTTCCACCATTCCGTTAAAGGCAGTGGACATTATTGGTAATTACTCAAAATAATTATTAGCAAAAAACTTTAAGGAACACGTTGCCTTGGATCGGTCGAGTTGGTCTTTTGAAAGCGTTTGTAAGCGTTTGTTATAAAATGCATTGGGTAGAAAGATGTTGTAAAAGTAGAATACAATTATCCACACAAACATGCCACGAAAATGCACGGTTTCACTTTTACCTCGTCTACGGTCGGCCATTTATGGGAGTCAATTTTAATGGGAGTCAAATTGTTGACTCCCATAAATGGCCGACCATGTTAGTTCGCAGAGTAAAAGGAAAACAATGCAATTTCGGGGCAAATTTGTGTGGATCAATTTTATTCTACTTTTAAAAGATCTTCCTATCCATGCATATACAAACGCTTTTTATAGACCAACTCGTCCGATCCAAGGCAAAGTGTTCCTTAAACATGGTAACGAGTAATGGGAAGACGTCTCGAAATAGTATAAAACGTGAGAAACTGTTCCCTCTGAAGTAACGGTGTTTTTTTAGAAGGTAATTTTCAAATGAATTTGATTTCGAGACCTCAGATTTAGATTTAGAGGTCTCAAAATGCTTCTTAAAGCACACAACTTAGTGTGACAGGGGTAATTTTTCTTTCATTATTCTCTTGCGACTTGGATGAACAATTTAGCTCAAACTTTCGCAGGTTTGTTATTTTATGCATTCTGTATGTTGAGATACACCAACATGACCAAGTGAGAAGACGGGTCCTTGACAAAACCGATCGTGTCGAGTGTCTTTAAAACAAAACAAAAAAGAACTTGGCAGCAAAGAACATTTCTCACAAAATTACTTTCAATCTGGGAGACTTGTTTTTGGAAAGAGTCATGTTTGGTTTATAACTGTCGTTTGGAAGTCTTATAAATGTATATATTTTTTTAGACGTCTACAAATTTGCACTCCGCTCCTTTTTCCTCCCAGATAAATTTTCTGTCACGCCGATTAGACTTTAGACCATCCTTGATTTATTTGCTGGATTTGCCTGGCTTTTTTTATTAAAACGTAGCCAGCGAAGAAGGCAAAGCATTCCTAACAAGCTTGAAATGAAACGAAGAGTGGAGGTTTTCTCGTGAGGGAAGTAATTTGCCAGTTGACCTTTAGGGTGGTTTTTCCCTACTTTTTGTGCTGGTTAAAGGGAAGGTACACGTTTGGTAATTACTCAAAACAAATATTAACTTAAAAACTGACTTGGTAATGAGCATTGGAGAGCTGTTGATAGTGTAAAACATTGTGAGAAACGGCTCCCTCTGAAGTAGCATAGATTTTGAAATAGAGGTAATTTGCTCACTAAAATAATAAAAGACTTCTAGCTAGAAGTCTTTTATTCCTATCTGAAAGCACTCAAATTCGTCTAACAAGGGTGTTTTTTCTGACATCATTTTCTCCCAACTCCGATGACCAATTGAGCTCAAATTTGTTCAGGTTTTTAATTGTATGCATATATGTTGAGATACACCATGTGAGAACACTGGTCTTTGACAATTAGCCTTCAAATAGTGTACCTTCCCTTTAAGAATTTTTAAATTGGTTTGAAAATGTCAAAATTTTTGGTTTGAAAATGTCAATTTACTCCCAGTGCACATAACAGTATGCCTGGGTATGCAAGTATACAAGGTTCATTTAACTGGCCCCTAACAGCAAAAGCAACACATCCGTAAAATTAAAACAATTTCATAGAATAGGCCCAACCAAAAAAGTTTTACATTAAACAGCAGAAATAAATATGTACATAATACAAATGGAATCTACAAAAGTGAAATTAAATAAAGTTGATGATGAAATAGTTGAGATAAAAAGACACAAAGAATGAATTTATGAAAGTTTAATAAGATAATGCTAATAAATAATTAAAGTAAGAAGATAATAGATAGCTATTAAAATTTTAATAAAATAAGATAGCAAAAAATGTACTTACAGAATAAAATTTGAATTTATAAAAATGAAATAACAGCAACTAAGAAATTATTTTGCATTGATGAAATTATTTATACTTTAAAATGATAAAAACACAAAAATACTGTAAAATAGATTAGCTGATGAACTTCTTGCAATATTCATTTTAAAACAAGCTTTTACACACATTAACAAAAAAGAGACACCCCATGTGTACGTGTGAAAATGTAGTTTTTAACTTCGTACAAATTAATGCATCATAACATAACTGTGACACGTAATAACATTATGACGTGTGGTAAAGTACTTAAGCCACCCACAATGTGACACGCTCAATTTCATCTAGACTGCCAGAGCAAAACACGACTGCCAGATTTTTTGTAGACGTTCTTTATTTCTTTTGGTCTCCATCTCTGTTTTCCCTTGCCCTTATAATAAATTACCGTATGTGTTCCTGTTCAGACTTGTTTCACTGGGCGCATAATTTAAGTCACATTCATGTGTCACTGTGCGGACCCAGGGGAGCACCCCCGCGGTGTGAATTTATCCGTTTTCTTATTTTTTAAGTCCGTCTTCGTTTGTCTTTGGAGACACAAATCCTCCGGCCGCCATGGGACATGGATACGTCTGGTGAATAAATCACTGTTGGATACATGAGGAACACCTTTCTTTCTCTCTTTTTCTTGCTCTAAATTCCGGATAGTCTGCGTGAAATTATGCTTGCCAGAAGAATGCATTAAATCTTTAGAATAGTTATCGACCGGTTTTATTTTTTCGATACTGTTTAAGTGTGTTTTAAGTGCTGCTGAAAGGATTGAAACAAATTGTTACCCACAAATGAATTGTTATTACATGTTTTTTTATTGAAATTTAGAATTGGGATTTTTTTTTTTTTTGCGGGGGGGGGCTTTTGAGGAAGACTCTGCCTGATCCTAATTTCGTAGAGCTGCTTAAGCGGCAAATATTGCTTAGAGATTTTCTGCTGAGCAAAAAGAAGCAGGATGTCACATTCAGACAGTCACAAATTGTGTGGAATGTTATTTGGGCTTGTAACCTTATTCTGGTAAGCATAATTTAGTTGTGCTTAGCTACTTTCTGTGCTTAAGCAGCTCTATGAAATAGGGCCCTGCTGTCGATTTCACCAAACTCTTCCTAACTTAGGATTAATCTTTAAGACTAAGGACGAGTTAAGTTCTGTATAGACGTCAGGACCCATTGTACCCATTCTAACTTAGAGTGAGTTACTCATCCTAACTCGAGATAGGATTAATCCTAGAGATTCGTGAAATCGGCTTCTGGGGGTGTTTTCACACTATCAAGCTCTGATCCTTACTGTTGTAAGCGTATTTCACAGGTTAGCAGAAAAATAGGTTGGCCATATTGAGCGTTGACCATGGATTTGCATTGTGATGTCATGTATTTTTGTGCGATAAGCACCGGAAGGTTAGCATACCTTTTCATGTGCTTACTGCTTAGGTTAGCAGCTCTGTGAAATGAAAGTCGTGCAGTAAGCACAAAACTGGCCTTTAAGCAGCGCTATGAAATTGGGCCCTGGTCTATGGATACATTTATTAAGTTCTAATATTTAAAGCTAAACTATAAGCTGAAGTAGTAGTCCCAGCCAATTTTCTATACCATCCGCCCGGGTAAAAGTTAAAAAGCAGGACAGTTCTTTTCAGAACTGAGAAGTCTTCCGAACACCCGGTAAAGACAGTTCTCTAAGAACAAACTCTACCTGGCAAGTAGATACACACATGGTGTTACCGCAAACCAAATACATTTATAATAATTATAGAAGAGTTTTAATTTAACGTTTTCTCTTTCTCTCCTCTCTTGTTTTAACAGCAAAAAGTTCCCAGACATGGATACATTAGCAGAAATGTTGCTGTCGGTAGTTAATCACTTTGGGTAAGTCAAATCTAAAAATTTTAATTAGATGTGTCTTTCCTTTTCTTGTTGCTGGGCAGTATCAACAATAATAGTATGCATTTCTCCAGGCTTGGAATTTCATATTTGAAAGGGGCAAAGCCATTTTCATTCTGCAAAGGGCACACCGTTGGAAAATCCTTAAGCCTATGAGGAACTTCTGAAGGTGCACTAAGGCCAAGACCAGGGGCAACAAAGGTCATGGCCTATGTGGCCTGCATGTGATTCTAGGCCTGATTTCTTAATTTTTTGCCCAACCGAGGTTGTCTCTAAGACCCTGTTCCCACTGGACCCCGCATTGATCTCCCAATTCGAGAAAAGGGCGATTAAGACCCCGAAAGGGCGATCAAAGGGCGATCAAAGAGAAATAAGCTCCAGTGGCAATGAAAGGGCGATCAAAGGTCGATCAAAGAGAAATAAGCTCCAGTGGCAATGCGAGGGCGATCAGGATCTGGCCGTGCAATTTTGATCCTCCTTGTGAGTAGGATTAAAGCGGGATCTGATCGCCCTTGTGGATTAATGGGCGATCAAAAGTCTAGTGGGAACGCAAAGGGCGGTCAGGCCCCGCAATTTGCTAGCAAACAGTGTTCTTTTGATCCCACTTCCGTTCCCGCGATTTCCACCAACTAATCTTGTTGCGGGATCCCGATCTCGCAATTGTGGATCCAGTGGGACTGCGGTCAAAGTGCTCATTGTTATAAAACCATGTCCCGGTTTACAGTTGATATAATAACCTCTCCAGATTTTTGGTGATACATGTACGTGTATCGTTTAAATAAGGGAATAATAGGATAGCTACTACATGTAGTTCTTTCACGGTCATTTAAAACCTTGCATGGTCGAATTTCCGTGTGATATAAAGGCCCGAGCTGAAGTCAAGGGCCTTTATCACACGGCAATTCAACCATGCAAGGTTTTAAACAACTGTGAAAGAATTAGTAGCTACCCTATTATTCCCATTCATAAATACCTTTTTGGTTAAATTAAAAGACGTAATAAAGTAAGAAACTCTGTAAAACTTATCCGTTTCCGAGTGCTTGAGCTCTGTTTGTTTCCACCTCCATGGTATGTTCAGTATACATGTTACATGTACATGTACGATGTCCGTCCGTTCGTGCGCATGCGCGTATAGTCTTGGTGCATATTCGCTGGTTTTCCTTACACACACACCCAACTCACCGACAGCGCCTGCATCGCCCTTAACAAGAAACGTCTTGCATCAAGACTAGCGTGGAGTCTCTGCTCACAACCGGTTATAAACAAAGGTTTAAACACCCCCACGTGACGAGCTCTCCACCAATAGGAATAGCAAAAGTGTCTGAGGTATTTATGAATGATATCTCCGGGACCGTTTAGGTGGTATTAAAACAATTGTACAATTGAAAAAAAAAACCTAAAGTTATACAATGTAATTGCCTTTTAGCACTCATCGGTCTATGGAGAAAACACCATTAATATTTCTTCTATCCTGTAAAAATGCGACATTTTTTAAAGTACAGTCTAGCTCTTTGTTTGTTTTTCTCCCCACTTATATAGTCCGAACGCAATTGAACTATCTGACTGTCTGAACAATATCCACCGTACCAAAAAACATGAAACAAACAACTATATCTAAATTAGATTGGAATCGATTAGATAAACACTACAGTTGCTTTGCCTACATTTAAAGGGTTTGTAGGTACTTTTTTGATACATGTACGACTCAAAACACAAAAGTCCACAGATCTACAGGTTTTAAGATAATGATGGTACATGTAGAAAGATTCTCTTGGAATATTACTTGCTGAGGTGCTGTAGGTTTTGTGAGAAATTATTAAAACAATTTAGCCAAAATGTATTTGGTCTCATTGTAGTGATACAACAATTATTTTAGAAACGGGTTTACGTGACTCTCCTGAAATAACATCACTGTGCGACTTTCACTTTTTTTTCTTAAAAAAATGAGGCGGTTTATGAAGCTGAAACTTCTTTTACAAAGAAAGTACTTCTAGGAAAATTATATTACAAAACTCTTTATGCTCACTGAGCGGGGATATACAATGTATGTCTTGACCAAACATTTTATCTACAAAAGGAATCAAAACCCTTTAAAGACTCTGGACACTAATGGTAATTGTCAAAGACCAGTCTTCTCACTTGGTGTATCTCAACAATATGCACAAAATAACAAACCTGTGAAAATTTGAGCTCGATTGGTCGTCGGAGTTGTGAGATAACTATGAAAGAAAAAAACGCCCATGTCACACGTAGTTGTTTGCTTTCAGATGCTTGATTTGGAGACCTCAAATTCTAAACTTGAGGTCTCGAAATCAAATTTGTGGAAAATTACTTCTTTCTCGAAAACTACGTCACTTCAGAGTAAGCCGTTTCTCATAATGTTTTATACTATCAACCTCTCCCCATTACTCGTTACCAAGTGGGGTTTTATGCTGATAATTATTTTGAGTAATTACCAGTAGTGTCCAGTGCCTTTAAGCCAATAAGCCTTAGTCAAGTCTAGTTGTTACACAATCCTCAATCCATGACAGCTGTCTCCCAGTTGAGGAACCTGACACGGCGGTGAATAAAAACACGGCTTAAAAAAAAAAGCCAACGCTAACCCGCCTGGAATGGGGGATTGTATCCTATAGAAGAGACCGGCAGTTGAGTTCTTCTCTCGAGGGTTTATTTTTAGGCCGGAAAGTGTGAAATGATAACTCGGCGTGGGCGTCCCGAGGAATGATGATTGTCGTGTGGATGGAGGGATCATCAAATTAAAGAGATTTGAATAAATACAGTTTGTTACTTGTTTCTTTAGAGTACCTATTAATATAGGCCTATTCCAGGCCTGATATTTACAGAGGCAACAAAGGCGATTGCCTCCATTCCCCCTGGTCATTGCCTTGGTGCCCTTGAAATGTTCCAGTAGAAATTTACAATTTTGTGCATAGGGTGCCCTTTACCAAGGAGAAAGTGCCTTGGTGCCCTTGCCCTTTTAAAAACAAAGCATACAGCATGTACATGCCCGTGTGGAATTATTGAGCTGTTGGGCTTACTAGGCTATCAGAATATCTAGATGACTGGGTACATGGTGTAAGACATACAGGAATGGTACACCGTCCTTACAATTCATTATAACTAGCTAATGAATTGATCTCCAGAGAGAGGGAGCGTTTTGTATACGTCTGCTGTCAAACCATAGAGCAAGGGTCAAAGTCAAGAAGACAAAACAAGATCATTTGAAGGCCCTCAAATCACTGAGTGCATACAAGGCTAACATTTCTGCAATTTGTAAGAACATGTGCTAAGAAACTATCAAATTTTACTAATTTAGGCCTTAAAAAGCGTTAAAAAGTATAACATTGATTTATTTTAGGTCTTTAAGAAATGGATGAAAGGTGTTATGAATTTCTAATCAGTTGCCAAAGTATTCTGCATGTCAAAAAGTCACATACATGTACATGATAAGTGTGAGTGTTTACTCTCTGCTTTATTCACATAATTTTGGTTTTAAGGCGGCATTAAAAAGTTTGTTATTTAAAGTAAAAGATTTGACTTTTTAATGTAGTCAGATACCCTGTTATTACTCGAAAGATTAGAATGAATATACTCATTCCAAAAACCAACTGGACACCTTTAAAGGGTCTATAGATGTACTTTTTGTAGGACAAAAAACACAATGTCCACAGATTTACACCAAACTTACACAGTTTGAAGATAATGATAGTAGAAAGCTTCCCTGAAAAGATTACGTGCTGAGGTGCTGTAGTTTTGGGGAAATGAGTAAAACAATGTCATGAAAATAATTTTTGTCTCATTAGACGAAAATTATGAGCCTGTAAAAACCTATTTTCATGACATTGTTTTACTCATTTCTCAAAAACTACAGCACCTCAGTACCAAGTAATATTTGAAGGGAAGCTTTCCACTATCAATATCTTCAAACCCTGTAAGTTTTATGTAAATCTGTAGGCATTTTGAAAAAGTACCCAAATCCTTTAAGAGTTTGGAAAAATATATGATGAAAGCATGGTAATCACTAAGGTAACTCTGTAATCGCTGAGCATTATCAAATTACACCTACTGTGTAGATGAGTATTGTGCAATCGGAACTTTGCACAATTCTCAAGCAAGCTTTAAAGACACTGGACACTATTGGTAATTGTCAAAGACTAGTCTTCACACTTGGTGTGTCTCAACATGTGCATAAGATAACTAACCTGTGAATTTTTGAGCTCAATCAATCATCGTCGAAGTTGCTTGATAAAAATGAAAGAAAAAACACAATTGTCACACGAAGTTGTGTGCTTTATGATGCTTGATTTCGAGACCTCAAATTCTAAATCTGAGGTCTCGAAATCAAACTCGGGGAAAGTCACTTCTGTCTCAAAATCTTCGTCACTTTAGAGGGAGCTGTTTCTCACAATGTTTTATACTATCAACCTCTCCCCACTACTCGTAATTAAGAACGGTTTTAATGATGATAACTATTTTGAGTAATTACCAATAGTGTCCAGTAGTGTCCACTGCCTTTAAGTTATAAGCTCAGATGTTTATGTTTACAGTAGAAGTGAAGCTTAATGTGCTGCAGAGTTGAACTTTAAAGGCAAATTACTTACATGTACATGTATGACATACTAGGGGTTCTGGAAGCGTTTTTGATTGTTTTAATCCTTATACAGTAAAACTTACCTGTGAACATTTGATATCAAAAGGTGGTACAATTTGCTGAGGTATTGTTGAAAATCTGGAGTGGTTACATATGTATGTTCACGCAGGAAGAATGATTCGTATTTGGAATACAAAGTCTGAGAAACATTCAACAGTGCAGAAAGAATTCTCAGATTGACACTTTTTTGAATCCCTTCCTTTAAAGCCATTATACACTTTCGGTAAACAGTATTGTTCAAGTCCCACACTTCGTGTATCACAACTTATATAAAATAACAAACCTGTGAAAATTTAGGCTCTTGTTATCAGAGTGGGGAGAAAATTACGGGAAACCCACTCTTGTGTCCGCGCGTTTTGCTGTGTCATGACATGTGTTTTAAAAAAATCTGTAATTCCCGCTATCGAGAATTGATATTGTTTTAATGTTTTCTCAAAAAGTAAAGCATTTCATGGAGCAATATTTCAAGAGAAGTCTTTCACCATTACCTTCTGTAAACCCTGTAAATTATTTGTAAATCTGTGAACTTTTTTCCTTTTTCCTGTACCAAAAGTGTATAATGGCTTTAAAACCACTTCCTTTGAACGTACATGTTGAAAAGAATAATTTCTGAAAATGTTGAACCTTATCAACAGCTGTGGTGCTTTTACATTATTAACTTTTAAAGTAACTACATGTACCAAAGGTATTGCCTCCCTTTAAAAGTTGATATTTGAAACGTTCATGTGAAACAGATCTCCCCAAAAAGGAAAAAAAAGCTGCGTTTAAGAAAAAATATGTGCAGCAGTCTGCTGTTGGCACTTCAGATTTGAAACATTGAGACCAACTCATTCCGCAGTAGTGGAGTTAACGAGAATGGATAATAAAGCGCTTTGCAAACGACGAGGTACAATCAGGTTCATAAAGCCATGATATTGGTACAAAGGTAATAATATTCCATGTATTTATTTTTCATTTTGGTTCTATTTTCTTGTCCTTTCTCAGATTGAAACAATTTATTGGTTTTGGTGTCGGTGCTGGAGCAAATATCCTTTCAAGATTTGAGGTGAGTTCATCATAAGAAGTGTTTTCAAAACCTAAATTTAACCTAAATTGAGAGGTTTTTGTTATTGCTTCTTTTAAAGATGCTGGACACTATTGGTAATTGTCACAGACCAGTCTTCTCAATTGGTGTATCTCAACATATGCATAAAATAACAAACCTGAGCTCAATTGGCGTCGAAGCTGCGAGATGACATCTAGAAAGAAAAAATACCCTTGCCACATAAAGTTGTGTGCTTTATAGACTGGTTGATTTTGAGCCATCAAATTCTAGAACTGAGGTCTCGAAATTGAATTCGTGGAAAATTGCTTCTTTAACAAAAACTATGTCACTTCCGAGGAAGCCGTTTCTCACAATGTTTTATACCATCAACCTCTCCCCCATTACTCGTTACCAAGCATGCCAAGTAAGGCTTTATGCTAATAATTATTTTGAATAATTACCATTAGCGTCCACTGCCTTTAATGATTACCCTAACCCTTACCCTAATCCTAACCCTAACCCTAAGGCTATGACTCCAGCTCAGACTCCATTTGGGGGCTAGGGTTCAAACAGGGGTTCGAGCCAGAGTCAAGAGCAAAGTCGAAGGTTTGAGAAGTGCTTAAATATCTATTCCAAAGTCAGGCTGTGTTCCAATTTAGCTGCTGTAGCTATTGCTCCTGACTGACTGACATCCTGATCAAAGATATTGACAAATGTAGACTGCCAGCATAGGACTAGATAGCTCAGTTGGTAGAGCGCCGGCACGTTACTTTGGAGTTCGTTTGTTCAAATCCCGCTCTATACAATGTAGTCAACACATGGTCAATGTTTTTGTTTTCCCAAATAGTTTAAAACTAACTAATTTTGTATTGATTTTTTGTTTTTGTTTTCTTCAGTTGAATCACCCCAAGCTTGTTGAAGGTTTGGTTCTCGTTAACTGCACATCTAAAGCAGCTTCCTGGACAGAGTGGGGCCAACAAAAGGTAATAGAAATTGTACCAATTTTAGTTTGTGCTTCTAACGTTATGATCCAATTCACTGGGGCCCAATTTCATCGCTCTGCTTACCGCCGAATTCAGTGCTTTCGATCACCATTCTCTGCCTAACGTTGAATAGCCGTGTAAGCCAAGTATACCCAGTAACATGGAGCATGGTATGCCACGTGCGTGCACGTACGCCTGATTGTACATGTACAGCATCTTGTCGTTTGCAAATCAGTTTATTTATTCTCTCGTTAAAAAATCTAGGCCAAAAATAACAAACGGCCCCTTTGCATCAAATTGTGTCTGGAAAGCTTGGAAAGATATCATTAACTGATAGTGTTTGCCCATAAATTTAACGCTTCATCCCTAGAAATCCCAATTAATCCTTCCTCTTTATTCCGTATACTGTTTTCCTTGTTTCCCTGCTTGTTCGTTTGCCAGACTGACTTGCCCGGGGGACACAACACCCACGGGATTTCAGATTAAAGATTATGCTTTATAGAATAATTATCGACCTATTATGATGGGTTTTTTTTTCTTTCTCCTGTCAGCTTTCTTCCTTCTACCTTCGAGGCAAAGGAATGACATCATACAGTCAAGAGTATCTTCTGTGGCATTATTTCGGAAGGGTAAATATATTTCTCAAATGTAGAAAAAAAAAATCAATACAAATGAATGACTTATAAAAGAAAGTGGGTTTGACAATGTTCCTGTCTGCGAATGTATTGATCGACTAGACATTTCCTCTCATATGTTCTGGGAGGATGTTTATACTTAAAGGGAAATAATATTGGTTTTTAGAACCGTTCGGTTGTTTCAATCTTACATGAATAGTAAAACTAATATGCAAGAGTTTCATTTCAAAAGGTGTTACATATTTTGAGATAATATTGCCAAAAATCTGGACTAGTTACATGTATGTCCACACAGGCAGAATAATCAGTTGTTGGAACCATACACAACCTTAGAAAACATTTTAAATGATTTTGAATTCTTATCTCTAACCTTTTAGAAAGATGAAAATTGACCCCTAAGACAGAAGCTACATGTAGAAGCCGCAAATTACAAAAACTCAGTTCAACCTTTATTTTTCACCCTCCCAACAATAGACCGATCCATTAGGCTCCGCCCACGACGCACGTGTTAGCAAGAACACGTGAGCCTCTCCAATGCCTTTCTGTGCAACTCCGCCACGCGCGCCAAGATACGCGCACGCATGTCAGACCTTATTTGTCGGACCTTCGTTGCGATGTGATTGGTCAATACGCAATGGGGCGGAGCTTAATGGATCGGTCTATTGACAACAGTCCTGTACTCAGGTACTTGCAAGTGGAGTTTACAAGCAATCACTAATTTTTCATACAGAGCGTGTCACATATTTTTTTTCCATGTGAGTATTTTCAGCCCCTGACAACATTGTTGGCATGAGGTTTTAGACTTGAAAAAGGTGACTTGAAGTTAAGTCAATTCTCAAAAAGTACTTTAGGGAAAACGCTTTTCACGCTGATCTTGTGCAGTTAAGAGATCACTGGCCCATCGCCAAAACTTACTGCACTCCGGCTGGTGGTCCAGTGGGAATTTTAAGCAATATATATATTTTGTCTCCAGGTTTTGTTACCTTTACTGAGATCAATGTCGTTTCCATTACAAGTTTCCATTCGTGTTATTGCTGATTTATAACTGCATGTAGGTCTTGTTTATGTCTTTCAAGTGTCATTGATATTTACAAGCACTTTATACATACTGTACATGTATTTTTTTTCTTCAGGTTTTCCTTGTTTAACAATGAAAAAGGTTTTCATTATTTGCAATGTTGATTTATAGCTACGACGGTCTGTTCAATTTGATGGATTAGGCTCTGTATATTTTTCTGTTTGGGTTGTTGTTCTTTAACTATGATCATTGCCATTTTCGTTTTAATGTTTGATGACCGATTTATAACTATTTTTACTTGTACACAATAAGGTCTTGTTTGTGTCTTTTAAATATCTTTGATATGAAAAGTGTGATATACATTTGTTTTTTTTCTCTGTGTCATCTTTCTTTAAAGGAACATAACAGAATTGGTTTTGCTAGCAAAAAGGTTGCGGGCAGTGTAAGCACTTTATGTAATCCACCATATACATAAACTGACAAACCTGTAGAAGTTTGAGATCGATCGGTCATCTGGGTCACGAGAGAATAGTGAAAAACAGATTTCAAATTTTGCACTGCAGCGATACCAAAACAAAAATGAACAAAATGCTCACTGAGCGATAAACTCCAAATGCGAAATTAGATTATTTATTTCTCACTAAATATGATATTTCAGACAGAAATATTTCAAGGAATGTTTGTTACTATCATCATCATTAGACTGTGTAAGTTTTATGTAAATCTGTGATCTTCACGATTTTTTATTCTTACCAATTCTGTAACATTCCTTTAAGACGTACATGTATGCTATATTATTTCATTTTCTTTTTATGTTGGTGTATAACTTCTTGTAGGTCTTGGATTTGTCATTGAACTTGCTAAATTGTATTCTTCATTTATGGATGTGTTGTTCATTACGGTGTTTATTTAAAACACAATTGTTTTCACTTTTTACGTAAATGCCGTTTTCTTTGGAGGAACCTCTGAGTGTTATTATTGAATTGAAACACATTTAATTTTTTGCAGCTTTATCTTTGAATTGCCCATACTCTATTTATTGACTTAATTTTTTTAAATTTCACATTGGACTCGTTTGACTGTCTTAAACATGATTTTGTTTAAGAGTAACTATAACTATAAATATAAATATAAATAGTAAACTTGCGGACCGTACAACAACCATGCGTAAAATCTCTTTTGAAGGCAGGCCTGGAATTTCATCTTTGAGAGGGCAAGGCCACTTTCATTTTGAAAAGGGCACTTCCATTGGAAAATCTTAAAGTCTATGGGAATTTTTGAAAGGGCACCAAGGCCAAGACAAGGGGCATCGCAGGCCATGGTCTCCGTGCCCTCCGTGAAATTCCAGGCCTGGAAGGAGTGTTGGCTCTGAAAAGAGCCGGTTTGGTCTCGACGTTTCAAACAGTATACTCTGCCCGTCTTCAGGAGAATGTCGATTTTGTTTGTTGTTATTTACATGTACATGTATATTGATTCGTTTGCATATTTAGACCATATTGCACCCTTTTCTTAAAATCTTTTAAATATTTTAACGCAGTACATGTGTACATAGTTAAAGTAAAGGCAAAATGATAACAAATAAACCAAAGAAGTAAATGTACATGTAGCAATAACACTGGGATAAATAATCATTAAAACATGACATTATTTAGGCCTACTTTAGGTGAAGTGAAAGATTTGGTTCCCAAAACCTACGGACAGACACTACAACAAACAAGCACACAAACACCCCAATAACTCTGACTTAACACATAAACATGTAGGATCTAAGACAAAACGTCGTCTAGAACATGATCATAACATTTGCTGTCTTGATTCTTAAACAGAAAACCATGGAGAGTAACCACGATCTCGTGACCGTCTTTAGAGAAAACTTAGCCAGGAGCGTCAACCCGTTCAACCTGTCTCTATTTATTGATGCTTACATCAGGTATGGCGCCCTCATCCCGAGGAAGAACAGGCTCGCTCACAGACCTGTAATTTGGCATGATTCGTGCCGATTTCAGGATTTTTGAAATGATTTTGTTTTGGACAAAGAACAATTGACTAGGGCAGGCTTTAAACCCATGACCTTGGGTTTGATCCGATATCTCCCTTTGCCTTCAATATTTCTCGAAAGGGGTGTCATGGCCGAGTGGTCTACCATCAAACTCAAGGTCTGGTAGAAAGGTCTTTGAAGTACAATGTATGGGTTAGAATCCTGGTCATGACGCCGTCCTCTTTGATCACATTTTTTAAAGGCAGTGGACACTATTGGTTATTCCTCAAAATTAGCATAAAATTTAAAGTTATGTTAAGGTACTTACCTGACATATAATTGGAATTATATGAAGCCGTAGGAGGAGAGACTCACCCTGTATTATGTTCCATTTAATACAGTCTGAACCAGCCTTTAAATAAAATGGAAAGTTCCTCCATTCATAAAAATGCTAATGAGCCCATGCCCCAGCACATAAATACCTCTCCAAGCCATTGAAGCATAGGGAGAGGTTGATAGTATAAAACCTTGTGAGAACTGGCTCGTTCTGAAGTGATGTAGTTTTCGAGTATGAAGTAATTTTCCATAAATTTGATTCCGAGACCTCAGATTTAGAACTTGAGGTCTCGAAATCAACCATCTAAATGCACACAACTTCGTGTGACAAGGGTGTTTTTTCCTTTCATTATTATCTCGCAAGTTCGATGACCGATTGAGCTCAAACTTTCACAGGTTTGTTATTTCATGCATATGATGAGGTACACCAAGTGAGAAGACTGGTCTTTGACAATTACCAAAAGTGTCCACTGCCTTTTTTAAGCTTGATGCTGTACTTCTTAAGCCATTTGCACATTAGATTTGAATGTTCTGTACAATAATGTGTTTGATTACAAGTTACCACTTCAATTTGAATGGAATATGAAGAGACAGTTGCTTTGCCACTTTTCTTCGGGTCAAACGTTTGCGTAGAACCTACGTAAGAGACGGCAAAGTTTAGCGAGATCTGATTCCAAGATCAAGACCCAAAAGTTACATGATGAGTTAATATGTCTATTGAAATGAAATTTTGGAAATCCCCGACAGAGCAAATCATCTGATGTTTGATTGTTTTTTGTTTTTTTTACAGACGGACAGATCTTAAGATAAAACGTGAGCTGGATCCAGTCAAGAAAAAGGAGACACGGACGCTCCAAGGCAACATCATGTTGATTGGTGGCAGTAACTCTCCTCATGTCAATGATACAGTAGGTCACAATCTTGTAACGATAGTAACAAAGGTTTGACTTGAGTCACACTCTTGAAACGATAGTAACATAGTGTAACTTGAGTCACAAGCACTAGAAGGCAACATCATGTTGATTGGTGGCAGTAACTCCCCTCGTGTCAATGATACAGTATGTCACACTCTTGTAACGATAGTAATGAAGGTTTGACTGGAGTCACACTCGTGTAACAATAGTAACATAGTGTAACTTGAGTTACAAACACTGGAAGGCAATATGTTGATTGGTGGCAGTAACTCCCCTCATGTCAATGGTACAGTATGTCACACTCTTGTATCAATAGTCACATAGGTGTGACGTCAGTCACAATTACTAGAAGGCAACATCATGTTGATGGTTGCAGTAACTCCCCTCATGTCAATGATACAGTAGGTCATACCGGTAACAATAGTCACATAGGTGTGACTTGAGTCACAAACACTAAAAGGCAACATCATGTTGATTGGTTGCAGTAACTCCCCTCATGTCAATGATACAGTAGGTCACACCGGTAACAATAGTCACATAGGTGTGACTTGAGTCACAAACACTAGAAGGCAACATCATGTTGATTGGTGGAAGTAACTCCCCTCATGTCAATGATACAGTAGGTCACAATCTTGTAACTATAGTAACATACATGTAGGTACTGACTTGAGTCACAAACACTTGAAGGCGACATAATATTGATTGGTTGCAGGAACTCCCCTCATGTCAGTGGTGACACAGTAGGTCACACTCATGTAACAATAGTAACATAGGTACTGACTTCAGTCACAAACACTAGAAGGCAACATCATGTTCATTGGTTGCAGTAACTCCCCTCATATCAGTGGTGCCACAGTAGGTCACACTCATGTAACGATAGTAACATAGGTTCTGACTTCAGTCACAAACACATGAAGGCAACATCATGTTCATTGGTTGCAGTAACTCCCCTCATGTCAGTGGTGCCACAGTAGGTCACACTCATGTAACGATAGTAACATAGGTACTGACTTCAGTCACAAACACTAGAAGGCAACATCATGTTGATTGGTTGCAGTAACTCCCCTCATGTCAATGATACAGTAGGTCACACTCTTGTAACGATAGTAATATAGGTATGACTTGAGTCACAAACACTAGAATTGTCAAAACCATATTCCTTTAAAAGGAATCCTTTCTCAAAATAGAAATACTTTCAACAGCTGCAGTGTGACTCGCCATGGTCTTGCCAATGTTTGTATGGTTATTCGTATTTGGAGAATCTACCAATCTATGACTCTACCTTTAAATTTCCAGCCTTTGGTACCTTTTTAAAAACAAATGGGAAATCCTTGATTTTGATCTGTAGGTTGATATGAACGGCAGACTGGACCCCGAAAACTCGACTTGGATAAAGATTTCTGATTGCGGCGGCATGATCCTGGAGGAGCAACCGGCCAAGCTGTGTGAATCATTCCGTCTCTTCATGCAAGGCCTCGGATATGGTGAGTGGTTTTGAGTTTTTATCAATGTGACGATGAGTGGTATGTGTGCATGCTGGGTACCTATAGAGGGCGTTGTTTACCACTAGAGGGCGCTGTTCACCTCTAGAGGGGGCTGTTCATGATTGATGCCGAAGAGTAGAAACCGGTTTTAAAAGTAAAAGCTGAAATTGAAAGTGTAAGTCACTGCAAGTTTTTTCCACTGATATCAATGGGCATACATGTAAGACCAATATGACCAAGGTTCAATTTCATAAAGCATGTAAGCACAAAAAACTTGCTAAGTAAAGAAAAGTATTGCTTAGACAGAAATAGGTTACCAGCCAAAATTGCATTAAGGTTTATTGTTTAAACTGGTACCCCACTCAATTTTTAAAAAGCAGAAAAAATTGCTGAGCGGTATTTTCTGCTTTTTACAGTTTCATGATTGTTTTTCGTGTTTGTCTGTATCCTTGCCAGGTAAAGACAGTGGGCGAGTCTGATACAAGTAGTCTTATCCAAAAAGAACTTGTGCTTAATTGACATGTATACTAAGTTCAAATTAATGTTTTGAATATGTAGCTTTTTCT
This sequence comes from Asterias amurensis, assembly GCF_032118995.1. Taxonomy (NCBI): domain Eukaryota; kingdom Metazoa; phylum Echinodermata; class Asteroidea; order Forcipulatida; family Asteriidae; genus Asterias; species Asterias amurensis. The sequence continues at coordinate 5,603,077 of NC_092650.1, read as the reverse complement.
ATGAATCTAAATCATGAATCTAAATCATGCAAGGATGTGTTTGTTACCAACATACGTATATGATCCTAAATGAAAACCTACCAAAACTTAGTGGCTGATAGCCAACAACTGAGGCATAAATTAACAGCGCCCTCTAGTGCCTCTACTTGGTTAATGATATTTGTGTTTACTGTTCTGTGCAATGTGTGCATGGTTAATTGACTGCATGATGTGGTGCTTGTGAAAGTACATGATGTAGTAGGAATGAAACAAAGTGTTAAATGTAAGCGTGAAGTTTTAAAGAGAAAATTTCCAACATAGCGCATGCGGACACTGAAAAAGCTCCCCCAAGACTTTAGTTTTAATAAGCAGACGAACAAGAAACAATTCCCTCGAACCCCCGGTTGTCTCGTACACAGCGCTGGAAATGGACCAACGCTGGGAACGATCAAGGTGATGTACACCGGTGTACATCACTTTTCATGTTACCCGGCCCGTCGAGCCATGTAACATGCGTTTTTGTTGCGCGTCACATGATTGGTTCTCAACCAATCAAACTTCACAGTTTTGGTTCTCGACCAATCAAACTTCACAGTTTGTTACCGAGGTATAACAATTTGTGTTGTACAATCTTGTACAATCCTGTTTGCAGTTTGAACGATGTTGATGTTGTGCTGATGTACATTGTACAGCTGGCATTTTAGTAACTGTAGTGTAAATGTCATAGTGTCTTCTGGACAGCGTAGGTGTCGTATTTTCTGTCGATTTCCACGCTCTCATTCATCTACTACATGTACTTGTAGAAACTTGATTTTGATAATTCACTTCTTTCTGCATCCTTTCTCTTATCATTCTTAATTTGGGATTAGCTGATGGTGAGTCTTGGTGTCCATGTTAAAGCAGCATGGTGCCCGGCATGCTGTTGCATGTGCCCCCTTTGATGTTGAAAGTGATGATTCAGTGTCTTTAAATTACACTTTTGTTTGTGCAGTCTTATTTTTTTCCCTGAGTTGTTTCAACCCCTTCTTTCCATGGAGCGTCATTGGTCAGTCCAGTTTTTATTTAGGTTACTGACTGTTTTACCTTATCTGCGTCATGCGTGTGTGAAGAGGCACTTCTACAGTGTATGAGAAAAGTTACAGTTTGTGTTGAAACCTTGCAAAGGTGACCATTGCAGTAAGCACAGGGCGCCACATCAATTGCTGAGGGTGCCTTAGGTAGAATTGAGGCCTGTTAGTGTAACCTGTTACCCGTATTCGTGTATAGCATTTCAAGAAAGGTTTATAGACGTAAAGGTCATTCTGTTTATATGCAGAGATACATGTAATTAGTGAGGAATGTTCACCTGTTCACTAGGCCAATAAGCAGCTTTGAGTGTTTTTTGTATTAGGTTGTTCCTCAATTGTATTGTTTGTAATTATAACACACCTCTTGCTTGTTCTGTTTTCTGGTTGGCTGAAACACGGTCACGTGGGGTGAACTAATATAGCCTCGTGATCGCACACCCGTGTGTTTGCGGGAACTAGTTTCCGAGCGGGCACTAGTCTTTGAAAATAGTGCCCTGTTACAGCGCCCTCTCTTGACTTGAGTCGTGAACATCAACTACAAAACTTCCTTTCTTTTCCAGATTTCTGTTCTTATTTCCCATTTAAGACCGAGCTGTGTTATAAAAACACATATTGACTGGCATAATTCGGTAAATAGTGTACGTCTATTCCCCCTCGAGCCTGTGAGCGACTTCGGCCTCGGGAAATAGGTCGCTCTTCTGGTCACTCAAAGTCCCTCGGGGGAATAGACGTATACTAGTTGCCTCATTGCCAGTCGGTGTGTGTATAATAGGCCTACTAGTTGTAAATGCCTTTCCCCCTGTAAGATATGATGCTGTAGTTAACGTTACTGTACTTGTATTGTACATGTATCAGGAGTTTGTGAGGGCTACATGCATGTGGTTGTGATTGTGAACCAAAAGTGAATCAACCCGCTCTGTATTGTATCAGCATATTTACAGTAGTTTGAAAACGTATACTTTAAAGGCATTTGGTGACGCATTGTAAAAAGTGAAGTGGGCGGCACTTTTGAATAAAGTATAGAATTTAATAACTGGACACATGAAGGTCTTGGGGGGGGGGGGGGGGGTTGGTGCACTCCACTTTTTTAGGAAATGTCCCCAAGATGGAGATTTAAAGTTAGTTGAATGGTTTAAAAAGTGTGAGGTTTTCATCATCTCTATGTCTCTATTTGAAATCTTGTTCGCATCTGTCATGGTAAATGTTAAAGGAACGTTACAGAATTGGCAAGAAACAAAAATCGTGATGATCACAGTTTTACATAAAACTTACTAGGTCTAATGATGATGATAGTACAAAACATCCCTTGAAATATTTCTGCCTGAAATTTCATATTTTATGAGAAATAAACTTCCCATTTGGAGTTTATCGCTCGGTGAGCGTTTGATTCATCTTTGTTTTGGCATCGATGCAATGCAAAATTTTTAATCGTTTTTTTCACTATTCTCTCATGACCCAGATGATCGATCAATCTCAGTTGTCAGTTTATGTATATGGTGTGTTACATAAAGTGCTCACACTGCCAGCAACTGTTTTGTTAGCAAAAACCAATTCTGTAATGTTCCTTTAAAGGCAGTGGACACTATTGGTAATTGTCAAAGACTAGCCTTCACAGTTGGTGTATCTCAACATATATGCATAAAATAACTAACCTGTGAAAATTTGAGCTCAATCGGTCATCAAAGTTGCGAGATAATAATGAAAGAAGAAAACACCCTAGTCACACGAAGTTGTGTGCGTTTAGATGGTTGATTTTGAGACCTCAAGTTCTAAATCTGAGGTCTCGAAATCAAATTGGCACTTCAGAGGGAGCCGTTTCTCACAATGTTTTAGACCATCAACCTCTCCCCATTACTCGTTACAAAGTAAGGTTTTATGCCAATAATTATTTTGAGTAATTACCAATAGTGTCCACTGCCTTTAAGAGTGTTTAACCCTTTGGAGATCATAACAGCCAGAAATGGCTTGTACCACAATCCACACTCAAACAAAAAAGGATGAGTTAAGAGCTCACATCTTGAAATGACATTTTCCCATGGGTTTCTTGTTAACAGTGTTAAGACACCTTTTAACAAGAAAAATTGTTTTTAGAAAAAAGTCAATGATGATTACATAGAAATGATTAATATAAGGGTTAATGTAATGAGCGCGTCAATATTTAATATGCTGCATGTACAAGTCAAAATAAATCACTGTAATAGTTTCTTTCTGGTAAGAGTTATAATTATTAATATTCACTGTATCATATCCATGCTTTCTAAATTCCTCTGCACACCAATCCAGGCGCGCAAGTGCTGCGCGCTGCCATGGGCGCCACGCGCCACTGCTGCGCCGCTGCTTCGGTGTCTTTGTCCCTAGTTTTGTGCGAAAAAAACACAAGAAAATCATTTTCCTTTTCACCTTTATGGGAATTAAATGTTTTCAAAATTATGCACAAAGTAAAATACTGATATTCTGACAAAATACCTTGCCAATGTAACGCATTTTAGCGACTATTATGCAGTTTCTGCTTCTTTGACCCCTAACTCGCCTAAGAAAAGCACCATTTTCAAGATGATTCAGTTTCTTATCTGTTGCAAATATTTGTGGTCAGTGATCTACATTGGTATATCATTATGTCCGTTTAATGAAATTGTAAAGTGTTGAGGAAAACATTTAATTTCCTTAAAGAATGAAAATGATTTCCTCATGTCTTTGTGTACAAAACTAGGCACATGTACACTGTAGCAGTGGTTTTTGTGCGCTCGGTGCGCGTCGGATTGGTCTATACCCTTACTCACTGGATGACCAGGCTCTCTTCTGATTTGAATGATAAAATGGAATACTCAGTGCATGTGTGCTGTGATTGCTTTGTAATAAGTATGGCAGTCTTGGCTTGAAACCCCCAAAACCCTGCTGCCTCTGTCTTCATGTCTTCAAACCCAAAATTCAGCCAAATAATAATAATAACTTTCGATTTATATAGCGCCTAATAACTAACACTTAATTCTCTAAGCGCTTAAACAAATTCTTAAATAGCGCATTTCACAATAATCGTATCAATGCGCTTTACATTAGTGCCCTGGTCATAGGGCCAATTACATCCCTTTTTGATGTTTCTCAGCTCCCTTGGGAGTATACAACCTGGGCAACAGTTTATATCGCTCCAAAGGCTTTTTCATTCACAATATCAACTTCTACCCTCGCAGGTACCCATTTATTCCCCTGAGTGAAGAGAAGCAATTATATAACTAGAAATTGAGAGTTTGTGTACAAACTCAGGGTGTTCGGGTGAATGGTCAAATGAGGTCACGTTGTGTACAACATTTGTAGAACATTACAAGAGGTTTCATGTAGTGAAAGAATCTTGTACGTAGCGTTTGTGGTTCTCAAGATATGAATTTTTCAATTATTTACCGTTTATTTAACTTAATGACGTCATCGATGATGTCATCATTCCAAAAAAAGTTTTGGTTTCGTCTGCACACTAAGGTTTATGTTCATGGTAAGTTTCAAGTTCATACAAGCGTTAGTTTTGTTCAACAAGTTCATAGTAGTTTAACATTTTGTTCAAAATCGCACGAAGAAAGATGAGGCGAATCCCAGCGTAGTGGAATTTGAATTACGCGCGCCTTCAACGGAGTCTGCATGTGTATACACAACCCGTAATGCCCACAGCCACGCAGTGCTGTTTTGTCGTAGAGCATGGATACAATGTAGGCATACATGAACTACACGCACACACACCCACACACCCACAATACAATAGTAGCATTCACATACATGAATGGCGATACTATCTGGTTTCTACGCGTAATGAATGGAGGTCAACACAAACGCGCGCTTTTACGACCAGAAGGCAAAATTCAACTGGCATTATGTTTGTGCAAAAGTTTGAGCAGGATAACTGATCTTCAAACTGATATTCAAATTTTGCGAATATGATATATAGTTCTTGAGATATGAACTTTTGAAATTTTGAACTTCCTGTTTCAACCGGAAGTAAAAGTCACATGAGGTCACGTTGTGCACGACTTTTGTAGCTAATTACAAGACCTTTTATATGCACCAAATATCTTGTGTGTGGCATTTGTAGTTCTCAAGATATGAACTCTCCAATTTTTAGCGTTTTTTTGAACGTAATGACGTCATCAATGACGTCATCATTCCAAAAATGTTGCTGTTTCGTCTACTCATTAAGATCAATATATATGGTAAGTTTCAGGTTCATACAAGCTTTAGTTTTTGCGAAAATCGCGCGAGAACGTTCGAGGAGAAGAACACGCAGAAAAAAAAAAAAAAAAAAAAAAAAAAAAACAGAACAATAACAATAGTTGTTCGGCTGGTGGCCGAACACCTAATTATTAAAGTATCTTGCTCAAGGACACAAGTGTCACGACACATCAAGAGGTCAAGTAACACATTAACATGTTAACGCTTCTTGTTTTATACTCAGCGAGGCAATGGTTTCTAAATGATTCTACAAAGTTTTTTTTGATCAGACAATTAGATTCCCTGCATAAATCTGGATATTTATTTCTAAGTGAGCCAGCCCAAGAGGGGGGATGTAACTAAAGAGAGGCCAGATTGGAAATAGTCTTACGTCCACTGATTTGTTTGTACCTTTCAGTCATACATGTATGAATGGAGGCAAAATGAACATGAGTGTATTCTGGAATCCACGTATATTTTAAATAATAATAACAACAATAATATCAAAGACTTATATATAGCGCACGTATCTACCAAACAAGGTACTCAAGGCGCTGAGTATATACAAACTTTCAGAAAGATCATAGTTAATTGCAGTGATGAATTTTGAGACCCAATTATTTAGCACCTTATAAGGGTTTACAAGGTGCTATGGCGCATACAGCAGCCTGAGCCAGGAACACCGGGGCGAACCCCTTCTCTTTTCGAAAAGTGCACTGGGTTCTTTTACATGCGTTACACAACACATGGGGCCAACGGCTTTACGTCCCATCCGAAGGACTTTGTGCTGCTGTGAATAACGCATGTGGCTAGAGTGATGATGGGCTGTGTTGTGGTGGTCGCTATCAAGTGGCCAGTTGAATAACCAATGGCCAATTCATTCCTGCTCAGCTATTGGTTATTCTCGTCAAAATGCACACAGGGTGAAAAGGATGCGATGAATATATGTGATGAATGGTGGAAGCAAATGTAGGGTTCATCAAGTTAACTTGTGGTATTTTTTTTTTATGAATGAATGCTGTGTGACCTTAAGTCCTCCTATCAAATGATAAGGATCTACATACTTGGGTTTATATAAAAAATAAAAAAATAAATGACAATAATCTACTTGTGTTAAAAAAAAAAAAATTATACTAAATATTTTGGCTAAACAAACAAACCCTTGTATCATGTGTATTACTAATACCTGTTTGATTTCAGTGTTGAAATTACGATCGATGAGGCCAGCCCACGGAGTGGAACAGTGCGATCTCCGTATCACCAACAAACCAAAAGGAGAACCATCGCCTGTGTTTGTCTAGTGAGGGACGACACCGTAAACAGATTCTTGAAAAATACCGACTAGAATTATGATACATCTCCTAGAAAACAGTGTTGCCTGTTATTATGGAGGCTCAATAATGTCATGGCTCTGCTTACCGTCTGATTCTGTGCTTAAGACTTGTTGTTCTCTGCTTACTGTGTAAGTGTTGAATTTCTGCACTGGCTGTGTAAAAGGAGAATGGAGTACGCACTATCTATCGCACACAAGCAAAGTTTCGTGGAATACGCTTGATGTAAGCATGTAATTCCGTTCTTAAGTGCTGACTCTTTGCTTACGTTAAGCAGAGCCATGAAATTGGGCCCAGATGACCAGGCAAAGAATCATGTACTCACCATTATACAACATTATGAGAGTTTGTTCTCGGGAACAAATTTGATAGAAAAATCAACAACATATGTACGAGCGACATTAGCCCGGCAACGCATCATGTATTCACTGAAGCAGCTGCGCCAGACATTCATGGGATTGTTCTTATACAAATTAAAAGAGAAGACCAACACTAGTACATGTAGCTGTCTTAGATGATCGACTGTCCAAGATTAATTAATGTATTCACTAGGAAATAATAAGTACAGCCAAGAACAAACGCAGGATATAAACTGAACACTCCCCCCTCCTTTTTGTTGTAGGAAAGACTGGGACAGATTTACTGGGGTGGGTGATAAATCAAACATTTAAGGCGTCTTTCAACGACTGGAAACTTCAGACTTCATTTCAGACTGTTCACTTTAGAGACACTGGACACTATTGGTAATTGTCAAAGACCAGTCTTCTCACTTTGTGTATCTCAACATGTGCAACTAACCTGTGAAAATGGCTTGAGCTTGTCGAAGTTGCGAGATAATAATGAAAGAAAAAACACCCTTGTCACAAGAGGTTGCATGCTTTTAGATGCTTGATTTCGAGACCTCAAAATCTAATTTGGAGGTCTCAAAATCAAATTCGTGGAAAATTACTTCTTTCTTGAAAACTACGGAACTTCAGAGGAAGCCGCTTCTCACAATGTTTTATACTATCAACAGCTCCCCATTACTCGTTACCAAGTAAAGTTTTATGCTCAAAATTATTTTGAGTAAAAACCAATAGTGTCCACTGCCTTTAAAGGATTTGGGTACCTTTTCAAAATGTTCATAGATTTACATTAAACTTACAGGGTTTGAAGATAATGATAGTGGAAAGCTTCCCTTCAAATATTACTTACTGAGGTGCTGTAGTTTTTAAGAAATGAGTAAAACAATGTCATGAAAATACGTTTGAGACGAAAATTATTTTCATGACATTGTTTTACTCATTTCTCAAAAACTACAGCACCTCAGCACGTAATATTTTCAGGGAAGCTTTCTACTATCATTATCTTCTAACTGCGTAAGTTCGGTGTAAATCTGTGGACAGTGTGTTTTGTGTCCTACAAAAAGTACATAGACCCTTTGAGGGAGAAAGCTGTTATTAGTGGAATGGATCGGCTACTTGCCAAATTCAACTTCTCTCAGATCCACTTGCAAGAAACTTGCCCATTCTCTTCCACTTATCTGTTTGTTTTTTTATATGGGTGGGGTTGTGGTGAGGTGTAATTGTGTGATGTTTGAGGCGAGTCAATTTTATGGTCATCTATATTCATGAGTGCCTCTCCTGTAATAAATTCTATTGGAGTAGAGATAACTGTATCATCCCCATTGCATGCAAAGCAGTGAATATATTTGCATATGTAAATTTATTGAAAATTGTAGGTGATGTGGTTGCTCTTGACCCTCGCGAATGGCTCTCTATATACTCAAATTAAAAATTTGTATCTTAAGTAAATATTATCCAAGTTTGTAATTTGGCTGGTCACAGAGTAATTTTTGACCACATTTTGACAGCCTAAAATATAATGTATAACTGGAAAATATGAATTAAGTGTGTGATTTGATTGTGTGCTTAATGATATAAAGCTATTTAGAGGAAAATGCTACTTATGGTAATTAATTGTACAAGTTGATGGTCAGAAAATGTCAACAGTTTCAGTATTTTATTGCAGAGCTCAATTTCTTAAAGGGAAGGTACACCTTTGGTAATTGTCAAAGACCAGTGTTCTCACTTGGTGTATCCCATCGTAAGCATAAAATAACAAGCCAGTGAAAATTTGAGCTAAATTGGTCATTGAAGTTGCGAGAAAATAATGAAAGGAAAAAAAACCTTGTTGGGCGAATTTATGTGCTTTCAGATAAGAATAAAAGACTTCTAGCTAGAAGTATTTTATTATTTAAGTGAGAAATTACTTCTTTCTCAAAAACTACGTTACTTCGTATACATTGTTGTATACTATCAACATCTCTCCAATGCTCGTTACCAAGTAAGTTTTGAAGTTAATGTGTGTTTTGAGTAATTACCAATAGTGTCCACTGCCTTTAAGTGCTATGTAGCTGGAAAAAGTTACTCAGTGAAAGTACTTTAGCCACAATGATTGAAGTAGGCCTTTATTTTCGCCGATGATTTCGGTGACAAATAGATTTGTGTGCTGCCAGCTTCATGTATTTTGGCCTTTTAAGGCCATGTCACACAGAGCAATTTACAGGCAACCAGCTCCAATATGGAAAAAACATTCACATGTTTACTTCCGCATAATTGTCTACCGAAGTGCTCCTTTTCCATCAGTGCAGTTAATAACAATAATAATAATGATAATTATGAAGCATTTATATAGCGCCCCACAAAGATCGGAGCGCTTTACAATTTACATACAAACAAACAATGCAATGACAAAGATACAAAAAACAGTACAAGCAAGAACAAAAAGTTGGTAGCCTGTAAAAATCGCCTGCGGTCTGCCAAGGCTGTTTGAATAAAAATATGGTCAATTCGATTTATATGCCTTCACTACAAAAAGAGATTGTTGACATTTTTTTGAGTGTCCTTAAAGGCAATGGACACTATTGGTAATTACTCAAAATAATTATTAGCATAAAACCTCATTTGGTAACGAGTAATGGGGAGAGATTGATAGTACAAATTATTGTGGGAAACGGCTCCCTCTGAAGTGACCTAGTTTTCGAGAAAGAAGTAATTTTCCACGAATTTGATTTTGAGACCTCGAGTTTTGAATTTGAGGTCTCAAAATCAAGCATCTGAAAGCACACAACTTGGTGTGACAAGGGTGTTTTTTTTTCTTCCATAAGTATCTCGCAACTCCAAAGACCAATCAAACTCAAATTTTCACAGTTTGGTTATTTTATGCATATGTTGAGATACACCAAGTGAGAAGACTGGTCTTTGACAATTACCAATAGTGTCCACTGTCTTTAAAGTGCATGCATTATGTATGACATTGTAACCCTCTTCCCAAACTCAGTCTAACGTGTGGTTTTGACTTCACACTGATATCCATGGCCTTTTACATGTGTATTGTGATTTTGGGGGGTCAATGGAGAAAACAACGAGCTGCATTTTTCATTACTCCTCAAGTATTGTGTGTGTGCATTTTGTGCGATGTATTTTTGTCGCAGATGTGTAGACCTTTTGTTGTGATTGCAGCCATCTTGTCTTGTCGTCCGAGGCTGTGTTCATGTTGGATGTGTTATGTTCTGGGCTCTTACCAGGGAACAGTGTAGCATGAGGTCTGTTAACACATAAAAACAGTTGTGTATGCTGAAACCTCTTTGCTTGACCATTTTGGGGAGTAATGACACACTACTTCCCTGATCCAATATGGCGGCTATGACTTAAGCTACAACTGTGTCTAAGCAAGGCTGTGTCTGAATTGGGGCTATACATACATACATACATACAAAAATGTTTTATATACCGCCATTTCATCAAGACCACAGCTAGAGCTACAGCTAGATTTGCACGTCATCGTGTGTTGAGATTTTGGACGTCCTGTGCAACACTCTTAGAAACAGCCATAGCCGTAGCTGTAGACGCCAATTCGCATGCGGCCTAAGGGTGCTGCTAAAGTCCTGTAATTCAGCAAATATCGGCCCGCAATCTAGCTGTAGCTGTAGTCCGAGCCACAAATTGGACAGTGGCTTATATATTGTGTAAGACGCATTACGCAGGAGTACAAGAAACCAGACAAATATGGCTGCTGCCATCTGTGTAATGTATGCAATAGCAATGATACGTTAAGAGACCAGTCTTATTTCTCCCTCCCGCTCTTTACATACGTGCATGATAGTACAAGATGGCTGCAGTGTGACATAAAGGTCTATATCAAGTTGGTGCATTTATATTGTTCATATACTCCAAGTCTTCCTCCCGCTTACCACCAAAGATATTTTGTACCAATGTGTAGCTCGCTTTTCTGTCAACCCAATAAAAGATCTGTGAAACAACTAGAGAGCGAGCGTAGGGGACACTAGGTGGCAGCAGACTTACCAGGTAATCCATTGTTTTTGGAAATGTTTGCATGCTCAGAACTTCATAAACAATGGAAGGTTTTCTGGTAAGTCTGTTGCCATCTAGTGTTCCAAATGCTCCTGTTTGATGGCATGGATCAGTAACATGTTTGTGTACAGTTGTGCATTACAGTAGGTGTCAGCAATCACATAAGATAAAAAATGTATTTTTGGTGGAGTTTGTTGGTTTTGCGTAAATCAAATTTGTATTCATCAATCACAATTTTGTATCGCGGTAATTTGAGTTATTTGGTTTATAGTAGAAATTACACCATCAATTATGATTATTCACAAATATAGTTTGGGCTAAGCTTCCCTTATAATAATGTCTTAAGTTGCTGTGTGCCTGGAAAAAAAGAGCTTGTAGGCAATTACTGTCCTAAGTTGTGTTTCAAGAAAACTGAGTGTGGAAATTTGGGGTATTTTTGTGCCATTTTATATAAAGGACACCTCTATGGTCGAGGAGCATTTCAACAGGCACCAAGGCAATGACAAGGGGCACTGACTGGAGGCCATTGAAAGTAACTTATCAGTATTACTCCAAGCACTTTTCCTGACCGGGGTTAGGGATGGCATGGGATCTAGCTCAATCACAGGGGGACAAGGATGAGATTCGAAGCAACTGGGGACGAGGTTGTAATATTTCTAAACCTTTCAGTTTTCAACTTTATTTACTCCTTTTATATTAACCATTTGATGGGATCGTGTTGTATATTGTTAAAAAGATAAATGTTTAACACCATTTAATCACATGTACAAATGAGATTATATAAGGGTATATCTAACAATGACTTGCTCTTTACTTGTGGGGAGGTGTGCGTTGCATGTACAGTTTACCGCATAATTCAAACTATATCAAATATTTACTATTTTCAGCGTAATATGTAATAAAGGTAACTACTAGTAATATATAATGATGAACTTACCAATTGTTTACAAATCAGCTTAAATTATTTTATTATTATAAGCAATTTGTACGTTAAATACTTGCTTTCAAAGATTTCTCTTTCAATTAATTTGCCTTTTTTGTTCTTTCTTGTGAACAATCTTTCAGAAAGATTTAATCAAAATTCAAATACAGTGGAGGCCAATAATCGTTTAGAATTTCTTGTAAATACAAAACAAGTTTTGATTCCACAACTACTTATGGTTATTTTTGTTTATCTACCTGTGAGTATAGTGAAGTAGTAAATTTATTATGATTGTGAGGTTTTATATTCGATAAATTCAGAAATGAGGGAAAACTCTTTTTATAGTGAAAGTATTTAATCGACATTTTGAGATAAAATCTATTTTGAGACTTTCATTTACAAGCAATTACTTTTTAGCAAACTCATCAAATAATGGCATATATTTTGGCAGGGATTGTTGGCTTTCATATATTATGACTTGTTTTTATTTTACTGATCGTAATAAAGCAATGGGAATTTAGGCATTGTCTCAATTTCATAGAGATGCTTAAGCAGATACATGTAATACTGTTTAAACAGGCTTCTTCTTAGCAGAAATAAGCAGGACACCAGTCACAGATTGTAGTATGAGACACGATGCTTTGGCTGGTAAACTTATTCTGAAAGGAATTTTTTCACCAATTTTGTTTGTGCCTAAGCAGCACTTTGAAATTGGGCCCTGGTCTTCATATCAGTGAGCTTTCATATTTATTTCTGTCAATAACCAATCCTGTATTTAAGAATCACTCATCTTTCACGGATTTTAAAATTGTGTTCATAAATTATATGATTGTAGGTGGAGTAATTTTTGTGACTTCAACTTCGTTTCAAATTGGCTCGGAGAATTTTGTTACAAAAGATTGTCATAGTTGTAAACAAGTTCACTCCACAACCCATAATTTGAATACTGTATACATCTGACATGTAAGGTGGCGAACACGGTATTTATCTGAAAACAAATAACTATATATTTCTATATCCCCGAAAACTAATATTCTTTATCCCGATGCAAATTTAACATCTGTTAAATCGTTGCAGTACCCGCTGCCAAAGCATAGCATTCGAACTGCCTCTAGCTACCGGGCAACTTCGGTAGTCTAGTTGGTAAGATACTGCTCGAGAATTGCAAGGGTCGTGGGTTCGAATCCCACCCGAGTAACATACCTGTGATATTTTCTCACCGGACTCGGGAAAGTACTGAGTATACAGTGCTAACACACATCGGTGTATGAGTAAAAAAACCAAAATTAATATATATTTCTTCCTTTCAAATGAAAGGTGGCAAGTTTTCTTGTACTCTCGACTTGGTCTCGAAAAGTTGTGCTTGGCTTTGCTGTATAGCGCCACCACGTGTCAACTTATGGAAAAGTCACATAGGTTGGCGGTTAGCAATTTTGTTTCTTCTGTACATCGAAATTGCCACTGTAGTGCTTTTCAATCAAGAATTTTAGTTCTTCTAAATCGATTCACAAAAGGGAATCCTTAGAAGAAAAAAATCAGGAACATTTTTGAGGATGGCAATTTAGTACTACAAACAAAAAGAAATTGCTGTCGTTTACCACTTCTGATTTTGTCGTTATCGTCTTTCCCAAATCGACCTGAAACGCAATATGGCCTCTGAGTGTATGTGGAATAATGTTAAACTTATAGGATACAACTCTGTACAATCTCTATAATAAGCTTTCAATATTAAAATCACGAACAAAATTAATCAGACATAGCCCTACAGTATATTTCAGAAAGTTGGGCCCAGACCTAGCCCTACATAGGACTCTTCCTCTGTACACATAATTAATATTCGAAAGTGTTAGGCCGACAGGGCTAGGACCAGGCCTACATTTTGGTGTAGTTGTCCCCCTGAAAAATTACAAGTGTGCCGCAAATTCTCTCTGAAAATAAGTGCCAAAACTGTCGGAACCATTGTAATTTTACGAGTGGAGATTTTTCACATTATATATTAATTTAGTATAACTTTATTCGATTTTGTGAAGAAATAAGTAAAATGAGCTGGTATTCCGTTTAGTAGGAAACTATTTGTACGCATAGGCCTACATGTAACTGCTAAAGAGAATAATTGCAATAAAAACCATGTATGATTTGTATAATTTGGGGCATTTTTCTTTGGAGTTCGTCGGTTGTTGTGTTTTTTTGTGATTTCGTTTTTTGCATGCATGTATTGTTATTTGTACGTGTATACTTTTTATGCAGCAACAAAATTATGTTCTTGCTTATGAATGTTGGTGCTGTAGTTTGCATGGATGTTAAAAATATGGTCGGTACTTTGTGATGTAGCATGCTCGTTTTTCTCACCGTATTTGATGGCATTTAGCTCCGAATAACGTAAGTGTAGTTAGTTTTTATTATTTATTTATTTGTTGAGATTATTATATTCTTGCATATCACCTTAATTGTTTTCACTAGGCTTTGTTGTGAAAAACCCGAAAGTTGTTATGTAATACAAATAATGTTACACACAAACGAAAATAAAAGCATAATACATTTTGAAAATAAAAAAATTTAAAAAATCTTAATGTCGCCAAAGTATCTGAGATATAGAAAAATCAAAAATAACAACAATTCGATTCCGAAATTTTAAAAGAAACAACAAATTATTGCAAATTCACTTAAGGTTTTGATATCAAATAAGTGTCACGAAAAAAAAAGATATTGAAACAAATTGTTTAATAATTACTGATTGCATATTTTCCCTCTTTGTTTCATTTGTCTTTATATCCGTCCTCACATTCCTTTATTATTGATAAAACTTTCTTCATGTTTTCTTTCCTCTTTTGTTCAGTCATCAAACTCGGAATACTGAAGTCATAAATCAAGGTCATCCTGCATAGAACGAGGTTTTATTTCATTCATTTTTTTAAAGGCAGTGGAAACTATTGGTAATTACTCAAAATAATTAGCATAGAACCTTACTTGGTAACGAGCAATGGGGAGAGGTTGATAGTCTAAAACATTGTGAGAAACGGCTCCCTCTGAAAATACGTAGTTTTCGAGAAAGAAGTCTTGTTTTGTCTTGTCTTGTCTTTGCTGCACAAACCGCCGCCACTGGGCTATAAACGTGCAAACCTTCATGCATGCATGCTCCTACTCAAATTTTATATTAACAAGTCGGGACTTAAAGTAATTTTCCACGAATTTTATTTCGAGACCTCAGATTTATAATTTGAGGTCTCGAAATCAAGCAACTTCGTGTGACAAGGATGTTTGTTTCTTTAATTATTATCTCGCAACTTCGACTACCGATTGAGCTCAAATTTTCACAGGTTAGTTATTTTATGCATATGTTGAGATACACCAACTGTGAAGGCTAGTCTTTGACAATTACCAATAGTGTCCAGTGTCTTTAAGGGGGGTCTCCAAGGGATGTACTCATTTTCCAAATAGGTAAGGAGCCTCATGATGTAAGAAAACAGTCACAAATCAAACCTCGTACTTAAATAGTGTAAAACGTCATTTTATTTTACACTCTTTTATAGCAAAATTTTAAAACATTACGTCATTGGATATCGGCAACCATTAGTCTGTAGCAATTCAAAGATTTTCAAAAGGTCAAATTCAGATCTCTTTTGATTGAATAATATCATCAAAAGTCAGGATTGACACTAAAAAAATTACATAGAAAAGTACAGACCTTTATGTTTGAAATATGACAAATTGTGGATGCTGCCATATTCACACTTGAAGACTTTTGAGACGCTGGTGGCAGCAGACATAACGGATGATGAAACCTTGGAACCCCCCCCCCCCCCCCCAAGAGAGACAAAGGAGCGGTCTAAACGTATACAACTTATTGGACAATCATTTTAATTAAGTGTAAAGTTTGGATGATGCTACACATAATAGTCTGGATAAACTTAAAAAAACATATACGTAATGTATTAAATGGAAATTAAACTGGATATATAAATACATTCCAAGATCAATGATGTATCATGACTTAATAATTATCGAGTATGACTTATGCATATTATGCAAAGCTAAAAGCAGCGGGAACCAGTGGCAAACTCTATTGCGTGGTAATAACTTATTTCTGCCGGGCAAATTGTGCATTCTCTAGGTTGAACCATGTGTTATCTTTATCGACCGTAAGCACCATTTTCAAAGATTACTATTTAAAAGTTGGAAAGACTTTTTTTGTTAATGAAGTATTTCTTATTTGAAACACCGATGGTGTAACATCATTATTATAAATTAATAATATAAAAAAAAAAACTATAAAAAAGACTAAAGCTCCGGTTAATAAAATGTAAAGTATAAAACTAATGTGATATTAACCAATCTATACAAAAGCAAGTATAACCAAATAAAAAGTGTACAATAAGTAACTGTAAATGAGAACACGTTTGATCCATTTAATTATAAAAAGAAATACTTGAACATCTCTTCTGGACCATCAAACAATGAGTTCGTCCTCAGTCTATATATGTTCATGTTTATAATCTAACATTTTTGTGATGATGCAAGAACAAAAACTACGTTATCTCGCATGTATAGTTGGACCTCAAAGAGAAGCATACCATTTCGCTGTACTTAAGATTTTGTGACAACAGAGACTACATCAGTGGGACCTATTGTTTTAAATTATACATCAAAGCGTGCGTGTGTGTGTGTGTGTGGAAGAACCCCCTCAAATGTAATTATGGTAATTAGCCCCCATTAACTCTCAAGTACATGACCCAATTTCATAGAGCTGCTAAGCACACAAATTTGCTAAGCATGACATTTCTTCCTTGATTTAAACAGGATTACCAACCAAATTTCATACTAAGCAATTTTCTGTGCTGAGCATGCAGCTCTATGAAATTGGGCCCTGATCAAAGGGTGAACTGACATGACTGTGGTCACACTATGTTTATAAAGCGAAGGTACATGTTTGGTAATTGTCAAAGGCTAGTGTTCTCACTTGGTATCCCATCATAAGCATAAAATAACAATGTGAGGCTCAATTGGTCATCGAAGTTGCGAGAAAATGATGAAATAAAAAACACCCTTGCTGGACGAATTTGTGTACTTTCAGATAAGAATAAAAGACTTCTAGGTAGAAGTCTTTTATTATTTTAGTGAGAAATTACCTCTTTCTCAAAAACTACGTTACTTCAGAGGGAGTCGTTTCCCACCTCCAATGCTCGTTACCAAGTCAGTTTTTATGTTAATATTTGTATTGAGTTATTACCAAACGTGTACCTTCCCTTTAAAATTGACAGCAGACACCATGGAGCTCAAATTGACACAATGGGTTTTGTCATATAAATACCGAACAGTGAATCAAAGTTAACATAGGGTGTTAAAATAACACAAATGTAATTGTTTTTGCAGAAATTAGTGCTATTTTATCACACTACATGTGTAATAATAACAAATTCTTATATAGCGCATTCACAATAACCGTATCAATGCGCTTTACATTAGTGCCCTGGTCATAGGGCCAATAACATCTCTGCAATGTGTCTCAGCTCCCTGGGAGCCTGTACGGCGCTTGTGGCTTTTTCGCACACAAGTCAACCTCTACCCTCGCAGGTACCCATTTGTACCCCTGGGTGAAGAGAAGCAATTATAGTAAAGTATCTTGCTCAAGGACACAAGTGTCACGACCGGGATTCGAACCCACACTCCGGTGAATCAACACCAGAACTTGAATGCGATGCTCTTAAAGGCAGTGGACACTATTGGTAATTACTCAATAAAATTGTCATCATAATGGAGAGAGGTTGATGGTATGAAACATTGTGAGAAACGGCTCCCTCTGAAGTGCCGTAGTTTTCGAGAAAGAAGTAATTTTCCACGAATTTGATTTCGAGACCTCAAGTTTAGAACTTGAGGTCTCGAAATCAACCATCTAAACGCACACAACTTCGTGTGACAAGGGTGTTTTTTCTTTCATTATTATCTTACAAGTGCGATGACCGATTGAGCTCAAATTTTCACAGGTTTGTTATTTTATGCATATGTTCAGATACACCAACTGTGAAGGCTAGTCTTTGACAATTACCAATAGTGTCCACTGCCTTTAACCACTCGTCCATGACACTCGACACTATTTTGTGTGATTCTTTGTATCTATTATAATACTATGTGACAACAACCATGGTGATTTGTTTTAGTTTTGTGTGGAGGTTTATCCATCAAACAGAAATACCCCGAGGATGTTATTATGAGTCAGATAATATTTTTTATTCAGCCGCTCCTGATGAGAGTCACATTGTGTTTATTCGAGTAACATTGTGTAAAATGATTGAAATGTAAAATAAAATAGATTATATGAATGACGAATGTGAATTATTAATTTTGAAGTCATTTAAAGAGAATGGCATCTTATTTGTACTTGGACGTTTGACGATGTTTGACGTTTGAATTTTGTGTGTGTATAGTGTGTGTGTTGAATTTACTCTTGAAAAAGATAATTGACTGTGTATTATTTATTGTTTAGGGTTTTTAACGTCCCGTTGTGATTCAAATAATCAAGCGCATATTTTTTATTCCACCTGTGTTTGCCGTGTCCACCAAGCCCACTTTGGCACCCCTCCCCAATTTTTATCCAAACTGTCACCTTCTCGTCACCCACCCCAAACCCCAAGATGGACCCCAAGGATTGGAGTGGCGGATCATTTGTCTTCATCAATGACATCATTATCTTTCATGTTGAGTACTCCTCGAAGCAATTCAGAGACTATGAACCTGTTTTATGACCGTCACTCACAATGGAGAGAAATCAGTGCACGACGCGCGCCCCCCGAACTGATAAGCTCGTAGTCGTGGGGGTGCTAGCTGTGTTTACACTAATCCCGGTCTATGGGCTCTCTCGCCGCCTGCGTCACACGCACAGCCAACGTTCGCTCTGCCGCAGTAATGTGTACGACCATTGTATGCTCCCATTAGACTGGTGAGCAATATTAGTAATATCTTGTGGTTAAAGATTAAAGACACCAGCTCTGAAAACAGGGAGTATGAAAATGGTAGTAATACATATCAATATTGTAAATGTATGCCCCAATTAGAACATGTGAACATACTCTCAATTTAGGTTTTACCCTCAAAACGATGCAGGCCCGTAACCAGGGAGGTGGGGGCGGAGGGGGTTGGGCAAAAAAGTCCCCCTAAATCCCCCAAACCGCTCAATTTGTTTTGGTCTAACAGAAAGGCTGCCCTCTGGGAGAACTTTCTACCAAACAATTGCTTTACAAATACACAACAACAATAGCAAGTATTAACATTAAAAGCATTCAACAACCTGTGACAGTTTGGGTTCAACTGGAAATGGAAGTGGCAAAACGAAACAAAGCTCCAAACCGTGCTGTAATTGTGTGTGCTTTTAGATGCAAAAGAAGTCAGTTCTAATATGATGTTTTATAATATTGTAACAAGTTCCCCGTGCTCTTTTAAAGGCAGTGGACACTATTGGTAATAACTCAACGTAATTATTAGCATAAAACCTGACTTTGTAACAAGTAATGGGGAGAGGTTGATGGTATAAAACATTGTGAGAAACGGCTCCCTCTGAAGTGCCATAGTTTTCCAGAAATTAGTAATTTTCCACGAATTTGATTTCGAGACCTCAGATTTAGAATTTGAGGTCTCGAAATCAACCATCTAAACGCACACAACTTCGTGTGACAAGGGTGTTTCGACGACCGATTGAGCTATAATTTTCACAGGTTTGTTATTTTATGTATATGTTGAGATACACCAAGTGAGAAGACTGGTCTTTGACAATTACCAATAGTGTCAACTGTCTTTAAGTAATAGTCATGGTTTTTAGTTTATGAAGTAATTACCAAAAGTATACCATCCCTTCTTTTTTTTAGATAAAGGGGGCATCACAAGTTGACCACTCGTCCTTCACCCAGAGTCCCATCCTTTTGGGCATGTCGTAAGATTACTACATGTTCAGGGGTGGATTTCACAAAGGTAGTCCTAACTTAGGACTAGTCCTAGGCAATGCTAAGAGATAGGACCAGTAACTCATCCTAACTTATGACTGGTCCTATCTCTTAGCATTGCCTAGGACTAGTCCTAAGTTAGGACTACCTTCGTGAAATCCACCCAGCTCTTATAAACACCGCAGTCCCTGCCTATCTACCCGTCACTGTGACGACACAATGGTCCCTATTTCTCGAACATCTCAACATTTGTTGTTTTATCTTCTTGCTAATTATCTGACCTGACGGAATGTTGAGAACCAAGGGG
Source organism: Asterias amurensis (assembly GCF_032118995.1). Lineage (NCBI taxonomy): Eukaryota > Metazoa > Echinodermata > Asteroidea > Forcipulatida > Asteriidae > Asterias > Asterias amurensis. The sequence continues at coordinate 5,582,994 of NC_092650.1, read as the reverse complement.
ATATCTTAATTTGTTGTTGTTTTTTGGCGGCTAGCCCTTTGCTTCTTGTATCTTCTTCAGCAATAATGTATTTCCCTTTGCCGATCCTGGTTTAACTTTGTCACTGCGCACCAACATTGAGGAATAAGTTTGCATACTATTATTATCAGTTCATCCCTTTCCAAAACATTTCATTCGTAGAGTTTCTTCAAGTCTCTGAACCGCCTGTCCTGTATATATTGTCCAATGTCCAAGCATAGAGAAATGACCACGAAAGGGTCAGTCTCGTGCCCATGTTCTGACGTTCATCTCTATACCCTCTCGTCATCCGCTCTTGTACACAGCACCACTCATCCTAAGCCATCTCTTCCCTCAATCCACCACAGTCACTGCTTTTCCTTATTTCCATAACAAAAAAAACCTAACTAGGGACCAACGAAGAGAGCACAGCGGCCCCATCACCGTCACCTTCCCCCGCTGGCTCCCTGCAATTCACCCCCTTGCTTTGATTGATGTTACACGAGTAAACACCGTGAGTGCACCCAAATAGCCCGCCCTTATTACAACACCCGATCGCCCCCTTATCATCATGTTAACAGAGAAAGAGGCACTGAATACTTGTGTCAACTTGGACTGCCTGGGTTTGGGAGCCACGCTTATAAATTGACAGTTTAGAATCGAGGGGTTGTGAATTGGTGTCGTCGTCTCGTGCATGAGGTCGCATCGAGACCAGTGAAGTCAGTCTGAGCCTGTGACTAACGCACAAGACTGTTTCTTGAAGAACTTTTACTGCAATCTTATATAAGTGGTAATACAGTATGTGCTTGTGGGGACGGTTATTAAGAACATTGCAAGACTAAACACCTACAGTTCCCTCTTTGACGTCACCATGGATGTGGAGGAGTGTTTCCACCCATCATCCCCACCGCACAGTCCGGCCGGGACGTGGACAAGCTCCGTGTCCGATGCGCCCATCTCACCCAGCGTCTTAGGCTTCGAGCACTCCCCGGAAGATGAGGCCATCGGCCCCAGTGAGAATGAAGTACGCGACCCACTGAAACCCAAAGGAAAACCGACTTACCATCGTCACCCCAAGCCACCTTACTCCTACATTGCATTGATCGCCATGGCAATCAAGGACTCGGCTACAGGGAGACTAACTCTTGCAGAGATTAATGAGTATCTGATGAAGAGGTTTGCGTTCTTCAGGGGTTCCTACACGGGATGGAGAAACTCCGTCAGACACAATCTCTCACTGAACGAGTGCTTCGTGAAGATCTTACGGGATCCGGCACGGCCCTGGGGGAAGGACAATTATTGGACCATCAACGAAGACAGTGAGTACACCTTTGCCGACGGGGTTTTCCGTAGGCGCCGCAAACGCATCCCGCGGGGGAAAGAGCGGGAGGGGAAGTCGTCGAGGCAGAGGAGCCGGGCCACACAGCCCGAGATCGGCACCGGTAAGCCACGGTCCAAATTTACCGGTCCCTTCAGTATTGACAGTATCCTTGGTTTCTCAGAATGCGGCGAGACCGAGCAGAGAGTCTCGAGCGAGCATCAAAATCTTGCACCCGCAAAGACACGCCCTCCATCAACCCAGACAGCCAGCCGCACAAAGCCCAGCCCGAGCAAAACACCGTCACACCCAAAGGGCGTCAGCGGCTTCACAACCTACCCAACAAACCAGAGGTGCTACCCGGTAGCCTGGTTGCCCCATCAGACGACAAAGTACTGTCCATTCCCCCATTTTGCCGCCGAAATGTCCTACCCTCCACCGATGAAGATGGCCGAGATATTTCACCAGCATCACCAGGCACGTAGCAAGAAACGCTGCCGAGGCCAGCGACCTCTGTCCCCGTCTAGCGGCAACTCCGCATCGCTCCATACCGTTGCTAAAGCAGACCTTGCATGGCCGCTGAGCCATCAGTTCCCGTATCAGACAATCCACCTCTCCGTTGGAAAGTGCCGAGAAGGTCAACAGAGGGCACTAGACTTTCAAATCGACAACATTTTATCTTGAACTATTTTCATTGTGATATGGTGTGTAATTATGTAGAAAGTTTAGTGCTACAGTGTTTTTTTTTTAATAGCAAAACATAGGCCTAGATGTGCAATAAATTTCTCCCTATAGATATTGTGTGTTGTAAATGGATCACCTTTATTACATAACAATCTCTCTACGTTTAAGTTCCTCTTGTTTTGTTTACAATATACTTGTTTGTCTGATTATACAGCGAAAACGAGGGGAGAGGCCATTAGAGACTGGCCCCTCTTTGAGCCAGTATATAGTTATAGTAAGTGCACACAGTGAACGCGACGGCATTAGTGTATACCAGCCGACAATGACCTTATGTTGCGACGAAGGTCTTTTTTTCATATATTATTTTTGTTATATCTAGCTCTTTTTTTTTTTTTTTTTTTTTTGAGAGTTGCTTCTTGAATTTTTAAAATTCAGTTTAATATAATTATGTTTTACTTACTTTCTACAGAGTACTTTCGTCATTTTTCAAATTCAAATAGACCTTCGGATATTTTGTTTAACTGTTTGATTGTTGTAATCCTATTTAAATGAAGCTATGTGACAATTTAGTGGTCGCGTTTTTGAGAAAATCTGGAGCGGTTTGGTTCACGCGGAGGGGTTGTCTGTAATTGTCAGTAAAACACAATTTGAGAAACGTTTCATGCGTGCAACGTTTCTCAAATTATTTTCTTTTAAATCCATCTCTTTAAAGGCAGTGGACACTATTGGTAATTGTCAAAGACTAGCCTTCACAGTTGGTGTATCTCAACATATGCCTAAAATAAAAAACCTGTGAAAATTTGAGCTCAATCGGTCATCGAACTTGCGAGATAATAATGAAAGAAAAAATACCCTTGCCACACGAAGTTGTGTGCGTTTAGGTCTCGAAATCAAATTTGTGGAAAATTACTTCTTTCCCGAAAACTATGGCACTTCAGAGGGAGCCGTTTCTCACAAAGTTTTATACCATCAACCTCTCCCCATTACTCGTCACCAAGAAAGGTTTTACGCTAATAATTATTTTGAGTAATTACCAATAGTGTCCACTGCCTTTTTTGTTTCTTCTTCCATTACTATCTCGCAACTTTGGCGACCAATTGAGCTCAACTTTTAACAGTGTTTTTATGTTATGCATATGTTGAGATACACCAAGTGAGAAGACTGGTCCTTGACAATTACAATAGTGTCCAGGGTCTTTAAAACCACCTCCTTGGAAGGAATCGTTTCTTAAAAATGTTTAACATTCAACAGCTGCAGTGCTTCTTACCGTAGAGGTGGTATTTCTACCTCCATGTTCTAACCGAGTAAGTTTTTATGATCATCATTTTTTTTTTTAGTAATTACCAAGTTATTCCGGCCTTTAAAGACACTGGACACTATTGGTAATTGTCTAAGACCAGCCTTCTCACTTGGTGTATCTCAACATATGCATAAAATAACAAACCTGTGAAAGACCTCGATTGGTCGTCGGAGTTGCGAGATAACTACGAAAGGAAAAAAAAACATCCTTGTCACACGAAGATGTGTGCTTTCAGATGCTTGATTTCGAGACCTCAAATTCTAAACTTGAGGTCTCGAAACCAAATTCGTCGAAAATGACTTCTTTCTCGAAAACTACGTCACTTCAGAGGGAACGGTTTCTCACAATGTTTTATACTATCAACCTGTCCCATTACTTGTTACCAAGTGAGGTTTTATGCTGATAATTATTTTGAGTTGTACGTTGAACAAAATATGTCCGTTACAAAACATAATTTGTATATTCTTTGGGATTTTGTATTTTGTTTTTCTTCCTGCAAGAATGTTGATTTGAAATTTTTTTTAACTTAAACCACATTTCCCCCATTGCAATCCAGAAGTAGTTGATACTCTCAGCAACAAACACAATTTTAAGAACCTATTTAGTGCATCGTTGACTCGCGTACGTAGCGATCAGCTGGTCAAGCATTCTCTATTTTTGTATGTTTGAATATTGTCAACAGTTTGTCTATCGTAGCTTTAATAACATTAGCGTTTCCCACTATTAAAGTAATTACTAAATTCGTTATTCGGGAGAAATTTGTGCAACACTCTATGAAGACGAAACAAACTTGTAACAAAACTAGTTTCTAGAGTGTCAGTTTGTGCATCGTTGGAAGCGAGCTGTGTCATTCTTTAGTGAACTCCAATTATAGTCTCTGCTCAAGCTTGTAGACAATACTGTGTGCTGTTTTAAATTGCAGCATTCAGCTGATGCGCCGGTAGGCTTTATTGTTCAATTTCACAAACTTAAAAACAAATTTATGTTAAATTTATACTAGGTGTCTTTTTGTGATTTATGACCAACTTCAAATTTCAAGATGGCAAATTTCATACTTAAGAAAAAGCTAGCTGGGAACCACACACAATAGTGTGTATTACATATGGTTTAAGCTGATAACACACACTTCTGCTAAGCAAGTTTTCAAGTGCTTAGCACAATTGCAGTGTTTTGGGCGTCGAGGTTTGACTATGATAAAGCTATAGCCCAGTGTTTGGTCTGTCACTAAGGAAATCGAATGAATAATTACCTATGCAATCACCAAATAAGATATTAATTTTAAATAATTGAATTGTCTTTAAGATTTGACCCCAAAAATATTGATGTAAGAAAACACTGTACATAGTGACATGATGTTTCCTCGAAATAAATAATTAAAATTATGTATATTGTACAGCCTCTAGAGAACGGTATGACCAAATAAAAGATTGAAAAATTAATAATCAATATGCATTGTTGCTTTGAGAAAATTTACGGATAGTTTAACTTCGGACACTGCCTTCCGCCAATCAACGTAATGTTTTATGTGCTCCCAAATTATGTTTTCCCCCAGTTTGCGCCCTAAAAACACAGAAACTGGAACAGTTGCTTAACAAACTGGGTTTTGGTTCTTCACACGTTGGCGCATTAAATAGTAATTTTCTTTTCTTGTTTATAGATCACCGATTTCAAACTCCGGTGTTTCTGATCAGCAGAGTGTTGGTTCGAATCCCCAGCCGCGACACTAATTGTATCCTTAAGCAAGACATTTAACCATTGCTTCGTTATTCGGATGTGACGTAAAACCGTTGGTCCAATAACGCATGTAAAAGAACCCAGAGCACTTATCGAAACGAGAAGGGGTTCGCCCGGTGTTCCTGGCTGTGGCTGCTGAATGCGCTGTAGCACCTTGTAAACCCTTATGAGGTGCTACATAATTGGGTCTCAGAATTCATCATTTCAATAACCCATCTTTCTGAAAGTTTGTATACAATACTAAGCGCTTTAAGTACCTTGTTAGATAGATACGTGCGCTATTATGAGACTTCGGTATTATTGTTATCGTTATCGTTGTCGTTGTTGTTGTCGTTGTCGTTGTCGTTGTCGTTGTCGTTGTCGTTGTCGTTGTCGTTGTCGTTGTCGTTGTCGTTGTCGTTGTCGTTGTCGTTGTCGTTGTCGTTGTCGTTGTTATTATTATTATTATTATTATTATTATTATTATTATTATTATTATTATTATTACTATTACTATTACTATTACTATTACTATTACTATTACTATTACTATTACTATTACTATTACTATTACTATTACTATTACTATTACTATTACTATTACTATTACTATTACTATTACTATTACTATTACTATTACTATTACTATTACTATTACTATTACTATTACTATTACTATTACTATTACTATTACTATTACTATTACTATTACTATTACTATTACTATTACTATTACTATTACTATTACTATTACTATTACTATTATTATTATTATTATTATTATTATTATTATTATTATTATTATTATTATTATTATTATTATTATTATTATTATTATTATTATTATTATTATTATTATTATTATTATTATTATTATTATTATTATTATTATTATTATTATTATTATTATTATTATTATTATTATTATTATTATTATTATTATTATTATTATTATTATTATTATTATTATTATTATTATTATTATTATTATTATTATTATTATTATTATTATTATTATTATTATTATTATTATTATTATTATTATTATTATTATTATTATTATTATTATTATTATTATTATTATTATTATTATTATTATTATTATTATTATTATTATTATTATTATTATTATTATTATTATTATTATTATTATTATTATTATTATAGCAAACTTTAATAGACAAACAATTATTCACGGTACCACTGATGTTAATTTCAATTCAGTCATGGAGTTAAGTGATGACCCAACCCCCAAAATGAGACAAGATTATGCCCCTTATTTACCCCATTCCAAATGAGTCTGTTGCCACCCGTTGTTTGACAGATAGGGGGATGTACCCCACCCCTCCCCCCCCCCCAATGCACCCCTCACCTCACCACCAAAGACAAAAGCAGTTGCGTATAAATGGCGACCCTGTCAGATTGGAATGAAATTATCTTTTACCCCCATCTTCCACCTCTTTATATTGTGAGGGTTTCATGGGCGTTGGGGCCGGGACACTTTGGTTGGGGGGGGGGGGGGGGCACAGAGGTGGAGGGGAGACACAGAGGATTGATTTCGTACACAGATAATAAAAAGAACACCTTTATATCAGGCTTTCCGGATAATAAGTCTATTGCTTTCTATTGGGGCCATGCTTTCCCCCTTTTTTGCTGTACCCGATTTCCCTCAATGTTTTGTCCGAATTTGGGCGAGCGGTTGCCTCTTTGCAACCCCCCCCCCCCCCCCTCCCCGTACGCCTAAGGAGGTGCTGGGCTAAATGATTTCTGTTTTAAGAACAGTTTGGGAGCTTGAAAGTTGGGGGTGTGCTTACACATGTGAGATTGCGATGGTTCAAAGCTTCTTAAAAAAATGGGTCTCGAACGGGTCTGCAGGTGTTTTGGGTGTTGTTTTGTCATCTCCTTACACAACTTTTGTGGTTCTCCGCTCCGTCCTTGAATTTTATTTTTTTGTTATCGCTAGTTGTTAAAGCAGCGAGGAGAAATGCTAGCCGGTCTCTCACCGTACCTGGGCGACGGGCACACCGGTGAGGAATGCCCCCTGCCCAGTGTCTACAAATCCCTCTCCATCAACGCCGTCCGTTGCCATCGCAAGTCCCCGTTGCGTGTTGCTTGCAAACGGGTGCACCTTACTGGTGGTGAAAAACCAACGCAGTGCAAACCACACGAGCCGTTTCCAAACAATGTTTGTGAGGAATCGAGAACAAATATATACTTGTGCTTTGGTTGTCTGGGTGCTTTATAGTTCAGACGAACTTTTTGAAAGGATTACTGGTATAATGTTTGTGTCCCCAATGTGGGTGTAATTTTGAAGAGAGGACAGGGACTCGGGTTTCCATAATATAAGGAGTTGTATCTTTAGATGTCAGACATTCAAAATTGTGAACTTAATCGGTTATCATGCAACAATGGCGTGAACAGCTAACTGTTTTGTATATCCCTTTTCTCCATTTATTTTATTTTTATTTATTTATTTTTTTTTTTTCCGCCAAACTGTTTTTCTTCTGGAAATATTTAAGGAAACCACTATTGTTTTCGTGCATAACATTGGATAAGAGTAACACAAAATATGTTCACAGATTTGCAAATAACTAACATGGTATGAAGTTGGTCATGTGGGAAACTAAACCTATATGTGAAACATTTGTGCTTGAAAATGCAATAGCTTTGAGAAATGAGTTAACAATAGTTTCGATCTTGCAAGACCCAAACTCAATGGTTGAAAAACGGTGAAAACATCAACAGTTTTTGACCAGACGTTTTAACGCTCCGTTACGGCGTATAGTTTTACTACCGGTACGGCTTTGCATATCCCCGCGGTCTCACCCACACCTTACACGACGCAACCGTCATAATAGCTTCCCCGGTCACCCCTAAATATATCCATCCACCACACACCCCATGGTTACAGTTGCAACTGGCAGATATATATTAAACTGACTAGGGCCCCACCCATACACCTCGCAAACATTTATCGCAAACCTATGGTATCAAGTCGACAGTCTTAGAATGAATTGGACAGCGCCATCATTTATTTACCAGAATGTTTCGAGGTCTCCCGAAAATCCCGGGCGAAAATCTATTCCGCGGTAGTAAAAATATAATAGCAAGACAGTGCCCAAAGAACAAAATCTACCTGGCAAGTTGACACACACATGGTGTTACCGCAAACCAAATATATATTGATACCTCACCATGCAATGCCTCAAATCTCATGTTTTGATCGGATGTTACTCCTTAAAAAAATCATAAAAAAACAGTAACCAGTTACAAAATGAGTGAATGACTGTCATTCTCTGATTTAGGCACTCAAGCCCCCTATCTGAGCCTATATTTACCCACAGACAATCATCCATTGTAATTCTATCATTGAAAAGGGTTCGTTGCTTGTGATTGTAAGCTGTGCAAGCATTCGTAGTCACTGCCAACCTCGCACCCAAGTAACAGTGTATACCTTAGTCATCCAGACCACTTGACTTTAAACACTTTAATGTCAATGCGTGTATTGTCATGTTGAGTCAACTCGACTTACAAGGTTGTGTTTGTAGTTCAAATCTCTGTAACTGTAAACTGTATTGAGATGGAGAGCAGGAGTGCCGGGGCAAAAAAATTTGAACAAACTGTAAAAAAAAAGTTTTAAAAAGCTGTATAAATTACGGTAATTTACTGGCAGCTTAGTTGCCAGTAATTTACTGGGGTTTTTTTTTTACAGTCATTAGGGCCTACTATAAATAATTTACTGTAAACAAATAAAGGATTTACTGGCAACATAGAACTGCCACCAAAAAAATGGCGTATCAGTGTCCATATGCAGCATTGCCATTAGTCGAAAGTGCATGACGTAACGTAGTACGATACTGCAGTAAATTACAGCAATGCTACAAAATTCCGGTTGATGCAACCATTTACAATAAGGTACTGTAAAACAAAATAATATATTATAATAACAATTCTTATATAGCGCATTTCACAATAACCGTATCAATGCGCTACACATTAGTGCCCTGGTCATAGGGCCAATATTTCTCAGCCCCAGTGGGAGTATACAACCCGCAACAGTTTATATTGTAGAATCTTCTAATCTGATTGGTTAAAAATGCAGTCATGGAAATAGCTGTGCCCCTTTTTCTATCAATATGACGTCATAACTGACTTTAGCGTTCCGTGCCACGGCGCGATGCGACCTTGCTTCGCATACGACCTTTCACCGTGTAGTCAGTGTTGTTGATTAGAAGAATCTTTATTTGGTATATAAAATAAATATTGACTGCTTAATAATCGGGCCATAGTTAAAATTATAGGCCCTCGGTGATGTCAAACCCACGGGTATGCCCTCAGCTTCGCTTCGGGCATAGTCATGGTTTTGACATCACCGAGGGCCTATAATTTTAACTGTACCTTTCATACCCATAGCAGTCAACATTTCCATAAGATACTGCTGTAAATCAATGCAGTTGAAAACGGTTATAGCATTACAGCAATTTTTTTTTACAGTGGAGATTATTGCATTTTCCCCTTTTTTTGCGAGTATTGTTTGCGTGTACAGTTATCGTTACAGGTAATGTGATACTCTGTACGATGGCGGTGTATTGAAAAGAACAGGAGTGGTTTGACGTTGATTTTCCCACCGTTGTCTTTTATGTGAGAACTGCCCATGGTTATTACGGTGATTAGATGCAAAGGCAAATTTAATTTGAATATTTTGCCGTCCAAGAACACAGCTATAATTGCTTACTTTAAGCGGGGCTATGGGCCAGGGTCAAGTTTCATAAAGCCTGTAAGCACACACACACTTGTTTAGCACAAACAAAAACGTTTGCTTAGCAAAAAATGGGTTTGGCCTACCAGCCTGAAAACCATATATAGCTATACCATTGCTGCGACCTTAGTACCTCGGTCATTTCTTGCTTGCTGGGCAGTATACCAGTCCCGGAAGGTATGTGTTTGTGCTTTTAGCAGCTTTTTGAAATTGGGTTCTTGACGATACCTATCCATGCAGTGATTCCCAATGCAGTCAAAGCCTAAACCGTTTACTTAAAGGAACGTTACAGAATTGGTAAGAAAACAAAATCGCGAAGATCACAGATTTGCATCAAATTTACACCGTCTAATGATGATGATAGTAGAAAACATCCCTTGAAATATTTCTGCCTGAATTTTCATATTTGATGCGAAATAAATAATTTAACTTTGCGTTTGGAGTTTATCGCTCAGCGAGCGTTTTTTTTTTTTTTTTTTTTTTTGCATCAATAACATGCAAAATCGGGTGTCAATATTAATTTTCTCGTGACCCAGATGGCCGATCGATCTCAAACTTCTACAGGTTTGTCATTTTATGTATATAAATGGTGGATTACATAAAGTGCTTGCACTGCCGCACTGCCAGCAACTGTTTTGTTAGCAAAACCAATTGTGTACTGTTCCTTTAATTGTAGCCATAGGTACAAATCTGCTTTCAACAGTCTATTATTTACTTCTGATATTGTCTGTATAACGCGCAGTTCACAACTGCAACTGCAACCGTGAGGTAGATGCAACACCCTGTCTATACGTACAAGTACGAATAACTAAATAAATAAACAAAGAAAAGTGTAAATGAATAAATAAAATATATAAATGAATTAAATAAACGTCCCAAATCTATCAAAAATAATTACAAATACCCCGAACAATCGATAGTAAAATGTAAAAATCAAGACATAAAAAAGATCGTTTAAAATTTCAGAATGTGGTCAGAGGTCCGTGACGACGAGGCACCGAAAAGCAAAGCGAGTGGGCGGTGTGAGAGGCACAGCACGCCCCACCGCCTCGGGCGTGAACCAACGGTCAATATGGGTTGTTCTCGGAGTAACGTGCGTGCTGTTTTCTCATTGATTTGCCCTTCTTTTCCAGTGTTCTTTTTACTTAATTTTTTTTCTGGGGTATCACGGCACGGTTGAGTGGAACTAGGGCCTGGTGTTTGAGCAGAAGACCGAAAACACTGATGTAAGTTCACGGTCTCGCCCCAAATGTTTTGGAATTAAAAGCTATTAAGCTGACATAATAATCTTTGTATATACGACTGACTTTTAAAGAACAGCGACCCGGGACGTGGGTTTGAATAGGCAGAGGTTAATGGGAAAAAGTGAGAACAAGCTAATGGGGGAGAGCTTGACGTTTGATTTGAATCGAGAAATTGACACTGCCCTTGATGAGTTTATTCCAAACCATTCATTAATGCATGAGAAAGTAATGGTACATCACACACACTTTATAGGAAACAGAAGTGATTTGATTGGTTAGCTATACAGCGAGTCAATATTTGCGTATTAGTTTTTAAAGTGGTTATCCAGAAGTTGTAATGATAAGTCGTTTTTAAAAGCAGTGGACACTTTTGGTTATTACTCAAAATAATTATCAACATGAAACCTATCTTGACTACGAGTAATGGGGAGAGGTTGATAGTATAAAACATTGTGAGAAACAGCTCCCTCTGAAGTGACGTAGTTTTCGAGAAAGAAGTAATTTTCCACGAATTTTATTTTGAGACCTCAAATTTAGAATTTTTTTGAGGTCTCGAAATGAAGCATCTAAAAAAGCACACAACTTCGTGCGACAAACTTTTAATTTTGTTTCATTAATATCTCGCAACTTCGACGACCGATTGAGCTCAAGTTTTCACAGGTTTGTTATTTTATGCTTATGTTGAGATACACCAACTGTGAAGACTAGTCTTTGACAATATTACCAATATTGACCACTGTCTTTAAATACCGCTGTACCATTTCGATATCGGCCGCATAGATGCAAGCAGCCGTATTTGTCCGTTATATCGCCGTACTAATGCGTATAACATTGCCGTAGTGTTGCAAATCGCGTTTTTTTCGCCGTATAGTATTGCGTTACATCGCAACTATTCATCATTCATATATATATCGTGGCCGTATTATTGCGTTAATTACATCAACGTTATTGTATCTAGTTGCTGTATAATATCGCGTATAGGCGTACACTGTGAAACTAGCTGTGATTGCCCGTGAACCTATAATAAAACCAGTAATCACTTTTAAGGCACTGGACACATTTGGTAATTATTGTCAAAGACCAGTATTCTCACTTGGTGTATTCCAACAAAAAACATCAAATAACAAACCTGTGGAAATCGGGCACCATTGGTCATCGCAATTATTGTGTACTTTCACATGTCTAAAAAGGGATACAGGCCTAAAGTCTTTTAAATAAGAAATTACCTCTTTCACAAGAACTTTAATACTTCAGATGGAGCCGTTTACAATGCTGTATACGCATCTCTTAATATTCATGCATGACGTCATAATTCTGACCCAAAAATATGAGGCCTCAGCCGCGCGTTCCGTCACCACTTGCATGCAGTGGCCGCGCCTATGGCCTCGTTTTGGGTTAGAATCGTGACGTACTCATGCAATATAAAATACGAGAGACGTATACCATCAACAGGTCTCCATTGCTCGTTACCAAGTAAGTTTTTATGCTAACAATTATGGTGAGTAAAAATAGTGCCCAGTGCCTTTAAAGGCAGTGGACACTATTGGTATTTACTCAAAATAATTATTAGCATAAAACCTTTCTTGGTGACGAGTAATGGGGAGAGGTTGTTGGTGTAAAACATTGTGAGAAACGGCTCCCTCTGAAGTGACATAGTTTTCGAGGAAGAAGTAATTTTCAGCGAATTTGATTTCGAGACCTCAGATTTAGAACTTGAGGTCTCGAAATCAACCATCTAAACGCACACAACTTCGTGTGACTAGGGTGTTTTCTTCTTTCATTATTATCTCGTAACTTTGATGACCCATTGAGCTCAAATTTTCACAGGTTAGTTATGTTATGCATATGTTGAGATACACCAACTGTGACGGCTAGTCTTTAACAATTACCAATATGTGTCCACTGCCTTTAAGTTGTCTACTGCGACTAAAAATAACCCGATGGTGACTGATTTATTTATAGAACTCCAAGCACGTAACAATCAACAAGACTTCTTATCCTCGTGATGATTAGTAAATAATCATATCAAATATTACGTCATTGACTTCTTGAGTGTGAATGAGATTGACGGAGTATTGAACTATACGTAAATCCTGCTGAAAGTGTAAACCCGCGGTTCAACTTTAATCTTGGCCCAATTTCATAGAGCTGTAAAGCACAAACAGTAGCTTTAAAGGCATGGACCCTATTGGTTAGTTACTCAAAATAATTGTTTGCATAAAAACTCACTTGGTAACGAGCAATGGAGAGCTTTTATAGTATAAAACATTATGAGAAAACGGCTCCCTTTGAAGTATTGTAGTTTTTGAGAAAGATTTTGTTTCTCACTAAATTTCATTTCAATCTGAATTCGTCCAAAAAGGGTGTTTTTCTCGCAACTTCGATGACCAATTGAGCCCAAATTTTCACAGGCTTGTTATTTTATTTTTATGATGGGATACACCAAGTGAGAACACTGGTCTTTGACAATTACCAAACGTGTACAGTGCCTTTAAAGGCGTGGAGCCTATAGGTAATTACTCAAAATAGTTGTTAGCATAAAAATCATAGAGCTATATAGCTCCATGATAAAACTTACTTCGTAACGATCAATGGGAGAGGTTGATGGTATACAACATTGTGATAAACGGCTCCCTCTGAAGTATTTTAGTTTTCGAGAAAGAAGCAATTTTCCTCTAAAATAAGTGAATTTGATTTCGAGACCTCAAAATAAAAATTTGTGGTCCTGAAATCAAGCATCTGAAAGCACACAACTTCGTGTGACAAGGGTGTTTATTCATATCGCAACTTCGACGACCAATTGAGTTCAAATTTCCATAGGTTAGTTATTTTATGGATATGTTGAGATACGCCAAGTGAGAAGACTGGTCTTTGACAGTTACCAAAGGTGTTTAGTGAACACAATTATGCTTTACCAGACTTAGTTACCAGCCAACACAGACATGTACGATTTGTTAGTGTGTTATCTTGGTCATTTCTGCTAGGCAAAACAAACAATATTTTCGGTTAAAGCGGCTCTATGAAGGACCACAGTCTGCTGCACAGATTATCTTCACCTTTTGAAAAGCTGACATCGTAAGCCCCTTTCACACGAGAGCAATGTTAAGCAAGGGTCCCTCGTTAAATTGTAGCGAGATTGTTAATACAAAATGTACCTCGCGTGAAAGGACATCAATTTTTCATATACTGTCCATGTTCAGGATCCAGTTGCCAAATTAGAATATTAAATATTTCATTACAATTTCGTATTTCCCTTCTAAACAGATTGTAAATTGTACCTTTTAAATGAGAATGACAGACTTCAATTTCCTTTTGCACACTGTTATCGTTATGACGACAGCCAAACCTCGTATCTGGCTGACCGTCAACCCCCCCCCCCCCTAACACCCCGGTCAATTAGGAATGTTTGTATACATGATGTACAGTGTAGACTGACCAACAGTTGACTTGACCAATCTCTCTCGATGCCAGGCCAGACATACAGTCCTAGTGTTTGACCAGTCCCACCTCGGCCCAACCACCGCACTACCCATGCCGTGGATCAACACCATCATCCCCATGAGTGGATATGAATCGGTCCCGCTGTTTATTTGCCGTACACCAGGGAAGAGATGTTGGCAGAAGGGATAGAGACAAAAGGCGCACACAGGACAGTTATTTGGTTGGGGATTTGAAGAGCCGGCGGAGCGAAGGGGATGGTTGAAGCTCATAAAATAGCCCAGTGCAAATGAAAACAATCGCAAAGTTGTCAAGAGAGATAAACTCTTTGGCTTAGATACGCTATTTGAGTCTGTGAATCAGCACTTTCTCTTCTGTGTTGAAATCTCTTAAAGTAAACTAAACACTCTGTTGAAGTGTCTGGTGAGGATCCATATAAGGGTTTCATATTGGCGCGAAGAAGGGGGTTCTGAAAAGCCGCCTGATTCACAGAACTGTCTAGTAGGTGGGTCGCTCTCTGCATGTGATCGCACTGTAGACAGTTTACATTCTTATCAGTCATCTCATTCATTACATTTATTTCCATACTTCATGAAAACAGTACAGAGAAATAAATTAAAGGATGAATCAATAAACAATGCTATTTAACGAGGCATGATTCGGATTCAATTTTTTTCTCTCGGATAAAAATAAAAAATAAAAATTGTAAGGATAATTTATGGAATTAATATCGCGTTCTCTTCAGGACCACCCTGTTCGAGGGCGCAGAACGGTAAACATTTTATAAGATTACACAGAAACAGTTTAAGAAAATTTACATTAGTAAAATTATTCACACTGTATTTCAAAAAGCCTTATTGACAAAAAAGGTGCATGAACACCATTATACCGTAAAGACAATGCGACTTAGCCTTGGGTACAAGAAAGCATTCACAAAGTTCACAATAAAATTTGACAATTCACAATAAAATATCAACCAGAAAAAACGACAATGAATTTTTGTTCATAATTTAACCAGGATATACGAAATTAAAGAATTATCATTTTGAACACACAATAGTCATGTAAAAACAACACAGAGCTTCCTCCATGGAGGAACAGCATAAAGCTATGGGTGTGTTCGATAAGCTTCCCTGGGTTGACCCCGCGGTGGTCACTCGGGTGAGTCCCTAACACGAGCTAATCGAACTATCACACTCGCCCTCTCGTGGTGACGGCACGCACCTCAGGTCACCCCCGAAGTGACCCACTCCGAAAGCTGGGGGCTGACGACCCGGGTGAGTCCCGTTAAAGCTATTCGAACGTACCACGGCAGACCGGGGTCGACCCAGGGAAGCTAAACGAACGCACCCGGGCCCAATTTCATGGTTCTGCTTACCGTAAGCACAGAATCGGCGCTTACGGAAGCAGGGAATTTTGTGCTTACGGCAAGCGTATTTCACGGGTTAGCGGCGAATTTGGGCTTCTGCGCGTGCGTACTCCACGTTACTAAGGCATTCTATGCGTATAAGGCTAGCGCAGATATTCGGCGCTTGCACGTAAGCGGAAAATCGCGATCGTAAGCGCAGAATTCGGCGGTAAGCAGAGCTATGAAATTGGGCCCCTATCTTATCCAGTGGTAGACTGGTCCTTATCCGCAAAGGATAAAGAAAGGTATTGGCTTTATATACACACACATGTACGTCGGATTTAACTGAGAATCTCCAGAATAATGAAAGCCATGTGAAATGATGCGAGGTCAAAGGTGACTATGTACGTGAGTTCAACAGTAGGGGCCGATTTCATGGCTCTACACCGTAAGCAAATAATCGGCGCTTAACGGAAGCAGGGAATTATGTGCTTACGGCAAGCGTAATTCACGGGTTAGCGGCGAATTTTGGCTTCTGCCCGTACGTTACTAGGCATTCTACGCTTACAAGGCTAGCGCAGAAATTCGGCGCTTGCACGTAAGCGGCGAAGCGTGATCGTAAACGCAGAATTCGGCAGTAAGCAGAGCCATGAAATTGGGCCCAGGGCCCAATTTCATAGAGCTGCTTAAGCAAAATTTTTTGCTTAAGCAAAAATTTCATTGCTTAGTAAAATCAGATAACCGGCCAAGTCTCCACTCAATTGTAATGCTAAGTAAACAACAGCTTAATACTAGTCATAAGCAATGCATATGGCAGGAAATTTTGGCCAGTAACCTGTGTAAAATAAGCGAGCTATTTTCGTGCTTAAGCAAATTTTTTGCTTAAGCAGCTCTTTGAAATTGGCCCCTGGTCTGTGTCGTATTTCACGAGCCTCGAAGTGTGACGTCAGATGTTCAGGCTAACCCCTGGTAGTCCATACTGAGCATGCGCACATTATGAAAACATTACATTTACCTGTTAAGTCTGCTGCCACCTAGGGCCCTCAAACGTCTCACTTAACCCAACGTGCCAAAAGTTTCTCTACTTCTGTCAAGGACATCTTTATGGAGTCCCCCCCCCCCCAATCTGCAGTCTCCACCCTCATCATTTCCCAAAATGCCAAACCGTGCTAAAGCTCCATTTTTGCGGGAATATTTATCCCTCTATTATCGCATATATTTTTTCCTCTCCAATATTTGCCTTGGAAATGAGGTGCAACCTTATTTTTTCCTGGGTGATTCTTGTGGAGTTCCGCTTCGGAAACGGGCCGTCACTCAGCGTCGTGTGCGCCCCCCGTGAAACGCGCTAGGAGAGATCCGGCGACTCAGTGTGCACAGCAAACGGAACAACGGTTGCGTGCTGACTCGATCTCCCCCTCTCTCTCTCTCCCTCTTTCTCTCTCTTTCTCAAAGTTTGCTGTCCTGGATTTAAAAAAAATGAAGATGCTAGCTGAGAAAGCAGTCTTAGTAAAATATGACTTCTTCTTACATTACTTATAAATGGACCAAAACATTGAGATCTCTATTAAAATCATAGTTTGGGGTCCTGGATTGGTGACCGGTAGCTTCATTGTTAATTCCATTTTTCTTAATTCTGTAAAAACTTGAACTTAAATTTGAATGTTGTTAACCTTTTGGTTGATTGTCTTTGCCAGTTTTTTTTTTTTTGATATAATCTTTGGGTTTTTTTATGGCGTGTTTCTGCTAGTTAATGATTTTTTTTCATTTAAATTTGTGTGTATTTTTGTATAGATTTTGCCTGTTAATTGTTAATTCCATTTTTCTTAATTCTGTAATAACTTTGTACATTTGAATGTTGTCAACCTTTTGGTTGTTTTTTATTCAGATTAAAATAAAACATAAACAAAGAATATAAAGGCAGGCTTTGCAAAAAGAAAGGCCACTTGTGAGCTCGTCCGCTTTTTCACATGAAGACAAGCAGAGTTATTCGAAACGTCGATACTTCAACTGCTCCTTTCAGAGCCAACACTACTTCAATCTGAAAGCTCACCGATTAAACAGTTTATTACCAGTATCCACTGCTCGTTTGAAACAATTACTGAACCACCTCGACGTTTCGATCTGTCTGCTCTGATCATCGACAGGAGAATGCTGGACTCTGTGTTGTAGCATGCCGCAGCTTTGTGCATCATAGAACAATATACAGTAAGTTTATGCAAGTAAGCCATCATATTGGAAGCCTTGTGTTAGGTCCCCCCCCCCCCGATTAGTTCAAAACCTTTTACCAAATTCAAAAATCTTTTAAGCAGAAAATACTACTTAGCAAACGTTTGACCTAAGCAAATAACGAGTGATGAATCAGTTGAATCAATGTTAACTTGATTGCATAGCGAATGGTTCCCTGTTTCTGCTAAGCACGTTTTGTTCTGTGCTAAGCAAGTTTTTGTGTGTTCAGGCTTTTTGTATGTTGTCGGCTCACCTCTCAACTACCATGTTTAAGACACTGGACACTATTGGTTATTGTCAAAGAGCAGTTTTCTCACTTGGTGTATCTCAACATATGCATAAAATAACAAACCTGTGAAAATTTGAGCTCAATCGGTCGTCGGAGTTGCGAGATAATAATGAAAGAAAAAAAACACCCTTGTCAAAGAGTTTGCGGCTTTCAGATGCTTGGTTTATGGTTTATAATATTAGCCAATTGTTGTAGGATTTCTTACAGAAAGTTTACACTTGGAAGTTTGTGACCGCGAATTATAGGGACTGGGGTTGATACTGACAAACAATGCCGAATTATGGCTCGGGGCGCAACTTGAAACTTCCATGGTATGCCTCCTTGCTGAGTGGCCATATACACGAATAAACATTATGTGTAACAACTAATTAACAGTCAAGTACAATGATAAAGATGGTTCTATGTCAGATTTATAGGGAGGGGGGATGATTTTCAATAGACATACCTACAACACACGTGCAACCATGCCCGGCAATCATCATATCTGACGTGCCACCCTGAACCGGGCAAAGACAAGGCGGTCCCCCCAGCGCCCTTCCCCCATTGTCAACCCTCACCATGTCCTGTATATGCACCCTCATGTAATAATGAAAAGGAAGACTTCTATGGAGGGTTATTGTTATTTTCTTTCTCCTTTTTCGCCTTCTCCTCTCGCTCTGTTCTCCTATATATTTTGGTTCGAAAGTTAATTGATTTTTGTGCTGAGCTCAATCTGAGTGCGTGTGTATGGTGTGCGTGTGTGTGAGACGAAGGGCTTTGAAGCCGGTGTTCACGAGAATACGAAAATCAAGAGAATGTCGGCACGTGTCTCGCCCAGTCTTTGCTATTCACCCGTGACTAGGATTACCCCATTAGATGCCTATAATAGTAAAATTATACGTCAACCGGTGTTCTCCAATATTGGCACTGTGACCGGCGCCCGTAGTTTCATTGCATAGCGAGTATTTGCCTTGGACAGGCGGGGCTTGAATACGATATGACGCGGGGAGTCCGCCACGCACGAGTCCCGGACATTTCGCGATTTTTTTACCGTTGGACTGGGGGAATAAATACACCCGTTGTGTGTGGGGATGGGGGTTGGTCTTTAAGAGAGGAGAGTTTATGATGAAATGGGGATCAAGGCGAAGGGAAAAAAAACTCTCCAACGGACCGGGCCCTGGAGAGAGAAGAGGGAGAAAGTGAGATGGGGGAACAACTTTTTATCTAGAAGCCTTGCTGCTAAAGATATAGCAAACACTCTGTTTATTCTAGTCTAAGTCTAAAAGCTTCAATGTCTTTAAAGGCAGTGAACACTATTGGTAATTACTCAAAATAATTATTAGCATTAAGCCTTACTTGGTTACGAGTAGTGGGGAGAGGTTTATGGTATAAAACATTGTGAGAAACGGCTCCCTCTTAAGTCAGTTTTCGAGAAAGAAGTACTTTTCCACGAATTTGATTTCGAGACCTCAGATTTAGAATTTGTGGTCTCGAAATAAACGCACACAACTACGTGTGACAAGGTGTTTTTCTTTCATTGTTATCTCGCAACTTCGACGACATATTGAGCTCAAATTTTCACAGGTTTGTTATTTTATGCATATGTTGAGATACACCAAGTGAGAACACTGGTCTTTGACAAATTTACCAATAGTGTCCAGTGTCTTTAAGCATGAATGGGAAAGACGTGTGGAGTTGAATTGATATAATGCAGAAGGATCTGAGCCCAATAACATAGCCGACTGCTTAAGCACAAAAAGTAGCCAAGCACAACCAAATTATGCTAACCAGGGGAAAGGTTGCCAGCCAAAGTACCATATCACATGTACAATTTGTGAATGGTATCCTGCTCATTTCTGCTTAGCTTAAGCAGCTCTATGGACTTTGGCACAGTCTTGATAAAAAACCTTCAGGACGCGGGGACGACACCCTGTCTGTCATAATACAACTACAGCGCTGATAATCAGCGCTTTGAAAGTACCAGTCTATTTCCATACCGTCTTGGTATCGTCAAACACTGTTGTTCGCGGGGATGGTCTAAATAATGGTGTACAGTATACAGGGCCCAGGTTCATAGAGTCGCTTGAAAATAATGCTCAACAATTTGTCTGCTAAGCAGCATATGAGCAGTTCACCAGTTTCAAATTGTACATGTGATACAGTAGTTTGGCTGGCAACCTTATTCTGGTAAGCATCATGCTGTGCTAAGCTAATTTTTGTGATGAAGCAGCTTTATGAAGCCGGACCCAGGTTTAAAGGGGAAAAACATTTTTGGAGGTGTTTTTTTTTTATTTTTTAGTTCGTTCAGAAAACCCATCACTAAAGTCAATCATTACAGTTGATGTTGCAAATGTAACCATGTAATCCTATTATTATTTTGTTGTACGTTAAAGTTAGCTGAGTTCCCGTTTACTGCAAATTTGACAGTGTTGTTGTAACGTCGTTTACGCTCACGGTGCTTTCGAAACTACGGCGTGGGCTTGGGGGTCCGGCTTTGGATCCGTCTGCCCGATTGCAGCCCCGTCAGGAAAGCGCCCATCATGTTTAACAACTGGCGGAGCCTCAGCCCAAACCCAAAGCCGGGGTTTCGAAAAGGGCCTATTCTGCGCAACGAACTCTGACCTTTGCTTTTTTTGACGCTGAAAGTATTAAAGCTAATGTTGGTAAATTCATCGAAAAGTTTGCTGTCTTTTTTTCTTTTTTAGTACCTTTAGCTAGCCGGACCTGATAGCTTGTAATTTTAATAGTCCGTCAGCATTTTCACTGGTCCATATTTGAAATGAAATAGATGTTTTGCAACATTGAACTAGCCAGTCGGCAGTCGGACCACTTTTTTTTTTTAGTGACTTAGCTAGCCGGACCGGATAGTTTGACATTTTACTAGTCCGTCAGCATATTCACTGGTCCATATTGCAAAAGAAATAGATGTTTTTCAACATTGAGCTAGCCAGTCCGACCACTTCGAGTGAAACTTGACGGGTCTTCAGGTGTTTTAACTGCCATTTGTCCAGCAGACTGCTGTTTAATACGGGAGAACGCTGCCTTACACGGTGAAATTTGATTTTGGTACGTGGGCCAAGTCCGCACAATGATCATTTGTCGACCAGAGAGTTGGCCTTCGGTCACTTACAAGAGTTGTGTTGAAGAGGTGCTTCAATGACAAGGGGTCCAGGGAGAGGCTTGGGATGGTGGTGATGTGGATGAAGGAAGTGGTATGGTTATTGGGGTGAGGACTTGAGTGGTGGTGGGGTGAGGTTTAGGGGTGGTGGTGATTTGGATGAGGGAAGTGGTATGGTTATTGGGGTGAGGATTTGAGTGGTGGTGGGGTGAGGTTTAGGGGTAGTGGTGATTTGGATGAAAGAAGTGGTATGGTTATTGGGGTGATGATTTGAGTGGTGGTGGGGTGAGGTTTAGGGGTGGTGGTGATTTGGATGAGGGAAGTGGTATGGTTATTGGGGTGAGGATTTGAGTGGTAGTGGGGTGAGGTTTAGGGGTGGTGGTGATTTGGATGAGGGAAGTGGTATGGTTATTGGGGTGAGGATTTGAGTGGTGGTGGGGTGAGGTTTAGGGGTGGTGGTGATTTGGATGAAGGAAGTGGTATGGTTATTGGGGTGAGGATTTGAGTGGTAGTGGGGTGAGGTTTAGGGGTGGTGGTGATTTGGATGAGGGAAGTGGTATGGTTATTGGGGTGAGGATTTGAGTGGTGGTGGGGTGAGGTTTAGGGGTGGTGGTGATTTGGATGAGGGAAGTGGTATGGTTATTGGGGTGAGGATTTGAGTGGTGGTGGGGTGAGGTTTAGGGGTGGTGGTGATTTGGATGAAGGAAGTGGTATGGTTATTGGGGTGAGGATTTGAGTGATAGTGGGGTGAGGTTTAGGGGTGGTGGTGATTTGGATGAGGGAAGTGGTGGTGGTGATTGGGCTTGGTGATGGGTAGCTATAAAGGGGTGAAGCTGAGTTTATGGTAGGATGAGGCTTAGGTTTGTGGTTGAGGGTGAAGCTTAGGGTGGGGTGATGGGGTGAGGCGGATGGTTGTTGTGATAGGGTGAGATTGTAGTGGTGATGGGTGGCTGGGGGTGATGTGGGGTAAGGGTTGATGATGTTGATCAAAGAGAACTAACAACGACGATTGTAATCACATTGTGCCCACGGCTATAAATCACGGCAATGATCATAAAGTAAGAATCAGATAAGAATCAAGATTATTGATCACGCGTAATCTCAGCGATGCAAACGGGCAACGACAATTGTATGCGACGGCGTCTTTGGCTGGTGGCTGCACTGAGCCTAATAGACAACCACTGTACAGCTTTATGTAATGGTTGTAGAGTCATGCTGATAATGATCATCAAAAGTTAAAGGTTTACTTTGTAAGGGGCAAAACACACACACAGAAATGTAGGTATTAGCTCCCTTTCATTATGGGCCTGTATAATGTAAACCGGATGCGTGCAGTCGACGAGTGTTTCTTTAGAAAAACCACTCTTTCAGATTTTTTTTTTCTCTAACACTCTCCTCACCCTTCTTTCCTTAAAAAAAAAAAAAAAAAAAAAAACTATCTATACAATCTTTGACTCTCGACATGGCGTATGCATTGTAGAGCTCAATACGAGCCCCACCCGGGTCCAAGTCATAATACATACTCAGAATATTATACCCGTTCATGTTTTAGCGGCACGTGAGCCAAAGCACGCCCCATGGAGAACCCTCGACGGGTCCAAACTGCTCCTAAATGAGCTTCAATTAAATCTCCTTGCAGGTGTGCCGTGGCCAGCCACTCAGCCACTCTTTAACTTCTAAGCTCGTCATCAAAACGTCCCGTGCCCGCTCCTGCGTTTTGTCCTCCTCCCCTCTCCCTTGTTGTTCGCGGGGCGCGAGAGGCCGGGAGATGTTACCGTCAGGGTCGCACGGAGTAGCCCCCCGTTTTTTAGTGGTTGTTGGCGACCGTGCCGCGGACAGAAATTCAGGTGTCTCAACCATCCCCGTTTGAATGTGAATTCATCAATCCATCCCCGGCCGTACTCTCTCCCTCTCTCGCGTGCCCGCTCTGGGAATCGGTGCCCGGCATTCGTGCTCCCAACCCAGGCGTATCAGGTCCGACTAGGCCCCGCTGGTGCCTCGTATCCACACGTGCGGCTAGTATGTAGAGGTGCCGATATGAATAGTCAATTGAGGGTATTTTTTCTTCTCTTTTTTGTTTTGGAAAACTGTACATTTTAAGAGGAACATGGATTCGGGATTGTCAACGGCTTATGTACGAAACGCACTTTAAAAAACTGGGTTGAAAGGAAATCCATGGCCCATCATGTTTGGGGGAAATTAATGTTCAAAATTTGTTAGACGCACGCTCCAAGTTAATCCCAAAACAAGAATGAGATTTATCTCTATAAGAAAGAAAGAGGTTTGGCTTTTCATGAAAACCCATTGGGGTTCTTGTTCGACTATTATAGTAAGATTGCAAGCTCCAAATTTTCCTGGGTTGATCTGTCGCACGACCATTGTGTAGTGTCGTTAAATTGTGTAGTCAATAACACCGGTCCAATCCCGATGCTTTTAATGCAGTTAATGCACAGTCAGGGGGCGGTGACGGTGGGGTGGAAGGGGGGGGGGTGAGATATTAATCATAATAATAATAATAATAATAGTGGCTTCCTATATAGCGCACATGTCTGTCACTCAGTGACGCTCCTGGCGCTGTAACATGCAGTATTTCCTGCAAGATTTTGGACTAAGTTTGAAATATGATACCTAATTCTGATAGCACCATGTAATGTTTTACAAGGTGCTGTGGCGCAATTTGCTGCCGATCGGACCAGGAACACCGGGGCGAACCCCTTCTCTTTTCGATAAGTTCACTGGGTTCTTTTACATGCGTTACATAACACATGGGACCAACGACTTAACGTCCCATCCGAAGGACGAATCAATGGCGAAGTGTCTTGCTTAAGGACACAAGTGTCACGACCGGGGGACTCAAACCCATATTCTGCTGATCAGAAACACCAAAGTTTGAATTCGGTGCTCTGAGCGGCCACGACACTTCCACAGATGTGCAAGTCATGAGTCGTTTCGTCTGCCGATTATGCTTTATACAAAACTGAATTCCCAAACTTTTCCCAAGTTTAGTGCTATTCTAAAGATTCAACAAATTCATCCCCTTTTTATAAATTTCTCTGTGGGTTGACTGTCCTCTCAAACGTTCATCTGCATGCCTGACGATAAAAGGGCTTTTGCAAAAAAAATAAACACATTATGCCACCGTTAAAATCCAAAGATTATGAACAAAGTCTATAACTTTTCAATTTCCTATAGGATGTCTGTCTTCTGTCCAAACTGCTCATACCAAAATCTTCTGCCGTCGTTAAAAATCAAATTTCTGCAAAAGTCACACACACAATGTCCGTAAATCATTTTGCATCCATTATTTTGTCCCAAAAAAATGCCTAAACTTCCCTCATACATCTGTTTTCACTTTTTCTGAAAAAAAAAACATTGTCTCACTTTCCCAAACTTTTCCCCAAGGTAGAAACATCAGTTGCTTTTTTTGTTCATTGAATCGACTGAAAGATTGATGACTTTTTTTGTCAGCAGGGCCCAATTTCATAGAGCTGCTAAGCACAAAAAAATTGCTTAGCTTGACATTTATTCCTTTGATAAAAACAGGATTACCAACCAAATTTCCACAAGATTTTCAGGATAAACAAACAACAGTCGAATACCAGCAACATGCAATATGCAACAAATGGAAATGTGGTTGGTAATTCTGTTTTTATGGAAGATTTCATGTTTAGCAAATTGTTGTGCTCAGCAGCTCTATGAAATTGGGCCCTGGTCATTAACGAAGTGCGCGATTTATAAGGGCCATTGAAATCTGTTTTATATACACGACCGTTGAGGGCCGCGTGATATTTGCATCAACGGAATGATATTAGCGCACAAAAGTCATGGCTTTCCCCATTCAGGTTTTCTCTATTAACAATAACAATGTAAACACTTGCAACTTCACAAGAAAAAAAGCTGACCCTCTTTTCATAGGAGCGCAATTATTATGGATGTGTATTTTGTTCTTCTCTTTCTCTCTTATACGGAGTTCTATTCATGACTGCCATTTCAATCCCCGGAGTTAAAGGGCCCAAGGGCGCAGCGGCTACACGGTGGACGGACTGAGGGGGGAAGCAAGAGCTCTGGGCCCCCGGGCGGTCAGCTCCGACCGCACGGTACAATTTTTCTCTGGAATACGAGTCACGCGTCGAGTCAGAGAAAAGACACACAACACACACACACACACCCACAACTCACAAAACCCCCAACACAAAACCCTGTAAACCATAGCAATTTCATTCATTATTTTTGGCCATTAAAATGAAAAGGGGTATGATTACAGAGCCTTGGGTTGATCGTTTATTAATTGATAAAATATTTATTGGCTGAAGAACTTCCTTCGCCTGTGAACCTGAAACCATCACTTAAAAAAAAAAAAAAAAAAAACTTCTCACCGATGACAAAAAAAACATCGTTTCCTGCCTGGGTGTGTTGCACTTTTGACTGCCCCTTTGAGCCTGTCCCCCCTCTACAAAATGATGGACAGTCTTGAATAATTTTAATCATGGGAGATTGTTTCGTTGACCAAACTAAAGTGTATGTCACGTGGCCTGAAATGTCATTGTAATTTTCCCACTTGTTGAAAGAATCTCACAGTGCACGGATCGCTATTGTCAACACAAACTCGTATAATGAGGAGTATCTTTGAAAGAAATCGCACTTCATTTGGTGGGCGGGATGTAAATTTTTAAAATGGAAGAATAGTCCAGTCCAATATGGGTATGCATTGTGCCTTCTATGATACAAAACAAACGTGACTTGTAGGGCGTTTTCCAAACCTCGACTTTTGGGAACCAGCTCCAGCTTGGGCTCCATCGTCTATTTTGGAGCAGTGTATACATTTTTTACACGGTCTTCCCAGCGTCAAGCAGAGCCCGGAGCTGGAGCCAAATCCGAGGTTTGGAAAAAACCATGGCAGACAGGAAGCATCGCTGACCGACGCGATAGAGCAATCCTTTGACACAAGTACTGTTCGGCCATATTTCCAAAATGGTCGCCAATCGCTGTTACCTTTTGTTAATATGTAATGTAAAATGGGTATCCCATGGCCAAGCAAAACTTAGACTAAAGTACCTGGGCCCAGTTTCATTGCTCTGCTTACCGCCGAACTCTGTGCTTACAATCGCGATTCCCCGCTTACGTGCAAGCGCCGAATTTCTGCGCTAGCCGTGTAAGCGTAGAATGTCTATAGTATCGTGGAGTACGCACGCGCAGAAGCCCAAATTCGCCGCTTACTCGTGAAAATACGCTTCCGTAAGCGCCGATTCTGTGCTTACGGTAAGCAGAGCCATGAAATTGGGCCCGGTGCAACCAGTCATCGTAAGTTAATTCTGGATACCTTAATGAATACTATCAACCCCCCCCCCCCCCCCCATTACTCGGCGCCTTTGAATCTTTCTCTTTTCCAGTAAAGTGCTCCTTATAAACGCTGTAGTTTATTATTATTTACTCGTTACCAAGTAAGTTTTTATGCTAACAAATATTTTGAGTAATTGCCATTAGTGTTCACTGCCTTTAAGACAAAAATATCAAAGGCCCTATAAACAACAATTGGAAGTCTAGATTATTTTAAGTAAATATAAGATAAGTTTCCCCAGCCAATTTATCCGTTCCGCGTTTTAAACCCCTTACCTGTTGAAACTCGGTGTACAAGTCATCTTTTGAAGCCTCTCTATTGAATACCGAAATTCTTGTTGACTTTTCTGCCCATTATGCTTTATAGTGCTACGGGTAACTTTGATTGTATTTGCTCGGGGCTCCGTACTAGTGTATTGTGTGTCTGTATTGGCGGTAGACTAGACTGAAGTGTAAAGTTTACTCACGTTAAACTCGCCCTCATTAGTTGCATTCCAATATGCCATGATGTACATCACCCCAGAGATACAGATGAAAATAACATTTTGGCTTATAAACACATGGGTCATGGAGAGGTGTGCAATGGGCATCATTTTAATTTTTTTTCTTCAGAAATATTTTATTTAAAAAATCTAAACAAGTATAATATATTAAAGGAAATGTACACTATTGGTAATTGTCAAAGACCAGTGTTCTCACTTGGTGTATCTCAACATATGCATGAAATAACAAACCTGTGAAAATTTGAGCTCGATTGGTCATCGGAGTTGGGAGAAAATGATGAAAGTAAAAACACCATTGTTGGACGAATTTGTGTGCTTTCAGACAGAAATAAGAGACTTCTAGCTAGAAGTCGTTTATTATTTTAGTTCGAAATTACCTCTATTTCAAAATCTATATGTTACTTCAGAGGGAGCCGTTTCTCACAATGTTTTATATTATCAACAGCTCTCCAATGCTCGTTGCCAAGTCAGTTTTTAAGTTAATATTTGTTGCGAGTAATTACCAAACGTGTACCTTCCCTTTAAACAAGTAATTTTTAAGGGCCAGTCACACTGCAGCGATAAACCAAAACGATAACGATCACGACGCAAAGAGAACGCATTCTATAAAATGTTGGTGTTGTGACCGACTGGTCAAGTTTACCTGCATCATGTTTAGTCATTTATTTCTACACAGTTTGTATGTGCTACGCTTACGCCAAAAGTAAAATGGCTGTTTTAATTTGTGTTTTGATAAGTAAATAGTAGCCCCACTTGTTGTCGGCACAGAGTGTGTGTTCGAATTTTGGTCGTGGCACCTCTGTCCTTAAAGCAATACACTTATTTCCACGAATGTTCCGTCCTTCGGATGGGACGTAAAGCCGTAGGTTACGTGTGTTTTGTAATTAACGTCCAAAGAACACAGACCACTCACCCTGAAAGAAAAAAAGAGGCTACCCGCCCTATGTTTCTCTGTAGAGGTTTAACAGAAAAAATGTGCTGGTAAAGCATGGTCAATTTTGCTTGTTTGACTTTTGTTTACTCCTTCCGACGCTTGTACATTGTATACGTTTTTAAACGCTAGAGTGAAACTAATGATCTGTTATTTTGGCGTGTTCTCTCTGACCACCGTCGAATCACTGGGGGTTCGTGCCGTGTTATTGTAATGCACTATAAGGGACGCGGTTTCTAATTATCAAGCAGTTATAAACCCGAGGCGTCAAACTTGATTAGTCAACCATGACTGGTCATTAGTGGTTGACCGTTACGCTTCGTTACTTCAACCAACGAAATAGTGGACACACAATTGTGGACGCTCATTTTAAAACTATTATTTGAATAGGAAGTTGTAACACCCGGCAATATTGTTTACATTGTTACCCAAATGAAGCAGTTTCCCTTTAAAGATGCTGTGTCAGATTTTTGGCCCCAAACATTAAAAAATAGATTTTTTTGAGTGAATGGTATTTCAAAGAGTATCACCCGCTCTAACGAAAACAAATTTAACTTTTACTTTTAATGGTCAGGATCCATGACACAAATTTAAAACGTTTCTTATAAAACACATAAGAATTGGTCACGTGATATATTGTCGGGATCCCGACAAAAACTAATTGTGAGCACTTTATTTCACTGCTACTAATAATTGGCGGACTTTTACGAGCAATGGCTCAAATGAAAGCTTGTAACTTTCTCGATCCCCATTAAAATACCTGTTGAATTTTAAATCAAAATGTTTGGGTCAAATCGGCCAAAAATCTGACATAGAATCTTTAACGCTCTCAACGCTGCAGGTTGCGTAGTCGTACTTTATTGTCTATGTGTAGTTTGTTGCATTTTTGGTGGGTTTACTTCATCAAAGTAATGCCTGGTTAAACACACATCTTTTCTTCTCCTCAAAGTAACCCACTGTTTTATTTTTTTATATTTTATATAAAGAATCATAATAAAATTCTAAGCTCATTCAACAGAATAAAATAGTTTTCTAAAAAACATTTTTTTTTTTTTTTTTTTTTTTTTTTTAGTTTTACTTTTACATCTGCCAGTGATCTTCATTTCAGTGATCTTAGCACTGTTTACTTTTCTCGACAACCTGTCCCGAAATGTACGAAATGTGTGTAACGCGGGTGCTCGCCTGTTGACTGCTTGTGTG
This sequence comes from Asterias amurensis, assembly GCF_032118995.1. Taxonomy (NCBI): domain Eukaryota; kingdom Metazoa; phylum Echinodermata; class Asteroidea; order Forcipulatida; family Asteriidae; genus Asterias; species Asterias amurensis. Next base: position 5,553,610 of record NC_092650.1, on the reverse strand, counting down.
GGTCGCATTGCCTTGTAAGGTTAGATAATTTGAAAACAAAATTGAGTAGAATTCCAGAGAATGGTATTTCTCAGGATGATTTGTAATTGAAGTAATATTTACACCTAGTCTTTAAGTTTGGCAATCTCTCTTATTATCTTTGGGGGGGGGGGGGGGGCCACCAATAACTAAAAATGGCTCGGGCGTTCGTTCATGAAACCTGGGGTGGATTTCACAAAGGTAGTCCTAACTTAGGACTAGTCCTAGGCAATGCTTAGAGATAGGACCAGTCCTAAGTTAGGACCAGTAACTCATCCTAACTTAGGACTGGTCCTATCTCTTAGCATTGCCTAGGACTAGTCCTAAGTTAGGGCTATCTTTGTGAAATCCACCCCTGTGACAACAGCGGGCGCTATAACGACTTCAGATGCAGAGCCGCATGGTGCTATGAGAAAGAAAATACGGGTTGTAGTCAAAATAACAAAATAGGGGATATACCTTCTAGATGTTTCATCTAATTGATTAAAGTAAAGATGGATTTAGGCCTGTGTGCTCTGGCTGGAGATTCTTTCCCTCATTATGGCGAACTGTGCACAATCTACTTCTGATAGCGCCTTGATTTCTTCTGTAGTTTAGAATTGTCATCCTCAAGATACCACGTATTGCCACGATGAAGCGCTATTATTAATTGTGAGTTACCAACAGAGGGCAGTAAATAGTCTGCCCACAACAGAGCCGCTAGCATTATTGTTTGATCTTTGTTCGCACCATTTTAAGATAAAGCTCAAACTGTTTGTTTTCACACGTCGATCACCGCAATTTCCATAAAGTGTTACCGGACCAGCAAAACTGTTTAAGTTTTTTTTTCTACGTGTAAGTTTTACGGCCTTAGTTTTGCCTGTATTATAGACAGTGTGTTACAAACACATATCTACCATAATATCTACAAGAGAACTTTCCCCAAAATAATGTAATTTCCAAATAAACGCCAATAAAACGTGACAACGTCATAATCCAAAATACGTCTTCGCCTTAAGCTTGCCACACACTTTTGTCAGGTTCCGTCTCACATTCCTCATTGTAATCGGCACACTTTCAATAATTATTATCATTTTGACCCTCGGCAACCTGAGTCCATAATTAAGACCGTGAGAAACAATGTTCACCCTGATGGACAAACAACAAAGTAAGGAAGCTTCGAATGGGCATCGCGAATCATCAAAATGTCTGATGCATTTTTACAAACGTCATGAATGTTAGTGGGCAAACATTCCCGACTAAATAAAGCAACGCATTCTTAAAATGCAACCTTGCGCATACTCAAAATGGTTTTTAAGCATTACAAACTTACCTGGTAACGAATGGAGAGCTGTTGGTAGTATAACACATTGTGAGAAAAGATTCCCTCTGAAGTAAAACGTAGTTTTTGAGAAAAATCAAATTTCTCACTCAAATGTTAAGGTTCTTTTTGCATCTGAAAGCACACACATTTATGCAATAACGGTGTTTATTCTGTCATTGTTCTCTTGCAACTTCGATGACCAATATTGATTCAAAATTTTCACAGATTTGTTAAGTGCGAATGTTGGAATGCACCAAGTGAGAATACTGGTCTTTGACAATTAACAAATGTGTCAATTGCACTAGACTCCACCTCTGGTGTGTCTGATCAGCAGAGTGTGGGTTCAAGTCCCTGCGTCTCTTGGCAATTATTACCAAAGGGGTCGATTTCACAAAGAGTTAGGTTAGGACTAGTCCTATGGAGATATACAAATTGCATGGATAGTCCTATAAGTTAGGACGAGTAACTGGTCCTAACTCGAGATAAGACTAGTCCTAACTCTTTGTGAAATCCATCCCTGGTGCGTTTAATAAAAGTCTTAATGCAAATAATTATTTGCGATATTGTTACCAACCGACTTGGAGTACCCAGTCATTTGTTTACGTAGTTATTTTAATTCACCGAATTCCTTTCCTTATGAGTAACTTCAATTTATAAAGAATACTCCCAGTTCGCTGAGGCGTTAAGGGTGTGGCGCGTATAGCTATACTGCACTGGCAGCGCTTGGCTGCACAAGAAGCGACAGCGGCAAGACGTGTTTTATAAGTCTTCGTTCTTTCCGTTATTTTTGGTTCACAACTTTAGTTAAAATTAAGTTGTATTATCTGTCAACAAACTTATGTCATCAAATAGCTCCATGCCACAGCCCAACGAAACCCGCTATCATCATTCCATCGAAGTTTCTGAGTAAGTTGCAAATTATTATTATTAAATATTGGAATTGCTTTACTTGATATAAAGCATATTAGACACCTTGTTTAGCGTGTAGATTTCCATTGCTTTATCATTTAATATTGTGCAACTTGTTGAGCGTAGATTTTCATTGCTTATCATTTTGATAATTGTACATCTTGTGGACTTAAATTTGTTCCACTAAACATCCTTTTCTGCAGACAGCCACTGCGGCAGATTGGGCTGTAAAATTTAGTATTGCGTTAAAATGAATTATGTGCCAAGTTGACTCTATTTCTATGGTCGGTGTGATACTTCTGGTTATAAACATTTATGTTATCCATTTTTGATGTCTCTCAAGTCAATCATCTGGCAATAGTCAAACCCGTCCCTGCAACATGTTGAGGTACGAGTAATATTCATTGTGTTTTCTGTAAATTGTTTTAATATAAAAATGTCTCAGGTTATGAACCGAAACAGATATATGTTGAATTGTTGTGTAATCGACGAACGGTGTTCGTCTCCAACTGCGAGGTTCTCTAAGTGATAATTTCATTTATCGAAATGCATTTTTGGTTAAGAACTAAGAATTGATGTATAGTATGGTGTAATAGTTTTCTGTATTCGTTTTTCCACTCCCTTCAGTGCGAACTGAACAACATCATTCCCCATTTATTTTGCGGTAGCCTTTTTAATTGCTGGTAGACTTTATTTTTTTGGCTTTTATGCCTCATAGCCTTTGCAATCTAAAACCTAAATAATAATTTGTAACATCATAGTTTTGCTTTGCTGCAACTGTTAATATAAAATAAACCACTGTTTCAGCTACATCTGGAGTTTTCCGAAACCTGTATTTTCTTTATTGTTGTGTTCTTTGGTTACAATAATTTGAAATTGTCTCTTCAAAGCCCCCATAGTGAACCAGTAGCCCCCTGGCCGGAGGTAGGTCCACCTTGGCCCCATGTATTACCCCTAGTTATGGTGACCTAAAATCATTCTCTGTATGCGGAATGTTTGCAAATAACTTGCGGTGTTTTTAAACTGTTCCTTCAAAACCTTCATAGACGGTGAACCAGTAACCCCCTGGCCGGAGGTGGATGGGCCTACCTAGAGTGTGACTGAAACAAGCATTCGTCCACCTTGGCCCCATGTATTCCTTAAAGGCAGTGGACACTATTGGTAATGACTCAAAATAATTATTCTCATAAAACCTTTCTTGGTGACAGGTAATGAGGAGAGGTTGATGGTATAAAACATTGTGAGAAACGGCTCCCTCTGAAGTGCCATAGTTTTCGAGAAATAAGTAATTTTCCAAGAATTTGATTTCGAGACCTCAGATTTAGAACTTGAGGTCTCGAAATCAACCATCTAAACGTACACAACTTCATGTCACAAAGGTGTTTTTTTCTTTCACTGTTATCTTGCAACTTCGATGACCGATTGAGCTCAAATTTTCACAGGTTTGTTATTTTATGCATATGTTGAGATACACCAACTGTGAAGGCTTGTCGTTGACAATTACCAATAGTGTCCACCGCCTTTAAATCATTCTCTATATTATTCGAAATGGTTGCAAATAATTTCCGGTACTTTGAAACTGTCCCTTTGAAACCTTCATAGTGAACCATGTAGCCCCCCTGGTCTGAGACCCAAGTGTGAGGGAAACGAGCCTCCCCTTGTACACCTTGGCCCTACATATTAACCCTAGTTACGGCGGCCTCAAATCTCACGTGGCTGCCGCACCTGTCTATAAATGTCCGGTGAATCCTGACCCACATTCATCAAAAGGTAATTTCGTTACAGTAATTTCGCTTGCTCAGTTTGATGCTAAATCCATCGTTCTCAGAATTATGCGCAGAATTATACGTAAACAATGGAAATTAACTTACCTGGTAAGTCTGCTGCCACCTAGAGTTGGAAAGTCTCCTATTGCGTCACACAATTTGATTGACTGAGTGTTGTCATGTTCTTTTTTTTGTGTTTTTGTTGTGAACTTTGTAGCTTTGTTGTTTTGGTTGTTGTTGTCGTTGTCATAGATCGTTAGAATAACGACAGTTTTATTGTTTGGTATAAAACTAATTGACGGTCACCCTGACGCAACTTGAGTTTTTGTATGTCGCAAACGGCGTTTTTCCAAACTTGTATAAACGGTCTACGTGAATTTTCTTGGTCGTCTTAATATTTGTATTTATTTATATATTTTTTTTATTTTTTTATAACAATAAATAGGGTCAGTCTGAAAAACACTTCCGAAAATGCCGGAAGAAAGATTATTGTGATGATAATGTCGTGTGTATTGGGTAAGAAGAAACTTAAGCTTGTTTCATGATGTTTCTCGCACTTTTAAATTGTACAGACATAACTTTTACATTTTGTGGATGTTGTTGTCTGTGTCATTATCGTCACCTTTGTTGTCGTTATTGTTGTTGTTGTTGTTGTTATTATCGTCGTACTCGTCGTTTTTGTAATCGTCGCAGTCGTTCGTTTTATCGCCGTCGTCGTCGTTGCGGTTGTTGTTGTCCACATTTGTAATAAACTCGTCATCAACCGATGTAAATTTATTCCATGGGGCCCTTTCAACTTACCCTAACCCCCCCCCCCAAAAAAAAGAAATAAAAAAAAGAGTCATTTTCTTGGGAAATAACGTTTATTGCAAAAATGTAGTAGCTTACATTTCGATTAAACTGATTCAGTAGGGAATAAAGATAAAGATAAAGCTAAAGATGGTACTTATTTTCGGAAATCAACATGCTATCGCTCCGATATTACCAACAATTGATGCCGTTCGAGGAACTGTGTACATACTCATACTTCCCCCTAGTGTATTTCCCCTAACCCTAACCCTAACCCTTACCTAACCCTTTACCCTACAGTGTACATCATCAGGTTCCCCCTGGAACACAGGGTTGTCTGAACGTTGGGGTTGTCGAAATATAGTGCAGTCACCGATGGTACACATTGTTTTTTTATTTCCAGACACGGGGCATCCTCCTGGTCCGTTTACCTTCAAAAATAAAAATGAGTTAAAGGCAGTGGACACTATTGGTAATTACTCAAAATAATAATTAGCATAAAACCTTTCTTGGTGACGAGTAATGGGGAGAGGTCGATGGCATGAAACATTGTGAGAAAAGGCTCCCTCTGAAGTGCCATAGTTTTCGAGAAAGAAGTAATTTTCCACGAATTTGATTTCGAGACCTCAGATTTAGAACTTGGGGTCTCGAAATCAACCATCTAAACGCACACAACTTCGTGTGACAAGGGTGTTTTCTCTTTCATTATTATCTCGCAAGTGCGTTGGTCGATTGAGCTGAAATTGAGGTTTGTTATTTTATGCATATGTTGAGATACACCAACTGTGAAGGCTAGTCTTTGACAATTACCAATAGTGTCCACTGCCTTTAATAAAGGACGAGAGGCTATAACCGCGGCTCAAGGATTTTGATTTTACAATCGTATTTGGATTAGATTAATAATATTATTAGGTTTGTGTGTTCAATATCGCTATCATTATACAATGTTTTTAATGCGTTTAGCTACATTACTGGTGATAGTTGAATGTTGACTCAAAGTCAAGGTTGCCGTGTAGACTTAACAACCCTGGAAACTTTTGACAATATTGTCAAAGACCAGTCTTCTCACTTGGTGTATCTCAACATAAATGCATAAAATAACAAACCTGTGAAAATTTGAGCTCAATTGGTCGTCGAAGTTGCGAGATAACAATGAAAGAAAAAACACGAAGTTGTGTGCGTTTAGATGGTTGATTTCGAGACCTCAAATTCTAAACTTGAGGTCTCGAAATCAAACTCGTGGAAAATTACTTTCTCGAAAACTACGTAGCTTCAGAGGGAGCCGTTTCTCACAATGTTTTATACCATCAACCTCTCCCTATTACTCGTAATCGAGAAAGGTTTTATGATGATAATTATTTTGAGTGATTATTAATAGTGGCCACTGCCTTTAAACCCATCCCTGCAACTTGTTGAGGTACGAGTAATATTGATTGTGTTTTCTGTAAATTGTTTTAATATAAAAGTGTCTCAGGTTATGAACCGAAACAGATATATGTTGAATTGTTGTGTAATCGACGAACGGTATTCGTCTCCAACTGCGAGGTTCTCTAAGTGATAATTTCATGGATCGAAATGCATTTTTGGTTAAAGGATTTGGGTACTTTTTCAAAATGTCCACAGATTTACGTTAAACTCACAGGGTTTGAAGACAATTATAGTGGAAAGCTTCCCTTCAAATATTACTTACTGAGAGGTGCTGTAGTTTTTGAGAAATTAGTAAAAACAATGTCATGAAAGTACGTTTGTAAATGATTAAAATAATTTTCGTGACATTGTTTTACTCAATTCACAAAAACTACAGCACCTCAGCACGTAATATTTTCAGGGAAGCTTTCTACTATCATTATCTTCTAACTGTGTAAGTTTAGTGTAAATATGTGGACATTGTGTTTTTTGTCATACTTGGGTTACGTAGACCCTTTAAGAACTAAGAACTAATGTATAGTATAGTATAGTGCAATACTTTTCTTGTTCGTTTTTCCACTCCCTTTAGTGCGAATGGAACCACATCATTACCCATTTATTTTGCGGTAGCCTTTTTAATTGCGGATAGACTTGATTTGTTTTGGCTTTTATGCCTCATAGCCTTTGCAGTCTAAAACCTTAATAATAATTTGTAACATTGTAGTTTTGCTTTGCTGCAACTGTTAATATAAAATAAACCACTGTCTCAGCTACATCTGGAGTTTTCCGAAACCTGTATTTTCTTTATTGTTGTGTTTTTTGGTTACAATAATTTGAAATTGTCTCTTCAAAGCCCCCATAGTGAACCAGTAGCCCCCTGGCCGGAGGTAGGCCCACCTTGGCCCCATATATTACCCCTAGTTATGGTGACCTAAAATCATTCTCTGTATGCGGAATGTTTGCAAATAACTTGCGGTGTTTTTAAACTGTTCCTTCAAAACCTTCATAGACGGTGAACCAGTAACCCCCTGGCCGGAGGTGGATGGGCCTACCTAGAGTGTGACTGAAACAAGCATTCGTCCACCTTGGCCCCATGTATTCCTTAAAGGCAGTGGACACTATTGGTAATAACTCAAAATAATTATTCTCATAAAACCTTTCTTGGTGACAGGTAATGAGGAGAGGTTGATGGTATAAAACATTGTGAGAAACGGCTCCCTCTGAAGTGCCATAGTTTTCGAGAAATAAGTAATTTTCCAAGAATTTGATTTCGAGACCTCAGATTTAGAACTTGAGGTCTCGAAATCAACCATCTAAACGTACACAACTTCGTGTCACAAAGGTGTTTTTTTTTCTTTCACTGTTATCTCGCAAGTTCGATGACCGATTGAGCTCAAATTTTCACAGGTTTGTTATTTTATGCATATGTTGAGATGCACCAACTGTGAAGGCTTGTCTTTGACAATTACCAATAGTGTCCACCGCCTTTAAATCATTCTCTATATTTTTCGAAATGGTTGCAAATAATTTCCGGTACTTTGAAACTGTCCCTTCGAAACCTTCATAGTGAACCATGTAGCCCCCCTGGTCTGAGACCCAAGTGTGAGGGAAACGAGCCTCCCCTTGTCCACCTTGGCCCTACATATTAACCCTAGTTATGGTGGCCTCAAATCTCACGTGGCTGCCGCACCTGTCTATAAGCGTCCGGTGAATCCTGACCCACATTCATCAAAAGGTAATTTCGTTACAGTAATTTCGCTTGCTCAGTTTGATGCTAAATCCATCGTTCTCAGAATTATGCGCAGAATTATACGTAAACAATGGAAATTAACTTACCTGGTAAGTCTGCTGCCACCTAGTGTTGGAAAGTCTCCTATTGCGTCACACAATTTGATTGACTGAGTGTTGTCATGTTCTTTTTTTTGTGTTTTTGTTGTGAACTTTGTAGCTTTGTTGTTTTGGTTGTTGTTGTCGTTGTCATAGATCGTTAGAATAACGACAGTTTTATTGTTTGGTATAAAACTAATTGACGGTCACCCTGACGCAACTTGAGTTTTTGTATGTCGCAAACGGCGTTTTTCCAAACTTGTATAAACGGTCTACGTGAATTTTCTTGGTCGTCTTAATATTTGTATTTATTTATATATTTTTTTCATTTTTTTTAAACAATAAATAGGGTCAGTCTGAAAAACACTTCCGAAAATGCCGGAAGAAAGATTATTGTGATGATAATGTCGTGTGTATTGGGTAAGAAGAAACTTAAGCTTGTTTCATGATGTTTCTCGCACTTTTAAATTGTACAGACATAACTTTTACATTTTGTGGATGTTGTTGTCTGTGTCATTATCGTCACCTTTGTTGTCGTTATTGTTGTTGTTGTTGTTGTTATTATCGTCGTACTCGTCGTTTTTGTAATCGTCGCAGTCGTTCGTTTTATCGCCGTCGTCGTCGTTGCGGTTGTTGTTGTCCACATTTGTAATAAACTCGTCATCAACCGATGTAAATTTATTCCATGGGGCCCTTTCAACTTACCCTAACCCCCCCCCCCCCCCCAAAAAAAAAAAAAAAAAGAAAAAAAAAGAGTCATTTTCTTGGGAAATAACGTTTATTGCAAAAATGTAGTAGCTTACATTTCGATTAAACTGATTAAGTAGGGAATACAGATAAAGTATTAGGTTAGCTATAGATGGTACTTATTTTCGGAAATCAACATGCTATCGCTCCGATATTACCAATAATTGATGCCGTTCGAGGAACTGTGTACATACTCATACTTCCCCCTAGTGTATTTCCCCTAACCCTAACCCTAACCCTAACCCTAACCCTTACCTAACCCTTTACCCTACAGTGTACATCATCAGGTTCCCCCTGGAACACAGGGTTGTCTGAACGTTGGGGTTGTCGAAATATAGAGCAGTCACCGATGGTACACACTGTTTTTTATTTCCAGACACGGGGCACCCTACTGGTCCGTTTACCTTCGAAAATAAAAATTAGTTAATAAAGGACGAGAGGCTGTAACCGCGGTTCAAGGATTTTGATTTTACAATCGTATTTGGATTAGATTAATAATATTATTAGATTTGTGTGTTCAATATCGCTATCATTATACAATTTTTTTACTGCGTTTAGCTACATTACTGGTGATAGTTGAATGTTGACTCAAAGTCAAGGTTGCCGTGTAGACTTAACAACCCTGGAAACTTTTGACAATATTGTCAAAGACCAGTCTTCTCACTTGGTGTATCTCAACATATGCATAAAATAACAAACCTGTGAAAATTTGAGCTCAATTGGTCGTCGAAGTTGCGAGATAACAGTGAAAGAAAAAACACGAAGTTGTGTGCGTTTAGATGGTTGATTTCGAGACCTCGAATTCTAAACCTGAGGTCTCGAAATCAAATTCGTGGAAATTACTTCTTTCTCGAAAACTATGTCACTTCAGAGAACCGTTTTTTTCTCACATGTTTTATACCATCAACCTCTCCCCATTACTCGTCACCAAGAAAGGTTTTATGCTAATAATTATTTTGATTAATTACCAACAGTGTACCAACTGCCTTTAATGCAAGGTCAGTTTATCACTGTGTTTATTATAAGTGTGAAACTGTTGTGTAGGCCTATATCTATATTATTACTAGATTTATGATTTCGACATCTCTAATATCATGCAATGTTATTACTGTGTTGGCTATATTTAAGGTAAGAGTTGACAGTTGACTCAAAGTCAAGGTTTTGGGTATGGGTTTTAATGCAAGGTAAGCTTGCCACTTTGTTTAAAGTCACTGGACACTATTGGTGATTTACTCAAAAATAATTGTAAGCATTAATTCTTGGTATGAACAACAAGCAATGGATAGCTGTTGATAGTATAGAACATTATGAGAAACAGCTCCCTCTGAAGTAATGTAGTTTTCGAGAAAGAAATAACTTTCCACTGAAATATTTGAATTTAATTTCGAGACCTCAGAATTAGATGTTGAGGTCCTGAAATCAAACATCTGCAATACAAACCAGGGTGTTTTTCTTTCATTATTATCTCGCAACTTCGACGACCAATTGAGCTCAAATTTTCACAGGTTTGTTACTTTAATACGCTTTTGTTGGTATACACAAAGTGAGAATATTGGTCTTTGACAATTTATAGTGTCCAGTGTCTTTTAAAAGAGACCGGATTGGGAAGATCGTGGGAGGTGTTCATTCTCTTGTTTCACGCTGGTGCATCCTAATCACCGATAGTCGCCCTTTACGTAAACAAGTGGGCAGTCGTTATAAATAAAAGGGAAAACCCCGTAATTTCATTCGGCAATTCTTTTTTTGTGCGGAGCATAATATTGTTGTTTCACTTTCAAACATCTAAAAAAACGTACTCATTTCATGACAAACGCTTTCAAAAGTGTTTTTTGAACACCTAGAAGTGCCCTGTGAAGGCAACGTGCCCCTTTTGCATGAGTAATGTATTTATTGCTTTTTTTGTTCTGTATTTTAAATTTCATTGAATGGATTAGTGAAAAATCGTTTTTTTTCCTCTAAATTTTATTGTAATGCCAATTTTCGTCCACCTGTCTGTCAGTCTGTCCGGCTGTTTTTCGATAGCGACATTGTTGGCTTTCCCCTTGGTGTTGTCTATGGTCCCTTTTCTGGTAAAAAAAAATAAAATCATAAAGAATGGTTTCATTGTGGGGTGCAACCCATCTGAATGACACCTGGGGTCGATTTCACAAAGAGTTAGGAAAAGCCCTAACTAGGATAAGTCCTAGGAGAGATATTAAAAGTGTATGGCTAGTCCTAGGTTAGGACGAGTTAGGACGAGTTAGGACGAGTAACTCTTTCCAACTCGAGATAAAACTAGTCGCAACTCTTTGTGAAATCCAACCATGTTCCAGTTGAACAAGTACAGTGCTCGTTTTCAATTCGGGCTTACGGAGCCTCAACTGGAGCCCAAAACCGGAGCCCAAACCACAGCCGTGGTTTCCCAAAGGCTCATTTTACTACTACTAATACGTTCCGACTTCCTAACCAAACAACCGGGACATAGTTAAAATATCTTTCCAGGAAAGCCCATCCCTTTGCTACCAATAAGAGAGAAAAACCAAGAGAAGTGTTTTTTTTTCTTAGTTCCTGAAACTTTTAATACACGGAAGACGTTTTAAGTTTAACAACTATAATTAAACTCAGTAGTTATAGTTATTATAGTTGAACTATAAATAAATCTGTTTAAAGGGTCTATGTACTTTTTCCTAACAAAAAAACACAATGTCCACAGATTTACATTAAACTTACACAACTTGAAGATTATGATAGTAGAAAGCTTCCTCTGAAATTTTACTTACTGAGGTGCTGTAGTTTTGAGAAATGAGTAAAAGTAATAATTTTCCTCTCAGTTTTAGCATGTAAAAACGTATTAACCAGTTATGCTATGGTTTTGGTAAAACATCATAACTGGTTAAGGGGATTTTACATGCTAAAAATAGTTTTGGTCTCATGAGACCAAAATTATTTTGTGACTTGTTTGACTCATTTCTCAAAAACTACACAACCTTAGTTAGTAATACTTAAAGGGAAGCTTTCCACTATCATTATCTTCAAACCCTGTAAGTTTAATGTAAATCTCTGGACATTTTGAAAAAGTACCCGAATCCTTTAAAGGAGCTTTGATGCATTATACCAGTAAGAACTTTCTCATGTAGCCGACCTCGAAATGCTATAACAACGAGAGTTTGGAATCCACACGTGCCATTCGAAAGGCAATTAAAGTATAAAATAATTATAGTACATACAAAACTTAAGATAATGGACACCTTTGGTAATTGTCAAAGACCAGTATCCTCACTTGGTGTATCCAAACATGCATAAAATAACAAACCTGTGTAAATTTGGTTCAATTGATCATTAAAGGGTGTGTGTACTTTTTGTTGAACAAAAAACACAATGTCCATACAGATTTACACTCAACTTACACAGTTTGAAGATAATGATAGTAGAAAGCTTCCCTGAAAAAATTACGTGTTGAGGTGCTGTAGTTTTTGGGTAATGAGTAAAACAATGTCATGAAAATAATTTCGGTCTCATGAGTCGAAAATTATTTTAAGCATTTACAAACGTATTTTCATTACATTGTTTTACTCATTTCTCAAAAACTACAGCAGTTCAGCAAATAATATTTGAAGGGAAGCTTTCCACTATCATTATCTTCAAACCCTGTATGTTTAATGTAAATCTATGAACATTTTGAAAAAGAACCCAAATCCAAAGCTAGCATAAATGAAAGAAAAAAAAATACAAATTTGACATTACTGTGTGTGCTTTCAGATGCATAATAAAAGGCTCCAGCTGGAGTTTTATCATTTGATTGATAATAACAAACACAAAAAACAAAAAACGTTACGTCAGAGGGAGTCGCTTCTCACAGTGTTTTATAATATAAACAGCTCTCCGTTGCTTGTTATCAAGTCAGTTTTTATGCTGACATTTATTTTGAGTAGTGTCCAATGCCTTTAAAGTTAAACCGAAATTCGGCAATCGATACTGGGTAACACCAAAATATCGGCGAAGAGTTTATACAAACTTCACAGTTTTAGGGCAACTTCCACACTTCCAAAAGGCGCAAATGACAAGTAGGCGTGTATGTTCCGAAACGATCTCAACAGCCTCCCCAATGGGAGCTTCGTGCACAGAACTGTCGGGAAAAAAAAATCAAAAGTTACAACGGATAAATTCGACCATAGTTTAATTATCAATCTTAACAACTTTGGCACCCTCGGATGGCCATTTTCAATTTATGGCGATTTTTAAGGCGGTGCCAGCGGCCAGGGAGTGGAACTGCTACCCCCTCCAAAATTGGCGCATGAACTGTGTATATATATGGTCTAACAAACACACGGCAGTATGACGAACAGAAAGAAAGAAAACAATTCACTCGGAAAATGGCCCCAGGGAGTGGAGCTGCTACCCCCGCCCCCCCCCCCCACAAACAAACAAAATGGCGCATGAACTGTGTTTTCGTCATCATCAAAACGTTGTATTTGTTGTTGACAGGAACTAGTCCATTTTTACACAAACAACGAATAATCATGTTTTTCTATTAATATTCCCAACACGAAACCTTAAAACAAACTAACCATTGTGATTTTTAATATCAATGGCTCCTTTTTGATCTTTAAACAAGAAGGATACTTATCTACACACAAACAAGACAAGAGTTACCGACAAGATTTACTACGAACACAATATGTTCACTAAGTGCGGTAGCCCCCTCCTTTTTAGACAAAACTGACCCGCCTTCGTGTTGAGGAAACAAGTCTGACATTGTTAATTAATGTAAACGCTGTTTTACACAAATTACTAGATACATACTAGTAATCTGACAGCACCCTCTTTTGAAACATCGGGGGGCGGACAGCTTCTCCTGCCACACCGGCAAAGTTAGGTTGTGCCATATTCAGACCTCTTAAAGCCATTGGACCCTTTCGGTAAACAGTGTTGTCCAAGGCCCACACTTTGTGTACCACAACTTCTGTAACAAATAACAAACCTGTGAAAAGTTAGGCTCAATCGGTCATCGGAGTCGGGAGAAAACAACGAAAACCCCACCCTTGTTTCCGCGCGTTTCGCCGTGTCATGACATGTGTTTAAAATAAATCCGTAATTCTCGTTAACGAGAATTTATATTGTTTTGCTGTTTTCTCAAAAAGTAAAGCATTTCATGGGATAATATTTCAAGAGAAGTCTTTCACCATTGCCTTCTGTAAACCCTGTAAGTTATTTGTAAATCTGTGAACTTTTTTTTTTTTTTTTGAACCGAAAGGGTCCAATGGCTTTTTAATGGGTTTTTCCCGTTGAAACCGAGCACCTTTAAGGGATCATGAAGCTTTGAAAGAGCGAGGGCGTCCCAAAGAGCGAGGACGCCCTCGCTTCACCTTCGTTTAAAAACAATCAAGCCACGTGTCCACCATATCTCAAAACGGCTTATGGGGACCTTGAAAATAAAAATAATAATACAACAAAAACGAGCCATAGGAAAACAACAAGAGGTCGGGGTTATTAAATAAACCTCGTGTATGGGGGCGTTCGTCTCAAAATATTGCGCAAAAGCTTCCGAATTCCATGTGACATAGCAACTTTTCTTTTTTATGCAGAGTTCAAATTGAAAAAAATTAAGCAAGTCATAATTGTATAAACTAAGAGATTAGCAAACAAGAGCTTCTGGGTAGAGACAGCAGATAGCGGCAGGTTAGAAAATGTCTGCTTTTTCAACAAGTGCGGAGCTAAAGGAGTGATTCGTAGGTTTATCAATTACAATACGGAAGCTTAATGCGGAATCCAATAAAGGAATAAACTGGTCATCTGTGGTTGACTGAATGATTGGCGCAATGAAGGTGGGAATTTCCCATTTCATGTATCAGCGTTTTCTGTTAATAAACTGTTTCATCAGCCAAAGTGCTTTATACTGAAAGTCAGTTAAAGGATTCGGCTACTTTTTCAAAATGTCTACAGATTTACATTAAAATGATTTTTGGGGTTGAACAAAGAATTGACTAGAGTGGGATTCGAACCAACGACCTCCGGATTAACGTGCCGGCGCTCTACCAACTGAGCTATCTAGCCCTATATTGGCGGTGTCCCTATTGTGTCAATATCTTTGTTCGGGGGTGCCAGTCAGAAGCCATACAACCGTTAACTGCCGTGTAGCCAGGGATCACACCCAAATTACGATACAACCTGGGAAGCGGCAGCCAGGGGATCACCTTATGGTAACGTAAATCAATATAAACCACAAGGGAAACTGACTAGGTAAATTTTGAAATGATTTTTGGGGTTGAACAAAGAATTAACTAGAGTGGGATTCGAACCAACGACCTCCGGATTAACGTGCCGGGACACCGCCAATATAGGGCACGTTAATCCGGAGGTTGCTGGTTCGAATCCCACTCTAGTCAATTCTTTGTTCAACCCCAAAAATCATTTCAAAATTTACCTAGTCAGTTTCCCTTGTGGTTTATATTGATTTACGTTAAACTTACAGGATTTGAAGATTATGATAGTGGAAAGCCTCCCTTCAAATATTGTAGTTTTTGAGAAATGAGTCAAACAAGTCACAAAATAATTCTGGTCTCATGAGACCAACATTTTTTAAGGATGTAAAATCCCCTTAACCAGTTGTGATATTATACCAAAACCATAGCAAAACTGGTTAATACGTTTTTACATGCTAAAACTGAGACGAAAAGTATTACTTTTACTAATTTCTCAAAAACTATACAGCACCTCAGTAAGTAAAATTTCAAGGGAAGCTTTCTACTATCATAATCTTCAAACTGTGTAAGTTTAATGAAAATCTGTGGACAAAAAGTACATACACCCTTTAAAGCCATTGGACCCTTTCGGTAAAAAAAAAAAAAAAAAAACGTTCACAGATTTTCAAATACAGATTTTCAAATAGCTTTTAGGGTTTACAAAAGGTAGTGGTGAAATACTTCTCTTGAAATATTATTCCATGAAATGCTTTACTTTTTGAGAAAACAGTAAAACAATATCAATTCTCGTTAACGAGAATTACGGATTTATTTGAAACACATGTCATGACACGGCGAAACGCGCGGATACAAGGGTGGGTTTTCCCGTTATTTTCTCCCGACTCCGATGACCGATTAAGCCCAAATGTTCACAGGTTTGTTATTTGATATAGAAGTTGTGATACACCAAGTGTGGGCCTTGGACAATACTGTTTACCGAAAGGGTCCAATGGCTTTAAAGACTCTGGACACCGTTGGTAATTGTCAAAGACCAGTCTTCTCACTTAGTGTATTTCAATATATGCATAAAATAACAAACCTGTGAAAATTTGAGCTCGATTGGTCGTCGAAGTTGCGAGATAACTATATAGGAAAGAAACAATAACCTTGTCACACGAAGTTGTGTACTTTCAGATGGTTGATTTCGAAACCTCAAATTCTAAACTTGAGGTCACGAAATCAAATTCGTTAAAAATTACCTCTTTCTCGAAAACTAAGTCACTTCATAGGGAGCCGTTTCTCACAGTGTTTTGTACTGTCAACCCCCATAACTCGCTTCCAAGTGAGGTTTTATGCTTATAATTATTTAATACCAATAGTGTCCACTGCCTTTAAAGGCTAAAAGTGGACTACTTTCGCTTGTTGTGCGCAGGCATTGCATGACGTAATGTTACCGTATTTGGTCATTCGGAAAACTGAACACGGCGGAAAGTTGAAACCGCCACACCTGGCATAGTTAACTATGACGTCATCTCGAAAGAAAAAGGGGCCCATCTATTTCCATGACTCTATTTTTTACCAATAAGATGACAGGATTCTATATACGAGGTATATAAAAGCATATATCACATTGGGCAGGAATGTTTACTGAGGTTTGTTCCACGTCTCTTGGGAGCTTCTAGCCAGGTGTGGCGGTTTCAACTTTCCACTGTGTTCAGTTTTCCGAATGACCAAATACGGTAGCATTACGTCATGCGATGCCTGCGCACAGCAAGCGAAAGTAGTCCATTTTTAGTGCCGTATTGAGTCATCCGTTACCCTCCGGTAGCTGTCATGGCGGCGTCCACGAGTCGAGTACAACTAGCGGCAAACGCGTGGATCGTATGAGTTGTTTTTTATGCAAGCAGAGAGTGACCTGCCTAAAGTTGTACCCATGAATACATGTAAAGATGGGGCAAGAGATTATGTGACTACACAGAAAAGAATCGTAATATAAACAATTTGGGGTCACTGCTGTATGGTGGCCCTGAAGGGACATCGCATATCGCAAACGTGTGCGCATACGTATGCAATGTCGTGAAACAACTCGCAAATATGTGCGCACACGAATGCAATGTCGTGAAACAATTCGCGAATATGTGCGCACACGTATGCAATGTCGTGAAACAATTCGCAAATATGTGCGCACACGTATGCAATGTCGTGAAACAATTCGCGAATATGTGCGCACACGTATGCAATGTCGCGAAACAATTCGCGAATATGTGCGCACACGTCTGCGAATATTATTTGCGATGTCGTGAATTTTATTGCATACCATGTTGCATACCTTTGAATAAAATGTCTAATGATCTGGGGGGTTTCTTTCCAACAGTGAGATAAGCGGTAGTCATTGCAACAGTAGTCTTTGTTGTGAGGCAAGCGAGGCGTGTGGTCGTCCTTGGCCTGGTGCCAAGTTCCTGGGTATACACATGCTTTACAGAGGGAGCCTGCTGTAGCGCCACAGTACTCCCTAGATCGGTAACAAATTATCCACAACTATGACATCATCCTAATGGTATGCAACATGGTATGCAATAAAATTCACGACATTGCAAAACAAATCGCACTCGTGTGCGCACATATTCACGATTTGGTTCACGAAATTGCATACGTGTGCGCACATATTCACGATTTGGTTCACGAGATTGCATACGTGTGCGCACATATTCGCGATTTGTTTCACGACATTGCATACGTGTGCGCACATATTCACGATTTGGTTCACGAAATTGCATACGTGTGCGCACATATTCACGATTTGGTTCACGAGATTGCATACGTGTGCGCACATATTCACGATTTGGTTCACGAGATTGCATACGTGTGCGCACATATTCGCGATTTGTTTCACGACATTGCATACGTGTGCGCACATATTCGCGAATTGTTTCACGACATTGCATACGTGTGCGCACATATTCGCGAATTGTTTCACGATATTGTATACGTGTGCGCATATATTCGCGATTTGTTTCACGACATTGCATACGTGTGCGCACACGTTTGCGTTATGCGATGTCCCTTCGGGGCCACCATACTGCTGAGAGAACTACAGTACCCGCCAGGGTACTCGCGGCGGTATCTGACAGGTCACCCGGAAAACTGAACACGCCGGAAAGCTAAAACCGTTCGAACAACGTGCTGATATGTCCGACTACGTCACCCGGAAAACTGAACACGGCGGAAGTCTGAAACCGCCACACCGGTGTACGCTTCCCTGCACCCTACACTGTTATAAGAGTATTTTGTCCTGTAACCTTCAATAGAAAGTTTTATAAAAGAAATCGAAACTTTATTTCAGATTAAATTAGAATAGGTAATCTTGACTGTAACAGTGACAAAAGACGAACAAACTAAAACCTAAAAAAAAAGTTTTATAAAAGAAATCGAAACTTTATTTCAGATTAGAATAGGTAACAATTGACTATAACAATGACAAAAGACAAACGAACTAAACAAATAAATAAATAAAAACTTCTTTTCAGAGATTGGAATATACCGGTAATATTATTATTGACTATCAGACCCCGGTTGACTCATCTTTGACAGTGTTTTACCGGTGGAAGTTTAGAACGGAATCCAGCAGCAATGAGGGACCAGCCAGTACCTGTCACTGGGAACCCGTCTAAGGCTCCATGAGAACCGGCTTATAGTCTCGTCAAATCGAGATAATTACTGTTATTTCAATGTCAAGTTCACGTTAATGGCCCCGATGTACTGTACTGTTTTTGTCAACTCACGACCACCCCCTCTCAGGTTGAAATACGAATAAGAAGTTATGGACTCTATGGGCTTTAAAAAAAAAAAAAAAAAATGGTGATGTGCAGTGAGTTTCGTATCTGTCGGTTTTTATGGTTGATTGTGAACTTTGTAAATGCTTGATTGTACCTAAGTTTAATTGTTTTTACAGTTAAACTGTGTCTGGGTAATTTTCTTACGGGATTTTTACTGTTATATGCGCCATCGAACAGGCTGGTCCTGGAAAGAGCGCAATATAAATTCAATAAATCTTTGTTATTGTAATTTATAAAAAGTAAGATTATACGACTGAGGTATAGGCCTACCGAAAACAAAAATGGTGAACAACCCGTTTACAGTTTAAAAAACAGTTGTTTACAGCGCGGTGGCATAAGGAAGGGGCGGGGGGGTGGGGGTGTCTCCCCCATTGATGCCCCGGGTGCGCTCCATGTGAAATCTCTAAGGTACTTTTAATTTTAAAAACATTTTTGTTTGTTTAACATCAGATAAACTTATAAAATATAAACAGCAAAATTCACTACTAATACCTTAGCCCTTATTGTAGAAACTTGTGTTATTCATTGTAGACCTGCTTGAACGAAAATGTGAAGTCGTGAACTTTGCTGAATTCCACTTAAGATGTTTTCGATGAATAAGGAAATCGAGTCATATGATTATAAATAGGTTTCAATTGTGTAAAAAAACAATCATTTTGTATGCCCTTATCCAGAGCTTTTCTGAGAGATTTGCGAAAAGCCCCGTTACGTAATCACTCTAAAAACGTCATAAGTAGATAAAGCCGCTTTGTTGCAGCGTGGATGTATAACAAAGCAAACTCCCACAAATGACGTCAGCGGCATTGTCCTTTGACGCCCGCTCTCAACGGCAGAAGTGTTTTTAGTTTTTCAGAAAACCTTTAGGTAGGGGCCTGATTTTTTTAATCGATAATTACGAAAAGTTCAGAAGTGTACATATATCAAAATTACATTAAAATGGTGAACAAGTGCATTATAAACAAGTAAAAATACCATTTCTGTTTGTCATACCATTGTTGTCTTTTCCTGACCCTAATGTTGACCATACTTTTACGTTCTATAGTTTCATCTCCGTTTTACGCCCATGTTTCAATTGTCAATCATTATATTGAATATGTGTTTTCTGGGGGGAAAGTTCTTTAAAGACAGTGGACACTATTGGTAATTATCAAAGACCAGTCTTCGCACTTTGTGTATCTCAACATATGCATGAAAAACAAACCTGTGAAAATTTGAGCTCAATTGGTCGTCGGAGTTGCAAGATAATAATGAAAGAAAAACACCCTTGTCACACGAAGTTGTGTGCGTTTAGATGCTTGATTTCGAATCAAATTCGTGGAAAATTACTTCTCTCTCGAAAACTACGTCACTTCAGAGGGAGCTGTTTCTCACAATATTTTATACTATCAACCTCTCCCCATTACTCGTAACCAAGAAAGGTTTTATGATGATAATTATTTTGAGTAATTACCAATAGTGTCCACTGTCTTTACGTGACCAGAACTATAACGGTGGCAATCATTACTAATTTATTAAAAATAAAACATCATTGAGATCCTGCCCCACCTATTAATTACAATGTTTTTGTTTACCAATTCAATTATGTTTTCCTGAAGCCTGACGGAAAAGTATTAGTTACAGTTATTATGTTTAGTTTGCGATGATTTCATTAAAAAAATATCCGCCCGCTTATTACCGGGAAATATTTCACATGGTGGCCGGAGTAACCCCATGTGGGATTCTCTTTCTGTCAAAAGCTCATTAAAATGTTTGCCGGGTGGCAATTGATATTGAATTTCGTCCCGGTTCCGCTTTCTTACCGAGTAGATTCGTTTCCTCAAACCCGAATGTTCATTGCAACACTCACGGGCCCAATTTCAGCAAAAATGTTCCGCTTAGCAGAAATGAGCAAGACACCAGTAACAAATATTCATTTTGACATGGTAGTTAAGTGCAGGGTAACCTTATTTTTGGTAATCTTTAAGTTTGTTGTGCAAAAGAAAGTTTGTGTGTTCAAGCAACTCTGTGAAATCAGGCACTGTCTTAGGTTGCTTCTATACTCACAGCCAATTAATCTGAACCTGTCTCTTTCACTAGCTTTTAAAAAGTTCTGCTTAGCAGATGTGAGCAGGATGCCAGTCACAAACTGCATTGAAATATGATGTAGTTTAGCTTGTAACCTTATTTTTGGTTGGCATTAAGTTGGTCGTGCTTAGCAATTTGTTTTAGCTTATTCTTGGCAGTAGACACTATTGGTATAACTACTCCAAATAATTAATAGCATAAAACCTTACTTGGTAACGAGTAATGGGGAGAGGTTGCTATAGTATACAACATTGTGAGAGACGGCTCCCTCTGAAGTGACGTAGTTTTCGAGATAGAAGTAATTTTCCAAGAATCTGATTTCGAGACCTCAGATTAGAATTTAAGGTCTCAAAATCAAGCATCTGAAAGCACACTACTTCGTGTGACAAGGGTGTTAATTTTCCTTTCATTATTATCTCGCAACTTCGACGACCAATATTGAGCTCAAATTTTCACAGGTTTGTTATTTTATGCATACAAATATGTTGAGATACACCAAGTGAGAAAAATGGTCTTGGACAATTACCAATAGTGACTAGTGTCTTTAAGCAGCTCTGTGAAATTTGGATCTGGTTATGTGTTTCTTCAACTCACATTCAATTTTCTGAACTTTTCGTGTTCACTACCTTTGAAATAACAACCATTGCGTTCTTTGCCAGTCTTGTTCCCAAGGTCAAGGGTCAAAGTGTTGAGAGGAAATCTGCGATAGCTATACAACGTCATGTTTACACTTGTCTATTTCACATCGTTGTGAAATACCCGAAATCTCGGGTGTGTTGACTCATAAATTGTTCCTCAGATGTTCTTAAATATATCCAAGGTGCTCACTCGCTCTTCTACACCAGTCAAACAGTCTTGTTTAAAGGCACTGGACACTGTTGGTAATTACTCAAAAATATATATTTTTTGCATAAAATATGACTTGGTAACGAACAATGGAGAGTTGTTGATAGTATAAAACATTGTGAAAAAACGGCTCCCTCTGGGCTGATGTAAGGTAGTTTTTGAGATCGATGTTACTTCTTACACAAAATAATAAAAGAGAGTTCAGCTGAACCCTTTAATTATGCGTCTGAAAGCACACAAAGTAACGCAACAAGTGTGTTTTTTCTTTCAAAATTCTTGCAAATTGGATGACCATTTTAGCCAATTTCATAGGTTTGCTAATTTATGCATATGTTGAGATAACCCAAGTTCAGAGCCTTTAATCATGTGGAGTTTTTCTACAAAGTAACACATTTTCCGGTCGGCTTTCTAATTTGTGGTAAAAAAAAGGATTATCTTTGTTCTTGTTGCATTTTTCATCTTTTCGTCTCGTAGCTTAAGCATTTTCTTAGTACCCCAATTTTCTACCTTTTCACTTTTCAGTTTCGAGAAATGCAGATGTCCACTTTCTGACACAATCATGTTATTTTGGGGAAAAGGACTACTATGTGGTCAGATAGAAGCTTAGTTACGCGGAACGAACACAACTTCCTTTTAAAAAGAAATTAGGAATAAACTATAAATAAATAGTAAACTTGCGGATACAACCATATGAAAAGCAAAATTAGTTAATGGACTACAAAGTTCTTACCCAACGTGTACTCAACGTTAGCCAACGTTTCGTCATCAACGAAGTCATTAAAATGGCCCTAGTAAAAACAAAAGGGGAGGGGGAATGCAACGTTTTTGCTCCGAATCTTTTTCGAACCTTTTTTATTACATCGAATTTCATTCGCTCTTCCGTTAATAATTTGCATATCACCGACAAGTCCAAACGTGTATAAATAAGGAGTAATGGACATCTCTGGACCATAACTATTTTGGTAGTCAACTGCATCGAAACGAAGCGAAGAGACTTCATCTATATCAAGATTTTCAAAGTAGTTTATCTCAAAGTTTTGAAGAGTCCGTAGTTGGTGATTAAGGATGGTTGCATCGTGTGTGAATGTGACGCGGGTATCTTTGAGGGTCCTGCTATTGGTTCTGTTTCTTCGGATGGCAAAGGCTGCTTCAATTCCTGTGGTGAGTATAACGAATTTAGTTCAATATTAATTTGTTGATTTTGCTTTAGCCTATAGTAATTATGTATCATTGGTTTGAGAAACATTACATTTTTATATCAGGCGTGTTTTCGTTTTTGTTAAAATAAAATAAAAATCTTTTTAAGGTTTCGTTTAAGGTACTTAACATTATTTGTAATTCCTAAATAATAATTGTTAGCATATAACAATTACTTGGTTTTAAGCAATAGAAAGCTTTCGACAGATATAACACATTGCGAGAAACGGCTCCCTCTGAAGTATTAAAAAGGTAGTTTTTGGAAAGAGGTAATTTCTTTCTCAAATAATAAGACTTCCGGCCTGAAGCCTTTTACTATACATCTGAAAGCACACACATTTGTGTGCAACAAAGGTGTTTGTTCTATCATTATTCTCTTGTTGTAGCTTCGATGTTTAATTTGGGACCAGATTCTCCCAGGTTGGTTATTGTATGCATGCTGGGATACACTAAGTGGGAATCTGGTCTTTGCAATTCCAAAAATTCTCCACTGCCTTCAAAGTCGGTAGGCCTATCCCTTAATGAAAGCGTGTCTTAAGCATATAGAACTCAACTTATGATGACTGGATCATCAACAAGTGAGTCCGAATCCCGGCTGTGCCACTTGCGTTCCTCGGCAAGGAACTATAATTCCTTCTCATTATCAAGGAGTATATAGGTGCATGCGAGGGTATAGAGGTTGTTGATGTGAATGATTAGCAACCATTACGCCAATTTGGCTAACGGTGCTGCATACTCCACATGAGTTAGAGTGTTTCAAGAGGCCTAATTATTCAGGGCCAATGACCAAGGGTGGTAAAAGTGTAAGGTGTTAAAGCTCACAAAGTTAAAAAATTATTGTAAACAGTGAATCAATAATTTATGTCGTAAATTGGGTCTGTTATTTTTTTCAAAAGCTAAAACAGCAATGGCTGATTATACTGCGACCGTAAACTAATCGATTTCATTTCAAAATTTAACATTTAAACATTCTTAAAAAAAACAAAATAGTGACACGGCGAGCTTATTTTTGTCAAATTTGTATAATTACAAATTTAAGTGCATTTAAACACTGGAATTACCTAACAGACCAACAATGTTGCATCACTTTCTTTTCTATTCTTGTTTTGGGTTGAAGTTATTCATATGGGTTAATGTGCACCTTGCATCTAGTAGCACAAAGTTTTTTTTTTAAAGGGAAGGGGACGCAAATAAAATGTGCAAATGGCTGTCTATTTGTATTGGCAGACTGAACCTTTCGATCACAAGAAAGTTGTTACTTTTTCCTCTTCAGTCTGGAGGCGTCTCCATATTTTACGTTTCACTGTTTCTCTTTTGTGTGTAATTTTTATTTAATATAGAGAGAATAAAATAGTATAATGTCAGTTTTGCGGTATATCAACTATAGTTGACACTATCTCGGGCCGAACTCGGCTCGAGACGTTGTGACCAAGGGTTTGTGCAATGTTTGTCCAATGTTATCAACTAATAATTACGGATTTTCGATTTAAGATTACAGTAAAACTACATCTTGGTTTTTAAAGGTAGTGTCAGAGGTTGGTAAATACTCAACAAATTAATAACCATCCAAAACATATTTGGTGCGAAGCACAGCAGCTGTTGATGTTATTTTTTTTAAAGAATAGATTCCCTTCGAAGTTTTCACAATTTTAACCCACAGCATTTATGAGAAATGTCTCCATGCTTGAATATCGTCTCTTTTTCTGGGGGTTGGTGTTCGTTTGCGGCTGCTGCGGCCAGGGATGCGATTGGTACCCGCTGTCAACTCGCTAAACATGGATTGATTCAACTGATGTTTTGTCATGCTTGTGGAAATACTGTGACTGGTTTTTTTTTGCTGTTTATTCAGGGGAAAAAAGCATTGTATTTAGCTAAAGCTTTCACATGCGTCCTTAATTTGTGTTTTTGTAGTGTACGCACTATCATTGGCAAAACAAATTCCATAACTTAACCTATTACGCTTTAAAATGCCCCATCCTAATTCAGAGTTAATGATATTAATAAACAATAATTAAAAAAATATAAAATTTAAGGTATACCTTTTTTCTGAGTTTACTGTGAATTACTCCGCACGTCCAGACCCGAGTTGGTGACTGTGATGAATGACGTCATGGTCATATTGTCTTTGCTTAATGAATCGGTTTAGTTAAATTCAGTAAAACCTCACCACTGATCGAGTGAGGCCGTGACTTGACTGAAAGGGCCGGCTGGACCCAAAGCCAACCGTTACCCGAGCTGTGATGATTAGACATTTCCACTGGTTTAGATTACCGGGGGTGGGTGGGGGGGGGGGCGGTCCAGCGGGTGGGCGGTGACACAATGACAACCGGGTTAGATAATCCCCATGTGATTATCATGCATTTTAGATGACATTCCTTTTCTCAGTGTTTCCACTGTTTAACGCAAATTAATCGTTCAGCAAAAAAAAAGGGTTTTCCCGATTCTTATGAACTCATGAGGGGTCAAAAGGGGCCCTTAAAAAATAGTGCACCTCCTATGCCCCCCCCCCTTGTCATTTTTCTCCAGAAACAACAGAGAATCTTAATAATCGTAATCTTTATCGTTTTCAATCTCTGCAGCGGCAATTAAGGTTTTTTTTGTTATGAACGGCCGTGGTGTATTTGTACAAACTCTTTACGCGGATATACCGTCATCCAGAACATACTTCCCGCCTAATAAAGCATGAGGCAATATCACGTAATTTTGTCAAGAGTAAACATTCATTCATAAATACCTCAGACAGTTTCGTTATTCCTATTGGTGGAGAGCGCGTCACGTGGGTGTGTATAAACCTTTGTTTATGACCGGTAAAAAGTGTTGAAACATGGGCGTGACACGCGAGCTTGCACCTGTGCTTATAAGACAGTTTCTTCATTCCTATTAGTCGAGAGCAATGGCTGAAACAGTTGTGCAATATCACGCGATTTTGACCAAAAAGTGCATATGGTTTTTTTTGACCGAAAATGTGTTTATGAATGGCAATCAAAGTGTGTTGAATCGGTTTTCAACTAGTGGTTTAAAACCCGCCGAGGTCTGGTTCTTGATAATTTACCTCGACTTCGTCTCGGTAAAATTATCAAGAACCAGGCCTCGTTGGGATTAAAGTACTAGTTGAAAACCTCTTCACCACACATTGATTCCCTTCATCATGCCTACTAGCCTCCAAAGTTCGCAATGTTCGCTATTCATTGATTTCACTGAACTTCGCTTTCAGTGATCTAACCCGAACAAAACAAGAAAGACTTCGAAGGCTCATGCAGTCCTTTTTGTAATTAAAGACACTGGACACCTTTGGTAATTGCCAAAGACCAGTCTTATCACTTAGTGTATCTCAACATATGTATAAAATAACAGACCTGTAAAAATTTGATCTCAATTGGTCGTCGAAGTTGCGAGATAATAATGGAAGGAAAAAACACCATTGTTACACAAAGTTGTGTGCTGTCAGATGTTTGATTTCGAGACCTCAAATTCTAAACCTGAGGTCTCGTAATCAAGTTCGTGGAAAATTGCTTTTTTTTTCGCGAAAACTACATTACTTCAGAGGGAGCCGTTTCTCACAATGTTTTATACTATCAACCCCTCCCCACTTTACCAAGTAAGGTGTTATGCTAATAATTATTTTGAGTAATTACTAATAGTGTCCATTGCCTTTAATTATTTAGTTATTTAATTATTACCACATTGTCCCATGTTTTATTTAAGATACAGACTGACAAGGATATTATTATTATTGCCTACAGACGTTAAAACAAATCAAAAAAATAATAATAATTTGTTTTAAGTTTACTACTTTAGACATGATTTGAGCCCTTTTACTTCCCATTTTCTGTTGGTGATGTTTCTTGCGTATACTGAAGCAATCATCTATACAGGAAGGAAGGAAGAATCGAGGGAAGTGTGAAAACATAGCATCAGAAAGAGTTCCACCCACGATATTTAAGAGTGTTTTTGTATTATAGGTAGGCTTCCGCGTGACTAATTCCGGTCATATACCAGTAGTCCTGAGCATGTCTCAGCACGAGTAGATCTATACAGTACAAACGATGACAATGTAATCCCCTCAATGGGATGGCAATTGTTTGTATACCATCCTGTAACATAACCGGTATATGGCAGAGTGTGTGTTCACCCCCCCCCCCACGCCCACCCCCCACACCCCCACACAAAAAAAACCAATAATAATAATAATATTAATAGCAATAATAATAATAATAATAATAATTATAATAATAGTAATAATAATAATAATAATAAAATAAAAAATAATACTTTTCTGTAGGGTCGGCACGTTTTTGATGAATGGTAATAAACAAACTTTCGTGGTTATAAGTACAGCAATTTTATATAGATGCATTTTGAGAGACATTTCAATACGAAGAAAAAGGAAAGAGAAAAAGGGAACATGAACATAAGGCTTATTCCTATAGGAATTAGTATTGGCGATCTTAAAAACACGAACACTTTTTGAAATGAAATTTTCATGGGTTAGTTTTATTGTGTACAGCTACATAGTGTAGAATCAAAACATCCCAACGGTTGAAAAAAATATATACTTTTCCTTTTATCTGTAGCATGTTTTAACCATAAACGTCCCACTCTCTTTTAACAGATCAGCAAACCCATTGCGATTGCGTCACCATCGGAAAACATGACGTCATCTCTACTTTCTAAATTGATCGCAATGAAGTCCACCCTACCGGAAGTTCCATCCGAGGTGAGGACATTTGAAAGGTCAATTATTGAAACGATGAACGGAAGTACCGTGTCTTGAAATACCAATAGCCTCTTCCTGATTGAAAAAAAATAACATAAACACTGCATTTCCGCACCATTTAAAGAAATAATGCAGAATTGTGTTTGATAACAAAACAGTTGCTGGCAGTGTAAGCACTGTATGTAATCCACCATTACATAAATTTGTCAAACCTTTAGAAGTTTGAGATCGACTGGCCATCGGGTCAGAGTGCAAAACGATTACACAGTTTGCAGGACATCGATTAAAAACAAAAACATGAATAAAACGCTCACTGAGCGATATACTCCATACCAAACTAAAGTCCTAAGTTAGCTCGTACTAACTCGAGATAATTATAAGACTAGTCTTAACTCTTTGTGAAATCCACAAAGACTACATACTAGTCTTACCTCGAGTTACTTACTCGTCTTAACGTAGGACTAGCCTTAAGTTTTTAATGTCCTATAGGACTGTGAAATCGACCCCTGGTGACGCGAATGTAATTACAGGGTTGACCCACAATGAGTGACTTAATTGAACTGAATTGAATTTATTTGAATTACTTGATTCATCAAGTAAAATGCATGAAATTTAAATTCCACAGATACCACAGATACAATAATCAAATGTAATAATTGCACAATACTAATCAACGTGTGGATATCTTTCGCTCAATATTTGCAGCATGATATCGAAAAGAGAAACGCCTTACGGGATGAATCCAAGAGATGGCCCAATGCAACGGTTCCCTACGAACTAGACCCTGACTTCAGTAAGTATTAAACGAATACAATGGTCCCTTTCACCAGTTTGAAATAGAAAATGTATGGTAGCCCTGAAGGGACAAGACATATCGCAATTAACATGTGCGCATACATTGTGATATCGCATAGTTTTTTGGCATAAAAGAACTTTACGTATTGCTTTTTCTTAATTTATTTTTTGCGAATGCGCATTACGTTTGCGCACAAATTTGCGATAGATGATGTTCCTTCAGGGCCACCATACATTGGTCACGATTTTTACACCTTTTGGAACCCACGGCTTCGGCAAATGTCTTAATAAAATCAATTCAACTCGACATTAATTTGTGTGTTAACGTTGAGTGACGTGCTTGATCACAAGTTACCACCAAAATGTGACCCGCTCTGTGAAAATGAGTCAGATGTTGACAATTTCAAAGATTGAGTTACATGCATGGCTGGAAAGAACACACCAGCAGCAGTTATTCCCACTTGAGATTACTCCCACTTGAGATTAGCCAGTATATCATTTTTTGTTAAAAACGAATTACAAGTAAAGTGATGTTTTAAACTACCATAAATTAGACTAAAGAATTTTTTTATATTATATTTTCACAGAGTGGGTCACAAAGAAACCTACTTGTGATTATTAGTCGTTGTACAAAACTCTAGGTATATTCCTATCTAACTCGCAAATGGCTAATTGGAAAACAATTCCAACTTTGTTTTGTATCTCAATAGGTGAGACGCAACGGCAATCCATACGGACCGCGATGGAGCACTTTCACAACCACACATGCATTCGGTTTGTCGAGCATAGCGACGAAGTCGACTATTTGAAAATCGAACTCGGCGTTGAGTAAGTAAACATGTCTGTTCAGAACTAAAAAGTCATTAGCAATTTCATATAACTATGTTATGATCAAAGGTCGTTCAGTGAAAAATGCATACAGATTGGAAGGGAAAACAAATCAAAAACAGAAAAAAGAATGATACTTTAAACTCGTCATATGTTTCATTTTGCATTTTTGTTTAAGACCACCCGTCATCAAGATAACCCATCTACCAGGAGCTCCATGATTTCCAAAATCAGTCCATACAAATTTTACTAAGCACCCTCTAGTTTTTAACAGACGGGCATTCCTCTATCAATAATAATATAATATAATAATATCGAAGTCTTATATAGCGCACGTATCTACCAAACAAGGTACTCAAGGGGCTGAGTATATACAAACTTTCAGAAAGGTAGGTTATTGCAGTGATGAATTCTGAGACCCAGTTATTTAGCACCTTATAAGGGTTTACAAGGTGCTACGGCGCATTAAGCAGCCACAACCAGGAGCACCGGGGCGAACCCCTTCTCTTTTCGATAAGTGCACTGGGTTCTTTTACATGCGTTACACAACACATGGGACCAACGGCTTTACGTCCCATCCGAAGGACGAAGCAATGGTTAAGTGTCTTGCTCAAGGACACAGTGTCACGGCTGGGGATTCGAACCCACACTCTGCTGATCAGAAACACTTTCCTCTATCAACACTTTCCTATGGCGGTTTATAGAGTACCGGGCTGAAGCTCTTGTGTTTCTGATCAGCAGACGGTTAGTAGGGTTCGAGTCCCGGTCATGGAACATGTGTCCTTAAGCTATGACTTACTATCATAACTGCTTTGTCTTTTGGATTGGATATTACAATGATAATTCTGTATAAATGCAACGTTAAATGTATACAACGTATCAATCATACAGCCTACCTGCATATTATAAAAACATGGTCCACAGTTGTTTCACTAACTTTGATTTCATTTCTTAAGAAACTTGAGCATAGTCGGTCGTCAAGGTGGAGAACAGCAGATGACTTTAATATCTCCCTATGGTTCTCTTGAGCTGAGGGTCGTTCTACACGAATTGATGCACACTTTGGGCTTCCTTCACGAACATAACAGACCAGACAGGAACAACAGCGTCACAATCAGGTGGAGGAATATACCAACGGGTAAAACATAGCAGCCAAACATTTTATTTATTTATCTTTATTTAAAGACAGTTGACACTGTTGGTAATTGTCAAAGACTAGTCTTCACAGTCGGTGTATCTCAACATAATATGCATAAAATGACAAACCTGTGAAAATTTGAGCTCAATCGGTCGTCGCAGTTGCAAGATAATAATGAAAGAACTTGAGGTCTCGAAATCAAATTCGTGGAAAATTACTTCTTTCTCAAAAACTACGTAACTTCAGAGGGAGCTGTTTCTCACAATGTTTTATACTACCAACCTCTCCCCATTACTTGTAATAAAGAAAAGTTTTATGATGATAATTATTTTGAGTAATTACCAATAGTGTCCACTGCCACTGCCAGCAATGCTGGTGACGGTCCAATTAAATGTAGCATTCATGTGCAAATAATTTCGCTCAAGAAGGTGGGTAAAGACACTGGGGTGGACTTCACAAAGGTATTCCTCACTTAGGACTAGTCCTAGGCAATGCTAAGAGATATGACCAGTCCTAAGTTAGGATGAGTTACTGGTCCTAACTTAAGACTGGTCCTATCTCTTAGCATTGCCCAGGACTAGTCCTAAGTTAGGACTACCTTTGTGAAATCCACCCCTGGACACGTTTGCTAATTGTCAAGGACCAGTATTCTCACTTGGTGTATCTCAACATATCCATATGCATCAAAATGATAACAAACCTGTACAAATTTGGACTCAATTCGTCATCGAAGTTGCGAGAGAATAATGACAGAAAAACAAGCATGGTGCACAAAGATGCATAATATAGGTTTTCTCGGTCAAATTCGGCAAATGAGCAGTCAATTTAATTTTCATGCGTTCGAATTAAAGCTGTTTTGCTTTTCCAGTTGTTACTGCGTTTCAAATTCAGAATTCGGGCATTCAATTTCGTTTTGGGTCGAGACAAATTCCTTAAGCACTCTGTTCAATTTAGCGTAGCGTCATTCTTTTTAGTGACACACACGCCTCAAGAAGCGTCTGCGAATTTGAATGCTGCTTTGATGAATTGTTAAATTGAATGATTATTTTGTTAATTCGAATGACGCAACATTACATTTGATTAATCCAAAAACGAAATCGAATGACCCTTTTGAGTAGTATTCGATTTTGCGCGAAATAGAATAGCTTGGTGGTTCAATTGGCTGCTCTTTTTCCGAAATTGACCGATAAAACCTATAAAAGGCTTCTGTCGGTAGAAAATATTGTATTATTTGGGTGAAAAACTACCTCATTCTCAAAAACTACGTTACTAGTTAGAGGGAGCCGTTTCTCACAATGTCATACACTATCAACTGCTCTCCGTTGCTCGTTACCAAGTAAATTTGTATGCTAATAGTTATTTTTAGTAATGACCAATAGTGTCCAATGCTTTTAACTAAAATTTACTCTTTTGTCTTTTCTTTTTCAGATCGAAAAAGCGAATTTAAGAAGGCGAATGAGAGCCTCGTTGACCTTTTAAACACACTCTACGACTATAAATCTATAATGCACTACGGTGCCTATGCTTTCAGTAAAAATGCAGCAAGGAAAACGATCGTAACGACTGTGGAGTTCCCGCACTTGGGAGGACACAAACTGAGTGATAAGGATGTGTTGATGCTCAGAAGGTACTATAACTGCGGTGAGTTTGACTATGGGGAAGTTATACGGTGCCCATTAAAGACAGTGGACACTATTGGTATAATTGTCAAAGACTAGTCTTCAAAGTCCGTGTGGCTCAACATATGCATAAAATAACAAACCTGTGAAAATTTGAGCTCAATCAGTCGTCGAATTTGCGAGATAATAATGAAAGAAAAAACGCCTTGTCACACGAAGTTGTGTGCTTTCCGATGCTTGATTTCTAGACCTCAAATTCTAAACTCGTGGAAAATTACTTCTTTCTCGAAAACTATCTCACTTCAGAGGGAGCTGTTTCTCACAACGTTGTATACCATCACCCTCTCCCCATTACTTGTAATCAAGAAAGGTTTTATGCTGATAATTATTTTGAGTAATTACCAATAGTGTCCACTGCCTTTAAGGAACATCCTTAAAGGCAGCGGACACTGTTGGTAGTTACTTAACAAAAATTATTGTCAGAAAACCTTACTTGGTAACGAGTATTATGGGGGAGGGGTTGATAGTATAACACATTGTGGGAAACGGCTCCCTCTGAAGTGACGTAGTTTTTGGGAAAGAAGTAATTTTCTACGAATTTGATTTCGAGATCTCAGATTTAGAATTTGAGGTCTCGAAATCAAGCATCTGAAAGCACACAACTTCGTGTGGCCATGGTGCAGTAAGGGTTTATTCATATCTCGCATTTTGGACGACCGTTTGAGCTCAAATTTTCACAGGTTTGTTAATTTATGCATATGTTGAGAAACACCAACTGTGAAGACTTCTCTTTGACAATTACCAATAGTATCCGACTGTCTTTAATGCTTGCTTTCAACGGACATTGCAAATCTTCAAATAAGCGCTGTTTTTCCTCTTTGGGGATAATAAAACATAATAATATCAAAACACATTATACATAGCGCCGAATTCATTGCAAACAATGATCACACAAGCTTCACAATAAAAGTTAGACAAAATATAGCATTCTTAACCATGAAAAGTAAAATAATGAAAAAGTCAAAACAGGATCCACGATCAATCAAAGGTTTATGTTCTACCACAGAGTGCAATTCAAATAGGACCACCCTTTACGGGGTCACACAATCTGATTTTTTTTGTTGTTGCCCGCCCTCTTCTGAGTTTTGTCTTTCTTTCTTTTTCCGTTTCAGAATGCATTGACAGACATGATAAGTGTGGTGAGTGGTCATCATCGTCTTCTATTAACCAATGTACATTACGAACAGATTACATGATTCAACACTGTCCTAAAAGCTGTGATATGTGTCATTAACACTGCTGGACGATAAAATGCTAAAAGACAGTATAAGTTTTATGTAATTCTGTGATCATAGACGAGTTTTTTTCTAACCAATTCTGTAATGTTGTTATGTGTGGAACAACCTCAACACATACAAATTGTTGTAATTAACCGAAAGTATGTTCCCATTTTTGTGTGGAGGTTTATCCACAGATCAAAATGTTTTATACTATTGTTCCTAAGTATGTCTGGTACTAGCATCGGGTATTTTTATGCACAAAAACAAATAATAATAAAAAAGTATTTTTTTTATAAGAGACAAAACCATTAGCATATTGATAATTACCTCGATAACTTAGAAACAAAAATACATTTAAACTGCGTATTTTACTCTTTTTTTCTCTTAAAAAAAATGTCCTCTAAATTATTTACCTCCTTATGGTACTACTTGTATATTCAGAGAAAAAATAATTCTAACAAAAAATAAGATTATTGGTGAACAAGTTTAGTAATTAAACATTTTAACATTGCGAAATTTAAACTAAGTTGTTCATTTATGCATGGGCCCAACAACTATAATGTCTAAAGACCAACAGTTTTAAGGATTCCTTTCTGCCAATACTGCACTTAAGTTTTTAATTGTACATGGTCGAATGGTATGCCCTCATCCTTTATATTTCTATAAATTTGTTACTTTTGTTCTTGGTTTGTGTGTGTATATATACTTGTATTTATTGCACAAGGAATACAAGCTTCGTGCGTTTTGGCCATGAAAGTAAATATTTCAAATATTTAATATTTTAAATAATAATGCCCTCATCCATTTATATTTCTGTAGTTTTGTAATTGTTTATTTTCTGGGATTTGTGTGTGCACGTCTACTTGTTTTCCTTTATGTACACGGAAGACAAAATGTCATGCTTTTGAGCATGACAGTTAACCTTTCAAATAATGCGTTTTGAAAATGCGCAATAAAATAATGATGGAGCGACATGGGTCAGCCATCGGGCGCAAAAAAAATGTATACAACAAATATTAATTTGGCGTGAGTTTCTGAATTGAACCTTTTAAATTGAAATACTATACTTACAAAATTAATGTACTGTCAGTCTTTTGTGTTATGCAATATGTTATTTATTTCACCTTAAATATATTGTTTGAAATTACATTAATATTAGTAATGCTTAATAATTGATATCAACTTAACTGTACTGAACAAAAGCAAACAGATTTACTAAATTTACTTTAAAAAAAATAAGCATTTTTGTTTATAGCAAACAATAAATATATTTAATGACTTTAAATTGATAATTATGATCCGTGATTGAATTTTTTTATATGAATTTGAAATTAATCTTGCTCTTTTCAATAAAACAATGCAATGAAACTGAATACTTTCACTGAATCGTTCATCAATTGAAATTATTGTAATTTTAAACAGCGCCCTCTATCTACCCTCAGAAGCTAATCCATTGGCTGAACTGGTGTGATTTCGCTCGTCCCCAGCGCCTTGCTTTAATTAACCAAAGGCGCTGGGATGGGCAAACGTATCATGCACTGTCATTGGTTTATAATGCGCAACCCATCATGCATCACACTCACACTGCAACATGTTTATATGCAGTGTGCGCATGACGTACTTCCTGAACAAGAATCTGTGCGAGCGATTAGCCCATCCCAGTGGTCCTGGATCTGACAGGCCGCTGGGGCCGAGCGAATGGTGTGATAGGGTGTCTAGACGACGTCACTCCCATTTCTGCTAGAGTAGCTTTGACAGCTCCATTTATTAATGAAGCACTTTCTTTATTTTGAGGGGATGCAGTGGGTTAGGGTGGGGGTAAAAGTAAGTAAAAATGTATTAAAGGGACACATTGCCTTGGATCGGTCGTGTTGGTCTTTGAAAAGCGTTTGTAATCGTTTGTTATAATAGAAAGGTGTTTTAAAAGTAGAATACAATAATCCACACACATTTGCCTCGAAATAGCGTGGTTTTCCTTTTACTTTGTGAACTAACACGGTCGGTCTATATGGGAGTTGACTCCCATTAATAGCCGACCGTGTTTGTCGACGAGATAAAAGGCAAACCGTGCAATTTCGAGTGATCCTTGTGTGGATTATTATATTCTACTTTTAAAATATCTTTCTAATCATATGCATTTTATAACAAACGGTTACAAACGCTTTTCAAAGACCAACTCGACCGATCCAAGGCAACGTGATCCTTTAAAATGTCGAGTGTTAAATGCAAGTCCAACGTCAGTGTGTGGTTCACCTCTTCAGGCTACACACTTATTGGTTCATTAAATTAACATTCATAAATACCCCAGACAGTTTCGCTATTCCTATTGGTGGAGAGCGCGTCACGTGGGTGTGTATAAACCTTTGTTTATGACCAGTAAAAAGTTTTGAATCATGGGTGTGACAGGCGAGCTTGTACCTGTGCTTATAAGACAGTTTCTTCATTCCTATTGGTCGAGAGCAACGGCTGGAACAGATGCCACTTCACACGATACGCGCGACGCGCACAGCATTAACTTATTAGGAGTTGTTTACCCGAGGCCTTACCATTTCATAGCTGGAGGGGTGTTGTGTTGAAAGAAATCATTGAACAATATTATTTTTGCATTTATTTTACTTTTTGACCAAAAAGTGTTGATGTTTTTTGACCGGAAAGGTATTTACGAACGGGATTCGAAGTGTGTTGAATCGGTTTTCAACTAGTGGCTTAAATCTGCCGAGGCCTGGTTCTTGATAATTTACCTCGACGATCAAGAACCAGGCCTCGTTGGGTTTAAGCTACTAGAGGAGAACCTGTTCACCACACATTGATTACCTTAGTAATATCTCAATGACAGTATTGAGACCGGGCGAAGCCGGAGGAATACCTCAGCTGTTTTTTTCCCCATTGAATGTTGTAATTGTTTTTCCGTATTTATATTTTGTTCAATTCAACTGCGATCAATTGCAAAAGTGACATTGATTTTATACACTGCTGAAAAACAATAACTGAATGTTTTATTTACTAAAAGGTGAACTATTATTTACACTTATATTTTATGAAATAGATGTACACCGATTAAACATTGTGAAAAACCCATTGCTAAGAAACTACCCACAATATTCGTTTGTTAAAAAAAACACCCCAGTGTTTTCAGTTTTGTTTTTAAAGTCTCCAGAGAAACAATGTTCCGGGTGAACTCTCAGGTAGTTTATTCCCTCGCATCCATGTGCCAGGATGCCGAGGATCGGGTCTATAACTGATCCCTTCCTATAAATTCCTGGATGGGTTGCTGGCTGCTCGCGGAAGAGGTGCTTTACCCCGGTAGGGGAATGTTACTGACTGTCACCGTCAACGGACCCCTTCTCTATAGTCTTGGTTCCAAGACCTTCGTATGGATTATTTCCAAGCCTTGCTACCATTTGTTTACGTACACTTGTAAGAAATATCCTTACTTTATATTTTACGGAATGAAAAAACTTTTCCCGGTAATTTTGCTGCAGGAACACGGAACTTTATTTTCTTTGCTGCAACAAAGTTACCGGGAAAAGTTGTTCATTCCGTAACAGAATTAAGTCCCTTAACGTGGGTTTGTATTACATGTTATGATGTGTAAACAGTTGTGGTTGAAACAAAAACTGTACTTACATGTACTTTATTAAAGGTAGGTGTTTGGGCAAATGTGGTTGATTGAAAAACGCTAATTAGCATAATTAATAATAATTGCATTTACGGAAAGTTCGTAAAATAACGGCGAAATTTACGGAATATTTCACTTCACGGAGTCCGTAAATTCACGGAGTCCGTAAGTTTACGGACATTTTTAACAGCGATACGAATATGAGATAGTGACGTCTTCACGTCTTGGACGAAGACTAATCATTTTCAGGTCTACCTTGTTTTTTGGTGATACCAATGTTGCCCCGTCGTTTCAGAGCTCAAGGTCGGCTGAATAAAAGATTTAACCTGACCTCGTTTTGAATTGACTTGAAGGCACTGGAAACTATTGGAAAATGTAAACTCAAAATAATTGTTAACATGAAAAATTCCTCGGTAATGAGCAAAAGAAAGCTGTTGATAGTATACAACATGTGAGAAACGGCTCCCTCTGAAGTAACTTAGTTTTAGAGAAATATCGTGAGGCCTGAAGCTTTTAATTATGGATCATGAAAGCACACACATTATTGTGCAACATGTGTGTTTTTCTTTCATTATTTTCTTATTTTTTCGAACAGTAAACTCTGCTCGTCTTTAATAAACCTTTTTATAGGCTCTTCTCAGATCCAACACCCATCCCCAAAGTCGACTATTAGTTACTTCCGAAGTAAGAATGAGTTATTGTTCACTAAAAAGACCTTGGGGGGGGGGAGAGGGGGGGGGTGCACCAACTACTGTCTGATTGGTTCAACTGATCTTAACTTATGGTGTTACCGACGAGTGATCAGTCCCCCTTGAACCGAAGAATTCTTTTCAACATCTCTAACAGGAAAACACCAAACTGAAGTGTTAATTGACATTTTAGTTCTTGGTTTTTATTGTCTGTAAAAACTCAACTTTCACTGTGATGTGCTTTCGTCGAGCCAACACTACGTCAACAGATAATGTTTACATGGCTGTTTAAAGTATAGCTTATTGTCACCCTTCACACCATGCAAAGCTTCAAACATCACTTACAATAAAACAAGTGTGTAAACTTGTCTGCAAAAACTCCACTTCACGATCATTTGCTTTCGTCGAAATCTCAATTCACACTTACGTCCTGTAGGCGATATGACATGAAGTCACAGTAGGCCTATACAATAATACAAAGTTGTCCCTTGTGAGCATTTGCACTTATTTATTTTTTGACCTTGAAGCAGTGGGCTGTTACTTATAAATCGTGATTTCAATAATCCACTTATCTGAAAAAGCAGAACTTATTGCAAGTCTGTATTAGATTTCCCTATCCACCCAGATGGGTTCTTTATTCACAGTGAGGGTTCTAGTGGACACAGAAACCCTTAAACAGTTTGTTTCTTGACCTTCGTAATTGACCTTTTTATAAATCCGCTTACATCTATGGGTGCGTTCGTTTAGCTTCCCTGGGTCGACCCCGGTGTGTGGCATTTTTGTTTCCCAGGACAAACGTGGGTAATTATCTGCACACGTTCGTCTTGGGAAAAAAGAAATGCCACACGACGGGGTCGACCCAGGCAAGCTATAAAACGAACGCACCCTAAATTGGGGAGTTTTTTTTACTCTTTCAAATTGACAAATTGAACTTGGGAAAACAACTGGGTGTGTGTTACTTTTTATCAAAAAGTAGCCCTGATGGCCTTTCGCTTTCGTAGTATACTAGAGTGTTGGCCTGTACAGAACAGAGGAAGAGTCATAATAAGGGAAAACGTAAAAACTGACACATTTCTGTCTTGTCAAACTCATTCAAAATAACACGCGATATGGGAATAAGTCTTTAAAGCCACTGGACACTATTGGTAATTGTCAAAGACAAGTCTTCTCACTTGCTGTATCTCAACATAATGCATAATATAACAAACCTGTGAACTGGTCATCGAAGTTGCGAGATTACAATGAAAGAAAAAACATCCTGGTCACACGAAGTTGTGTTCAGATGCTTGATTTCGATACCTCAAATTCTAAACTTATGGTCTCGAAATCAAATTTGTGGAAAGTTACTCCTTTCTCGAGAACTACGTCACTTCAGAGGGAGCCGTTTCTCACAATGTTTTATACTGTCAACCTCTCCCCATTACTCATCACCAAGTAAGGTTTTATGCTAATAATTATTTTGAGTAATTACCAATAGTGTCCACTGCCTTTAAGTTGGGTTATCCTTGAATATAACTTGTTCTTGCTTGTTTTCTGCTTTTGTATTGTATTCCCCATGTGTACATATTTTGCCATGTTCTTGCTTATTTTCTGATTCAAACCAAATCAAATCATAAATCATATTTAGGTGTCATGGCAGGCTGAGCGGTTAAGAGCATCGAGTTCAAGTTCTGGTGGTTAAGTCATCGGAGTGTGGGTTCGAATCCCGGCCGTGACACGTGTGTCATTGAGCAAGATGCTTGAGCAAACAAGTTTTCCTAATCCAGGGATTATTAATATAATGGGTACCTGCGGGGGTTGATATAGTATTTTTGAAAAAGCTTTTTGACGAACGCACGTGGCTCATTGAGCTGAGAAAGGGAATGTTACTGGCCCAAATGACAAGGGCACCGTTTGTAAAGCGCATTGTACGGTTTGTAAAACTGCATATTTACAGTTGTCAAAATCAGTGGTATAAAGAAAGCATTAGATCGGATCCTGCCTGCTCCCAAGTTGCCGTCGTTTTACCAGACAACCATCTTATTTGGATTGTGAAAGATGCAGGCAGAGGGAATTCCAAAAATTGTCTGGGCTGAAAGTAAAAACTCCTTCAATTTACAGTTGTTAACATTCCACAGCTGATAGTTCTCATTGTAATGTGCTTGTGGCAAGGTAAAGTCCTTCATTCAAGGATAGCTGGTTTATACATGACTATGAGCTCGCTCGTTCCCAAGACTGGAACGTCAAGTAGCGTACTAGACATCACGGGGACGTCACGGGCTCGATGACCTAGACGAGGACACGAGGTCAACAATTGTGTACAGACTTAGTATACTATCCGGAGCTCCGGGGTGCGTGTAGACGTGATTTCAAGTCTGAGATCGCGGTTATTCCTCTGCATCAGCCACGAGCAAGTTCGGGTGGCGACTTAGACTTGACTAGTCCGACTAGAATAACAAGTAAACCATATTCATGTAGTGGTCAACTCGAGAGCTACGTGACAGTTTCTGGTAAAGTCTAGTCGCTCCCTCGAACTTGCCCTAATGACGGAGGTTAATCGACAAGAGGGCGCTATTTCGTGTAATACATGTAGACTAAAGACCACGATCGCAGACTTGTAGCCAAGTCTAGGGGGGTGTGCAGGCTATCTAGCCGTGAAGTAGTCAAGCAACACACTGTCTCTTTTCGTCTGTGTACTGGGGTGGGTAAAGGTGTGTACAGAGCAGTAGCAGTGAGCAGAGCGTGGTGCCGTGGGTGATTTGGTGCCGTGTGGCGGTCGGTGGTGTCGGGGAGAGAGAGAGAGAGAGAGAGGAAGAAGGCAAAAGGGCCCCGGTGGCAAACGGAGAATTTGCTGACACAGCTCGGCCGACTCTTGCTGGTTGGAGCTAGCTGGTGACTAGCTGTGGAGCCGACTTTGCTGGGTTGGAGCTAGCTGGTTTAGCTGTGGAGCCAGTTAACAACAAAAACAAGAGGTTTGACATCTTGAACTGGGAAAATTCTGCTGGTTGTTTATGCTGGGATTAGTACGTGGAAAGTGAGAAGAAGAGTTTCAACTTGCCGTGATCTTTGAGCATCAAACATGCCGTAAAACATTTCCAGGCAGCATTTTGCACCTCATCAATATTAAAACAGATCTACTCTTGACAGTTTTGACAGGAAAGGAACTTCTCTTTGCTTAGACGTCAAACCCCACATTATTATAACTTCTCTCTATAACTGACATTTACCCATCATGTTGAAGATGACTACCACCAGCTCTTACTATCACTGCCTCATGATCTCACTCCTAGTCTGCACGACCCTCCAGGTAAGTTCAAATTTTCTGTGTGCTCATTTGCTTGGGGTTTTTTTTCTACCTAGGTTACACCTTTTATTTTTAATCCACACTGCAAAAAAAAGTTATTCACAATTACAAAATTTACACATGGGTGTTGTCACATAAAGATACCAAAGAGAGGATCAAAACTAACACCAATAATTATGGAACTGTCTTGGCAGATATTGTTATAAAATAAAAACAAATTACACCCTTTGTTTTTTATCTTCATCTTCTCCCCCTTTTTTTTGGGGGGGGGGGGGGCGGGGTCTATTTGGCAACACCCTAGGTCACGGTGTCAATTTTGACACCCCGGTTTGTTGCTGTCACACGCAGTGAACATCGTGACCTGTCATCGTTATATACAAACACCTCTTCGACTTTGGAGGAGCTAAATATATTTAGTTTAGGATGAAAATGAACTATTTCGTTCGAACAAAAAACTTCTTCAATGGCAAGAAGGATCTGGTCCAAAGAGAAGAAAAGTCTCAACTTTTGGAATCTACTACAAATTTAGGGACACCACCCCTCTACCCCCCCCCCCTCTACCCCCCCCCCCCCCCCCCACGGATCAAAGCCCCAACAAACTAAAGGGTCATAAGAGCAGACCCGGATGTCAAAGGTTACACATTTTAAGTAGGTCACAGACGGCATAACACTAATCCGGAAGAAGCTTCAGTAGGATCGAATCAGTGTCATGAACTCGCTGACAGTTTTATTTATGGGAAATGTCAGTGTCGAATAGCCTGACATGTTATTTTGAGGGTCACTGGGATTAAGCCTATCACTCAGGTTCGAATTTCAGCGTATGGATTTTGTTGGATAGTGTGCCTCGTTGCAGAGCAGATCATTGGGTGGATTTCAACAAAGAGTAAAGACTAGTGGAGTGCTATACGTTTTTAATATCTCCTACGACTAGTCCTAACTTGCTCTTTGTGAAATCGACTCTAAAACACTGAACTCCTTCGGCTGGGACGTAAAGCCGTAGGTCCCGTGTGTTGTGTTGTGTTGTGTTGTGTTGTGTTGTGTTGTGTAACGTATATAATAACCCACTGCACTTTTTTAAAGAGAATGGGTTCGCCCCGATGATTCTGGTCTTGATTAACTGCACATTGTAAACCATTCCATGATGCTAAAAGGGCTCATATAGTTCCACCATACCTTGCAGGCAAGACATTGACTTAACATTTTACCGCTGTATAACGCAAAGAACTTACGAACCTCAGGAGGACAGTGTTCACCTGCAGCATGCCCTTTGCATCGTGCTTTCTTATGTTCTGAATAATTCTAAAAGTAAGTGAGGCTGTAATAATACTCACTTAAGGCTCACAACCATGCCCTATTTACCGTAAATTTGGATGTCCGAAAACCCGGAGCGATTATGTCCACGTGTTTGGATTATACAATCTGAGAAACGTGTCTGACAGTAACGTTTCTCATCAGATTAAAACTTTAAGGGATAAAAACTGCTATTTTTTCTGTAACCACAATACTTCACAGTGAAATGATTATCAAAACCTGTTGTATTATACTTCTAACCAAGTAAGTATTTATTGCCATTAGTCTTAAAGGCAGTGGACACTATTGTTAATTACTCGAAATAATTATCATCATAAAACCTTTCTTGATTACGAGTATTTGGGGAGAGGTTGATGGTATGAAACATTGTGAGAAACAGCTCCCTCTGAAGTGACGTAGTTTTCGAGAAAGAAGTAATTTTCCACGAATTTGATTTCGAGACCTCAAGTTTAGAATTTGAGGTCTCGAAATCAAGCATCAGAAAGCACACAACTTCGTGTAACAATAGTGTTTTTTCTTTCATTATTATCTCGCAAATTCGATGACCGATCAAGCTCAAATTTTCACAGGTTTGTTATTTTATGCATATGTTGAGATACACCAACTGTGAAGACTAGTCTTTGACAATTACCAATAGTGTCCACTGCCTTTAAGAGTGATTACCAACATAATATGCTTTCCCTTTAAACTGTTTTTGTGCTCTTTTTAAATTTCAACACGCCTGAAGCTCAAATCCAAAAGACTTCCAAAAAGGGCAGTTAACTTTGAATATTGACTTGAGTGATCTTAAAAAAAGGCATACACATCCCTCATGCGACGTCAATGTGGTACTTGATTTAACCCCAAACCCCTGGGGTTCCTTGTAAAAAGGAACTTCTTTATTATGTTTGAGTGATGACGAACTTACCCATCCAAATGTTCAGTTGTTGAAACTTCAAGTAAAGGGGTCGTAACCCCCTCACTGGAAGTGTCTGCCATGTGTTTCACATATCAGCAGGACCCATGACCCAAAATACAAGGCCCTGGACACCTTTGGTTGTCAAAGACCAGTCTTCTCACTTGGTGTATCTTACCATATTTAAATGCATAAAAAAAGCAAACCTGTGAAAATTTGAACTCAATAAAATTGGTCATCGAAGTTGCGAGAGAATAATGAAAGAAAAAACACCCGTGTCTTTGCGCACGTTGTGTGCTTTCAGATGTTTGAATTCGAGACCTAAGCTCAGCTGAGGTCTCGAATTAAATTCAAATTATTTTTTTGTTTAGTTAGAAATTACTTCTTTCTCAAAAACTACGTTACTTCAGAGGAAGCCGTTACAAACAAAGTTTTCTCAACAACTTTCCATTGCTTCGTTAACAAGTAAGTTGTTAAGCTAACAATTATTTTGAGTAATTACCGAGTGTCCATGTGCCTTTAAAGACAGTGGACACTATTGGTAATTGTCAAAGACCAGTCTTCTCACTTGGTGTATCTCAACATATGCATAAAATAACCAAACTGTGAAAATTTGAGTTTGAATGGTCTTCGGAGTTGCCAGATAATTATGGAAGAAAAAAACACCCTTGTCACACCAAGTTGTGTGCTTTTAGATGCATGATTTTGAGACCTCAAATTCAAAACTTGAGGTCTCAAAATTAAATTCGTGGAAAATTACTTCTTTCTCGAAAACTAGGTCACTTCAGAGGGAGCCGTTTCTCACAATGTTTTATACTTTCAATCTCTCCCCATTACTCGTTACCAAATGAGGTTTTATGCTAATAATTATTTAAAACGTATTGTAGAGGGTCCAAGGTTTCGTTGAACAACCCCCCTTGGGAATTCAATCACCAAGTATCTTTCTCCAAATTCTGTTTCTGTCTGACCCCACAATATAAATTATTAGTTGATAACTTATTAGTTTTATACATTAAAATAAAGCAACTCCAAACCAGCCCTCTCGAGCTGGAACAAAACATTTTCGAAAAAGCCTGTTTAAAAAAAAAAAATTAACTACAAGATTGACATTAAAATAAAAAATGTTGAAACAAAATGAAAATTATTTATGATAATTGAAATAAGTAACTTGGATCTAACTATTTGCATTCAAAGAATGCAAACCACCGCACAAAAGTTGCAGCCAATTAATAAGCCTTTTTTATGTATGGCGGACGTGATAGTAGTGTACTGTTTAAATTTACCCAAACCTTTTAGTGTTGTAGCATTGTGTCCCCCATATCGCAAAAAGGCTCATCCGAAATGGCACGAAACAAGACTTGCGCAAACAACAGGGCCCAATTTCATAGAGCTGCTAAGCACAACAATTTGCTTAGTATGAAATTTCTTCCTTGCTAAAAACAGGATTAACAATCAAGTTTTCACTTGTTGCATAGACCCCCCTATTGCTTGTTACTG
The DNA here is from genome assembly GCF_032118995.1 of Asterias amurensis. Taxonomy (NCBI): domain Eukaryota; kingdom Metazoa; phylum Echinodermata; class Asteroidea; order Forcipulatida; family Asteriidae; genus Asterias; species Asterias amurensis. The sequence continues at coordinate 5,509,069 of NC_092650.1, read as the reverse complement.
GTATTCAGCTGCTGTTTGCTTATCCTGAAAATCACGTGAAAATTTGGTTGGTAATCCAAATGAAATTGGGCCCTGGTCAATAGAGCTGCCCTCCGTGACATGCTGGACGCAGCACCCGATGAAAACATGACAAAGTGATCATGAACTACACTTTCCATTCACTCAGCGGAGTATGACATCGACAGTAGACCATAATATTGCTGATTCGACAACTAAAGTGGTACAAGCACGTACTGAGACCGTGAACCTGTGGATATATTTCACCATTCCAGGGATTTGGACTGGCCTATATATATAAACACAAATAGTTATTTTCACGGCAGATTTGGGTTACGATTACAATGTTCAATGGTGTTGTCATCATTCATGCGTAAGTTGTGTTGTAAAAACAAACTACAAAAGCCACCGAGCTTTCCATATATGATCCTTGCCGCAGCCATAGTCGTATCCTAGCCATAACCGTAGTTGTAGCCGTAGCCACCCACTTGGATACAGCCCCATGTTTTCAGTAAGATTTAGCTCAGCATAAAGTCACAGTTTATTTATCTCTAATCGTTATAACCAACTGATGATACTGGCCTTTGACAGTCCGAAAGTACACCCTGCCCTTATCCCATCACACATTGTCTATATACCCCGCCCTTGAACTTGGTCTGAATCGGTTTTCACGTGTTCCTAATGATCACACAGATTACGAGGTCCTTCCTCGTCTGTTCCGGTTGATTTCTATAATAAAGATGTTATGGTGATTCGTTTACAGAGTCGTGGTAAACCACAAACAAACTCCTTTAAATGAAATGAAAATACAAATGAATGCCCATTAAATGCTTTTATAGTTTAAATTGCTTGTATAGTTCTATATTTTTGTACTGTATGACATGTCCATCTGTAATGTCCTTCATTGTTTGTTCTTAATTGTAGTATCTGGATATTAACTCGATAGTAATTTAGTTTTATACTCTTTTTCTTTTTTTAATCCATCGGGGGGTCCTACTTTTTTTTTCTTCTTTTTTTTCTCTCCTAATTGTACGTGCATGTTTTTGTTTTCTTACTGTTCTTATTGTCTGTACTTGAATTTTTGACCTGTGAAATTAATAAATGAAATGAAATGAAATGAAAAATGAGCAAATGATGCCTCCCCCCCCCCTTTACGGACTGTGAAGGGGTAGGGGTAGCCCTGTTTCAGCCCCACGAGTATGTGGTTATGTGCCCCTGGTGGCAGTTCTTTGGGTTAACAGTTCAAATCAGTGTATAACCCTCGCCTTGAAGCGCCCATCCGTGGCACTGTGATATTAAGGCTCCTCTTCACAATTATGAGCAAACAAGCCTAACTTTGAGTGTTGGCAAAAAAATGAGTTTGTTTTTTCATGAAGCATCACATTTCGTCTATGCTGCGAAACACTGGTATAATGTTTATATACTGCACCTTTAAATTCGCTATGAAGAGAGGCAATTGTTGTCTGCCTTTCAAAATCCAAATGGATTTCCAATGCCGTGTCACTTAATGGAGTTGATTTGATTTATACTACTCTGACAGGTTGTTAAGTGGGACAGGTATATCAATTTAAACCAGTTTAGTTTTTAAAGATCATAATCCGAAAAATGTATCTGAAAAAATCATAAAGATATTGGAAAAACATGTTTGGGCTTAAAGAATATTGTAGTATATAAATCAAATTTAAACGGTAAACTTTTCTGAAGATGATTTGTATTAAACATGCACCGTTTTTCGCTCAAACCTGAGTTCAGGCGCCTTTTCCAAACTCCGGGTTATAGGCTGCAGCTCCAGCTAAGGCTTTTAAAAGGTTCCGGCTCCGGGCTTCGTGTGGTTGGAAACACCGTGCGCACTGTACACTGCTCAAAAATCGATGACAGAGGCAAAACCGGAGCAGAAGCCCAAGCCGGGCTTTGGAAAAGGCCCCATGTCGACAGTCTGGGGGAAAATGGGTCTTATAGTTTTTGAAGTAGACGTATAAAACGTTTTGTTATTCGCATCTGATAGTGGGAGGGTTTTGGGATGGGGCGGGGTTTTTGATGAGGTTGGTGGGGTCCTATATAATGCAGATGCAGCTGTAGGCCTACTTAAATTTTGTGCCACTAATTTTAGGCGTGATTACCAAACATTTATGAACACGCTATTTACCATTGGTGAATTCTGTGCACTTTAAAGGCAGTGGACACTATTGGTAATTGGCAAAGAATAGTCTTCACAGTTGGTGAATCTCAACATATGCATAAAATAACAAACCTGTGAAAATTTGAGCTCAATCGGTCATAGAACTTGCGAGATAATAATGAAAGAAAAAACACCCTTGTCACACGAAGTTGTGTGCGTTTAGATGGTCGATTTCGAGACCTCAAGTTCTAAACCTGAGGTCTCGAAATCAAATTCGTGGAAAATTACTTCTCTTTCGAAAACTATGGCACTTCAGAGGGAGCCGTTTCTCACAATGTTTTATACCACCAACCTCTCCCAATCACTCGTCACAAGGAAAGGTTTTATGCTAATAAATGTTTTGAGTAATTACCAATAGTGTCCACTTCCTTAAAGTGCATAGTACCTACTACCCATAACATTATAGTAAACCTTATAAGTATTATTAGTTCACACTCATAAATAGCTATTGTCATGAATTAACTGAACATCTGTTAGCCCCGACCATGATTGGTTAGTCAGATTTGAGAACCACCCACCTCCTTCTCAACAGCTAATTCAACCTCGATTGTCACGTCCTCTAGAAGGTCAACGACCCCATGAGGTCATGTGGTTGTTGATTGACCAACTCGCTGTTTTAGGTAACTGTTATATGTCTGTTTAAAGGCAGTGGGCACTATTGCTAATTATTCAAAATAATTGTTAGCATAAAACCTTACTTGGTAACGAGTAATGGGGAGAGGTTGAAAGTAGAAAACATTGAGAGAAACGACTCCCTCTAAGGTGACATAGTTTTTGAAAAAGATGTAATTTCTAAGTCAAATAGTAAAAGACTTCAGCTCTGTCAAATCACCCAGATTGTGTGTGTGTTTAAAGCCGTCTGTTTCAACGAGTAACACCCCCATCAATATACAAACACGTGCATGATCGAAAACTGTAGCTTCAATAAAATAATTTGGTAGGCTTTCAGGGATATTCGATTGAAAAACATCCGCTTAAAGGCAGTGGACACTATTGGTAATTACTTAAAATAATTATTAGCATAAAACCTTACTTGGTAACGAGTAATGGGGAGCTGTTGGTAGTATAAATCATTGTGAGAAACGGCTCCCTCTGAAGTAACGTAGTTTTCGAGAAATAAGTAATTTTCCGCAAGTTTGATTTCGAGACCTCAGATTTAGAATGTGAGATCTCGAAATCAAACATCTGAAATCACACAACTTCGTGTGATAAGGGTGTTTTTTCTTTCATTATTATCCCGCAACTTCGACGACCAATTGAGTTCAAATTTTCACAAGTTTGTTATTTTATGCATATGTTGAAATACACCAAGTGAGAAGACTGATCTGTGATGAAATAAATAAATTGAATTGAATTGAATTGAATTGAATTGATCTTTGACAATTACCAATAGTTTCCAGTGTCTTTAATGTCGGAAAGCGGTAATAACACAAGATTGCAACTTGTCAAAAAGCTTTCCTAGTAGACCTACTGTGTATGTGCCTTTAAAGGAACGTTACAGATTTGGTAAGAAACAAAAACCGTGAAGATCACAGATTTACATAAAACTTACAGGGTCGATGATGATATTTGAAAAGATCCCTCGAAATAGTTCTGTCTGAAATGTCTTATTTGATGCGAAACAAATAATCTAACTTCGCGTTTGGAGTTTATCGCTCAGTGAGCGTTTTATTCATTTTTATTTTGGCATCGATGCAATGCAACATTTGTAATCGGTTTTTCACTATTGTCTCATGACCCAGATGGCCGATATATCTCAAACTTCTACAGGTTTGTCAGTTTATGTATATGCTGGATTACATAAAGTGCCCCAATACACTGCCCACAACTTTTTTGTTAGCAAAACCAATTCTGTATTACGTGAAGTCATGACACAGGGCAGAGAGAGATAGAGTTTCGCGTGCTTGTTCTCTTTCCTCAGCGGGGTTTACTTATTATTTCAACCAATGAACCGAGAAAAAGATTGTTCGACTTTACGAGCATGACTGGTTCCATACATCTACAGTGTTAAAAACACAATGTCCATCTTCACTTATATCCGCATTTAAAGGAACATTACAGAATTGATTTTGCTATAAAAAAAAGTTGCTGGCAGTGTAAGCACTTTATGTAACTATTCATTATACATAAACTGACGACCCTGTTAAGTTTGAGATCGATCGGTCATCTGGGTCACAAGAGAATAGTGAAAAACCGATTACAAATTTTGCATTGCATTGATGCCAAAATAAAAATGAATAAAACGCGAAGTTAGATTATTTATTTCTCATCAAACATGACATTAATTTCAGACAGAAATATTTCAAGGGATGTTGTCAACTATCATCATCATTAGACCGTGTAAGTTTTATATAAATCTATGATCTTCACGATTTTTGTTTCTTACCAATTCTGTAACGTAATTAATTACGTCATAATGTACATGACGTCTGATTCTAAAGGTTCTAACCCAAACCTGTACGTTATTAGTTATTTCCCATAGAGCATAACCATAAATTATTGCAATTTTACATGATCTTTAAATTTTTGGGGAATTGGCGTGGGTCGGGTCCCTATACTAGGGACTTTTCGTTTTCGACGACGGATGGTTCTGCGACGGTTGTTCAGCTAAACGTTGTCGTTTTCAGCACAACGAAGATTTTTCCCAAGTACTGTCGTAGAAATTGAGGGACGACCGTCCTGAAAGCCGACGCATGCGCAGATGACGCCAAATGTCACCTTTACCGTTGCAGAACCATCCGTCGTCGAAAACGAAAAGTCCCTACCCCATACACGGACCTTGACGGGCATACCGCAATTTCTCTGAAAGGGAAGGTATATGCCTATACAATTGGATCACTTCAAAAAATCCAATGCATAATTGAAATGAAGGGCTCTTGTTAATAACAATAACGCGTATCTTCTTTCTCATTTCAGTAAGGGAATCAATGTGTGGTGAAGAGGTTTTCAACTAGTGGTTAAATCCCAACGAGGCCTGATTCTTGATAATTTTACCGATACGAACTCGAGGTAAATTATAAAGAACCAGGCCTCGGCGGGTTTAAACCACTTGTTGAAAACTGACTCAACACACTTTGAAACCCATTCATAAATACCTTTTCGGTCAAAAACAGCATCACTTTTTGGTCAAAAAGTTAAAAATTATAATTGTTAAATGATTTCTTTCAACACAAAACCCCTCCAGCTATGAAATAGTAAAGCCCTCCGCCGCCCTCGGGTAAACTCCATATAAGGGAATGCTGTGCGCGTCGCGCGTATCGCGTGATGTGGCACAACTGTTTCAGCCGTTGCTCTCGACCAATAGGAATGAAGAAACTGTCTTGTAAGAACAGGTGCAAGGTCGCGTGTCACGCCCATGAATTAACACTTTTTACCGGTCATAAACAAAGGTGTATACACACCCACGTGACGCGCTCTCCACCAATAGGAATAACGAAACTGTCTGAGGTATTTATGAATGTCAGTAAAAAAAAACGTGCAGTGATACTAAGCCAAACCTAGATCTGACAAATGTATCCAGGTAAAAAATGAACTTTTCATCACTGTCAGCATCATGGAGGGAGGGGTAAAATGCCGAAGGCTGGCAGTGAGGCTGTTCCCCATCCCGGTGAAAGGTTTCAAGTTTCACAGAGCTGCTAATATGACAACCAGGCCAGCCCTGTCAACCTTCATTGGATGTCTGATGTTTTAATAAGCTTGACGTTAACCTCAATTTCATCCTCCGAAGTCTTTGTAGACTTGTCGCCAAGTCGTTGCCCGTCGCTGTGATAGCCAAATGGCTCTCTCGTATCTCGTGAGACTGATGCTTTGTGCAAGACTACCGCTCTCACGACTTGGGTTCGAGTCCCAGTCGTGACATTTTGTGTCCTTAAGCAAGACACTTAAAGCAAATGGACACTTTCGGAACAGAAAACAAATTAAAAGTTCACAGATTAACAAATAACTTACAGGGTTTACAGAAGGTACTGGTGAAAGACTTCTCTTGAAATACTATTCCATGAAATTCTTTACTTTTTGAGAAAACATTAAAACAATATCAATTCTCGATATCGAGAATTACGGATTTACTTACGGATAACACATGTCATAACACGGCGAAACGTGGGGAAACAAGGGTGGGTTTTCCCGTTATTTTCTCCCAACTCCGATAACCAACTGAGCCTAAATTTTCATAGTTTTGTTATTTTATATATAAGTTGTGATACACAAAGTGTGGGCCTTGGACAATACTGTTTACCGAAAGTGTCCATTGGCTTTAACCATTGTTTCGTCCTTCGAATGGGGCGTAAAGCCGTTGGTCCCGTGTGTTGTGTAACGCACGTAAAAGAACCAAGTGTGCTAACTTATCGAAAAGAGAAGGGGTTTGCCCCGGTGTTCCTGGCTGAATTTGCAGCATATTGCACCACAGCACCTTGTAAAATCATTACCATGTAAAAGGATGAGGTATTATAATTCAAATGTAGTCCCACATACCTTGCAGGAAATTACTGATTGATAAAGCGCCTTCAGCATCACTGAGGGAAGGATATGCGCGCTTTGTAAGAAGCCACTTTTATCTTAAATGCAGTGGACACTAATGGTAATTACTCAAAATAATTGTTAGCATAAAACCTTACCTGGTAGCGAGTAATGGGGAGCTATTGATAAAACACTGCGAGAAATGGCTCCCTCTGAAGTAACGTAGTTTTCGAGAAAAAAAAGTAATTTTCCACGAATTTGATTTCGAGACCTCAGAATTAGATTTTGAGGTCTCGAAATCAAGTATCTGAAAGCACACAACTTCGTGCGACAAGGGTGTTTCTTCTTTCATTATTTATCTCGAAACTTCGACGACCAATTGAGCTTACATTTTCACAGGTTTGTTATTTTATGCATATGTTAAGATACACCAAGTGAGAAGACTGGTCTTTGGCAATTACCAACAGTTGCCAGCGTCTTTAAATAATAATATTTATGGGACCGTAGTCATGAAGGCAGTTGTCTCGGGCAGAGCCGCAGTCTCGCGAGGTAGTTGCGAGAGAGCCGTTTCGCTAATACCGCAGCAGACATTTTAACGACTACTCCGCACGTCTAAAGTCTTTGCGGTTCATTAACGGCTCGCTGAGATATCCCGTACCCGGATTCTTTTCGTGACCAATGGCATACCAACGTATCAAACACCATCGATGGAACAAATAAATAAATACATAGATAGAGAGAGAGAGAGAGAGAGAGAGAGAGACGATGGGCGGACAGGGGTTTAAAAATTGAATTACTTAGCGAGGGGGTTTGTTGGAGGGTAAAGACATATGTCGAAGCATTTCTGTTTGCATTTGGGATGACGTATGGTGACACAAACCATCAATTTGGAACGATGAACTTTTAGACGGGGTCGCGCTGGGGGCATCTTCAAGCCGGTGAAGAATACTTAAAGGAACACGTTGCCTTGGATTGGTCGAGTTAGTCTTTGAAAAGCGTTTGTAACCGTTTGTTATAAAATGCATATGGGTAGAAAGATGTTGTAAAAGTAGAAAACAATGATCCACACAAACATGCCTCAAAATTGCGTGGTTTTCCTTTTACCTTGTCGACTAACACATCGGCCATTTATGGGGGTCAACATTTTGACTCCCATAAATGGCCGACCATGTTAGTTCGCACAGTAGAAGGAAAACCACGCAATTTCGAGGCAAACTTGTGTGGATCATTGTATTCTACTTTTAAAACATCTTTCCAACCATATGCATTTTATAAAAAACGGTTACAAACGCTTTTGTTTTGACCAACTCGTCCGATCCAAGGCAACGTGTTCCTTTAAGTTACGATACAGCAGCTTTTAAGGGTATGACGTATTTTGAGAATCATTACATTTCGAAGTAATGGTTATGTAAAAAAATAAAGCAGTTTTTAACTCTCAAATTATGAGTTAATGGGAAAGGGGAACGTTACTGTCAGTTACGTTTTTCATGGTGTATTCTATTATTACGGATTATGCAGGGCATCTTACGAGATTATGATTAAATGGCTTGTAATCTCACCAAATATTATCTGACGATGTGTGAGGTTAGTAAAAACTAAATAGAGCTAGGGCTAGTCTTGGGTCAAGACGTTACAGTTACATCTAGGCCACGCCTAACACATAAGCAGTTACTGCTCATGTGTTCATGTTTTGAAACTAGATTATCATTTCTCGGTATTCTGACTCAATACCAAAAAGACGGCACAACAAAGTAATATTTTTGTACCAATAGCCTCTTGGAATGAAGTTTTTTTTCGAAAGAAGTGCATAACTGTTACGACACGTACATGTACACATTAATGGTAACACCCTCTGCTCACCCGAACATCTCAGTGACGTCACACTTCGAGGCATGTGAATATTAAACGCCAGAAAGCGGACGCTACTGCATTCGATGCCTCATCATACACAGCGAATGCTAAAACACTGCAGCCTCGAACAAACAAAATGAATACAATATTAAAGGTAAAAAAACACAACCCCAAATTAGTTACCCAAACTAGTTACCCAAACTAGTTACCCAAACTAGTTACCCAAACTAGTTACCCAAACTAGTTACCCAAACTAGTTACCCAAACTAGTTACCCAAACTAGTTACCCAAACTAGTTACCCAAACTAGTTACCCAAACTAGTTACCCAAACTATAGTTACCCAAACTAGTTACCCAAACTAGTTACCCAAACCAGTTACCCAAACTAGTTACCCAAACTAGTTACCCAAACTAGTTACCCAAATAAAAAGAAACTAAAAACAATAATAGTAAACTTGCGGCTACAACCATGTGTAAATCTCTAAGGGGTGATTGTTGGCTCTGAAAAGAGCCGGTTTGCTCTCGACGTTTCGAACAGTATACTCTGCTCGTCTTCAGGAGGAAAAAAACCAACAGCTATTGTTTTTTTCTGTACTTCAAAATTACCACTGACGTATAGTGCTTTCCGATGGGGATTTTTGTTCTTTTAAATCGATTCAAACAAGGGGATCCTTAAAACGAAATAAGAAACATTTGTCATGATGGCAATTCTATACTACAGAACAAATGTGCCAGCCAGCCGGCATCCCTTGAAGATGTGTCTTGAAACGTATAATACGCACACACCTACGTGCCTAGGTATGCGCTTGGGGAATTACCCACGTAATAGAACGCAAATTAGTAATTTACTCCTCTATAAGTAGCATCCAGCCTCATGACATGATGGGAATGCAACAAGATTCTGACGTCTCCACACGAGTGAAAAGACTGGAATTATAAGATAGCACACTGCTGCATATATACAGACAATCTGTACCTAAACTGAACTCCAGAAAGTGCAAGTTAAAGTGTTAGTAATTGGAAGTGATTTTCGTTGGAAAATGGGATACTAAAGATAGTAAAATACACCCAGACAAGTTATGTGTTTGAAAATCTTACTTGAACGTGGCTAAGTTAACACCCTCGGCTTCTTACGCCGTTTAGAAGGGACTCGCGTTTGGAAATTTAGATAGGGCTAATTTGTATGCTAGATAGGTGTTTTAGTACACGATATGTTTGTGTTAACCGACTCCTTCCGCTATGAGCCAAACTCATTTAAACTGAGACTACGTTGTGCAACGCGTATGTTAGCCTCTAAATAAAATTCTGTTTTCGGACCATTTTAAAATCCAAGTGTTATAGTAATGTATACACGATCTCAAAGTGGCCCATGAGCAGCGCGCCAAATCGATACCTTTCGTCACTCTAACCCCAAATTTTCAAATGGATCCATCCTCAATTCGTCAAGATAATTTGACGAAAATAAAAAGACAAAATGTATCATTCAAGTCTCCTCACAAGTTGAAGCAATGACGGGTTAGAAAATCTGCTGATTATAATAAACTTATTTAGTCTATTATTGTGCGAAACCAACAAACAAACAAAATTCTTTTTTTCTTTTTTTATGGTTGGTGTATCTCAACATAAGCATAAAATAACAAACCTGTGAAAATTTCAGCTCAATCGGTCGTCGAACTTGCGAGATAATAATGAAAAAAAAAAACACTTGTCGCACCATGGTCACACGAAAAATATGTGTGCTTTCAGATGCTTGATTTCGAGAACTCAAAAACTAAATCTGAGGTCTCGAAATCAAATTCGTGGAAAATTACTTCTTTCTCGAAAACTACATTACTTCAGAGGGAACCGTTTTTCATAATGTTTTAAACTACCAACCTCTCCCCATAACTAGTAATCAAGTAAGGTTTTATGATAATAATTATTTTGAGTAATCAACAATAGTGTCCACTGCCTTTAAATAACACTCGATTCTGCAAAATCTATTACGATGGTGTTTAACAACCTATAGTGTCTGTTTTGATGTTCAGTATCTATAATAATTATGGTATGTGACAACACCCGCGGTGTCAGTTTTAACACCCCTTCTTTTTGAAATCTAGAGTCTAAAGAGTAAGACCGTTATCAACAATCCCCTCCCTCCCTCTTTTATACCCCAGGTAATTTTGTTTTGTAATCCATTTGCATCAGGGTAATCCCATTTTCTAAAAATATTGCAAGATAACAATTTGGTTTCTGTCCCTCTGCCTTATTTGCAGGATGGAGTTGATGTTGGCGCCCCCGCACCACGTGGTAAGCCGCTCGCTACAATTTCAAAATTAGTCAGTAAACTGTTCAATACTTGGGGGCTAACAACTGATATATTTTCCACATTGCTTAAAGACACGGGACACTATTGGTGTATCTCAACCTACACGTTACTTTAAAAGTAACAAACCTGTGAAAATTTGAGCTCAATTGGCCGTCGAAGTTGTGAGATAACAATGAAAGAAAAAAACACCCTGTCACACGAAGTTGTGTGCTTTCAGGTGTTTGATTTCGAGACCTCAAATTCTAAATCTGAGGTCTCGAAATCAAGTTCGTGTAAAATTACTTCTTTCTCGAAAACTACGTGACTTCAGATGGAGCCGTTTCCCACAATGTTTTATACCATCAACAGCTCCCCTTTACTCGTTACCAAGTAAGGTTGTACGCTAATAATTGTTTTAAGTAATTACCATAAGTGTCCACTGCCTTTAAAAGTGAAATGATTCTCAAAATGTGATCTAAGACGAGTTTTTGTCGTACCCATTCTGTAATGTTCCTTTAAAGGAACACGTTGCCTTGGATCGGACGAGTTGGTCTTTGAAAAGCGTTTGAAACCGTTTGTTATGAAATGCATATGGTTAGATAGATAATTCAAAAGTAGAATATAATGCGAACTAACACGGTCGGCCATTTATGGCCGACCGTGTTAGTCGACGAGGTAAAAGGAAAACCACGCAATTTCGAGGCATACTTGTGTAGATCATTGTATTCTACTTTTAAAACATCTTTCCAACCATGTACATTTTATATAAAACGGTTACAAGCACTTTTTATAGACCAACTCGTCCGATCCAAGGCAACGTGTTACCAAATACCTAAGCAAGCCCCTTCGAACTGCAGGTGGAATCCTGACACCCCAAAGTCCTTCCACGAGCACGTCCGATAGTTTGCAACAGTTTCCTCATTTATTCGACCTTGCACTATAATTTTGTTTGGAAAACCATATGTCGGATGGCTGCTCTAATATACCAACAATGTACAAATCACAATGTATGGGCAGAAGTATATAAGGGGAATTCAAGTTCAAAGCTCAACGCGCACATCTTGAAGCGCTCAGTTTTCCATTTGACTTCATAACCCACTTCCAACAAAAAAAGGTTTCGTCTACTAAAACTTGACGCCGGTCTGATTTGCCACTAGGGATGCGTGCACCTCTTGGTGTTTATAACTTATTTATTATGACTTTCGAGAGTCTAAAACAGAAACGCTGAATTTGAGAGGAGATATCTTAACTTTAAGGATGATTCGTTTTCTTTGTTCTTATTTTCAGCGTTGGACCGAGGGCCAGACTCGATGGAAACCATCATTGAGCAGAATGAAGAACTGTTTGAAGGTAATAATTGTTATCCTGTCAATAGTCTGCCTATTATTGTAAGAGGACAATGCGACTTCGGGAGAAACAGTTGTTCTCTTTTCTAAACCACGCTTAGGCCGGGGCTATGACTGAAAGGCTATGACTTGGATTGTAAGAGGACAATGCGACTTCGGGAGAAACAGTTGTGCTATTTTCTAAATCACGCTTAGGCCAGGGCTATGACTAAAATGCTTTGGCTTGGATTGTAAGAGGACAATGCGACTTCGGGAGAAACAGTTGTTCTCTTTTCTAAACCACGCTTAGGCCGGGGCTATGACTGAAAGGCTATGGCTTGGATTGTAAGAGGACAATGCGACTTCGGGAGAAACAGTTGTTCTCTTTTCTAAACCACGCTTAGGCCGGGGCTATGACTAAAATGCTTTGGCTTGGATTGTAAGAGGACAATGCGATTTCAGGAGAAACAGTTGTGCTATTTTCTAAACCACGCTTAGACCGGGGCTATGACTGAAAGGCTATGGCTTGGATCGTAAGAGGACAATGCGACTTCGGGAGAAACAGTTGTGCTATTTTGTTTTTCTTTAAACTTACTTCCTACAAAATTTCCAACCGAACCTTTTCTTTATCCTCGTCTGTGTAGAATTTGCTGAGGGGAAATTGGATCCATTTATTACTGACAGCGATATATACGACCCGACAGTCAGTGAAAGAAGGGTAAGTGATCGACGCGCGGACCAAGCTAAGTGACATGGCCATAAACTATGAAAACAAATGAGGTTTCAGTTAAAAAGGCACTGGAAACTGTTCATTGAATATATACAAAAAAACAACTCACTGGGGAGAAGCCTTCATCTGTAAAGGCACTAGACACTATTGGTAATTACTCAACATAATTTTTATAGCATAACAACTTACTTGGTAACGAGTAATGGAGAGCTGTTGATAGTATAGAACATTGTGAGAAACGGCTCCCTCTGAAGCAACGTAGTTCTTGAGAAAGAAGTAATTTCTCACAAAAATATTTGAATCGAATTCGAGAACTCGGCTCTGAAAGCACACAACTTGTGCGACAAGGTTGTATTTTCTTCCATTATTCTCTCGCAAATTCGACAACCAATTGAGTCAAATTTTCACGTGTTCTTTATTTTACGCATATTATGTTCAGACACACCGAGTGAAAAGACTGGTCTTTGACAATTACCAAAGGTGTCCAGTGCCTTTAAGTGACATGGCCCTATGAACACCAGTTATAAAAAGTGAGGTTTCCGTTTAACCCACAAAAGTACAGCTTGCGTTTGTCCTTAGAACGAGGATGTATAAATAAACATCCATTCGTTAAAGGCATTGGACACTTTTGGTAATTGTCAAAGACCAGTATTCTCACTTGGTGTATCTCAACATATGCATAAAATAAAAAATAAAAGCTGTGAAAGCTTGGGTTCAATTGGTCATCGAATTTGGAAGAGAATAATGAAGGAAAAAACACCCTTGGTGCATTACTTTGTGTGCTTTCAGACGCGTAATAAAAGGCTTCAGCAGCTGGAGTCGTTTATTATTAATTGAGTGTGAAATTACCTGTTTCTCAAAATATACGTTACTGTTACTTCCGACGGAGCCGTTTCTCACAATGACCATCAGCAGCTCTCCTTTGCTCGTTACCAATTATTTTGAGTATTTACTGATAGTGTAGTTGCTCTTAACCCGCAAAAGTACAGCTTAGCTTAGTCCTAGGTTAAACCAATGGGGAAGAAATATACCTCATGGTTAAATAAACTTTGTATATTGCGGTCATTTTTCATGTTGTGGTTCCATCGGACGTGCTTGGATGGCTGAGGCCACAGTGATAACCTGTGCTTGAAACAATAGGGCTTTTGTAGAAAGGACATTATGGAATAGGACAATTAAGTGTTGTAGGTTGAAATTTGTAGGACAAAACTTTAGAAAAATAGGCCCCAGGGGCCTATATAGTGAGGAAAAATGAAATAATATGATCAATGTTCAGTTGTAGGTTGAGAATTTGAAGACAGAACTAAATACATTGGGTACAGCTTGGTTCAGGTTGGTTCAGTTGTTTCCTTTGCCTGCTTTTCTCATCAGTAGACCCCCGGTTCGAATCACACCACAGACTGCGGGAAACTTGCATGTTGATAAACTTTTAGTCCTTAAATGGAAGGTACATGTTTGGTAATTACTCAAAACAAATATTAGCTTAAAAACTGACTTGTTAACGAGCATTGGAGAGCTGTTGATAGTGAGAAACGGCTCCCTCTGAAGTATCATAGATTTTGAAATAGAAGTAGTTTCTCACTAAAATAATAAAAGACTTCTAGCTAGAAGTCTTTTATTCCTATCTGAAAGCACACAAATTCGTCCAACAAGGGTGTTTTTTTCTTTCATCATTTTCTCCCAACTCCGATGACCAATTGAGCTCAAATTTTTACAGGATTGTTATTTTATGCATATGTTGAGATACACCAAGTGAGAACACTGGTCTTTGACAATTACCAATAGTGTACCTTCCCTTTAAACATGATTACGTTGGTTTTGCCTTTTGGGGGATTTTCCGCCCTCATCTAAAACTGAACAATTCTTTGAATTGCCATTTAAATTGAGAACCTACCAGACGTATACCTTCTCTTTGTGAGGTATAGCAGCTGAGGAGGTATTGCACCACCCTTGTGAAGCGTCTGATTTTGTTTCTATAAATGGGGTTGGGATTATGCTTCATTCAATTAGGGGCTAAGTGGGATCCCCCTCCTCCTACCCCGATCACAGCCCCGCCTCCTGGATCCTCCATACTTTGACAAGACACAAGTCTGACAACAAGTTTAGATAAATCTCCTGATTTGATTGTTATGATAATACAACACTGTAAACCCAAATAGGGATAGCTTTTTCTTCTTTGTACTCACTCAAATATGAAGTGCGTCAGTAATTCAACGCTCGGGAGATAATCGCGAGGATCAAAGACCACACCTCTAATGACCACACCTACTTGCCACACCCTTGATAACAGGGCCGATACAACAGTGTTGGTTATTTATAATCTATATCAGAGTCAACCATTCACAAACAGTTCGGTCTCCCACTAGGCCGTCAGAATAAAAATTAATTTCTTGCATTTAAAATTGTTTAACGGAAACATAAGTAATGTTTATAGTTTGCAGGTTACCATCCAACAATCCACAAAAGTTAACATTGTCGGTAACATACTGGTGCCCCGCTCATTTTATTTACTTAGCAGTTTGTTCTGCTATTAGCTTTATGAAATGGGATCCTGCCCTTTATAGGGCACGGTAAGCACAAAATTAATTGATGTGATAAAGCAGGGACATGAAACTGGACAAACATTGAAGAACTAACTTTTCGGGACCAACCTATCTTTCAAGAAGAATCTTTCAGTTCAGTCAGTCAACATGATCGTTGAATTCTTGTCCTTCAATGGAAATTCCCACTCGCTCAATGAACTTGTCACCCCTGATCCGGGGAAACGGGATGTGCCGACAGGCTACGGAGTCCCACAGGGGACATCAATTATCGGATAGTTAGTTGACAGTGTTGTACAACTTTCAAACTAATGGTAACTTCTTGAACTCTTGTGTGTCTCAAGAGAGATATATACGATTGATTGTCACTGGATAGTCTTCGAGATTCTGGTCAGTGTTTTGAGGATGTTTTATACAGAGCTACACCATTGGTTAAATGCACTGGACACACATGGTAATTGTCAACGACAAGTGTTCTCACTTGGTGTATAAAATTAAAAGGATCTGTGAAATTTTGGGCTCAATTGGTCATCGAAGTGGCAAGAACATATTGAAAGAAAAAAACACAACTGTGTGTGCTTTCACATGACCGTGAAAAAACTTCAGGGAGGCCTGAAGTCTTCTTCATATATGTACTTTGTGCGTTTGAATGTATACTATTTTTTTAATAGTATATATCCCAACTCACAAAGATATTGTATGAATTAATTGTCATTTTCCTCTGTATTTTCCGGACAAATTAAAAAAAAAAGGGGGGGGGAAGGGGGTCGCTGAAAATTGTGATGATTGAGTCTTGTTCCCTCGAGGTCTACTTCTCCGTTTGCTGTAAATATTATTTGGTTCCCTCGAAATAGTTTCCTTTTCTTCCTGTATTGGATTTCCTGAAATAAATGCATTACTTCCTTTGACTCGACATTGTTTTGCTGTGTTTTGTGTTTAGTTATTTCGAGAAAATACACATTTTTCCCCGAGTTACAATTTGTGTTCGGAGAACCAAAATGATATTTCGAAGGGAATGAAGAGATTTTGACGGATAGGTTGAGTTCGTGGGAACGGAACGAAATAGATTTCGAAGAAGCAAGATAAACCTTTAGGCGGCATATCTTTAAATACTTTTAAAACTCTTTGATGTAAACTGATTTGTTGCCGGAACTCTTTTGTCTCTTAAAACACACGTGGTATCTCCCTTTATACTCTCTGTCTTCTTTTTCAAAGGATGTTGTATAAGAGGGCTTGTTATCCCTTGAAGAAAAAAACACAAAGGACCTGAAACCTTTAGTCTCTAGAGACTTAAAGGATATATAACTGTCATCTACTATCAATCTTCTAGACTTTATGCACATGACTTCATTTGAGTGGCGCGCCCTCGCACTAAAGAGGTCAAAATGAGGTTGTTCATTAGACAGTTCTGTGCACCACACATACAAATGTTTTGCGTGTCGACTGGTTCGTCTTCGTTTTCCCTCTAAAGATTGAGGCTGGACAAATGTTTTGCGTGTCGACTGGTTCGTCTTCGTTTTCCCTCTAAAGATTGAGGCTGCTATACTTTATGCACATGACTTCATTTGAGTGGCGCGCCCTCGCACTAAAGAGGTCAAAATGAGGTTGTTCATTAGACAGTTCTGTGCACCACACATACAAATGTTTTGCGTGTCGACTGGTTCGTCTTCGTTTTCCCACTAAAGATTGAGGCTGGACAAATGTTTTGCGTGTCGACTGGTTCGTCTTCGTTTTCCCTCTAAAGATTGAGGCTGCTATACTTTATGCACATGACTTCATTTGAGTGGCGCGCCCTCGCACTGAAGAGGTCAAAATGAGGTTGTTCATTAGACAGTTCTGTGCACCACACATACAAATGTTTTGCGTGTCGACTGGTTCGTCTTCGTTTTCCCTCTAAAGATTGAGGCTGGACAAATGTTTTGCGTGTCGACTGGTTCGTCTTCGTTTTCCCCCTAAAGATTGAGGCTGCTATACTTTATGCACATGACTTCATTTGAGTGGCGCGCCCTCGCACTGAAGAGGTCAAAATGAGGTTTGACAACATAATAGAGTTCATACAAAGATTGCTCGCTGCTCTGTGTTATCATTTTTTCTTGGGATGGGGTTGGTGCTTGGGTGCTGGGCTCAATTAATAAGACTAAGCCAAACAGGATATATAACAAGTCCCACAGTATAAGGAGATGGCGGCTGGGCGAGCTATTTATAGCTGTCCTTCGGGTGGGCGTTGACACTGTCTTCTACATAAGTGGGCTTCTTTTTCTGTTTTATTATTTTAAAGTTAAAGTCACATGGAAGTGGTATTTTTTCAAAATAAAGCTTTTGTCACTAATATATGTGTTTTTACGAGTGGAATGTGAATAAACAGTTAACTAAGGTTTTTAAAAATCAGTTCTTATGTTATTTACAAACTTAAGAGTAGACCCCTACCCGAGAGGGCGCTGTTTGTGACGTCAATCGAGGCAGACTTTGCCTGTAATGCGTAGAGTAAACACAATTGCAAAGTACATGTACGGACCAAGTCGTGAGTTTGTACGTTTAAAAAAAAACAATTTTTGTCTTTTCCGGCAATGCCGACCAGGTGTATTGCTGCTGAATGCAGAAAAACACTTTTTGAAATGTACCAACTCACGACTTGGACGTACATGTACTTTGCACGTGTGTTTACTATACGCATTGCAGGCAAAGTCTGCCTTGATTTACGTCACAAAAGGGGTAGGCGGAGTCAGCCCCCAAAACAAGTTTATATACTTTTAAGACATATAAACCGTGACAAACAATTACTAAAAAAATTGTTTTATTGTTCGTTAGCATATACTCTTATGTTTGAAAGAAAAAAATTATATTTCCAGGTGACTTTAAGGTACACACAGAAAAATGGCTCAATACTTGTTTTGTTTTAATGGGAATCGAGGACATTCGAATTTTGTAATTATGGTAATATATTTGCTTATTAATTTTTATCTTAACTCCTTTTCAAACAGACAAAACGTAACGCCATTACAGACAGGAGGAGACTCTGGCCAGGGGGCGTGGTTCCATTCGTCATAGACGGCTACTTTTGTAAGTAAATCAAAAATACGAAGTTGCCAACTTCAAAAAGTCACAACATTGTTTTTCTGTCGGAGAATTTTGTTTTTGTAGTCAGCGATTTCCCTTGTTGGTACACATGGGGGCCCATAATGTTACGCTGATAAAGATGCAAACCAGACCACAGCATCTCACAATCAACATTGAAGAGAACACTCTAAGGAACTGTTCCTAAATAAAGTTTGCCCAACGGGACCTCGGCAAACCCCCTTCTTTATCTGGAGTTCTCGTCCTCCTCGTCTTGAGAGAGACCAGATCATGTTTTGAAAAACTCAAAACATTTCGAAGAGACACAGACTTGCCGCGCCGATAAAAAATAGTTATCAACTTAAAAAAATTGACAAAATTGTTTTTCCTTCGGAGAATTTTGTTTCTGTTGTCTGCAATTTCCTTGTTCGTACATCTGGGGCCCATAATGGACCGTTCCGGCTTTCCACTAAGCTCCGCCCACCGCGCACGTGAGCAAGAAACGTGTACGAACACTCCCAATGACATTCTGCACGATTCTGCCGCGCGTGCCGAATATACGCGCACGCATGACCGAGTTTGTCCGACCACAATCATTGCTGTGATTGGTCAAATGCGTGAACGCGCACAGTTTGATTGATAGGCCGGATAGGGAACTTTCGTTTTGGACGACAGACGGTTCTGCAACGGTGGGTAGTTTTCAGCCAAACGTTGTCGTTTTCAGCACAACGCAGATTCATCCCAAGCCGCGTCGTAGAAATTGTGGGACGACCGTTCTCAAAGCCGACGCATGCGCAGATGACGCCAAACGTCAACATCACCGTCGCAAAACCATTCGTCGTCCAAAACAAAAATTCCCTAATGTATTATACAAACCAGACCGCCACTTCTCACAATTAACATTGAAGGGGGGACACTAAGGAACTGTTCCTTTAATAGATTGCCCAACGGGACCTCGGCAAACCCCCTTATTTATCTGGAGTTTCCTCCACATCCGCCATTTTGAGAGAGAAGGGATCCTGTGTCCTGTAGCAGAGAGATGAACAAGCTGTTGGTGGTTTGTTGTTGAACACGCGATGGGGTAATGCGATACTCCCAATGCGAAAACAATCCAGCTGAACGCTGTTTTACATGAAGTCATTATTGAAGTTTTCCTATAAAGGGCTTTCCGGTAATTTTGTATTTGAAAACGCAACGAATTTCAGCCAACTTGTTAATGCTTATCAATGTATAGTATACTTAGCAGAATACTAGGGCGGTGGACTCGAACTCTATAATTTGCATAATGGGGGTTCGCTCCTGGGCCCAATTTCATAGAGCTTCTTAAAGCCATTGGACCCTTTCGGTAAACAGTGTTGTCAAAGGCCCACACTTTGTGTACCACAACTTCTATATCAAATAACAAACCTGTGAAAATTTAGGCTCAATCGGTCATCGGAGTCGGGAGAAAACAACGGAAAAACCCACCCTTGTTTCCGCGCGTTTCGCCGTGTCATGGCATGTGTGTAAAATAAATCCGTAATTCTCGGTAACGAGAATTTATATTGTTTTGCTGTTTTCTCAAAAAGTAAAGCATTTCATGGAATAATATTTCAAGAGAAGTCTTTCACCATTGCCTTCTGTAAACCCTGTAAGTTATTTGTAAATCTGTGAACTTTTTTTTTTTTCTGAACTGAAAGGGTCCAATGGCTTTAAGCACAAAATTTTGTTATGCTAAGGAAATCCTTGCTTAGTAAAATCAGATTGCCGGCCAAGACTCCACTCAATTGTTACGCTAAGTAAACAACAGCTAAACACCAGTTACAAGCAATGTATATGGCATGAAATTTTGGCCAGTAACATGTGTAAAACAAGCGTGCCAGTTTCGTGCTTAAGCAAAATTGTTTGCTTAAGCAGCTCTATGAAATTGGCCCCTGGCCTGCAGCCGATTTCACGAAACGCTAGGAGTAATTTAGGATGGGCTCAATGCGCTTTTAGCTTTTTTTCCTTCTGGGTCAGCAGAATTTCGTCGTCGTAGAACAAGGATGTGGCAATGACTCACACTCTCACTGTCTAAATATAAGTCTCCTTCGTGGTTGAAAGATAACCATTGAAAAACCCTTTTTATTTAAAGGGTGGGTGGATGGGTGGGTGTAATCACCCCTTCCCATGTCTCTTAGAGGGTAACACTGAAGCTATTTTGGGTTTACCCATCCAGTGGCTTGGACTGTGTGAACTTAAAGCATGGAGGTGAAATGATGTCTCTCCAAAATGTTTTATATTGTATACTATGATAATGAATCAAAATTCTTTCCTTGACTGAATGATTTAGGTTCAGCTGTTTTAGTAAAAGTGTGAAATGAGCCAAAAACTACTCAAACTCTTTCTTTTTAACATCTATTATATCGTTGCGGTACCCGCTGCCAAAACATAGGATTCGAACTGCCTCTAGCTGCTGGGCAACCTCGGTAGTCTAGTTGGTAAGACACTGCTCTAGAGTTGCAAGGGTCGTGGGTTCGAATCCCACCCGAGTAACATGCCTGTGATATTTTTTCACAGGACTCGGGAAAGTACTGAGTATACAGTGCTAACACACATCGGTGTATAGGTAAAAAACCAAAATTAATATTCTTTCATTACACTCTCTCCAGACAGGTGTGATTTGTGTATCGTGTTGTTCATCGCTTCGCACGAGTCCGTACTTGTTGCAAGCCCAAAGTTTCCGCTACGTCGAGCTCCAAAAGTTGGCATACGTTTGTGTGTTAGTCTCCCATTTCATCGTTCGAAAGCATTTCTTATTTGCGAGACCTTTGTCTTTAAGGAACGTATATACCCTTAGAAAAATACCCTTATTATAGAAATGTTAGAAAATTAGCTGTTGCAAACTGCTTTCCAAAAGGACCTAGGGTACAAATGCAAAATAGTTTAATAACGGCCTGACGTTTCGTTCCTAGACATTTTGAGTCTTTCTCGAGAAAAACCCTGGAGAGTCAAAACATCAGGCATAACTGTTTTGCCAAAATTCAAGTTGTTGAAACTCTTCAAAGCTTTCGTTATAATTACTCTCAATCTCTCTCTGTTGATACCAGCAAGTGACGACAGAATGTACATTTTATCAGCAATGCACCGCTTCCACGAGAAGACGTGTATCAAATTCCGGCCTAGGACAATAGAAAGAGACTACATCAGCGTCACGGAGGGTGATGGGTGAGTAACAGTTAACTGAGCCAAGAAATAATCTATAGACGATGTGACCCATGTTTACATTCAAACCGCCCTCTGTTGAAAAAACACTGTATACGTCATGTTTCGCCGGGCAAAAAGACGCGTATAGTCATGGTAAGTTTGCATACACTTTCTAGCTGGCTGCCAATATACAAATGTTTTGCCCGGCGGTATGCGCGCGAATCATGTTTTCGAGTGACGTCAGAGGTCATATCGTCTATAAACCATGGCACCAATTCTCCAAAAATATAAGTCAAACTTTACCTTTTGGTAATTACGCCACATTCATATAAATACCTCAGACAGTTTTGCTATTCCTATGGTGGAGAGCGCGTTACGCGGGGGTGTTTAAACGATTGAAATTGACCAGCTGGAGCTGTTTATAACCGGTTGTTTTCGGATACGTTTAGATTTATATAACGCGCACGAATGCATATCCGAGAACTGTCTCAGTCATAAAAATGCAAAACACGTATACAGAGCTCAAGGACGTCGGAAAACGGATAAGTTTCACAGAGGTTCTTACTTTACCACGCATTTTAACCACAAAGGCATTTGTGAATGGGAATAAAAGAGTAGTGACTCGTTCTTAAACTGCCTTCGGTTCGGGCCTTAATCGCACGACCACGACCCTGCCGGTTTTAAACGGCGGTTTAAGAACTCTTCACTACCCTTTTATTCCCTTAATGAATGGCCATAAAACGTACTTGGAGCACAGTAGCTGTTGGTGAAAAACAGTCGTCTTCCAAGGAATGTGGTTCTAGATAAAATGATTCAAAATCATTTCAACCTGAGAAACTTTTCTGTGTAAAACATTTCATCAAAATTGTGAATCCCGTCCCAGATTTTCGGCAATATCTCAAAATCGCTACCACCTACCAGGTTAATTGTATTATATATCACTTGTTTGTAGAAATAAAAACAATTGAATTGTTTCAAAAACTAAAGGTACGCTTTGCCTTTAAAATATCAGTTCCCAGCACATTCCCCGAAATAAAAAATGTTAAGTAAAAGCGGGTCAGTAAAGAGGAGTTTCTGAGAATAAAGTGCGCCACCAAGGAGTTGACCATGGGGAGGTTATTTTGAATATGGCAGTCGTCATGCAGTTTTTACAATGCACGTAATAGACTCTTGGGTGTCTTGTCGAGAAAAGAGAATTTCGAAGACTTTCATTTCCCACACCAACGGTGAGTACAAACCTGCAAATATAATATCATGAGATTAAGCAAATGTTTGAATATTCAACAGGTGCTGGTCGATGATTGGTCGACGAGGAGGACGTCAGACCGTCTCTCTTAGCGGGACGTGATGTAAGAGTAGCCCTGGTACAACTATTCATGATTTAATGCAAATGTTTGAATATTCATCAGGTGCTGGTCGATGATTGGTCGACGAGGAGGACGTCAGACCGTCTCTCTTGGCGGGACGTGTAAGAGTAGCCGTGGTACAATTATACATGAGCTAATGCACGCCCTCGGCTTCAGACATGAACACAACAGACCGGACCGTGACAACTACGTGGTGCTCTACTGGGACAACATCGACCAAAGTAAGACAAAATTTCATAGAAAAATAAATTCCAACAGTGCAAAAAAGTACATGTATTAGACCCCTATTCTGTCTTCTTTCTATAGCTTATTTCACTTTACGCCTAAGGGAAAACTTACCAACGGCGCAAACATGAATTTATGCTTTCTTCTTTCTAGCCTATTTCACTCTATTGCAGAAGGAAATCCTTTTCACCATTTCTACAATCTAGGCAGAGCTGTCTGTTGCCGAGCATTGCCCCCCCCCCCCTATTTGTACTTAGTTCATCTCTCCATCTTCTGTTTGTCCGATTTCTTAGTAAGTTGTTCTGTCGAGCCTATTTCACTCCACTGCAGGAGGAAAGCCTCTTCACCATTTCTCCATTTCACTATATTATGCGCTGTCTGTTGCAAAGCAATGCTCATAATTTGTGCACTAAGCTCATCTCTCCGCGTCCAGTTCCCCCCCCCCCCCACTTGTCCTTGTGCGGCTTCTGGGAGCCCAACTGGTTGTTTTTGCATCATGTTCGTCTGTTTTCATACCCCCTGGCTAGGTGACCTGACTATCTCCACTATAAGGATTTAATGGTCTCGATAATATCCTGCATTCTGCTTCATTTATTTCTTAGAGCCTCATCTGTCACCCTATGTCCTCCTATGTTTGTTTCTCTTATTGTTGATACCCGAAAGGTAATATTTTAAGGGAAGCTTTCTACCATCATTGAAACCGTGTGAGTTTAATGTGTACTGTGGACGTTTGTGTTTTGTGTCCTACAAAAAAGTACCCAAACAGTGTAGGGTTGACAGAATTATCGAACGTAGAATGTCTGACTATTTGACCCCCCATTATCCAACAGAGATGTGGAGTAACTTTGCCAAGTATTCACGACGAGACGTCACGTTACTAGACACGGGCTATGACTATCTCTCACTCATGCACTACCCGACCTATGCATTCAGTAAGAATGGAGGCCAGACTATCGGACCACGTTATGCAACCTACGAGGAACCCGGTACCAGGAATGACTTCAGTTACGTGGACGTGTACAGGATTACAGCACTGTATAGATGTGGAGGTGAGATACACTGGGCAGAGTTATATGAAATATGGCAGAGAGGCACGACACATAAGTTTCTTTAGCTAGGTTTGTAGGATCGAAGACGATGAATATGAGCTGCGCAGAGCCCCTGTAACAAACAACATCCCACAACATCCTTGACCAACAACCAAATCCCTCACAAACCACAAGCTAAAAAGTGAGCCTTGTCTGACAAAACAAAACACCACAAAACCAATCATGTAAAAATGAACACCTGTATAAACACTAATGTACACTGAAACGCATTGAATATGAGCCAATTAAACTATGACGTAGAAAGGTGTAAAATGCCGACATGTATTGTGCCAGGGGGCAGTATATCCAGCCCCACACCCCTCCTCAAACAGGTCTATAATACTGGGTTTTTAAAAGCCCGCTTCATTGGATGGTTCCGTTGAAACAGAATCACAGCATACTTTTAACTTTTACAATGACTTGCTCTAAACAATAACCATAGATCCACAATCCTAGTTTAGGAGTTAAGTTCCCACCTTTTTTTCAAATTATTCTCCGGCAGCGTGTTACGACACTGACAAGGAGAATTGTCCAACATGGGCCATCATGGGAGAATGTCGTCGCAGCAGCGTGTGGATGCATAAATACTGTCCCTACAGCTGTGAAACCTGCAATAAGGCAGACTACGGAGGTGGAGGTTAGTCACTTCATGATATTTCTGTTTTTTTGCCATAATTTGGTACATAGATGTTGGCTCGGCGTCACGTTTCTTTGCTGAATATGGTCGATTATGGGCATTAAACATAGTGTATAGATTTGGTGATCACTTAGAAGCCTGCAACCGCTTTCGATAGCATAAGGCATTTTGAGAAACATTTTCACTTCAAAGACAAGTGGCTATTATTATATATATAACAAAAAATATATAAGTTTTTATGCCCCACTATTTGCATCTATGAGAAGCATTACTATGGTAACGTTTCTCAGACTGTATTTTTCTTCCTGCGTGGACATTATTGCTTTGAATTTTCGGCGATGTTTAAAAAACGCGACCACCTTTTGAAATAAAATGTTCGCAGGTTTAGTGCCATTGTGTTCTATATATGTACAGGATTAAAGCACCTTAAAGGATTTGGGTACTTTTTCAAAATGTCCATAGATTTACATTAAACTTAGGGTTTGAAGATAATGATAGTGGAAAGCTTCCCTTCAAATATTACTTACTGAGGTGCTGTAGTTTTTGAGAAATGAGTAAAACAATGTCATGAAAATACGTTTGTAAATTATTAAAATAATTTTCGTCTTATGAGACAAAAATTATTTTCATGACATTGTTTTACTCATTTCCCAAAAACTACAGCACCTCAGCACGTAATATTTTCAGGGAAACTTTCTACTATCATTATCTTCAAACTGTGTTTGTTTAATGTAAATCTGTGGAC
The DNA here is from genome assembly GCF_032118995.1 of Asterias amurensis. Lineage (NCBI taxonomy): Eukaryota > Metazoa > Echinodermata > Asteroidea > Forcipulatida > Asteriidae > Asterias > Asterias amurensis. Next base: position 5,483,421 of record NC_092650.1, on the reverse strand, counting down.
ATTGTGTTTTTTGGCCTACAAAAGTTACATAGACCCTTTAAAGGAACACGTTGCCTCTTGAATCGGTCGAGTTGGTCTTTGAAAAGCGTTTGTAACCGTTTGTTATTAAATGCATACCATTAGAAAGATATTTTGCAAGTAGAACTTAATGATCCACACGAACTTGCATTGAAATTGCGTTGTTTTCCTTTTACTTTGCTAACTAACACGGTCGGCCATGACTCCCATAAATGGCCGACCATGTTAGTTTAGCAAAGTAAGAGGAAACCACGCAATTTCGAGGTAAGTTTGTGTGGATCATTGTATTCTACTTTGAAAACATCTTTCCAATCATATGCATTATTAACAACATACGCTTTTCAAAGACCAATACCGATACAAGGCAACGTGTTCCTTTAAGCATTTTTCTGGATGGGTTTGATGCTAGTCCAGCCTGTGACTGTGGAGCTGACCACATCACCAATGACTATTTTCACTTGTACTTTCTATTTCAGATTGCAGGGATTACTCAAACGGTTGCGAAGAGTGGTCTTCAACCGGTGAGTGTGATCGGAACCCTGACTTCATGAGTTATAACTGCAAGATGAGCTGCGGTTACTGCAAGTCACCACACGATGTCCACTCCAGGAAAGGTAAAGACAAATTAATGTGAATCGCAGCTTAAGTTAATAACTGAATACTAAAGTTTTGTTCATAGTTTGTCTGACCCGAAACATGACGTCATTACGGTCACTTTGTGGGTCAGATGCCCCATGTGTTATAGATATAAAACCCCTTTCATTGGCCACATATCTGGTGGATGAAACGTGCACTATTTTTGGCCGAGAGTCGCGACTCGTGAGTACAGAGTTGTTTGTCGTCAAAAATGGCGGTCACTGACGTCATGTGCAGTCTCTCATTTGAAGGGTCACGTAGTTTATACACTAGCGTACATTCAGTTTGATGACTGCCAAAACCTAGTTAGGCAGAAGGGCACCAGTAGCCATGTGACATACATGGCAAATTCCAGTCCAAGGGGTCTGCTTACGGCAAACGGAAAAAATAAAGTTGTTATGACGTAATGAGCATCATTATTATTTCCAAAGCTAGCCTACAGACATTTCTGCGCAGAATTCTAGATGTGATCTACAAAATTAAGCATTTTTAAGCAGTATATAATAGTTTGTTGTTTCATTCCACTCTCTTTTTAAAAAAAAGAACACTGTTATTAGGAGGCCAAAGAAGCTGAGGTCCCACATTTCTTTTGTGTTCTGTGTTTCTTTGTTTTTGTTGTCCTTTTTATTCCAACATTCCAGCTATATAGAATGTTATTTGGCCAGTAGTCCCAGCAATCTTTTTATAGCGAGAGTCGACTAAATTTTGTTTTAGAATGCTTCGACGACAGCTCTCTATGTAGCGAATGGCAGCAGCTCGGTGAGTGTTACAACAACCCTGAATACATGAAAGAAACGTGCAGGAAGAGCTGTGGGGTCTGCCAAGAGACGGACAGGGACTATGCCATCGGTGACGGAGGTATGACCTCATTTCTTAATAACAAAACTTTTAAAACACCAACACATTGCCCTCCCCTCTTTCTGTACTACCCCACCCCTCCTCCCAAAACACAATCAAAAACCAATCAACAAAACAACAGTATTAACAACACTAACAGCAACAACCAAAAAACAAGTACAACACTAACAACCGCAGAACAACAACATCAACAGCAACAACAACAACAACAACAATAACAACAACAACAAAACAACAACACCAACAACGACAACAACGACAACGATAACGACGACGACAACGACAACGACGACGACGACGACGACGACGACAACAACAACAACAACAACAACAACAACAACAACGACAACAACGACAACAACAGCAACAACAACAACAACAACAACAGCAACAGCAGCAACAACAACAACAACAAAATAACGACAACAACAACCAACCAACCACAACGACAAAAGCGACAGCACCAACAGTTGCAGCAACAACAACAACAAAAGCAACACCATCAACAACAGCTGCAGCAGCAACAGCAGCAGCACCACCACCAACAACAGCAACAATATTTTTGGAACCAGCCAGTTATGTCAGATTTAGTTTTCCTTTTTCACGATTACTTTCACCACGCACAAGATCATTATGTAAACAGTGTTTTAACCACGCCAATCATGGCTTTAGTCTATCCTTAATTGCTTTCATATCATAATTAATTTTGCTTCTCATGATTCAACCGTCATTCATTCCTGTCAGAGACATTATAATATTAGACTGTATATGCTGTATGCAAAAGCTTTTTTTTTTACTTGTATGTGGGTAGAAACAGCCGAGTGAAGTGTGTATGAGAGAGTGCCGATTTGGAGGATTGTGAACGAAATATTTTGATGAGCTGTTTCAGCCTTGTTACATTAATATGTACTGAAAGTCTGTTCAGGAAAGGTGATCTTGCTAATGAAAATCTGCTTAGCATGATTATGTATGTAAAGTTGCACCTTTGTAAACAAAGGTACCCTCTAATCGTGCAGAGACAGCTTGTAGTTCTTTGTTCGTTTTGTTCATTGTACCCAGTGTGTGTACATTATAGGGGAATGCAGCGTATGCACAATGCATACCTCGATTGTTGAACGTTGGGACCAGTAAGGGGCTCCAAGATGAAAATTCACTTTTGTGATTCACTTCTTCTTTCTCCACAAGATAAGTCCTGACTCATGAAAGCGGGGGGGGGGGGGGGGGGTGAAGTCTCTAACCTCACGTTAACATTGTAAAAAGTGTGCCGTTTATAGCTACTCTTTCGTAGCATAATTTGAAATAGTGTGACGTCATCGAACACCGAAAACAAATTGATTTGTAGATTACAAAGAGGAATGATGTTGTTTCAATCAAGTTCAATGCCGTTTCGATTGAATATCATCAACATTAAAGGAACACGTTGCCTTTGATCGGTCGAGTTGGTCTTTGAAAAGCGTTTGTTATAAAATGCATATGGGTAGAAAGGTGTTGTAAAAATAGAATACAATGATCCACACAAACATGACTCGAAATTGCACGGTTTTCCTTTTACCTCGTCGACTAACACAGTCGGCCATTTCAGGGAGTCAAATTTTTTACTCCCATAAATGGCCGACCATGTTAGTTCACAAAGTAAAGGGAAAACCACGCAATTTCGAGGCAAATTTGTGTGGGTCATTGTATTCTACTTTTAAAACATCTCTCCAACCATATTGATTTTATAACAAACGGTTACAAATGCTTTTTATAGACCAACTCGTCCGATCTAAGGCAACGTGTTCCTTTAAAGATGTATCGAAGTTTCTCTTTTCAAAACGATACAGACCTTTTATGTGAAAAGTAACTTCGTGATGTTTCCCCATGCGATTCAAACGTAGCTATTATGTAAAGATTCCAAAGCCCCCGAACGGTTCAACGGTAAAATCGAGATGTGTGGTGGTGATAAGGTGATTTTTGTTGCCATGTTTCTTATAGCGTGTAGTCTTTCAACAAGTCATTATTTTACTCTTCAATGATTATTGCCGTTTTCGTTGACCCCCAAGGCAGTTCGTTGGCCCGGACAGAGAAGCGACTAGTCTTATTACAAGGACCGTTGGCTAAGCTTCACACCACCTCAGTATTAACGACCAAATGTTTACTCTGTAGGTGACTGGAAGAAATAAACAAAAGAGACTCTTCCGCAGATGTGCCACTTTTACGGCTTTTAACAAAACTAATTTCTCTTCCCTTAATGCAAATCTATAGAGCGAGTAGGTATTTGTTTTAACACCAGCCTCTTTCAGAGTGCCGTGATCTTCACCCTCTGTGCCATATTTGGGCACGTCATGACGTTTGCGAGAGCTACAACGAATGGATGATTGAGAATTGCGCCCTCAGTTGCTGGAGGTGTGCCAATCAGAGCGGAGTCTTCGACGAACGAATGAACGGGAACGAAACGTCAATCAAAAAAGGTAATGAAGGTTGAATGAAGTAGCTGATCATTAAGATGAATGTTTTAGGATAGTTATCCAGATGTTGGTTGAAAAAGGTTGTTTTTTCCCCGGACAGTAGTGGTGAGCTTTAAGATATCGAAAACAACCTAAAATTGTCCAACGTTTACTACTCCACATAAATTTGGCTTTTGTCAATAATATGCTAATAAAGCAAGACTATCCATCCATATCCACGTTTAGCAAGGTGGTAGCGAATACCAATCGCATCTCTAGCTGCACAATCACAAACTCCCCGGGCACCACAGCAGTTTTAATCTAAAAAGTTGCTTGAAGGGGATCTATTGGAATTTCAATTTTTGTTTCGAAATAAAATTATAAAAATAATTTCTTATCAGTGGGGCCATCAGACGAAATGATTCTACATGCTATATATACCATTACCATCAAGCAAGCTTTCTTTTAGCTCCTCAGTTCAGTTTTCAACAGCTAATGCTGTTTTTTAAGTAAAAAACTTTCTGATACAAAGTCATTGCACTCTTTTGGGGGATTTATGCATCACAAACACCACTGAAACTCCACCTTTTGAGTAAGGGAATCAATGTGTGGTAAAGAGATTTTCAATTAAACCACTAGTTGAAAACCGATTCAACACACTTTGATTCCCATTCATAAATACCTTTTCGGTCAAAAAACATCAACACTTTTTGGTCAAAAAGTAAAATAAATGCAAAAATTATAATAATATTGTTCAATGATTTCTTTCAACTCAACACCCCTCCAGCTATGAAATGGTAAGGCCCTCGGATAAACAACTCCTTGTAAGGTAATGCTGTGTCGCGTCGCGCGTATCGCGTGATGTGGCACAACTGTCCCGGCCGTTGCTCTCGACCAATAGGAATGAAGAAACTGTCTTATAAGAACAGGTGCAAGCTCGCGTGTCACGCCCATGTTTCAACACTTTTTACTGGTCATAAACAAAGGTTTATACACACCCACGTGACGCGCTCTTTACCAATAGGAATAGCGAAACTGTCTGAGGTATTTATGAATGTAGGTTTATACTTAATATTTTGTAAATCGTTCTAATCATGTCACAGATCGCAAACCGTACCGCCGTCAGATTTGCAGGAACACAGAGAGAAAGTGTGATAAATGGGCAGATGCTGGGCGATGCACTAAAGATCCTGATTTCATGTATGAACGGTGCCTTAAGAGCTGTGGAATGTGCATTGATGAACGTGTACGAGGAATCAAAGGTTTGTGGTGGGGTTTTTTCTCGTTTGTGCAGTGGCAAAGTGATTGCGTTGTAAATTCATACGGTGCACTCTAACACTAGACTGGACCTGATGCATATGATGTTACTTGAGTAGGGCGCCCTCACTTCGAGGCCAAAGGGACGGTGTTCATTGGCCAATCCTATGTGGTATTGAGTAGCTATGGGGAGAGGTTGATAGTATAAAACATTGTGAGAGACGGCTCCCTTTGAAGTAACGTTGTTTTCGAGAAAGAAGTAATTTTCCTCGAATTTTATTTCGAGATCTCAGATTTGGAATTGGACGTCTCGAAATCAGGCAATTGAAGGCACACAGCTTGTGCGACAAATGCGGGTTTTTTTTTCATTATCGTCTCGCAACTTCGACGACCGATTTGTTATTTTATTCATAATAATGTTTAGATACACCAAGTGAGGAGACTGATCTTTGACAATACCAACAGTGTCCAGTGTCTGTAAGTGCACCAGTAGACCCCGGAGGTCGATTTCACAAAGAGTTGGTACTCGTCTTATTTCGAGTTAGGACGAGTAACTCGTCTTAACTTAGGATTAATCTTAAGGTCTGCATGCTACAAGTACAGGGTTGGGACTCGTCCTAAGTCCTAAGATTAGTCTTAAGTTAGGGAGAGTTGGTGAAATCGACGGCAGGTCACTTAAAATAGTCAAGCGAAAACAGGCTTCGTGTTAGCAGTACCCCCCCCCCCCACCCTTTGAATCTTAAAAAAATATTCGTTCTAACAATCTAAGGTGACCAAATTGATACTTTATTGTGTTGAATTTCAGGATTAATAAAGAGTTAGTTTACTTTTTGACCGTGAATTGAATACGGAGTCTCATAAATGCCATACCACTTACCCATAATTAGATCATACCGCCAAGTCGACCTATTTTGATGCAATACGTTGTCTTAACACTGGTGCTTTCAAAAAGCTGTCGACTCAGTTTCAATATAAGTCACCTTGATGAGTTGATTTGTCCAATATACTTTGACAAGTGGTATGGCATTTCTCGAGTGCCGTTAGATCCGCATGATGAAATGACTAGTTTTAAACATCTCTGCCAAACATTTGTTGTGACACAAATAAATTTACTGCCGTTGTGTTGTTTGACTTAGTTCGCACAAGATTGCAGATTGTGAGTAGACATTAACTTTTAATTTCAAGAATGAGTGCGTATAGCTTATAAGGTTCTCCGTTTTGATTGGTTGACATGATCACGTGGACAGGTATAAGTTTAACAGGCATTTATTAGTCGCTTGTAAGCACCCTGTATTAATACACCACTCCCCTGTTAATTGGACCGTAAGCATTCATCTCACTCCTTTGGAGTGTGCAGCATCGGCAGCCAAATTGGTTCACAGGTTGGTCATTATTCACAACAATAATCTCTACCTTCGCGGGTACTCATGATATTCGTGGAGTGAGAGAGAAGCAATTATGAAAGTATTCGCCAAAGAACGATTATCACGATCAGGCGAACCAACAATCAGATGACTAAGCCATAGACCTTTCCTTTGTTGATAAACAAACCGCCTTGGTTGGCATGGTCGGCCGTATGTTAGTAAAACACTCAATCGTATTAACAGATGTTTTAACAAAACTCAACACTCTCTGCAAACTTTCAATTAAACAAAATACCTCTTTATAATTAGTTGTTTTATTTCAAACAAAATCAACAAATTTTGTTAAATTTTTACCAAAAGTTGCGATCTTTTCTTGATTTGCACTTACGGCTTTCCATAGTTTTCCAATCTGGGTTGTTAATGACCATAATGACAGTTCGATACTCTGGACCCCTCGGCTGCAACACACTTCAGTACTCGACTATCCAAAGATACTAACGGCATCTCACACATCATGCAATCGCTCAGAAACTTAAATGTCGTCATAAGCATAGAACGTTTGTCGAAAGGATATGGTATGAAAAGTTCTACTTAGTCCGCATGATAAAGCAGATACGTATTGTGCTCAGTGCAGTGGTGAATGGCATAACACGTTTTAAAATGGCACACTATAGAGGCGCTAGGTGCTCTTCTGCTGTTTCGTGTAGTTAGACCATTTTGCGTTGACAATAATATCTTCTTTAGGAAGAAGTGTGAGACTTTTGAACGCTGGGTGGCAGCAGACTTAACGTAGTTCTGAGCATGTGTGCATTTCTAAGAACAACTGATTTCTGGTTAGTCTGCTGCCACCAATGTCCCAAAAGTTTCCTTAAAAAAAACTTCCATTGACTACATACACAACCCGAGAGCAACCTCACGATTGGTTTATAAAAATAAATCTATTACCAACTGAAACTTGTTTTAATGACTCGTGATGAATGGATACGGGTTTGTCAGCGTAGAATGATGAAATGAATTGTCTATAAAGCGAGTGATAATTAGACAATTAAATACAAGGTGTCAAAAATGTATCACATAAACAAAAATAGCAAACTGTAGTATCGTCAAAACAGGGTCATCATCAGCACGCTGTGAAGATCGGTACAGCATGTGTGACTATTGGTCAAAAGAGGGCGACTGTGACCACGACCAGGAGTGGATGAAGTTCAAATGTCCAATCAGTTGCGGTTATTGTCACGTTGCACCCGTGCCAACGACAGGTAATTGGACGTGTATTTATGTGAGAACAAGAGACTTGAACACGTGTCCATGTTACCGACTGCATTCACATGTTTCCGTGTTTACCGTGTATGAGCATTATACAATTGTTGCATGCTGTGACAGGGTTCCAATGGTGTTTTGTACAACCGAGGCTGGAAATGGCACCCGGGGTGAATTTCCACCCTCGGTTGTACAAAACACCATCGGAACCCTGTCACAGCGTGCAACAATTGTTTTATTAAGCCTCGGTAACATATAACTATTCTCGAAGTTCTGTTGTCATCTTCAAATACGACGGAGTATGGCAGACGAACAGTTGCTCATTAAGAAACAGTTATTCACTGTTCCCTCGAACCCCCGGGTGTTTCGTACAAAGCGCTGGAAACGGCCATCGGTGGGAACGATCAAGGCGCGGACACCGGTGATGTAAGCAAAACTCATGTTACCCTCTGCGCTGTACGTCCATGCGTTTTTGTATAAACACCACGTGATTGGTTCTCGACTGATGAAACTTCACATAATGTAACCGAGGTACACATATTTTCCATGTTATCGTGTGTTAACATGTTTCCATGTTACCATGTATTCAGAATTTTCCTATCCATGTTACCGTGTATCAACAAGTTGCCGAATGTGCTGTGTAGGGTTCTAGTGAAAGGTAATTCTCAGTTTGGCTCGAGTTTCAATCTTGGCTTCTCCGATAATAGTGAGGCCAAAGACCTTTTGCGTAAGCGCTAACTGTTGAATTAGGTTATTAGCTATCGATCAAACTTAATCGCTAGCTAGACCAGCTAGTGTGTTCTGGTTGCTTTGGTTCAGCCTAGAACAAGTTCGACTGTGCACAATGGTTAACTAAATGTTGACCATTTATTTTGCACTGGAACCCAGGCTGATCGACGATTGGTTGACTACTGTGGTAAACCATTTGGAACCAGCCTCGAGCCCGTGGTTTCTTCACTGGTCCCAAAAGCATGTTCCATTCTAACGTGTAAAGCGCAGAGGGGAACCAGTGACACTGGCGAAAAGGCGGAAGGTTGACTAGACTTCTAAATGAGTCGTTCGAGTGAGTGCGTCACTGCGCATGTACGTTGCATGTCAGTAGTCAACCACGAGTCGACTAAATGTGCCCACTTGAACTTGCTCCTTGGGTCAGCCTTGGGTCAGCCCTGGGTAAGCCCTCTGTGTCAGCCCATGGTCAGCCCTATGTCTCCCCGTCAAAGTAGCTCATGTGTCAATTGGTGGGTAACCCTTTCGTGAAGCGAGTTGCAGTGGAGATACGACTTGGTTACTTCATATTATTATGCTTAAAGATGGCGACTTGCAATGATTGTTTGGTGTAAGTTCTGGTTGATTCCTTGGGTCAACCTGGGGTCAGCCCTGGGTGAGCCTGGGTCTGTACTATAGACGATGTGACCTCTGACGTCACTCGCGAAAATTATAGCATGATTTGTGAGCATACCGCCGGGCAAAACCTTTGTGTTTTGGCAGCCAGCTAGATGCAAACTTGCCATGACTACGCGTCTTTTTGCCCGGCGTATTACATGACGTATACAGTGTTTTGTCAACAGAGGGCGGTTTGAATGTAAACATAGGTCACATCGCCTATATATTACTTGTTAAATGTATCTGCTCTGGTAATATTTTTATGTAATGTTATGTTGTAATTAGTCTTTCAATTGTTTACAACAATCTATTTGAACATGGGCTAACTTAACTTTTGTATAACTCCGTCGATAAACAACAGTTTCATAGTCTATTGTATGATATTGCTGTTTTTGATATCCCGTTGTCAATGTGTTTGTATTCAGTGACCTAAATAATTATTTTCCCTCTTGCTCTTCCCCTTCCGGCCCGTTTCTGGTCCCAAGCAGCATCGGTATCGAGACACTCACAGTGTGAAGACATTCTGAGCTCGTGTCCCCTCTGGGCTGAGAGCGGCGAATGTGACGTTGCCACTGCGTACATGCGCAAGAACTGCAAAAGGAGCTGCGGTGCATGTGGAGCTGATTTACAAGGGGCCCGGCAAGGTATTGTTAAAAGGACACATTGCCTTGGATCGGTCGAGTTGGTCCCTAAAAAGCGTTTGTAACCGTTTGTTGTAAAATGCATATGGGTGGAAAGATGTTGTAAAAGTATAATACAATGATCCACACAAACATGCCTTGAAATTTCACGGGTTTCCTTTTACCTCGTCGACTAACACGGTCGGCCATTAATATCCCGGGAGTCAAATTTTGACTCCCATAAACGGCCGACCGTGTCAGTTCGCAAAATAAAAGGAAAACCACGCAATTTCGGGACAAATTTGTATGGATCATTGTGTTCTACTTTTAAAACATCTTTCTAACCATATGCATTTTATAACAAACGGAAATACAAACGCTTTTTTTTACCAACTCGTCCGATCCAAGACAACGTGTCCCTTGAATGATATAGAAAGACAGGTTTTTGCTTTATATGTATACACATGCACGTCGGATTTCACTGTGAATCTCTAGGACCATGAAGGCCGTGTAAAATGAATGGGAGGTCGAAGGTGATTAGACTTGGGCTAAAAAGCAGATGTATGGCGTCATTTACGAGTCTCGAAGTGTGACGTCAGATGATCGGGATAGGTATTATTCATACCGTCTGGTTGAGGTGTGTGGTCGTTGAGGGCTCACCTCCTACCAGGCTCAATCTTTATCTCAAACTTTTATTTTTTTTTACAGTAATAAGCAAGCTTGTATGACACGTACAACTTACTGGACACGGCAGTCGTTTGCTATTTACTCAAGATATATATTGCCAAAAAATTCATAACAAGCAATGGAGAGCTGTTGATGTAAACACAAGTGGAAAACGGCTCTCTCTTTAGTATTAACGTGGTTTGAGGGAAAGAGGTAGTTTCTCACTCAAATATAGCCTTGGAATTCAAGCCCGAACCCCTTTTCAATTTAAGCATCTATAGCATTTCTGCAAGAATAGCTCCATGCCTTGGTCAAGGCTAGGACTAGCTACATATAGGGGACACATTGACCTAAAAAAGCCGACCAAGCCCCTCCACCTTAAGAAAATACTTGTCCTCAGATCATCAGAGTTGTAATTGTTGTGTTTTTAGACTGCTCTGATGTGTACAAGCGATGCCCAACCTGGGCTGCAGCCGGTGAGTGTGAGACTAACCCAAGGTGGCTGCACACCAACTGTCGTGAAAGCTGCAACCGCTGCCACGTGAGGAAGACTACATCAGGTAGGACGGTCCGGCAGGCAGAGTGCGGTGACGGGCGCGCACTCGGGCAGGTGCACTCTTTTGAAAGAACAAAAATGAAAGGGAAGGTTCACGTTTGGTTATCACTTTTAAAACTAGACATCACTGAAAGCTGTGTACGTTTGTTATGTCTGCCAATAAAGTCCTTTAGTTAGAAGTCTATAATAACAGCAGCTTTTCGATAGAATAAAGCATTTTAAGAATTATTTTACTTCAAAGTAATTTTGGCTGTGTAGAAAAATGTCAGTTTTTGTGCCCCAAAATGGGATCTGAGAAGCGTTAACGAGGAAAAACACGCGTCTATGTATAATAGGCAGCCGTAGCAGCAGCTTTGCCACCATTGCCTGAGCTTACAACAACCATCTAGGTAAAAGTGTTTACTTTATATTATTACTGCGTTAAAGAATTTGGGTACTTTTTCAAAATGTCCATAGATTCACATTAAACGTACAGGGTTTGAAGATAATGATAGTAGAAGCTTCCCTTCCAATATTGTGCTGTAGTTTTTGAGAAATGAGTAAAAACAATGTCATGAAAATACGTTTGTAAATGCTTATAATTTTCGTCTCATGAGACAAAAATTATTTCATGACATTGTTTTACTCATTTCCAAAAAAAAAAACTACAGCACCTCAGCATGTAATATTTTCAGGGAAGCTTTCTACTATCATTATCTTCAAACTGTGTAAGTTTAATGTAAATCTGTGGACATTGTGTTTTTTGTCCTACAAAAAGTACATACACCCTTTAACCGTCAGTCAGAAAAATGTATAATGATTGACAATATTAAATGATTTTTAAACCAATGCTTAATGTAATGTTGTGATTCCTACTTTTTGAGAAACGTGGTAATCCCAAACAACAATGCACAAAATAATATTGATGGTTTTTTTTAAACTGAATGGCTGACGCCGAGATTTCAATTTATAAGAAACTTCTGTCCCTAAACCACCTTCTCGGTGCATGCCAACCTCTAGCGTGCGAAGATAGGTACAGACGCTGCCAACGGCTAGCAGACGACGGGGCGTGTGAAGGGGATCATGAGACGGGCTGGATGCGAACCAATTGCCCCTGGAGTTGTGGGTTCTGTGGAGTGTACAACCGCCGGAGAGCCCCGGAGCTACCCCCTTCGGTTAACTTCACAATGTCGCAGGATTTTAACGGCACAGGGGAATTTAATGACACCGGAGAATTTAATGACACCGGAGAAATTAATGAAACCGGAGGTATAGTATGGTCTGTTGTTGGATTGATTGTTAAACATAAAAATTGCAACTCTTTGCAGATTTTTGTTTAAAAAAAAATCAAGGGTCCACGTTCAAAGTGCTGTTTACTCACACACAGTTTGCTAAGCGCAGAAATATTTGAATAGTATAAAAGTGTTTGTCACTTATTCCCTGCTAAAGTTTGCTTAGCATAAACACATTGTTGTTGTAAGCAGCTCTATGAAGTGTACCCCTGAATGTTTTTTGACCCCGGTTCGAATCCCCACTTTTCCCAAACATATGTATTTTATGACATTTTATTTTGAATAGCCTCTTGAATAATTATTCTAATTACTGTTCTTATTTTTTTTTTCAAAAAATATATTTACTTCTAGTAACTTTTATTAATTTACTATTTGAAATGAATAATGTTGTTGATTTTTGACTCTGATGTTTTTTCTCCCACACCGCTAATGGACCTACTAACAACGCCTGTGGATTGCAAGATTGATGAAGACTCTCCTATTAAAAAAAAAAACTTAATTCTATAATATTAATTATTATTTTGATTTTCTGTTCTTCCCTTTGTCCAACCTCCTGTAGACAGTTGGCTGTCAAAATAGCATGACACCCCTTTATGAGAATGAAGTGGTCCTTGTTCGTGTGAAACAAAGATGCAAGTAACCTTTTAGAGAGCGAGAATGCGAGTGAATATTTTCACACATACAGTGATATGTTGAGTGATAGTGTAGACGTATAATCAGCCGGAATTAGGTTTGCTTAGACGTATAATCAGTCGTATTTGAGTTTGCTTAGACGTATAATCAGCCGTATTTGAGTTTGCTTAGACTTATAATCCGCCGTATTTGAGTTTGCTTAACACATCGCTAACCACTCACAACCAGTCTCTTATTTGTTGATCCATCGAACCAGCATTAGACTTGACCCAAGTAGGATTGTTGTCAAGTTATTGGTCGTTTAAAATCACCCACTGCACTCCACATAATCATCGTTCACTTGTCATCGTTATACAAAAGGCTCATGAAACTGACTCGATCAGCATGAGACCCGCCTTGAACCAAGTATAACAAAACAAAAGCTGCTGCATCATGTATTCATTGGTGCTTTCATTTTAATTTCATTGGTGATTACATTTTAGCGTCACAATTAATTTGTTTCTATTATTTGTTTATTTTATTTTTTTTAAGAAGAATTTTGTGCAAAAACAAACTTTTTCGTAAAAACAATAATTAGTTTGTTCTCTATTATGGTGTAGCCAATTTTCTACAATTCATATAATATGGAACCAAACCGAAGCAAGAAGAAAAGTGCCTAAAGAGAACAATGACGTCCCGCTAAAAGTTGGTCTAAATAAGATTTTAAAGGAACACGTTGCCTTGGATCGGTCGAGTTGGTCTTTGAAAAGCGTTTGTAACCGTTTTTTATAAAATGCATATGGGTAGAAAGATGTTGTAAAAGTAGAATACAATGATCCACACAAAGATGCCTCGAAATTGCGTGGTTTTCCTTTTACCTTGTCGACTAACACGTCGGCCATTTATGGGGGTCAAAATTTTGACTCCCATAAATGGCCGACCATGTAAGTTCGCACAGTAGAAGGAAAACCACGCAATTTCGAGGCAAACTTGTGTGGATCATTGTATTCTACTTTTACAACATCTTTCCAACCATATGCATTTTATAAAAAACGGTTACAAACGCTTTTGTTTTGACCAACTCGTCCGATCCAAGGCAACGTGTTCCTTTAATTAAGAATACAATTTTTGTTTGCATACTGCTTGATGTCAACTTGCGTTTTGAGGGGAAAAAAAGTAGTAAATGGCTGACACCTTGTTGAAACATCCCATACAAATCGCAAAACTGGTTAAAACTATCAGAATTGTTCAGCATGCTGGTAGAAAGTGGCTACAGCCCCACCGCACCCTCCTGCCCAACCACGCACTCTGATCCTGTCGGGCACCCGATGAAATGTTATCGATATTCGGCTTTCCATTTTGCATGAAATGTTATCTCTTAAATACAAGATAGCTTTTTACAATGTGTCCTAACGAAATAAACTTTCTTTTTTTAAAGTGAGAACAACAATTCAAATTGTTACAAAATGGCTACCGTTGGTTGTAGCACTATCGTCAACAAACATTCAACCGGTATCACAGAAATAATTAGAAAGTGCGCTGGGCTCTATATTTACGAGTGACTATCATTTTGGTAATTAATCGCCACAAAGGTTGTTTGTTCCTGATGGGTACGATAACATGTTTCCCATAGGTGACTGCAGAGACTACCATCCCCACTGTCCAATCTGGTCTAAAACAGGCAACTGTCAAGTCAACTTGCAGTACATGAGAAGTCATTGCAGGAAAAGTTGCGGATACTGCCCAAGTAAGTCAAAGTTCAGGGCCCAATTTCATAGAGCTGCTTAAGCAAAAAAAAGTCCTTAAGCACGAAAATAGCTCGTTTATTTCACACAAGTTACTGGCCAAAATTTCATTCCATATACATTGCTTGTGACTGGTATTTAGCTGTTGTTTGCTTAGCATAACAATTGAGTGGAGTTTTGGCCTGTAATCTGATTTTACTAAGCAAGGATTTTTTTTGCTTAAGCAAATTTTTGTGCTTAAGCAGCTCTATGAAATTGGCCCCAGGACTTGTTGTACAACGTTGCATTCCCCCTTTTTTGTAGACTAACCAAATTGTTTACACTCATTACTTCATTATGAAAAAAAAAAAACATCTGAAAGACTTTTGCCGAAAGTTGTCAATATGTTTCGTGTAATGATCTGTATAACTTGTTCAATCTAACAAATTCCGTCATGCTTCCTTTTTTTCGCAATGAGAGTATAATTATAGTGGATAAATACAAACTAAGATATAGAAAGAAACCGGAGCTTTTCATACCCAAGTGTAAAACAGAGCGCTATAAAAGATATGTTAATTATTCCTTCAATTGTTCGAATTTTAAAATGATTTGGTTTTTATGTTTGTTTTGTAGTGATTTTGGCTTCTGTGGCCCTTTCGTTGGGGCATTTCTTAAAATAAACTGTACGTTTTGTTTATCATCATTTTTAATTGGTAATTTTATAGGATACATGTATTGCAGTATTTTTAACAATGTAAACTTCGGCCTCTAACTGTTTTAATTCGAATGTTTTTACAAGGAAACCATAATAATATTGATGTCTTGTTCTTCAGCGTTATGTCTTTCTTAAAGGCAGTGGACACTATTGGTAATTGCTCAAAATAATTATCATCATAAAACCTTTCTCGATTACGAGTAATGGGGAGAGGTTGATTGTATAAAACATTGTGAGAAGCATGCAGCTCCCTCTGAAGTGACGTAGTTTTTGAGAAAGAAGTAATTTTCCACGAATTTGATTTCGAGACCTCAAGTTTAGAATTCGAGGTCTCGAAATCAAGCATCAGAAAGCACACAACTTCGTGTGACAAGGGTGTTTTTTTCTTTCATTATTATCTCGCAACTTCGACGACCGATTGAGCTCAAATTTTCACAGGTTTGTTTTTGTATGCATTTGTTGAGATACACCAACTGTGAAGAAGAAAAATCTTTGACAATTACCAATAGTGTCCACTGCCTTTAATTTATTCCACACAGCTTGTTTCGATAAGAGCCCAGATTGCCGAACATGGGCCAAGCGAGGAGACTGTTTACAGAACCCAGCGGGACTCAAGAAACAGTGTGCACTGAGTTGTGGGAATTGTGGCCGGGGCCCTAAAGGTTTGTGTATTTTGACACTAATAAATCCTCATTGTTCTCGACAAAATGTATACTAAAATGTCTGGTTTGCAAAGAGGTTTATTTTTCCCTTGATGAGGATTTTTATTCAAGTAACTTCAATGTACAAAGCTTCACAAACTACTGGTAAAACCAACTACTTTTAGAACGATACGAAAAGAGAATTGGCAAATGGCAAAAATAGGAAATTTTGTGATATGCATGGCTTTTAGTTAGTACATTGCAAATAGATGGGTCCACCACCTGCTGTTGAAAAAACTTATTGAGGGTGATTTCATTTGTAAACAAAACATATTTTGTGAAGAAAATGATGGCGATAAAAAACGCCTACGCCATGAGTGCAAATGCTATCTTCACTCTGATTAATTATTGACCGCGGGATCTGCCGAGTTTGACTCTTCTGAGATATACATGTAGTTCGTTTCCGAGTCAGAACTGACCCGTGTGTGGGTCATACTGACCTAGCCTATCTTGAATTCGGGTCAGGAATGTTTGTAACTGGAGACATTCACCAGTTGCCGAAAAATGAGTCATAGTATGACTCTCTATAGTTAAGGAGACCCGGTTCAATGTTTTGAATCCCATCTTACTCCGGCTTCGTAAAAAAAAATCGCGTTCATGCAACACAACCAACCGTTGAAACAGGTTTATTATTAAGCAGAAGTTTGATTTTTCTCATTGATTTTTTTTTTCATTTCAGCTTGCATTGACACATTCAAGCAGTGTGCAAAATGGGCCAAACGTGGCTTCTGTCCAACCCACTCCCACTTTATGCACAAGTTCTGTAAAGTCAGCTGTGATGCCTGTGATCTTGTTGAAGAGGTAACCGTGCTTCCAGTTTTTAAAAGTTTAAAAGCATTCTTAAAGGCAGTGGACACTATTGGTAATTACTGAAAATAATTATTAGCATAAAACCTTACTTGGTAACGAGTAATGGGGAGAGGTTGATGGTATAAAACATTGTGAGAAACGGCTCCCTCTGAAGTGATGTAGTTTTCGAGAAAGAAGTAATTTTCCACGAATTTGATTTCGAGACCTCAAGTTTAGAATTTGAGGTCTCGAAATCAAGCGTCTGAAAGCACACAACCTCGTGTGACAAAGGTGTTTTTTTTTCATAATTATCTCGCAAATCGGACGATCAATCGAGCCCAAATTTGTACAGGTTTGTTATTTTATGCATATGTTGAGATACAGCAAGTGAGAAGACTGGTCTTTGACAAAAACCAATAGTGTCCACTGGCTTTAAAAGTATGATATCGTTGAATGAGACTAATCGAGATGGGTACATTGGGGAGAGGCAACCGATGGAGCAGGTGTCCCAGGGAAATATGTTCGCCGTTGATTATTTCCCCTAATTTGTTTGATGGGGGATTTAACATGGACTGAAGATGGATGTTTCAAAAGAGGGCGCTATCAGAAGAAGTTTGTACACAGTTCGCCGTATTGGGGACAGAATTTCCTGCCACACACAGGCATAATACTATTATGTGGCTTCAGAGGGTATAATCATCTTCAGTTGGACGTAAATTTTGACCCACTTTCTTATCTGAATTTGGAAGTCTCCGAAATTGACGGCTACGGTCGAATCGCCACGTCATCTCATCCATTAAAGGCAGTTGACACTATTGCATGGTAATTGTCAAAGACTAGCCTTCACAGTTGGTGTATCTCAACATATGCATAAAATAACAAACCTGTGAAAATTTGAGCTCAATCGGTCATCAAAGTTGCGAGATAATAATGAAAGAAGAAAACACCCTTGTCACACGAAGTTGTGTGCGTTTAGATGGTTGATTTCGAGACCTCAAGTTCTAAACTTGAGGTCTCGAAATCAAATTCGTGGAAAATTACTTCTTTCTCCAAAACTGTGGCATTTAAGAGGGAGCGGTTTCTCACAATGTTTTATACCATCAACCTCTCCCCATTACTTGTTACCAAGAAAGGTTTTATGCGAATAATTATTTTGAGTAATTACCAATAGTGTACACTGCCTTTAAATACACGGACACCTTTGGAAGTTAGAAGACCAGTCTCCTCACTTGGTGTATCTCAACTATGCATAAAATAACAAACCTGTGAAAATTTGAGCTCTGCAATCGGTCGCACAAGTTGTGTGTGCTTCCAGATGCGTTGAATTCGAGACCTTCAGCTGAGGTCTTGAAATCAATTCAAATATTTTAGTGAGAAATTACCTCTTTCTAAAAAGCTACGTTACTTCAGAGGGAGCTGTTTCTCACCATGCTTTATGCTATCAACATAACAGCTCTCCTTTGCTCGTTAGAGGTAGGTTTTTATGCTAACTAACAAATATTTCGAATAATTGCCAATAGTGCCGAGTGCCTTTGAAAGGAAGATACTTTTCAGAGTAAGTCTGGGTATGGTTTCAATAATTATAAGCAATTGATAATGTTCACCAGTAACGTAACAATATAAATCTTATCTTCTTTCCACATACAGTCCACCACACCAGAACCGCCGAGGAAGAATTCTCGTCCCAAAACACAAGCAAAGAAGAAAGGAAAGGGCGCGGCCCCAACGACAAGGAAGAAGCGCCCGAGACAGCCGACAACCACCACGACCCATCCAAGACAAAGAGTAGTTAAAAAGAAATCCCGCAAGAAGCAAGCCCGTCAGAACGCAGATGATGTAGCGCTAGACTAAAACAAAATCGTAATAATCTGAAAATTTAGGATTCCCCTCATGATTTCTAGAAAGTCTTTTTTTTCAATATCATTCCCTGTACGATTTCTTTTTAATCCAGGGGAAAGAGTTTTTAATAAGAAGAGGATCTGAAAAAAATAATCTTGCGGTCTCACTTTACCATATACAGTTTTATTGACGCAATCGTCAAAATGGCTCCTTCGGTCACCCCAAATAATTTATGGGTGCGTTCGTTTAGCTTCCCTGGGTCGACCCCGGTGTGTGACGGTTTTTTTTTCCAGGACGAACGTGTGCAGATTATTACCCACGTTCGTCCTGGAAAGAAAACAATCGCCACACACCGGGGATGACCCAGGGAAGCTTAACGAACGCACCCTGTATTATGCCTACCACATTCCTCCGTCACAATGACAAACATGTCGGGTATAATAAACTGACACGGACCCAACCCTTAAAACTTGTAAAACTTATTTGCAAACCGACGATACTCAAATCAACAGTCATGTTGCCACTGGATTGGACACCGCTCCCGTTATTTTAATTACCATACTTATTTTAAACATTATAAGGTGAACACTTTCCAGAAGTTTGTTTTTCTGTGGATCATGGAAGCGAACTTGAAACTGTTAGTTAATATAGGGACATAATCTCAAAATAACGCGGACAACTAATTTAGACTTTGAAACCAAACATTAGCAGCACCCGCCTCCCTCCCCCTCCCGCGTGCCCCCATTGCATCAACAACAAAAAAACGCTCGATTCAGCCGCAATAAAGTAAAATGGTCTGCGAAAGACTACCTCATAAAACAACAAAGTTGTTTCCATTTTGTCTCGATCAAACTAAACATTCATGAATATTCACATTATGGACTATTAGGTATTAAGACACGTATTGAATTTTATGCTGCCTTTTTGACACCGGGTTGGTTAAGTTTACATTGTATAATGTACTTACATCAAAAAGACATTTTAAAATAATTCTCAATAAAAGTATACAAATGCTTTTTTATGGGTATTAATAATTAAAATGTTAACTAACTTAATTTAGTAAAGTTTTCATTTTATATGTTTTTATCCACTTCTTTTTAGAACGTTAAATTTTTCCGTTCGTGGGATTTTTTTTTGCTCTTGCCGTCAAGATCGTCTTTATATAGGTAAAACAAAAAATATCATCGATCTCCATTAATTGACAATGTTCATAAAGCATTGACGTCATCAATGATGACGAAACACTGGATGGGCCACCAACGATCAACTTTCTTTTGACCTCTGAGGGCGCCCTATTCAAACGACGCAAGCGCAGACTGTTGAATGAGGTGCATTGTGGGATATATATGGATCAAATTTGGATACCAGCAAGACCACAATGCACCTAATTCCAAGCTTTACGCGCGCGCCCCGGTATTTACGAAAAGGTCTATGTATATTTTCATAAAACAATCTGACTCTAACAGCCGCGAGTTGTTAGTGCGAGTAACACTTAAAACTAAGGCTGGTTCCTATTTTTTTTTTTTTTTTCCGTGAACTTTTGATTGGTGCTTTTATAACTCACTGCCGCTATCTTGGTCTGGTACCCTGTGTCACAGGGGCCAAGTGAACTGTGATTCACAAGGGGGCAATGGTTTCCTTGTGGAGGGGCTATTTTCCCCTTGTATAGCCTGTTTGTCTGGCTTTGTTTACTTAATTAATAGAAGAAGAACAAATCTCGTCTAAGACTTGAATTGGTGCTATAGATGAATAAAATTGTAGATTTAGGCTATAATCTGTAAAATATGCATGATTGAAAAACTAGACTGAGCTATATAAATGGCCAGGCACTTCGTGAATAACGTCACAAGCAAAATGGCGACAAGAATACCTTCACAAAACAATGTACATGATTTCAATTTAAATACATTTAGACTTGAAATTGCTCTTCAAACTAATAACAGCAGCCTGTCGTATAAGTTGTTTATTTAATTATTGTGTCATTTTTATATATTTTTATTCCGCAAAAAACCTAAATTGTACAATAACTGGGCACTGTGACGTAACTATGACGTCATGCGCGAAGTGTCTGGCTTACAGCAACTGCTCTAGTATAACTACCCTAGTAAAGTCTGAATTATGCTGTGAACATCAACATTTTAGGTGGAGTTTGCAACCCGGATAATGTGCTTTTACAAAGTACAATAATTATAAGCCTGGTACTTTTTACGGTGAATAAATTTGACGTCAGAATTATTTGCTTTTCTGTGTCTAATGAGTTCTTATTGTGTCTAGGGAATTCCCTTTTCGAAATCCCGGGTCATTGGTTTTGCCTTCGGCTTTTTGGGCTCAGTGTCTGGCTGATTGAAGCTCTCGGTACCAATAATGAACGGTGTTTTAAATACAGCGACAGAGCCTGCACCGGATTCAAAACAGAAACCTTGATTTCGTAAGGGCCCTATAATGTGAAGAAAGATATAGAAATGGATTTCTGTGATGACGTGAATGTTTTAATATATAGGGATTAGGCTTTTCAAAACTTAGGGGAAAAAATATGAAATTTTCGGTGTTCATGGCATGCCTGATCTTGTGCGACACAAAACACATTTTATATCGGACATTTTTTCTATATCATAAAGATTCTTTAAAAAAAACTAGACTGAATTATTCTGACTTTAAATTCGACGGGTATACCAAAAATTGCCGCCCAAGGCAAATAAAAAGAGAAATCATGACCGATTTCGCTCGAACTACTCAAAAGGCCGCCGCAGAACGGTGATGCCAGAAAGGGGCATCGCGTCACCAAAAAGTGCCGTATACAGTAAACAGACATTATAAGTAAGACACATGAGTTACAGGCAGTGGACGCTATTGGTAATTACTCAAAGTAATTATTAGAATAAAACCTTACTTGGTAATAATTAGTAATGACTGAGGTTGCTGGTATAAAACATTGTGAGAAACGGCTCCCTATGGAAGTAATTTTCCAAGAATTTGATTTCGAGACCTCAGATTTAGAATTTGCCCCCCCCCCCCCCCCCGATTGCATGATGCCAATGACGGGAGACAGGGTTAGATCTCCACGGTGCAAAACTTGAGCCTCGTGCTAAAGGTGGTCAAAAACATGGAAGGACATTTTGATATTGTCCCCCACCCTTTAAAAAGTGGGGACGTGTCCCCTGCCTCCATAATAGATTGATGCCCATTACATGCACAGGACACATGGTTTGGTCTTACACGGTGCAATAATTTAATTTCATTAAACTTAAGGGTACATATTATTGTGGCCACCCACAACCCTTCGAAAAAAGGGGGTGGACCCAGGGACACGTCCCCAACTCTTTTAAGAGGGGAGGTGCAAATCTCAGTGTCAATGATGGAGCATTCGGTTGTGAAAAGCTTTTACGGAGTGGGTCCGGGCCCACAAAAGGGCCCTGGAAAATGTTGCATTCTATAGATGCTCTGCCATGTGGTGCAATCTTAATATAGGTTAAGATTTTTTTTTTTTTGGGGGGGGGGGCATAATAGTGTCCCCCTTCAAAAAGTGGTGTCATCCATTTTCCCCCAGGATTGAAGCCGATGGCGGGATAAAGTGTTTGGTTTTTACACAGTACAATCATGAGCTTCATAATTATAGGTGGTCAAAAACGGGGGGCGGGGGGGGGGTCATTTGATATTGTGTCCCCCACCATTCAAAAGTTGGGGGCGACTTGTCCCCCCTGTTCCTCCCTGGATTAACGCCCATGGGTATGGCCTGTGTGTTTTTAATTTGGGGACAATAACTCAAAGGGCCTGAGGCATTTCATATCAAATTGAACAGTTTTAGCAATTAATTTGAATTGTGTGCTATGGAAGTTTTGTATACAACTAATAACGCTCATCACCCCTTGAGGGCGCTCTTTAAGCCGCCATAATTTTTACTGTTGCATGCAGTGTGCAGTTTAACGCATGCAATCTGCATTGTCATTCGTCTATTGATTGTAATAGAATAATATTTTAAAATGTCGCGTTACGACAGAGCCATCACAGTTTTCTCACCAGACGGCCATCTCTTTCAAGTAGAATATGCTCAAGAAGCTGTCAAGAAAGGCTCAACTGCCGTAAGTTTTGTTATAAACTTTTATTTTTTGTTTTTATTTGTCATCTCTTCTTGAAGTTCTTCGCCCTTGCAGTTGCATTGCTATGCAATGCATTTGCAACTGCAACTTACTTTGTATTCATTGGTTTATATGCAATGTTGCAGAGCAATGCAGGGTTGGTTGTAATTGAAATTGAATGTTGATCATTCTCACATAATCACTTTAAATGCAGTGGACACTATTAATGGTAATTACTCAAAATAATTATTAGAATAAATAAAACCTTGCTTACTTGCCTTTTTTTTGGTGACGAGTAATGGGGAGAGGTTGATGGTATAAAAAAAATTAAAACCTTGTGAGAAACGGCTCCCTCTGAAGTGCCATATAGTTTTCGAGAAAGAAGTAATTTTCCACGAATTTGATTCAAGACCTCAAGTTCAGAACTTGAGGTCTCGAAATCAACCATCTAAATAAACGCACACAACTTTGTGTGACAAGGGTGTACTTTCTTTCATTATTACACTTGCAAGTTCGATTACCGATTGAGCTCAAATTTTCACAGGTTTGTTATTTTATGCATATGTTGAGATACACCAACTGTGAAGGCTAGTCTTTGACAATTACCAATAGTGTCCACTGGCTTTAATAATAATTATTTACCATACAAAATGTATGCATAAAACTATTATTAGTATTACAATACATGCAGTTAGTTGAAATTAATTATTTGCACCTTTTTAACATTTATAACCTTTCAAAATAAAATTGATTTTAATAAATTTTAATTAGGCGTATTTTATTATGTTACTTATATAACCTTATAATTCTTCTCTTTTTTTTGAAGTAAAATTAACTTGCTTAATGCTGATGTTTTTGTTTACTTAATATACACTGGACACTATTACATTAGTGAGTATTGGTAATTGTCAAACTTAAAGACCAGTCTTCTCACTTTGTGCACTTCAACATACAATGCATAAAATAAAAAACCTGTGAAAATTTGAGATCAATAGGTCATAGAAGTTGTGAGATAATAAATAAATAATGAATGAAAAAAAAACACCCTTGTCACACAAGGTTGTGTGCTATGCAGATGCTTTGTTTCGCTCGAGACCTCAAATTCTAAATTCAGTTCAAATTCGTTGAAAATTTCGTTGAGGGAGCTGTTTCTCACGATGTTTTATACTATCAACAGCTCCCCATTCCTCGTAAACCAAGTAGGTTTCTAGCTAATAATTGTTTTGAGTAATTACCATTGTGGCATTGGCATTAGTGTCCACTGCCTTTCACTATTGGTAATTGTCAAAGACTAGCCTTCACAGGTTGTGTATCTCAACATATATGCATAAAATAACAAACCTGTGAAAATTTGAGCTCAATCAGTCATCGAACTTGCGAGATAATAATGAAAGAAAAAAACACCCTTGTCACACGAAGTTGTGTGCGTTTAGAAGGTTGATTTCGAGACCTCAAGTTCTAAATCTGAGGTCTCAAAATCAAATTCGTGGAAAATTACTTCTTGCTCGAAAACTATGGCACTTCAGAGGGAGCCATTTCTCACAAAGTTTTACACCATCAACCTCTCCCCATTACTCGTCACCAAGAAAGGTTTTGTGCTAATAATTATTTTGAGTAATTACTAATAGTGTCCACTGCCTTTAAACATAATTTATTTCCTTTTGTTTGAAAAGCTTGGGAGATTAATTAGGCCTATGTTTTTTATGAAATAAATTAATAATCTAATTTCTCAAAATACTGAGAAATTGAATTCTTCTTTTTGTAGTGACACTGCATAAATCTTTCCAAACGAAATGTTGGCTATTTCTCAAAAACTCGAACTTCATTTCAGATGTCCGCTTATTGATCAACTTTTGCATCCATAGGTTGGAGTCCGTGGGAAGAATATAGTCGTTCTTGGCGTTGAAAAGAAATCCGTTGCCAAACTTCAAGAAGAAAGAACTGTCAGAAAGATATGTGTTTTGGATGATCATGTTTGCATGGCATTTGCTGGTAAGTAATGAAATATGAAAAAATAAGCCTAGTTTTAAACAGAAAATAGTTTGAGTAAAATGTCGTAAAAGCCAATGACACTTTCGGTAAACAGTATTGTCCAAAGGCCCACACTTTGTATATCACAACTTATATGTAAAATAACAAACCTGTGAAACCTTAGGCTCAATCTGTCATCGGAGTCGGGAGAAAATAACCCGAAAACCCACTCTTGTTTCCGCGCGATTCGCCGTGTCATGACATGTGTAAATCCGTGTGAATAAATCCGCAATTCTTGATATATTGAGAATTGATATTGTCTTAATGTTTTCTCAAAAAGTAAAGCATTTCATGGAATAATATTTCAAGAGAAGTCTTTCACCATTACCTTCTGTAAACCCTATAAGTTATTTGTAAATCTGTGAGCTTTTAACTTTGTCTCTTTTCCGAAAGTGTCCAACGGCTTTAAGGCCAAGTAAGAAAAGAAACATGTTTAGCGTCAGGGTTTCTCCAAAAAAAAAAAGTAGGAGGGGCTTTTTTATTTTATTTTTTTTATTTCAAGATGGCCGCCATTCTTTTTAAAATGTCAAACATCCATTGTTTTTTTTATGCTCATCACAATACATACGTTTGTAAATGAAACATTTTGGTCAAGACATTCAGACAAGGCATTCAGATTGTTTTAGCTGAGATCGTTTAAAATAACAAAGTGCCTGTCTACTAGGAGCTGACCCTCATTGAGGTCATAGAAGACGGGCTCTTTTGTTATTGACTAACGCTAGCCTGGCGGTCGGGGAACCATACCCACGAAAAAACAGCAAGCTGCTACATCAATGGGTGATGTCATCGTCAGCCAATCACTGTGCAGGAAAACCACCCTGTTTAATGATTGATTTTTTCTTAAGGTGGGTTTTGGACTACCAGTGGAAATCCCTGTATCCTGACTGGACTAGATACGATCCGGTCTCGCTTTTAACGTTTCCAGGAAGAATATTAAATAATCTATCCATGTATGCTATTTTTGGACTGTTGCTGACATTCATAACGGGACAATCTGTCGTGTTTTTGTGACTTGTTTTCTCTCTTTTTGAAGCCATTTTTTACGTACAAATTTCTCTTTTTAAAATTTGAGTTGTACCGATTTTTTTCATACAAAACGAAAGATGCTCTTCATTTCAATGTACTTCTACATACTTTCTGTCAATACTTTTCAGATAAGGCAGAAAAAGACTGAATTTCAGAAGCCCTTTGAACTAATTATATATTCACACAGAGGTCATGCACGAAAAAGGATGAATAATTTGCAGATAAAAGAAAAGGAAATTTGGTGACCTGCGGGGAGACGGGTGACCTCTCATTCACAAAACAGTGCTACTGATGGGTTGTGGTTTGTGTAATATGATCCCAATGTTGTGTGCATTTCGCGACACACACACAGGGGAGGTAAATGATACATTGTATTACTTCTGTAGTGTCTGTGGGAGACTGCTGGGCGCTAAAGTCTTTGATGTTGTTTTTTCAAAGTTCACGATCAATTGGGGAATCTTGCAGTTTGTTCTGGGACTTTATATTTTTGGAAACAGCCCTTTGTGTTTGCAAGACGGCGAAATTAGGGAAGACGCTGCATACTTCATCAAAACCACGATTTGCCGATGATTCGATTAACAAAAAATCAAGACGATACGGTAATCGTTTACGAAATGCTATCGCGATTTTCGATAATATCGAGATATCGCCCAAGCTTAACACCAAGTAAGAAGACTGGTCTTTGACAATTACCAAAGGTGTCCAGTGCCTTTAAAGATTCAGTCAATTGTGGATACCGGTATATGTTTTTGTTGTGTTTTGTTGCCCAGGTTTGACAGCAGATGCACGCATCATTATTAACAGAGCTCGTATCGAGTGTCAGAGTCATCGCCTAACAGTAGAAGACCCGGTCACTGTTGAATATATCACACGCTTCATCGCTCAACTTAAACAGGTTAGTCAGGCAGTTTTTTATGGCTCATGGATAGAAAGTTACTTTCTTACTCTTGACATTGAGAAATTAGTTTTAATTTGAGAATAGGGCAAGGGGCTGCAAGTTGTGTCAGATCTGCACACCAACAGACGGCAATACTTCTATATTTGCTTCTTTTTACAATATGCTACAAACTAAGCACATCAATACAGGGTTTTCAAGAGTAACTTCTCCATACACAGCTTTGACAAAAGTAGTGACAAGTACATTACAACTTTTACAAAGTACAACTTTTATCATATCTGAACCCAAACGCATTTTTTGTTTAAATAACATTGTTTGTTACAAAGTGACATTCTACTGTTCAGTAATTGTTTACAAATGGATGGTAATAATTAGTAACAAAAAATAGTTTCTTGTCAGAGCAGACGACAACATTGACCAGTCCAGATTATTAGTCTAATCAATTAAAGGAACGTTACAAAATTGGTTTTGCTAGCATAAAAGTTGCTGGCAGTGTAAGCGCTTTATGTAATCCACCATATACATAAACTGACAAACCTGTAGAAGTTCAAGATCGATCAGCCATCTGGTTCACGAGAGAATGGTGAAAAACCGATTACAAATTTTGCATTGCATCGATGCCAAAACAAAAATGAATAAAACGCTAATTGAGCGATAAACTCCACACGCGAAATTAGATTATTTATTTCTCATCAAACATGAAAATTCAGACAGAAATATTTCAAGGGATGTTTTCTACTATCATCGTCATTAGACTGTGTAAGTTTTATGTAAATCTGTGATCTTCACGATTTTGTGTTTCTTACCTATTCTGTAACAATCCTTTAAACCACAACTTCCTTAGTAATGTTTAGCACGTCCATTACAGGCAGCTTAGCAGCCCCAAAAAAGCAACAGTTTATTATTTTGTTCCCATGTACAGCGTTACACACAGAGCAACGGTCGACGCCCCTTTGGTCTGTCAGCGTTGATTGTTGGTTTTGATCTTGACAAGACCCCAAGGCTCTACCAGACTGATCCCGCTGGAACTTACCACTCATGGAAGGTAGGTAGCCAAGCTGTCCGATCATTCCAGTTGTTACCATTGAATTAGTGGTTTGACTACGGCTATTGTTTTTCTCACTTGTAGTACGTGTAGCTGTGCTTCTCTTCAACCATTGTTAACAAATTAGGTCATGTATTTTGTCACATCTGGTTGAACGTCACTGGTGTATCGCCCTCATGTGTTTGTATGTAGTCAGTTGGTGTGTTTCACCCATAGAAATAGAACCCGGAGAACGCTGAGCTTGGCCACCCTCGTCTGTGGATGCAGCATAATCGATACCGCGCGATACGCGTGGTTGGCAAAATGAGCATCACGTGACATGCGTGTATGGCATGGCAAAATGGCAAGATGTCAGCACACATTGACTGTTTCTAGTGTGTAGTTCATTGGTCAATCGCGCGTATAAAAAATGAGTGTCCATAAAAATGGTCTCACAACGAAACCGCACGCACATGAGACACCCAGCATTCTCCGGGTTCTATATCTATGGTTTCACCATTGTCTCAGTTAGTTAACCAAGGTCAAATAATCCAAGTGCAGACAACCGGTAAGATTTACCCATTGCACAGTTTGCCCTTAAACTTATTGATGACTGGCCCGCAGGACCAGTTAGTTGTCAGTCATTTCACTAGTTCGGGTCGCCAGTTAAGGGAGAAACCGGTATGGTCTCAGTTAAACATTAATCATGTACGGATTACATTATAGACTCATGCAATTTTATACTTTCTAACTCAAAACTTTTTAAGTTGGGTAATGTGTCTGCAGACAATTTTACAGGGTTGTTTGAGATAAAGTTGTCAACCCTCCTCTTTCCTTCTTGTAGGCAAATGCCATCGGCAGGAGTGCAAAAACCGTGCGAGAATTCCTCGAGAAACACTGGACGGACGAGCTAGTCGAATCGGAGCATGACACCGTCAAGTTGGCGGTGAGGGCGCTGTTGGAAGTGGTACAGTCTGGCGCAAAGAACATTGAGCTGGCTGTCATGAGGAAAGGGGAACCATTGAAGGTGAGGTACCAGTTGTTGTGGTTTTGAGTGGCTTGATTTAAAAGCCTGAAGTGGTGACACGGAGGAGTTTCAAGCTTTAAAATGGATAGTTGAAATAGAAAATTTTGTAACTGTAACTTTTTTTTTTTTCAGTTTTGTCTGCTTTTTTTAAATTAGTTTTCCTTGCATCTTTATATTGATGTACAAAAAGACTGCCATTCAGCACTTGGCTGTCTCGTATAATATTTGTAACGAATAATCCACAAATGAATGAATGAATGAATAATGCGCCTTGGATTATTGAACTGATGGTGCATTGAAAATGCTTTTTATAATTGTATGTCCATATAAACCGCCACTTTAAAGGCCCAACCGCACACATTGTCCTTTTGTGACCCATAAAGGGCCCAAAATTGCTTGCTACTGATGAATATTGACTCAGATAAGATATTGCATTTGTATTGTATTTTGCCATCACATATTCTGGATTTCTTCTTTCGTTTAGGCTTACGTTTCAATTTCGGTCATTGTACATGCCCATGTAATGGTTTGTCTTTAGCTCCATGAGCACTTTGATGTATTTTGTGATTTTATAAGGTTTCATTGTTATTATTATTATTTTTATTAAGTCAGGTTTTGATTTAATTTCACCCTAGATCTATGAAACGGAAGAAGTTGAGAAGTACGTAGCGGAGATTGAGAAAGAGAAGGAAGAGGAAGCAGAGAAAAAGAAGCAAAAGAAGGCCACCAGTCAGTCGTCATAATGACCCCTCAGTCAACAGTGAATGCTCAGCCACTATGACTACCTTAAGTCACTTGTCATAATAATGACTGGGCAGTCAATATGACTCTCAGTCATTTGTCATTATGGCATCTGTTCTGTCATTATAATGGCCCATCAGTCAATAGTGACTGCTGGGTCATTATAACTGCCTCTAGTCACTGGTCATAATAACGACTTGGCAATCAATATGACCACCAGTCAGTCAGTTGTCGTTATGGTCTCTAGTCATGATTCCAGGTCGGTCATTATAATGACCCCCCTTAAACAGTTTTTATAATGACTGCCCTGTCAGTCATGAACATAATGTCTCAAGTCAGTTAAAATGATGCCAGGTTGGTCATTGTGATGACCTCTGGTCAGATATTACGACCACTCATCGAATATATCATAATGGCCGACTGTACATATGTAGGTTTCAAAATATTGACTGCTTTTATTTCTGACATTGTCCAGTAATTGTATTGACCACAAACCCCATAATAATCACTTGTCATTCATTTTAAAGACCACTGGTATTCATCTAATGACCAACAGTCAGGTATCAAAATAATGACTGGTTGTTATTACACCATTTTGTATCATGACCAACAAAGATATGAGTATGACCGTTGGTCAGTTGTTATAATGACCACTAGTCAGTTGACAATAACAAGTATTGGTCAGTCATATTGACATTGGTATTCATCGTAGTGACCATTGGTGCCAGTCATTACGTTCAGTCAGTCATTACTACATTCAGGCAGTTGTTACAAAAACAAACGGTCAGTTACAGCAAGTCAGTCAATATATTGACCCTATCAGCGTCTGTTTCATTCCGTGCCGTTGGTCTAATGCACAGCTGTAAGCTGAATAACTTTTGTTGTAATTTTCAGGGTACATTTCTACTTCGCCCATAATTGAGGTTAATTTTAACACAAATGTCATTTTATTTAGATGACGACAAATGCCCTCTTTTTTGCTTTTTGTTTTTCTTCCTGCCAGATAACCCAACCGAAGCATTCAAATAATGTACAACAAAGCACAAGTAATGTTTGTTTGTTTTTTGGTTTGTTTAGATGATCTCCCCGTGAAGGGGACACAGCAAACTCCCAATAGGGGATATGATATACATGTAAACACCAAGCTAGCAACAGCCAATCTCTCTCATATGATACAGACATTGGTTTAATGTCTTTGATTATGAATGACACAAATTAAGTTATATGTGGTAGTTTATGCATAGTTGAATTTTCAAGGAATTGTTCTAAGAGCTTGGCCTTGCAGCATTTTGTATAAGTAAGATGTTTGCCCGTAATATGCAGCATGCATCTTAAATTTAGGTTGGCCCTTGCACTCTGTAAAAACATAATTTTTGCACAAGGTTCAAACTTTATGCCTGCAATGGACAACTTTTTCAATCTGACTTCAAAGTGTTGAAAGTGAATTTTCACTATGTTGTGTTGATGCAGAGCACTATGTACATGTACACATATTAACATGACTAACAAACTTCAAACTTATGTCAATGACTTTGAAAATTTATTCAACTTTATTCCATGATCGACCCAAATTTAGTTCATGTACAAATAGCTTAGCTTTTTTGTATCACATTGGGTTTTTTTTCTTCAAAAATACATGTAGTGTGAAAATAAAGTTATTCAAAACAGTTTCTTTGAAACATAATTGTGGTTGTCCTTTGTGAAGTAGTTACTTGACAGTGATATTTCAAAAAGATTGCATACATAATCAGAATTTATAAGTGGCAGTTAGACTGGCTCTAAAAACAAAATGTTAGTATGAGAGATACAGGTACTACAGTAATCAAATCCACATTGGTTTGGTCATTTACACCAAAGTTTACCTTCACCTTAAAAAAAAACTACATTAAACTTCACTCTCTCCCCCTACACAATATGACATAATTTCATTTCGTTTTGTACCCAACAGTTGAAACCTTTCGATCGTAATATGAGTTGCGTCTATAAACCCTTCCTATGAAATACATGGTTCCATCTGCCCATTTGGTGAGCAAAATGAGAGAACATCACTCTCTTTTGTAGGGGGATGGCGGTTGAGCGACACTTGTGCATCAGTCAGTCTAGTGAACAATTCTATGATGCCAACCAATAGTGCATGCATAACGTAATCAGCATACTTCATGTGAAGGGCTACTGCAATGACCTTTGACCCCTTTCCTTGATCAGTTGGTTATATCCTAGCTTAGCTTGTTGATTTTCTCGTCAACTCAATTTATTGTCCGCACCGACAGCTTCCTCTACACTCTTGTAACCACTTTCCCTGTTGGAAATAAAATTGCAAAAAAATAAATCAACTTTTGCTTTTAAATACAGTCCGTCCTCCATAATTTCGGAATGTGATTCCAAAACATCTCTCAAAATATCGCCTTTTATTTTGGAGTTTACTGTACAGCGCCGTTAAAGAGGTTGGGAACATATCGCCTCACACTGTAGGGAATTTTTTCTAGTTTTTTTTTCATGCAATAATCAGTGAGCTGATTAAATCTTCCCAATTTGTAGACCTGTGTAGTGGCAGGCCAAGCTTAACCAGGCCATGTCACATCTGGCAATTAACAGGCAACCCGTTTCAGGCAATCTTCCAGGAGAACAAACATCCATATGCTAGTTTCAATACTATTTTCTTGGGACAGTAGGGTAGTGTTAGAAATGTCTGTGGTACAAACCAAAGTGTTCAGTTTGGCATGCAGTGCAGGTGGTTGCCTCCTAGTTGCCTGTAAAAAAAAATGTCTGGTAAGAAATGGCCTTTGTAACACATTTTGCGTGACCTTTTGTGAATTTCATAAATAAACTGAAATGAAGGTTAAGGTTGTGATCAAACTTAAGTTTGGGTTGTAAGCTTTGAACTTGTGTATGTCTTGACTGCAGTCACTGTTCCTAGAATTTGTAATTGGCCAATAACCTTTATTAATGGCTTACCTTAACAGTACATCAAGCTCCCTCTTTATTCTCTTTACCAAGGGTGGCCCGTCGTACGCTAATGCAGTGTAAAGCTGTACTAGACACGCACCTGCCTTGATCTTCTCAAATGCATCCTGGCCGGAGCTGATCCCACCCACTCCAATGATTGGTAGCTTCCCTAAAAAAGAAGTCGTTGGAAAACTGTCACATTCTCTTTCACAAAATTTTTCATTAAAGCCCCCTCTGTTCACATGACTCAGTCGGCCCCTCGGCCATTTGCGACGGCCAAGACTGGTCCAAAGGTATTGATTTTTACAGAACCAGTGATTTCACTGGGTACAATTATTTCATTGGATAAACATGCTGAAGCTTTCCATAAAAGCGTTTTGATTGGTCAAAAGTGATGTTTGGCAGCTGCACTTTTGATCAGCTGCGCAAGCAGCGTGCTTTTTTTTTCTTTTTCTCATCACACTTACAAAGGTTTCGACAGCGTCATCTCTATGTGAAATGAATGTAGGTGAAAGGTGATTATGGATGGTGATTGATGTAGGCTCAACGGCAGATCTCTGGCGTAGCGCATGAGCCTAGAAGTGTGACATCAGTTGTTCAGACCACAGTCGATATGCACCATTCATAAATACCCAGGACAGTTTATCCATTCTGATTGGTTGAGAGGGCATCAGGAGGAGTTGTTTGAACGGATGATATACATGTAACACCAGTAAAAAGTGTTGAAACATGGGCGTGACACGCGAGCTTGCACCTGTGCGTATAAGATATTTTCTTCATTCCTATTGGTCCAGAGCAACGGCTGAAACAGTTGTGCAACATCATGCGATACGCGCGACGCGCACAGCATCTTCTTAAATAAGAAATTGTTTACCCGAGGGCCTTACTTTTTCAAAGCTGGAGGGGTGATGTGTTGAAAGAAACCATTGAACAATTATAACTTTTGCCTTTATTTTACTTTTTGACCATAAGTGTTAATGTTTTTTGACCGAAAAGGTATTTATGAATGGGAATCAAAGTGTGTTGAATCGGTTTTCAACTAGTGGTTTAAACCCGCCGATGTCTGGTTCTTGATAATTTACCTTGACTTCGTCTCGGTAAAATGATCAAGAACCAGGCCTCGTTGGGATTAAACCACTAGTTGAAAACCTCTTCACCACACATTGATTCCCTTATTCAAAACCTATCAACTATAAGAGGATGTAAGGCCAAAAATGAAGTTGATTTAGACTCACCCTGTGTCAGAGTATACATATCTCTGATTGTATCCGTAGACATCTGTTTGAGTGGAGGTCCACTAAGACCACCTCCTTCTACTTTGTTGCAACTTTGTAGACTCTCAGGTCTGGTTATTGTAGTGTTGGTCACAATCAAACCATCCACCTAAAAGTTCAGGATTGGTAAATGATTCTCTTAAATCTTCACCTTCTCTATCTGTGTTTGTTAGAAACCTGAGAGCTCAGTTCCTTGACTCTTAGTCATAGTCTAATGAGGGGGTAACTTGTAAGTTGGGTTGGCCTTGTCTCATTTGTCTTGTCTGCTTCCGTTGTCCTATGTTCTGTCATGGTTCCGTGGGCTTATGTTTGTTTGTCCATAGGTTATGGTACCAAAGCGTTCTGCTTCACCTTACACCTAAATGTTGTCATTCTGCCGATTATTATTGATTCATTGTGCACCAAATATATTTATTATCTCATGCTTCTGTGTTACTTGGGTAATTTCAATGTTAT
Organism: Asterias amurensis; assembly: GCF_032118995.1. Taxonomy (NCBI): domain Eukaryota; kingdom Metazoa; phylum Echinodermata; class Asteroidea; order Forcipulatida; family Asteriidae; genus Asterias; species Asterias amurensis. The sequence continues at coordinate 5,449,227 of NC_092650.1, read as the reverse complement.
GTGCTTTTTGTAATGAATTGAAATGAATTGCATTGAAATGAATTGCATTGAAATGAATGTTACTGAATTGTATACAAGTACCATATAAGTATACAAGTACTGAGTTCATACAAGTACCTACACACAGTTTTAACCTTAACTTTCTCAGTGATTAGGCAGCAGGTTGTATTAGCTTGCCATTTCACTTATCCTGAAACAGGCTGATCTCTTCATTGACCTCTGAAGTTTTTTAGACGTACGTGTTTTGGGAGGACAACTTGTGCAATGTCTTCTTTGCCTTACCAGGTTTATACAAGTACCATCGCATGGTTTGCCCAAAATTTGTTCAGTGACTAGCCAGTGGGACCAATTTGCTTGTCATTTCACAAGTCCGCCAATTTGTGTCACCGGTCTGTATTTCATGTTAAATAGGAATGTTTCATGACACTGAACTAGCCAGACGTTTCAATCTTTCTAAAGGGCTAAATGATGTATAAGTGTAACAGAAGCAGGTGGAAGTGTATGAATGGAGAGAGAGAGCGAGAGAGAGGGGGAGAGAGGGCACAGAAAAAGCTCATTTGTCTTTTTAGACGGACCTGTTTTTGGAGGACAACTTGTGCAATGTCTTCTTTGTCTTGCTGCGTCTGATCTGGGGCAATCTTGATCAGCACTGGAGGTTTTGGAGAACACGGCAAGGAGTTCCTAGCCTCAAGAACCTGTTATAAAACATACATAAAATCCTTATGGTTTATGTTATTCAAAACAAATGTATTGGGCTTAAAGACAAAGGAAAGACATAATGGTTTATAACGATTAAAGTATGATGACAATCCTAGGGTGAGTTTTAGTGGTCGTAACCAATGACTGTTTCGGTTGAATTGAACATTGGTTAATCACTGGCCAATGACCAACAAACAGTTAAAAACAGTTATTAGTCAAGCCACAACACATCCCAGGGGTCGATTTCACAAAGAGTTAGGACTAGTCCTAACTTAGGACTAATCCTAGGAGATATGCAAAACGTATAGCTAGTCCTAAGTTAGCACGAGTAACTCATCCTAACTCAAGATAAGACTAGTCTTAACTCTATGTGAAATCCACCCCTGGTCTCATGTTAAGAGGACGGCTTGGGGTGCATTTCCAAATCCATCAAAATAACTCTACTCTATGGTAGCTTAAGGGAAGGTACACTTTTGGTAATTGACAAAGACCTGTGTTCTCACTTAATGTATCTCAACACATGCATAAAATAACAAACCTGTGAAAATTTGAACTGAATTGGTCAACGGAGTTGGGAGAAAATGATGAAAGAAAAAAACTACCTTGTTGGATGAATTTGTGTGCTTTCAGATAGGAATAAAAGACTTCTAGCTAGAAGTATTTTATTATTTTAGTGAGAAATCACCTCTTTCTAATAAACTACGTTACTTCAGAGGGAGTCGTTCCCACAATGTTTTATACTATCAACAGCTCTACAATGCTCGTTACCAAGTCAGTTTTTAAGTTAACATTTGTTTTGAGTAATTACCAAAACAAGTACCTTCCCTTTAACATCATAATGTTGATCTCTGATATGATTGGCAAGCCTGCCCTTTCTCTAACATTGGGTGGCTTGTGGGTAGAGTACCAAGTCCATCAAAATACTCCGCTCCAATGTAAACCAACACCCTGATATTTGGAGCAACATGTAAAAGATTTACAAAATGTTTACTGAACCAGAATCAAAATGAGAACAGTTTTATCATCTAAACAGTTTCATTTGAACAAACACTAAGAGAAGATTTATCTAGAGCTTCTGTTTTATGGGTGATAACCAACAGATATTTGAAAGATACTTGTGAAACTCAAACTCAACGTTTGAACATTAGACACAGATGTTGAATTGAAAACAAAAAAACAAGACCATCGGACCATCTTGAGTTTACTGGTCCCACACTATAATCACTGGCCCCGGGCAAATGGTCCAGTGTAAAATTCAATCCCTGGACTATGTGTCAACGCAGTGATATGAAAGTTCAGCACGATGAAAAAAAAAAAAAAGAAAAGACACTCTCACCTTATCAATTAGTCCTTCCAGTTGTTGTCTACCCTGCATTTTTCTGAGTCCAGGGGTGTTGGGGCTTGACACGTTGATAACCAGATAGTCCCCGAGACAACCTAGGCACTTCACTCCCTTCACATAGTCATTTACGGTGTCTGGCGAAGTTTTGTTCTTACCAAAATTAATTCCAACGATGCCCTTCTTTTCTGTAGAATGAAAAGGGATCATTAAGTATTATTGATAGTTTGTTTTGTCTAAATATTTGACAGAGTTGGAGGTCTCGACCGATGTCTCAAGACTATATATTATTTCAGGTCTCCTCACTTTATAAGATTAATACTCAATGGTGAAAGATTTAATCATAATGTGTGGTTGGATAATTATTACTCTGAGAGAAACGGGCAAATGGCTTACCTCTTTTTTTTCTTTCTTCCAGCCGTTTGAGTACATTTTCATGCCCTTCACTGTTGAACCCGTATCTATCATAAAAACAACAAGCCACAGTTAGAGTAAATTGAAGAAAATGTAAAATTTATTTAACAAGGAAGCAAATGAGTTATTGGAGCTGAAATATTTCCAGTAACACAGATGAAAATCAGTCTGAACTTTAAAATTTTAATTTTTCTTTTTTTAACTGTTTCTTTTGCCTTTTAACTTTTGGTCAACGTTGAAGTCACACAACTCAGCTCCCTGTGCTCCAAACCATCCAAGTACTCTAATAAAGAAAACTCAACAACTAAATGTTTGAACTTTGATAGTCTCAAGCTCTAAGCATAGTTGACATTTGGATATATACTCAATGTTGAAGGCCTCAACTCTAGGACTCGAGAAATAATTTTGGGGACAGGTGACTCAAACTTAACTCAATTCATAAATTTTGTGAAGAGTTTGTAGGGGTGAGAGTCATTGCTGACAAAAAAGTCTGCAACTAGGATGTAAATTTGAGGAGCTAACGGTATGTTGAAATGATTTGAATGTTACCTTGTGGTAACCCCTGGGGTGGATTTCACAAAGAGTTAGGACTAAACTAGGAGATATCAAAAACGTACAGCTAGTCCTAAGTTAGGAAGAGTAACTCGTCCTAACTCAAGATAAGACCAGTCTCAATTCTTTGTGAAATCAACCCCTGGAGCTTTTAATTTTAAGGTCTCTTTGGGAATAATAACATCAGTGCTAAAGATGTAGTTTAAAGAGCAGAATTTCTTTATGTGCACAAAAAAATAACATCTGTTTTTCTTCACCAGGCTGACTCGAAAAGTCTGAATTCAGATAAAAGTCTGAAATTTCTCATCCCTGGACTTGGTTTGGGTGGTTGGTGTAATATCAGTGTAAAGTCAGTGTAAAGTCAGTGTAAAGTCAGTGTAATCACCCTCAAGTAATAGTAACATCTATCAAAATAATATCAGAGGTAACCAAAGCCAGTAGGTCCATCCATACTGACCTGTTAATAATGGCTTTGTCTTCCAGCAGTCTGAATACTCTGGGTTTGGGGTTGCCCTCCTGTGGTTCTGGCGTCACGCTCCCGACTTCCACGAAACCAAAGCCCATCTTCAGCATGCCGTCCATAGCTTCAGCGTGCTTGTCGAAACCAGCAGCAAGACCGACTGGGTTGCTGAAGTGTCGTCCCCACACTGAAACTCCCTGAAAGTTTCAAAGAAGAGATGGGACAGTTTGTTTATTTCTGCAGTTTTAACCCCAGAGAGAATTTCTTCAGAAAAGAGAATAATGGAACAAAAGTAGGACCCCACATACCAGATCTGTAGAGGTGTTTTACCGCTACTTACAAACACACGCTGTGCGATGCTTTTTTGTCAACTCAGAGAAAATAATCCAACGTGCGCATGCCGGGCCACATATAGGCCAGTGCGCTCTCTAGTTCTTATTCATTACTCTGTGGTATTATCCTACATTTAAGCCAGCTTCTTACCAATGATGGCGGGTCCACAAAGCTATTTCTCGGTACGAGTCCCCAAGAAGCCGTTTTCACAGCAAACCTGTGAGCCGACTCTGCATTGAGTAATAACTGCGTTACCGGCATGGCGACATTACGGTAGAATTTCTCGCTACCAAACCCAAGAGAGAAACCCACAAACAACACTGTTCCACCACTCAGTACCTTGACTGTAGATTTAAGGCGTGCCTGGAAAACAAAGAGACAACAATTTAATTTCTTTATCAGTTAGGCAGTATTCAGTGGCATCAAATAGGGGCCGATTTCTCAAAGAGTTAGGACTGGACATTGGAGATACATGTATTCAAAACTTTAAGGCTAGTCCCAAGTTAGGACGAGTACTCGTCCTAACTTGAGATAAGAGTAAGACTAGTCTTTAGCTGGCTTACTGCATTTTAATCAGTATATTTGACCGACGTTTCGACCCAGGGCACTGGGCCCTGGCAGATTCTTTCTCAAAGGCTTATTCAAATGAACAAAAGCCTAATTAAAATGATCATCAAATATCAAAGACTCTGCTGCCGAAACGTCAGGCCATTAATTATTTTTTGCAGTTATGAAACATTATTTGTTTATCGACTATAACTTATAAGCAGTTGAGTGAGTTTGCACAAGCTATCTGGATGTTCTGTTTTCTCAACCAGATTAATTGCTTTAGTTAGTTTGGTTTAATTTTAATGGATAACTTTCCGTATCGACATCGTGCCACCACTTTTTCACCAATCTCATTGATATTGATAATGATTGAAAAATTGAAGTAAATTATTTCATTCATATGAATGAAAAAGTGGTGGCGTGATACAGAAACTTTTCCGTGTTTTCAAATCATTCACGAATAGCCGCCATCTCATCAATGTCCTGTCGTTGTCTGTCGGGTCATAAATTTTAAGTTTTAAATTTAATTATAATTCTTGGCTGAAAAATCCCAGATCCATTGACTGTTGAAAGTTTGTTGTTGGTTCAAACATTCAAATCAAAGAAAAAGGTAAGCACTTCACTCAGTGAGACATTACTTACAGACCAAGGCATACCGATTGCTGTTGAGGCATAAACGCGTCCAGACGTATAATGTCAAAAGAAGAAAGAAGGTATTTCTATGTTCTTTCAATTCAACCACATCACAGCTGACTGCACACTAGACTACACACACACACATGCCCTCTGTTTTGTTTATTTATTTCATCGCGCGTGTTGGGCTTGGTTGACACGTCCCCAACGCAACGTTATAGTAGGATTTTACCATCCATTACAATACAACGTTCGATAACATTGAAAACGAGGTTACACTTGACCATCAATAATGACCCACATTTCCGTAATACGTCGACCCCGCTAGCATTTATCACTGTTAGAGAAGTCGATCATTGTAGAACCTGAAAACAAGGTTGGAATACACTGGCTTTTTAAAATACTATTTATTGTGAATTCTTAATTTTAATATTATTTTAAAATATATTATTAACAATTATTGGACAATATTTTAAAATATAGTTTTTTATTTTTTAAATTTGAAAATTATTACTTAAACATTCATATTTTGTGGTTTGTTTAACTCACACTAATGTAAACTGTTACGGTCGACGTTGATGAATTTCTCACCATCATTTTGCTCGACCACGACGTCGTCTGCTGTCCCTTGTCATTTGTCAAGATGACTGCCTTTGCAGGTAATTTTCATCTCTTTGTTGCCTTTGTTTTTCTTAAATAACTGATTGTTGTGCATTAGCATTCGTCAGAGGACATATTGGACAGATGTTTGGGAATATGAAATGCATGGAAATTTAACACAAATGTTGTTTTAATTTTATTAAAAAGTACTTGCTTGCCATGCCCTACTCCTAGAACTATTTCGGTTTCGTCCGGCTATCGTCTCCCGTAACCTCATAGGTTTATATCTCTCACGCGTTAGCCATGCCCCATGCCAAACAGTAAATTGCATATAATTGGTTGGTTTGCAATGGCATTTTTTATGCATAATTAATAATGCTTATATTGGCACAAATAATTCATTCATGTCAAGCCTCATTTTGGAATCCCTCTTTTTTACAGTGGGTCTCCTAAATATCGTGGTAGGCATCAGAATATTCTTTTTGTGTTTCATTGTCGATTCGTCATCTTTACTTTAGACTTTATTTATCAATGTGTGGTGAAGGGGTTTTCAACTAGTGGTTTAATAATAATAATAATAACTTTCGATTTATATAGCGCCTAATAATTAACACTTAATTCACTAAGCGCTTTACAAAGAAGTACACTATAAATCAACAACAACATAAATATATATATATAACAAATAATACCACTATAAGCATAAGTTTAATCCCAACGAGGCCTGGTTCTTGATAATTTTAACGAGACGAAGTCAAGGTAAATTATAAAGAACCAGGCCTAGGCGGGTTTAAACCACTAGTCGAAAACCGATTCAACATAGTTGATTCCCATTCATAAATACCTTTTCGGTCAAAAACATCATCACTTTTTGGTCAAAAAATATAAAAAATGCAAAAATTATAATTGTTAAATGATTTCTTTCAACACAACACCCCTCCAGCTATGAAATAGTAAAGCCCTCCGCTGCCCTCGGGTAATCAATTCCTTATAAGGGAATGCTGTGTTTCAGCTGTTGCTATCGACCAATAGGAATGAAGAAACTGTCTTATAAGAACAGGTGCAAGGTCGCGTGTCACGCCCATGGATTAACACTTTTTACCAGTCATAAACAAAGGTTTTTACACACCCACGTGACGCGCTCTCCACCAATAAGAATAGCGAAACTGTCTGAGGTATTTATGAATATGACTTTATACGCACCATCAGCCACAACAAGTCAGCCCTTTTAAGTTGTAGGCCCTATGTTTGACCCCCCCCAAAAACAAAAACAAAACAAGTATTATCTCTAATTTATTCTACTTATTCTGATACATGTTTTACTTTGTTTTGACAGAGTTTGGTGTGGTTCCAGAGATAGTGCAGGCTGTGGAAGAAATGGACTGGCTGTGAGTGATGTTTTCTTCTGCATTTTTACAGAAAGCAGATTCATTGAGTTTTAAACTAACTGGGGTGGATTTCACAAAGAGTTAAGACTGGTCTTATCTTGAGTTAAGACGAGTTACTCGTCCTAACTTAGGACTAGCCATACGTTTTTTATATCTCCTAGGACCAGTCCTAAGTTAGGACTAGTGACTTAACTTGAGATTCGCAGCTTTTCAGGGCAGTTCCGAGTAGAGCACTTAGACAGGGTGTTGTGAATCCTTTCCCCAGAGAGAGCTGGGTGTCTGTTAATCTGGGTTCAAGTGAAGGCTTTCATTATACATTGTAGTACATGAAGGAGTCCAGATGGTGTTATCTTACATATGTAGATACATAAGACAAAGAAGATGTGTCATCTCTTTGACATAGCTGAGTGCCAGGTGAAAAGGTTATCTTGTTTTTATCAAGGAAGAAATTTCATGCTAAGCAAATTTTTGTGCTTAGCAGCTCTATGAAATTATTTCTTTCTTGAAAACTATGTTACTTCAGAGGGAGCCGTTTCTCACAATGTTTTATACTATCAGCCTCTCCCGATTACTTGTTACCAAGTAAGGTTTTATGCTAATAATTATTTTGAGTAATTACCAATAGTGTCCACTGCCTTTAACTCTTTGTGAAATCCAACCCAGGTTGAAGAAAAATGTAATCTTTCTTTTACATGCTGTGATCTGATAAGATGAAACAATAATAATCATGAACTGCTGCTTGCTTTTTTATACTCAATGTATATTTTACACATTCAGGCTGCCAACGGATGTCCAAGCAGAAGCCATTCCATTGATCCTTGGGGGTGGTGACGTCTTGATGGCAGCTGAGACGGGAAGTGGAAAGACTGGGGTAACTCAATTCTTACAGTCTCAACCCCTTCAAAACAATCCGCCAGGTTTTGCTTGATTTTAACATTTTTCTGCATAGCCTATGGAGGTCTACTACCTCCATTAAATACCCTTACAAACTGCCATGGCCGAGAGGTTAAGAGTACCCACCGAGTTCAAGCTCTGGTGTTTGATCAGCAGAGTGTGGGTTCGAATGCCGGTCGTGACACTTGCTACGTCAAATTGGGGAGGTAGTGCATTCTGCTCTACCGGCCAGGCTTCAGACTGATGATACCCAAGCCTACATCCGTATGGACTGTAAAAGGGGTAACCCTGTTTCAGCCCTAGGAGTAGTTGGCAAGGCCTCTGGAAAAAAATAACTGTAGCCCTTACCTTGAATGGACCGATCCGGCCTATCAATCAAACTGTGCGCGTTCACCCATTTTGACCAATCACAGCAATGATTATGGTCGGACAAACTCGTTCATGCGTGCGCGTATATTTTGCACGCGCGGCAGAATCGTGCAGAATGTCATTGGGAGTGTTAGCACACGTGTCTTGCTCACGTGCGCGGTGGGCGGAGCTTAGTCGAAAGCCGGAACGGTCCATTGACCTTCAGGCCTTGTGAGTCTGGTGACTTGCGTATAAAAATAAAAAATTATGGAAACGGGTTTCGTCTTCTCCTTTTTCCTACATGTTAATGTCACATTATTATCTATTTATTTATTGTTCAATAACTAGGGCAATTTTTCATATGTTTAACTGAACAATATTATCACACTTTGTATTGATTGATGTTGACATGAGGTGCCCTTTGAAAAATGAAAATGGCCTTGCCCTCCCAAAATTGAAACTCCAGGCCTGGGGTTGATTTTATAAACAATAAAATCCATTTTTTTAAAGAGAAATTTTCAGTATCACCATAGTGATTTGTATTGTGGAATCACACTTTATCAACTACGATTGATTTGCAGTTATGATCAATCTTAACTCTTTGTGAAATCGGGCCCTCCTGGTGTTATTCTGTTTGGTATGGCAGCCATTATGTACTACAAAATCATGCAGTGTTTATGACCGACCCCGAAACTGTACTTAATGTCATGCATTCTTCTTGTTGTTATTTCGATGCACACAGGCGTTCTGTCTGCCAGTCATTCAGATCGTTCAGGAATCACTAAGATCCAAATCCACTGGGAAGATGCAGGGAACTATCAAAGCAAAAGCAGGTAACACTCGAGTTCACTCATAAGGTTTAGCCCTTAAAAACATTTTAGATTTGCAAAGGTCATGGGTTTGAATCCCACCAGAGTAATATGCCTGTGGGGTGTTTTTTTTCACAGAACTCGGGAAAGTACTGAGTATACAGTGTTCGGGTAAAACCGAATAATATTCATAAAAACACTACACTATGTAAACCTGCACCATGAAAATGCAGTGAAAGAGTATTTTTCTGTGATTTTGTCAATATGAACAAATTTCTCAGTGGAGTTTCACAGCATTTTCACAGAATAACGACCCCCAACTTTGCCCAATTGATTCATTGCAAAGTCTATGTGTTTTCACAGCAAAACATCAAAACGGAAGTGAGTGAAACTTTGGAGAATCACGTCACTTGTGCCTTCACAAGTGCCCCCCTCCCCCCTCGAGGAGTTGGCAGCAGGCATGCCCTTCGCTTCAGGCCAATAACAGTTGTAGCCACACACATGTACCACTGCACTATGTAAATTATTTGAAGACACAAGTATGTGTGTGGGACAGGGACTGGATGGGGGAGACCCCAGTCCCGTCTGGGACTGGGGGATGCTCCTTTCACCTACCATTTTTCTCTAGGCTCGAGCTTCTACATGATGATGATGTGTGTGGCACACAACACACAGGAGCTGTATCAAAACATGTTTGGTCAGTCAACCGCTTGGCTGCAAATGAAAAGCCAAAACCCAAGTTGGCTGTAAAGATGGCACTTAGTGGAACTACCTATATTCCCAGTGTTCGTTTTGATATGGTTCTCCATTTGTTAATTATCCAGATACCCCCAATTGGCTGATGAACTCGTTTGACAGAGGCGATTCAATGGGTAAGTGTCTTATAAGTTTTTGAGCATAAAGTTTCAGAGCCTTTTGAAACACCAGGGGCAACCTACTCCCCGTGGCTGAAACAGTGTTACCCCCTTCACAGTCCTTAAGGATGTCGGCATGGATGGGTGTCATCCACTAGGAGCTTGGCTGGTAGAGCAGAATGCACTACCTTTCTAACTTTTCACCAAGCAACTATGGTTAAGTGCCTTGCTCAAGGGCACAAGTGTTATGACTGGGGTTCGAACCCCATGCTCTGTTGCTGACAACATCAGAGCTTGGGTCCAGTGAACTAGACTGCTCGGCCATGACATGCCACAACAAGTCTTTTGTGTGATGGTCTTAAGACACTGGACAGACTTCTCATTGTTGAATATTGGTTTGTTTCATCCACAGCTATTGATGAAACTGGGTTACTATGCCAGAGCAGGGAGCACAACTCATGGCACGGCACACGCTCCAACAAGGGAGTTATCAATGGAGGTTGGTTGGATATCTAGTCTATAGACCGTATTGAATAACCCCTTTGCCGCTATGAAAGTCGTCATCTTGTAGGTCAAACCGTATGCCGTATAAACACGTACATCAAAGAAACACGTAGCACGCAATGTTCCCGGTTTGATTTCTACGGCACAAGCACGCACACACACACACACACTCTCGCAAACGCCATCTTGTAGGGCAGATATTTGAACGGTGACGTCATATTCAATACGGTCTATAGTCCTTTTAACACTGTATCTCTGATCTCCGTGGAATACAACACCAGGGGAGGCCCTTGGGCGTTTTTTCCCCGACGGTTACCCTGGTGCACTTTCACACTGTCCCTTTTCTACAGGGTTCCGGTTACACGTTTCAAGAACACCCCAGGGTTTTACCCTTTTTACTCCTATATATAGTAAGGTGCAGTCAGGTTGGCCCTGTAGTTTCTGTCCCTGCCACTCACCTCTGTGGACCCCGATTCGATACCTGGATTGGAGCCTTGCGTGTGGATTGGGTTTTCATTCCCTACCTGATTGTTTGGGTATTCCCCATTTGTGGTTTTCCTCCCTTGTCTAAACTGCAATTTCTTAATCGTCTTCTTAACATAAAGTTCAAGTGATGTTTCTAGTAGGATACCTAGCCGACTATATAATTCAGATTCAGATATGACGTCACAAGCCCAGGTCCCTCACTCTTGTAATTTACCATTTTTTGTAGCATAATCTGCCGCGGGGGTAAAAACAAAAACATTATTTGTTAGTAGAAAAACGAATAATGTTCAAATTGGCCTTAAACATGTTTAAGTGTATGTCTGGTACTTTTCCCACATACATTTCCAACTCATTAGAAACCAGGGCTACAAAGAGCAACTTACGTTCACAGGGCAACTTGTATATTCCTCGAACCACCAGAAAATCAGGAGACAGAGCATTTTCAGTTGCAGGCCCTAGGATGTGGAATTCCCTTCCAAACTCAACCAAAAGTTCTAGCTCTGTTACCTTGTTCAAAAGGTCTCTGAAAACATTCATTTTCAATCAGTAAATCTCGCATGCTTGGCCTGCGGTTTTAGTCAAAGAGAGACCGGCTTTGCGCGGGACTTTCTTGGCTAAATGCTGCTAGCTTTGCCTAGTCGTGGTTTTCCTCTTGGTTTTGTTTGCATTCCCTTTTTTGTTTTTTCCTGTCATTTTCTGAGCGCTTTGTAACCTTAGGAAAAGGCGCTATATAAATGGTATTATTATTATTATTATTTATTATTAGTAAATACAAAAGTTGTTTTTTTAAGACACTGAATACACTACATAAATCCTCATAAAAATATAACTTTATTTGGGTAATTTTTAATATCAGAAGTCCAGATTTCAAATGGAAGGGGGTGGCAGGCATTGACCACATGACCCCCACTTATGCCACTGATGTTGCTGACAACTGGCCGTTACTATGCTTCTTTGTTTATAGGCAGGTATTACTACGAGGCAACCGTTACCGATGAAGGACTTTGTCGTGTTGGATGGTCTACTGCTGAAGCTTCCATGAATCTAGGTAAATCTAATAGCAAGTTACTGCAGTTGAATTCTGCACCTCTTCTTCTTCCTTTCTAGTGCATTCTCCATGATTGAAGATAAACGCATTGCCAGACACACCGGGGCGAACCCTTTGTGATAAGTGTGTACTGGGGTCTTTTATGTGCCTTGGTACATTGATTGTTTTTACATCAATACACAGGACCTACATGTACAGCGTCCCTCTCGAAGGACGAAGCAATAACGTTAAGCTTGGGCGATATCATGATATTATCGAATATCGTGATACTAATTTGGAAACGATTTCGATATCGGAGCGATTTGGTTTTAATCGTAATATCGATATATTGCGATATATCGCGATATCGATTAATTATCGCAATATCGCATTGTATTTATTAGCTGAGATATCTTGCACCCCATAGGTTTGGAGTAAAACCAGAAGAACAGGTCATTAGAACACCTCACTTATGCTATGACTGTTTCTTCTACAACTTTCACTTGGAGTTTGAAGACTGATGATGTCAAATTTAATTAATCGCGATTATATCGAATATCGCGATATTTTGTCAGCGATATATCGTGAATTAAATAAATCGATATCGCCCAAGCTTAAATAACGTTAAGTGCCGCGACTAGGACTCAAACCCACACTCTGCTGATCAGACACCAGAAGAAGCACCCCATCCCAATGGACTATGTGCATACTATATTCTGTAAAGGCTGTAAATCAAGGAGCTGTAGTGGCTCAACTTCCCTGGCTTCATCAATTAGTAATCTTTGTTGCCCACCCTTTTTTATGGGTGGGTTCCTGTTGAAATATCCATGAAATAAACAATATTTTGTATTTTTTGTATCCATTCAGGCACAGACATGCTTGGGTTTGGCTTCGGAGGAACAGGGAAAAAGTCCTTTGGTCGGCAGTTTGACACTTACGGTGAGGTAAGTTGAAGAAGAACTACAAAGTAGTTATTTACAAAGACATTTTTTCCAATAACTATGTATTACTATTTGTTTACTCAGATGTAGTACGATAAATTGTGTGAATTTTTCCTGCTGACTATCTGGAAAAACAGTTGAGGCCCAAAAAACAGAACGAAAAGAAAAAGGGACACTGGAAACATTCTAGACCAAAAACTGCAAATCTAGCTGAGTAATTGCTGTCTGAAAAACAGAAACATCAAGTTTTTTTAATTACATATCAATCTGTTTAAGGGAAGGTACACGTTTGGTAATATTACTCAAAACTATTATTAACTTAAAAACTGACTTGGTAACGAGCATTGGAGAGCTGTTGGTAGTATAAAACATTGTGAGAAACAGCTCCCTCTGAAGTAGCATAGATTTTGAGAAAGATCAAATTTTCACAGGCTTGTTATTTTATGCTTATGTTGAGATACACCAAGTGAGAAGACTGGTCTTTGACAATTACCAATAGTGTCCAGTGTCTTTAATTCTGCTTTTAATGTCAAATATTGATCTGTTAACTCTATGTTTTACTTCTGCCAAGTTCATACATGTACAGTGTATGATCTATTTCAAGTATCTCAAAAGTACCATCATCCTATATGTACGATCTTTTTTATGTACTTAAAAAGTTTTATCAATCCTACATTTACCCATAAATTACTATTGACTCTGGGATGTACCAATGCGACACAAATCAGCAAGATACATTTCGTTTGGCGAGAAAGACTTCTTTTGTTGTCTCTTTTTAAAACACAATTTTGTAAAACCTTAAAAAGATGGGGATTTTAGGTTAAACCACACCAAAAAAGCGGGCACTGAAAGGGTTAAAAGGAAAGTATAATGTTGGTTTTGTATGTTGGTTTTTTTTTTTTCCAAGCACTCGGGCAAGTCAAGAAACCTTTTTATAAACATTTCTGGGTTTTTTTCTTCTTTCAGCCGTTTGGAATTGATGATGTCATTGGATGCTATTTGGATCTCAACAATGGGACCATTGAGTACGCAAAAAATGGTAATTTCAAAACTCGTTTTGTAATTCTTTCTATTTCAATCTACTTCATTCAAAGGCAAGCCAACTAATGAGCTGTGCAGATAGTACTTTTTTCACAATGAATTTTGTTTGTTTGTTTGGAGCAATAGACCCCCTTTCCATATGATGTAACAGGCCTAAAATAGAACTCTCACTGAGGTCAATGAAGACCTATTATTATTGGCTGAGAGTTGCGCGCGACGGGTACACTTGTGCATCATTTCCATTATTTGACATCCATTAGTTGAAGAAAGAAACAACGCTTAGTTGGTGTCCAAAACGGCGACAAAAAACGGCTGCATCTCTGACTAGATCAGCGTGTCTGCCAGTGTTGAAGAATAGCCAGTAGTGCATGATCTAGCCACAGCTGTAGCCTAAGTCACTATTGACAAGGTCTATAATTTGTGTGTATTGTTTATTTTTGTTCAGGTGTTTACTTGGGCCATGCGTTTGACATTCCCAAACATCTTCTTCAGACACCGTTGTATGCTGCTGTCGTTCTTAAGGTAATTTGATGAACACTTATTTAATGTTCAGGAGATAGATCCGGACAATTATTTCTTTACAGGTTTCTCACAGTTTTTCAAAAAAAAAAAATATAATAATGTCAAACACTTATGTGGTGAATGATCTACCAATAAGGTACTCAAGGCGCTTAGTACATTATGTATATATACTTTTTTTACAGAAAGGACGGTTATTGAAAATATGAATTCTTAAACCCAATGGACCCTTCCCATGAAATATGCTACATGTAATTACATTCACGCATGCGTACAGACCCTGTTGGTTGGCAAACGCCATAGAGTTGTGCACTGAGCAGACGCGCAATCGCGTCTGCCTCACGCAGCCATTAGTCGTGTTCAAAACAGCGCGATGTTCCCATATTTTGCCAACCAAAACGTTAGTGCGCACGCGCTATGTGCAATTTACATATTTCATGGGAAGGGTCTATTATGTAGCACTTTATAAGGGTTTACAAGGTGCTTTGGCGCATTCAGCAACCACAGCCAGGAATACCGGGGCAAACCCCTTCTGGGTTCTTTTACATGCGTTACACAACACATGGGACCAACGGCTTAACGTACTATCCAAAGCAATTGTGTAAGTGTCTTGCTTAAGGACACAAGGCTAACGATAGGACGAGAATGTATACTGCTTTTTGACATTATCAATCTCTTTGTGGAAACGGTGGTGATAATGATAGTGAGTCGCTGGATTTCAAGAAGGTTTTGGGTGACTCATTTATGATCCAACACATTTTCATGTTTTTAACATGTAGTCTGATTATTATACTGTGAAAAAAAAAAAGATTTTTCAGTTTCTGTTCTATATCTTTTGCTACTCTAGAATGCAGAAATGAAGTTCAACTTTGGAGCCACACAATTCAAGTACAAACCTGAGGTAAAGGCAAATAAACATTGTAAAGTCCTCATTTACGTTGGTTTCTTGTGTAATCCATATTTAATATATGGTGTTTTAGGTGAAACCCTGTAACCTCTTCCTAAAGGTGCTTGGCAACTTTGATTAACCTGCATTTGTGCATTTTTTGTTTTAAAATTGTATCCCTATTTTGTTTCTGTTTATTTTTCACTTTCACAAATTTGAATTTGTTAAATAAAAAGACGGCTTGTAAGTAGTTGAATGCGATATCAAGCAGGAAATTAAAAACAGATTTCAAAATTATAATTGTTTTGCATTGATGTTGTGGTAGACATTTGTGACACACCAAGTTAAAGAAAGAATTAAAAATTAAAGCACTATTGACATAGTGTATAATTTTTGTGTATAATTGTTTTTTCTTCAGGTGTTTACTTGGGCCATGCATTTTTGACATTCCCAAACATATTCTTCAGCACCTATTTGGGTGCATGGCAATATTTTTAACCTCCTGCATTTGTGCATTTTGTTGATTGCTTTAACAGGGAGGTTATAAACCACTGTGCAGTGCATCCCCAGAATGTACGGCCAAATCATCAAATACAGGTAAATTAGCTCAGGATATCGGGCAAAACCAAACCAGCTTAAAATGAGGAAGCCACAGTTAGAAAACACTTGGAGTGTTTAGAATTCAACAGTGTTATTATCCCTGTGTCAATGACACGCAACAAGATTAGATTGGAGTAGTGAAATAAGATTGAATGCTTTAGAAAGTTGTCATTCTTCTTTTATATTATATTCTAAATCTTGTTGTAATGTTGGCAGGTGCCAAGCAAGCGGTAGCTGGTAAACCTCAACCCAATGCACCCAAGGCCATCATCCTAGAAGTAAGTACAAAATAATTATAGATGTTAATTTTGTCTTCATAGTGTACATTCAAATTGTACAAATTGTACAAATGTTTTTATTTAATATTATTTTTAGGCTCTTTTTTTATTTAAGTTGTGTTATCAGTTAAGGGAACTTTTTGTGTAAATTGAAACATGTATCTCCTCCTTCCGATGTAAAAACTTTTTCATTGCGTTTATTTTTTGCAGCCATCAAGAGAGTTAGCTGAGCAGGTAAGGAAAGTGTTTGGTTTTTTGTAATCTGTTTAGTGAACTTTAATGTGTAAATGTCTGACAGTTTGGCTGAATATGCGAGGTGTGGTTATTCAATTGATTTCCATCTGTACTTAACAAAGCTTTCTATCTTCTGTTATCCTAGACACTGAATCAGATTAAGTTGTTCAAGAAGCATATTCAAACTGATTGTCCAAGGTATGTATGTAATGATAATAACAGTAGTAGTAGTAGTAGTGGCTTCTTATATATCGCTCAAATTGGTCACTATCAGAGACACTCAAGGCGCTTTATTAGCATCCAGTATTTTTTCTGCAAGGTATGCGGAGCTTTGCGCAACATGCCGCAGGAACACCAGGGTGAATCCCTTCTCTTGTATGTAGTAACAGTTTAAAGTCACTTGGGAATAGAATTTTTATTTTTTCAAACATTAGAGTATATGTTTAGTAACAATTTTTTTAGTAATTGTTTGTAACGATTTATATGTTTACAAAATAGATAAAGTTGTTTAGGGGGGTTGACTCTGCCTACCCCTTTTCACGTTTTGAAAAAAACTTTTCTTCTTGCATTTTTCCGGCAATGCCAACCAATTGTATTGCTGCTGGATGCAGCAAAACAACTACAGATGGGGTCAGTCTGCATGGCTGGTCAGACTCACAAGAGCAATAAGGCTTAGTTGTCCGGTCGGACGTCTTTTTCAGCGCTGTGCAGCATTTTCTCTTCGAATATAGCACACCTCGATTGACGTCACGAACAGCGCCCTCTCGGGTCGGGGCCTACTGTTTAATTTGTAAATAAGCTAAGAACTTATTTTTTTAGAACCCTACTAGTTACCTGTTTATTCACATTCCACTCATCAAAACACATATATTTTTTTAGAGACAAAAGCTTCATTTTGACAAAATACCACTTCCAGGTGACTTTAACAGTATGATGAACTATAAGTTGGGGTGTGGCGAAGGCATGGACTAGAGGGGAATGGGACGAGGTACCAGACATGACAGAACCTTACATACCATTGCATAAGTTAATAAATACCTCATTATTATTCAGTGTACACATTTGTGTTTTGTTTACAGAGAGCTGTTGATAATTGGAGGTCTACCAGCCAAGCAACAAATTGAGGCACTTCAGAATGGAGTAAGTGCAACTTAAAGTACTTATGTTTTTTTGGTAGTTTATCAACATAAGCCCTTTTCACATTGTATCTTTAAAGGCAGTGGACACTATTAGTAGTTACTCAAAATAATTATTCACATAAAACCTTACTTGGTGATGAGTAATGGGGAGAGGTTGATAGTATAAAAAATTGTGAGAAACGGCTCCCTCTGAAGTGACAAAGTTTTCGAGAAAGATGTAATTTTCAACGAATTTGATTTCGAGACCTCAGATTTAGAACTTGAGGTCTCGAAATCAACCATCTAAACGCACACAACTTCGTGTGACAAGGGTGTTTTTTCTTTCATTGTTACGTGTATCTTGCAACTTCGACGACTGATTGAGCTCAAATTTTCACAGGTTTGCTATTTTATGCATATATGTTGAGATACACCAAGTGAGAAGACTGGTCTTTGACAATTACCAATAGTGTCCAGTGCCTTTAATCAACGTGGAATGTTACCCATGGCACTTTAACACTGTGTCCCTTCTTCAGGGGGTTCCAGTTAAAATGTTCCCAGAATACCCTAGGGTTTTCCTGCCGCCCTTTACCAGGGGCCAATTTCATAGAGCTGCTTAAGCAAAAAAATAGCTCGCTTGTTTTACACATGTTACTGGCCAAAATTTCATGTCATATATATTGCTTATGACTGGTATTTAGCTGTTGTTTACTTAGCATAACAATTGAGTGGAGTCTTGGCCGGTAATCTGATTTTACTAAGCAAGGATTTTTTTTGCTTAAGCAAAATTTTGTGCTTAAGCAGCTCTATGAAATTGGGCCCAGAGCAGGGGTGGACATTCTCCAGGGTATGGCCATTTGCAGGGACAGAGCATGGAAGACCGGGGGTAAAGATCATATAGCATCATAGAGTTATATATAAGAACTAGAGGGCACTGGTCTATATACGCGCTCCGGCATGCGCGCAGGCGGCCATTTTCTAAGTTGACAAAACAGGTATCTCACAGCGTGTGTTTGTGTGGCCATTTTGTAAGTTGAACAAACAGCATCGCGTGAGCGTTCAGTAAAAAAAAATTCAAACGTGTATTTCATATTCAACGCGCATGCAGAATGACACGCTTGTCATCTTGCGGTCCCGTGGCGTTTGTGCACGAAGCATCACTCGTGCGCCCTCTAGTTCTTATATATAACTCTATGGATCAAACTTATTTCTTCAACTGTGATTTTGTTATGGTGTTCATTTTCATGGGTTAAATGAACTGTCTCAGAGAAAAAGAAAAACAGTAATAGCAATTCCTTTAAACTTAAACTGTTTCTACATCTATGATAATTCTTGTCCAAGCCTATTCAGCTAGACAAGGTGAGAAGACAACGGAGAAACTTCAGATTTAGAAGTGGCAGGAAAACCCCAGAGAATTGTTCCAAGGAAAATATGCCTTGAAATTGCATGGTTTTCGCTTAACCTCGTCGACAAACACGGTCGGCGATTTCAAAACTTTGACTCTCGTAAATGGCCGACCATGTTAGTTCGCAACGTAAAACCGTGCAATTTTTAGTGATACTTGTGTGTATCATCCCATTCTGCTTTTAAAATATCTTTCTAACCATATGCATTTCATAACAAACTGTTTCAAACGCTTTTCATAGACCAACTCGTCCGATCCAAGGCAACGTGTTCCTATAACCATTTATTGCTTTGTTTCTTTATAACTCACCCAGGTGGATATAGTAGTGGCTACCCCTGGGAGAATTGAAGACCTCATAAGTACTGGGAAACTCTCACTTAATCAGGTAAGCATAACTGGAATTATGGTAAAAAAATAAGGTTGACCCTTGCATTAGACCCCTGTAATAAAGACAGACCAGTTGTTGTTTTTTAATCTGTTGGGTGAAGACACCACAGACACGTCATTGTCGGTCTTCGGCCCATAACAGAAAGATAATTTCATGGAGCTGCCAGAGGGTGCTAGCCATGCAAATCAAAGTAAATCATTATTATGTAGTTTGAAAACAAAGGTAGGGGTTTCGCAAGTTAATTAACTGACAATGACTAAAGTTTCTTATGACTTCACAAAATATTATTGTATTCTCACGACATTTTGATGCAGTTTTCATAGGGTTGGTTTATGGTGTCTTTATTGAAAACTATGAGATTGGAAATAATTTACTCTTTAAAAAAGCAATCATATATTAAACGTATGAAAACTATTGCAGACAGTTTTTACTGTTTTTTATTTCTTTCATTTTTGCAGGTCCAGTTT
The DNA here is from genome assembly GCF_032118995.1 of Asterias amurensis. NCBI lineage: Eukaryota > Metazoa > Echinodermata > Asteroidea > Forcipulatida > Asteriidae > Asterias > Asterias amurensis. The sequence continues at coordinate 5,429,461 of NC_092650.1, read as the reverse complement.
TTCATTCTAGATGAAGCGGTAAGTAGCATTTCTGTATCCAGCGCCCAATTTCAGAAAATGGAAATTGAGCTAATTGCAGACGGGTCCCCTGTACTATCCTTGTCATCAGTATGATGGTAACCAAATTCTGTTAAGCAAGATTTTTCTGAGCTTAGCAAGTTTTTATGCTTACAGGCATTGTGAAATAAGGCCCAGATTACAAGGATCTACTTTGGTGTTGTGTAAATAACATTATTACCTTTTAACACTGTAGGATGGGCTACTGTCGGCTGGTTATGGTCAACAGATAACCCGTATGTACGACCAGATACCCAAGGTCACCATGGATGGCAAGAGGCTACAGGTACATGTAACTACAGATTCTTATAATATTATCTCTGGTGGAAAAACAAACATTTAATATCCAAGTTGTAGACACACAAGCATACATCAATAGTCTCATCTCCCAAAAGTCGCCTTCTTCATCCATGAGCCTTCGATCAACATCCAACATCCATTTTCAACTTTCCAATGGTCCACGCACGAATACCCGCTAAGGTGATAGAGCATTCTCAGTAGCTGCACCAAATTGCTGGAACACGCTCCCTCTTCACATCCGTGACTCATCCTTAATCCGCTCATTTAAGACTCGCTTAAAAAGACATCTTTTCAGACAATGCAAAAGCGCTTTGAAACACCTGTGGAAAGCGCTTTACAAATGTTATTATTATTTTACTATTGCCTGCAACCGTGGACCTCCTATATTGCCCCTCTTTTGTTTATACAAAATTTTTTGCAACAGCTCCCATTTGTTTTTATCCTCCATATAACAGATGGTTGTTTGCTCAGCCACGCTACATTCTTTTGAAGTCAAGAAACTTGCCGTAAGTATATTGAATGTTGTTGTTGTGTGTTCTTAATTTTGAGTCAAGATTTGTGAGTTTGTTTTACACTCAGTTTTAGTTTTTGCATTTACTTGTTATTCTACTAAAACGTTGGGAACAGCTGGAATTTTCATTGCAAAGAATGCTGACAGGTAGCAGATAGTTACTACAAGCTACCTGGCTTATTTTGGGCCTTGCCTCCACGCGTTTTCCGCCAGTTTATTCTTCTTCTTTTTTCCTATCATTTATATATACCTGTGTGTATTACTATAATATTGTGGAAATGTTTTGTGGAAATAAATGTATATTGAATTGAACTGAAATTGAAATAGTTATCTTTGGGTTTACCCTACACCGATGTTTCGGAATACTCCGGTTTTTTTTTTCTTCAAATCCTGCAGAAGAAGAAATACCTAAGGCATGTAAGGTCTGCTACTTGGGTTGGTTTGAATCCCCTCCCCTGCTAGACCTGGGAAAGCACCAAGTACATGTATGCAGTGTAAAAAGCAAAAACAAATTCTCATGATTTGAATATAACATATCTGTACAACTTATTTAACTTATTGTCCTTTAAAAAAATATTGTGTGGATTTTTTTTTTTTTTCAGGAGAAACTGATGCATTTCCCAACATGGGTCGACTTGAAGGGGCAAGATAGTGTGCCGGAGACTGTTCATCATGTCGTAAGTATTGTATTTACTAATGTATCACAGGGGAACTTTACTTGTAGTTAATTTTGAATAAAGGAAAATTTACTGTAACGGGATTTCAACCTACCAACTCCAGTTTAATGTGCTGTCGCTCTACCAACTGAGCCGAAAGGTGATTTCTCTCCTCAGCTGCTTCCAAGGTTGTGTCTTGTGAACTTGGGTGTGATCCCTGGCTAAGTATGCGGCAGTACAGGTTGAATGGCTTCTGAGTCGCAACTCCAAAGGCAAAATATTGATGAAATATGGACATTGCCAACATTACGAGGTAGATGGCTCTGTTGGTAGAGTGCATAGAGTTATATATAAGAACTAGAGGGCGCACGGGTGATGCTTCTTGCACAAAGGCGACGGGACCGCAAGGAGACACGCGCGCGCCATTATATATGCACGTTGAATATGAAACACACGTTGGAGTTTGTGTTTATTGAACGCTACGCGATGCTGTTTTGTTCAACTTACAAAGTGGCCGCACAAACACACGCTGTGGGATGCCAGTTTTGTCAACTTAATAAATGGCCGCTTGTGCGCATGCCGGAGCGCGTATATAGGCCAGTGCGCCCTCTAGTTCTTATATATCTCTATGGTAGAGTGCCAGTGTCCCAGGGAATCTGTCCGCCGGAGATTCTGTCCCCCATTATGGAAAATAAAACATGGGCTGAAGGAGGATGGTTCAAAAGAGGGCGCTATCAAGTAGTTTGTACACAGTTTGTTGTATGGGGGGGACAAATCTCCTGCCACAAACATATTTGACTTTTGTAATCAGTTGTTTTTGTTTATTGATAACAGGTTGTCAAAGTAGACCCTATTAATGATGCATCATGGCAACGCAAAGGACCAAAAGTGCAGGTAGGCCACTGATTTTCATACTTTTTTTATTCTATTGAAATATAATAGATGTTAAATTTGCATCGGGGATAAAGAATATTAATTTTGGTTTTTACCCATACACCGATGTGTGTTAGCACTGTATGTGCTAACAAACATCGGTGTACGGGTAAACACACATCGGTGTATGGGTAAAAACCAAAATTAATATTCTTTATCCCCGATGCAAATTTAACATCTATTATACATGTATCGTTGCGGTACCCGCTGCCAAAACATAGGATTCGAACTGCCTCTAGTTGCAGGGCAACCTCGGTAGTCTAGTTGGTAAGACACTGCTCTAGAATTGCAAGGGTCATGGGTTCGAATCCCACCCGAGTAACATACCTGTGATATTTTTTCACAGGACTCGGGAAAGTACTGAGTATACAGTGCTAACACACATCGGTGTATGAGTAATAACCAAAATTAATACTATTGAAATATACTTTTATTCATCATATTTGGAAGCCTGGAATCATATTTGACTTGTCATGGTCGAGTGGTCTAGCTCACCAAACTGAAGTGTCTCTGATCAGCAAAGTGTTGTTTCGGTTCATAAAATGAGCTACACTGTACATAAGACAGAGGGACACTGTCTCTCAAAATGGCCCAGCCAGGATTATTGTGATGATAATAACAGTGGCTTCTTAAAGCCATTGGACCCTTTCGGTTCAGAAAAAAAAGAAAAAGTTCACAGATTTACAAATAACTTACAGGGTTTACAGAAGGCAATGGTGAGAGACTTCTCTTGAAATATTATTCCATGAAATGCTTTACTTTTTGAGAAAACAGCAAAACAATATGAATTCTCGTTAACGAGAATTACGGATTTATTTTAAACACATGTCATGACACGGCGAAACGCGCGGAAACAAGGGTGGGTTTTTCCGTTGTTTTCTCCCGACTCCGATGACCGATTGAGCCTAAATTTCACAGGTTTGTTATTTGATATAGAAGTTGTGGTACACAAAGTGTGGGCCTTGGACAACACTGTTTACCGAAAGGGTCCAATGGCTTTAACTTGCATATCCCTCACTCAGTGACGCTCAACAAGGCACTTCAACATTCAGTATTTTCATGCAAAGTATGTGGGACTTCGTTTAAATTATCGGACCTACTCCTTTTTGCTTAGCACCATGTGATGGTTTAGAAGGTGCTGTGGCGCAATGTGCTCCCAATCATAGAATAGACCCTTCCCATGAAATATGTAAATTGCACGTAGCGCGTGCGCACTAACGTTTTGGTTGGCAAAATGAGGGATTATCGCGCTGTTTTGTACACGGCTAATGGGTGCGTGACGCAGACGCGATTGCGCGTCTGCTTAGTGCACAACTCTATGGCGTTTGCCAACCAACAGGATCTGTACGCATGAGTGAATGTTATTAGCATATTTCATGGGAAGGGTCCATTGGGTTAATATGGGGCCATGATTTGAAGGAAAACTAAGGGAATTTTCAGTCGAACAGTGCAGTATAAATGAGAGTCCAAAAAAAAGATTTGCATTAGAAGGATTTGAAACTTTGCATGGTGGAAATACGATATGGAAAGGTTTGCGGTAACTCCATGTTATGACTATGTCTGATGAGTTGGGGTGGTTCTGAAAAGAACCTTGTTTCAACTCAACGTTTCGATCAGGCTATGCTCTACTGATCGTCTTCTGGAGAAAGAAGAACCACCCCAACTCATTAGAGATAGTCCTTATGTTCATATAAGATTTGCATTCCTTACTTTATTTCAACCTTTGATGTGTCTGTTAGACTGATGGAGTGCACAAAAGAGACAACATACAGTATGGCAGTCAGAACAGTGGTAAGGGCAAAATTCACTTTTATTAAAACGATTAAAATTATTAATTAATCTTCTAAATCTGAGCATTTCTTCCTGATCTTCCCATACTTGTTGATGTTGGATGTGTGATAAATAAACAAATACATTTTCATAAACAAAAAACTATCTTTTGTCTTTGAATAGAGACGCTTTCTGAAGGGGTCAAGATCTTGAAGATTGACTACCTCCTTAAGGCCATTGCTGAGCACAAGATGGATCGAGGCATCTTATTCTGTCGCACCAAGGTAGATTGTGACAATGCAGAGAGGTACTTAGCATCGATGGGAGGCGGTATGTTTTTACTCTTCCAAAATATAAGTCATATATGGTCTTTTATTTTTTATAGTATTTTATTGTAAAAGTATATTCTCCGTGGTTTTGTTGTTGTTTTTCAGCTTGTCTGGTTGGTGTTCATGAAAATTTGACCATACCAGCATGGTGGATTTTTTTACGATTTTGGACCCAAAACACAAACTAACAAAATTCTTAATAAATCTCAAAATTTTGATAATTTACCCTAGTCCCCTCAGATAATATGTCTTTGGTAGTCCGTTCTGTATCATTTGAACCCACAAAATCACCAACAAATTTTTGACCCCAAATCTGAAAATTTGACCATGCCTGTGTGGCAGGAGATTCTGTCCCCCAACTACTTATGATAGCGCCCTCTTTTGAATCATCCTCTTACATCAGCTAACGTTGATTTTCCATGAGGGGGACCAAATCGGCGGCAGACAGAATTCCCAGGGACATCGGCATGTTGGATTTTGTTTATTTTGGACCAAAAACTCAAATTCACAAAGTTTTCAATAAATCTTAAGATTTTTATAATTCACCCAGTCCACACAGATTAGATGTCTTCGTTAGTTTGTCCTGTATCAATTAAATAAATTTCACCAACAAATTTGTTACCCCAAATTCTGAAAATCTGTTTTTGTTTATCTTTTTGTGGGTTTTAAGTAATAGTGGTTTCTGTATACATTTAATTCTTGTACTTGACGTTAAATTGAGGTCATTACCACTTTTTGCATTTAAACCGCGGGTCATTTTGCTTGGTTAAAGGTTTACAACAGCTACCTTCCTTCTTTTCATGAATTTTGGTTTTAATTTAAAGGTCCAAACAGTTCTGCTGACCATCAGTTCTCGTGTGTCTGTCTCCATGGTGACAGGAAGCCGCCAGAACGTCGGGAGAACCTTCAAAGATTCAAGGTATAAAATTGATGTGTCTAACATTTTCTTCAGGCTTCTTCTGAATTTGGTTTGGAAGAAACTCCGTTGTCTATTTTTCTTGCGCTTGATCACCTGGTGGGGAAGTTTCAATCCTGTTAAATTTCTTTGGCCAAACTTCATATTGAACATAGACACATCTTAAGATGAATAGTCTATATTGCCATAGTGATTTGTAATGTGACATGGCACGGTTGGCTTGTGCGTAAAGCGCTCGCCTCTCACCAGGGTGACCCCGGTTCGATTCCCGGCCAGTGCCATATGTGAGTTAAGTTGTGCGTTGGTTCTCTGCTGTGCCACGAGGGTTTTCCAGTCCATCCGGTTTTCCTCCCTCTGGAGAAATCAAACACTTTTGATCTTGGCTGTGCTCCGAGGTCGGGTTGACGTGGCTGGCAGCTGAAGGCGCCCTTGCATGCCTGCTGCTCGAACACGTTGTAGCCGCGTCCTTCACAATTCTGCTCTAGCTGCGAGTAAGGATTATTAGCCCCCCAAATTATTATTATTATTACTATTATCACACATTGCTTAGCAGTTTAGGTCGATACACATCTTAAGATCAATCTTAGCTCTTTGTGAAATCGAGCCGTGGTAACACAAGTGATGAGATACTGCTGCAAAGTGAACTCTGCCCGCAACTGTCTGATACATCCTCTTTATTGTCTTTTCTAGGATTGTCAGGTACGCTTCTTGATTTGCACTGATGTAGCGGCTAGAGGAATTGACGTCAAAGGTATCCCATATGGTAAGCCTCATTGATTATTGTAACAATCTGTACAAAGATATAATCGCTTTATGAGTTTGGTCACCAAAAGAAAACTTAGAAATTATACGCCCTTTTCAATGAGTGTGTTCATATATTGTCATAAAACTTAATGGATGAGCAGCAGTCAGCAGTACTTACTGATTTGTTCTTGATTCAATTACAAGATAAGGGTCCATTGTTTAGACAGGGAATTACATGGGGATAACAGGTGTGAGTTGATAAAGACGAAAGGGATGTATTATTTCTCATTCTTTAAAGGCACTGGACATCTTTGGTAATTGTCAAAGACCAGTCTTCTAACTTGGAGTATCTCAACATATGCATTAAACAACAAACCTGTGACAAATTTGGACTCAATTGGATGCCGAAGTTGTGAGAAAATAATGAGGGTAAAAAAACACTGTTGTTGCACAAGTTGTGTGCTTTCAGATGCCTTGAATTCGAGACCTCAGTTGATATTTCACATTCAATTTAAATATTTTAGAGTGAAATGACTTCTTTCTCAAAAACTATGTTACTTCAGAGGGAGCCGTTTCTCACAATGATTTATACTATCAACAGCTCTCCATTGCTCATGACCAAGTAAGTTTTTATGCTAATAAATATTTGAGTAATTACCAATATTGTCCAGTGCCTTTAATTGAGCTTTCCCCTCATGATGGTTTGTCCACAGTTGTGAATGTCACGCTCCCTGACGAAAAAGAGAACTACGTCCATCGGATTGGTCGTGTGGGACGAGCTGACAGGTAAGAAATCATCGATAAAATTTTAAAATAGTTGTGGACAAAGCCCCAAATCACCAAATCTGGGCCCAATTTCATAGAGCTGCTTAAGCGAAAAAAATTGCTTAAGCAAAAAGTTCATTGCTTAGTAAAATCAGCTTAATACTAGTCATAAGCAATGTATATGGCAGGAAATTTTGGACAGTAACATGTGTAAAATAAGCGAGCTATTTTCGTGCTTAAGCAAATATTTTGCTTAAGCAGCTCTATGAAATTGGCCCCAGACTCGTTGGTTGTGATTTTAGTGAAAACAATGACAAACAGTTAAGGCACTGATTTTTTTCAGTTTGCAGTGGTGTTACGCTAGGTGGCAGGAGACTTACCAGATGCGATAAACTTGTTTACTTTTATTTTCCTGCAAAATGTGTGTTGGTTTTTTGAAAAATGTGTTTCTGTTGTTTCTTCATTTTAGAATGGGCCTTGCCATTTCGTTTGTGTCCACAGTACCGGAAAAGGTAAGTTAATGTGATGACACTTGTACTGATTTTGATCTTCTTAAACAATAACTCAACCCAGTTACTAGTGTGGTCAAAAATTACTCTTCCAAATAAAATATACTGGGCCCAATTTCGTAAAAGCCTGTACGCACAACAAGTAATGCTTAGCAGAAGTAGGTCACCAGCCAAAATGACATCAACTTTCCTTTGGTGTGATTGGTGCCAACCTCATTATTTGCTTAGCAAAGAATTTGCTAAGCGGTATGTTCTGCTTTCAGCTGCTTCACAGCTGGGCAACTTTCCTGAATTTGACCAAATGGTTTCTGATGTGCAGTTGATTTTTCCCCGATAGGTGTGGTATCATTCGTGTTCCAGTCGTGGCCGAGGCTGTACAAAAACAGCCTTAAAGCAGCAAGGAGGATGCTGTATATGGTACAATGAAATGCAGGTAAGAAGCTGAACAGGGGTGCATTCCACTCGCGCAAACGTTGCCAATAGTTGTGCACGTTTGCCAACAATTTCAAGTGGACAAGTTGTGTGCCGCCACCGTTGGCGAACGTTGGCAACTAACATACTTCTGAGGTGTTGGCGAGTGGTTTTTAAAATGGCGGACAAGCATACGGTATTATTTCATTGTCACAAACATAATTACATTGTATTTTCGGTGATTTAGAATGAAGCTTTAAAGTAACAAAGTTAATTAGTTGAAGAAATGATGAAGAAAAGAAGACTACATACAGCAAAAACTAAGTTTAAAAAAATACTACATCCAGTGAGCGCCATGTTCATTTCAGGGCGCCGCCATATTGACATCACGTTATGCGCATCACTCGATCCAAAGATAAAAAACGTTTGTGCGAACAGTTGCGAGAAGCTTGATTACGAGACCTCAAAATCTAATTCTGAGGTCTCTAAATCAAATTCGTGGAAAATTACTTCTTTCTCGAAAACTAAATTACTACAGAGGGAGCTGTTTCTCACAATGTTTTATACTATCAACAGCTCTCCACTGCTTGTAACCAAGTAAGGATTTATGCTAAAAATTATTTTTGAGTAATTACCAATAGTGTTCAGTGCCTTAAATTGATTCAGGGAGAGTCTGCACACCAGAAGTAGCATTTTCGCTGCCATTCCAAATACTGTTTCTTGATTTCAAGATGTCTTAGAAAACAACATTACTATTAGAGACAGTCAGCACACCAGAAGTCGAGGTTTTTGCCACATTACCAATGTTGGGTGGATTTCACAAAGAGTTAGGACTAGTCCTAACTTAGGACTAGTCCTAGGAGATATCAAAAACGTATAGCTAGTCCTAAGTTAGGAAGAGTAAACTTGTCCTAACTCGAGATAAGACTAGTCTTAACTCTTTGTGAAATCGACCCCTGTAGCCTCTCTTAAAGGCAGTGGACACTATTGGTAATTACTCAAAATAATTATTAGCATAAAACCTTTCTTGGTGACGAGTAATAGGAAGAGGTTGATGGTATAAAACATTGTGAGAAACGGCACCCTCTGAAGTGGCATAGTTTTTGAGAAAGAAGTAATTTCCCACAAATTTGATTTTGAGACCTCGGATTTAGAACTTGAGGTCTCGAAATCAACCATATAAATGCACACACCTTCGTGTGACAAGGGTGTTTTTCTCTTTCATTCATATCTCGCAAGTTTGATGATCGATTAAGCTCAAATTTTCACAGGTTTGTTATGTTATGCATAAGTTGAGATACACTAACTATGAAGGCTAGACTTTGACAATTACCAATAGTGTCCACTGTCTTTAATTCAAAGAGAGTCATAATATTTCAGAAAGTTGTTTGTTTTATTGTTGCCGAGGCCGATTATAAAGGTAAAGACTTGTTTTTTCCTGCAGTACCTGGGCGACATAGAGGAGCATCTTGGGGTTGTGATCGATCAGACAGAACCAGACATGAAAGTGGCCGCCAATGAATTTGACGGCAAAGTAGTGTACGGACAGAAGAAAATCAATACAGGTAAATGAGTTTGACTCTTCCTTCTACCTGCCGGAATCCCGCATTTCGAAAGTCTCACTTTGTTGTGGTTTTTATTTAAGAGCATGTTCAGCAACATTAATGTTTATTTTTGTATTTTGTGGTTGTTGTACCTGCATGCTTCTATAATGACGCTTAAATCGGAAGGGCGTCGCCGTTTTGTTATAACTGCTGCAATCTTCCCTTTCAAAAGTCTCACTATGTTGTGGGTTTCATTTTATACCATGTTCAGAAAATGAATGTTTATTTTATTTTATTTTTTATTTTTTTTTTGTACCTGCTTCCTTTGCAATCTCCCATTTCAAAAGTCTAACCTTTGTTGTGGTTTTTATTTTAGACCATGTTCATAAAAATGAATAGTTGTTTTCTTTCTTCTTTTTTTTTTTTTGTATAGGGAGTGGTTACAAAGGTCATGTTGCCATCTTAGCCCCGTCTGTCGCCGAGCTGGCTGAACTGGAGCAGAAAGCTCAGACGTCCTTTCTTATGTTCACCGGTGTCCAGAACACACTATTTGCAGCATGAATAAGGTTCGACTTCTTACATTACGCAAACAAAAAACAAAGTGTGAAGTGCTATTGTACAAACGACCATTTCCAGGCAATTCAAAGAAGAACAAACATTCAAATTTGAAATTCTACATAATTGTCTTGAGGAAAGTAAGGCAGTAAAATTAGAAAAAAGTCTGCTGTTTGCTTCCACAAAGTGTTCCTTTCATGTGTGGCGCCAATGGTTGCCTCCAAGATGCCTGTAAAAAAAGCCTTTTGCAATGAGACCTTACGAACACAATCATGTAGTCATGGTAGTGCAAAGGCTTTCAGATTATTAATTTTGTTTTTTACCCATACAGCGGTGTGTGTTAACACTGTATACTCAGTACTTTCCTGAGTCCTGTGAAAAAATATCACAGGCATGCTACTGGGGTGGGATTTGAACCCACGACCCTTGCAATTCTAGAGCAGTGTCTTACCAACTAGACTACCGAGGTTGCCTGGTAGCTAGAGGCAGTTCGAATCCTAATGTATGTTTTGGCAGCGGGTACCGCAACGAAATAAGAGATGTTAAATTTGCATCGGGATTTTTTATTTTTTTTGTATTAGAAAAAAGTCTGCTGTATGCTAAAAGTGTTTCTTTCACGTGTGGTGCCAATGGTTGCCCCTAAGTTGCCTGTAAAAAAATACCTTTTGCAATGTGACCTTACGAACACAATCATGTAGTGCAAAGCTTTCAGATTGTTTAAAATGTACTGAAGGAAAGGCAACAGGTGTTCTTGATTGACAACCTCGGATTATAAGGTCGTTTGTGGAGTTTGTGAAAATAAGAACTCACTCAGCGGCAGTTATGTTAATAACAAGAAGTCTCCGTGATCCACTAAGCGAAAGTAGTTGTCCAGGCCGATTTCCTACCTTTCATCCAGGTAGAAGTTAATAAGCAGGACATTTATTTTCAAGTGGTGTACTGAATTCAGAAGTCTACTACGCGGCAGTAGATCAAAAAGCAAGACCTCGTTCCCGAAAAACTTTCTCAGCAAAGTAGATTTACACATGTTGTTACGGCAAACCGAATATACAGTTTTTATTGACAGTTTTTATTTACAGTGCCATTGAACATAATGAAGAAAGAACAACTTAAAAGGAATGGACACTATTGGTAGTTGCTCAAAATAATTATTAACATAAAACCATTCTTGATAACGATTAATGGGGAGCTGTTGATAGTATAAATTATTGTGAGAAACGGCTCCCTCTGAAGTAACGTAGTTTTCAAGAAAGATTTGAGACCTCATATTTAGAATTTGAGGTCTCAAAATCAATCATCTGAAAGCACACAACTTTGTGTGACAAGGGTGATTTTTCTTTCATTATTATCTCGCAACTTTGATGATCGATTTAGCTCAAATTTTCACAGGTTTGTTATTTTAAGCATATGTTGAGATACAGCAAGTGAGAAGACTGGTCTTTGACAATTACCAATAGTGTCCAGTGTCTTCAAAATGGGTAATTTTTGTGTAGGTTATATCAGTTACATGTAGTCAAGAGGGAATTCACAGAGAGCTTTGAAGCTTACAATTTTGGTGACTTTAGAGAAGTCTCACTTCGTGAACAGGGTCCAATTTGCTTGCCATAAGCAAAAAAATCAACTGGCGCTTACGGAAGCAGGGAATTCTGTGCTTATGTCAAGCATTATCATTGTAAATGAAATTATCATAGTTTATTTATCAACTTTCAATAGATGTTACATTTGCATCTGCAGGTAAAAACAATAATAAGGGAATCAATGTGTGGTGAAGAGGTTTTCAACTAGTGGTTTCAACTAGTGGTTCTTGATAATTTTACCTAGACAGAGTCGAGGTAAATTATCAAGAACCAGGCCTTGGCGGGTTTAAACCACTAGTTGAAAACCGATTCAACACACTTTGATTCCCATTCATAAGTACCTTTTTGGTTAAAAGGCGTAATAAAGTAAGAACCTCTGTAAAACTTATCCGTTTCCGAGTGCTTGAGCCTCTGTATGTTTCCACCTCCATGGTATGTTCAATATACATGTTACATGTACATGTACGATGTCCATGCGCGTATGGTCTTGGTGCATATTTGTTGGTTTCCTTTCACACACAGCGCAGCCAACTCACCAACAGATTGTTGGGTTGTATTGGTGGCATAACTGTGTACGGGTAAGCCACAAATACAAACTTATTTTGAATTATTCTTCTCTCTGAATTTTTTTTTTTTTTTTTCAAGAGGTATGAAAAGTTTTGTAGAATTATGACATCCTAATGACATCCAAATAGTTTACTGGGAGCCTTTGTCTGCATGCTGCAAAAAAAAGGTTTCCATGCTTCTTTTTTTAGAGCTTCAGACAAGATTTATTAGTTTCAAATAAGGGAATCAATGTCTGGTGAAGCGGTTTTCAACTAGTGGTGTAAACCCAACGAGGCCCAGTTCTTGAAAATTTTACCGAGACGACAAAAGCAGACATTATCCCATAGAAAAGGTCCTCACTTATACGGTACAAAGTGGTGTATGTTGTGAATTTGGCTTTCCCGTTAATATGATGTGCACAACATGTGTCCCCCAGCAGTAGTGTCGTGGACCCCTTGAATGAGGGTTATTTAATGTGCTGAGTGGCCATACAACATGCACACATCATCTCATAGAAAATTTCAGTTCAATTCAATATTGGTTTATTTTCATATAAAAACACAAGACCAAATAAAAAGTCATAGACTAATGGCATTTGGTTAACAATACACTTACACCAAATATGTACAAGTTTACATGAGTTTTCACTTGTACGGTACAAAGTGTGTATTTTGAGAATTTGGATTTCCGGCATTTGTATCCATCTAGTCCATAAGTGAGTAAATCACAAGTCCGCCATTCTTTCACAAATTTGGACTGAGAATCTGAAAAGTCATAAGGGGTAGTGGGGCCTAGGTGAGGCATTTTCATCCATTGTGAACCCGAACATAAATAATCCTGAGGGGCTAGTCCAGCAACTTTTCATATAATTTGGACCGAAAATTTAGGATTTTGTTTTAATTTTCTGCCCAAATTTTATATAAATGCTTGTCGGCCCCTATCCCTTTAAAAAAAACTTAAAAAGTTTGTTAAAATTGACAAAAATGCTATGCCTACCTCTTGTAGGTAAATGTTTGCCCTAATTGGATAAATAGAATAATGCTGGACTTTTTTTGTATGCTTTTCTTAAATTTTTGCTCAAAAAATAACAACGGACTTAGGCTTACCCCTTGCGGTTATTTAAATTTTGGGCTCATACTGGATAATGTTATACTTACCCCCTGAATTTGTGTTTTAAAAAATCCGGTCTCAATACTTTTGTACACAAATCGTAAAGTTTGCTAAAAAAATTATAGTAAATTTGTGCAGAAAGTTAGTCGGAGTGAAGACCAGGCATTCAGGGGACTCAAAGTCTGACCGAAATCAGCGTGGTGATCACCCATTAGAACCTTTAAGGGGTGGCTAGTCCCGGCCCCTCCTTTACTTTCCCACCCGGAATAATCATCCTACCCTAATTTGGGGAGAGACATGACGGACCCCAATCACTTACTGGTGCCAGCAGTAAAAGTCATGTCCCTTTGGTACGGGGCGGGATTCGAACCGGGTGTCCCAGCTCTGGATAGCACGCAAGCGAACTATCCAGTGCACCGTGTCGCCACAGTGCCCGTTGGTGTTTGAAGCTGGTTTTTAATACTACTTATACTCACTGGCGTCTATAAGCAAACTATAAAATAAAATAAAAACAAGCGGGCGTTGAACCCGGGTCTCGTGGCTCTCAGCCAATTTGCACTTCGAGTAGCTACGGCGCCACCTGACTGTAATAGTTACAAAATTACATTGAAACAAAATTTAAGCAAACCAAATTAAACACGCAGCTATAGCCGGAATTACAGGTAAGGGTTTATAATGTGAAGTATTGGAAATAACACAAATTGACTAAACTGAATCTCCATAATTCGAATAAGAAACTGTGGGACTTTCACTTCAGCATTTCTGTTATTTAACAACCGTGGAAGTATAGGCTTGTTGGGTCGGGACCACTGGAAGTGGGTTCCAGGGTGAATGTTTATCTGATAAGGGTCACAGCGAAACCATTGAGTAAAATGAAGAGATTTTGGCTTATGTTAAAACATTATTGTCATGCATTCGTTCAAAAGTTTCAAGTTTCAAGTGCAAACATTGTATAACAGACCTTATCGCCAATACCAATGTGCACGCGCAGACTGTTGAATGAGGTGCATTATGGGATATATATGGATCAAATTTGGATACCAGCAAGACCACAATGCACCTAACTCCAAGCTTTACGCGCGCGCGCCCCGGTATTTGCGAAAAGGTCTATGGTGTGAATGGTGACGTGACGCACCGGCGTGTATGCGTCACAGATATAGAATGCGTCTGTCTAGTGCATCAAACACATTGTATCCATGATCACAAACGCAACTCGTGTAAACGCGTCATGAGCGGTCTTGTCAACAGCAATGCACCAATCATCAGCACGGTTTGCGTAACGTTGCTAGAATCATGCGCGTATAATAAAACAGCTCACCAACGGTTCCTACGTACGCCACACTACTTGACACTACCAAAAAACATTCGGCTCATTGTGACGTCATAAGGTAAAAATTTCGCGCTCTCACTCAAAAAGAACAAGTTGCCATGTGCGTGCAGCTGCATGCGATACATAAACACAACATGAGGCACATAATCTCTGTTCTTGTTTAAAACTTCGTGCGATAAACAGGGATTTTTTTGTGCTACATTCTTCGAGTGTATCCAGCGAGATTTTTCTACGGAAGATTATAAAAACTTGAAAAGCGAAAATGATTACAGTTCTACGATTAGCTGAGCAGCTTATGTCGGTGGAGTACAGGTAAATTGTTATAATTTGTTCATTCAATCGAGTTTTATATTGTTTTTGTTGACATCGTGGTTCGCAAAAAGATTCCTGTATATATTTACATAGCACAACTGGTATTAAAAAAAATCAAGCAATTATATTTGTGTACTTATTGTTTGGAACAACGTTCACATTAAACGGGTGGAAATGTTTGGTACGTACTTAATAAGTAATGAGTACTTAATGAGTTTTTTTCTGTTTTTTTTCTTCCTTGTGTTCCTCATTTTATGTTGAGTTGTTTTCTATTATTTGCACACTGACTTTGTCATATTACATGTACAATACTGTACGGACTTTTGGGTAACCTTTAACATGTCTAATTTTTAGAACATTTTTAAATCAGATTTTCTGGACTTAATACAAATGTTATTGTATTGTGGTTATTTTGCTAAGAGAGTGACCACTCGAGGTATTTAAATGTACTGTGCATGTATCGAGGTACATAAAGGTTCTCCTTCCACAAAGATTAATATTGACTTATTTTGTCAACAGCCGAATGTTACCATCGCGGTTGACTTCTTCTTCCGACGAGCTGTTACAGCAACCCACCCCAAAGACTACGCCCCCACTTTCAACTTTGTTTGAAAGTCAACACGAAAAGGCTCCGTGCCTGCAGCCTGAGTCAACTGTCGATGTGATAGACAGGTGAGTGCACTAAAACCTCATTCAAATCTAAAAAAAAGTATTTTAATAAAGACACTCGTTACTTATGGTCATTACTTTAAAATAATAAGTGTTAGCTTAAAACGGTACTTGGTAAAAAGCAATGGAAAGATGTTTGTAGTATAAAACATTGTGAAAAGGGGCTTCCTCTAAAGTAACTTATAGTTTTTGAGAAAGAAGTAACTCTCTTTAAAGTATTTTAATTTAAGATACCTCAGCTGAGGTCTCGAATTCAAAGCATCTGCTGAGAGCAGACAAAGGTGTATTTTTTACTTCCACTGTCCTCTCGCAACTTCGAGGACCACTTGAGTCAACAGTTTCACAGGTTTGTTATTTAATGCACATGTTGGGATACAACAAGTGACAACCACCAAAGGTGTCCAGTGCCTTTAAGCAGGCTTAAAAATGCTATTACTGTTGTCATTATTGTTATAATGTGTTAAAAAATGTTATTTTTTATATCAATCAAACAGCTCCAAAATAACCAAGCTGCACTCTTCATACCAAGATGCCAGTTTCTCTTCACTTTCTCATGACCTTAAGGATAGCATCCATACAAACCAAATCGCATCATCAAGAAGTCATGTTTGTGATGGGATTAGGAGAATCCCAAGAGATAATCTGCAGAATTCTGCAACACCTCTGTTTGATAGAGGAAACTCAGCCGTACCCTCACCATCTCCTGAGGGTTCGACTTCCAACCAAGAGGTAGGACTTCACTTCAATGTAACATTTATTTCAGTATTGCCTTCACATTACATTGGTGTTGTATAATAGTAACAGTGACAGTTTATAAACAGTAGCCAAGATTATTTACAAATAAGGGCAAAACTTAGGATTGGGTAAAGCCTTAGCTTTTGTACACTGACCAATTGACAGACTAACACTGCATAGAAGACCCACAAAGAAAAAAGAAAACAACAAGGCCAGACAAACACATGTAGGTGTGCCATATATTATAACATTATAGCAAACAGCGAGCAATATCAATGAATTGACTCATAAAATTAAAGTTATGAACTATAGTTATAAATAATATGTATTGATAGCAGTTTATTGTTTTGAGTTTTATTTTTTTTTATAATCTGCAGACACCAACTCTCTCTCATTCTCACCCAGTCTATTCATTGAATGACTTTGTTTCATTACCACTTTTGTTCAGGGATTGTTGAAGGAACATACGATCGCCAAGGAAGTCTTGCAAAGACTTAAAGCAGCAAAGGCTTCTTTTGACAGAATCAGGTAAAATAATATACAGCTTGAACGATGAATTACGTCAAAGACGTCCGCTATTCGATTGAGAAATCAGTCAATTCGATTATCTTTTATTTGTTTTTCTTCTTGAAGTGATGGAGAAAGTCAATTGGAAGAACTTTGGCAACAGGAGCTACAACATTCTACCAGGCAGTCAATGCCTAAGTCACTACAGTACCAAGTCTCTAACCATGAAGGGCAGAAATCTTCTAGCCCACTTGTCACACCATCTCTGCAGCCAGTCTGCAACCATGCAGGGCATACATATTCTATCCCACCTATAACACCATCAACTCTGCAGCCGGTCTGCAACCATGCAGGGAAGACATATTCTATCCCACCAGCCACCACACATACTCTGCAGCCGGTCTGCAACCATGCAGGGCAGACATATTCTATCCCACCAGTCACACCAACTCTGCAGCAGATCTGCAACCATGCAGGGCAGACATATTCTATCCCACCAGCCACCACACCAACTCTGCAGCCGATCTGCAACCATGCAGGGCAGACATATTCTATCCCACCAGCCACCACACCAACTCTGCAGCCAATCTGCAACCATGCAGGGCAGACATATTCTATCCCACCAGTCACACCAACTCTGCAACAGATCTGCAACCATGCAGGGCAGACATATTCTATCCCGCCAGTCACCACACCAACACTGCAGCCGATCTGCAACCATGCAGGACAGACATATTCTATCCCACCAACCACCGCACCAACTCTGCAGCCTGTCTGCAACTATGCAGGGCAGACATATTCCATCCCACCAGTCACACCAACTCTGCAACCGGTCTTGGCTACTTCATCTCCAGACCAACAGGTAGGTCTACTGGACACAAATTGTTGTAATTTGTTAGTAGTAAAGTTAGCAAAACCTCAACTTTAATTACCCAAAACTAAATTTTGTAAAACTGAATAATGACAATATTTCGATCTTTGTTTTAACTAGCTGTCACGTGTGCGATGCGAACATATCAATGAGTCTTTGGTAATTTATTCCTTCACGCTTATATTTATTTCAGGGAAGAGTTCAGCAAGGGGGAATAGTCAATGGTGTCATGCAGAGGTTTAGCTCCATAATGGCAAAGCTCCACAATATAAGGTATAATTTTAATTAACTTATCATTAATTTAAGATGGCACTTTGAAAAGCCAGCAAACATAGAGATGCAATAAACAAAACTAGTATAATATCACAACTATACTTAAAAAATATCAAGAGAAGTCACCCAGTAGTTTAACATGTGTTGTGTTTTGTTTTCTACAGGAGACAGATGGCTGGCTCAAAGACCCCATCAGATGTCAAAGCAAAGAACCAAAAGAAAGGGTCATTAAGAAAAGCAGTAGCTCAGTCAGCAACAGCCCCCGGTTCTTCCCCAATCTTGCCTCCCGAACCTGCAGTTATCCCAATCCTTCTGGAAAATGAACTAGAAGACGTCTTGAGTCAAGGCTATCCAGTCTGTCTCGGCAGTGGTGCGCATGGAGAGGTCCATCTGAAGAGAAAGATAGTAGATGGTACTCTGGTAGCAGTCAAGAGACTGAAAAATGTTCAGGATCCCATAAAAGCAAATCAAGAAATGGTCACAGAGATCAGAACCATGATGGCTGTGCAACATTTCACCGAATTCAGCCGAGTTTTAGGCATCATTGATCAACAATCATTCGGTGTTGAGTTTGTTGGAGACCCAGTTTCAATGACATCCACAGATCTTTACTCTGTATTAAGAAATCCTCCAGCAAACTTAAAGACAATGGACTGGATTCAAATATGTCTTGATCTATCGAGGGGACTTCTTGCCTTACATGAGGCTGGCTGGTCTCACAATGACCTCCATAGCGGTAATGTTATAATATGGCGCGATGTTCACAGGAGTCACAAATGGTCAGCCAAAATTATAGATCTTGGACTGGCTACGCGGTTAGATCCACCCCCTCCTGTTTTCACATATGACAAGTCATGGTGCTATGATAACTGTCCACAAATGCCTCCAGAAATCATAGAGGGCGTTTGTCATCATAGCATCCGAACCGACGTCTACAGTTTGGGACATTTGTTTAATATTATAACAGAGAAGAAAGCAGAGTTGTCTTTCATCAATGACATTGGTGAAACTTGTCTAGGGTTGAGTCAGGCTCGGCCATCGCTGCAATCAATTATTCAGAAGGTAGAGAGATTTCAGTCTGAGACTTTGAAAAAGATTGCTCGGAATAACGCCGCTAGAGGGCGAGCTGCAAAAAAAATCAAAGTTAAATAAATAAATGACTTCTTAACACTTCTCAACCGAAACGAACAAATAATATATTTTTAAAGAAATCCGATAATTTGTGTACATTTAAAGATATTATAAATTAAAAGTAAAGACTCGCCAACTAAAATAAAGTAAAATGTCAATAAACTAAATTGTTGATCAACCATCCATGCTTCTAAATTCTGATATTTTATTTGCCTCTAATGTCGCCCGCCCTCTCTGAATGCAAAGGTTATTAATAACTACAAGCTACTACAGCTGCTGATGTACCTTTAACCTAAACCTAAACACCAGGCCAGATTTCAGTAAGAACAAAACTAAGCTAAGCAAAACAAAATTATATATGCTAAACAGAGTAAGGTTACAAGCCAAAGAACCATGTTTGTGATTTGTATCTTGCTCACTATTGCTTAGCAGTGGTCTGTTTAAGCAGTATTAAGCGGCTCTATGAAACTGGGCCGTGGTCTTTACATGGGAATCATTTACAGTATGTTTCACATTGAATGTTTATCTGATACGAGTCATTTTGGCTAAAGGCAAATTTTATTTTCATGCATTCAGAGTATTCAGCAAAGGGGGTGCGTGTTTGTGATGGCACTGGTAGGGGCAATATGTTGGGGGAGGATCCAGAGGGACAGCAAAGGAGGTGCATGTTTGTGATGGCACTGGTAGGGGTAATATGTTGGGGGAGGATCCAGAGGGACAGCAAAGGGGGTGCATGTTTGGGGTGGCACTGGTAAGGGTAATATGTTGGGGGAGGATCCAGAGGGACAGCAAAGGGGTTGTGTGATTAGGATTGATACAGTAGCACTATAAGGGGTCATATTGGGGGAGGAGCTAGAGTGACAGCAAAGGGGGTGCGTGATTAGGATTGATACAGTAGCACTGTAAAGGGTCATATTGGGGGAGGAGTTTGAGTGACAGCAAATGGGGTGCATGTTTTGGATGGCTCTGGTTGGGGGTAATGTATTGTGGAAGATTCGAAGTGACAACAACATGGGATTTAGGTGTATTACAGTATAGTTAATCAAGTGGCGCCGTAGCTACACGCAGGGCGTATGGGCTGCGACCCACGAGACCCGGGTTCAATTCCCGATAGTGTTCTTTTTATTTTGCTTTATATACATACCAGTGAATTATATAAGTAGTATTAAAACCAGCTTCAAACACCAACGGGCACTGTGGCGACACGGTGCACTGGATAGTTCGCTTGCGTGCTATCCAGAGCTGGGACACCCGGTTCGAATCCCGCCCCGTACCAAAGGGACATGACTTTTACTGCTGGCACCAGTAAGTGATTGGGGTCCGTCATGTCTTTCCCCAAATTAGGGTAGGATGATTATTCCGGGTGGGAAAGTAAAGGAGGGGCCGGAAATAGCCACCCCTTAAAGGTTCTAATGGGTGATCACCACGCTGATTTCGGTCAGACTTTGAGTCCCCTGAATGCCTGGTCTTCACTCCGACTAACTTTCTGCACAAATTTACTATAATTTTTAACAATTTAAACGGCGAACTTACCCGTTGGGATTTGTTTTGTATTAACCAAATTTGATAAACATGCTGGACCCCATCGTGAGTTCTAAGTTTACAGAATTTGACATTAATTTTATAAAACTGCTGGACTTACCCCTTGTGATTTTGTTGTCAATTTGGACTTAATTTTATTAAACTGCTGGACTTACCCCTTGTGATTTTGTTGTCAATTTGGACTTAATTTTATTAAACTGCTGGACTTACCCCTTGTGATTTTGTTGTCAATTTTGGAACTGAGTTGTGTTAAAACTGCTGGACTTACCTCTTGTGATGTTTTTTTCAATTTTGGAACTAAATTGTATTAAAACTTGTGATTTTGTTGTCAATTTGGGAACTGAGGTGTGTTAAAACTGAACTGCTGGACTTACCCCTTGTGATTTTGTTTACAATTTTGGATCTTAATTTTATAAAACTGCTGGACTTACCACTTGTGATTTATTTTTTCAGATTTGTAACTAAATTGTATTTAAACTGCTGGACTTACCCCTTGTGATTTAGTTTACAATTTTGGATCTTAATTTTATAAAACTGCTGGACTTACCCCTTGTGATTTGTTTTGCCAATTTTGGAACTAAATTGTATTAAAACTGCTGGACTTACCCCTTGTGATTTTTTTTCAATTTTGGAACTAAAATGTATTTAACATGGTGGGTTTACCCCTTGTTTTTTTTTTTTTTCAATTTTTGAATTAAATTGTGTTAAAACTGCTGGACTTACCCCTTGTGATTTTTTACCATTTTTGGAACTAAAATAGTATTAAAACGGCTGGACTTACCCCTTATGTTTTTGTTTACAGTTTTTGACCTTAATTTTATAAACTGCTGGACTTACCCCATTGTGATTTTTGTTTTCAATTTTGGAACTAAATTGTATTAATACTGCTGGACTTACCCCTTGTGGTTTTTTTTTTCAATTTTGGAACTAAATTGTATTAAAACTGCTGGACTTACCCCTTGTGGTTTTGTTTTTCAATTTTGGAACTAAATTGTACTAAAACGGCTGGGCTTACCCCTTGTGATTTTGTTTACAATTTTGGACCTTAATTTGATCAAAACTGCTGGACTTACCCCTTGTGATGTTTTTTTTCCAATTTTGGAACTAAATTGTATTAAAACTGCAGGACTTACCCCTTGTGATTTTTTTTTCAATTTTGGAACTAAAATGTATTGGTGGGTTCACCCCTTGGTTTTTATTTTTTTCAATTTTTGAACTAAATTGTATTTAAACTACTGGACTTACACCTTGTGTTTTTTTTTTCCAATTTTCGAACTAAATCGTATTTAAATTGCTTGACTTACCCCTTGTGACTTATTTTTTCAATTTTGGAACTAAATTGTATTAAAACTGCTGGACTTATCCCTTGTGATTTTTTTTTAAATTTGTAATTTTGGAACTAATCTGTATTAAAACTGCTGGACTTACCCCTTGTGATTTTTCAAGTTTGGAACTAATCTGTATTAAAACTGCTGGACTTACCCCTTGTGATTTTTCAAGTTTGGAACTAAATTGTATTAAAACTGCGGGACTTACCCCTTGTGATTTTTTCCAATTTTGGAACTAAGTTGTATTAAAACTGCTGGACTTACCCCTTGTGATTTTTTCCAATTTTGGAACTAAGTTGTGTAAAAACTGCTGGACTTACCTCTTGTGATTTTTTACAATTTTGGAACTAAGTTGTATTAAAACTGCTGGAGTTACCCCTTGTGATTTTTTACCATTTTGGAACTAAGGGGGTGCGTTATTGGGATTGATACAGTAGCACTATGAGGGGTCATGTTTGGGGAGGACCCAGAGTGACAGCAAAGGGGGTGGATGTTTGGATGGCACTGGTAGGGGCAATATGTTGGGGGAGGAGCCAGAGCGACAGCAAATGGGGGAGCCTGTTTGGATGGCACTTTTAGGGGCAATATGTTGGGGGTGGAGCCAGAGTGACAGCAAAGGGGGTGGATGTTTGGACGGCACTGGTAGGGGGTAATGTATTGTGGAGGATTCGAAGTGACAACAACTTGGGATTTTACAGTTGATTTCATCAGGTGTCGCCGTAGCTACACGAAGTGCGAATTGGCTGCAGACCACGAGACCCGGGTTCAATACCCGAGCGGTTTCTTTTTATTTTGCTTTATATACACACCAGTGAACTATATAAGTAGTATTAAAACCAGCTACAAACACCAACGGGCACTGTGGTGACACGGTGCACTGGATCGTTCGCTTGCGTGCGTTCCAGAGCTGGGAGACCCGGTTCGAATCCCGCCCCGTACCAAAGGGACATGACTTTTACTGCTAGCACCAGTAAGTGATTGGGGTCCGTCATGTCTCTCCCCAAATTAGGGTAGGATGATTATTCCGGGTCGGAAAGTAAAGGAGGGGCCGGGACTAGCCATCCCTGAAGGGTTCTAATGGGTGATCACCACGCTGATTTCGGTCAGACTTTGAGTCCCCTGAATGCCTGGTCTTCACTCCGACTAACTTTCTGCACAAATTTACTCTAATTTTAAACAATTTAAACGGCGAACTTACCCGTTGGGATTTGTTTTGTATTAACCAAATTTGATAAACATGCTGGAGTTCTAAGTTTACAGAATTTGACATTAATTTTATAAAACTGCTGGACTTACCCCTTGTGATTTTGTTTACAATTTGGACTTAATTTTATATAACTGCTGGACTTACCCCTTGTGATTTTTTCTTACAATTTTGGACCTTAATTTTATTAAAAATGCTGAATTTACCCCTTGTAATGTTTTTTTTCTTCCAATTTTGGAACTAAATTGTACTAAAACTGCTGGACATTACCCTTGTGTTTTTTTTCTTTTTCTTTTCAATTTTGGACTTAAATTGTATTTAAACTGCTGGACTTACCCCTTGTGATTTTATTTTCGAATTTTGGAACTAAGTTGTGTTAAAACTTCTGGACTTACCCCTTGTGAGTTTGTTTACAATTTTGGAACTGAATTGTATTAAAACTGCTGGACTTACCCCTTGTGATTTTGTTGTCAATTTTGGAACTGAGTTGTCTCAAAACTGCTGGACTTACCCCTTGTGATTTTTTTGTCAATATTGGTACTAAGTTGTGTAAAAACTGCTGGACTTACCCCTTGTGATTTTTTTGTCAATTTCGGAACTAAATTGTATTTAAACTGCTGGACTTACCCCTTGTGAGTTTGTTTACAATTTTGGAACTGAATTGTATTAAAACTGCTGGACTTACCCCTTGTGAGTTTGTTTACAACTTTGGAACTGAATAGTATTAAAACTGCTGGACTTACCCCTTGTGATTTTGTTTACAATTTTGGATCTTAATTTTATAAAACTGCTGGACTTACCACTTGTGATTTATTTTTTCAGATTTGTAACTAAATTGTATTTAAACTGCTGGACTTACCCCTTGTGATTTAGTTTACAATTTTGGATCTTAATTTTATAAAACTGCTGGACTTACCCCTTGTGATTTGTTTTGCCAATTTTGGAACTAAATTGTATTAAAACTGCTGGACTTATCCCTTGTGATTTTTTTTTAAATTTGTAATTTTGGAACTAATCTGTATTAAAACTGCTGGACTTACCCCTTGTGATTTTTCAAGTTTGGAACTAATCTGTATTAAAACTGCTGGACTTACCCCTTGTGATTTTTCAAGTTTGGAACTAAATTGTATTAAAACTGCGGGACTTACCCCTTGTGATTTTTTCCAATTTTGGAACTAAGTTGTGTAAAAACTGCTGGACTTACCTCTTGTGATTTTTTACAATTTTGGAACTAAGTTGTATTAAAACTGCTGGAGTTACCCCTTGTGATTTTTTACCATTTTGGAACTAAGGGGGTGCGTTATTGGGATTGATACAGTAGCACTATGAGGGGTCATGTTTGGGGAGGACCCAGAGTGACAGCAAAGGGGGTGGATGTTTGGATGGCACTGGTAGGGGCAATATGTTGGGGGAGGAGCCAGAGCGACAGCAAATGGGGGAGCCTGTTTGGATGGCACTTTTAGGGGCAATATGTTGGGGGTGGAGCCAGAGTGACAGCAAAGGGGGTGGATGTTTGGACGGCACTGGTAGGGGGTAATGTATTGTGGAGGATTCGAAGTGACAACAACTTGGGATTTTACAGTTGATTTCATCAGGTGTCGCCGTAGCTACACGAAGTGCGAATTGGCTGCAGACCACGAGACCCGGGTTCAATACCCGAGCGGTTTCTTTTTATTTTGCTTTATATACACACCAGTGAACTATATAAGTAGTATTAAAACCAGCTACAAACACCAACGGGCACTGTGGTGACACGGTGCACTGGATCGTTCGCTTGCGTGCGTTCCAGAGCTGGGAGACCCGGTTCGAATCCCGCCCCGTACCAAAGGGACATGACTTTTACTGCTAGCACCAGTAAGTGATTGGGGTCCGTCATGTCTCTCCCCAAATTAGGGTAGGATGATTATTCCGGGTCGGAAAGTAAAGGAGGGGCCGGGACTAGCCATCCCTGAAGGGTTCTAATGGGTGATCACCACGCTGATTTCGGTCAGACTTTGAGTCCCCTGAATGCCTGGTCTTCACTCCGACTAACTTTCTGCACAAATTTACTCTAATTTTAAACAATTTAAACGGCGAACTTACCCGTTGGGATTTGTTTTGTATTAACCAAATTTGATAAACATGCTGGAGTTCTAAGTTTACAGAATTTGACATTAATTTTATAAAACTGCTGGACTTACCCCTTGTGATTTTGTTTACAATTTGGACTTAATTTTATATAACTGCTGGACTTACCCCTTGTGATTTTTTCTTACAATTTTGGACCTTAATTTTATTAAAAATGCTGAATTTACCCCTTGTAATGTTTTTTTTCTTCCAATTTTGGAACTAAATTGTACTAAAACTGCTGGACATTACCCTTGTGTTTTTTTCTTTTTCTTTTCAATTTTGGACTTAAATTGTATTTAAACTGCTGGACTTACCCCTTGTGATTTTATTTTCGAATTTTGGAACTAAGTTGTGTTAAAACTTCTGGACTTACCCCTTGTGAGTTTGTTTACAATTTTGGAACTGAATTGTATTAAAACTGCTGGACTTACCCCTTGTGATTTTTTTGTCAATTTTGGAACGGAGTTGTGTTAAAACTGCTGGACTTACCCCTTGTGATTTTGTTGTCAATTTTGGAACTGAGTTGTGTTAAAACTGCTGGACTTACCCCTTGTGATTTTGTTGTCAATTTTGGAACTGAGTTGTGTTAAAACTGCTGGACTTACCCCCTTGTAATTTTGTTGTCAATTTTGGAACTGAGTTGTGTTAAAACTGCTGGACTTACCCCTTGTGATTTTGTTTACAATTTTGGAACGGAATTGTGTTAAAACTGCTGGACTTACCCCTTGTGATTTTTTTTGTCAATTTTGGAACGGAGTTGTGTTAAAACTGCTGGACTTACCCCTTGTGATTTTGTTGTCAATTTTGGAACTGAGTTGTGTTAAAACTGCTGGACTTACCCCTTGTGATTTTTTTGTCAATATTGGTACTAAGTTGTGTAAAAACTGCTGGACTTACCCCTTGTGATTTTTTTGTCAATTTCGGAACTAAATTGTATTAAAACTGCTGGACTTACCCCTTGTGAGTTTGTTTACAATTTTGGAACTGAATTGTATTAAAACTGCTGGACTTACCCCTTGTGATTTTGTTGTCAATTTTGGAACTGAGTTGTCTCAAAACTGCTGGACTTACCCCTTGTGATTTTTTTGTCAATATTGGTACTAAGTTGTGTAAAAACTGCTGGACTTACCCCTTGTGATTTTTTTGTCAATTTCGGAACTAAATTGTATTTAAACTGCTGGACTTACCCCTTGTGAGTTTGTTTACAATTTTGGAACTGAATTGTATTAAAACTGCTGGACTTACCCCTTGTGAGTTTGTTTACAATTTTGGAACTGAATTGTATTAAAACTGCTGGACTTACCCTTGTGAGTTTGTTGTCAATTTTGGAACTGAGTTGTGTTAAAACTGCTGGACTTACCCCTTGTGATTTTTTTGTCAATTTTGGTACTAAGTTGTGTAAAAACTGCCGGACTTACCCCTTGTGATTTTTTTGTCAATGTGGAACTAAGTTGTGTTAAAACTGCTGGACTTACCCCTTGTGATTTTTTTGTCAATTTCGGAACTAAATTGTATTAAAACTGCTGGACTTACCCCTTGTGAGTTTGTTTACAATTTTGGAACTGAATTGTATTAAAACTGCTGGACTTACCCCTTGTGAGTTTGTTTACAATTTTGGAACTGAATTGTATTAAAACTGCTGGACTTACCCCTTGTGAGTTTGTTGTCAATTTTGGAACTGAATTGTATTAAAACTGTTGGACTTACCCCTTGTGAGTTTGTTTACAATTTTGGAACTGAATTGTATTAAAACTGCTGGACTTACCCCTTGTGATTTTGTTTACAATTTGGACTTAATTTTATATAACTGCTGGACTTACCCCTTGTGATTTTTTCTTACAATTTTGGACCTTAATTTTATTAAAAATGCTGAATTTACCCCTTGTAATGTTTTTTTTTTCCAATTTTGGAACTAAATTGTACTAAAACTGCTGGACATTACCCTTGTGTTTTTTTTCTTTTTCTTTTCAATTTTGGACTTAAATTGTATTTAAACTGCTGGACTTACCCCTTGTGATTTTATTTTCCAATTTTGGAACTAAGTTGTGTTAAAACTTCTGGACTTACCCCCTTGTGATTTTTTTGTCAATTTTGGAACGGAGTTGTGTTAAAACTGCTGGACTTACCCCTTGTGATTTTTTTGTCAATTTTGGAACGGAGTTGTGTTAAAACTGCTGGACTTACCCCTTGTGATTTTTTTGTCAATTTTGGAACTGAGTTGTGTTAAAACTGCTGGACTTACCCCGTGTGATTTTGTTGTCAATTTTGGAACTGAGTTGTGTTAAAACTGCTGGACTTACCCCTTGTGATTTTGTTGTCAATTTTGGAACTGAGTTGTGTTAAAACTGCTGGACTTACCCCCTTGTAATTTTGTTGTCAATTTTGGAACTGGGTTGTGTTAAAACTGCTGGACTTACCCCTTGTGATTTTGTTGTCAATTTTGGAACTGAGTTGTGTTAAAACTGCTGGACTTACCCCTTGTGATTTTGTTGTCAATTTTGGAACTGAGTTGTGTTAAAACTGCTGGACTTACCCCCTTGTAATTTTGTTGTCAATTTTGGAACTGAGTTGTATTAAAACTGCTGGACTTACCCCTTGTGATTTTTTTGTCAATTTGGTACTAAGGTGTGTAAAAACTGCTGGACTTACCCCTTGTGATTTTTTTGTCAATGTGGAACTAAGTTGTGTTAAAACTGCTGGACTTACCCCTTGTGATTTTTTTTTCAATTTCGGAACTAAATTGTATTAAAACTGCTGGACTTACCCCTTGTGAGTTTGTTTACAATTTTGGAACTGAATTGTATTAAAACTGCTGGACTTACCCCTTGTGAGTTTGTTTACAATTTTGGAACTGAATTGTATTAAAACTGCTGGACTTACCCCTTGTGAGTTTGTTGTCAATTTTGGAACTGAGTTGTGTTAAAACTGCTGGACTTACCCCTTGTGATTTTTTTGTCAATTTTGGTACTGAGTTGTGTAAAAACTGCTGGACTTACCCCTTGTGATTTTTTTGTCAATGTGGAACTAAGTTGTGTTAAAACTGCTGGACTTACCCCTTGTGATTTTTTTGTCAATTTCGGAACTAAATTGTATTAAAACTGCTGGACTTACCCCTTGTGAGTTTGTTTACAATTTTGGAACTGAATAGTATTAAAACTGCTGGACTTACCCCTTGTGAGTTTGTTTACAATTGTGGAACTGAATTGTATTAAAACTGCTGGACTTACCCCTTGTGAGTTTGTTGTCAATTTTGGAACTGAATTGTATTAAAACTGCTGGACTTACCCCTTGTGAGTTTGTTGTCAATTTTGGAACTGAAGTGTATTAAAACTGCTGGACTTACCCCTTGTGAGTTTGTTTACAATTTTGGAACTGAATTGTATTAAAACTGCTGGACTTACCCCTTGTGAGTTTGTTTACAATTTTGGAACTAAATTGTATTAAAACTGCTGGACTTACCCCTTGTGATTTTGTTTACAATTTGGACTTAATTTTATTAAACTGCTGGACTTACCCCTTGTGATTTTGTTGTCAATTTTGGAACTGAGTTGTGTTAAAACTGCTGGACTTACTCCTTGTGATTGTTTTGTCAATTTTGGAACTGAGTTGTGTTAAAACTGCTGGACTTACCCCTTGTGATGTTTTTCCCAATTTTTAAACTTAATTGTATTAAAACTGCTGGACTTACCCCTTGTGTTATTTATTTTTTATTTTTTATTTAAATTTTATTAAAAC
Source organism: Asterias amurensis (assembly GCF_032118995.1). Taxonomy (NCBI): domain Eukaryota; kingdom Metazoa; phylum Echinodermata; class Asteroidea; order Forcipulatida; family Asteriidae; genus Asterias; species Asterias amurensis. The sequence goes on along the minus strand of NC_092650.1, from coordinate 5,400,482 downwards.
TGCTTGGACTTACACGTACCCCTTGTGATTTTTCTTTTACAATTTTGACCTAAATTGAATTAAAACTGCTGGACTTATCCCTTGTGATTTTGTTTACAATTTTGGACCTTAATTTGATAAAAACTGCCGGACTTATAGCTTGGCCTATACATTAGATTACTTTTATGGCCCAAATTGAAAAAAAAAAAAAATCACAAGGGGTAAGTCCAGCTTTTTTTACACAAAATTCTACAAAATATCACTATGGGTTGGTCCACAAAAGACAAGGGAGCTCTTTGATTTGATGATCAGAGTGGTCTGAGTAGCCTTTATCTGTTAATACTTAAATGGCTAGGCCATAACAAAATGCCTGTACAAAAGTTAAACTGATCTCCGGCCAAGACCATCTAGAAGTGTTTACCGCAAACCAATAAGCTGAACTGGCCTATAGTCACATAACCCGCGAAATCAATAAGCAATAAGAAAAAACAATTATTTAGGGGTTAGTCCAGCATTTTTTTTCCTCCAAATATCGGGGGGGGGGGTCACAAGGGGGCAATCACCAGCATTCAAATTGAGATCGAACAGTTAAAACAAAATCCGAAGGGGGGCATTAGCCGAGCAATTTTACCAAATTCCAATTTTCAGGCTCTGAAGCTTTAAAAATTACAAGGGCTAAGTTCATAATGTTTATTAATTTTGGTTAATCAAGAAAACAAACTCACGAGGGGGTTCAGCGTTTAAATGTTTAAAATTAAAGCAATTTTGTTCAGAAAGTTAGTCGGAGTGAAGACAAGGGGTAAGTCCAGCAGTTTTAACACAACTTAGTTCCAAAATTGGAAAATAAAATCACAAGGGGTAAGTCCAGCAGTTTAAACACAATTTAGTTCCAAAATTGAAAAGAAAAAAAAAACACAAGGGGTAATGTCCAGCAGTTTCAGTACAATTTAGTTCCAAAATTGAAAAAAAAACATTACAAGGGGTAAGTCCAGCATTTTTAATAAAATTAAGGTCCAAAATTGTAAGAAAAAATCACAAGGGGTAAGTCCAGCAGTTGTATAAAATTAAGTCCAAATTGTAAACAAAATCACAAGGGGTAAGTCCAGCAGTTTTATAAAATTAATGTCAAATTCTGTAAACTTAGAACTCATGACGGGGTCCAGCATGTTTATCAAATTTGGTTAATACAAAACAAATCCCAACGGGTAAGTTCGCCGTTTAAATTGTTTAAAATTAGAGTAAATTTGTGCAGAAAGTTAGTCGGAGTGAAGACCAGGCATTCAGGGGACTCAAAGTCTGACCGAAATCAGCGTGGTGATCACCCATTAGAACCCTTCAGGGATGGCTAGTCCCGGCCCCTCCTTTACTTTCCGACCCGGAACAATCATCCTACCCTAATTTGGGGAGAGACATGACGGACCCCAATCACTTACTGGTGCTAGCAGTAAAAGTCATGTCCCTTTGGTACGGGGCGGGATTCGAACCGGGTCTCCAGCTCTGGAACGCACGCAAGCGAACGATCCAGTGCACCGTGTCACCACAGTGCCCGTTGGTGTTTGTAGCTGGTTTTAATACTACTTATATAGTTCACTGGTGTGTATATAAAGCAAAATAAAAAGAAACCGCTCGGGTATTGAACCCGGGTCTCGTGGTCTGCAGCCAATTCGCACTTCGTGTAGCTACGGCGACACCTGATGAAATCAACTGTAAAATCCCAAGTTGTTGTCACTTCGAATCCTCCACAATACATTACCCCTACCAGTGCCGTCCAAACATCCACCCCCTTTGCTGTCACTCTGGCTCCACCCCCAACATATTGCCCCTAAAAGTGCCATCCAAACAGGCTCCCCCATTTGCTGTCACTCTGGCTCCACCCCCAACATATTGCCCCTAAAAGTGCCATCCAAACAGGCACCCCCATTTGCTGTCGCTCTGGCTCCTCCCCCAACATATTGCCCCTACCAGTGCCATCCAAACATCCACCCCCTTTGCTGTCACTCTGGCTCCACCCCCAACATATTGCCCCTACCAGTGCCATCCAAACATCCACCCCCTTTGCTGTCACTCTGGGTCCTCCCCAAACATGACCCCTCATAGTGCTACTGTATCAATCCCAATCACGCACCCCCTTAGTTCAAAAATGGTACAAAATCACAAGGGGTAACTCCAGCAGTTTTAATACAACTTAGTTCCAAAATGGGTAAAAATCACAAGGGGTAAGTCCAGCAGTTTTAATACAACTTAGTTCCAAAATTGTAAAAAATCACAAGGGGTAAGTCCAGCAGTTTTAATACAACTTAGTTCCAAAATTGTAAAAAATCACAAGGGGTAAGTCCAGCAGTTGTAATACATTCATAGTTCCAAAATGGTAAAAAATCACAAGGGGTAAATCCCCCAGTTTTAATACATTCATAGTTCCAAAATGGTAAAAAATCACAAGGGGTAAATCCCCCAGTTTTAATACATTCATAGTTCCAAAATGGTAAAAAATCACAAGGGGTAAGTCCAGCAGTTTTAGAAAATTAAGGTCAAAAACTGTAATCAAACTCACAAGGGGTAAGTCCAGCAGTTTTATGAAATTAAGTCCAATTTGTAAATTTGTAAGTCCAATTTGTAGACAAAATCACAAAATCACAAAATCCAGCAGTTATAGAAAATTAAGGTCAAAACTGTAAACAAAATCACAAAAGGGTAAGTCCAGCCGTTTTAATACAATTTAGTTCCAAAATTGAAAAAAAAAACAAAAAAAAACACAAGGGGTAAATCGAGCAGTTTTAAAACAATTTAGTTCCAAAATTGAAAACAAAAATCACAAGGGGTAAGTCCAGCAGTTTTAATACAACTTAGTTCCAAAATTGAAAACAAAAATCACAAAGGGTAAGTCCAGCAGTTTTAATACAATTTAGTTCCAAACTTGAAAAATCACAAGGGGTAAGTTCAGCAGTTTTAATACAGATTAGTTCCAAAATTACAAAATTAAAAAACATCACAAGGGATAAGTCCAGCAGTTTTAATACAATTTAGTTTCAAAGTTGAAAAAATAAATCACAAGGGGTAAGTCAAGCAATTAAAATACGATTTAGTTCCAAAATTGGAAAAAACCACAAGGTGTAAGTCCAGTAGTTTAAATACAATTTAGTTCAAAAATAAAAATAAATAAAAACCAAGGGGTGAACCCACCAATACATTTTAGTTCCAAAATTGAAAAAAAAATCACAAGGGGTAAGTCCAGCAGTTTTAATACAATTTAGTTCCAAAATTGAAAAAAACATCACAAGGGGTAAGTCCAGCCGTTTTAGTACAATTTAGTTCAAAAATTGAAAAAAAAAACACAAGGGGTAAGTCCAGCAGTTTTAATACAATTTAGTTCCAAAATTGAAAAAGAAAGAAACAAGGGGTAAGTCCAGCAGTATTAATACAATTTAGTTCCAAAATTGAAAAAAAAAAATCACTAGGGGTAAGTCCAGCAGTTTTAATACATTTTAGTTCCAAAATTGAAAAAAACATCTCAAGGGGTAAGTCCAGCAGTTTAAATACAATTTAGTTCCAAAGTTGAAAAAAAAAACCAAAAAACACAGGGGGTAAATCGAGCAGTTTTAAAACAATTTAGTTCCAAAATTGAAAAAAAAAAACAAGGGGTAAACCCACCATGTTAAATACATTTCAGTTCCAAAATTGACAAAAAAATCACAAGGGGTAAGTCCAGCAGTTTTAATACAATTTAGTTCCAAAATTGGCAAAAAAAAATCACAAGGGGTAAGTCCAGCAGTTTTATAAAATTAAGATCCAAAATTGTAAACTAAATCACAAGGGGTAAGTCCAGCAGTTTAAATACAATTTAGTTCCAAAATTGGAAAAAAAATCACAAGGGGTAAGTCCAGCAGTTTTATAAAATTAAGATCCAAAATTGTAAACTAAATCACAAGGGGTAAGTCCAGCAGTTTAAATAAAATTTAGTTACAAATCTGAAAAAATAAATCACAAGTGGTAAGTCCAGCAGTTTTAATCAAATTGAGGTCCAAAGTTGTAAACAAAATCACAAGGGGTAAGTCCAGCAGATCAGTTTTTACACACCTCAGTTCCAAAATTGACAACAAAATCACAAGGGGTAAGTCGAGCAGTTTTAATACAATTTAGTTCCAAAATTGAAAAAAACATCACAAGGGGTAAGTCCAGCAGTTTTGAGACAACTCAGTTCCAAAATTGACAACAAAATCACAAGGGGGTAAGTCCAGAAGTTTAATCAAATTAAGTCCAAATTGTAATCAAAATCACAAGGGGTAAGTCCAGCAGTTTTATAAAATTATTGTCAAATTCTGTAAACTTAGAACTGTAAACTTAGAACTCCAGCATGTTTATCAAATTTGGTTAATACAAAACAAATCCCAACGGGTAAGTTCGCCGTTTAAATTGTTTAAAATTATAGTAAATTTGTGCAGAAAGTTAGTCGGAGTGAAGACCAGGCATTCAGGGGACTCAAAGTCTGACCGAAATCAGCGTGGTGATCACCCATTAGAACCCTTAAGGGATGGCTAGTCCCGGCCCCTCCTTTACTTTCCGACCCGGAATAATCATCCTACCCTAATTTGGGGAGAGACATGACGGACCCCAATCACTTACTGGTGCTAGCAGTAAAAGTCATGTCCCTTTGGTACGGGGCGGGATTCGAACCGGGTCTCCCAGCTCTGGAACGCACGCAAGCGAACGATCCAGTGCACCGTGTCGCCACAGTGCCCGTTGGTGTTTGAAGCTGGTTTTTAATACTACTTATATAATTCACTGGTGTGTATGTAAATCAAATAAAAAAGAACGCTCGGGTATTGAACCCGGGTCTCACGGTCCGCAGCCAATTCGCATTTTGTGTAGCTACGACGGCACAATGATGAAGTTAACTGTAGCACATCTAAATCCCGTGTTGCTGTCACTTTGAATCCTCCACAATACATTATTACGCCCTACCAGCGTCATCCCAAACATGTACCCCCATTTGCTGTCACTCTGGCTCCTCCCCCAACATGACCCGTCATACTGCTACTGTATCAATCCCAATCACGCACCCCCATTTGCTGTCACTCTGGCACCTCCCCCAACATATTACCCCAACCAGTGCCATCCCAAGCATGCACCCACCCCCCTGCTGTCACTCTGGATCCTCCCCTCAACATATTACCCCTACCAGTGCCATCTCACCAGTGCCATCCCAAACATGCACCCCCCTTTGCTGTCACACTGGATTCTCCCCCAACATATTGCCCCTACCAGTGACATCCCAAACATGCACCCACCCCCCTGCTGTCACTCTGGATCCTCCCCCAACATATTACCTCTTCAACTACCCAACTGTATCAAGACCACACAGCATTCTACTTTGCTGTTTTGTTGTTTTGGTTTTGTATGAGGTAACACCCAACTCACATGGCCACTTAAAGGTGAGGGCTACACTTAACGGATTTTTGGCTACTGGCCCAGATTAATTACCACTAGAGGGGCATGTTGCCACCTTTACTCCTGGGGTCCTTAGGCTGAAACAGGGTTACTGCAAGTTACCGCACTCCAAGCTAATCAAGCCACATTAACAATATCTGCTACTACAGGCAGACATTTTACCCCTGGTTGGAGAGAAGCTTAGTGTCTTATTCAAGGACACAAGGGCCCAACTTCATAGCGCTGTCTAGGGGCAAATTTTGTGCTTACGGTGCAATTTCTATTTCATAGCGCTGCTAACCATAAGCACACGAAAAGGCACCTTACCTTCCGGTGCTTAACGCATGAATATAAATGAAAATCCATAGTAAACACGCATTATGGTCGCCCAATTTTTCTGCTAACCTGTGAAATACGCTAAGGCTTGAGCAAATATTTATGCTACAGTAAGCACGCAAATTTGCTTACTGTTAAGCAGTGCTATGAAACTGGGCTAAGGTGACACATCCCAATGACTTAAACACCACAACTTGAGTCTGATGCTCTTATCTGCTCGGTCACGACACCCCATAATACATGCAGTTCAATGATATTGTATCAATTTGAAATACACACTCCACATATAGAAGAATGACAGGAGTTCCATAAGTACTGATGCGAAAGATAGCTCTGACATTCTGAAATAAACAAGAAATCCTGACACTCTTGTGAACATCTGTACAGTAGTTGTGACTTTTTTATTGCAACAATTTAATCCAATATCTACGACAGCCCATACAATATAAATATATGTATTTCTTTATTTCATTATTTAAATGGTAGTTATAATTATAAGAGGCATATAATTATATAGTCATACAATTATTTAACAGCAGAGTATAGTTTTAGTATTTTGTCAAAGACAAGAATCCTCTACTGGTGTATCCAAACATACACATAAATTATCAAACCTGTGGCATGATTTGATTGGTCATCTACAGGTTGCAAGAAAATAATGAAAAGAAAAAGGCACTTATTGCATAAAAGCCTTTCCCAGGTTAAATTTGTTGGTGAAAAATTACCTTTGCGGTAACACCATGTGTGTATATCTACTTGCCAGGTAGAGTTGCCCTGGTAATAGTTATAAAGCAGGACAGTTCTTTTCAGAACTGAAAAGTCTCCCGAACCTCCGATTTTCTACTCCACGGCAGTAGAATAAAGCAAGACAGTTCCCTAAGAACAACTCTACCTGGCAAGTAGATACACACATGGTGTTACCGCAAAACCAAATATACATTCATACCCCACCATGCAATGCCTCAAATCCTATATAGAAAAATTACCTCTTCTGCTGGAAAGAGGTTGTTTCAAAGAATGTTTTATAACATCAACAGTCTTTGGTGCTCTTCACTAAATAATATTTTGAATATTCTGAATATTTTAATCATTATATTTACCAAAAGTATTATCCTGCCTTCTGAATTGTATAATGCTAAAGTTATTCATATCAAATAACAAACCACAAGGGAAACTGACTGTGGGTACATTTTTAAATGATTTTGGGTTGAACAAAGAAAAATTGACTAGAGCGGGATCTGATCCAACAAACTCCAGATTAACGTGCCGGCGCTCTACCAGCTGAGCTATCTAGCCCTATGTTGGCAGTGTCCCTATTTTGTCAATATCTTTGTTCGGGGGGTGCTAAAGTTATTAATTATATAACTTTGTAATTATGTAACTTTGTAATTATGTATTGTTGAACTTAAACTGCTGATTTGTTTAGAGTTGGCAAAATCAAGTTCAATCCCCACTGATCCATTTAAAATATCTTGTTGATGACCTACAGCAGCTTTCATACTTTTTGAAACATTAAAGATTTACTGCAAAATTGTAATGTTTAAGAGCATAAACAACACCTTAACAATTGATTTATATTAAACAAAGCTGCTGGACTTACAAAATGGTTGTGTCTTTTCCAAAATGTTATTAATGTATTGTTTCCCAAACTTAAAGGCAGTGGACACTATTGATGATTACTCAAAATAAGTATTAACATAAAAACATACTTGGTAACGACTAATGGGGAGCTGTTGATAGTAAAACATTGTAAGAAACGACCTCCTCCAAAGTAGTTTTAGAGAAAGAAGTCATTTTCCACAAATTTGATTTCGAGATCTCACAATTAGATTTTGAGGTATCAAAAGGTTACGGGAGATAGACAAAGTCCGTTGTCAGCAGTAACAGACATGCGCAGCTGGAACTCCGAAGAGGCTTATTGAACACATTGCGCATTACACACAACGCATTAACTGCATAAGGGACACATGGATTTTAGGACTAAACAAATGATAAAACAAAATAAAAATAAATGTAAAACAAAAGTTGATTTTTATATATATATATATTTTTAAGTATCCAGTACTTTCAAATTAGCAAAAAAGAAATTGCATACAAGTTAAAAAATTAAAAGATATTACAAAAGCGTTTACATACAATTAGGAAAACCATTCTGGACAAGCTGGAATGTATTACATAAGAAGTATTTAGCACATAGTATGGAGCACAATGAATAATTTACATAATTTAAGAGAATGGGCAACAGGAAATTGACAACAGACATGTTTAAAGGCAGTGGACACTATTGGTATTTACTCCAAAAAAAATATTAGCCAAAAAACTTACTTGGTAATGAGTAATTGGAAGCTGTTGACCATATAAAACAATGTTAGAAACGGCTCCCTCTGAAGTAAAGTAGTTTTCAAGAAAGTCGTAATTTTCCACTAAGTTGATTTTGAGACCTCAGAATTAGATTTTGAGGTCTTGAAATCAAGCATCTGAGAGCACAACAACTTCGTGTGACAGAGATGTTTTTTCTTTCATTACCATCTAACAATTTTGACGACCAATTGAGGTATAATTTTTTCCCAGGTTTGTTATTTCATGCATATGTTGAAATACACCCGGTGAGAAGACTGGTCTTTGACAAATACCAATAGTGTCCAGGGTCTTTAATGTCTGTAGTTGAGACTATGGCAACAGCTTAATAATAATAATAATAACAAATTCAAGTTCTTATACAGCGAATTTCACAATTACTACCTCAATGCGCTTTACATCAGTGCCCTGGCATGGCTGCGGCCATGAGGAATGCTAAAAACCAAAAAAATAAAAAATACAATTTTTAAACTGTCAACTGTCACAAGGGGCAAGTTGCCACCTACTCCTGGGGCTGAAATGTGGTAACACCCTACACAGTCTATACGCATGTAATAATAATATCGAAGTCTTGTATGGCGCAAGTATCTACCAAAAAAGGAACTCAAGGCGCTGAGTATATACAAACTTTCAGAGAGATAGGTTATTGTAGTGATGCATTGGTGTCATCAGCTAAATTTTACAGTGGCAGATAACCATCTTACAATGCATGCTTATGTTAATGATATATGGTAATCTCCGCTCTAAATCCAGGTCTCTCTTAGTTTGTCCCTCGACTTTTACTAAATTTTATGGGGCCAGAGCTTTTGCAGCAGCAGCAGCAGAATTATGGAATAGTCTTCCGGACACCATAAAACAAGCTCAAACAGTGAATTTATTTAAGACAAAGATAAAAACACATTTATTTTTGCAATAGCCTTCAGTACTTCTTTCTGTATCAACTAAATTTTGCTTTTGTATTTACTTCACATCTCTATTAACCTTTACTTCTCTTTTGTTTTCATCTCAAAGCGCATAGGGACTTCTCTGTGATTGTGATATGCGCTCTACAAAAATTTTTCATTATTATTATTGGGAAGCTGGCTGGTAAAGCAGGATGCACAAACCTGCCCAACACTGTTCCCGAGGATTCACTCATGATAATCAGGTCGTCGCTCACAAAGTGAGATTCAAATTAAACCAAACTTTTTCCATCACATTCAGCAATTAAAAAATATATCTTCACAGTGTCATAAAAAAAAGTATAAAAGAACTTGTTTAAATATAGCCTTCTTCTAAACCAACAGCTTGATTGGCTTTTAAAACGAAAGACAACAAATTTCTTGCCTTTGACCGCCAATCAAATGAATAAAACAAATTATATGAATTCGATTCATATGGATTATCAGTGTAAAGAGATTTATCCATTTTTTATATTCAAAATATTTATTTGTAATGAGTACAAAATGCCCTGGTGCCCTTGCTCTTTTAAGAACAAAGCAGCAAGGCCGAATGTCATAGAGTTGCTTAAAGCCATTGGACCCTTTCGGTACAGAAAAAAAAAGAAAAAGTTCACAGATTTACAAATAATTTACAGGGTTTACAGAAGGTAATGGTGAAAGACTTCTCTTGAAATATTAGTCCATGAAATGCTTAACTTTTTGAGAAAACAGTAAAACGAATTACGGATTTATTTTAAACACATGTCATGACATGGCGAATCGCGCGGAAACAAGAGTGGGTTTTTACTGTTATTTTCTCCCGACTCCGATGACCGATTGAGCTTAAATTTTCACAGGTTTGTTGTTTTATATATAAGTGCGGGACTTGGACAATACTGTTTACCGAAAGTGTATAATGGCTTTAACGCCCGATTTTGTGCATACTGAGCGAGTTTCCATTTCTGCTAACCATAAGCACACGAAAAGGCATGCTAGCCTTATGGTCCTTACTGTATGAACAAAATGAACGACATAACAATACAAATCAATGGTTAACACCCAAGCTGGTTGTCTTGTTTTTTTTTTGCTAACTTGTAAAACACACTTAAAGGATTTGGGTACTTTTTCAAAATGTCCACAGATTGACATTACACTTACAGGGTTTGAAGATAATGATAGTGGAAAGCTTCCCTTCGAATATTACTAACTAAGGTTGTGTAGTTTTTGAGAAATGAGTAAAACAAGTCACAAAATCATTTTGCTCTCATTAGACCAAAATGTTTTTAGCATGTAAAATCCCCTTAACCAGTTATTATATTATACCAAAACCATAGCATAACTGGTTAATACGTTTTTACATGCTAAAACTGAGACGAAAATTATTACTTTTACTCATTTCTCAAAAACTACAGCACCTCAGTAAGTAAAATTTCAAGGGAAGCTTTCTACTATCATAATCTTCAAACTGTGTAAGTTTAACATAAATCTGTGGACATTGTGTTTTTGGTAAGGAAAAAGTACATATACCCTTTAAGCTTCCGCAAATATAGTTAGCACGGACATTTGCTTACCAGTAAGCAGGGTCATGGAATTGGGCCCAGGACTTCTTGTTAGATTTTGAGGGACTGCATATGCTCATCCGTGGAGCGCATCCGTTGCCATTTGGTCTTACTGTGCTGTGCTTGGAGTATCTTGAAGTGGTTCAACATTTCATCCCAGTTGAAGGCCTTCAAGTTGGGCCGTCTCTCCGGGATGAGACCTGGACTGCTTTTCCTTTGGAATAAATGAGTCAACCATAACATTGTTAACAGTTGCATCGGGGATAAAGAATATCAACTTTGGTTTTACCCATACACACCTGTACATGTATGTGTTGGCACTAAGCTTGGTCGATATCACGATATTATCGAATATCGCGATATTAATTTGGACACGATTTCGATATCGGATGGATTTGGTTTTAATCGAAATATCGATATATCGCGATATATCGCGATATATCGCGATAATCGCGATATATCGATATATCGATTAAATATTGCGATGTATTTGCTAGCTGAGACATGTTGCACCCCATAGGTTTGGAGTAAAACCAGAAGAATAGGTCATTAGAACACCTCTCTTATGCTAGGACTGTCTCTTCTACAACTTTCACTTGGAGTTTTAAGACTGATGATGTCAAATTTCATTAATCGCGATTATATCGACTATCGCGATATATTGTCGGCGATATATCGTGAATAAAATAAATTGATACCGCCCAAGCTTAGTTAGCACTGTATACTCAGTACTTTCTAGAGATCTGTGAAAAAGAAATCACAGGCACAATTACTCGGGTGGGATTCGCTCGGCCACTTGCAACTCCATTACATTATAATAACAGCATCTTGTAAACCATTACATGGTGCTATCGTGGTGCTATGTAAAAGGAGTATAGATCTCACAACTCAAATGTTGTCCCACAAAACCTGCAGGAAAATACTGTATGTTAAAGCGCGTTGAGCGTCACTGAGTGACGGAAATGCGCTATACGTGTATAGGAAGCCACTATTACTATTATTAGCTTTGGAAGTGCCATCCAACATGTTGCAATCCTGAGATGTAATTTACTATGGGATGATGACATCATGAATGCTTAAAATGTTTACTTCATCTTACTACTTCTTCCGTGTAAGTACAAACTCAATTTAATGAGCAAAAGCGTACTGCATGAGATAAATTTGTCTGAATTGCAAAAGGGAACAATTAAGGAAGCATGTGTATTGGACCTTAGAACTCCTGCCCTGTTAATCATAGAAGACATTCTGGGACGATAGGTGGCAGCAGACTTACCAGGTAAAATCCATTGTTCTCGGTCATGTGGGCGCGCTCAGAACTATGTAAACAATGGAAGTTTACGTAAGTCTGCTGCCACCTAGCGTCCCAAAGTCTCCCATTAAGGAAGCTTGTGCATTGGACCTTAGAACACCTGCCCTGTTCCTAATTGGAGGGAGCGGATAACAAAATTTGTTGGATTTTTTTCCCCCAAAACTGTGCAAAAAGTTGTGTCTTCTTTCTCCAAGAGAAGTTAAATCAAGATTCATAAATACCTCGTACAGTTTCACTATTCCTATTGGTGGAGAGCGCGTCACGTGAGTGTGTATAAACCTTTGTTTATGACCGGTAAAAAGTGTTAATTCATGAGCGTGACACGCGACCTTGCACCTGTTCTTATAAGGACGTGTTTACCCGAGGGCGGTGGAGGGCTTTACCATTTCATAGCTGGAGGGGTGTTGTGTTGAAAGAAATCATTTAACAATTATAATTTTTGCATTTATTTTACTTTTTGACCAAAAAGTGATGATGTTTTTGACCGAAAAGGTACTTATGTATGAATGGGAATCAAAGTGTGTTGAATCGGTTTTCAACTAGTGGTTTAAACCCGCCGAGGCCTGGTTCTTGATAATTTACCTCGACTTCGTCTCGGTAAAATTATCAAGAACCAGGCCTCGTTGCGATTAAACCACTAGTTGAAAACCTCTTTACCACACATTGATTCCCTTATTTTTGTTACACAGTGAATTAATTATTGGTATTACCTTTGGTCCTTGGGTAACTGAAGTAGACTAGGAACACACGCTAAGCGCCGTTGCAAGGTGTTGAACGCTGTACTCTGTGGTAGTAACATGAGTAGACCATACAAACTCTTGACTAAGTACTGATTATGCTCTGTGTCCAGTAACTGTAACCTCAGGTCTTGAAGTCATTGAGTAGAAAAGAAAGAAAAATAATTATTGCTGTAAACATTTTTATAATATTTTTTTATTTTTATTGTTAGTAAAAATAATTCCAAAACGTAAAAGGTACAAAATGCAACGTAGAAAATAGTAAGGTACATGTACATGTACAAGGTAGAATGTACAAGGTAAAAGGTCCAAAATGCATGGTTTTAGCCACAGATTAAAAGGTATCAATTTCAGAATGTACTACATGTATGTACATGTAAAAGACTTACACTGTGCAAAGTGTAAGTCATAGAGTCAACGGTTGTAAGTTACAGGGTGCAAGGTGTAAGTTACAGAATGCAATGTTTAAGTTACAGAATGCAATGTCAAAGTTCAATGTGCAAATTACAGAATGCAATGTCAAAGTAACAGAATGCAATGTCAAAGTTACAGAATGCAATGTCAAAGTTACAGAATGCAATGTGCAAATTACAGAGTGCATTGTCAAAGTTACAGAATGCAATGTCAAAGTTACAAAATGCAATGTCAAAGTTACAGAATGCAATGTCAAAGTTACAGAATGCAATGTCAAAGTTACAGAATGCAATGTCAAAGTTACAGAGTGCAAGGTGTCAGTTACAGAATGCAAAGGATGGAGGTTACAGAGTGCAAAGTGTAAGATACATAGTGCAGTGTTAAAGTTACAGAATGCAATTTCAAAGTTGCAAAGTGCAATGTGTAAGTTACAAAGTGCAAAGAAGCATGCAACTCAAGAAAAGTAATATAACTGACACAGCAGTTAATACTTACAAGTAAATATTGGAGACTCTAATAATTGTACCAGCTTGTCGATTTCAGTCAGAAAATGTACGGTCACCTCCAAATCACCACTGAGAATCGGGAACCATTAAGGAAACTAAGCTGGCCATCTTAAGGTTATAAAAGCAATGACATTGGTCGGTAAAATAACTGTGTTTCTCCTAAACCAGAATTGTCCATGGTGGGCGGTGCTGGGCGGGCCCGCCCAGAACTCAAAACTTTTGCCCAGCACTCTGAACAAAATACATTGTGCTGCCCCGCACAGATTTCCCCTGGAATAAATCATGATATTGTCCACTGTGCATTGATCTGAGACACAGCTGACAATTTAGGAGTATCAGATATCACAGAGAAAGAACACAGTCAAAAAGCTTTCCAACTTTTGTTAATGCATGACATAATCAGTTTGAAAACCCGACGTCATGTCCAGTAGGTTGGATTTTAAAAAATTGATCTAGCTTCAACTCTGCTCATAACTAGTTTTGTGAATATAATGATTGACAACGGTGGCAGCCCGTTCACTTACAATGTAAACAACAACATGACAAAGGGCTCGGGAATCAAGGGTTACAGAATAACCCCCAAGAGGGAATTTACATGACAAGTTTTTCAGAACCTGTTGTTTCTCTTTGCACCGGTGTAACGAAGGTAACAGCGTGTGGACACGATACTATTACACTATTTGGTTTAGGTAAACTTCTCTGTATACACCCAAACCAAACAGTGCACTCCTATAGTGTCCACAACACCTCAATAAGGCTAATGGAAATGTCCCGATGGACAAAACCCAGCAATCGCCCGAAAGTTAACACAAAATGGAGAAAATTCCAAAGCTGCTTCGGCGTTACAAAACTCCTGCCATAAACACACCTTGTTTGAAAACATGTTAATCTGACTTATTATAAAGCATTTGGGTTTCTCTTTGAACCCCCCACCCTTTCTCTCTCTGTCTCTCTTTGCAAAGGATACAACATGTAGATGAGATTGGAACCATGTGCGTAGTTCTGCGTCAGGAAACACAGAGACACTGTTGCGATAGGGCTGTGACACCACGACTTGTACAGACAGTGAAACAGCATACAACTGCGCTGTAAAGATCAAAACAGAAATAAATGGTCAGCATAACAACTTAGCAAATAAATCAATAAAGCAACTGGGATATCAAATTTAGTTCTGCCGTTACACTATGTGTATTTATGCACTGTTTACACAGTACTTTCCTAGGCTTCTGCGAAAAATCCAAAGGCATATCATTCGGGTGAGATTTGAAACCATGACCTTTGCTAGAGCTAGCCCCAACTTCATGGCTCTGCTATACTGTAAGCAAATAGTCGGCGCTTGTGGAAGCAGGGAATTCTGTGCTTATGACGAGCGTAGTATTTCACATGTTACTGGAGAATTTTGGCTGGTGCACTTGCATGTACTCCACATTACAAGACATTTTACGCTTAGGGTATTCTATTCTAAGGGTAGCGCAGAAATTCGGTGCTTGCCAAGCAAGCGGAGAGAATGGTGATTGTAAGCCCCAAAAATATTGACGGTTAGCAGAGCCATGAAATGGGGACCAGATGTCTTACCAATAGACTACTGAACAAGCCCAGTGGTTGGAGGCAGTTTGAATCCAATACTCTAGCAACGGGAACCACAGTTAGATCCAGTACAAAGTCAATATCTATTCAATCACTGCGATACTCGCTCCTGAAATATAAGATTCAAACATACTCTCGGCCATGACACAACACAAAAATGGCTGCAATACGCCAAAAAAAAAAAAAAAAAGGAAGTTCCCTCTAAATAAAAAAGGAGACCCAATTTAAAAGTTTAATGATTAAACTTGCAAGAATATTTTCCCCAGAAAGTTAAAGTTCTTTTGAGAAAACAATGATACTCTTTTGGAGGATTGCACTAAGGGTCATCGAACGCCATGGAAGAGTGTACACACGTACACACGTACACACTGCGCACAACTCTTATAGCCTTTCATTTCATCAAATATTGCGGTCGATGATGCTTAGTGCAATCCATGTATAAGCGGCCACAATTGTTCACCTCTGAAACAAGACCTTTGAGCTGGTTCCTGAGCTCAAAGAGTTCCGTTGCCGTCAGAAGAATACTGTTGAGTGTCTGTACCATGTCCGTAGCAAACTGGAGGTCCTTGTAATCCACCAGAATCTCCGATAACGTGCGGTAAATGTCCTCTGTGTTGAGCAGTAGACAGAGTTGCCTAAAGTAGGGCGGGAGAATAATAAGAATATTAGTACTACATGTAGGTTCTTACATAGCGCTCTTTATAACACCCCTAATGCAATCAGTATTTTGTCCTGCAGGTATGTGGACCTACATGTACATTTTAAAGTACGAGACTTACACCTTTCTCAAAAACTACATCACAGAGGGAGTTGTTTCTTACAATGTGGTACACTATCAACAGCTCTTTGACATGTTGGATGCTTGATACCAAGTAAGTTTTAATGCTAATATGTTTTGAGTAATTACACACAGTGTCCAGTGCCTTTATGATTAATCCCGGTGATGACACTTTCACCTTTAGCAAGGCACTTGAACATAATTTTGAGGCACTTGACCATTATTTTTATTTTTTTTTTTTAGCTAGTCGCCAGACACACAAGGCCTGAAGGTGTGGGCTACAATTACTTTTTTTTCCAGAGGTGCTTGCCACCTACTCCTGGGGCTGAAACAGGGTCACCCCCTTTTACAGTCCATACACTTTAATAAAAAGTTGGGAAGGTAGTGCATCTCCTAGTGGATGGTATCCATGCCTACATACATCCTTTTCAAACTACGACAGGACTAACCCTATTTCATCCCCTGGAGTAAGACCCTTGCCACCTACTCCTAGGGCTGAAACAGGGTTACCCCTTTTACAGTCCATACACTTTAATAAAAAGTTGGGAAGGTAGTGCATCTCCTAGTGGATGGTATCCATGCCTACATACATGTACATCCTTTCAAACTGTGACAGGAGTACCCCTGTTTCATCCCCAGGAGTAGACCCTTGCCACCTACTCCTAGGGCTGAAACAGGGTTACCCCTTTAACAGTCCATAGGCTTTAATAAAAAGTTGGGAAGGTAGTGCATCTCCTAGTGGATGGTATCAAACTGTGACAGGACTAACCCTGTTTCATCCCCAGGAGTAGGTGGCAATGAGCCCCTTGAAGCATTTGATTTGGGTGGAAAGCCAAATAAGTTAAAAGTAGCCCTCACCTTAAAGTGGCCTTTTATTAGGCCATAGGCCTACAATTTCCACGCAATCATCTGAAAAAGTTATGGCATATTTTTTTTTTTTTTAACACACAATATCAACCTCCCTTTTTTCAGATAAGCAGGAAAGAATGCTTGCTTCACCGGAGTGCTTGCTTCAAGTGTCAGTTGTTCTGTTTTTATCTCGGTCAACTTCTTTTTGACTCGACCTGTACAAACTGTCCCAAGTATTTATAAAATAAAGATCAACGGACCAACCTTATGATGAAGGAGCCTCTATCGTCTAGAAGCTGCCTGTTGGAAGCGAAGAGCTGCAGTAACTTGGTCATGAACTTGTGGAAATAAGCATTCATGCCAGACGCCGCTTTGTTCTTCTCTGCCTGCTGGCTGCTGCTAGCGCCCTGGGCTGACTGAGATGTCACCGTGGGGCCAGCTGAGGACGAGACAACCTCCGCTAAGACTTCCAGATCCAGCAACACCACCTTATAATATTAATAATAATACCAATATAATTAACTCTAAACCTGCATTAACAAAATTATGTTTGTTCAAGTGCTTTGAGTACCTTGGTAGATACCAATACACTGGTAGATACTGCGCTACTTCAGACCATAATATTATTAGAATTTTATTTAATTTAACCATGCTCTTGAATGGGGAGGGGAGACGGAGGGGGGAGGGTGGATAGCATGAGAGATGTTTAAAAAGTCAGGTCTCACCTCATCTGATATGTCCGACAGCGACCCGACTAATACTGGAAATATATTCTCGACATGCTTGAAAATCTGTGGAAATACACAACAGAATCCAAATAAATCAAACACTAAGCACACTATCTAAAATAACAATAATACATGTCATAATAATAATAACATGTTCTTTTAAAGCATATTTCACAATAACCGCCTCAATGCGCTTCACATTAGTGCCCTGCCGTTGACCTACATGTACTGTAACCAAAGTCTTCCTAACTAAGGATTAATTTAGGACTTTTAATTTAGAGCGATTTTAGTTCCGTATCCAAATACGTTAGGATGCATTGAATCCATCCTAAGTTAGGATGTGTTACTCGTCTTACATGTGTAACTCGAGATTTAATCCTAACGTTTCTTGAAATCGACTGCTGGATAACATTCCTTTTGATCTTTCTCAGCTCCATGGGGAGTATACAATCTGGGCAACCTCAGCGCTCCAAAGGATTTTTCGTACACAATATAAACCCCTACACATTTCGCAGGTACACATTCATACCCCTGGGTGAAGAGAAGCAATTATAGTAAAACATCTTGCTCGCAGAGACAAGTGTCAAGAGCGGAATTCAAAATCACACTCTGATAACTTGACCACTAGAACTTGTCTTGATGCTCTTAACCAGTTGGCCAAGACACCCTACAAATCATTGAAGGCAGTGGACACTATTGGTAATTGTCAAAGACTAGCCTTCACAGTTGGTGTATCTCAACATATGCATAAAATAACAAACCTGTGAAAATTTGAGCTCAAGCGGTCATCAAAGTTGCGAGATAATAATGAAAGAAAAAAACACCCTTGTCACACGAAGTTGTGTGCGTTTAGATGGTTGATTTCGAGACCTCAAGTTCTGAGGTCTCAAAATCAAATTCGTGGAAAATTACTTCTTTCTCGTAAACTATGGCACTTCAGAGGGAGCCATTTCACACGATGTTTTATACCATCAACCTCTCCCCATTACTCGTCACAAAGAAAGGTTTTATGCTAATAATTATTTTGAGTAATTATGTACATGTACCAATAGTACGTGCCCACTGCCTTTAAAGGGGCACTGGATGGTAAAATTGTTAAGTTCTGAACCAACCTTTCTAGGTGTCTTCATGTGTAAGTGGTAGGTCCATCTTAGAGCAGTGATCTTACACTGCATAGAGTCATGCCGTATAAACCTTGTGAGAACATCCACCATCGGCCATACATCAAGTCGCACAGATCTGGGTTGAAGTTTAGGAAAGATTTGGAAATGACCAGCATGAAAAAGGTATGGTGTAGAAAAATGAGAAGAAACATGAAACCACAGCTCTTTTGTGGCCACTGTTGAATCAGTGGTACTTCATGGGTGCAAAGCATGGACATTAACATGTTCTAGAAAGAAACAACTTGACAGTTGCTAATAAGAATTCTTCGCCACTCTTGGTGTCGGGAGGGAACACCTTGTGACCCAGTTGGCATTCTCCTTTCTCTCCACCTCACCAAACCATGAACCTCAGCCTATGTATGCCTCCTCAAAATGTTGCCGACCCCTCTCCATTCCGACTCTCCTCCCAAGCTCCTCCTCGGAGCATCTCTGCGCGTTCCATCTGCTGGATGTGCCCCAACCTTGTGGGGGCCATGTCTCGCAGCCGTACACCATGTAGCTTCGGACACAGGCGTTGTAATACCTGGCCCTTCATCTTCATTGGTCGGCGCCTTGGATGCATAAGTCTCATGAATGGGATTTGAACCCATATTCTGCTGCTGGCAACACCATAGATTAAGGTTTCAGTGAGCTAGACAGCTCTGCCTCGACACGCCATGACATGTGTTCCACCAATCAAAATGACATCTATGTGTGAGTTAGAGATGCATAACTAATCACATACCTTTGGCCGAGCGGTGATGCATTCTGGGGGCTGTCCTCTGATTCGTCATCTCCTTTATCATCCTCTGTTGTTATTAACCGCATCAGGTTTTTGTTGACAAGTTTAGCGGCTTCTTTGATGCGTATCCGATCAATCTTTGGTCAAGGTAAAAGCTGCCACTTAATTATAATAATAATAGTAATATAGGGTGTCGTGGCTGAGCGATAAGAGCACCAAAGCTCTGGTGCTTCTGTTCAGCAAATTATGGGTTCGAATTCCGGTTGTAACACTTGTGTCCCTGAGCAAGACACTTGCTGCCTCTAGCTGCCGGGCAACCTCGGTAGTCTAGTTGGTAAGAAACTGCTCTAGAATTGCAAGGGTCGTGGGTTCGAATCCCACCCGAGTAACATGCCTATGATATTTTTTCACAGGACTCGGCAAAGTACTGAGTATACAGTGCTAACACACATCGGTGTTTGAGTACAAAACCAAAATAAGTATTCTTTATCCCCGATGCAAATTAATAAACATCTATTATATCATTGCGGTACCCGCTGCCAAAACATAGGCTTCGAACTGCCTTTAGCTACTGGGCAACCTCGGAAGTCTAGTTGGTAAGTACCTGCTCTAGAATTGCAAGGGTCATGGGTTCGAATCCCATCATGCCTGTGATATTTTTTCACAGGACTTGAGAAAGTACTGAGATACATGTACAGTGCTAACACACTCGGGAAAGTACCGAGTATACATGTACATGTACAGTGCTGACACACATCGGTGTATGGGTTAAAAAAAAAAACATAGAGACATTGACAGGACCACAAAACCATTTTTGTAAGTGGGTTATGATGATGAAGTTGAGAGGGTCACAATATACCACTTACACATGTACATTTGAATTCTTCAGTTCCTACATGCATGTACATGTATGTCAAAAGGTTCGGGGGCAAGCTTTTGTATAGCATCCTCCAGATGAGCAAACCCTGGTACCAATGTGCCATTCACATTAATTTAGAATGGTTTATCGGTGCTCGCCGTCTCTTGGGTAACAATGCAAAAGCTTGTCCCTAATCATGTGACATAACAACTGTCTTGAAAGTCTGAGTAATTCAAATTTAAGAGGTTACTTGTGCAGACAACATTACAGTCTAACACGCTAATGGCTTATTGTTGTGGGGTGCGGTGGGTTGTTTCAAGGACTGCCAAAGGATAATTTCCGTTCCACTCGGTAACTTGGGTAACTATGCAAAAGCTTGTCCCTAATCATGTGACATAACAACTGTCTTGAAAGTCTGAGGAATTCAAATTTTAGAGGTTACTTGTGCAGACAACATTTACATGTGAGTCTAACAGCTAATGGCTTATTGTTGTGGGGTGCGGTGGGTTGTTTCGAGGCCTGCCAAAGGATATTTTTCCTTTCCACTCTGTCGTAGGCCATACTTGGCAGAGTGGCGTTGAGTAGTCCAGAGGAGAAGGGAATCATGTTACGTCCAGCTTGGTTTAAGAACTCCACTAGCCAGTTGATAGCTGTAAGCTGAATCAATTCATCTACATCAGGATAAAACAAAATAGAAGATAAATATTTTTGTATTAAAGGGTCTATGTACTTTTTGTAGGACAAAAAACACTACATGTACATGTATGTCCACAGATTTACATTTAACTTGCACAGTTTGCAGATAATGATCGTAAAAAGTTTCCCTGAACATCTTAGTTGCTGAGATGCTGTAGTTTTTGAGAAATGAGTAAAACAATGTAATGAAAATGATTTTCAGTTATCATGAGACAAAAATTATTTCAGCATGTAAAATTGTATTTTCATGACACTGTTTTATTCATTTCTAAAAACACTACAGCACTTCAGCAACTAATATTTTAAGGTAAGCTTTCTACTATCATTATCTTCATACTGTGTAAGTTTAATGTAAATCTGTGGACACTGTGTTTAATGTTTCAAAATGTACCCCAATCCTTTAACTATCCACCGCAAATCATGCATTCTTTCTTCTTCTTTCTGGCCCATTTCACTTCACTGCAGGAAAGCCTCTTGACCAATTCTCCATCTCACTCTATCCTACGCTGTCTGTTGCCAAGCAATGCCCCGTAAACATACTTAGTTCATCTCTCCATCTTCTATTTTGTCGTCCTCATGTTTATCGGCAATCAATTTGCGCATATCAGCCCAATACTCTATCTTGTGCATAGGGAAAGCCCGCTCATGATGTTAGGGCACAAATAATTAACTGTTTTTATTAGTTTGCTCAATTTCATTGATTTATATAGGATTTGAGGCATTGCATGGTGGGGTATGAATGTATATTTGGTTTGCGGTAACACCATGTGTGTGTATCTACTTGCCAGGTAGAGTTGTTCTTAGGGAACTGTCTTGCTTTATTCTACTGTCGAGGAGTAGATAATCGGAGGTTCGGGAGACTTCTCAGTTCTGAAAAGAACTGTCCTGCTTTATAACTATTACCAGGGGGATGGTATAGAAATTTGACTGGACTACTACTTTAGCTTATAGGATCGTAATAACTGTACTGCCGCGGAGTCAGTTCGGAATTGGTCTCAACGTTTCGACTACATGTAGCTTGCTCTAGTCATCGTCAGCAGTCTCCTTTAATCACGGCACAAATTTCATGCTAAGCAAATTCTTTTGCTTAGCAGCTCTATGAAATTGGGCCCTGGATGGGATGAAACAGGGTTAACCCCTTTACAGCCCATAAGGATGTATGTAGGCAAGGGTATCATCCACTAGGTGCTTGGCTGTCAGAGTGGAATGCACTATCATGTACGGTAAAGAGCCTACATGTAAGTACATTGTAGCTCAAGTGCACAAGTGTCATGACCAGGATGTGAACCCACACTCTCATGGCTCTGCTTACTGTAAGCAAAGATCACTGCTTTCGGAAGCAGGGAATTCCAGGCTTACGTCAAACGTATTTAACGGGTAAGCAGCGAATTTTGGCTTGTGTGCACTCCACGTAACTAGGCATTCTAGGTTCACACAGCTAGAGCAGAATGGCGATCGTAAGCACAGAATTCTGTGGTAGGCAGAGCCATGAAATTGGGGCCTGAGCTTGGGTCCGTTGAACTAGACCGCTCATCCACAATGCACAACAGTTTTAACAAATTAAGATTAGTTCATGTGGTAGAATTTCATATTACATGTACATGTACGTACCATTGCTCTGGCTGTGTGCTATGAGTACATTAACCATGGATGGGTAGTCTACACTGGACGGACTCTGTTTGATTTCCTTCATGAAGTGGTCCAAACAGAACTCACACCTGGGGTATAAAGTCAAATATACATTAGAGAAAAAACAAGAGTCATTAAAGGGACATATTGCCTTAGATCGGGCGAGTTGGTCTATGAAACGCATCCGAAACCGTTTGTTATTAAATGCATACATTTATGGTTAGAAAGATGTTTTAAAAGTAGAATAAAATGATCAACATGCCTTGAAATTGTGTGGTTTCCATTTACTTTTCAGACTACTTGTAACACAGTCGGCCATCTTGTGGAGTCAAACATTTGACTTCACAAATTGGTGTGCCGTTTGCATAAGGAAAACCATGCAATTTCAAGGCATATTTGTGTGGATTCTACTTTAAAACATCTTTCTGACCATATAATTATATGTAAAACGATTACAAACGCTTTTCATAGACCAACTCGCCCGATCCGAGGCAACATGTCCCTATGAAAAAGTCATGCCAACAGCTTTTGTGCCACGAACTGCATCTCTTTGGAACTCGTTGTTCAGTGCATGTTTCCTACATCCCTACAATCTAGACTGCTTTAAAGACACTGGACACTATTCACACTGGACAGTCTTCTCACGTGGTGAACCTCAACATATGCATAAAATTAAAAAAACTGTGAACATTTGAGCTCAATTGGTCGTCGAAGTTGTGAGATAACAATGAAAGAAAAAAAAACCTTGTCACACGAAGTTGTGTGCTTTCGAATGCTTGATTTTGAGACCTTGAAATTTAAATCTGAGGTCTTGAAGTCAAATTCGTGGAAAATTACTTCTTTCTCAAAAACTACGTTACTTCAGGGATCCGTTTCTCACAATGTCTTACTATCAACAGCTCCCCATTACTCGATACCAAGTAAGGTTTTATGCTGGTAATTATTTTAGGTATTAACCAATAGTGTCCACTGCCTTTAAGAGGAATATCAATTCCTACCTTCAGCTCCGATTGAAGTTTGGTATGTGGAAATTTAAGGATCTACAGATGGAGGTGACATGATTGGACATGGACATATTTTTGACCCCGTGAGGGCGCTCTCAATAGTAGTTGTATCACTTCTGGGGGTATAACGCGATTGGTCCTGCACAGTTTTAATTTTTGTTGGGCCGTGATTTTAAGTTGCCTTAAAGGTGGATTATAACGGCTCCTTTAAAGGTCGTATCGTCTGTGATGGATTAGATATCTATGGTGGTAAATGTGTTGCAGTCTTTAATGCCTGTTTTGGGTATGAATGAATGGACCCCACGACAGCGGTACATGTTTGAGAGCGCCCTCAGGCGGTAAAAAAAACGGCACACCAGTGACTCTAATTCTTGTCTTACATTTTTCTGATTTCTTTGTTTGTGTCTCCAAGGATGTGGAACATTCCATCGAGTATCTCAGGGAGGTAGATCAACAGGTTGATATCTGGCACTGAGTTGAGTGTAGTTATCTGAGGAGAAAAACAAAATAGAAAAATTCAGTTTCCAACTGTACACCTTTAAGAGTTTGGAAAAATATATGATGAAAGCGTGGTAACAACTAAGGTAACTGTGCAATCGCTGAGCATTATCAAATTACACCTATGTACTGTGTAGATGAGTATTGTGCAATCGGAAATTGCACAATTCTCAAGCAAGCTTTAAAGACTCTGGACACTATTGGTAATTGTCAAAGACCAGTCTTCTCACTTGCTGTATCTCAACATAGGCACAAAATAACAAACCTGTGAAAATTTCAGCTAAAACGGTCGTCAAAGGTTGCGAGATATTAAAGACAGAAAAAACACCCTTGTCACACAAAGTTGTGTGCTTTCAGATGCTTGTTTCGAGACCACAAATTCTAAATCTGAGGTCTCGAAATCAAATTCGGGGATATTACTTTTACTTGAAAACTACGTCACTTCAGAGGGAGCCGTTTCTCAACAATGTTTTATACTATCAACCTCTCCCCATTACTCATAATCAAGTAAGGTTTTATGATAATAATTATTTTGATTAATTACCAATAGTGTCCACTGCCTTTAAAGCCATTGGACACCTTACATGGAAAACAGTATTTTCCAAGGTCCACACTGCGTGTATAACAACTTCTATATAAAATAACAAACCTGTGACAATTTAGGCTCAATCGGTCATCGGAGTCGGGAGAAAAAACCGGGAAAACCCACCCTTGTTTCCGCATGTTTCGCCGTGTCATGACACGTGTTTAAAATAAATTTGTAATTCTAGATATCGAGAATTTATAATTGTTTTAATGTTTTCTCAAAAAGTGTGAAGCATTTCATGGAATAATATTTCAAGAGAAGTCTTTCACCGTTACCTTCTGTAAACCCTGAAAGTTATTAGTAAATCTGTGAGCTTTTATTTTTTGTTCTGTTCCGAAAGTGTCCAATGGCTTTAAGGGAAGGTGTAGGTATGGTGATCACTTTTATAAACACTTATTTTATTGGTTAGTTGTACAGCAGCTTTCGATAGTATAAAGACACTTTCAGAAACATTTCACTTCAAAGTAACATGGTAATGTAAAAAGATATAAATTTTGATGCCCCAAAGTTTGAAATTGAGAAGTGTTACCGACAGCAACGTTTCTCAGATTGAAAATTCCAATAGACCGATCAACTAAGCTCCGCCCCATTGCGTATTGACCAATCACAACGCAACGAAGGTCCGACAAATAAGGTCCGACATGCGTGCGCGTTTCTTGGCGAGTGCGGCAGAGTTGTGCAGAAAGGCATTGGAGAGCCCCACGTGTTCTTGCTCACACGTGCGTCGTGGGCGGAGCCCACTGGATTGGTCTATTCCAGATTACTCTTCCAGCGTGGACAAAACTATATGTACAACATTTTTGACACTGACAGTACGATATAAAATGAATTTCTTCAAGAATAATCTGGTACTTACCCATGAAAGGATGAATTGTCTGACAAAGGAGTTAGTGACGTAGATTCTCTCCCTCAGTAAAGGCACAAAAGCTACCAGATCAAACTTAGGGCTTTCTGTCACAATGTCCTTATAAAAGAAGGAAGGAAATATTGATAATAGTTATAAAGCTATAGGATGCGTGACGCACACGCGATTGCGCGTCTGCTTAGTGCACAACTCTATGGCTTTGCCAACCAACAGGGTCTGTACGCATGCGTGAATGTGATTAGCATATTTCATGGGAAGGGTCCATTGCCTTAGAAGTCAGTGATGGTAGATTTTGATAATGTTTCTCTCTTTTTAAAATGTCCATGTATCTGAGCCATACAATATAATTGATTCTACAGTTGATTTGAAGATGGTTAATTTGCTCTTTTTGTTGAGGCCTGATTTCCATACAGCATTCATTTTGTTGCAAGCCCACCATGCCATGCCTATTCTTTTGGTAATTTCCCCTTTGCTGTCTCTCACAAGGGCACCAAGGTACTTGTACATGTATGTAGTTGTCAACTTCGTTTAGTTGCACACTGCTACTTGTTTTCATGTCAATTTTGTCATTAGTGTTGATGCTGATTGTTAGATATTTGGTTTTTGATTCATTTTAGTCTTACGTCCACACTTCCGGCATGCCTTTCAATATTTCTCAGTAGCTCTCGGCCATTGCGCTGATCGTCACTGCATAGGCAAAATATCATCCGCGAAATCCAGATTACAATTAAAGGACTTCTTTAGGGTATCTGGAGCTTCTTCTTTGGTTGAGTGTAAAACCTAGTCGCTCTGCATCTGTGGTTGACTTCCTCATTATGCAATCCATTACAATAATGAACTAACCCATTTAAAACTAAATTTTGGTAATAAATTCTTGTGTTTTTAAAATGTAATGTTTTTTGTTTTTTTTAATGAGTATGGATTTTGAATGTTTTTAGTGCACACAGGGAAAACTATTTTCACTTTTTACTTCAAGTAAACTGTGATGAAATAAATAACTTGAATTTTATTGAGTTGAATGCATAATTTCCTCCACACATTTTCAAAAACCTTGATGAGCTGATATCACATGACAGTACCCAGGAAAAAAATCCCATTGATAAAAATCAATGGGATTTTTTAATCCCATTCATATGGTATCCCATTGAAATTTGAATGGGAATAATGGGATTCAATGGGATTAATGTGGAATTTGGGACATTTCAATGGGATCCAATGGGATCCACATGGGATTCCATTGAACACAATTGAATCCCATTGAATCCTATTAAAACAATGGGATCCCATTGAATCCCATTCAAAATATCAATGGGACTCAATGGGATTCAATGGGAATTTTTTCCTGGTTTAATTAACCACAGCTTCCTCATGTGGATAAGGGAAGGTACACGTTAAGTAATTGTCAAAGACCAGTCTTCTCACTTGGTGTATCACAACATAAGCATAAAATATAAAGCCTGTGAAAATTTGAGCTAAATTGGTCATCGAAGTTGCGAGAAAACAATGAGAGAGAAAAACCCTCTTTTCTCACAATGTTTATACTATCAAAAGCTATCAAGTGCTCATTACCAAGTCAATTTTTAAGTTAATATTTGCTTTGAGTAATTACCAAATGTGTACCTTCCCTTTAACACTGCTGTACACTTACCTTCATTAGCCTATCCAGAAGCTCTGAACCATTCTTCACATTAATATCCGGATCAGCTGCAAGCTGTATGCGAAAAAAAAACAAGCGACAAATTCAGGCATCAGCATAAACACTCCTACCACGTATCATGATTTAAAAGTAGCGTCATAGATTTTTTTTCTTCACCCTTATTAATGCTTAATGTATGAATCAGCATTACCGTTACAATGACTAAAAACAATCTTTGCCCCTGCCTTTAACATTGATGCTTCCCGGTTATAACACGAGTGCACCCTCTTTACTATACTTTTTAGGCGAGTGATGGGGAGAGGTTGATGGTATAAAACATTGTGAGAAACAGCTCCCTCTGAAGTGACGTAGTTTTCGAAAAAGAAGTAATTTCCACGAATTTGATTTCAAGACCTCAGATTTAGAACGTGAGGTCTCAAAATCAACCATCTAAACGCACACAACTTCGAGTGACAAGGGTGTTTTTTCTTTCATTCTTAAGCGGAATCCTTTCTTATAAGTGTCTGTGGAATCGGCGGGATTGTTGGACGTCTTATATGTGGAGTCCTGACTCAAAAGGCCTCGTCTTACGCCATCTACCAGGTGTCCATGTTCGTTAGTGGATGTGCCGTCTTGCTGGTGCAATTTGGTACGATCTGGATTTACATTTCTGCATCAATGGTTGGGATAACATACGGAATACAGTACACAATCTGGCGAGTCATGATGCTGGAGATAGTTGGAGTGGATAACATGGGGTCTGCCATTGGAATCTACTCATTCATTGGGCTTCCTTTTACAGTCACAATGCCCATTTTATCAGGTACCGTTCCTATGTATCAATGGATATTTGATTTGAAACATGAATGCATAATAACCTGTTAGAATAACCTTTAGATAAAAGTAAACTTGCGGGTACTGTAATAATTATCTTATGGGGGAGTTTTGGCTCTGAAAAGAGCCGGTTTGATCTTAACGTTTCAATGTTTTGAACAGATGCTCATCTCTCTGAAGAAGAGAAGAGTATATACATGTATGTATACTGATCAAAACGTCATGACCAAACCGGCTCTTTTCAGAGCCAACACTCCCCCAACAATGGATGTACATGTACCTCCACCATGCAAAGTGTCAAACATCACTTATGAATGCATTCTGTGTTTCACAATTAATATTTGGACTATCCAAATTTCACAAGCTACACTATGTACATATGTAACACAATATTATACAAATTTCATATCAAATTTTGAAGACAAACAAAATCATTGTGACTGATTGGCTTTGTGCTTCGGCTGCGGTCAACTCAAGTTCCATTGAAGTAAAAGCTCTGTGAGCTATAAATGCATGTCCGCTTTTCTTCTTAAAATCCTTTTTCAGTTGACAACTGTAATTCGAACCAAGAATAAACTTACGCAGAGCGAGGGAGCAAAACAGCGCACTGCCCATGGTAGCGAGAATAAACTTACACAAAGCTAGCGAGCGGTATGGCGCGGTGCTCATGATAGTGAGGCTGGGAAATAATAAATGTGAAGGTCTTGGAACCAAGACTACATAGTGGCTTCCAATTAAAGGACACATCTTAAGAGCAAAATCCAAAGTCCAGGTTTAGGAAAAGCTTCAAGAAACAAATGACACTCTTGAGCTAACGTTTCTCTTCCTGTTCCGAGTTATAGCATTTAGCTCGAAAGTTCACCTCTAATTGTTGGTTTATACCATAGAGTTATATATAAGAACTAGAGGGCCCACGAGTGATGCTTCGTGCACAAACGCCACGGGACCGCAAGATGACAAGCGCGTCATTCTGCACGCGCGTTGAGTATGAAATACACGTTTGAGGTTTTTTTTATTGAACGCTCACGCGATGCTGTTTGTTCAACTTACAAAATGGCCGCACAAACACACGCTGTGAGATAGCTGTTTTGTCAACTTAGAAAATGGCCGCCTGCTCGCATACCGGGGCGCGTATATAGGCCAGTGCGCGCTCTAGTTCTTATATAAATAACTCCATGGTTTATACATAAAATAGATGTTAAATTTGCATTGGGAATATAGAAAATTAGATTTGATTTGTTTTTGCCTATATATATACACACCGATGTGTGCTTATCCGGGTTCTGTGAAAAACATACAGGCGTTACTCAGGTTTTATACATGTACATGTAACAAAAGGATTTCTGGACATGACATAATACAATATTCATTGATACGTGCTTTTTCTTTTTACACAGGTGCCCTCTACGATACAACTGAGAGCTACCCTACTCTGTTCTACATATTTGCAGGGTTCTATTTCCTTGGATTTGCGGCCATGTTTCTCTGGCGCCAGTTTTGAAAAGGATTGAACCCGGCGTTTCAAGAAAGAGGACATAAAATAATGTATAAATAATATTTAAAAGCAACTTATGTTGATGACAGCAGCTTCATGTCAAGTTTTATTAATAATAATAATAATCATAATTATATTGAAGTCTCATATAGCGCACGTATCTACCAAAAAGGTACTCAAGGCGCTGAGATATACAAACTTTCAGAAAGATAGGTTATTAAAGCCATTGGACCCTTTCGGTACAGAAAAAAAAAAAAAAGTTCACAGATTTACAAATAATTTACAGGGTTTACAGGAGGTAATGGTGAAAGACTTCTCTTGAAATATTAGTCCATGAAATAGTTTACTTTTTGAGAAAACAGTAAAACAATATAAATTCTCGTTAGCGAGAATTACGGATTTATTTTAAACACATGTCATGACACGGCGAAACGCGCGGAAACAAGAGTGGGTTTTCCCGTTATTTTCTCCCGACTCCGATGACCGATTGAGCCTAAATTTTCACAGGTTTGTTGTTTTATATATAAGTTGTGATACACGAAGTGTGGGACTTGGACAAAACTGTTTACCGAAAGTGTATAATGGCTTTAAAGTGATGAATTCTGAGACCCAGTTATGTAGCGCCTTACAAGGGTTTACAAGGTGCTACAGCGCATTCAGCAGCCATAGCCAGGAACACCAGGGCAAACCCCTTCTCTTATTGATAAGTGCACTGGGTTCTTTTACATGCATTACTAAACACATGGGACCAACGGCTTTACGTCCCATCCAAAGGACAGAGCAATGGTTAAGTGTCTTACTTTTTTTTAAAGGACAAAAGTGTCACGACGGGGGGACTTATAAATTTATTCACAGAATTTGTTCCTGGCGTGTTGCACACTCTGACCAAACGGATTTTGGGGTGAGGAAATCAAGTTCAAAACTCTTCCTAGAATTATTTTATCTGAATTATTTTAGCCTCGGAACGTCAGACCATTAACTTTTTTTTTTTTTTTTTTTTTTGGTGCCCCAATTGGGTCGTCTCAAAATAGAAATAATCCAATGTCAGACCTTCCTATTTATGTTATCTGTTTTCACATTAAAGTGAGTATTGGTTAATGGTGATTTGATAAGAACATTTGAAAAAAAATATAAACAATACATGTATGCCTGCATTGCTGAATAAAGAAATAACTGATGAATGAATTGGTAATTGCCTCACATTATATCAAGTCTTTTTCTTTTTGATAGCAGAGGGGTGCCCTGATTCTAAAGTTATCACACACGCGTGAGTGGTATACGGAAACGTAGCGGGTCTGCGTCCCGATCCAAAACTGCTGAAACGCCAGTTTACATATTGGACATGGTAGTATCTTTTTTTTCTTCATTATTTCCACGAGCGGGCATGTTTATAACAAAGTTATCTTCAAGCAAATTTTACGCAATACGCCACTTTTGAATTAAAATTAATTTTTTTTATCAGCTGTACGTTTTGCAATAATACTATTTACTAGCTTGGCCTGGCGGTTGTTTTGACAATATTGCGCGTGTTTTTAAGTACATGCTCGGGGTGTCAGACGAGAGGACGGAGTCTAATGCAAAGCTTGCGCCATTTGTTATTTGAACAAGCAATACATGGGTATGACATAATACAGTTTAGAAATTACCTTTTTCTTCAAAGGGACTTCAACTTCAGAGGGAGTCGTTTCTGACAATGTTTCATGATATCAACAGCTCTCCATTGCTTGTTACCAGGTAAGTTTTTATTCTGACTATTATTTTAAGTAATAACCAGTGCCTTTAAAGGCAGTGGACACTATTGGTAATTGTCAAAGAAGTAGCCTACACAGTTGGTGTATCTCAACATGTATGCATAAAATAACAAACGTGTGAAAATTTGAGCTCAATCGGTCATCAAACTTGCGAGATAATAATGAAAGAAAAAAACAACACTTGTCACACGAAGTTGTGTGCGTTTAGATGGTTGATTTCGAGACCTCAAGTTCTAAATCCGAGGTCTCAAAATTAAATTCCTACTTCTTTCTTGAAAACTATGCCACTTCAGAGGGAGCCGTTTCTCACAATGTTTTGTACCATCAACCTCTCCCCATTTACTTGTCACAAAGAAAGGTTTTATGCTAATAATTATTTTGAGTAATTACCAACAGTGTCCACTGCCTTTAAAGCCATCTGTTTCACAATCGGACCTTTATGCTCCCAACCTACAGTTCTTCCGCTTTTCCGTTGTTAGCTTTGAGCATATAAATATAGAGAGAGCATATTTATTTCTACTCAGTTATTTCTCTCCATTTTGTAGGGAGGTTACCTCTGGCTCTGGCCGAGTTCCCAGTATTGTTTACTTGGGAGGGATAATGTACAGAGTTCTCTGTGAGTATTGCTTTGTATTTGAATAATCTACTTACATTGTCTGACATATGTACTACATGTATGTACAGTATGAGAGAAATGTTGTCATTTTTTGTACGGCTTGTTGAATTGGGGCTATGTAACCTTGTATTACATAACATGTACATAACATGGCTAATCATGCTAGTTGTTCACCTTTGCTCGTTACATATTATGTAAGTAGTCACCAGTCTGATGGCTACAATGTTGATTTAGGGAAGGTACATGTTTGGTAATTACTCAATGGTAACAAGCATTGGAGAGCTGTTGATAGTATAAAACATTGTGGGAAACGACTGCCCTACATGCAAGTAAGAACATTGGTCTTTGACAAATTACCAAACATGCATTACATGTACAGTGCCTTTAAACTGTAAATAACATATTAATGTGTACTGCTATTTTCTTGTTAAGAATACTAATTATACCATACATGTATTCTATACATGTAGTTGCAGACATAAATAATTTTGTTTATTTGAAAGAATTGTTGTTCAGATTTTGATTTTGTATTGATTTTGTATTGTCGATTCAGAGGGCATGCGCAAAGACAAAGTAAATAACAAGTGATTTTGTGGTAAATATGTAGTAAAACTAAAGTTGTACACTAAAGTTAAAGGCAGTGGACACTGTTGGTCTATAATTACTCAAAATAATTATTATCATTTATAAAAACCTTTCTTGCGGATTACGAGTAAAGGGGAGAGGTTGATAGTATAAAACATTGTGAGAAACAGCTCCCTCTGAATTGACGTAGTTTTTGTGAAAGAAGTAATTTTCCACGAATTTGATTTCGAGACCTCAGATTTAGAATTTGAGGTCTCGAAATCATGCATCTGAAACAACTTGTGATGTGTGACCATGGTGCGACAAGATTTTTCTTTCTTTCTTTAACATGTTTAATATCTCACAACTTTGACGACCGATTGAGCTCAAATTTTCACAGGTTTGTTATTTTGTGCATGTTGAGATACATGTACACCAAGTGAGGAGACGAGTCTTTGACAAGTACCAATAGTGTCCAGTGTCTTCAAAATACAGAAAATACCGAAGTACTGCAGTTAAAGGCAGTGGACACTTTTGGTAATTTACTTAAAATAATTATCAGCATAAAACCTTACTTGGTAACGAGTAATGGGGAGAGGTTGATAGTATAAAACATTATGAGAAACGGCTCCATCTGAAGTAATTTTCCATGAATTTGAGGTCTCGAAATCAAGCATCTGAAAGCACACAACTTCGTGTGAGAAGGGTGTTTTTTCTTTCTTAATTATCTTGCAACTTTGACAACCAATTGAACTCAAATTTTCACAGGTTTGTTATTTTGTGCATATGTTGAGATACACCAAGTGAGAAGACTGTTACCAATATAGTCCAGTGTCTTTAATTTAAAGTAAAAATTCACTGGCACTAACGCCAGCGTGTTTGATGGGATAACTTTCAGTGATTCACTATTTTGAGAAGGCTGCTGCAGACAAAAAAATCTGCATCATGCTTAGCTACAAAATTTATACTTGAAGTCAATGAGAACATATACATCCTACATAGTTCAATTATAAAAACACAGGCTGAATCTCAATGCCTTACATAGGCCTAAATGGTTGTAAGGTTGCAATTTGAAATGAACGTTACAGAATTGGTAAGAAACAAAAATCGTGAAGATCACAGATTTACATAAAACTTACACGGTCTAATGATGATGATAGTAGTAGAAAACATCCCTTGAAGTATTTCTGTCTGAAACTTCATATTTGATGAGAAATAAATAATCTTATTTCGCATTTGGAGTTTATTGCTCAGGGAGTGTTTTATTCGTGTTTGTTTTTGGCATCGATGCAATGCAAAATTTGTAATCGGTTTGTCAACGTTCTCTCGTGACCCAGATAGCCGATCGATCTTGAACTTCTACAGGTTTATCATGGTGGATTACATACATGTTAAAAGTGCTTACACTGCCAGCAATTTTTTTTGCTAGCAAATCCAACTATGTAATGTTCCTTTAAATTTATAAGCTTGACTGAGGGGACCGAAAAGACCATCAATTTTCAGAATTTGTAGATTCCTGTGAGATTTATTTGACATCTTGTCAAAATAAATCATTGGTACATAGACCCTAAACAATAAAAAACATAATATATAGGATTTGAGATATAACATAATACTCAATTAATACAAAGCTCAGAATTTTGAAGCTGTGGGTTCTCCAAAAGTGTGACTGACAGGACGTGACTGACTGGACATATTTAATGTATGTCTAATTTGTATCCTTTACATGTATGTCTAATTTGTATCCTTTTGCACACAGTGGTAGTTTAAAATATCATTTTACTTGTAATTCGTTTTTCACAAAAAATGGTGTAGTGGCTAATTCCAAACAGGAGTTACTCAGCAATGCGATAGGCCTACACCCCAAAGCTTAGACACATACCAAGTTACTGCTGCTGATGTGTTCTTTCCAGCCATGCATATATAACTCAATTCTTGAAATTGCCTACATCTGACTCATTTTCACGGAGCGGGTCACATTTTATAGTTGTTCAAAGTTTAGTTTTTGTTTTTCTGGCTAACAATAATGAACGATGATCAAATAGCATACAAAAATGAATTCTAACATTATTTGAGTAATTTCTTTTAAATTTATACCATGAAACAAGTTATTGTTTAAATAACAATCCTTAAAATACTTTCTTGTGAGTTCTTAAATTGAAATGGCATGTTAAATTGGTCGTTATGTATGTTGCATTTAGTTATGATTGGTCATAATGTGTAAGGTCGATGTATTGATACATCGGTGTATACATTTTAGTTTAAATAAATATCCTTAAAATATTTCCTTGCGAGTTCTTAAATTTGAATGGCATGCTAAAATTTGTAATACTTTATGTTTCATTTAGTTGTGATTGGTCAAAATTAATTAAGGGCGATGTACATGTATTTATACATCGGTGTATTAATAATTGTGATACCAAAAATCCAAAATGTGATATGGCACCGTGATAAGCTGGGGTTTTTTTTCCTGTGCATTTTCATGAAATATTCCACTTAAATGTACACCATTTGTCCAAAGAAAAATCCTATAACCCTAAAAAAGAAACTTGGCTGAATAAAAAAAACAGGAAATGTAAGCCGTGACTAACTGTTGATTTTATGGTCCAATGTATGTATGTTACCAAATACTGGGCCTCTCTTACACTTATTGCCTATGTGAAGAGGTGTACATTGCATGCACCTACTTGTCTTCATGACCTCTGTAATCCGAAATAATCACATTTTCAAGTGTTAGTGGATCTGAATACAATGAATCCACCTATAAATAAAAGTTGTTTGTCACATGTTACATCTGGAATAGATGTGGCTGTACAAACTGACTAATATTTGACTCAAATGTTGCGGGAAAAAATGATGACAGGCTGGAAATCCAGGTGATTGATGGGACAAAATGTGAGTGACTGGAAACATTATTTTGTTTTTTTTAGTTGGTCCATTCTTTGCGCTTCTCATTTCTTCCACACAGAAAATTCAGTGTTTTAATCAAGCTCAAATTTTCACAGGTTTGACATTTTATGCATACTATGTTGAGGCACCAAGTGAGAAGACAGGTCTTTGAGAATAGACCGATCCATTACGCCCCGCCTCCGGACCAGTTGACCAATCACAGCCGCGAAACCCTATCACCGTTAGTGCACAGATCACCAAACGGTTCAAATGGTGATCAGATTTCGCGGTTGTGATTGGTCAATGATAATTGGGCCTCGCTTAATGGATCGGTGTATGACCAATACATGTAGTGTCCAGTGTACCTGTGTGGGCAGAGATGGTTCTTGTGATTGGTCTAGCCATGTAGCGCATATAATTGTCGCACAGGCTGTATACTCCCCAGGGAGCTGAGATGGTTTAAGGAATGATTTAAGGCCCAGTGAACAGGGGTAATAATGTCGGAAGCGCTTTGAGACACCCCGTGAAAAAGCGCTATATAAAAACCGTGTATTATTATTATCATTATTATTAAGGTAGCATCACCAACAAGTACAAATTTGTATTCTGGGTGTCATCAAGGTACACCAAAAGAGCACCAATATAAGAGAGCTCTTGGAGTTTCAGTGTGTACACACCAATCTTTTTCAAATGACCACACTAAAACTATAACAACTTGGCATCAGTTTGACCCGTGAGTTGGCTGAGAGATTGACCCATCATAAGTCCGAAAGCAGAGTTATTTTTCATGCAGCCTCATGCAAATACATAATAATATTATGAACTACAAATGATAACATTATTGTCTAAAATCTTTCTAGCTGCTGTTCACCACTCAAAGTCAGTTGGTCTAATAACTGCCCATTGTGGTGATTACAAGTGATGGGCCCTCTTGTGAGGGAATGTGGCCATTGGGGTTTTGCCGTTGTGTTCGCCTCGTTCACTATCCATCTTCTAGTCATGTTTGCGTCAACACGCTGCGCTGGAGTACTGTTCTTAAGCTTCCAGAATGAGTTTCAGAGTACAACTGCGCAGACAGGCGCCATCTTTAGTATCATGTATTCCTCATCATACATTGGAGGTAAGAATACCCAGGTCAAAATTCCAGTTGAACCTACATGTAGTTAAACTGGGTTTAACTTAAACTAGTTGAAAATCAGTTGATAAACTAGTTAAACACAGTTAAAAACAGTTGGTTTAATATGGAAAATGGACAGAAACCAACTAGTTTAAAATCTAAACCAAGTTCAACACAGTTAAACCTAGTCCAAACCAGTTGGTTAATATGGAAAATGGTTGAGTTTGGTCACTATCCAGTTGAACCAGTTGACCCAAGTTAACTGGGTTCAACTGGAATTTTGACTTGGGTTACCATTGAGCAAGTTCGAGTGCGCACAGTTTTAGTCGAATATACTAACCAGCACACATGAGAGTGGCACCCACTTGAACGACTCATTTAGAAGCCTAGTTCATCAGTACCGTGATACTCAACACTCCATTGCCTTCTGCGTTTTCGCTATGGAACAGGGTATCTCAGGGGTGTTTTTGGCGGTCGTAATCGGTAACTGTTTAAGTAATTGACCAGTGCTTATAACCAATGGGCTACTCAACCGAACCAGTTACCAGGTTACACATGTACAGGTTTTGACCGCCAAACATGCCAAAACGCACCCCAGGAAGCAACAATGCTCATGAGGCTGGCTCCAAAATGACCGACCAGCCTGGGTTCAAATCAAAATTCCTTTAAATGATTATTCAGGAGTTTATATTTCAGTGTATTAGTCTACACCCTGGCGAATATTTAGGGAATAACAGTGCGAGACCATGCGGTGACTCTTTTAACTAATGATCTGTTCAGCGCCTTCACTAGCAGACTGGGGTCAAAGGAGGCAAATGATTGGACGATAGCTGTTCCTTGTGCATTAAAACGTGTAAAATCAGTTCTTAGTGCAGATTTTAATCTGGGGTACATGTACATGTATGATAAACTTCAATTGTCTGGGGGGGTTTCATCACAAATTCAGAGGACAACATTATTGAGTTGTGCTTTACTGATGGTTTATTTTTGATTTGTTCAGATATGATGGGTGCTGTGCTAGGAAACCACATGGGCTATCGCTCTACGGCTATACTTGGAGGTATACTGAACACTGCAGGGATGATCGGTGGCAGCTTCACAACAAGAATCTATCAGATGTACTTTACAAATGCTCTGGCAGGTAAGATTATTGGTATTGTCAATTATTATTACTCCATGTAATACTTTGGGGAAATAGCTAGCAGTTTACACGCAAGACTCTCTCTTAAAGGAATGCGTTAAAAACATAAAAATTGCCTCCAAGTGTGCATCAACGATAAAAACAAAACATTTAAAAAAGTATTTTTTATATTTTTATATTGTATAAACATACAGGTATAAAAATATGAAACAAGAATATTTACAACCATCCATAAAATTACAAGGGAGATGACAAAAAACATAAAAATCACAAACGAGGAACCAATATAATAAAAAACTTAAGTACAAAGAAGGCCTACAAAAATGTTCAACGATGTCAGCAAACCAGGAAAAACAGAAAGAGAACAAAAGCAGGGGATTATCTTTTGAATTTGAAGTTGAACTGACCGCAAACAATTAGGCAAGTTGTCCAATGACCAGTGCTGCCAATGACTCAAGGCCAAATCCTATCCTGTGCCATCACCAGACAACTTTTGGCATGCTCTGCATTCCCCCCCCCCCCCCCCCCATTATGCCACATGTACTATTTAAAGCCATTGGACACTTTCAGTAAACAGTATTGTCCAAAGGCCCACACTTCGTGTATCACCACTTATATATAAAATAACAAACCAGTGAAAATTTAGGCTCAATCGGTCATCGGAGTCGGGAGAAAATAACAGAAGAACCCTACCTTGTTTTCGCACGTTTCGCCGTGTCATGACATGTGTTTACTATAAATCCGTAATTCTCGTAGTCGAGAATTGATAATTGTTTTAATGTTTTCTCAAGAAGTTAAGCATTTCATGTAATAATAGTTCAAGAGAAGTCTTTTACCATAATTACCTTCTGTAAACCCTGTAAGGTATTTGTAAATAATAATAATAATAATAATAAACAGCATTTATAAGGCGCATAATGAACAAAAGATTCCTCTATGCGCCTAACAATAAAAACTCAAATCTGTGAACTTTTTTTTTTTTTCTGTTCCGAAAGTGTATAATGGCTTTAAACCTACATTTTTAATTTACTTCAAAATCAGAATGAAAGGTTACATATTCTGACCAAATTACCCATTTCTTTCCGGGTACCAAGTACATGAATAGGCTGGTGTTGAACAGTTTGTGATGAGAGTTCAAGTGGCGTGTCATGGCCTAGCGGTTAAGTTCATTGTGTTTCTGATCAAGGCCAAATTTCATAGAGATGCTTAGCACAAAAATTTTGCTTAGCATGAAATTTCTTCCTTGATAAAAACAGGATGTATGGTGTAACAACAGGATAGATGCGTTGTATGTGTAACAAATGAACAACGCCAAGAAACATGAAAGGGTGGGATGAGAAAGCTAGCTGCATCAAGATGCAACAATGGAAATGTAAAGAACCTGGTGTTATTATTATTATAAATATTAAGTATTCTGTTTTCTCGTCTTTCATTATGTAGGCATTGGTGCTGGAATCACCTTAATGCCGGCAATTGTTATGGTCGCTAAGTACTTCAAGACGTACTACCCCTTGGCATGTGGAATCTCATCATCTGGAGTAGACATTGGAATGTTGGTGTTCGGTCCATTGATGCAGTTGTTGCTCGATACTTATGGATGGAGGGGAACAATGCTCGTAACTGGAGCAATTGTGGGTCATCTCCTTGCAGCTGGGGCGCTTTTTCGCCCAGTGCGGTTGTCGCCTTCCAAGACTTGCAACAAGAAAGACACAGATGTTGAACACAGCGGGGAAGACAAAGAAATGCTGCAGGATAGTCGGGAGGAGAATCAGGAATCAACACAGAGTGAAGATCATGGCATCAATGAAGTGATGACCCAGAGGCAACCACAAAGTAACGATGCAACAAACATCACTTTGAAGTCACAACGTCAGAAGAGGAATCTATTCTCCGCAGTTGCCAATTTACTTCGGTTTTATCTTCTCCGCGATTCTTATCGCCTCTCAATGATAATCTTTACTCAAGTCGTAGCTTACCGCATCGCTTTTAACTGTTTTATCATGTTCTTAGTCCCCTCTGCCACTACGTCTGGTATTTCAGAGCAGGATGCGTCCTTTCTTATAAGTGTCTGTGGAATCGGCGGGATTGTTGGACGTCTTATTTGTGGAGTCCTGACTCAAAAGGCCTCGTCTTACGCCATCTACCAGGTGTCCATGTTCGTTAGTGGGTGTGCCGTCTTGCTGGTGCAGTTTGGTACAATCTGGATTTACATTTCTGCATCCATGATTGGGATAACATACGGTATACAGTACACAATCTGGCGAGTCATGATGCTGGAGATAGTTGGAGTGGATAACATGGGGTCTGCCATTGGAATCTACTCATGCATTGGGCTTCCATTTTCACTCACAATGCCCATTTTATCAGGTACCGTGCCCTTGTATCAATGGATATTCAATTTTAAACATGAATTCATAACATGTAAAAAAAAAAATTATAAACTTGTGGGTACATGTACATGTACAACCATGTTATAATTTTTTTATGGGGGAGTGTTGGCTCTGAAAAGAGCCGGTTGGATCTTGATGTTTGTACGGTATGCTCATCTTCCAGAAGACGCGCAGAGAATACATATTTAAAAACGTCAAGACCAAACAGGCTTTTTTTCAGAGCCAACACTCCCCCCAAAAGAATTATTACATGGTTGTAGCCGCAAGTTTAATGTCACATAGTTTATTCTTATCCTCCACACCATGCAAAGCTTCAAACATCACTTATGAATGCATGGTGCTTCTTAATTAATATTTTGACTAGATCCAAGTTCTACAAGCTAACACAATAGCTAATACAACCGTCGTATCAAATTTTGAAGACAAACAAAATCGTTGTGACTGATTGGCTTTGTGCTTCAGCTGCAGCCTGAATTCAACTCCCATTGAAGTTCTAGGCTCTGTTAGCTATTAAATGTCCACAATCAAAAGTGGCTTACATTGTGTACATAGTCTTGATCTAAGACATCACTATCCCATGAATACTCTTAGCGTAAAGTAATGTAACGTGATAACCCGAATAACAGAGGGCGCGCTTTTCTTCTTGAATTCATTTCAGTTGACACTGTAAATTGAACCAAGATTGACTTATGAATGCAAAGCTAGATGGAGCACGTTCCCATGGTAGCAAGATAACCTTACGCAAAGCTAGCAAGCGATTTAGCGCGCTGCCCATGGTAGCGAGGCTGGGAAATAATCAATGCGAAGGTCATTGGAACCGAGACTAGTGGCTTTGAATTGAAGGACAAATCCTACATGTATGAGCCAAATCCAAGGTCCGCAGTCGAGGTATAGGAAAAGCTATAGGAAACAAATGACATTCTTGAGCTAACATTCTCTTGAGTCACATGTACATAGCATTAAGACCTACATATACATGTAGCTGGAAAGTTCAGCTCAAATTGTTTGGTTTACAGCAAAAGAATTCATGTACTGGTGTTGGTTTTGCATGATGAATAATTATCTCCACACTCCGTGCGTGGAGACCACTGACATGCAGTGATTGGTCAACAACTCTCCAGCATTGAATGGGGCAGGGGGTTTGTACGCTATTGCATGTATGCATTGCATTGCATTGCGTTGTCCACATTCTCCCATGCAGGGGACATGACTTCCCATAATGGTAATAAAACGAGGCCCACACTCTCCCCGAGCAGGGAGTCTAGTTTATTTCGTTCGAAACTGTACATGAAATGTATTCATTGATGCTATTTTCTTTTTACTCCACAGGTGCCATCTACGATACAACTGAGAGATACTCCACTATGTTCTACATATTTGCAGGGTTCTATTTTCTTGGATTTGCGGCCATGTTTCTGGCGCCAGTTTTGAAAAGGATTGAACCCGGCATTTTTAAGAAAGAGGACATAAAATAATGTCAAAAACAATAATAATATTGGAATGGTTTGAAAACAACTCTACATGTCGCTGACAATAGCTACAGTCTTATTATTATCATATATTTAGGCCTATATGATAATAATAATAATTATAATAAAAATAATAATAAGACTAATAAAGTGTGCCTTATAATACATATGAACCATAGAGTGTCGCGGCTGAGTGGTTAAGAGCATCGAATTCAAGTTCTGGTGCTAATTCACCGGAGTGTGGGTTCGAATCTCGGTCGTGACACTTGTGTCCTTGAGCAAAATACTTTACTATAATTGCTTCTGTTCACCCAGGGGTATAAATGGGTACCTGCGAGGGTAGAGGTTGATACTGTGAATGAAAAGCTTTCGGAGCGCCACGGCAGCTCGGGGCTGTATACTCCCTAACGGGAGCTGAGAAAGATTAAAGGGATGTAGGGGACTAATGTAAAGCGCATTGATACGGTTTAGTGTGAAATGCGCTATATAAGAATTTGTTGTTATAATTATGTACCTTATAATGTACATTACACATACCATGTACACGTGGGCAATTCCCCTAACTCATGCTACACTTTCATGACTTTATGGTGTCCTTTTCGATACTTCAGGCTCCAATTATTTAACATATTTGATTTGAATCTTAATGTTTTTGTATTTTGAAGGCCAACATCCAAGGCTAAATCCTCATAGTAATTTGACAAGACAAAAAAAAAAACTGTTGTATGCATGTGATCAGCTCTGAATATCGGTAACTCGTGCTACGAGCAGAGGACATGCTACAAAATTACTTATTTTTATTTCGTGCTACACTACATGTATATCCAAAGTATCTGAAGGTAAGCGATGAAAAGAAAAGTGGAGGGCGGTGGTTAAAATTTGATGAATATTGCATGTAAACCATATTTCATGGATATAAAATGAAGTGACTTTAATTGAAAACTGGTTATGCTGAAAACAGTTGGCCCATTTGTAAAATATCTATATCTTAAAAAGTTTTCCAACTGAAAATTACATTCTGAACAAATAAAAATTGTTGTTAACCAAACTTAAAAAATAGTGTTGAAGTTCATCGTGGCATAAGTTTAGAATAATATGAAAGTGTAAAGAAACATGTCGGCACAATTTGATTTTTGCGAGTCGTGTCCACTATAGGACGGGGTCCATTGCGTTTTGTACAACCGGGGAGGAAAATGGCACCCGAGGCGAAGCCGAGGGTGCCATTTTGCCTCGGGGGTGTACAAAATCGTGGACCCCAGTCACAGAGGCAACAATTGTTTTGTTATACCTTGGTAACATGATTATTCCTCTTCTCGAAGTTCTGTTGTCATCCTCAAACATTATTACATAGTTTAAAACAATTTTTCACTATTCCCTCGAACCCCCGGTTGTTGCGTACTAAGCGCTGGAAATCGACCAACGGTAATGTACACCGGTGAACATGACTCAGCCATGGTACATGCGTATTTGTTGCACTGCACGTGATTGGTTCTAGACCAATCAAACTTCACAGTTTGTTAGGGAGGTATAACAATTTGGCTTGGAAATGCCCATGTACACAGGTACACAGAATTGAGTATCATGGTACATCAGTTCAATTGATGTATGATGTATGAGGATACTTGCTTTTATAACGGGGTAACGTTTTTTTATCCTGATAAAGGTCTTGCTTAAATTCAACAAGTACAAAACACTGCTGCTCGCCTCATCTCAAGCTTGCCTCATTCTCACCATATTACAGTTAATTAAATAGCATAATTGGTTCCCAGATAAGTTTCATACAATTTTTAAATTATTATTATTTTTTTTTTTTTTTTGGGGGGGGGGTGTTTCTTATTTTTCTTCACGTCGATGAAGCTTGCATTAAGTTGAAACTTTGCATGCAGGTAGACAATAACCAGTAGATGATGCACAAGTTGTTGTGTCATGATGACATCATCAGTTGTTGAATATACTATCAAAGTTTATTATTTCTAAAAATCATATCTCAAGAAGTACACAGTTCATACCTTATCGGAAAGGTGTTGAAAAGAGCTTCAAACGCTCCACTGGCATGACCCCACTTTGACCTTGTCCGCTTCAAATCAGACGTTGAAAATTAATAAATTCATGAGGACTACGCAATCCGCCATTAGTTGTGCATAAAGATTGTACATGTGCAACACGTGTAGTGTCACGCTCCAGTGCTTATCCTTACAGCGCCCTACATGTAGCTTCGTGTTTAGTCTCCGTTTTAGGCGTTTTCAAAATACATTTCCCCTTCCAATTAGTTAGTCTCGTCTACAGCCGTCAGTATTTGAAAGGTTCATATTTCCTCAACCAAATAAGCTATTTTGACAATCTATATAACATTGGGCTTTATGTATTTTACTAAAATGGATATGTTGGTGACCTTCTCTTGACCTTTTGACCTGTCTAAACTGGTAGTTGATTAATGGCTTTTACAATGTATATCACACATCGAGAAAACATTTTTGTTTGATTTTATTTGAATTTTGACGAGCTATTAACAACACTCTCTTTGAATTGAATTAAAC
This sequence comes from Asterias amurensis, assembly GCF_032118995.1. Classification (NCBI taxonomy): domain Eukaryota; kingdom Metazoa; phylum Echinodermata; class Asteroidea; order Forcipulatida; family Asteriidae; genus Asterias; species Asterias amurensis. Next base: position 5,356,538 of record NC_092650.1, on the reverse strand, counting down.
ACTGGTCCAATAATAGCCGAACTACAAGTGTTTGTTTCTGCAAACACTTAACTCTAGTTTCTTTTGTTAACTTTCAGAGCTCAAAGATGTCAATCTCCTCAGTCCAGTTTATTCATCTGAACATGTTAACCATTACGATAATCTCAACAGTAATACTTTCAACTACAAGGTCTTCTTCAATTTTCTAGGGCCACAGATAACTTTCTGACGAAAAACTATTTTTCGGTAATAGTTTTGATAAGTGCACTGAGATTCTACGTCCCATCCCGTCCCATACATACCTGACTCAAAACCTTGAAGACATCGTTGAAATGCAGCAAGACTGCACTGCGGGCAATCTTGACGATGTTGTACAGTGCCTCACAGGCAAAGTATCTGGTTCGACTGTCATGATCATTGAAGCATGCTATGACAGGCTCAATCAACTGGGGCAGAAAAGCTGTAGAATCCTGGAGACGAGAAACACAATCAAATTTTATATTGTAGGGTGTCGTGGCCAGCAGAGTTTGGGTTGGAGTCCCACTCGTGACACTTGTGTCCCCCGAGCAAGACACTTACATTGTGTAACTGTAATTGATGCACTCCACCTAGGGGTAAATGGATACCTGTAAGGGCAGAGATGGTTCTTGTAATTGATTTAGCTTAATAGCACATTATTTGTTGCACAGGCTGTATACTCCCCAGGGAGCTGAGACAAATTTTAAATGACCCAGTGACCAGTGGTAATAATGTTAAAAGTGATTTGAAATGCCATCCTGGTGTGAAAAGTGCTACACATAAAAACTGGATTAAATAAAAAACTGGATAAAAAACTTGTCTTTGAATTAGACCTCAGAATTAGATTTTGAGGTCTCAAACAAGCATCTCAAAGCACACAACTTTGTGTGACAAGGGTGCTTTTTCTCTCATTATTATTTCGCAACTTTGATGACCAATGGGAGACTTTTTGAAAGCTCTGCCACTAGAGGGCAGCAGACCTACCAGGTAAGGGTGCACAACTCCTATAGCAAACAATGGTAAATGCTAAAAATTCAAAAATACTCAAAAAATATTTAGAAGTCTCTCAGCCTCTTGAAAATTAAATCAGATACATTGTCATACAACTAAACTTCAGATTTCTTCTCAAGTTTTGGTAGGTCAGCATTTTGGAATTTTTGCTAAATACCCTAGAAGAAACACTCCCCAAAACTCATGCACACCGTTTGTTATCCATGGGGAACTTGTGTCCAGTGCGTCCTGTTCCAGAACAGTTTGGTTTATGCTGGCAATGTGTTATGAAAAACGAAATACAGGTTGGCTAAATCTGAAATACAAAATCAAAAACACGCAAAACACAAGGTATTTGCTGTCAGTGACCGTCACTCATGCTTCTCCTATTCCTAAGTTGTTGACATTACCTGGTGAAGAGCGCCCTCTCTTGGTGCGTGGTAGATAGTCAAAAGTTTCCCATTGAGCTCAAATTTTTACAGGTTAGGGTTATGCAATAGGTTGAGATACACCAAGTGAGAAGACTGGTCTTTGACAAATTACCAATACTGTCCAGTGTCTTTAAAGCCATTATACACTTTCGGTAAACAGTATTGTCCAAGTCCCACACTTCGTGTATCACAACTTATATATAAAACAACAAACCTGTGAAAATTTAGGCTCAATCGGTCATCGGAGTCGGGAGAAAAAAACGGGAAAACCAACTCTTGTTTCCGCGCGTTTCGCCGTGTCATGACATGTGTTTAAAATAAATACCGTTTTCTCAAAAAGTAAAGCATTTCATGGACTAATATTTCAAGAGAAGTCTTTCACCATTACCTTCTGTAGACCCTGTAAATTATATGTAAATCTGTGAACTTTTTTTGTTTTTTCTGTACCGAAAGGGTCCAATGGCTTTAAGGGGATGCTAGTACATGCAATGTTTTCTTTAAAATTTCAAGTCACATTAATTTGTGTACCTAGAGTAATTACCTTTCCCATGGCGATAGCAAGAGCAGCAAGCCCAATCAGCCCTCCTTTACGAGCGTTGCCATTGGCAGAGAGAGCAAATTCTGTTGTGAGAACGTGCAGAAGTTTTTCGATCTGGTCTGTGCTATTAGATTGTACCAGATCACGCACCAATCTGGACAGGGTAAAATAATACACAGTATACAGTCTAATGGCAGTGATTAGTCTAAGGCTTCAAATGTTGTTCAAACTATGATAAAGTAACTATGGGTATGTTTTATTAGCTCCCCGAGTCGACCCCGGTCTGCCCGGTACGATCAAATAGCTTTGATGTCATTCCAGGGGCTCACCCCAAGAGGGCGAGTGTGATTGTTCGATTAGTTCTTGTCAGGGGCTTACCCGAATGAGCACCGCGGGGTCGCGCAGGGAAGCTAATCGAACAGAAATCTAAATGATAGGTTAACAAAAATTCTAAAATAAAATCGAGAACCAACAAAAAACAACATTTAAATAACTCAAAAGGCAGTGCGTGCGCGCTGTCCGTTTACATTGCCCGCCGTTCACTCAATGGCATGGTGGCGCGCACGCGCTGCAGCATTGTAACACCCCTTTCACAGAATGGTTTAGTCCAACAACAAAATAAAGCGTTTGCAAAGCGATGCGACAAGTTCAAAATATAAACCTCGGGCATTCACTCCGGGATCTGGTAAGTTTTTGTCCTTTTTCTTCAAAAATATTTTCTAAATGCTGTTTTGAGTGTTCATTAGACATTTGAGGATTAAGTTCGTGCCATGATTTTTGAAAGTGGTAAAAATGGGGCAAATCTGGTGACTAGCTGTCGATTTTATACGTGTTGGACCAAATTGTCATTTGCCAATCAAAAGAATCTCCTACTAACCCTCTACTCCTAGAACTATTTCGGTTTCGTCCGGCTATCGTCTCCCGTTACGGGAGACGATAGCCGGACGAAACCGAAATAGTTCTAGGAATACTAACCCTCCAGCCTGGCGGCCGTCGGGAGGAGGGTTACGATATCGCAACTACACCTGTCATGCCTGTGTGGGATTGCTCCGCATGCTAAAAATGCAAGGATTCAGATAGTTGGCCCATGGGGTTTATTATCCTTGGTTGGCTAGCCACACAGGGGGCTATCCTATCCCCCCCTTCCCCTCCCCCTCCGACCAAAACATGCCAACCCAATTGGTAATCTAGTAGCCCAGGTTGGACCCCTCCGTTACATGCAGTGGCACTGACTGACGGCCTACCAGTACCAGGTAATTAAATGTATGGAAAAACCATAATAGAGGACTTCCTCTATGGTCATGATGGTAAAACTAAAGAAACACGACGACATTTACATATTCACCTGTCAATTTCCAAGGCTGCACCCTTCCTTTTCTCGTACAATTTGTCGCTCAATGCTCGAGCAGTGGCAGGTGGCAATGGCCAGAAATCCTGCACCCGATCTGCCATAATGTCACAAAATATTGGAGCTTTTCTATGCGATTTATTTACCAAAAAATCCAACGAAAAATTGCCATTACTTTGCTCAACAGTAAGTGGTGTCGTGTACCCTGCGCCGTTATACAAAACTCCTAGAGTTAAGAAAATCAGTCATGAGCGCCAGACTACAAACTGACCAATCTGGTCCCCAGCCTCAATTGTATTTAATATCATACACAAAATTAAGGGATCCTGACTTAAATATTAATGAGAAAGTTTGAGTAAAGTGTCGTAAAGTGGGCGGGCCCGGGAAAAGTTCCTGAAAAGTTTTGTTGCAATAAAACTAGTTCGTCGCGTTGTTTGTCGTTTGTGTTTAACTCCGTCCCGTACATCGCCAGTTTTCTTGGAGACAGGGAGAATAATCTAAGGTAGTTGTATAATTAGTGTTTTGTTAATTTAATTCTTAATCAACTGGTGGGAATCGAAAACATGTTTTTAATTTAAATTTATTATTTAAAAGTGTTGCAGAGAGGTTTGCGGGTAAAACCAAAACTATTCCAAGCCAAGACATGCCATATCCCATCGGCATCAGCTCAGGGACCTAGCATTATTAAAAAGACATCACGAAATTGAGAATCAAAGTTAGGCCTACGCTTTATAGTTTATTCAGCTGAAATATTCACAGGTGACATTTAACATTCTATCTTTCTTGATAATTTTACCCATAATGAATCAGCATTTGTATTATAAAACGAATTGATGACCCATCTTTTATATAAATATAAACTTAAAGTAAGAAAAAGATTCTCACATCTGATTCTCATTCTGTGTAACGTTACTTTTTTTTATGAACTTCTCAGTTGGTGGGTGCGTTCATTTAGCTTCCCTGGGACTTTGGGTCGATCCCGCAGTGCTCACTCGGGTGAGCCCTTGACAAGAGCTAATCGAACGACCACACTCACCCTCTCGCTTCTCAGGTCACCCCAAGTGACCCACTACACAAGTAGGGCACTGGGGGCTGACCCAGTGAGCCCCGTCAAAGCTATTCGAACGTACCGGGGCAGACCAGGGCTGGCCCAGGGAAGCTAAACGAACGCACCCTATGTATGTTTACCACGATTTAGAACCGCAATGCATCATGGGTAGGCATGATTTATTATTTTTTATTATTTTTATTAGTTTATTATTTTTTCTCTTTGCATCTTGCACCGTCGACCAATGGCGCCACCAACGCACCATCCCAGTTTAGCTTCCTACGTGAGCTGTTTAGGGATTAAACTACTCAAGACTCAAGGCAGAGGGGGCATTCGACGACCCTGTTGTTTGTTGTCATGCACAAAGTCCACACACATGGCCCATGTTCTGATGTCTCTGCGCCTTCTATAGTCTCTGAATATTTTGCTATTAGCAATAAAAACATTCTTCAAAAATCAAGTGTTTTCCTTTTTATTTTATGAAGGGTGACAATTTATTGGCTCTTGTTTCATTCAGATTTAGTCACTTTGAAGCCAAAGATGATGGCAACGGCACACACCACGCCCTCAATCTTTTTTGCAAAGGTTCCGGACTTCAAGGATTTGTGCTCAATCACACTGAATGTGTGCGACAGTTTGTCGCAATCAGGCGGCGGAGATCGGAATTCAACCAAATATGTGGGGTCGCAACCTCAAATTATCAAATGCAGGTAAACGAATACAATGTAAAATAGCCTTAAAGGCAGTGGACACTATTGGTAATTACTCAAAATAATTTTTAGCATAAAACCTTACTTGGAAATAAGTAATGGGGAGACGTTGCTGGTATTAAACATTGTGAGAAATGGCTCCCTCTGAATTGATGTAGTTTTCGAGAAAGAAGTAACTTTCCTCAAGTTTGATTTCGAGACCTCAAGTTTAGAATTTGAGGTCTCGAAATCAAGCATAATAAGAAAGCACACAACTTTGTATGACAAGGGTGTTTTTTCTTTCATTATTATCTCGCAACTTCGACGACCGATTGAGCTGAAATTTTCAAAGGTTTGTTATTTTATGCATATGTTGAGATACACCAACTGTGAAGACTAGTCTTTGACAATTACCAATTACAAATAGTGTCCACTGTCTTTAATCCTGGTCCTCGTGAAACAAATAGATATCAAATAAGTTTGCGGTGGGTTCAATCTGAAGAATTCGTGGCCTGTTTGATTTGAAATACTAAGCGGCCTTCTTGTAAAAATTTTTTTAAAAGGCCCTCATCCTCCACTTTTTTGAAAAATCCAGATGATCAACTGGTATTCCTTGGCTTTACCACCATTTCTTGGTCTTCTTTTCAGAGAGTTGATATTCACCGAGCCCATGATACTTGCTTCCCCGTCCCTTCAGCAGGAGCAAAATATTTATGTTATCCTGCAACAGTCGCTGTGGAAATCCGGACGTCTTCAAGCAAGGTGTCAAAAGATGGGCCTCCAGGTACATGGACCAACTGATACCCTATTTTTAGAATCTTTGTCGTAATTGGTTCTCAAAAGCAGGACCAGGGCTCAATTTCATGGGTCTGCTTACCGTAAGCACAGAATCGGCGCTTACGGAAGCAGGGAATTCTGTGCTTACGGCAAGCCTATTTCACGGGTTAGCGGCGAATTTTGGCTTCTGCGCGTGCGTACTCCAAGTTACAAGGCATTCTACGCTTACAAGGCTAGCGCAGAAATTCAGCAGTTGCACGTAAGCGGGGAAGTGCGATCGTAAGCGCAAAATTCGGCGGTAAGCAGAGCCATGAAATTGGGCCCAGTATTCTCGCTCATATTCCAACAATGTGCATTTAAAATAAAAAATATGTAAAAATTTGGACCCGATTGGTCATCAAAGTTGCAAGAGAGAGAGCAATGAAAGAACAAACACACTTGTTGCATTTAAGTTTGTGTGTACTATGCCTAATGAAAAGCTTCTGGCTTGATATGTTTGACTGAGAAATTACCTCTTTCTCGGAAACTCTGTTCTGAAGGAGCCGTTTCGCACATTTAATACTACCAACAGCTCTCCATTATGCTAACAATAATTTTGAGTACATGTTACCAATAGTGTCCTTGAATCGGTCGAGTTGGTCTTTGAAAAGGGTTTGTAAATGTTTGTTATAAAATGCATTGGTTAAAAAGAAAGTAGAATACAGCGATCCACACAAACATGCCTTGAAAGTGCCGGTTTTCCTTTTACCTCGTCGACTTACACGGTCGGCTATTTATGGGAGTCAAATTTTTGACTCCCATAAACTGCCGACCGTGTTAGTTCGCAAAGTAAAAGGAAAACCACGCGATTTCAAAGCAAACTTGTGTGGATCATTCTACTTTTAAAACATCTTTCCAATCATACATACATTTTATAACAAACGGTTACATACGCATTTTATAGACCAACTCGTCCAATCCATTTGTTTGTGTGTTTGTTTTGTTGTGTACTGTTGTAGGTGAGTAAACCAATGAGGGTTATCAGTCCAGTGTTTCAGGCATGTCTAGCCTACACTATCAGGGCCAAACTAGCACCATTGTGGAACAAGGCAGGGACGTGCTACTTGCAAGGCAGAGACTTCTTGGTTGGGTCTGGTCATATGGCAGCCATTGGTAAGTGCTGATCCGCAGATTTTTTTACTTTCAAATTTAACGGCTCAAAAACTGCATTTTTTTTAACCGGCTAAAAAACTAAAATAAGTTTGACCTAAAGACACTGGACACTATTGGTAATTGTCAAAGACCAGTCTTCTCACTTTGTGTATCTCAATATATGCATAAAATAACAAACCTGTGAAAATTTGAGCTCAATTGGTCGTCGGAGTTGCAAGGTAATAATGAAAGAAAAAACACCCTTGCCACACGAAGTTGTATGCTTTCAGATGCTAAATTTCAGGGCCTCAAAGTCTAATTCTGAGGTTTTGAAATCAAATTCATGGGAAATTGCTTCTTCCTCGATACCTACGTTATTTCAGAGGGAGATGTTTCTCACAATGCTATACATTATCAACCTCTCCCTATTAGTTGTTGCCAATGTTGCTAATAATTATTTTGAGTAATTACCAACAGTGTCCGCTGCCTTTAGTTACAGACTGTACTCCTAAATAATAAGGAACCATGGGGTTTAACTCAAATATAAATGTGATGAAACTTCTTTTTTGAGATGTTTGTAAGAGAACAAGAATGGGAGACTTTTCAACGCTAGGTGGCAGCAGACTTACCGCGTAAATTTCCATATACCTTTTCGCAAATACCGGAGCGCGCGCGTAAAGCTAGGAATTAGGTGCATTGTGGTCTTGCTGGTATCCAAATTTGATCCATATATATCCCACAATGCACCTCATTCAACAGTCTGCGCGTGCGCATTAGTATTTGCGATAAGGTCTATTGTTTACGTAGCTCTGAACATGCGTATAATTTTGAGAACAATGGCTTTACCCGGTAAGTCTGCTGCCACCTATCGTCCCAGAAAGTCTTCTATGTAGTACAAAAAGCGTATTATTACGACGCAGGCAAAGTACAACATCTAGGTTCTTAAATCTAAAATGGTACTTCCACCTCTAGATGTTGTTATTTCTATTAATAGAAATTGGGATGGGGAGTACTAAACTAAAAGGATAATTCTCCATTGCAAGGCATCTATTATGCTGTTTTGGCAATTGGTCTTTCTCTTTGTTCTGGTCTTGCTTTCAGACATGGAATTGAACGTGACTGAAACTGAGATCTGTCTCGCATTGAGACCCATGATGGCAAAGCTGCCACGGTGCACAGTAAGTTAACTCTGAACAAGTTGTAGCCCTTGTCACACTACTCTATTGCCACATTTGGATCACTTTCCCCTGATCTACAATCTACCCCGGCAAATGGGCATATCATGCAGGGATTAGATTGTTCAAACTTTTGGCTGAATTCAGACTTTTATGTCGGCCTGGTGAAGAAAATCAGACAATATTGTTTTCCACAAATAAAGAAATCCTGCTCATTGGTCTACTTCTCTAGTGATTTGGATACTGTTTCCAAAAGCTCCTTGGAATCTATAACCCCAGGGGTTACCAAAAGGTAGATATGGCATCATTTCAACATACCTTTGAATTTGTATCAAAGTTTCAGATTTGTGAGACAATAGACCGATCCATTAGGCTCAACCCACAACGCACATGTGAGCAAGAACGCGTGAGCCTCTCCAATTCCTTTTTGCACAACTCTGCCGCGCGCACCAAGCATACGCACACACATGTTAGACCTTATTTGTCGGACCTTCGTTGCGTTGTGATTGGCCAATACACAATGGGGCGGAGCTAAGTTGATCGGTCTACTGCCAACGGAATCACTTTGAAGAATCTGTGTCCTGAAAGTTCAACATTTTAGCACAACTTTCTTTAGTTATTACAATTCAAGTAACATTTTTTGTAATGTCTTTTCACAGATTGCTGACTTTGAAGTATGCAGACCTGTGGTAGAGCAATTCTTCCAGTCCAATAATAATGTGATATTGGAATACTCCATCGAGAATAAATGGTGTTACGTCTTACCCAGGTGGATATTAAATTTTCTAAAAGTGTAGGGCCTTGAAAACTATGAAACAACTTCTAAACTCTGGTGGTAATAATAATAATAATGTTAAACATTTCCAGTGCGCCATGTCTGTCAATGATGACACACCTGGCGCAAAAAAAAATAAGAACTCTTCTAATACACAATGACACAAGACAACCAAAAGTTTGAAGGCTATTGTTTCCGAAAAAGATATGTTTTGTGATGAGTTTTGAATTGGGTACCAGTGATTCAAGCTGGGTACTATTTGAGATAGAGACCAAAAGCATTCGCATAAAGGCAGTGGACACTATTGTCAATTACTCAAAACAATTATTAGCATAAAACATTTCTTGATTACAAGTAATGGGGAGAGGTTGATAGTATAAAACATTGTGAGAAACAGTTCCCTCTGAAGTGACGTAGTTTTCGAGAAAGAAGTGATGTTCCAAGAATTTGATATCGAGACCTCAGGTTTAGAATTTGAGGTCTCGAAATCAAGCATCTGAAAGCACACTACATACTTCGTTTGACCATGGTGCGACAAAGGTGTTTTTTCTTTCATTAATATCACGTAAATTCGACGACCGATTGAGTTCAAATTTTCACAGGTTTGCTGTTTTATGCATATCGTCACCAATTATAATTTTTGTATGTATTTTACTTTTAGACCATAAGTGTTGATATTTTTTGACCGAAAAGGTATTTATGAATGGGAATCAAAGTGTGTTAAACCATGTAAACCCGCCGAGGCCTGGTTCTCGATAATTTACCTCGACTTCGTCTCTGTAAAATTATCAAGAACCAGGCCTCGTTGGGATTAAACCACTAGTTGAAAACCCCTTCACCACACATTGATTCCCTTATATCTTGATCACCTTTGTGAAATATACAATGTCAAATTGATTATATAACACTTATGTATTATTAAATTTGAATTATTTTGATTTATGCAACATTGAAATACATGTAAGAATTGGAACCCTAGTTATATTCGTAATAGTAGTAGTGTTTCAAGTAAAATTTAAGTGAGTGAGTTCCATGATTAAACCAGTTAGTGTTATTTATTTTTGTTCGTGTTTTGTTTTACCTAGCTTGAAGAAAGGCAAGGTCGTTAGCATCAGTCATGAGATCCCAGCGACGAGTCCCTTCAAGACCTACAAAGACATCAGAAGATACTGGAAGAATGCAGTAAGTACATCATCATCATAGTTGACCTTTATATCGCAAAAAGCCAAAAACTTGGGAAGGCCTTTAATGCAATGAAAAAACAGATGGCCACTTTTTGTACCAATGTCGAACAACTATCCAATTATAGTGTACAAAATATCCTAAAATGACCGATCATGTTATACAACATAGGCGTCCGGATGTTGTACTATTAGATAAGACGAAGAAGATGTGTCATCTCATTGACATAGCTGTGCCAGGTGATATAAGGGTAGCTTCGAAGGAGATGGAAAAGATCGAGAAGTACCAGGACCTGGCCAGGGAACTTCGTAAGATTTGGCAGGTAAAGGTAAAAGTAGTCCCCGTGGTGGTTGGAGCACTTGGCACCATTCCCAAAGCACTGGGGAAACATCTAGATGAAATAGGGACAAATGTGAGGGTAGATCTGTTACAGAAGGCAGCGCTTTTGGGAACAGCAAGGATCCTGAGAAAGACCCTTGAGATCTAAGGCTACGGGACGTAGTCCGACTCGAGGAGTTACCGGCACAAAGGAAAATGTGATCTTTCTTTTGCATGCTGTGATAAAATGAAATAATAATAATAATAATAATAATAATAATAATAATAATAATAATAATAATAATAATAATAATAATAATAATAATAATAATAATACACTTTTGTCCTCAAACTCTGAATAACTTGTTGTCTGTCTGTTAATTACAGTATGGATACAGGCTGCCAGATTCCAGTGCCGGCGTAATGTATTACAACATCTACTTCCCAGCCATTGGACCAACACTCTTCACGTATCCTTTATCAAATGCACTGATGAAGAATCGGATCCAAATTATTGTATAAACAAAAATAATAGCAGCTTCTTACGTCGACAACCATCATTCAGTGATGCTTAAGGCGCTCCAACATTCAATGTTTTTCCTGCAAAGTGTTGTTGAGCTACGTTTTTTTAAGTACAAAGACCTGAAAAGTTTCTTGACCAAGGACAAAAACGCCACGACCAGGACTTAACCCTCTGATCAGAAACATTAGAGCTTGTGTCCGATGCTCTTAATTAACCGCCTAAAGACGCTATGTCAGATTTTTTGCCGATTTGACCCAAACATTTTGGTTAAAAATTCAATAGGTATTTTGATGGGGGTCGAGAAAGTTACAAGCTTTCATTTAAGCCATTGCTCGTAAAAGTCCGCCAATTATTAGTAGCAGTAAAATAAAGTGCTCAAAATTAGTTTTTGTCAGGATCCCGACAATATATCACGTGACCAATTCTTATGTGTTTTATAAGAAACGTTTTAAATTTTTGTCATGGTTCCTGACGATTAAAAGTAAAAGTTAAATTTTTTTTCGTTAGAGTGGGTGATACTCTTTAAAATACCATTCACTCAAACAAATCTATTTTTTAATGTTTGGGGCCAAAAATCTGACATACTGTAGCATCTTTAATGTTTTAACATATTGATTTGTAAGTTTTCTTCTTACTCCTATAAAACCAAAGATTTGTTTTTTATAATTCTGGTCCATGTTGTTCCTGAATATACCCTGATGTCATCTCTCCATCTTCTTCTCTGTCAAAAATCCTTGTTATGTAATCACTCTCAAAACGTCATCGTTGGGAGCTCCAATTTGTAAAGCCACTTTGGAGTGGAGGTATATAACGAAGCAAACTCCCAGACATGATGTCAGCGGCATTGTCCTTTGACGCACGCCGTCAACCGCAGAAGTGTTTTTAGTTTTTTCAAAACCTTTAGGTTGGGGTCTGATTTTTTAATCGATAATTACGAAAAAATTCAGAAGTGTACACATATCAAAAATGCGTTATAAACAAGTTAAAATACCATTTCCATTGAAAAGATTCCGATCAGGTAGTTGTTTAAGATTTGTCTTTAACCAATGCCCAATTAGCTACCCTGAGTACTGTATACGAAAGCAGGAGACAACTCTTCAAACAAGAGTAGATCCAGCACCCATCATCAATGCATTCATCGCCGATCTGCGGTATAAGTTACCGTCAGTGTGCAGTGCGGCCTTTGAAGTTACGCCCAAGGCTCAGTTCACCAACACAGGGTTGTACCAGTCAGGGCAGAAGGTGAGAGTCAACCTCGCGCAGCGTACACCCGCTAACTTTGCGTACGTCTCTAACCCCAGGGAGGGAAACTCTGATCTGTGTCTTTGATTGACTACATATACGCGCAAAATATGAAACGCTGTGCATCTTCAAAAAGCTTTATATGCCGAAATGCATGCGTATAAAGATGTACGCATTCACTTTTTTATCACGCAACACACACCGTGCAAGTTTACATACACAGTATGTATTCTACAACTTTCCACACAGCGCATCCAGCCTGTGCGCGACTAACGCCCAACACAGAATGGATCAACCACAGGATTAATTGTAAATATCCCATATAATTGGATATTTTGGAGTTACACTTCCAGGGGTTATCGAGCAAGGCATGCTGGGAAAAAATGGCGCGGCGAGATCAATCACCCCTGGGAACAAGGTTTGGTGAGAGTAGCTTGAAAGAGGGTCTCTATATTTAGCCAGAGGGTGTTTTTTGTAAGGTTTCAAGGAGGCTTTGGGAAAAGTATCCTCAGCGCTGGAGAGGTTGACTAAAAAAAACATAATTTAAGAAAATATGTTATTTTACAATAGAGGCATGAAAAAATGTCCGAATCAGATAAAAGTCTGACATCACTCATTCCTGAAAACAGGCTGCAATTTTTATCTTTTATTCTTGGTTATCTGCGGCGAAGAAAAGTAAATAAATAAGTCAGACTTTCTTGCCACACAGTACCAGATATCATATAGGATTTCATTGACATGAGACACTTTTTTTGTCATGTTCCAGGAGGGATGTCTGTCTGATTTGTCCCTGTCCAGCACCCCACCTCCGACGTCTGTCCGCCGGATCCCTACACGTCAGCTGACCTTCCAAGGCTCCCTAAGCCCCAATAGATTTACATCATCATGCACCGTGCCTGGTGCACCGCACCCCATCATTACACCATCCAGGTTACCAGCTAATCTTCCCTCACCAGTTGGGGATCTCAATGGTATGTTCTCGGTCACCAACCCTACTCAACCAACGGGTAGCTTTCCCCCGAGAGCTCCTTATGGTGATATGCAGTATACCATGCCACAAAATACTTTATGTTCACAGCCGATGGGAGCAGCCCAAAGGAACATTCACTCTTTCAGACCCATCATTCAGTATGGAAGTCCGCACCAAATACAGCCATCCTACCAAGCCACAGCCAGTCAGGGTACCCGCTTCAAGCCAGTTCAACAAAACAACAGTGTAAACTGTCAGGTCACAAGTCCGCACCAAATACAACCATCCTACCAAGCCACAGCCAGTCAGGGTACCCGCTTCAAGCCAATTCTACAAAACAACAGTGCAAACAGTCAGGTCACAAGTCCGCACCAAATACAGCCATCCTACCAAGCCACAGCCAGTCAGGGTACCCGCTTCAAGCCAGTTCTACAAAACAACAGTGCAAACAGTCAGGTCACAAGTCCGCACCAAATACAGCCATCCTACCAAGCCACAGCCAGTCAGGGTACCCGCTTCAAGCCAGTTCTACAAAACAACAGTGCAAACTGTCAGGTCACAAGTCCGCACCAAGTACAGCCATCCTACCAAGCCACAGCCAGTCAGGGTACCCGCTTCAAGCCAGTTCTACAAAACAACAGTGCAAACTGCCACATCCCTTGTAATAACACCTACATTAACGACATCTACGCAAGGTCCCCACCTGTCACTAACACAGCCCTATGCAGCAGTCTCACCAATACTTCATACATCCCACAAACGAACCTCTCTCCAAACCAAATCATCCAAGTGGTCTCTCCGATCTCACAACGCATCGTCCCACGGTTCCTTCCAAAACACCCTCAGATAAAGTACACCTCGAATACCTCAAACAACATCCAGCAGAACGCAAGAGTTGTGCCAAAGTTTACGCCAATCAAGAGAGCAAACATCCAACCAAGGAGGCCGACCGGTGTGTCTGCGTTCACAACTGAGAGCAACCCACCCATATCGACAGATGACGCCACTTTCCCTGAAAAAGCTCAGCAAATTGCAGTTACGGGATTGAATCTTGGTGTTTCTAAAACAGCGATCACGCCATCATTCAGACGCAAAGAGCTGTCACACACCTCCAACCTCACTCCCCAGGTGAAACGGACTCAGCAGACGCTTGATGCCCTGATCAGAAAGAAATCGGAAACTCCAAAACCAAACCAGGGAGGTGGCAAGAGTGTGAAGCGAAAACCAAAGGTAATTATTTTTGACTTCAGTGGATGATTATTTTATTTCACTACCACGGAGCGAGTTCTTAAAGCCATTATACACTTTCAGAACAGAAAAAAAAAAAAAAAAAGTCCACAGATTTACAAATAACTTACAGGGTTTACAGAAGGTAATGTTGAAAGACTTCTCTTGAAATATTACTCCATGAAATGCTTTACTTTTTGAGAAAACATTAAAATAATTATGAATTCAAGGTATCGAGAATTACGGATTTATTTTAAACACGTCATGACACGGCGAAACATGCAGAAACAAGCGTTGGTTTTCCTGTTATTTTCTCCCGACTCCGATGACCAATGGAGCCTAAATTTTCACAGGTTTGTTATCTTATATATAAGTTGTGATACACGAAGTGTGGCCCTTGGACAATACTGATTACCGAAAGTGTCAAATGGCTTTAAAGACACTGGACACTATTGGTACATTGTGTAATTGTCAAAGACCAGTCTTATCACTTGGTGTATCTCAGCATATGCATAAAATAACAAGCCTGTGCAAATTTGGACTCAATTGGTCTTCGAAGTTGCAAAATAATAATGAAAGAAAAAATACCCTTGACACACAAAGTTGTGCGTTTCAGATGCTTGATTTTGAGACCTCAGAAACCAATTCTGAGGTCTCGAAATCAAATTTGTGGAAAATTACTTCTTTCTCGAAAACTATGTTACTTCAGAGGGAGCCGTTTCTCACAATGTTTTATATTATCAACGGCTCTATATTGCTTTTTACCAAGTAGGTTTTATGCTAATAATTATTTTGAGTGATTACCAATAGTGTCCACTGCCTTTAATAGGTCTCAATGTATTGTTTGAGGAGACTTAAGAAATTGGAGAAAAGTGGGCCTATTAATATGGGTACAGAATCTTAAATAAAACCGTCTTCGAGACATGGCTTTAGCTTGGTAAAGGTAAAAGACATCCATTGATCAAGTTGAGTTTAGATATCTTTGTTCCTGTTGCAGGAGGATGGAGTGGAAGTTCAAACTGCCAGCAAGAAACCACGCAACAAGCCTAAACTACAGGAAGGAATTGACATCACGTCTCTGGCTGTTAATGACCAGGTATGTGTACAGACATAATAAAGAAATCTTTGACAATAATAATAATGAACAATATACAATTGTTGCACGCTGTGAGGGGTCCATAGCGTTTTGTACACCCGAGGGGGGAAATGGCATTTTCCCTCGAGGGTGTACAAAACCCATGTTGTTTTGTTATTCAATTGTTTTGTTATACCTTGATAACATTAATATTCCTCTTCTCAAAGTTCTGTTGTCATCTTCAAACATTATTTCGACGCAGTATTCATTGTTTAATAAGCAGACGAACAAGAAACAATTCCTGACTGTTCTTGAACCCACGTGTTTCCTACACAGTGCTGGAAATCGACCAACGGTGGGAACGATCAAGGTGATGTACACCGGTGTACATCACTTTTCATGTTACCCGCTGCGCTGTGCATTACGCGTTGCCGCATCCTTAGCCATGTTACATGCGTTTTTGTTGCACGTCACATGATTGGTTCTCGACCAATCAAACTTCACAATTTGTTACCAATGTATAACAATCATTTTAGTTTTACCCGTACACCGATGTGTGTTAGCACTGTATACTCAGTTCTTTCCGGAGTGCGGTGGAAAAAGAACACAGGCATATTACTCGGGTGGGATTCGAACCCACGACCTTTGCAATTCTAGAGCAGTGTTTTACCAACTAGACTACCAAGATTGCCTGGTAGCTAGAGGCAGTGTGAATCATATGTCTTAGCAGTGAGTACTGCAACAGTTAAATTTGCATCGGGGGATAAAAAATATTCATTTTGGTTTTACCAACATACACCGCTGTGTTTTAGCACTGTATACTCAGTACTTTCCCCCCGAGTCCTGTGAAAAAAAAAACAGGAATATTTCTCTGGTGGGAATCGAACCCACAAATAATTACTATTATTATTAATATCATTATTCAAACTTCTCCCCCAGCTTTCTAAGGTGAACACCATCACGTTGGCAACCTGGCTGAAAGACAAAGGAATTGGGATCAAATCTAAAGACAAAAAAGCGGACCTCATCCAGAGAGTCATGGAGTACATCCATTTAAACTCCACGGAGGATTAAAGGAGATAATCCCCTCATGAAAACAATCCGCCTAATGAAAACAATCATCTAAAAAATACCCTCTAAAATAAAATCTCAAGGAAATTTTTTTCTGTAAATAATCAAGAGTTTGCCTTTCCTTCACCTCTTCCCTCAGAAAGTCGTGGAATCCACATCCATTTAAACTCCACAGAGGATTAAAGGAGATAATCCCCTAAAGAAACAATCTCATCTACTAATCCCACATGATACAGCAGTTCAAACATACCCTCTAAACTATAACGATCTCAAGGTAAAGTTTTCTGTAATCAATCAAAGAGAGTTTGCCTTACCTTCACCTCTTCGCACCCCCGGGTTCGAATCCTGCCTCGAACCAGGGATTCTCAGATTTGGGCTTGTCTTGCCACATGTGACAACTATTTGTTTGTTTATTAATTTTGGTTTTTACCCATACACCGATGTATGTTAGTACTGTTTACTCAGTACTCCCCCCCCCCCCCCCCCGAGTCCTGTGAAAAAATATCACAGGCATATTACTCGGGTGGGATTCGAACCCACAACCCTTGCTATTCTAGAGCAGTGTCTTACCAACTAGACTACCGAAACTGCCTGGTAGCTGTTTGATTGTTTGTTTGTTTGTTTGTTTGTTTGTTTGTTTGTTTGTTTGTTTGTTTTTGTTTGTTTGTTTGTTTGTTTGTTTGTTTGTTTTAATGATCTTCTCGTAAGGGGAACTAGGGAAACGACAAGCTGGCAACAGTCAATCCCGTGATTCAGTAACTAGAATACTAGAACACTTGTTCATTGTTAAATCAGTGGTAACCTTGGGGGATTCAAACCTACCACCTTGTTATTGCAAGTCATGCAGTCTAACCACTGCGATATAAGTACTTACCACTGCACCACGGTGACCAGTTAAAAATAGTACAATCTCAACACTACCTCTAATGAGTATCAGACTGTTTAAAGGCAGTGGACACTATTGGTAATTACTCAAATTAATTATTAGCATAAAACCTTACTTGGTAACGAGTAATGGGGAGAGGTTGGTACATGTAGTATAAAACATTGTGAGAAACGGCTCCCTCTGAAGTGGAGTAGTTTTCGAAAAAGAAGTAATTTTCTACAAATTTGATTTCGCGACCTCAGATTTAGAATTTGAGGTCTCAAAATCAAGCATCTGAAAGCACACAACTTCGTGTGACAAGGGTGTATTTTTCTTTCATTATTACCTCGCAACTTCGACGACCAATTTTTTACAGGTTTGTTATTTTATGCATATGTTGAGATACACTAAGTGAGAAGCCTGGTCTTTGACAATTACCAATAGTGTCCAGTGTCTTTAAGAGCATCAGACTATTTGAGGTTTTCAACCAGTTTCAATGACATACTGTACATTCATAAACATCACCAAACAAAATGGACTACAAAGAAAGTTTCACATTAAACCATTCATTTAATATGCAACAGCCATATGTGTACCCACTTTAAATTTGAACTTGCACTTGTTTCAGTTTGGCAAAATTTGTGTCCATTGAAATACATTTAATGTTTATGTACTACTAAAACTCATTTAGAACTTCTGACTTGAAAAGTACTATAGTACTAAAGTGTTAATATAATAATAGTACCAAAAGAAGATTTATAACCCAATTAACAAAAACACATCTTAGTGACTTTTAGTCAAAAGAATAACCAAGTTTTATCACAAATTTCATATAGACGCCACGGAGAAAACAAGTTGATCTACTATGGGCCCCTTACACTCATAACAAGACCACACCCATCCTATCGCCTCTGGCATGTCTGGGCAGAGTTTTGGGTTCAAGCGAACTCAAAGTTTGATATTTTTAGTTCTTAGAAATAGTTGACATAATCTCTAATGCTGTACATTATATTTGATTCTTTAACATTCGATGAATGTTTTTAAAAATAAATTTTCATAGGAAATACATATAACAATTTCTGTAATAATGGTGGTTAAATGGAAAAAAAATGAAACAAATTAACGCTCGTTAATTTCAATATAATCATTAAATTATTGTCTTATAATTAAATGTTATTTACTTTAATATATATTTGTTTTAATTATGTGCAAAGCATACATGATTTTATAAATCTTATCTGAGGTTAATTTCACGACTCTGCCTGCTGCACAATTCTGCGCTTGCGCCACCATTCACAAGTTAGTGATGCAGAATTTCTGCGTTAGCTGTGTTGGCGAACAATGTGTAGTATCGTGTTTGCAAGCACAAAAATTACTTGCTAACCTATGAAAAGCACTTTCTGTAAGCGCCGAACTGTTTAGCTTTTTTTTAATCGCTAATGTTTTGCTTACAGTAAGCAGAGCCATGAGATTGGACCCCAATAGCTTTTACTATACCTCATACATATTCATGAATGAGAGTCGAGTTCTCATTGGTTCATTCATCATCACGTGCCAGGTGTTATTTTTGCTAATTACCAAGGGCACGTGAGTATTAATGCAAGTTATAAATGCGCATGAGAAGCAATAGCTCCTTTGGAGCTATTCTACTTGTCATGCGCATTTCCATTATGCGACGTCATCCCCGGCGCTATTCTACTTGTCATGTGCTCCCCGCTACCGCACGAACATCGCTCTAGCACCGCCAATAGCATGAACAAACTTATCATGGTTCATTTTATTCCACAGATGTAATTTTCCCTTGCTCCAAACAACTGAATTATGTATGAAGTATAGTAAAAGAAATAAAACATGGTTTATTTTGGCCGACTAGTCGATATGAGCTCCCCTCGGTATTGGAAGTTGAAAAACTAGTTCCCTCGGCATCGCTTTGGGAACTAGTTTGCCAACTTCCAATACCTTGGGAAGCCAATATCAACTAGTCACCCTCAAACCAGGTTATATTTGTATAATACAATATAAATCACAAAATATTATTCTCTTTTGCATAACTTTCGACTATGTCTTAAAAACAATTTGGTCTATCGTTCTGAAATTTTTCTCTTGCCTATGTTACACAAAGGTCAAATAAAAGTTTTTAAATCTTAAAATCGAAAAAAAGAGAAAAAATTTCCAATGTTGTTCTACTTTAAGCCAAATTATTCCATCCTAATTCCTTACTACTTAAAAGTGTCCTTAAAGAAACCATCAAAAATGTGTTTTCAGCTTTCTCTAAATTTGAAAGAAGAAAAAAGACCTAAAGCGAGCACCAGTTTAAAGGTTGAACATTTACAAAGAAGCCACAAACATACCTCAGGTCTTTTCCAATCCTCAGTTTGGGCTCGGGGTTCAATTTCATAAAGCCTGTAAGCACAAAAACTTGCTGAGCAAGGAAAAGTATCGCTTAATAGAAACAGGTTACCAGCCAAAATTACATAATTTTTACAATGTTGTGACTGGTGCCCCACTAAATTTTTGCTTAGCAAAGAAATGTGTCGAGCAGTATTTTCTGCTAAACCGCTTTTTAAATTAGGCTCAGGTGTGACCTCCAAACTCTGTTTGATACGAGTCAACATGTTAAACGCAGACTGCAGACAGAGCCCAATCCACGAAGCTCAAGCTGAGGTTTGGCAAGGCCCATTAGTTCTGATTATTGACTTTACAAATCTCACCCCAAAGACATAGGCACTTTTCAAAACCACGGCTTCGTCTCCAGATTCAGCTCAGGCAAGCTTGGCCCTGCAATTCAGCTCAGGCAAGCTTGGCCCTGCGGTTGTTTTGACAATCGCGCGTGCTTTGAGTACGTGCTCAGGGCTTTAGACGGGAGAACGGAGCCTGAAACCAAATCCGAAGCCGTGGATTTGAAAAGAGCCCTAGACTACTATGTAAATACTTGGTACACGTGCATCAGCCATGGAATGAGGTGCATACTGGTCAAGCTAGCGACCAAACTTTATCAGTTACTTTTTACAGCTGCAACCAATAACTGTTTCACTCAATCGCCAGTGATCAACCAATGGCAATTTCAACCCAAAACAGATTGGCTACGAATTAAAAGATTTGTTTCAACAAATCCAAAATTAAATCATGATTATCAACAATCCAGGTGAACGTTTGAATAAGTTTTTGGTTACGACTGCAAAAAATACCCTAGACCAGCATGCACCTCATTCCAAGGCTAATGCGTGCGTACCAAGTATTTATGGAGTATTTTATTCTTCAGCGATTCCTTCGAGACAAAGAGGGCAGGACGGCTTTATGAAATTCTTGGCCTGTTTTCTTCGTCCCATAAACTGGAACAGAGTCCAGTCATTCATCAATTGCACTTCACTGTGTACCACGCCATTGCTGGTACATGTACAATGAACAAAATTATTAATTATGCCTCAGGAATGTTTGAATACAAATCAACCAAAATATATATATTCCTCTGAGGAAGATTGTACATTTATCTCTATTAGCAAAACTGACTGATGGAGGGGGTGAGGGGATATGCAAATTTGTCTGCTATGAATAATTCATGACTCCTACATAGTAGGTAGCCAATCACAGGCCATTGTTGGTTAAGCAGGAAGGATAATAAATTGTTAATTCAACTTGGCGTGCTAAAGCCGAACTTCCAAAACTTGGCTCCAGAATGCCCTCCAGTTTTGACAAAATCTTGAGGGAGAAAGCTTATTAATATTACAGGAGTAATTTTAATCTGGTATTACACCAGCCAATCAACATGTAACAACGTGTACTTCCAAAGTTTGACTACAGTCTATGGAAAACCCATACTGGAATGTAAATGGGCTACCACCATTAGATTTTAAAAAGGGAGTGGGGAGCAAGGTTTGAAAAGTCCTGGGGAGAACCCTTTGGAGGATTGGAATGAACTCACTTTTCAGAAACCAACTTGCGCAATGCCTTCACAGCTCTTGTTTCAGGATCCCACAAACCAGCTCATCAGCATACACTAACGCCTTCTTCCCCCGCACCATCTCGGACTGAAACAATCTACAGAAGGATCCAGCTTTGTACTCGTCCCTCGACACCTTTAAAGCAGCTCTGAGGGTTACCCAGCTGATGTAGCTCCATCCATGTTTTTTTCCCATTTTAACCGCACTATAAATAAATGCACTTGCTTTCATGTCTCGTCAATTGCAAGCCAACAATTTTTCCCCTACGTATTATTTTAAATAGGCAGATCCCCTCACTCTAGTCAAACAGCACTGGAGGTAAATAATGCATTAAAAAAAATTCAAAGTCAATGCACCAGACATTAAATTTTTTGTTTTCTCAACATTAAAATAAAGTGTGCACCTGCCTTAACTTTTTTTTTGCATTTGCTTTGAAAAAGTTTGTTTTTTTAAACGCAAGGCATCACAATAAACTCCCATTAATATTTATCAATATTATACATTTTTCGTAGTACATGTAGTACACTTTTATATCATAACTTTAGTGAAACATTACTTCCACATCCCATATCTGGGGATTGTCTTTAAACCCTTTTTTACTCAGTAGACAAAGCTCAACACAATTCACTGCGGTGTTTTACACAGCATGTTTACCAGTCACAAGCACTGTACGTTACAAAACATTTTGGCTGGTAACCTGAAATTACTGTCCGCTCTTCGCAGACTTGGTTTTCGAACAACAACAACATTTTAGTTGTGTTGCAGCTTCGGCGTTTCTGTGGGCGGGTATCTTCAGAAAATCATCACAATAAGTTTACATTTTTCTTTACATTAAAGCATTTACAAGCAAAGCGCGCACACTTTAAGCGATACAATAGACCAATTGTAAACGCGCAGCGCCCTCGCACGCCCCTCTGCTTTCAAACATTTTGTGTGTCAAAAACGCACACAAAAGAATGGTACACGTGTTTACCCACCTCCGAACAATGCGCGTCTACCATTTCTACCTTTTTATCGGTGTCCGTTCCTTTCATGCACGCTTTGACGCACAAAATGGTGGACAGCATACGCGCAAGTTTGTGCGCTGCGTGTTGTGCATAGGGTATATAGACCCCTTGCAAGGCCACCATAGCTGAGCTCAAATGATGTGCTCACGAAGACGCACAAGGCAGGCACAACTCTCAAGCAATCCTTTGACCTCCAAGAGGTCTCTGTTGCAAGGGGTTCGAAACCTTTGTCATGGTAATGACCTAGGGGTTCCGAAGGTCAAAGGTCAAAGGTCTTACCAATAATACAGTGTTTAGTACTCGGATAGTAAGCTCATTGCTTCGGCGGCCTTCACTTTCACATCAGCGTCTGGATCCTTCAAGAGTAGGATGAGTGCTGAGTATAGAAAGGACAGAAGAAAAAAAAAAGATTAGTTACTTCAATTTAATTCAATTAAACTTTTTTTTTTATAAAAACACACGAAATGTGTTATTCACTGACAGCATGAAACAAAACCTTCAGCAAACTGGTTAAAGGTACTGGACATGCTTGGTAATTGTCAAAGACCAGTATTTTCACTTGGTGTATCTCAACATACATGTATGCATAAAATAACAAATCTGTGAAAATTTGGGTTCACTTGGCAAATTTGTGTGCTTTCAGATGAAGCCTTTTATTATTTGAGTGAGAAATTACCTCTTTCTCAAATACTACGTTACTTCAGAGGGAGCCGTTTTTCACAATGTGTTAAACCACTGTAGGGATCCACCAAGTGCGCCCTCATTGTTGAACTTCTAAAAAATTAACTTTTGGGATTGTCACGTGACAATCACTCTCTTTTTCCATAGCTCCGTCTTGAAAGAGCACATACTATTTTGGAGTGGTAAATCTCTCTATTTTTATAGGGAGCACGGCTCTGGCCATGCTCCAAAAACTTATTTATATGGGAGCAAAAGAATTATTGAGCTATTTGTGAGTATTGTTTTACGTTTAAACCCTATTGTATACCTGAATTACTGTGATTTTTAGGGTCATGTTTGGATCGGATTATTTATAGATCGTGTGTAGTGCGCTCGTCCGCGTGTGTAGCATGGACGCCACATTGTCGATCTTTATGTGAACTTTCACTGTGCACTGTGACACTGTATAATATGCGTACTGTAGTGTTGTAACTTGTTGTATGATGTTTGCTATGGGTTAAAGCCATTGGACCCTTTCGGTAAACAATTGTCCAAGGCCCACACTTCGTGTATCACAACTTCTATATCAAATAACAAACCTGTGAAAATTTAGGCTCAATCGGTAATCGGAGTCGGGAGAAAATAACAGGAAAACCCACCCTTGTATCCGCGCGTTTCGCCGTGTCATGACATGTGTTTAAAATAAATCCGTAATTCTCGCTATCGAGAATTGATACTGTTTTACTGCTTTCTCAAAAAGTAAAGCATTTCATGGAATAATATTTCAAGGGAAGTCTTTCACCACTACCTTCTGTAAACCCTGTAAGTTATTTGTAAATCTGTGAACTTTTTTTTTTTTTTCTGTACCGAAAGGGTCCAATGGCTTTAAATGAATTAAACCTATACAGAAGAAGTTTATTTGATATATTTTAGCTGTCATTGATTACTTTTATTATCATTGATTGTATTTTGGCGAATGCTCGTCCTTTATCAATTACAGGACCGGCTCTCCCTTACCGTGTCTCTACACTACCAACAGCTCTCCTTTGCTCGTTACCAAGTTTTTTTTCACTTATAAACATTTTTATTAATTACCAAATCTGTCCGGTGCCTTTAAGAGAAATGAACTCATTTAAAAAAGTGTTCTTACCACCACAGACATGTTCCTTGGTGATGAGCGTATGACTTGCCTCTGGCAGATTACCCAATAGAAACCCAGCAAACATGGCAGCATTACCGCGGATGTCCGGCCAGGAGCTCTTGAAGAAACTGACATTTCCCATCACGTAGAAGTTCACTTTCTGTAAGAAGTTTTCGATCTAGAAAAACACAAAAGACTTGTTTTTATTAAGGTTCTTTGCCCATAGGGTGCCATGGCCGAGTGGTTAAGAGCATCAAATTCAAGTTCTGATGGTTAAGTAGAAACTTAGTAGATTGTTAGATATTGGCTAGTTCTTGTGAACTGTGAAATGACGTCATGATGACTTCATCATATGATTTCTTATGATTTTATAAATTTTTACACCTTTAAGTCATAAAATGCTAACTGAACATGGTATAATCTAAATTATTGGGCAAATTGCTTTGAATACACAAACAATTTCAAATTCAGTTGAGAAATTTGAAAAGTTTATTGACGAAAGAGCTGTGCATTTGTGCACAAATGCAATCATTTCTAGTTATTGTTATTATCATCCCTCACCTCACAAGAATACTTGTATACTCCTGTGTTTGTAGATAATTTCTTTGTTTATAAATTGATATTTAAAATAAAAAATCCCATCCCCTTAAAGGTGATCCCTCTCTTGCCGCTTCCAAGGTTGTATCATGACCTCAGGGCCCAATTTCATAGAGCTGCTAAGCACAAAAATTTGCTTAGCATGAAATTTCTTCCGCATAAAAACAGGATTACCAACCAAATTTCCACGCGATTTTCAGGATCTAGAAAACAACAGCAGAATACCAGTAACAAGCAATATGCAACAAATGGAAATTCACTGGAAATCCGGTTTTCATCAAGGAAGAAATATCATGCTAAGCAAATTTTTCTGCTTAGCAGCTCTATGAATTTGGGCCCAGGTGTAATCCCTCACTATTTGGCAGTTACAGTGCTTTTGACTGGCAGCCCGAACAAAGATATGGAGCAGTTTGCGACAGCTAATTCAAAACATTGGAAAATAACAATCAGAACAAACTTACTATGACTTTGGAGAGGTTGAACATGAACTCTCCATAATTGAGTGAGCGCCCGTCGAGAAGATGTTTCTGGAACATTTGATTGAGAGCGCTCGAACCAAGACGTGGTCCGACTTCCTTCAGGGCGTACTTACAGGCCTGGCGAGGAATGGAAAAACAATGTTTGGTCAAAGGGAAACCTAGCCTTGGGCTTGGCTTTGTCAGTTATTTAGATAATAATCAGCCCCTTCAGGACTGGCAGGATCGTGGCCAAAGGAGTAGGCCAAGCCAAAAATATAATGCCTTCTGGTAACCATGTCATCAAATGTCATATAATATCACCTTAAAGCTATTGGACATTTTAGGTAAACAGTATTGTCCAAGGCCCACACTTCGTGTATCACAACTTATATATTAAAATAACAAACCTGTGAAAATTTAGGCTCAATTGGTCATCGGAGTCACAAGAAAATAACGGGAAAACCCACCCTTGTTTCCGCACGTTTCGCCGTGTCATGACATGTGTTTAAAATAAATCCGTAATTCTCGATATCGAGAATTTATATTGTTTTAATGTTTTCTCAAAAAGTATAAGCATTTCATGGAACAATATTTCAAGAGAAGTCTTTCACCATTACCTTCTGTAAACCCTGCAAGTTATTTGTAAATCTGTGAACTTTTAATTTTTTTCTGTTCCAAAAGTGTCCAATGGCTTTTGAGGAACAGCTCTGTATTTCATTTGCAAATGAAATCACAGCCCTAGTTTGTATCATTATCAAGTCCAGTTGCATAAAAGGTATTTTCTTCAATTCAAGTCCTCCGATTTGCCAATGGCCAAGATGCCTGCAACAGTCAACGTTTGTGCATATGCACAAGTGCTAATTTTTGTCTGCATTATGTGTCATTTGCAAAAGCAACAGCTTGCGCACCAACACATTCATGGCTGTGAACGGTCAGTGCACTAAAAGCCAACTGGTCTCAAACAGCTCAAGCTACATGTATGTCTCTAACAGCCCTTTAACACCACTTTCAACCAATAGGACCTAAATAATACCACCTAAACATGGTCATGTGACCATCTTTTAACCAATAGGACCTAAATAATACCACCTAAACATGGTCATGTGACCATCTTTTAACCAATAGGCCCTAAATAATACCACCTAAACATGGTCATGTGACCATCTTTCAACCAATAGGACCTAAATAATACCACCTAGACATGGTCATGTGACCATCTTTAAACCAATAGGACCTAAATAATACCACCTAAACATGATCATGTGACTACCTTTCAACCAATAGGACTCTTTACTTACATTCTTCACATCTTCATCTTCATCATTCAGGTGAAGTAACAGACTGACAAAGTTTGTATGAATCTGTTCCAAGAAGGGCGCCTTTGATGGGCCGTCACCAAAACGACTCAAGTTGCCAAACAAGGTGAACGACACGGCTCTGGAGGTGGCACGATCCTAGTTACATGTACATGTAGTACAATAAGAAAGACAAGCAAAGTACATGATTTAGTATGCGACTTGTTCTTGCAATAATAGGCTGGAAGTGTGCAATAACAGAACTGCCAACATTTGCATCTTGTAATCAGGTAGATTTTGTACAACAATCAGGGCAATATTTAGAATTAAATTCAACATAATAGGGAAACAGTTTCTTAATTAAAGAGCCAGTAAAGGATGCTCTCAATATGTCAACTACTACCTTTTTATGGCCAAAAATAGACATCGCAGATACCGGTTAATAACCATTTTACTCTCAAAATTTGCATTTAGTAATAAATAACTCGAGTCAAAAATGCACCCAGCCGCGCGGCTTTTTCAGTCGAGAGTCAAAAACGGCTTATCTATTATAATGACCCTGGACGCCAGTGACGATTTTCCCCTATTGGTTTTGAACACAGTTCTCCAGTTTTGGCATTTCCACACCAAATAGCCGCCACTGACGTCAAGATTCCTTTGTTGCGCGGGTTTGTTTGACCCCAAGTTTTTCAGAAATTTGGCTTGGAGCATTCTGGAGAAAAACCCATTTTTACCATGTTCTAACGTGAGGTACATGTAAGAGACTCGTTATATTTTTTATGTTTCCTGGATGGACTGCAGCTGTTAGAAAACTGTCATATCTATATATTTGAGATCATCCTTTATGGCTGTTTAAGGAGATTGTCAAATTTGTATATCAGTACATGGAAAGATTGGTTTATTTTTCGAGAAACACAAGTATCAAATTGTATGTTTTCTTCCTTTGGGCTGTATACCAATCATGCCTGCAGGAAGTACAGTCTCTGTGGCTCTTTTGTACACAGGTCACAGGTCACACGTACAGTTGATAAACATTTTTTAAAGGTTTTTCATTCTTGGTTTTTATAAATTTTTCATCTGTACCTTACAAAAAGAATCTGAGCAAGAACCTTACCTTTTCGAAGCAGGGTCGTATCCTGAGAGCGATATTGACAAGAATGGGTCTGATGTTGGACTCGTCTATCTTGACGATGATTCGCGACAGACCGGTCATTGATTCCAGCAGGATCTGATCATCAGTGTCTTCCTTGTCGTCCATACCCGCCATCATGGCCGACAAAACTGTTGTGCAATACTTCTGGGCCTTTAGGAGTTGCAAAAAGAACCACAAAATCTTACACAATCTACAGACCTCTTATTTTGATAAAATTAGCTTTCAATGCCCTGTATTTTTGACCGCGTGAGGGCTATTTAAATAATACTATCACTTCCGGGGGTACACGCAATTCCTTTCCACTCTTTTATTATCGGCATTTTGTCACTTCTGTGTGCCATTCTGGATAACACACTATTTTGTTAGGTGAGGTTTGCGCTAGAACCAGTGTAAATGGTGCTACCGTGGCGTGTCATGGCCTAGGGGTTATTAGCACTGGACTCAAACTCTGGTGTTTCTGATCAGCAGAGTGTGGGTTCGAGTCCAAGTCAGGGCACTTGTATCCTCGAGCAAGACACTTATTGCGTTGTCCTTCGAATGGGTCGTAAAGCCACAAGTCCCCTGGTTGTACAATGCATGAGAAAAAAATCCTCTTACACTCATTGCAAAGAGAAGGTTTCTAGCAGTGGCTGCTGAATGCGCCGCAACACCTTGTAAACCCTTACATGGTGCTACATAAACAGGTCAAATAATCCATAAACTTCAAACCTGCCTGAAAAAATGTTCCTCTTTTGTTACAGCACCTTGACCAACTTAATGATGCATACGAGCGCTATTTGAACCTTTCTATCGCGAGGTCACAGCCCGAGCTTCACCAACCGAGGTTGAAAAACTACGGAAAGCCATAAATGCAAATCAAAAACAGATAGCCAAAGCTTGTCGAAATGTTACTAAAATACTCAAAGAACATGAAGATACAAGTGGATTGAATTGTTGGAGACTGACCAACAAATCATACAAGAAATTTCATGATTCTTTTTTTTTTTTTTTTTAAAGGATTGGGCTGGCCATGCCAATCGGCACACTTTGTTTTTCAACAATGGAAATGTCTACTCGACGATACTAACTCTTTTTAGAGTAATACTGGTTCAGACATCTTACCTGATTGGGACCCAGGCTGGCAATATTCCCCAGACCTCTGATGCAGAGCATGCGTACAACGTGGCAAGAGTCGACCATCCTGCCCAACAGGTTATTCATGATGTCTTCAACCAGCTGCATGTCCCCTCCACACTTCTGATTCACCAACTATGCATGCAAGACAAAAATATTCAATGGTTGAAACTTGCACAATGGCAAAACAATATAAAAATTTTGGAGAGATTGGGGAAAGCAACTCATAAAATATTTCTTAAGAGTTGGGGTGGGTCTCAGTTTTAAAATGTTGAGTTTGTTCAACAAACACTTTTCAAGCTTTTCACAGCTCTTTTGTTTTGTATCCCGCTGTTAATTGTTTTTCTTTATTCAGGTATATAGGATTTGGTGAGGTATCAATGTATATTTGGTTTGCGGTAACACCATGTGTGTATCTATTCAGTTGGTATTAATTTCAAGCTTTTCACAGCTCTTTTATTTTGAGTCCCGCTCTGAATTTTTTCCTTTGTTCAGCCCAAAATTATTTCACATTTAGCCAGCAAGTTACCCCAGTAGTTTTTCTAACTTAAGATTTAAAATAAAAAGTGGCATCCCCTTAAGGTTATCCCTGGCTACATAGCAGTAACAGGTTGAATGGCTTCTGACTGGCACCCCGTACAAAGAAACTGACACGATAGGGAGATGGCCAATGTTATGGCTATAGATAGCTCAGTTGGTAGAACACTGGCATATTAATCTGCTGGTCACAGGTTAAAATCATGCAACTACATTCTAGTACACAGAACTTCATGTTTAAAGGCAGTGGACACTATTGGTAATTACTCAAAATAATTATTAGCAAAAAAAACATTCTTGGTGAAAAGTAATGGGGAGAGGTTGGTGGTATAAAACATTGTGGGAAACCGCTCCCTCTGAAGTGCCATAGTTTTGGAGAAAGAAGTAATTTTCCACGAATTTGATTTCGAGACCTCAAGTTTAGAACTTGAGGTCTCGAAATCAACCATCTAAACATACACAACTTCGTGTGACAAGGGTGTTTTCTTCTTTCATTATTATCTTGCAACTTTGATGACTGTTTGAGCTCAAGTTTTCACAGGTTTGTTATTTTATGCATATGTTGAGATACACCATCTGTGAAGGCTAGTCTTTGACAATTACCAATAGTGTCCACTGCCTTTAACATGTTTAAAGGAACATTACAGAATTGCCACGAATCAACAATCTTGAAGATCGCAGATTAATAATAATGTTTGAAGATGACAACAGAACTTTGAGAAGAGGAATAACAATTATACAAAGGTATAACAAAACAATTGTTGCAAGCTGTGACTGGGGTCCTTGTGTTTTGTACACCCTCGAGGGTAAATGGTTTCATTCCCCCCCAGCGTGTACAAAAGGCCATGGGGCTCGTCACAGCGTGCAACAATTGTATACCGTATGAACACAGCCTAAATGATGATGATGACTCAAGCGGTATTTCATACAATGTAGATGTTAATTTTACATCTGGACGATGAAGAATATACAATTTTTTTTTATTGGGGGGGGGGGGGGGAAGAGAAAAGAGTGGGGTTGGGACAGGTCCCTGGATGCAAATTCTTCGTACCTCGGCCAAGAAAGCTGCAGTGACCACTCGTTGTGGCTCATACAGACTCGCTAATGACGGAATCAAACAAGACACGATCTTAGCCAAGTAGCCTGGCATCTGCTTCGCCATTCCTCTGTGGAAAAAAAAAAATAAAAAAATCAAGAGAAGTACATGTATTTTTGATGATAAGCAAAAGAAATTTGTGAGGAAGTCCTTACTGCAGTTGAAAGGAAATTGAGGACAGGACTTGATTTCACAATAGCATAAAAAAAACTCAGTGATTTGTATTGTAACATCACATTTTGCTAAGCAAAAGATTGATACATGTACATAGCTGAGATAGATCTTAGCTCTTTGTAATATCGCTCCAATTTGGCTAGAGGCAGTTCAAAACCTTAGGCCTAGCTCGGGGGTCTAGTGGTAAGACATCTGCTCTAGCAATGCAAAAGTTGTGGGTTCACGTCCTACCCAAGTGCTTCGTACACATAGGGAGTGAGTTGATGCGGAGCAAAAACAGGTTGCCGTTCAGAAGATGTGTTTTGTTTTGACACATTATGCATCACAGAGGTTTTGACAAAGATCCAGCAAGATCATGGTCGACCAACATAAAGAATTGGAGACCGGATAGGGCGGTGGCAGCTAAAGCGACATCTGCAGCAGATCAAGATCTTTGCCACGAACTTATGATGATTACCGCAGCGCAATTTGCGCCACCGGACTGAAGAGAGAGAATAATGGTAAAAACAAATTATAGACAGAGATATACTAAGGGAATAAAAGGGTAGCGACGAGTTCTTTAACGGACGTTTAAAACAGGCAGGGTCGTTGCTGTGTGATTAAAGGCCCCCATCGTCGCACGGCAATGACCCCAGCGAGGTTTTAAACGGCCGTTTAAGAACGAGTCACTACTCTTTTATTTCCATTCATAAATGCCTTTTTGGTTTAAAGGCGTAATAAAGTAAGAAACTCTGTAAAACTTATCCGGTTCCGACGTGCTTGAGCTCTGTATGTACGACGTCCGTGTGTAGCATTGTTATGACTAAGGCCCCCAGTTTCCGGATCATATTCGCTCGTGCGTGTTGTAGTCTTGGTGCAAGACGTTCTCATTTTCCTTTCACAAACAACGCAGCCAACTCACCCACAGCGCCCGCATCGCCTGTAAGGAAAAAACGTCTTGCACCAAGACTAACCGGTTATAAACAGAGTCCAGCTGGTCATTACCAACCGTTTAAACACCCCCACGTGACGTGCTCTCCACCAATAGGAATAGCGAAACTGTCTATTTATGAATTGACATTTAAAAGCATGTCTTACTGTGCTAAGATGGTGACCCCATCCTGATACTTCTCAGTGTCTTGCAGGGTTTCCCACACCCCTCCATCCTCCAGGAACTTTATCAGCTCTGCTCCTTGGCCTCTCTGGATCAACATCTTAAGGGCATCCACTGCAACTCTGTAAACCCCACAAAATTGACAATCAAGTCTCACTATGTTATTGTGCAGCAATAACATCATTAGATGAGGGTTTGTGGTAGCACCACGTGTAAATCTCTTTTTGAGTAGGGTTGGTTCTAAGTAGGATTTGAAACTTTGCATGGTGGAGATTAGGTATAGAAGAGTTTGCGGTAACACCATGTACATGTAATAACTATCTCTACATGAGATGGGGTGGTTCTGAAAAGAACAGTTGGTTCTGAAAAGAACCGAGGGTCCAGAACCAGCAGTGGTGGTGCACATCTCAAAAGAGATGGTTACACCTCATTTAATGGACCCGTTTCATGAAGTATGTATATTGCACAAAGCCCGTGCGCACTAACATTTTGGTTGGCATCCACTGCAAGAGCATCACGCTGTTTTGTACACGGGTAATGGGTGTGTGACGCAGACGCAATTGTTTGTGCTTAAAGCAGACCTATGATGTTAGGGGCAGGAGGACACAGGATTTACATGGGTACTACCACAGCCATCCTGAGCTGGGCCCAATTTCATGGCTCTGCTTACCGCCAAATTATGTGCTTACGATCACGATTCCCCGCTTATGTGCAAGCGCCGAATTTCTGTGCTAGCCTTGTAAGCGTAGATTGCCTAGTAACGTGGAGTACGCACGCACAAAAGCCAAAAGTCGCCGCTAACCCGTGAAATACGCTTGCCGGAAGCACATAATTCTCTGCTTCCGTAAGCGCTGATTCTGTGCTTACGGTAAGCAGAGCCATGAAATTGGGCCCTGGCTGTCAGTAGCGTGGTGTTCTGGGTTTCCCTTCATATCCAAGCGACACGTGTCATTGATTGTATAAAACAATGCAAAGACACTGGTTTCCTCATAGAGGTTCTGCCAACCAAATATAAGAGTGAAGAGCCATTATTCCAACCTCGTTCCCAGGGGTGATCGATCTGACCGCGCCATTTTTTCCCAGCATGCCTTGCTCGTTCATAACCCCTGGAATTGGCCAATTTAAATGTGCTACATGTATATGCTAGCACATTTTAATGAGCCATAAATGAGCGTACATATTCATTATTCAATATTTTCTACGCGCGTACGCATGTATTTTGTCTTCAAGAATGTTTTTGTTTTAAAAAAAACATGTTCGTGTCATAAAAAAATGCGGGCGTGATCAACATACAAATATCTTACAACTACGCGCGCACGCCTTTGACATCTGATGCGTACAATTTCCTGGGCCAATCAGCGTTGTTTCCCAGTACATCCCTACCAGGGGTTAGTGACGAGAGGTATCGATACGGCGCGCTGCCCACGGTAGCGACACTGTCAATATTCGTAAATGAGGAAGTAAGGTCATTTTGGAATTGCACCTATTTTTATATGATTGCTAGAACTAAATTCTGCTCACACAGAGGGTTTGATGGATGCAAAAGCCTTGGTGACAGCTTTCTTCTCTTTACTGCTCGTTCCATTCTTGCCGGTGGACTCAGGAGGAGGGGGTGGTTTGACTCCGATGCAAGAGCCGACGTAGATCAGCAAGGCAGCAAAGATGCGATGGAACTGCTCACGAATGGTCGGCTCTGTTTCTTCCACTTGAAGGATCTCGATCAGGGCATGTACAATCTACAAAAATGACAAATCCTTCATTGACATTAAATTTGCATAGGAAATAAAGAATAATGATTTTGTTTTTACCCAAATTTAGCACTGTATACTCGAGTACTTTCCCAAGATCTGTGAAAAAATATCACCAGGCATATTACTCGGTTGAGATTCGAACCCACGACCCTTGCAATTATAGAGCAGTATCTTACCAACTAGACCATCGAGAATTGCCCAGTAGCTACAGGAAGTTTGAATCCTATATTTTAGCAGCGGGTACGAAGCCATAAGAAGCCACTATTATTATTACTATATTCTGGTTGTGAAGCCAAGGAAACTGGCTGAAAAATCACAATCCAATCATACTTACAGTAAGAGGAGGCAATGTTGCAGTCTTGGAGAGAGTCTTCCTCGTTTTTGGATCGACCTTCTCCTCGTAGTGGACATTACGGGTCAGCGTGTCCATGAAACTGTCGAAACTATGCCTGAGGATAAGAGGGTCGCTGGCTAGCGACTTCCAACAGTCTTTGATGTGTCTGTGGAAAAAATATAATGCTGCTGTTTACTTTAAAGGAGCATTACAGAATTGGTAAGAAAAGAATTTGTGAAGATCACAGATCTACGTCAAACTTACACGGTCTAATAATAATTATAGAAGAAAACATCCTTTGAAATGTTTTTGTATGAAAAGTCGTATTTGATGAGAAATAAATAGTCTAATTTTGCGTTTACTTGGGTTTTCACTATTTTCTCATGACCCAGACGGCCGATTGATCTCAAACTTCTACAGGTTTGTCAGTTTATGTGATGTACATGGTGGATTACATAAAGTGCTTTCACTGCCAGCAAATGTTTTGTTAGCAAAACCGATTCTGTAATGTTCCTTTAAAGGCAGTGGACACTATTGGTAATTACTCAAAATAATGTTTAGTATAAACCTTACTTGGAAATAAGTAATGGGGAGACGTTGATAGTATAAAACATTGTGAGAAACGGCTCCCTCTGAGTTGATGTAGTTTTCGAGAAAGAAGTAATTTTCCTCGAATTTGATTTCGAGACCTCAAGTTTAGAATTTGAGGTCTCGAAATCAAGCATAAGAAAGCACACAACTTCGTGTGACAAGGGTGTTTTTTCTTTCATTATTATCTCGCAACTTCGATGACCGATGGAGCTCAAATTTTCACAGGTTAGTTATTTCATGCATATAATGAGATACAGCAAGTGAGAAGACTGGTCTTTGACAATTACCAAAAGTGTCAACTGT
Source organism: Asterias amurensis (assembly GCF_032118995.1). NCBI lineage: Eukaryota > Metazoa > Echinodermata > Asteroidea > Forcipulatida > Asteriidae > Asterias > Asterias amurensis. The sequence goes on along the minus strand of NC_092650.1, from coordinate 5,321,922 downwards.
CTTTAAGGTTTGTGTGAAATTGAATGAACTGTGTATGATGTAGGAGATCAGAACAGCTCTAGTGGTTTTCTTCCCTGACTTTCACCTCTTCAAACCGGCTTAAATCCCACCTCACATTGGAGCCTTGCTGTTGGATCGTGTTTTCAGTCCCTACCCGATTGCTTGCGTTTAAAAAAAAAATTAGGCCTTTATTAATAAACCAAGGGTTGGGTTTGGGCTCTTCGGGAACATTTAGGCCCTGTATTGAAAACAAGCATTTTAGAAGCTGGAGCCTGGGCTGGAGCCTGGGCTGGAGCCTGGGCTCAATTTCATAAAGCTGTTTACCCATAAGCAAATTTTGGTGCTAAATGTAGCAGAAAATTGCATAAGCATAAACGTACACGTATCTCACCATGATTTCTCAAGTAAGCAGAAAATCTCTTAAGCACGCATAATAATATACAGCACTTATAGAGCGCACAGTATCTGACAAAGAAAATGCCATTCAAGGGCGCCGGTTCCCAAAGTCAAGAGTCCATGATTTAAGATAATTCTTTGAAGAGGTGTGTTTCGAGCTGCCCTTTGAAGATTGAGGGATTACTTTGTGTTCTGAGGGCAAGCGGCAGTGAGTTCCAAAGACAAGGTGCAATGCCGGAGAAAGCTCTCTCTACGTAGCTAGCGAGGCGGGACATGGGTGCGTAGAGTGTCCCGGATGTAGATTGGGGCGAGTTGATGAAGAGCCTTTAACGTAAGAGGGATGATTTTGATTTTGATTTTGAGGGACCGAATTCTGATGAATGCACGTTCACCATGGATTTGCATAGTTACGGTACTCGTGTGCTTACCGCGGGTTAGCCAGCATTTACCCTTGCTTACGGTAAACAGCTTGATGAAATACAAAATTTGCTAAAGGACACTCCTTTAGCACAACACAGCTGTGGTTTTGAAAAGGGTCTAAATCATAGAGTTATATATAAGAACTAGAGGGCGCACTGGAATCTATACGCGACCCGGCGTGCGCGCAGGCGGCCATTTTCTAAGTTGACAAAACAGGCATTGCTTAGCGTGTGTTTGTGCGGCCATTTTGTAAGTTGAAAAAACAGCATCGCGTAGCGTTTAATAAACACAAACTGTTTAATATTCAACGCACATACAGAATGGGGCGCGCCTGTTTCCTTGGGGTCCCGACGCGTTTGTGCAAGAAGCATCACCAGTGCGCCCTCTAGTTGTTATATATAACTCTATTGTCTAAAAAGAGTATGGATAAACCTTACTCATCATATGGCAGCGGGTATTTCAATAGAGTATCCATCACGTTTGCCAGGTGGTTGGTCGCCAGTGTACGGACGGCACGCAGGGTACCAGTGCGAGTCTGCTGACATTTGATGTTGATCAATTTGAAATGGATGGCGGCAATCATCTCGTTCACCTAATGGTAAAGGGAATTCAAAAGAAATTACCAAATGATGACGATTCAGGACTCCTCAGTAAGCAGTCTGGTCTGTCAGACTTTGCAGAACGCTTAATCATAAATTGCTTCTCTGCAACCAGGTGTATAAATTGTTACCAGTGAAGGCCGGGGTGGTTCAGGAATTATAGTCATTTGGGACCTCATGGAGAGAATGGCACATACATGTAATAAGGGATTTTGGGGGAATGCTACACATCAGCCGACTTAACAAAAAGCCACTTGTGAGTATATGAACAGTGGTCTTTGACTGTGCAAAAATGCTTAATCATAAATTGTTTCTCTGCAACCAGGTGCTTTTTTGAGATATGATAGACACTGTAGACCTTTATCACGCCGTCACCATCCTGGTCATGTTCCCTGTTTCCAATAAACAGTAATGAATGCTAACGCTCATTGCGCATGGCACCAGACTATTATTTCATCCAGCCTCAGTTTGGTTACAATGAGTTGGAATGGAGTAACATCAAGATGGTCACACCGTGATAAAGGTCTATAGGAGTACACTATTTGGTTTGATAATATTGGAGTCCTATATTGCGTATGTATCCACGGATGTAAGGTGCTCAAGGTGCTTGAACAAAGAAAAACACTTTTTATGACAGGGTTTGAGGTTTATGAATATACACTAACACCTCACCATGCAATGCCTCAAAAACCCACATAATTGCCAATCCAGCACTTTATTTTACAAACAACAAATGCGATAAACCTACATCCACAATGAGCTCAGTGCCCCGGTTCTTCAGCATGGCGTTAAGGACGACACAAGAGCCGCTGGAGCAGTGGGATTGAATGTCAAGGAGGCCCTCTATCAACATATAGATGAAAGATTTGAGTTGCGCAGAAGGGATTTTCTTTGACAGACCCTGGAGGTTTAAAGAGAAAGGAAGGGGAATAGAATCAGTCGGTAATTTGAATAGGAATAAACAGTGCATGTATTCTGTGTATTTTTTTTTTTTTTTTTTTTTTTTTTTTTTTTTTTTTTTATGCAAGTCGCCAGACCAGTGCCAGACACACATGGCCTGAAGGACACTTCAATGTGTGGGCTACAACTGATAGAGCAGAAAGCACTACCTCCCCAACTTTTACTTAGCAATCAAGGTCAAATTTCTTGCTTGAGGACACAAGTGTCACGACTGGGACTTGAACCCACACTCTGCTGATCAAAAACCAGAGCTTGAATCCGATGCTCTTAAGGGCTAGGCCTGGACACGCCGCAAATGTGGCCTACAAAAGCGGACAGACTGCCTTTATTGTTTGTCATTATGTTTTGGCTCAATTGGAGGTAAGCCTTGTACCATGGTAGATTGTTGGAAAAAATGGTTGTGATTTCTGGTGAACATCACCATATTTTCTCAAGAACAAATCTCAATGGAAAATTAATTGCTCTTGAATCCCCAAAATTTTCTATAAAATAATACCGTACAGAGGCAAAGAACTTTGTGGGAACACCAAAAGTGGTTCACATGTGAAGGAGCTATTTGAACAGGTCCTATAAGTTAATACACAAAATACTTGCACAGTCTATTAATGGGAATAAAAAGCATTGAGGTTAACCTGGGGTAGAACTGTAAAAATACAGTGGAGATTATTTAGGGATAAAGCTTTACATGGGGAGCAGCATTAAATGTGGCAAGACGAAAAGCCATGCATAGGCAATGATTATTATTTTTTTTTATTATATAAAGTTAAGAACCACAAAGAAAACTGACCGGGTAAGCTTTAAATAATTTGGGGTTGAACATAGAAAAATAGGCAAGAGCGGGATTGAAATGAGCTCTATCAGCTGAGCTATCTAGCCCTATAAAGGCAGTCTCCCTATTTTGTCAAAATCTTTGTTCGGCAGGGTGTAAGTCAGAAGCCATAGAACTGTTAGCTGTCGTGTAGCCAGGGATCAGTCGAACCTGGGCCCAATTTCATAGAGCTGCTTAAAGAAACACGTTGCCTTGGATTTGTATGGCTTCTGACTGGCCTTGAAATTGGGCCCTGGTAATGTCTGGAAATCAAAAACTCCCAAGACACTTTGGGGATTCAAACACAGGCCAACAGAGATGAAAGGAAGAGCAAGATACCAACTAAACCGACCTGGCAACCACCATATGTTTAAGAAGAAACAATAAATAATTATATCACAGCTCTTGCTTGTTCTGTATTCTGGTTGGCTGAAACACGGTCACGTGAGGTGAACTAATATAGTCAAGTGATCGCGCACGCTTGTTTTGCGGGAATAGAGCCCGCCAGGCACTATTCTTTTAAAATAGTGCCTGGTTACAGCGTCCTCTCTTAACGTGAACCGTGAACAGCAACTTCAAAACTTCCTTTCTTTTCTAGATTTCTTTTCGTGTTTCACATTTAAGTCTGAGGTGTGTTATAAAACACATATTGACTGGAAACTAGTGTACGCCTATTTCCCCTCGGGCCTGTTAGTGACCAGAAAATTTAACTATAAAATACATTTGTAGGTCCCTCTTCCTGTCGCTCAAAGTCCCTCGGGGGAATAGACGTACACTAGTTACTTCACATGTGTATAATAGTAATCTTTAGAGTGCAACAATGCTTTAATTTCTTTTGTGGGAGTGTTGGCTCCGAAAAAGAGTCGGTTTGGTCTTGACATTTTGGTAAACTTCTATTTGACCTTTGACCCACCTTTGCGAGGTCATTAACGAGGCCGTATAGCATGTTAGGGTCAGTCTGTTGTGCCCTGGTCCGCAGGCTTGCAAGTGCTTCCACAACGGGGTCCTTAAAAGATGAGTTCTTCCCTGCAAAGTACAAACAAATTACAAATTCAGCTCAAGTCATTAAAGGCACTGGACACTATTGGTAATTACTCACAATAATTGTTAGCATGAAAACCTACTTGGTAACGAGCAATGGAGAGCTGTTGACAGTATAACAAATTGTGAAAAACCGCTCCCTCGGAAATAACGTTGTTTTCGAGACAGAAGTAATTTTCCACTTAGTATTGTGTTTGATGTAAGACCTAAGAATTAGATGTTGAGGTCCCAAAATCAAGCATCTGAAAGCACACAACTTTGTGTGACAAGGGTGTTTATCTTCCGTTAATATCCCGCAACTTCGACGACCAGTTGAGTTCAAGTTTTCACAGGTTTGTTATTTTGTGCCTATGTTGAGATACACCAACAGTGTCCAGGGATCGATTTCACAAAGAGTTAGGACTCGTCTTATCTCGAGTTAGGTCGAGTAACTCGTCCTAGCTTAGGATTAATTATAAGGTGTGCATGCTACAGTGCAGGGTTGAACTCGTCCTACATGTGTAAGTCCTAAGATTAGTCTTAAGTTAGGAAGAGTTTTGTGAAATCGGGGGCAGTGTCTTTAAGGCCCAGTTTTCACGGCACAGAAAATGTTTCTCCCAAAAATGATATCGGTATTAGTATAATTATATATGGGAAAATAGAATTACCTGTTGCAAAAAAAATACCAACCAAAAGGACCGATGGTACATGTATAGTTGCAAAAATTAATTGATGGTCTGACGTTTCGACCCTAGCAAAGTCTTTCGTGAAGGTCATATACAAACTGTACTCAAGCTGTTGGTCATATACTCAAGCCATGCCCTACCTATGACCATTGCATGAATAATAACAATATCACAGCACATGCATTGCGCGCTGTATCTGTGAAGCATTCAAAGGCGCAGGTCTGAAGGAAAGAAAACCAACAGAGATTCGAACCAACACTCTGCTGATCAAACACGCCACTAAAAACTCGTCATTAAGTCTAGTCAGCAACATTACCTTGATATAACAGATCTATCTTAAGGATGAGCTGAATGGATTCCAGAGCACTCTCTCTAACAGCGAAGACAGGGTCCGAGCAACGGGGAACCAGTCGACCGATCAATATGCCCATATTTGAAAATGATCCCATGCCCTGAAACGCAGAGAGAACCAGTTAATACCAATCAATGTGTTGTTGTCGAATCATCACCCACATAATAAATAATTGAAGTAGCTTCTCAAATAGAGTTCCCACATGACGTAAATCGGCCATCTTAATGGGCAATTTGAATCACATACATGTAGCCACACGTTTTGCGCAAGAACAGCGTGTACCACGTGCACATTTCACAAAACCCGTTGCCTGATTGGTTTTTAAACAGCATGGCTGCGTTAATAAACTGGTCGCTTGATGCGCCTGCAAGCCAAAATGCAATTTGCCCGGAAAGATGGTGTCTATTGCAACTTATCTATAGCGCTCATATGCACTCAGTGACCCTTAAGGCACTTCAACATCCAGTATTGATAATCACTCTTACAATTAATGCCGATAAAAAATTACTTGGTAGAAAGTACTGCAGCTTAAGATTGTATGAAGCATTTTGAAAATCATGTCACTTTGAAGTATTGAAGTTAAAAATTATATTCAAGTTTTTTTTTTATGCCCCCAAATTGGAATCTGAGAAGCGTTACCGACAGTAATGTATCTCAGATTGTGTAACTTTCTTTTTTTCTGCGTGGTCCTATTCACTCCAGATTTCCTGCAAAATCTCAAAAACATCACCACCTTTTGAAGTAACATTTCTGTAGTTTTATTGTATACATCTACATTTATAAGACTTAAAGCCATTATACACTTTCGGAACAGAAAAAACATAAAAGTTCACCAATTTACAAATAACTTACAGGGTTTACAGAAGGTAAAGGTAAAAGACTTCTCTTGAAATACTATTCCATGAAATGCTTTACTTTTTGAGAAAACATTGAAACAATTATCAATTCTCGACAACGAGAATTACGGATTTATTGTAAACACATGTCATGACACATGTCCCGACTCCGATGACCGATTGAGCCTAAATTTTCACAGGTTTGTTATTTTATATATAAGTTGTGATACACGAAGTGTGGGCCTTTGGACAATACTGTTTACCGAAAGTGTCCAATGGCTTTAAACAATTGAAAAGTCAAAAGAACAAAGGTACAGTATGCCTTCAAAGAACTGAACTGAAGAACTGAGCAAGAGAGCAATCTTACCGAGGAGACGTCTGTGAGATTTTCCTGATAGAACTTAAGCAGAGCCAGGTTGGCAGCAAGCGTCCTCTCCCTCTCTTGGTCTTGGGTCGACACAAACCATGGCTCCAGATGCTACAGAGGAACATGAAATAAATACGTCAAAAATCAACTTATTAAATGTATTTTCTAAGAAACACAGCCAAATACTCACGTAATTTTGTTTACGTTTCCACTAGTTTCCACTAGTCATCCTCAGAATGAGGCACCACCAGTTGGTTGGTGGCGCTGTTGCCTGCTTCGGCCACTGGGTGGTGGTTTGGGCGAGTGTGTCCTCCCCCGGGGGAGGACACACTCGGGGGAGGACACACTCGGCCAAACCACCACCCAGTGGCCGAAGCAGGCAACAGCGCCACCAACCGACTGGTGGTGCTTCGTTCTGAGGATGACTAGTGGAAACTAGTCGAAACGCAAACAAAATTACGTGAGTATTTGGCTGTGTTTCTTAGAAAATACATTTAATACGTTGATATTTTACCAGCCTGATGAACTTCTTTCATGATATACGTCAAAAATCATTTCAAAGGAACATTAAAGAATTGGTTTTTGCTACATGAAAAATGTTGCTGACAGTGTGAGAACTTTATGTAAACTACATGTACCATTATACATAAACTGACAAACCTGTAGAAGTTTGAGATCAATTGGCTATATACATGTAATATTGGTTTCTCAAACAAAAGATATACAAACTTTCCCTTTAAGTTCACATAATTTGACGGTTTGAAGGTTGAAAGATACATCTGTGAAGACAAAAAGTTACAACAGGAGAAAACCCTCCCAATCCACAGGTTCACAACTCACTTTAAAGACTTTCAGAAATCCCTGCGAGGTCAGGTCCTTGCGAAGTAGCTCTTCCAGCAGGTCATGAAGACTCTTAAACGTAGCCTTGATGAGCGTCTCGTTCTCTCGCACCTGCTCTTCCTTGGCTTCCTCCTTGCCCTTGCCGGGTACCAGCAGCCCGGCCGGTAACTTGAACAGACAGTCGGTGCTGGTCTTGATCAGGTCGAAGGTGTCGGCATCGCTCAGCTGAGGCTCCAGTTTGCTGGGATTGGTCGAAGTCAAGGGTTGATAAAGTTAATCTGAGTTGGCTGAAAGTTTGATTATGAAATTGACACAGGTGGTCAATTATCTCATAATAATAACCGTATTTGTAAAGCGCCTTTACCAAAGGATACAAAGCGCTAGGGAGAATGGAACCAAAAACCTGAAGGAGAATATCCAATGCAGCGAAATCAAATACAAATTAGATGGTACGACTGAACTGATGTGTCTTTCAAGAGTCCATTAAACAGATGAAGGGCATATGGATGGATAAATTGATTGATAACCGATGATCAATAACAAATCAAATTGATAACTTAAAGGTAGTGTAAAGGCAAAATTATACATAAAGGAACAATAATGGCCGACCCTTTCACACTTGGATCGCTTAACCCCTGATCTACCCCAGCAAATGGGCATACATTGTACATGTACTCCGTGGAATAGCCAACCCTGCTCTGGAGTAGGGGTAAGCTGTAAAACCCTGGGGTATTCTTGGAACGTGCAACCGGAACGCCGTGGAATAGGGACCTAGGCAGGGAGAGTGTGAAAGTACGCCGAGGTAACCGCTGGGTAAAAAAAACTCCCGGGGCCTCCCCAAGGGCTGTCTTCCATGAGGGTAAGAGGTTTATACAACATGTACAGTGTGGAAAGAGCTACTAGTATCTTTGATCAAGACACACATGGAAAGGTTGGGGTACAGATTTGAAAGGATACACCAACGTAGCGCAGGCTTTCATGGCAAGGCTCCTGGTATCGTTAGACAGGTCCCTGGTGCTCTCAGCCCTCATGTACAGCACCATGTGGTTAAGGAGCTCCGTCTTCTTACTGAAGGAGTACAGGCGCTTCAGGTTGTCAGGGTGCAAGGCCGTCCCGATCAGGTCCACCGCTCGGATCAAGTTCTGCTTCACGGAGGTGTCCTACAGAGGGAACGAAAGACGATGTTCAGCGTGTACCCTTTTTGCCTTGGCATTAGAGGCACTGGACACTTTTGGTTATTGTCAAAGACCAGTCTTCTCTCTTGGTGTACTTAATCTCAACATATGCATACAATAACAAACCTGTGAAAATTTGAATTCAATTGGTCGTCGCAGTTGCGAGATAATAATGGAAGAAAAAACACCCTTGTCACATGAAGTTGTGTGCTTTCAGATGCTTGATTTTGGAACCTCATCATCTAATTTTGAGGTCTTAAAATCAAACTTGTGGAAAGTTACTTCTTTCTAGAAAACTACGTTACTTCAGAGGGAGCTGTTTCTCACAATGTTTTATACCATCAACCTCTCCCAATTACTATGCTTGGTAATGTAATTACCAAGCAATCTAACTAAACAACCTACCTTGACATTGGCAAAGTGTGGATTGATGTTTCTCAAGATGTTAGCCTCCACTCGAGACGCTATGATGTCACTGGGAGCGAACAGCGTGACGTACCCATAGGAAAGCATCACAGTGCTCTTGATTCTTTCCACATCAGCTTCAGATTTATCCTGGGGTGGAGACCACACCGCAAACAAAGACAAAGAAAGAGCTGTTATCATTTGTTACTCTTAAAAAAATATAGAAACTTGATTTCCACTGGCAAATTGGTAGAAAACTAACAATTACATGTATGGTGTACTATGTATACATCGAAGGTGTGATATAATAGAGTGACAACCAAAAAGAAAAAGACAAGCATTAAGAACGAAAAAATACAATATATACGGGCAAGTCAAATGAACAACAAATGTACTACAGTAAAAACTACTACAACAAAAATAACAGATACAATTTATTAACGATTTTGTTGTTTTTCTGAGGGCCCCATATTTGAAAATCAGATAAAAGTAGCTCTAGAATATAAGTACTTGGGGAAAGTGAAAAAAATGAGAAATTGTAAAATTTACATTACTGTACATTGATATTTTTAGGTGGAGTGAAAGTGAGTGTCTGCTGTGGTCTCTGAAGGGGTTTAAGAATCAATATGGCCAGGGATATTGGAGTTGAAGGCCTTCGGGTTGCAGTTTTTTGGTAAACTTTTTTAATTCCAGGCATATATCCCTGGCTTTTGTTTTTGTTTTATTTTGATTATGTTTGTATTTTGTATGTGTTTTTATGCCCAATAAATAATAACAATAATAATAATAATAAATCTTAGCCCAGACATGCGAAAGAAAACAAAAAAAAGGTGGCAAAGCCCAATGAACTTCGTACATTTTTTCTTTGTGGCAATATTTTTGAAATAAAAATAAAAATAAAATCATTAAATAATTGTTCTTCTTGTAGCCCCATACCAAGAGTGGCTTTTAACCTTGTGTAAAAAAAAAAGTAGCATAAACAAAAGACAAAAAGACACAACAGACACAAAATGGCTACTAGTGCCACACTCACCATTGCGGGACTCAAAAAAAGCGCAGTACACTGTACATGTATAACACACAGCGATAATGACTACCAAAATGGTGCAACTCAGATCATTGGGACGGTGACGACCATGACAAGTCACCTGATTTCTGATTGCTTAACAAACCCACTCATGACAAAGCAAGAGAATGGAGGGCCGGGCTTATTGAACTTGTCTGTCAGTTACTCAAAATGACAGTCACAAAGTTTACAGCTTAAACAAACAACAACCAAACGGTATGATGATCAGGGTCCAATTCCATAGAGCTGCTAAGCAAAAAAATTTGCTCAGCATGAAATTTCTTCCTTGATAAAAACAGGACTACCAACTGAATTTCCATTTTTTGCATATTGCTTGTTACAGGTATTCAGCTGTTGTCTACTTATCCTGAAATCACAGGGAAACTTGGTTGGTTATCCTGTTTTAATGAAGGCAAAAATTCCATGCTAAGCAAATTTTTGTGCTTAGTAGCTCTATGAAATTGGGCCCAGGTTTTTACAGGAAACACATTGAACAAATGAAAAGGTCTTTGTCACATATTATGCGGCGGTTGCAACATTTCACCATTTAGGGCTCTTTTGGAAGAGCCAAAAAGTGCGGACTTACTGAGAATAACGTCTGGTTCTTGAAGGAAGTGAAGAAAGTCATACAAGGTAAAGGATAAACACTTGAAACTTTAACTTAATGTGTCATTTGAGATTGACGATGAACACACAAACTTTACTGTATTTCCCTCCCAAAATACAAACGAATAACACAACTGTAGATGGGCAATTCCAGAGTACCAGACACAAAGTATGATCTGGGAGGGAACCATGGTAGGGCTAGAATTTGGGGGGAAACCAACAAGACCTCAGGGTCTTTTTCAGAACCAACACTCACACTAAATAGATTTACTTGTGGTTGTACCTGCAAGTTTACTAAGGGAAAAAAAGGGTAGCGACGAGTTCTTCAACGGTCGATTAAAGCCAGCAGGGTCGGCGGCCGTGTGATAAAGTCCTGAGCCGAAGGCGAGGGCCTCTACCGCACGGCAACGACCCTGCGAGGTTTTAAACGGACGTTTAAGAACGAGTCACTACTCTTTTATTCCCATTTATAAATGCCCCTTTTGTTAAAAAAACGTTGACAAAATACAGTTTAAAAGACACTTTAACAATTAAAAATTTGAGGTGTGAAATATTTTTTTCAAAAACTTTGTGAAGAATATGTTTGATGCCCGTGGGTTGTTTGTACACGCATGCGCTTAGATTACATGCTGTTACTATAGCTATGAATTGCGTTCCGCGTGATAATCTTGCGCGCCCGATCTGCAGAAGCCAGCTGGTTATAAACACGGGTCATTATCAAAGGTTTATACACCCCACGTGACGCGATATCCACCAATAGGAATAGCGAAACTGTATGAGCTATTTATGAATATTAATTTATACATGTAGTTTTTTTTTAAGACCTCAGGACTTTTGACGTGAGGTAAGAGACTTGTAGTTTGTTTTCCACTTTCATATAAACTCTTTTGGAAAAATAGTGCTCCACAAAACTGAATTCGACTACAGAGCCCCTTGCTTCAAACCAGCTACAATTATACCATGCTCAGATAGACACCTAGATCTTAAGTAAATTAAAACCTACCTTGACCAGTCCGAAGAAGCCGGTAGACTTACGAGCCATGTCCATTTTGGCGACGCTTTCTAGTTTGGCCAGTGCAACGTCCAGGTGGGTAGAAGCACAAAATCCCATCCCGTAGGCACAACCCTGGAGATGAAAAGAAGAAACAATTAATCATAAATTAACATTCATCAGACAGTTTCGTTTTTCCTATTAATGGAGAGCGCGTTACGTGGGGGTGTTTAAACGGTTGATAATGACCAGCTGAAACTGTTTAGTATAACCGGTTGTTTTTGGATACGCTTGTGCAGTGTAGCCCACAACCTCATTCATAGGGGTGATGATCTTGCCGTACCATATGGCCTATGAATATGAGGATGCATACTACTACCACTACACGCACGCATGCATATATCCAAAAACTGTCACAGTCATAGAAATGCAACACAATGCAACACAAGGAAAGGACGTCAGAAAACAGATAAGTTTTACCAATTTTAAACTGCCGTATAAAACCTTGCTGGGTCGTGGCCGTGCCGGTTTTAAACGGCTGTTTAAGAACTCGTTGCTACCCTTTTATTCCCTTATTTAAAGTGAGCAATCTTTATGGGCAATATGATGATCTTCCTGTCCAGGGAACTCGGCAAACTCCCCACATGCATGTTACGCCACAGCACTTTGTAAACCATTACATGGTGCTATGAAGACGAATTGGTTTCATAGTTTCAAAAATGTAGCTCAACAAAGACAATACCTTTCAGAATACTGAATGTTGAAGCGCCTTGAATATAAATAATGGAATAATAGGGTAGCTACTAGATCTTTCACGTTCGTTTAAAACAGGCATGGTCGAATTCACGTATAAAGGCCCGAGCCAAAGGCGAGGGCCTTTATCACACGGCAACTCAACCATGCAAGGTTTTAAACCACCGTGAAAGAACTAGTAGCTACCCTATTATTCACATTCATAAATACCTTTTTGGTTTTAAAATAAAAGGCGTAATAAAGTAAGAAACTCTGTAAAACTTATCCGTTTCCGAGTGCTTGAGCTCTGTACATTATGTTTCCAACTCCATGGTATGTTCAGTATACATGTTACATGTACATGTACGATGTCTGTACGCGTGTGTTTTGCGGTTCCGTTTGTGCGCATGAGCGTATAGTCTTGGTGCATATTCGCTGGTTTTCCTTTCACACACAGCGCGGCCAACTAACCGACAGCGCCTGCATCGCCCGTAACAAGAAACGTCTTGCATCAAGACTAGCGCGGAATCTCCGCTCACAACCGGTTATAAGCAAAGGTTTAAACACCCCCATGTGACGCGCTCTCAACCAATAGGAATAGCGAATCTGTCTGAGGTATTTATGAATGAGTGGTAAATGTGAGTGCTATACAAGAACCCATTATTATTATTATACATGTAGTTGAAGTCTGTGCTTACCTCTCTTTCTATGTGATCGTTGTGTTTCATAGAGGAGAACATGATGTCAAGCTGCTTCTGCACAAACTGTGTGTTCTTTACCTTTCGCATCACTACCCCAAGACACTTGAACAGAAAATTCTGAAAAGAGAAAAATAAAAATTTCAACAAAGATTTCAACAATGGGTTTGGGAAGAATACACAAATTCATCTATTTAGAAGGCATCTGAAAAGTCTGAAACGTAGGAATGTTCTTATTGGATCGGACATTAGGGAGTTTTTTCATTTTCGACGACGGATGGTTCTGCGACCGTTTGTCAGCCAAACATTGTCGTTTTCAGCACAACGAAGATTCATCCCAAGTACTGTCGTAGAAATTGAGGGACGACCGATATCAAAGCCGACGCATACTCAGATGACACAAAAATGTAATCATTATCGTCCCAGAACCATCCGTCGTCGAAAACGAAAGCTCCCTAAAGTTTTCCATGGACAATAACAAAACTGATAGAACATAAACTCTGCACAACACAAAGAGCAATAAAGACACAAATGCTACTTGTCGCAGTTAGAGACAGGATTAAATCCACAGAAATATGAAAGAAAAATTAAAGAGAAATCAGAAGGACAAGAAAACAAGCAAAATGGAGATGGGCTGGACACACTGCCCGAAGAAGTGACAGCAGATGGACAACAAGAATAATAGACTGGCAACCAAGGACATGGGAAAAGGAAAAGAGGTAGACAGAGAAGAAGATGGAGAGATGACATCAGGGTATATTCAGGAACAACATGGACCAGAACTGCAAGAAAGATAAATGCAACCAAGGACAGGGAAAAGGAAAGGAGGTAGACAGAGACGAAGATGGCTAGCTGACATCAGGGTATATTCAGGAACAACATGGACCAGAACTGCAAGAAAGATAAATGCAACCAAGGACAGGGAAAAGGAAAGGAGGTAGACAGAGACGAAGATGGCTAGCTGACATCAGGGTATATTCAGGAACAACATGGACCAGAACTGCAAGAAAGATAAATGCAATCAAGGACAGGGAAAAGGAAAAGAAGAAGACAAAGAAGAAGATGGATAGCTGACGTCATGGTGTATGCAGGAACAACATGGACCAGAACTGCAAGAAGTAGAAATGAACGGCGTCTACATGAGGAGGGCCAACTGGATGAACACAGCCTACATGTACACTAATTGAATGCATAAAGTCTTCCAGGGCATGCTCATAGACTATTCAATTGGATCACCGGAACATTCCATCGGAGCGTCAAAAACTGTTTATTAAATGACTTTTATAATAAATACACACAAATAATTTGCTAATTATTTTTGAAATAAAATTAAAAATCTAGAGCAAAGATGTTTATTTGATCTTTACTCCTTAGAAACCCCTTTTTGTAAATCTACGCCAGAATTGTGTGCAACTACTAAAAAGTGGACCATGGTGCCTCATTGACCAATGAAAAGGCTTTTTATCGCGCCTATCCAAAACAAGTATTTACATAAGTTTTGTGATCGGAGAAGGGCACCAATTCTTAATTTGTCAGCAAAGAACCAGAAGCTGAGGCCATGTTTAATTCTCGAATTATCTTTGTTGTTGTTCAGTTGTTTTTTACTTTCATATTTCGTATCCTTTTGTACTATACATTCCCACCAATATATACAATAAAGTTAGTATAAACTAATAAACCATTTGCGAGTTAGATTTGAATAACGTCTGGAACAATGACTTGCTTAGTCACAAGTTACCGCTTACACTTGAATACCTCAGACTATAGAGACAGTTGATAATGTAAGTCAATGATGCGGGGGCAAGCTTTTTTATAGCAACCTCCAGATGAGTAAACCCTGGTACCATTGTGCCATACACATCCATTCAGAGCTGTGAATGGGTGTTCACCGTCTCTTACATATCTGATGCAAAAGCTTGCCCTGAATCATGTGAAATAGCAACCGTCTCTATAGTCTGATATATTCAAATTTAATTGGTACCTTGTGATCATTGTGAGCAGGGTCCAATTTCATGGCTCTGCTTACCGTAAGCAGAGAATTGGTGCTTACGGAAGCAGGGAATTCTGTGCTTACGGCAAACGTATTTCACGAGTTAGCGGCGTTTTTTTTTACTTCTGCGCGTGCGTACTGCAAGTTACATGTACTAGGCATTCTATGCTTACAAGGCTAGCGCAGAAATTCGGCGCTTGCACGTAAGCGGGGAATCGTGATCGTAAGCGCAGAATTCAGCGGTAAGCAGAGCCATGAAATTGGGCCCAGGTCATTGTACCTGACAATATTCAAATCTTATACACAAATGGCTTACTGACAAAACAAAATCTTGATCGAATACATGTACGCACGAGACTTGCACAGTCTGTTGCACACGATACTGACCTTTTCTTGAGGTGTATCTTGGTACAGTGGGAGTTGTTGTCCTAGAGCTGTGCCGATGTCACAGTGCCAGTCTTCCTCTTCCACTGTGTCTAACGTCTTGGAGAGCAGCTGCAAGGGCAAGTAAAGTAACAAAAGTAACTGTTAAGTCTGTCCGAGTCAATGTTTCATTGGCATTAAACGCTGAAAATATTTCTATTCCCCCCGGACAGGATGCCAGTCCATTGCATGTTACTCCCCCAGATTTTACCGGTACCCATTGGTACATGTACTACTGGGTGGAGAGAAGCAATTATGTTACCATTTATGCTACCACTGTCCATCACACGTTACTCCCCAAGCTCTCGCCGATACCCATTGGTACTACTGGGTGGAGAGAAGCAATTATGTTACCATTTATGTTACCATTGTCCATCACACGTTACTCCCCAAGCTCTCGCCGGTACCCATTGGTACTACTGGGTGGAGAGAAGCAATTATGTTACCATTTATGTTACCACTGTCCATCACACGTTACTCCCCAAGCTCTCGCCGGTACCCATTGGTACAGTGTACTACTGGGTGGAGAGAAGCAATTATGTTACCATTTATGTTACCACTGTCCATCACACGTTACTCCACCAGCTCTCGCTGGTACCCATTTGTACTCCTGGGTGGAGAGAAGCAATTATGTTACCAATGTCTTTCGCATGTTGCTCCCCCAGCAAGCTGGAACCTATTTGTACTCCTGGGTGGAGAGAAGCAATCATATTACCAATGTCCATCACATTTTACTCCTTGGTGGAGAGAAGCAATTATGATAATGTACAATGTACCACGCTCAAGGATACACGTGTCGCGACAGACCAGGCCAGGATTCGAACCCACGTTTTTAAAATTACAGATCATGAGTCCACTGTCCTAGACCGCTCGGCCACGATACCCCACTAGAAGTAAGCCCGGATAATTGGTAACAAACGCTATAAGAATTATGCTGACAATACTCAGACCAAAACGAAAAGAAGTAAGATTTGACACTTCCCCTGGAAATATTTACCTTTAACAGTAAATCCTCCCAGGACTTCTGCGACCACTTTTCTTCATCGTCCAAGTTTTCTAAACCAAGAGAAATGTAATTATTAATTTGCATTAGAGAATGAAATTGTTTTAAAAAATTTGTTGTAACTGTGTTCCAGCTGTTTTGCTCAGTTAAGCTTGGTTTTAAGATAGCGGAATTATTTTCACGGTATTATTTTTTTCTTAAAAGCATTAAAGCATTAAAAGGCAATCCTAAAATGTTGATTAAATTAGTTCGGACCAAATTCCATTATTTCCCAGATCAAGGTTAAATGGTTAAGGATCCTACCTTCAATGTACTGCATGAGTTTAGGTATCACAGCGTCCCACATGTCCACAATATCACTGTGGATGTTGGGAGACATCGCATGCATCAGCTTCAAAACATGGATGCCACGTTTTCGACCGTTGTCTGGTCGCCCGGCCATAACCTGAAGACAAGGGTTTACAACATTATTTTCTTATAAATTCAAGTTCCATATCACAATCTGTACATATCTAAACTGGCTAACAGTGATATTTGTTTTACATGTACCTCCCAGGACAACTTCGGAAAAAGCCGGCTAAAAGTCGCACATTGCTAACAACTATCCACCCGGACATGTGTGAAGGCGCGTTTCGAAATAGATTATGCATTGTTACTAATAGCTATGACTTGTGTTCCGCGTAATGAAATTGGTGTACATGTACAGGAGCTTGCGTGCCCGACACGCGAAAGCCAGCCATTTACAAAAAGTTCTAGCTGGTCATTATCAAACACCCCCACTTGACACGCTCTCCACCAATAGGAATATCAAAACTGCCTGGGTGTTTATGAAAAACCAACTACATGTATTTACCATGAGTCTAGCCACAAGAGCATTGGGTTTAGGCAGGCTGCTCAACTCCTCAAAGAGAAGTTTATAATCATCAGCATCCTCGTCGCGTTTCTTGGCTCCGATGAAGGCCAAGCTCTGGCAGAGTGTACCCATTGCATCGGTGTATTGAGGCATGATTAGAAACTCCATCAGATAGGGCCATAGTACCTGGCAAAGATAAAGATGGGTAATTGTTATCAGACATGAAACTTTCTCATACACCCCTTGCATGTGACGCCACATGCTCAAAAAGGACCCCCACTGGGGTCAAAAAGCACCCACATTTGAACGAAAAGCCCTCTAACCGAGGTCAAAAAGCACCTTTACTGGGGTCAAAAAGCACCTTCACTGGGGTCAAAGGAGGCAAATGATAGGACAATATGTAGATGTTCTTTGTGCATGTTGGCTCTCATTGCATGGTCTTCTGCCTTCCAACCAACATTGTGGGGAGGACAGGGGACGGGGAGAGAATGTTTTCTTGTTGCTGGGGAAAGTGGACAGGGAATGTTTATAGTAACGTTGTGAATGGGTGGCCCAAGCTCTTTGGCCCAGATTTTAGACTTATGTTGACGGTCTCCTTATCTTATGCGTGACCACATCACTCCCATCCTTTATAATCTACATTGGCTTCCCATCAAACAACGCATCAAATATTTACTTTCAAGGCCCTCCAAGGTTCAGCCTGACTCTACATTCAAAACCTGTTGACTCCCCGTACTACAAGACCAGGTCTTAGATTCACAAGCAACATGCTCCTTGTTCCCCGGTCTCGTCTAGCCAGCTACGGGGACAGGGGTTTTCCCATTACAACACCAAGGCTCTGGAATTCACTCCATGAAAACCTCCGAGAAATACATAACATCTCACTCTTTCAGGAGCAACTTAAGACACACACCTCTTCACACTTGCTTTCCCTAACACTTGAGAATTCCTTCTTTTCCATCTTGGCTGGCGCCTTTGAATGGTTTTACACCGATTTAGTGCGCCTTTATCAATGCTGTGTACTCATTATTAATATTATTATTATCTTATAGCTGTGAGTAAACTTACTGATTCCATATCCACAACTGTTGTGGTGATGAGATTCATGACGTTCTCACACATGGATTTCAACGCAGCGTTGGTCACTTGCTCCGAATCAGCTTTCTCTTTCTTGTTCTTCATTTTAAACAATCAAACAATCAGAAATTACACAACAATTATTTTGTAAATCAAAGAGGACAATTCATTTTTGGTTATCAATGTTTTGCCAGAAAAAACCTAGATGAACATTACAATTAAGTCAGATTATACGATACCATCCAATGTGGTTTAGAATGAATTATACTAGTCAGTTCTTGACTGTCTTTGACTCAAATTATTGTTTTAAATTTGTTTATCATTTTGACTTGAATTGATTAGCTGTTGCAAACTGCTTACCAAACAAAAGGATGGTATAAACGCCAAAAAAAAAGTCAATGACCTGATGACCATGACGAAAGCTAAAATCTCTGCGAGGGTCGAAAGGTCTGGCCATGAACAATTTTTTTATATTATTTTTTATAAGGTACAACAATTTGCTCACCGTTTGTTGGACGTCGTTCGGCGAGAGGGCACACTGCTTCACCACAAACTCTACCATGAGATTACCGCCCTCTAGCTCCAGGTAACCGTGGTGAGCCATCGCAATCACCACCTGCGCAAATATCCTCTTTATCTGTTCAAAGGTCAAAAATCAAGGTCAAAGGTCATTGTTTATACTCCCTCTCCCTCTCTCTCTCTATCACAGTTCAAGTGAAATTTGAGGAAGTTATTTCGTTCATAATTTCATTCTCGCTACGGGGTGGTTCCAGTTGGTCTAGTAGGTTGTGAGAAGAGATTTAAATTGTGTGGTACAAAGACAAGATCTAAGATTAAGTGGAAGAGAGTTCCAAATGCATGGCGCAGCTGAAGACAAAGACCTGTCACCCCGAGAGTGTTAAGATTTGGGTTCAATGAGGGGAAACATGGCGCTTGATCGAAGATTCCTTGACGGAGTGTAAAACTTTAAGAAGTTCTGAGATATAGTGGGGGGCCTTTCTGTTAGGAATGTTAGGTGCTTTGTGATCAGATTGACGATGATTCGTTGACAGGCAGATTCGCACAATACACAATGCGTACCTTATTACTCTGATCTCCAAGAACTATCCTTAAACCAGACAGAATCAGCGACTTCTTGTTTTCCATATGTGGACCTGAACAAGATACGAATGTGACACAACTAAAAATCAACACAGATTTCATTGTAAAACGTCTTGGCAAGAAATAAGGGAATAAAAGGATAGCGACGAGTTCTTTATTGGCCGTTTAAGTTTAGAGATTAGCTGGAGGTTGACAGGTCAATGATTGGATCAGTATGGTCAGACCAACCTCGCTACCATGGGCAGTGCGCCGTATCACGCTAGCTCTGCGTACGTCTCTAACCACTGGGAGGGAAACTCCGATCCGCGCTTTGATTGGCTATCATATACGTGCAAATTTTATAACACTGTGTGTCTCCAAAAAGCTCTATACGCCGAAACGCGTGCGTATAAAGATGTATATATTCACTTTTTTTGTGTCACCCAACACTCAGCGCCAAGGCAAGTTTATGACTTTTATTACACACATCGCATCCAGCATGTGTGCAACTAACGCCCAACACAGAACAAATCAACCACAGGACTAACTGTAATATCTCTTATTTTTTGATATTTTGGAGTTACACTCCCAGTGTAATGATTGAGCAAGGCATGCTGGTAAAAATGGCGCGGCGAGATCGATCACCCCTGGGAACAAAGTTGTGCTCAGACCAGTATGCTCTGATCATCTCCTGAAGACAATCAGAGCATACTGATCAAAACGTTGAGTTGTCATCCACTGGTTCTTTCAAGAACAATTACACCATTTAAATTAGATTTACACGTGGTGCTACCACAAACTTTACCGCTATACTCCTACCATGCTAAGTTTCAAAATCATAGTGGAATCTGGATAAAGGGCTTCACCTGCTGAGTTGATGAGTTGCTTGAAGACAAAGAGGGTCCCAATACGGACTTTCTCGTTGCCTTCTATTTTCTGGAGGAGGAACCCAATGACGCGATCTGGGAAGGACCGAGCGACAACGGCGAAGCAACGCAACAGCTCGTTGTGGTTCTTCATCGTCATGGGTTGGGCAAAATCTGGTGGTACACATACCTTTTGAAAGACAAGACACAACCCACAAAGATATTGAAAGAGCGATCATTTGTGTTTAAGATTTGAGGTATTGCATGGAGAGGTATTAAAACAAATTTGGTTTGCGGCAATATTATTGCTAGCAGCCGGAATGGCTAGTGAGAACCTACCATGCTATGCTTCAGTTCAACCATACAAAAAAGGAAAACCAGATATTGAAAAACATGCCTTGTAATATCCCTTTTCAGAATGCCATTGTGTAAGTTGACAAAAACTGGCATCTCACAGCGTGTGTTTGTGCGGCCATTTTGTAAGTTGAACAAACAGCATCGCGTGAGCGTTCAATAAAAACAAAACTAAACAGTGTATTTCATATTCAACACGTGTGCAGAATGATGCGCTTGTCATCTTGCGGTCTCATGGCGTTTGTGCACGAAGCATCACTCGTAAACCCTCTAGTTCTTATATATAACTCATACATGACTCATCCTAACATCAGAGACTGGATTATTTTAGTCAGTGTCCTACCTGAGCGTGCAGTGTATTCAGTATGGTGTCAAGCTGGGGATCCAGCATGGTGCTCCCGTTCTCTACAGCTGCCTCTAATATCATACAAAGGCCCTGTGCAGTTAAAAAAAAAAATGAACAATAATAACAATCAATACATATTTGCTTTGCGGTAAAACACCATGTGTGCATCTACTTGCCAGGTAGAGTTTGTTCTTAGAGAACTGTCTTTGTTTGTTCTACTACCGAGGAGTAGAGTTTATTGGATGCTCAGGAGATTTTTCCGTTCTAAAAAAAACTGTCCTGCTTTTTAACTACTAACCGGGCAGAAGGTATACAAAAAATTGGCTGGGACTACTATTAAGCTTACAGGATCGTAATTAAAAAGTATCAAGCATTCAATCACAGAGACAGCAAGGGTCTGTTGCACTGATCTCCTGGGTCCTTGTCCTACAGCCTCGCGCGCCACATGCAGTTGATTTTCACTAGGCCTGCGCAGGTGTTGAGACCGGGATGATCTTGGACAGCCTCTGGGTCTCTTTAACTAACGTAAAAGAACCCAGTGCCCTAATCGATAAGTGTTCCTGGTTTGACTAGCAGCATATTTTTCACACAATTCTTACATCAGACTTAAGTAGGAAGAACATTATACCTGCCTACTTGATTGGTAAGTTCACTGGAAAAGTCCAATGCGAAAACGGCTGTAATGTACCGTAATATTTCACCGAGTAAAAGTAGTGAGAACAAAGAGGATGGTATCTTGAAGAAGTGTTACCTGCGTAATGAAGAATGGCTCATGGTGTTTCTTGTACAGGTTCAAGATGGAAGGGATGAGTTTTGGGGTCTGCTCTTCGAGCCGCTCCTGGGAAATGATCTTAGACATGTTGCCCAGCGCCTCCACGACAATCAAGCGTAGCTTTGGAGAATAACAAAGATCAATTAGGAAACGTTTAAGTCTTAAAAGGAGAAACAAAAACCAGCTAAAAACTGATCCACTTGTGAGACGGTAGATTAATAAAAATAATAATAATTAAGATTAATAATAATAATAATGCACTAAATGAGTGCTTAGTTCTCTCATTTAGTGCATCATTAGAAGGACATGTTGCAGGTCGCACTGTAAGAGGACAGCTGGACGCCAGATGGACTGACAACATTCGTGCGCTTAAAAGACATAAAACGACAACCACTCTGGAGAGGGAGGCTTGGAGAGGGTTCGTCCCTCGGAACACCACGGGACGGCGGAGAGAGCTTTGAACCACTTAGGAAGCCCAAGGGAATTATCAAGGCTAAATAGGCAACATGTGAGGATAAATCTGTTACAGAAGGCGATGCTTTTGGAAACAATGAGGATCCTGAAGAAGAAAAAAATGAGATGGCACAATGGAAAATGTGATCTTTCTTTTGTATGCTGTGATTAGATGAAATAATAATTATAATACAAGACATTAATACAGCGCATAATGCAGGAGCCTCTATCCGCATCAACATAAGAGAGAAGAGATCACCAGTTTGTTTGAAAGCAGAGTGAGAAAGCTTCCACCAGCATAATTAATATAATTAATATCATTTTTAATTTTAATTTACCTTTGGTTCTTTTGACTGCAGCCAAGAATTGAAGACGTGGTCAAACGCAGTGAAGATCTGTGTGGAGTAGGTATGCCTACTGATTGACGCATCGGGGGCGTTCTCAATGTTGGCCACGTAGTCTTCGATACTCTCGCTGAATTTTGATAACGCTGTGCGGGAAGGTCAGACAAGCAATTAACAATCGCACATTGTTCAGCAATCAGGGCCCAATTTTGTTGACTTAAAGGAACTGAACAAGTTTGGTAATTACTGAAAGTGTATGTTAGCTAGGCCTGGGCGAATTATTTGAATATCCGGTTAATGGCGAATAGGTTTTCCTATCCGTAACCGCGAATGCCTTTTTTTTTTCTTAACCGGATATCTGCATAGGGCGCGAATACCTATTTATAAACCGGATAGTTCTGTAATTACAACCAAGTAACCGGATATTCTTTTAATATCCGAATATCCCTGGACGTCGGGCGACAACTGATAGGAATGTTTTGTCTGAATCCTTATGAAACTTCTTATGCTCACCTCCGTGAAGAGTTAAACAATGACATTTCTGACGTAATTTGTTCAAAGATTGTGAAAGTTTTCCTTCACGTAGAGTCAATCACGATCAAAAGAAAAAGCAAATCGCCATCTTTAATTTAGATCCAGTTATTTTTATGAATGAACCAAGTGACACTGTCTAAAACTAATATCAATCTGCCCATACGATCTCATTCACAATCGAACAGCGCCCTCTAGTGGCCCAAAAAAACCTATTCGAATATCCGGTTAATTTCGGATAGTTGGCCAGCAATATCCGAATATCAAAATTTCACTATTCACCCAACACTAATATTAGCATAATGAATTTCTTGGTAACGAGCATCGGAGTGAGAAATAACTTCTTCCTCAAAAACTACGTTATTTCAGAGGGAGTCGTTTCTCACAATGTTTTACACTATCAACAGTTCTCCAGTGCTTGTTACCAAGTCAGTTTTTATGCCAACAATTATTTTGAGCAGTTACCAATAGTGTCCAGTGCCTTTAAAGGAACACGTTGCCTTGGATCGGACGAGTTGGTCTTTAAAAAGCATTTGAAACTGTTTGTTATGAAATGCATATGGTTAGAAAGATGTTTTAAAAGTAAAATATAATGATCCAGACAAGTATCACTCAAAATTGCATGATTTTCTGTTTACGCTGGGAGTGAAAAATTTGACCCCCATGAATGGCCCACCGAGGTAAAAAGAAAAAACCATGCATTATCAAGGTACATTTGTGTAGATCATTGTATTCTACTTTTACAACATCTTTCTACACATTTATAACAAATGGTCACAGAACGCTTTTCAAAGACCAATTTGACCGATCCAAGGCAACGTGTACCTTTAAGTAATCAGTTCTTACCGTTCACGATGACCCATTTCATGTTGTCCTGCTTGGCCATTCCAAGCATGGGGAGCATGGTGCCCAGTGTAGCCGTAAGAAACGGCACAAAGCCAAAACCTGGGAGGGCGCAAATAAAATATGCAAATAGTAAAACCTCAAAATTAGGCACAACACCAAAGGGTGGATAAAAGTGTTTGCAATGAAACAGTAAAATTTGAACATAGTGGAAATGTGACTGCCATTTTGCTAATTTTTTTATTAATTTTTGCTTTTTACCCATACACCGATGCATGCTAGCACTGTATACTCAGTACTTTCCCGAGTCCTGTGAAAAAAAATCACAGGCATGTTAGGTCTACTCGGGTGGGATTCGAACTCACAACCCTTGCAATTCTAGGGCAGTGTCGTACCAACTAGACTACCGAGGTTGCCCGGTAGCTAGAGGCAGTTCGAATCCTATGATTCGGGGAAAAGTACCAAGTATACAGTGCTAACACACATCAGTGTATGGGTAAAAACCAACAAAATTAATATTCTTTATCCCTGATGCAAATTTTGTTATTGTTTATTAATTATAAATTTTGCACCTATAGCGCTCTAAATGTTTATATACGGATCTATCTCTATATAATAGTCAACAACTTACTATTGGCTGTGGCAAGGTTAGCCATTGTATGGATGACAAAATAGTGTGGAAGCGCCCCCGGCTGGAATTTACGCACGAGCTCCTCCATGACCTCGTTGCAGTATTTATGACCCAGAGCTACCAGGACACCGCTAGCCGCTGTCTGCCACTCCGGATTCACCTCCTGGAAAACCCCAGAAGTAGTAAACATGAAATATTACAGAATTGGTCTTTGCTATTACAAAACAGTTGCTGGCAGTGTAAACACTTTATGTAATCCAGCACCAGTTCAGATAACTTGACTCGTTTTACTTGTTCTAGAGTTATTTAAATGTCTTGGGTGGAAACAAACCCACCTTAGCTGATGTGAGCTCATCGGACGCAAGTCTGACCAGGTCAGGGATGAGGGGCAAAGGCACTCGGTCTAGGGTGTCCTTTAAGACTCGCTCCATGGTCTGCAAGATGACAACGCGATGGTCCTTCTGGAGCTGCTCAAAACAAGAAAACAGCACAAAATCTAAATTAAAACTAACAAAAACAGAAATTAAACTTTTTACAAAAATTCTCTCTAGAACTTTAAAGGCACTGCCGTCGCTTTCACAAAACTCTTCCAGACTTAAGATTAATCTTAGGGCTTACCACGAGTCCCAACCCTGCACTGTAGCATGCAGACCTTAAGATTAATCCTAAGTTAAGATAAGTTACTCTTCCTAACTCGAGATAAGACGAGTCCTATTTCTTTGTGAAATCGACGGCTGGACATGTTTGGTAATCGTCAAAGACCAGTATTCTTACTTGGTGTAAATGTATCCCAACTTATAATGCAATAAACACACCTGTGAAAATTTGGGGTCAGTTGGTCATCGAACTAAAGAAACGTTTTGATTCTGGGTGTCCAGATGAGTCGTCTTGGTCAAAATAGTGTCAGAATAAAAATCTCAGTAGCTGACTTGAAGATTTCTCTGTTTCTGTTGAATCAAATGCTGCTTGGACGGGGTGTGTGTGAGCGCATACATAGACGCGAACGGGAGTTGTAGTACAAAGGAAACTTTTTGTTAAGAGCCATTCAGCCATGGCAGACAGCTTGATATCAGAAGTATTTACTCCAAGCATCAAGTGAATACTTTGCAGAAAAAGAATAAGTTTGTTCACACGGATGCTTAACTTCTTTTAATGCTTCTACTTGGAAGTTTATATGCTTTTACTTTTTGCTAGTACTTGTCAGTAATTACTACTTTTTATTCATAATTGACCCGTTGACCCTAATTTCCTTTCAAATTGTGAAAAAAATATGTATATATTTTTCGAATGCATTTCCAGGCATGTACCCGCCCGGTATGGTTCGTTTGTGAAAGGGCAATGGCACCAAGGCAATTTCCTCATTTGTAAAGGGCACCCTAATGAGGTTGTAAGTTTCTACTGCTCTAGAGCATTTCAAAGGCACCAAGGCAATGACCAGGGGGTATGGAGGCAATCGCCTTCGTTGCCTCCGTGAAGTAGGCCTATCACGCCGGCATTTCGGAAGTTGAGATTCAAGTTCTGATGAACATGTTTGTCCTATGCTTCAGAGCCCTACATGTAGATCATGTATTGATGTAAAGACAGCGTTGATGCAAGTACCAGCGTTTGTAACCGACCCAAGGTAACTTGAAATTACTATACGTACCTAGCTCACATGACTGACTGTACAGGCCTAAAAACAGTTATTCTGTTAATGAATTGACAAATTAATGATATTACCGACCATCTGTGACTGATTTTGAAATATAAGGGTACTGTAGTGTATATATTTATCTGGGTTTTTTGTGATGGTTCTCTGAATATTTTTATAGCAAATATGTCATAAAAATCACTCAACCTTACAGGTTGATTGTTTACAACTGTTTCTGTACAAGTTTTATAAAAATATATTTTTGTATTGAGTTGGGTGTATTTTGTTTTGGTATATACAAGTACATTTACATGTAGCACTGATCTATGTTTTGCTTTTATAGCTTTGTTTACTCCGCTTCCTTTATAATCAGACATGCAACTTTTTAATTGCAAAAATAAAGAGGAAATGGCCCATTGTCTATTGTACAAGGTTTTTCAGTTTTCTATGGTACTGGGTTTTTTTTAAGAAAAAAAGGAAATCAGCTAATCAGCCGAAATGTTGCATGCCTGTATAATAATTGTCGAACCGTGTTTAGCTATATATATATATATATGTGCAACATTCAACAACAGTGAGCAATAGGTTCTCAACAACCGTGACAGTGCTCCATTTGCCAGTAAAAATCCAATCAAACTTGGTTGACAAAATCCTTAAAAAGTGGAGTATTGACAAAGATATATTATTTAAAAATCTCTTTACTGTTTTTGCAAATGAAAAAAGAAGAGCCCTGTTGCGTTCTTAAGATAAATTTCATTTTAGTTTTGGGAAACCAATGAGCAGCACTGTCAACAACTAAGAAAATCTCATCTTCAGTAATTTGGTTATGAAAAAAATAAAATGAGAAGCAAATTTGAAATGAATGGGTTACTGTACATGTATCCGTCTGACAATAAAGTACAGTAGACGATTAATACTTTTGTTCTCATAAGTGATTTAAGTGATCAACAATGCTCAGTAGTAATAGATAATGAGGTACTTTCACAAAGCACTGTACACCAATAATTAGGCCTAATCCACTTAATTTTGCTCTGTCATTCTTCCTTGATTAAAGAGACACTGGACACTATTGCTAATTGTCAAAGACAAGTCTTCTCATTTGGTGTATCTCAACATATGCATCAACCTAACAAACCTGTGAAAATTTGAGCTCAAATGGTTGTTGAAGTTGCGAGATAATATTTAAAGGAAAACCACCCTTATCACACAAAGTTGTGTGCTTTCAGATGCTTGGTGTTGAGACCTCAAAATCGAATTCTGTGGTCTCAAAATCAAATTTGTGGAAAAATTGCTCCTTTCTCGAAAACTAAATCACTTCAGAGGAAGCCGTTTCTCACAATGTTTCATTACTGGTTTAATACCAAGTAAGGTTTTATGCTAATAATTATTTTGAGTGATTACCAATAGTGTCCAGTGCCTTTAAACAAATAAAAATTGATGCACAGAGGAAAGGAAGTGTGTGCAGTTAGCCTACTATAAGTAGCACACAAGTTCTTTCAGTGGATACCGAAAAGAAGAGGGGAGGGAGTGGGCAGTCAGTGACACTGCCAAAGAGTGGTGTTGATCAATGACAACGCACAGGCATCTGTGTGTCTTTCGTACACCCTGGCCTTTATTTGGAAAATTATTGTTTTCGATTGGCACCTTGAGTTCTTGCTGCACCAGCAGATAGGTCATTGTTGGCCACCAACCTCCTACAGTTTAGCCTTCAAGGCTGTAAGACGGAGCAACCCACTGAAGACTGAAGACTTCCTTCAGTCACCCTACTTTTTCTTCTTTTATTTGAGCAGATGTTTGTACTGCATGGCATGTGAAAGCACATTGGACTCGAGCTCTGCCAGTACGTTTCTAGTGGTGGTTCTAGTCCAGGGCCCAATTTCATAGCGCTGCTAAGCACAAAAATTTGCTTAGCATGAAATTTATTTCTTGATAAAAACAGGATTACCAGCCAAACTCCATTTGTTGCATGTTGGTTCTTACACTGGTATACAGCTTTTGTTTGCTTGCCCTGAAAATCCTGTGGAAATTTGGTTGGCATTCCTATTTTTATCAAGGGAGAAATTTCATGCTAAGCAAATTTGTGTGCTTAGCAGCGCTATGAAATTGGGCCCTGGTCTTGACACTTAGTGTCCTTAATAACACAAAACACAATGTCCACAGATTTACATTAAACTTACACAGTTTGAAGATAATGCTATTAGAAGGCTTCCCTTCAAATATTACTTGCTGTGGTGCTGTAGTTTTTGAGAAAAAAGTAAAACAGTTTCATGAAAATACGTATTGTATGCTAAAATAGTTTCCGTGACTTGTTTTACTCAGTTCTCAAAAACAACAGCACCTCAGTAAGTGATATTTTAAGGGAAGCTTTCTACTATCATTATCTTCAAACCCTGTGAGTTTAATGTAAATCTGTGGGCATTGTGTGTGTCCTTTAACAGGCCAACTTAACCTAACATTTCAGTGGGTTCAGCTCATGGCAAGATCACCATCTGAAACCATGTCGATCTTTTGACTTCTAGCATGTCAAGTCGCTTTTAACTGTTTCCAGACATCAAAGTTTTCATGCACTTAGTTCAGAAATTGATTTGGCGCGACTCTGGAGACCCCGAGTCTGAAATGGGTGTACATGGTAAGATGATAAATTTTTACAGAAAAGAGGAAAAGCGGAAGGGCGGAACCAACCTTGCTATGTTTGCGTAGGTAGTTGTGACATGAATGCAACATCAATGCAGGTTTCTTCTTTCCAATGTTTACAAGTGATGTAGCGATGATTGTACGTACGCCGGCATTCTTGTCGTAAGCTGTGTCTATCATAGCCATTACCATGGCTTAATAAGAGAAGAAAAATATTACAAAATTATTAAAAAGTTTTATTGTTCAGGGCAACTAGGCTACAGAAGTGGTAGGGAAACTAGGCTACAGAAGTGGTAGGGAAACTAGGCTACAGAAGTGGTAGGGAAACAGAAGTGGTGCTTTGTGTACTAAAACATATGGACACGCGTCTGGGAACCAGACGTCTTATTCCCAGACGCGTGTCCATGTTTTGTACACAAAGCACGGATCAAGTGTTTTTTTATTCTAGGACAAACGTGTGCAGATAATTCTCCACGTTTGTCCTGTGAGAAAAATAATATGCACACGCTTGTCACGTGTCGTGTCTTCGCGATGCGTTCGGCAGAGTTCGGGGACAATCAGCATTTGTAGTGCAGTGGTAAAACGGAGTAGTTGGTGACTGAATTACGGTAAGAATTTATCATTTTTAACAATTTTTGAGATTGCGGAGTGGATTCTCTGGTCGTCTCCTCGGACATTGAGATTTATCAAAGGACACATGACATACAGCCTAATTTTGGCGAGATTAAAATTTTAAAAAAGAGAGATTTGTGATTCCCAAGACTCATTGAACCATGATTGAACCATCATCGTTTTACGTGTGAGAGACATAAACCTATGAGGTTACGGGAGACGATAGCCGGACGAAACTGAAATAATTCTAGGAGTAATGTTATCCCAACTAGCTAGGCGTGACTGTGTGAGGGAAAAGATTGGTATTGCAGATAGGGCAGACGTGAATCCTACTTCACAGGCAATGAAGATATTGCCTTGATGCCCACTGGTCATTGCCTTGGTGCAATTTAAACGCTCACCGTAGAAATTGACACAGTAGAAATTGACAATTTCCTCATTAGGCTGTCCTTCACCACAAGAGAAAATGCCTCAAAGTACCCTTGCCCTTTTAAAAATGAAGCATACAGGCCCAATATACTAGGGATAGGCTTTGCCTTTGGTTACACTACATAATAAGGCAGTAGGATTTATCGTCTTTTCAAATAGTTGCGATATGGATAAAGTAACCCTCCTTCAGTGTCCTCCTGACGGCGGGGAGGGTAACTTTATACCACTTAGGGCCCTACTTAGAAGTTAGACTTACTTACACTTTACATACAGGAGGGTTACGTTATCGTAACTACTTTTCAAAAAAACTATTTCATTCATGTAAAAACTAAAACTAAACCTTTACAGTTACATGTACCTTCATTTTAGGCCTACTGACACTTGAATAAGTGTGGGTTTAATGAAATAAAATAACACAACAAATTAAAATTTTCACGAATTAGATGCAGCGATGAAATTTCCGAAATAAAGAAATGTGTCCACACTTACTGTCGATTTGACCACCAGTGTTGAAGCTTTCGTCTTCCCCAGGTAACGGCATGATCATGCACGATAGTGTCCCGGACACTTTGACAGCTTTGAAACAAATTTACATAAAAGAAATGCAATTTTGCACTGGTTTTCCTTCCCCTGCTTTTATAATAAAACATCCACCCACATCCTCACGTTGAATGGTGGTTTTGTTACCGGTGGTTTGTTGTCGTATGCACACACGCACTGGATGGCCTGGGCATCGTTTCGGGGGGACACTCACGTACCCACGTCAGGTGACTATACGTCCATACGCCCCTACGACTATTTTATGAAACGTTTTTTGGCATGCTGCACCTGTTTTCTCAGATTGTGGGCGGGGGCATGTGGGAGGGGTAAGCAATTAAGTGATCAATTTTTTGTTTGTTTTATACAATGGAACTGCCCACCACGAAACTAATAATACATGTAAATTATAATTCTCACCTCATAACTATATTATGTGGGTTTCATGGGGCTGAACAAAAAGGGTCTGGTCATTCTATGAACAATAAGAGTCTAAAAAAGGTCCCTTACAAACCTCAGCTGACCAATATCAGCACTTTTCCTTTTTTTTTATTTTTAAAAAGAACATGTCAGAATGTATAGGAAAACTACACTAGACTTTAAGAATGGAAGCCTCCACAGACTGACCATCAGCACTGAGCGCCTGCTTTGGTCACATGCTTTCTTAATTTATTTTACAGCTTCCCTTTCCCCCGTTTCTGTACATTTATTTTTGTCATTTTTATTCTGTTTCAGAGGATAGATTTTTCGCAGTGGTCTTAATGTTATTCTTGCAACTGAAAATAGTGATAATCAGCAAATCCGGGCCTTCATATTATTGTTTTCGTAAAGGCGCATAGTACGAAAGAAAAGCCAATCAAAAACGAAGTAGAAATTGTGTTAAATATTAATGAAGTGCGAGTGTAAACAGCTATAAAGGTAACTTACGGATCAGCCAAATTCGGCCCTTCCATGATGGCATATAACACAGCCCAACTAAAAAAAATGAAGGTTTTAATATCAGATAACCTCTTGGAAATGTGGGCGCTTTTCCCCATTTCTTTCAAAGGCATAATTTGTGCATACATGTAGATTTGAATATTATAGCATGTCCTGGCTTTCACTTTTATCCCATTTTTATGATAAAAATGGATCATCCCTGTATTTCCTCTTCTCAAAATGTAATTTTTCAAGATAGCTGCTTCGCCAAGGGCCATGATTTAAGTCGAAGCTTGTAGTCCCATAGGACAGGAGAAAGTCGTAAGAACAAGACTGCAGACCAACAATGGACAAGGACGATGAGAAAATAATGATGAAAATGTAATAAAAACTATCAGCAATAACGAGCAAACGACCTGCAACTATATTGCTAAGCTACCCAGTCATTCAGCAGACAGAAAACAAATTTTTGACCACATGGGCTTCCTACAGCAAATTTCATTGCACAAAAATGTCAGTTTTATCTTAATTTTGACAGCATGTATTTTTTCATGTATCACTGGCAAAATAACACCAACAGAAATACACACACATTATTTTACTAAAAATGTCAACTTCACAAATTTTGTTCGCACAAGCCCCCTCACAAGGTCAAAAATACTTCATAGTGGAAAATTCAGAAAAGACGAAAAAACAAACTACAGAAAAAAACAACTACAGAAATTGTGATTTGTTTTTCTTAGAAAAGTGACTATTTATTACTTCGTGCTACATAGCAGCACAGTTATGTGCCGAAAAATACATTAGATCATTTCACGGGCACAGTAATTATGCCACAAGATACTTAAAAATTCAGACAGGAAAAAAATACTTATTTTGTCCAGCAAAAATATGGGACCTCCTGCATAAAAAAATTATAATACCATACTTTTGGTGCCAAGATTTGTAGGAAATAAGCCATTAAGTCACACTTGTCTGCATGTCAACAACAATCAGACAGAAGTGCAGAACATGGCTCATTCGTTTTATAACAACAATTCTTTTAAGTAACTAGTTGTAGGCCCTACATCAATCAATATGAATTAAGCTTCCAATTCAACAATCTGTATTGTAATTCGTCTGAGTAGTTTCAGATCTGGTTTTCTACTTTCACAGACATTTCAAAAAAGACTTTTTCTTAGAACCTGGCAAATGGAGTAAAACTGAATTTACTTTGAACATCAAATAGTATGAATTAGGCTTCCAATTCAGCAATCTGTATTGTAATTTGTCTCAGTCGTTTCAGATTTGGTTTTCTACTTTCAGAGAGATTTAAAAAAGACATTTTTCTTAAGAACCTGACAAATGGAGTAAAACTTACTTTGAAAAGACAATTGGTTTTCAATATGCCTTTATATGAACAGAACTTTTTAAACTTCTTTTGAATCTCAAATACTGAAGACTAACCCTGCATTTAAAGGGACTATTATTTATTGTCAATTCATAATTATTGGTAGAGGCCCACCAAACTGATGATACAGCAGGCATGACAATCTTTGTTAAAGCTTACAGAAATATTTAAAATTCTTGTTAAAAATATTTAAAATCTATCAACAGCACTAGTCACTATATATGAGAAAAAAAGAGACAATTGCAGTGAATCAAAAAGGAAGATGTAATTTGTTTTAACTCAATAAAAAAAATTGCGGTGGCTGTTTATATTTTCTGCAACACTATTACCAAAACAAAAGTCACGGTCACTTCTATACAAACATTTTTTTTTACACCTGCAAAATATACAAAATAAGAATTCAGTTTACAAAACGGTATACAAATAGGTTAGAATAATCCATTACATAGACATAAAAATAAGAATTTGTTAAATAAAAAAACTTAAAAAAAAAAACTGTTAAAATGAGCATACATGTGTACATCTAAAAGGAAACTACACTATTAGAGGTTTTTATTGTATTCACTTTTTTAATATTTTGTAATCTTAGTACACGAGGGAGGCCTTGTCGACGCTGTCCAACTTGGAGGAGGTTCGTGGGGCCATACGGCAGATTGTTAAGGCCAAGATGATGATGATGACTCCCAGGATGGCCATGACCGAACCCATCATCCACTCAAAGTAAGAACTGGTTGAGTTGAACACCTCCAGGGTATTGAGGTCGCTGGTGTGCTGCTTGGGGATCTTCACTTCTGCAAAGGGAAAAAACAAATATTGACTTTGATTAAAGGCATTGAACACTATTGGTAATTACTCAAAATAATTGTTCAGCATTAAAAAAATACTTGGTAACAGGAAATGGAGAGCTGTTGATAAGATAAAACTTTGTGAGAAATAGCTGCCTTTTGAAGTAAGGTAGTTTGAGCGAAAGGGGTAATTTCTCACTGAAATATTTTATTCTGATAAAGACTTCAAGCCTGAAGCCTTTTTTGGCATCTTTCTTAAAGTCCACAAATATGTGCAAAAAGGGTGTTTTTCTTTCATAATTCTTTTGCAAATTCGATGACCAATTGAGTCATAATTTTAGTTATTTTATGCAAAATGGTACAACATCATACGAACTTGAGACTAAAACATAAATCGCCCTCACTTTCCCCAGAAATGCTATTTCCTCAAATAGATGAAAAATGTAGTCACACCCTTTTAGCAAGACAGGGCCGCATGCCACTAGTTATTCGATTATGCTAACGATCTCAGGCCTTGCTCTAAAGCTTTTTGTTAAGCAGCCAACCGGGCTAATAAACTTTGGGTTTAACTTGCCCCTAGGAGAAGCTTAAGTAAAGGAATGTTACAGAGCTGGTAAGAAACAAAAATCATGAAGATCACAGATTTACGTAAAAATTACACGGTCTAATGATGATGACAGTTGAAAATATTCCTTGAAATATTTCTGTCTGAAATGTCATATTTGATGAGAAATAAATAATCTAACTTCGCGTTTGGAGTTTATCACTCAGTGAGCGTTTTATTCATTTTTATTATGGCATCGATGCAATGCAAAATTTGTAATCTGTTTTTCACTGTTCTCTCGTGACCCAGATGGCCGGCCGATCGATCTCAAACTTCTACAGGTTTGTCAGTTTATGTATATGGTGGATTAGATAAAGTGCTTACACTGCCAGCAACTGTTTTGTTAGCAAAAACAAATTCTGTAATGTTCCTTTAAGAGTGTTTTGTCATAATGTATATTTTTGATGCATTAATGGTAGCAATCACAACGAGTATCTATAGTCAAATAAAGCTACACCCAATCACTCTAAAATAAATTTACACATTTACAAATTCTAGTATTCACATCTGAATGGAAGAAATATGAGCATTTTAAATAAGTGGCTTGCCCAGTTTTGAGAAGTCCACATGACAAGTTGAGAGGTGGTGTTTATTATAACACCCCTTACCAATATTCTGCCTTTTCATTGGTTTAGAGCGCGTCACATGATATGTCTTAGTTTTACTAGACGACGGCTGTGTGATAGTGCATCGGTTTGCCGTGCGCTAGTCTGAAGACTATCACTCGGTGATCCCCAGAGCAATCTATTTTCCCTCGGCTTCGCCTCGGGAAAATAGACTGCTCCAGGGATCATTTCGGGAGTCATAGTTTTAACCATAGCACTCGAAGCAGTCAATATTTGTTTACTAGCCTGCAGCAGTTTGTACGAGACAATATACGTTGAACTAGTGTTAAGAGTGAGCCATAATGTAACCCTGGAATAAGACGTACCTTCTTCACAGATGATACCAGTGAAGTTGCTTGGGCAGGCACATGAGAATCCCTCGTCATTGTCAGCGCAGACACCTCCGTTCTTGCAAAGACATTCCTCTGAAAACCACAAACAAGGCAATTGTTAAGTGAAAATTCTTGAGGTTTGGCATGTACTCCTGGCGCATAGAAAGAGACAGTCCAGCATGTGAGAAAGAAGTGTTTTTAAAGCTGGGGATGCTGAGGTGCTTTGTAACACAAAACCGTTTTTGTTTTTGTTTTTTCATCACTACTTTTAAGATCAGATACAACTTTTGTTCCTTAAATCCAAGATTGCGCTCAGAATTTTTTTGAAAGCCAGTGTTGTAGCCACGGTGGGCAGTGCTGGGCGGGTCTGCCCAGAACTAACAAATTTTGCCCATATACACCGTGCTGCCCAGCACAGATTTGCCCCAGATTTTGCTTATCAGCAATGATGGCCCCATATCTAAACATAATAATTTGTTGTTGAACCGCTCCGTTGGTGGACTTAAAATGTTGAGAACCATGTGCCGTCTTTAACCAAAATATTAAAGGCAGTGGACACTATTGGTAATTACTCAAAATAACTGTTAGCATAAAAAGTTGATAGAAAAACACATTGTGAGAAATGGCTCCCATTGAAGTGACGTAGTTTTAGAGAAAGAAGTAATTTTCAACGAATTTGATTTCGAGACCTCAGATTTAGAATTCGAGGTCTCGAAATCAAGCACCTGAAAGCTTACAACTTCATGTGACAAGGGTGTTTTTTCTTTCTGTATTAATTATCTCCGACTTCCATGACCGATTGAGCTCAAATTTTCACAGGTTTGTTATTTTGTGCATATGTTGAGATACACCAATTGATTAGACCGGTCTTTGACAATTACCAATAGTGTACAGTGTCTTTAAACCAAACCAGCAAAACAGTGTCATTACAGGGTCACATTTAATACAAAGTTAAAATAATGTTTTACCTTGATTTGCATCTCTTCTTCTCCTTTGGGTCGCTGTAGAAAAAGGGGGAAAAAAATTAAAAGAATTGTCAAAATATGCACAAGATAGGGTATGACGTTAAGCTGAACATTTCTACAAAACACTCCAATAAAAAAAATTTAAAAAATAATAAAAACAGCCAATAATTAAAAGCCTACACTTTAAAGTGGTACCCCCCCCCCACCCTCCCACCCTCTCAAATGAATCATGTCTTAAAGGACATTATTGTTATTGGTTTATTAAAAAACCTTCACACTTGCCAGCCAGAGGCGTTTAAAATTAGAGCATAAGAAAATATACTAGAAAAACATTTAGATATAAAAAATATTTATTTAAAATACAAGATATTCAAACACTAAAATACAAAAATACTTTCCACCTCTTGCTAAAAACTCTGTTAAGTGCTACTATTAATTTGATACTTTAAAAGATGATATAGAAGCACGAAAAAACCCAGTTGCACTACAAGAGCATGCAGCAAAAGGCAAGAAGACATGAAGGGAATTGTACCTTTGGTTTTGTCACTCATAATACAAATGTATGCAGAATATTTCATTTAAGAAGGTGGTAGAGTTTATGAGATATCAACCCAAAATCCAGCATTCTTCTCTAAGCAGGAAGAATGATCCGTAATTGGAATAAACAATATGAGAAATGTACCCGACAGTAACGTTTCCCAAATTCAAACTTTCGGGGGATAAAAACTTATATCTTTTACCATATACACTTTTGATTCTCTATACTGTATACCATGAAACTGCTGTACTTATTTCAAGTCAGTTTTTATTGCCATTCATCTTAGGAGTGCCCAGGTCAAAATTCCAGTTGAACGTGGGTCAACTGGTTCAACTGGATAGTGACCAAACATGTCCATTTTCCATTTTAACCAACTGGTTTGGACTAGGTTTAACTGTGTTCAACTGAGTTTAAATTATAAACCAGTTGGTTTCTGTCCATTTTCCATATTACACCAACTGGTTTTAACTGTGTTTAACTAGTTTATCAAATGGTTTCAACTAGTTCCAGTTAAACCCAGTTTTTTTGTCCTGGATGGTTTAAAAAAAAAAAAACATCTATCAACCCCAATTGGGAGCAAATATGAGGACCGAGTTCATTTACTGTAATCTGTGAAACTATCACCGGAGGTTTACTTACGAAGACAAAGGTACTCGATGGGATTACTGCGGTAATAGCAATCCTGGCTGACAGGGCAAGGAGAGCTGGAGCAGGGATTGACTGTGGCTGTAAGAACAGAAACAGATAATGTTTACACCATCAAACCAGTACTATTTCATAACCTTTTTGTCTTCATGTAACCACGGAGGAAGGAAGAGAATGAGCTCGAACGACCCGCAAAACCGCAGAATAACAAAAGAATACCCCGACAAAGCCCCTGTCTGACCAGTGGAAAAAGATAGGAGACCTCCAGCTGGACGGCCGATTAACGAGCGGGATTAGATCTCTTTGTACAGAACCCGTGGTACGGCCTCTCTGCACCGTTGCCTTTGTGTAAAGTTGAATCATTGGAGACAAGAATTATGAGTACACACGTTTTCATAAACCGTTTGTGGTGTTTACATGGAAATATCATGGCATATTTTTACATTTTTTTTTGCAACTTTCCGGTCACTAGCGGTGGATCAAAATTTGGGTACCAGCACACGAGGGTGGTTGGTATTCAATTGTGTCCATCGTTTAGGTGTCCAGTAGCATCCAAAAATGTTATCGCGTCTCAAAAAAATTCATTTTTCCTCTATTATATCCATACGACATACAGAACCAAGTGCGCACAAGCAAACTAACATACGCCAGGTCGCCCATTGTTTGTGTAAGGTATGTGGGTGATTAAGAGGTGTCGTTAAACGACTGCGGTACCACGGGTTCGACTTTTGAAGTCCCTTCATTCGAACTCCTCTTCTTTCTTCTTCCATGGGTAACTGACAAAAAAATTATATTAACCGAAATAAACCAGTCCATATGTGCTTTATAACACACCTCAGTCTTAAATGTGAAATAAGAAAAGAAATTTAGAAAAGAAAGGAAGATCTTTTAGTAGTGCTGTTCAGGGCTCACTTCAAGAGAGGGCGCTGTAACCAGTGGAAAATTAAATGACTAGTGCCCGATCGGGCACTAATTCCCCCAATACTTGCGCACACGATCACTAGACTATATAAAAGACAATGAAAATACAACCATTGATAATATGCAATGATAATAACCCCCAAGTTAAAAAAAAAAGTGGTCAGTTTCAAAATGTCAAATGTGAAACACAAACTTACATGCAGCGTTGACAGTGATCAAAAAGGAGCAAGTGTTCTGGTTGCCGGCAGAGTCGGAGAAGGTGTACGTGACTGGTGTTTCTCCCTCGGAAAACGATTGTCCAGGCTGATGGGTCCTGGAGGTGGAAACGGCTCCACTGTTGTCGGTTGCAGTTGGCTCGACCCAGGACAAGGCCACCGAGGTGCTGCCCGTGGCAAGAGTTCCAACCTGATTAGCTGGGCAACCACTAATAACTGGTGCTTGACTGTCCACTGTTCGAGGAATAAAAATATAGTTTATAAACTAATCGAATAGAGAAATAGACGTTTAGAGCGACAACCCTTATCCAACTGCAATGTAAGAAAACTGAACTCTAAAGCGCAAAGCATGAAAGCAAGTGAGCTTGAAAACTTGAGTATTAACATTTATCTTTAGTTTTAAAATCCCTTCTCTACAATCTGGTGCATTATTACATGGTTATACATGTATCTCCATTTCTTTTAGAGTTTGAACTTTAAAAAAAAACCCACAAAAAGCAACCAGAATTCCGTGTAAGAACAGAGAAATCACATCCTTGATCAAAACATGTGCCGCAAAGGTTTGTTTTTCTTGGCGTTGTTTTTAAAGGCAGACTTTCAGTCAACCCTCCTTCTCAAGACTGTTATAAACAAGCTCAGATTATAAAGAGTACATGTACATGAATCTCATCTCTACAGCATATTCCTTTGTTTTGATGTCCTCTTATAACGACAGTCTTGTTATAGACGATCTGACCTAGAGTTTACATTCAAACCACCCTGTTGACCAAACACTGTATACGTCGTGTTTCGTCGGGCGAAACGACGCAGAGTCATGGTAAGACTGCACACATTTTCTAGCTGGCTGCCAAAACACAAAGGTTTTGCTTGGCAGTATGCGGTATGAAGCAGAGGTCACATCGTCTATACCGAAGTTATTTGTCCAGTCCCAGCGTTCCTAACTAGAGTATACACTGTAACTACTGTATATAACTGTTTATGAAAACCCTTATTCATAGAGTTTAACAATAATGTAGGTGCAAATATTAAAATAAAGCTTTTAAGCCGTGGCCAAATCAAGTTGTCTTTGGTCAATAATGAGATTATCAAAGAGCTCTTACCAACTACGCTAATTGAAAAAGTGCACGTAGCCTCGTTTCCAGATCCATCTCGAGCCACATAGGAAGCTACCACAGAGCCAACACCCATAGTATGTGGAGAGCCAACGCTACCAGACACCACGGGCGTTACGCCAGAGTTGTCCACTGCTGTGGGCGTTGGGAAGTCAATGCTGGCAGTAGCAGTTGGACCGTTGACGTAGGAGACGATGTTGTCAGGGCAGTTGGTGAAGACTGGATCGGTAGTATCACCGGCTGCGAATGACAAATGGGAAAGGTTAAGTTTTAGAGCGATACTTAAAGGAATGTAATCTCCATAAAATATTTAGATTTTTTGTTTTCTTCCATTGAGCTGTGTACAAATTGTACCTGCAGGAAGTCCAGGCTCTGTGGCTCTTTTGTTAACATGGGGTGTCACAGGTCACATTCTCTATTGATTCACTACTATTATTAGTTATTGATTACTACTAATGTAACCAGGGCCCAATTTCATAGTAGCTGCTTAAGCACAATATTTTGCTTAAGCAAAAAAATGTTTGCTTAGTCAAATCAGATTATCGACCAAGACTCCACTCAATTGTTATGCTAAGTAAACAACAGCTAAATACCCTGGTCACAAGCAATGTACTTGGCATGAAATTTTTGCCAGTAACATGTGTAAAATATGCGAGCTATTTTCGTGCTTAAGCAAATTTGTTGCTTAAGCAGCTCTATGAAATTGGCCCCTGGCAATCGGACCTACCCTCAGAAACGGTCACGACAAAGTTGCAGTTGGCTTCATTTCCAGTTGAATCCCTGAAGATGTAGCTGACTACGGTGGGGCCAAGTGGGAAGGCTGTGTTGGGGGCATGGGACCTGGCAACTGTTGGTGTCAAACCGTCGCCATCGGTGGCCGTTGGCTCAACCCAGTTGACGGTGGCAGATGTTGTGCCGGGAGCTACAGTGATGGTAGTGTCTGATGGACAGTTGCTGATGACTGGTGGGGTCATATCAGTTGGTGTTGTTCCAGCTAGACATATTCAAGAGATCGTAAAACCGTTTCCTAGGTGTTAAACTGCGTTCATACATTGTTAATAATCTCCTCTAATTCACAGAGCAGTCTCTTAGTTTTCATCTTTTTTACCGAAAGGAATAACCTTTGGCCATCTTGTATAGGGCAGGCAGTATGCGCATTTAAAGGCAATGAACACTAATGGTAATTACTCAAAATTATTATTGGCATAAAACCTTACTTGGTAACGAGTAATGGAGAGGTTGATAGAATAAAACATTGTGAGATGCGGCTCCCTCTGAAGTAACTAAGTTTTCGAGAAGGAAGTTATTTTCCACAAATTTGTTTTTGAGACCTCAGAATTAGATTTTGAGGTCTCGAGCTAGGTCAAAAGGGTGTCTTTTTTTTTCATTATTAACTCGCAACTACAAATGTTTACAGGTTTGTTACTTCATGGATATGTTGAGATACACCAAGTGAGAAGACTGGTCTTTGACAATAACCAATAGTGTCCGGTGTTTTAAACGCATACATCAATGAAGAACGCAGCGTTCCCGGCTTGTTTTGCTCTTTTTTACATGATGCACAGAAAACATTGTCAAAAACTTGGTCGTAAAATGTAGAAAGATGTGGTAAGGTGGTAAAACTATTAAGGACTAAGAGTGCGTGAATAACACGTTTGCGCAGACCGTACCACGAAGAACAAAGGAACATGCTTCAATGGTTTGGAAGGGACATGCTTCAATGGTTTGGAGAGGATTTTATGTGCTGGGGCTTGGGCTTATTTGCATTTTTATGAATGGAGGAACTTTCCATTTTATTTAAAGGGTGGTTCAGACCGTATTAAATGGAACATAATACAGGGTGAGTCTCTCCTCCTACGGCTTCATATAATTACAATTACATGTATGTATATGTCAGGTAAGTACCTTAAAGACAGTGTACACTATTGGTAATTGTCAAAGATCAGTCTTCTCATTTGGTGTATCTCAACATATGCATGAAATAACAAACCTGTGAAAATTTGAGCTCAATCGGTCATCGGAGTGGCAAGATAACTATGAAAGAAAATAACGCCCTTGTAACACGAAGTTGTGTGCGTTTAGATGGTTGACTTCGAGACCTCAAGTTCTAAACTTGAGGTCTCGAAATCAAATTGGTGGAAAATTACTCCTTTCTTCAAAACTACATGTAGGTTACTTCGAGGGAGCTGTTTCTCACAATGTTTGATACCACCAACCTCTCCCCATTACTCATTACAAAGTAAGGTTTTATGCCAATAATTATTTTGAGTAATTACCAATAGTGTCCACTATCTTTAACATAGTTTGAAGTTATTTGTAATAAAATCAAAATTAAAAAATGTAACAGCTTTTCAACTTACGTTGGACTGCAACAGTGAATGTACACGAGTCAAAGTTGCCAGCGGTGTCATAGAAAATATAGGTGACCCTGGTGACAGAATTGACGGGAAACGAAGCTGGAGGCACGTGGGACTGAGCCAACCCGGGTGTTTGCCCGCTGTTGTCCACAGCGGTTGGCTCAGCCCAGGACACAGAGGCAGATCCAGTGTTAGTGTTAACGACTTGATTTTCAGGGCAGTTAGAGATGACTGGTGCTGTCCCGTCTGGCATATTTGGGCCTGTTTAAAAAAACAAAACAAAAAATGACAAAAGTTTTAATTGCCTTGATTTTAAGGAAAAAAATACAACTTTTTTAAAGCGCCCTTAACTATGACTAATACTTGGAAACTGGAAATATTGCTTTTGTTAATGTCCGCTTTTTTCAAGCATTACTTAAATTATCAAATATAAAAGGAATGTAATTAAGAGCACATTTAACAGAGATTTGCACACTAACAACAATAGTGGATTAGCACAAAATATAAAATAATGAGCTTGACGCTCTGTTTTCTCCTTATTTAATAGTGGGGTGCACACTATAGAGGAAGTCGTTTTCACAGTTTGACTGGAATACCACATTCAGAACATTGGGAATAATGTCAGGATCAAATTTCTTAGAGAGTTGAAGCATTTTACACAATATTCAATAAGACGTTTATTCCATTACTCTTTTTGGAAAACAGTACAATATCAACATTTATCAGTAATTAATAAGGTAACAAAATTGTTATATTACTATTAAAGCAAAATAGTTAACAACTAGGAAATTACTGTATTTAGGAGACGGACGAGACCACGAGGCTGTTAGAGTAAGCCAAGGCTTGTAGAAAACAGCCTTGTACTCAGACAGACAAACAAACAAACAAACAGCAAAGACAGACAAGACGAACAATACCCACATACATACATGTAGTATACTTAATCATATTAGGCATTTATAAAGCACCACTACATCAAGAACGCAGCGCATTAGTTTGATAGAGAGTCAGATTCCCTGATTGGAAGTGTCGTGGCCGAGCGGTTAAGATTACCGAATTCAAACTCTGGTGTTTCTGATCAGCAGAGTGTGGGTTCGAATCCCCAGCCGTGACACTTGTGTCCTTGAGCAAGACACTTGACCATTGCTTCGTCCTTCGGAAGGGACGTAAAGCCGTTGGTCCCATGTGTTGTGTAACGCATGTGAAAGAACCCAGTGCACTTATCGAAAAGAGAAGGGGTTCGCCCCGGTGTTCCTGGCTGTGGCTGCTTATGCGCCGTAGCACCTTGTAAACCCTTATAAGGTGCTAACTAATTGGGTCTCAAATTTCATCACTGCAATAACCTATCTTTCTGAAAGTTTGATATTGATATTATTGAGATGGTGAGTGCATTCCAGGTGTGGGGAGCAAGATGGAAGGTGCGACTTGATGCAGACTTAAGACAATACATAATGCAGACTACAATATACTTTGAATTAAAGAACCAGGCTAATTGGCAGTTTCCCTTTGTGAATTACCACTTGAAAGATTAAAAAAGGGGAAACTTACTGTTGATCATGACGACGAATTTGCACTCTGCAGAGTTGCCAGCGGCATCACTGATGGTGTATGTGACGTCAGTTACGCCAAGGGGGAAAAAGGCACCTGGAGTGTGGCTGCGAACAACGGTCAATGGGAGGCTATCATCTGTGGCAGTTGGCTCTACCCATATGGCTTCGGTGCCGCTGCTACCGCTGGGTGCGGTCGCCGATGCACCCATGGGGCAGTTGGAAATGACCGGTGGGGTGTTGTCTGATGGACCTGGGGTGACTGGTACATTATCTGTAGAAAGAAATGAAAGTTTGGTATAAAACAAAATCCCTTCAATATGTTAACAATTAACCTCTGCAAGAGATATACTAATTTTGGTTTTACCCTAACACTGATGTGTGTACGCACTGTCAACTCAGTACTCCCCCCCTCCTAAGGTCTGCATGCTACAGTGCAGGGTTGGGACTTGTTTTAAGTCCCAAAATTGGGTCAATGACATTCCTTTAATTTTTCTCAGCTCCCTGTGGAGTATACAACACCGAGCAACCATACACTCCGAAGGCTTTTACGAACACAACCTCTACCCTCGCAGGTGCATGTACCTATTTATATTCCTGGGTGAAGAGAAGCAATTACAGAAAGTTTCTTGCTCAAGGACACAAGTGCCACAACCTGGACTCAAACCCACCAATTGATGACTTTACCACTTGATGCTTTTAAACACTCGGCCATAAAAAAACTTCAACCTAGTCCCCCCAAAAAACAAACAAAAAAACTTACTGGAGACAGTGACGAAGAAGACACAGCGGGCGTAGTTCTGACTCAGATCTGAGAAGACGTAAGTCACGGGAGTGGCGCCCACAGGGAACTGCTGGCCAGGCTGATGGGAAGCAAAGGTCTGGAAGACCACTCCTGACTCGTCAGTAGCTGTAGGTGCAGTCCAGGTCACAGTGGAGAATGACTGGGTTCCGGCATTGG
The DNA here is from genome assembly GCF_032118995.1 of Asterias amurensis. Classification (NCBI taxonomy): domain Eukaryota; kingdom Metazoa; phylum Echinodermata; class Asteroidea; order Forcipulatida; family Asteriidae; genus Asterias; species Asterias amurensis. The sequence goes on along the minus strand of NC_092650.1, from coordinate 5,277,662 downwards.
TGAAGATAGACGCGGGGCAACCGGAAATGACTGGTGCAGTTGTGTCGCCTGTTTGCAAGATAAAAACATGACGATCGATAAAAAGTGGATGGGAAAACTTCTCAAAAATATATGAAGATGCAAAGATTTTTTGTGAAAATTGGATTATACGAGTACAAGTTAAAAGACCCTTTGTAAAAAAATTAATTACCAAAGTATAAATGAGATCATCTCTTTAAGAAAGGTTGTGACCCTGAAGAGAAAAATGTTATTAAAAAAATGAACTTGAGCAAGTTTCCAGAAATTAAAGAAAGGAATTAGTAAAAAAATAAAAGCTATTTTGCTCTGTGTTGGGAGTGGGGGTTTTCTTCTGTAGAACACTTGCGCATACTCACATGTGCCTATCCTGGGGGTCATTTTTGGTGTCAAAATTGTATACAAACATGCACAAAAAAGAGTTGACCCCCGCGCACCAAGAATGACACGCATTGTTCGGAGGTGTGTTCTGTATTGTGTAAGAAGTCAATAGCTCCCCATGCATAACGCGAAACACTATAGGTACGCTGAGGTAATGCGCATGCTTTTAAGCACAGAGAACAGCTATTGTGAAATGATCTGCCTCCTTTTTGAGAGTGTGACGTCATGTGCAATGGGTCTCTACTCACCGATACGGCTGTCACAGGTTGTTCCTCCAAATCCAGTTAGACATTCACACATGAAATAGGTGTTGAAGGACGCACAGTTAGCTCCGTTGCGGCAAGGGTTGCTGGCACAAGGGTCAACACCTACCAAAGAAAAAAGAAGCAAGTATTGCATTGTTTCCATTCTCACATTTGTATTAGATTCCAAGTAAACTTGCACTTCTGATCAAGCATCTTTACAAAACTACCATAGTACTCATTAATAGTAAAAGGTTTAACTGCATTTTAGCCATGAGAAAATATGTACAAAATAGACCAACTTGACAGGGTTTTGAAAGCTCACCCAACATGACACAACTAGCCAAGTTGACACCGCAACGGTTGCGGGTGTCCATTGAATAATGTATTTTATCCCCCGAGAAATAAAATGAATGAACACATACATGTAACACACTGCTAGGGTTGACACGTCCGACAATTCACTATTTTTTTCCCATACATTATTTGTCATTAAAGCCATTGGACGCTTTGGGTAAACAGTATTGTCCAAAGGCCCACACTTCGTGTATCACAACTCATACATAAAATATCAAACCAGTGAAAATGTAGGTTCAATCGGTCATCGCCGTGTCATGACATGTGTTTAGAATAAATATGTAATTCTCGATATCGAGAATTGATAATTGTTTTAAAAATTTCTCAAAAAGTAAAGCATTTCATGGGATCATTTCAAGAGAAATCTTTCACCATTACCTTTTGTAAATCTGTGAACTTTTTGTTTCGTCTGCTCCGGAAGTGTACATGTATAATGGATTTAAAACCACAGCTCCTTTTGGTTTGTAAGCAGTTTGAAACAGCTAGTTCTATGATCTCTAAACTAAGTTATTACCAAAATTATATCAAATCCCACCCATATTTTCCTTTCCTGCCCCACTTTACAAGGATATGATGACCAACTTACTTTCGGTCTGGCAGTTGTGTCCGCTGTAGCCAACTGGGCAAGTACAGAAGTAGTCCACGTCTTGGTCAATGCTGTGGAAGGTGTTAGAGCAAACAGCCCCCTGTCTGCAGGGAGGTCTCTCAGCCTTGTTGCAGATGTCCAACGCTGGAGAATCTCCTGTGAAACCATAGTCACAAGAAGTTGAAACAGTTAAGTTTGTATCACAATAAAGCGTGGTCACACTTGGGAGCCAATCATCAGATTGGCAGTGGACACTATTGGTAATAGTCAAAGACAAGCCTTCATAGTTGGTGTATAACAACATATGCATAAAATAACAAACCTGTGAAAATTAGGGCTCAATCGGTCGACGAACTTGCAAGATAGTAATGAAAGAAAAAACGCCCTTGTCACACGAAGTTGTGTGCGCTGAGATGGTTGATTTCGAGACCTCAAGTTCTAAATCTGACGTCTCGAAATCAAATTCATGGAAAATTACTTCATTCTCGAAAACTATGGCACTTCAGAGGGAGCCGTTTCTCACAATGTTTTATACCACTGCCTTTAAGTGCAAATTATCTTCCAGGGGTTAGTGACAAGAGGCCAACCGAAACACTTATTGGACCTTAAAGACCTTGAATGCATGTTAATTTGTAAATGTTTGTTGCCATCACAGTAGCACCACCCTACTTACACCCATCTTCATCAAACCAGACTAGTGGAGGGTTGGGACTCGTCCTAATTCCTAAGATTAGTCTCAAGTCAAGAAGAGTTTTGTGAAATCGACGGCAGCACATTCTTTTTTTATTTGTTCCCATGACCAAGCACGTTTGTACCCAAGTACGACTATACTCCTCTGGAGGGATGTATTCGTTGGGAATAGATAGAAATTTACTGTTGCGTTTACTTGAGCATTTAATACAAGAACAAAATATAGAAAAAAAGTGTAGGTATCCTCTGAATATAATGTATAACCTACCGGTTTGGATGTTGCAGTTGGATCCAGTGAATCCAGAGGCACAGACGCAAGAGTACTGGGGAATGCTGTTAGTCCCGGTGTTGCTGTTGTAACTGTTGTAGCAGTTGGCTCCGTTGTTGCACGGGGTGTTCTGGCACAGATCCATCTGGGGCTGTTGGGCTACAAATCAACAATAGTAGGATAATGCTTACTTGAAAGTTTTTTTTGTAGTGATAAAAAAGTGAATCAATGTGTGGTGAAGAGGTTTTTAACTAGTGGTTTAAACCCAACGAGGCCTTGTTCTTGACAATTTTACCAAGACGAAGTCGAGGTAAATTATCAAGAACCAGGCCTCGGCGGGTGTAAACCACTAGTTGAAAACCGATTCAACACACTTTGATTCCCATTCATAAATACCTTTTCGGTCAAAAAACATCAACACTTTTTGGTCAAAAAGTAAAATAAATGCAAAAAATATAACGGTTCAATGACACACCTCCAGCTATGAAATGGTAAGGCCCTTAGGTAAACAACTCCTACTAAGGGAATGCTGTGCACGTCGTGCGTATCTGTTTCAGCCGTTGCTTCCGACCAATAGGAATGAAGAAACTGTCTTATAAGCACAGGTGCAAGCTCGCGTGTCACGCCCATGTTTCAACACTTTTTACAGGTCATTAACAAAGGTTTATTTACACCCACGTGACGCGCTCTCCACCAATAGGAATAGCGAAACTGTCTGAAGTATTTATAAATGTTCTTTTTAAAGAATAACAAAATATGTGGTTGGGATGCAAACATTTGCCTATTTAGATTTGCATAACAGTCTTGGAGATATTAGAGTTTTATATTCTGCGACAATGCACGAATAATATGCATTTCAATATTTGTTTTACATAACTCACACAAAGGAAACTCGTCCATCCTTCACTCTAAAAATTCCAACACCCTGAACAACTTTGGACAATATCATGAAGACACCAACCTTGTCAACTGTGACACCAAATTGCCTTATTTGGACAAAGGGCAATTATTTTAGAAACAATGCTTGGAGGCATCCTAGATTTTTTCAATATAACACTCCTACATTCAAGTTTGGAGCTTCACTAGTTGCAGCCGTGAAACACATGGTACAATAAAGTATGAAATGGGGGAAGGTTCCGACAATCAAATTACACGAATATATGTGTTCAGTATATACATGTAAAGTAATTAAAAGTACTTACCTTTTGGTGTGAGACAGTTGGGTCCAACATAATTAGGTGCACACATGCAGATGTAGTTGCTCGAATCAACCGTCAGACAAGTAGCTCCATTCTTACAGGGGAAGCTGTTGCAGGGGTTGGGGTTTGCAACAACCGCTGGGGAAAAAAGAGAAGAGAAAAATGATTATTATTTCCACTGGGCCCTGATTTTACAGAGAGCTTAGATCGATTAAGCTATGTATCAACCTTATTTTCTATCGAGGGTTATGTCATAAAATAAATCAATATTAACAATATTTTGTTTGAATGAGAAATTGCCTCACATCGCAAGGCTGGACGACCACTTCAACCGATTTTGGCTATCAGTTCAAATCGACAGCCTGATGATGCCACATATATACTCCCGGAGCTGAAACAGGGTAACCCTCTTCACAGGTTGTAAGGATGCAGGAATGGGTATCATCCACTAGCGGCCTGGCTGATCCATCCCAACTATTTACAAAGCACTTGTGGTAATTATGGCTACAAGCACATTCGGTGTCATGAGCGGGATTAGACTCAACACTGCTACCGACAACAGCACAGCCTGGGTTTGGTTACAGGCATGCAACTGCCCGTTGAAAAAAAGAAAAAAAAGGAACATTTTCGAGGGCACAACGCAAGTGCGGAGCGAGGCAGCCGAAACACCTAGGGACATGAGACCCACAATGGTACCCCAAAAAAGTTGAGGTTTATTATGCTCTAAGGCGCATTGTTAGCATGTACTAGGCTTATTTTACATTCTTGTAGTTGTACATTGTGGTTGCTTTTTTTATTTAAGCGCCGATCATTTTTTTTTGACGGAATTCCACGGAAAAGTTGCTTGCCTGTGATGAACTAGATTGCTCGGCAAGGGCATACAGATAGAATGTTTGTCCTTTCTCCATTGATGGTAAGTCTGAATCTGTAAAAAAAACATGTAAATTCTACTTACGTGATTCACAGTTCAAGCCGATGTGCGTGTCGGGACAGGCACATGTGTGTGCCCCACAGGATCCTTGGACTGTACTGCAGACGCCATTATTCAAGCAAGGGTTGTTGTCACAAGGGTTTGGTACAGCTGATAAAAAGAAGAAGAATCGGTCATGAATTTTACAAACGCATTGAAATCAACAACTTCTCACAAAAATTATGATACTAAATAGGTGGTTCTTATTAAATGAATTTTACAATAATTTATCAGTGCGTTTTACATTAGTGCCCCCTGGTCATTGGGCTAATAACATCCCTTTAAAGGCAATGAACACTATTGGTACATGTAGTTACTCAGAAATGTTATTAGCATAAAACGTTACTTGGTTACGAGTAGTGGGGAGCGGTTGATAGTATAAAAAACATTGTGAGACACAGCTCCCTCTGAAGTAACGTAGTTCTTGAGAAAGAAGTAATTTTCCACGAATTTTGATTTTGAGACTTCAGAATTAGATTTTGAGGCCCTGACACCAAGCATCTAAAAGCACACAACCCCTGTGTGACAAGGGTTATCTTTCTTTCACTCTATCTTGCTACTTCGACGACCAATTGACCTCAAATTTTTACAGGTTTGATATTGTATGCATACGCTGAGATACACCAAGCGACAAATACCAATAGTGTCCAGTGTCTTTAATCCCTCGCAGGTACCCATTTATACCCCTTGGTGAAAAGAACCTGTTATAGTGAAGTGTATTAATCAAGAACATGGGGGATTTGAACCCTCATCCCAATGACAAAAATCAACAACTTGAAGTTGATGCTGTAAATCGCTTGGCAGTGGTCACCTCCTAAACTAAGCATGCTAGAGAGAAGCAGTTTGTACCGGACTCATCCTGGCTTATCCCTGTATCAAAATTTAAAGGTTTTAAGACAACTTTCACCCTTCTTCAAACCTGAAATGATCAGTAGGTAGGGACTAGGTAAATACATAGGACTTAAAAAAAGTTCTTACAGATTTCGCAGTTGAAGCCCGAGAAGCATGGTGGACACTCGCAGGAGTAAGAGGTGCAGGAGCCTGATGTGGCTGAGCAGACACCGCCGTTTACGCATGGGTTGGGGTTGCAGGCATCACGCTCTGTGGTAACAAAAAAATAACAGTTCCTTGGATTTAGACACAGAACTGACACATCCTACGAACCCCCCCCCCCCCACCCAACAAGCCACTCAAGATGTATGCTCTGTACCCCCCACTGCATGGCCGGCACAAACAAGGTCGTCGGCCGCCAACTGTAACCCCGAGTTGATCGAAAGATTAGTCTCTCCGTATTCTCTGCTCTCCCTGCCTGAGATTCGGAGAATAGCACAAGACAGGAGAGAATGGGAAAAGCTTGTATCCCCCTGCTGTGCAGCCGACTGATGAGCCGACTGATGATGATTATGATGACCAACACTTGAAAACCTCAAAACGGTAATTTCTAACAATTATTACTAAGAATTTCAATATAGTACTTTAGCAGATTCTACAATAATAATATTAATAATAAAAATTTCAATCGGGCCAATCCATCTAGATCATGGCACTCAGCCACGAGAGGCAATGAAAAAACAAATAAACTTGAAGAGCAACAGGAAATGGGCCTTGAACACCCAGCAGGGTGGATATGTGCGCATTACAAGTCTTATTATTATTATTTATTATTATTTATGGGCGAGTTTTTAAGTTTTTTTTTTTTTAATGACGAAACAGTGGCCTGTACTCTGATGCGAGATGATGTTCCACAGTTTCAGGCCAGGTTTCAACCGGCCAATAATGTTCCAGTAATCTCTCTCAGCTCCTAGGAAGTAAACAGTCTGGGCCGCCAGGGGGATTCCGAGGTTTTTTTTTCATTCAAACATTTACAAACACTAACCTTGCAGGTACCCGTTTATACCTCTGGGTTTTAATAAGAGAAGCAATTATACAGAACAGAGCATATTGCTTAAAGTCACCTGGAAGTGGTATTTTTTCAAAATTTGTCACTAGTATATGTGTTTTGATGAGTGGAATGTGAATAAACATATGTTATTTACAAATTTAAGAGAAGACCCCGACCCGAGAGGGCGCTGTTCGTGGCGTCAATCGAGGAAGACTTTGCCTGTAATGCGTAGAGTAAACACAATTGCAAAGTACATGTACGAACCAAGTCATGAGTTTGTAAGTTTCAAAAATAATTTTTTTTTGTTTTTTTCCGGCAACGCCGACCAGGTGTATTGCTGCTGAATGCAGAAAAACACTTTTTGAAATGTACCAACTCACGACTTGGACGTACATGTACTTTGCACGTGTGTTTACTATACGCATTGCAGGCAAAGTCTGCCTCGATTGACGCCACAAACATATAAATCGTGACAAACAATTACTAAAAAAAATTGTTTTATTTTTCTAAGCTTTTACTCTTATGTTTGAAAGAAAAAAAAATTATATTTCCATGTGACTTTAAGGACAAGTTGATATCAGATCATTTCTAGGTAAATTGAAGGCATTTTCTCCATTTCTAAGTTATAAAGGTATACTATGTATGGATGTGAATTCTACATGTCCAATTTCTGCTTCTTTTTACACTTTCGTCTAGTTTGTATGGCAAAATGGTACCTGCCCTTCTCATATTGTAGTTATTTCTTATTTGGGCTGTTTGCCATGGAAGGGCAGACTAGTGGAAGTGTCGTGGCCGAGCGGTTAAGAGCAACAAATTCAAACTCTGGTGTTTCTGATCAGCAGAGTGTGGGTTTGAATCCCCAGCCGTGACACTGTGTCCTTGAGCAAGACACTTAACCATTGCTTCGTCCTACAGATGGGACGTAAAGCCGTTGGTCCCATGTGTTGTGTAACGCATGTAAAAGAACCAAGTGCACTTATCGTAAAGAGAATGGATTCGCCCCGGTGTTCCTGGTTGTGGCTGCTTAATGCGCCGTAGCACCTTGTAAACCCTTATAAGGTGCTAAATAATTGGGTCTCAGAATTCATCACTGCAACAACCTATCTTTCTGAAAGTTTGTATATACTCAGCGCCTTGAGTACCTTGTTTGGTAGATACGTGCGCTATATAAGACTTCGATATTATTATTATTATTATTATTATTATTATTATTATTATTATTATTATTATTATTATTATTATTATTATTATTAGAGCTCTATATTTTGAGTTTAAGACTTACGACTCTCGCAGAAAACACCGGTGAAGCAGTTTGTGCAGGAACACTTGTACTCAGAGCAGGCATAGGCAGTGTTGGGGTTTTGTGTCGAGGGCATGCAGACGGCTCCATTCTGGCAACTGCTGCTGTCACAGGCAGAGATGGCTGTAAAAACACAGTAATAGTAATAACAACAATAACATTACTGAACTATACTACTCACAAAAACACACACACAAAACCACCGAATACTGTTACTTAAATTCAATAACTTTTGACGATTCAATAACTCTTGACGACTAACTCAACACTCTTGGAGCTGGAAATAAAACACGTGTAGTTTGATTCGGCGCTTAGTCAAAAGAGGAAGATAACATGGTTGGCCAGGCCGCGGGACATTGTGGGATGAACCAGAGAGGGCACCGCTACGTATAAATCAAAAACTCTTAGCGATTTAAACCTGTCGGTAAGGGAAAATGCATTAGTAGTGGCTCTAGGGGTAAGTTGAGTACAGGTTTTTCTATTGGAAGGGGGTAGATGTTGAGTGGTTGAAGCAGCATGCTTATTAAGGTCTCTTTGAAATACGATGATCAGTTCAATTTTATGAATAACTTACGGATAGTACAGTAGCGTCCAGTGAAACATGGTGGGCACTGGCAGGTGTACTCAACACAGCCTTCAGCAGCGGGGGCACAGGCAGCGCCGTTAGCACACTGGTTGTTATCACAACTATTCACCACTGTAAAACGGAAAGACCAATCTATTAGCTCCCTGGTACGTGTATCAATAGTCTCGTCTCACAGAAGTTGCCTTTGTTGTCCATGAGCCTTTAATCAACATCCAACATTCATGTTCAACTTTCCAATTGTCCACGCACGAATACCCGCTAAGGTGATAGAGCATTCTCAGTAGCTGCACCAACTTGCTGGAACAAGATCCCTCTTCACATCCGTGACTCATCCTTAATCCGCTCATTTAAGACTCGCTTAAAAAGACATCGTTTCAGCAAATGCTAAAGCACTTTGAAACGCCTGTGGAAAGCGCTTTACAAATGGTTTTTTATTACTATTTTTATTATTATTAGTTAAACTAATATATATTTGGTTTGTGGTAACAACATGTGTGTACATTTTGTTTTTTAGAGAACTGTCTTGCTTTATATTCTACTACCGCGGAGTAGAGTTTCAGATTTCGGGAGACTTCTCAGTTCTTAAAAAAAAACTGTTGTGTTTTATACTACTACCTGAGCAGAAGGTAGAAAACGACTATTTAATTATTAATTTTTGTTTTTTACCCATACACCGATGTGTGTTAGCACTGTATACTCAGTACTTTCCCGAGTCCTGTGAAAAAATATCACAGGCATTTTACTCGGGTGGGATTCAAACCCACGACCCTTGCAATTCTAGAGCAGTGTCTTACCAACTAGACTACCGAGGTTGCCCGGCAGCTAGAGGCAGTTCGAATCCTGTGTTTTGGCAGCGGGTACCGCAACGATATAATAGATGTTAAATATTCTTTATCCCCGATGCAAATTTAACATCTATTATGACTATTTAATTGCGTTGTGCATTTAAAAACTTTTTACCAGTAAAATGTTTGTGTGAAGTGCCTTGGGCACCTTTTTAAGCACATTCTCCGCTATGTATAAGACCTTTTCATAATTTTTATATTTAGCAAGTCTGGTATTCGTCTCCTATGGTACTTACAGGTCTGGCAAGACTGGCCAGTGTAACAGGCTGGGCACTGGCATTCGTACTGTGTACAGGAACCAGGCTGGGCAGCGCACACTGCTCCATTCTGGCAAGTGTTGCCTTGACAAGCGTCCCTCGCTGTGTAGGAAAGAAAAAACAAATAAAGTCAATACTACTCACCATAATATAAATAACACTCAACAAGCTCACTGGGTTTTTCTGTTTACGATCTCACATAACAATTACTTTGTTTGAATACATACCAATTTCACAGTTATCTCCGGAGTAGCAATCTGGACAGATACAGCGGTAGGTGGTCAGAGTCTCTGGGACACAGGCAGCTCCGTTCAGACAGGGCTGTTCACCACAGGGGTTGGCTGTAGGAGAATAAATGACAATCGATAAATGTAGAAACTTGGGTATATGGACAAGAAAGCACTAGTGCTTTGAGATGACGATCAAACTCAAACATTATCAAACTAATCACACTTTATGTGTAAATTAAAAGTGCTCCTGTTAGACTGAGGACTGGTTTGGTACCAATAACGTTTTGGTACATTGGCAAGGCAAATAAAATGTCACATGTACCATTTGCATTTCTTTGTTGCTTAGCATATCTTAGTACATGTAGACAATTTAACAAGCAATAACTTTAACATGGTAGCTACTTATATAGCTCTATAATTGGGGCCAAGGCTATGAAACGTTATACAATCATTTGAAATTTCCAAATACGCAAGAAGTGAAACCTGTTTGTTTATTCTACACACCTTCAACAATAGTAACCACAAAAGTACACGAGGCCACGTTTCCTGCTTGATCCCCAAAGCGATACTCGACAGTGGTGGCTCCGGCATCAAACAGATCCCCAGGGCTCTTGGTGTTGAAGAGGAGGTTGACATTTCCAGAGTTGTCGGCAGCTGTGGGTGCTGTGAAGCTGACAGGGACTGGGGCCATACCAGACACGACGGTGTATGTAATAGGCATCTGGCAGAAGAGAAGCATCGGAGACACCATGTCGGCTGCAAGGGAAGAGAATCAAGTTTGTTTTTAACACCGCATGACAAGATATCATTCATAGAAAATGTTTTCAGAGATGAAACGACTTTAATACAACTCTCAAATTGGTTGCAACCCTATTAACCCCCGTTTGGATCAGGCCCTGACCGGAAATAAGGGTGTAACCCCTGTTTGGGGGCAACCCTCGTTTGGGGGCAACCCTAATTTTGATATAGAGCCCCCCCCCCTAATGGGTGCAACCCCCGCAGAGGGTGCAACCCCAGTTTGGTACATGGTTTCACTGAAAAGAATTGGAAGTTCAAACAAACATTTTTGTTTCAGAAACACAACATTTGGCGACAGTACAACATACAGACGTCTAATTACCTTCTTCAATGACTCGCACAGTGAATGTGGTTGATGCAAAGTTGCCTGCTGCATCGGTGAAAGTGTATGTGACGGGGGTTGATGACCCAGTGGGGAAGAAGGTTCCAGGCTCATTGGTCTTGGTTGTAGAGAAGGATCCAGAATTGTCAGTGGCCGTGGGCTCGGTCCAATCGACAGTTGTCCCTGGAGACTGGAAGGGCACTGTCACTGTAACGTCATCGCTGGTTGCAGTGATGACAGGTCTGATGGCATCGGCTGCATAGAAATTATTTTAAAAAACAAGTGGACATGTCAGTTTACTTCAACTTTACCTTATTCAGAGTTGCCTCAACTTGTGAATGCCATATTTGGGATTTCAAAGATAACTTTCAGATGCTGATTTACAAACTAAAACTAAACGTAGGCTGTTTGTGTTACACTTAGAAAAAAAATGAATAAATGTGGCTCGTCATGGCCAAGCAGTGAAGTTCTCGATATTTAAACTCTGGTGTTTCTGTACAGCAGAATGTGGGTTAGAGAGTCGTGACAACTGTGTACTTTAGCAAGGCACTTAACCATGATGCTTCGTCCTTTGGATTGTCCCGTGTGTTGTGTAATCGAACTATGTAAAAGCCCAGTGAATGTAACGCACGTAAAAGAACCAAGTGTTCTTATCAAAAAGAGAAGGGGTTCGCCACAGTCTTCCTGCTTTGGTTGCCAGCATTAGTAGGAGTTGGTCTCGTAATTCAATGTAGTTTTATACCTTGCAGGAAAACATTGTGTGTTAAAGGGTGTATGTGACTTTTTGTAGGACAAAAACACTATGTCCACAGATTTACACTAAACTTACAGTTTGAAGATAATGATAGTAGAAAGCTTCCCTAAAAATATTTTGTGTTGAGGTGCTTTAGTTTTGGGGAAATGAATATTATTATTATTTATCTATTAAAATTTAACACAATGGTTAGGAAATGCACACTCACGTAGAACATTCACGTTCACATTGAAGGATCGAGTGACAGAGTTTCCAGTGGGGTCGACGAAGTTGTATGTCACTGGGGTGGTGCCTGGTAAGAATGAACTTCCAGATGGCCTATCAGAGGATGGGGTGACTGTACCAGAGTTGTCAGTCACTGTTGGCTCAACCCAAGTTACTGTTACACTTGTGGTTCCAAATGGTACAGTCCTGGTAATGTCTTCTGGAAAGACTAACACTTCTGGTGGAGTACCATCAGCTGTGGATAAGAAAGTAGAATGAATTACTGTAAATCCTGGTTGGGTCTACCTCTTTAAATGTGTTGAAATTTGTGTGAGTTGTCACCGTACTTCCCCAGCTAAACCTTACAACTATCACTTGGAATTTGACACACATAAAAAACAAACTAACAGACAGTATCAATGTTTGTGGAACATTTTTTGTTAAATACATTTTTGTTAACTACATTTTTGTTCTAATATGCGAGGACCAACTATATTCTTATTGGACACTTACCCAGTTCAACAACTGTCACAGTGAATTGTCTTGTTACAGAGTTTCCAGTTGGATCGCTGAATGTGTATGTAACAGGTGTCGTCTGTCCAGTAGGGAAGGAGCTTCCAGGTTCAGCAGACTTTGTTGGGAAAACTGTTCCAGAGTTGTCAAAAGCAGTTGGCTCCTCCCAGTTCACTGGTGTGCTTGGAGTTCCAAAAGGCACAGAGACGGTTATGTCATCTGGGAAGCTGACGATGAAGGGATCAGTTGAATCGGCTGGAGAAGAAAATGCAATGAGATCTAATTTTAGACGTTACTTCAAGATGCTTCATTAATGGCGAGGAATCAGTTGTTATGAACACCATTTTCATTATACAATTGTTGCATAAGCCGACGGGGTCCATGGCGATTTGTAAGCTCGTGCAACAATTGTTTTGTTATACCTTTGTATAGTTGTTATTCCTCTTCTCAAAGTTCTGTTGTCATCTTCATACATTATCACAACGGACTATCCCTTATTTACAAACAAGAAACCATTCCCTCGAACCCGCGGTTGTTTCGTACACAGCGCAAAATCGACCAACGCTGGGAACGATCAAGGTGATGCACACAGGGTTTACATCAGTTTTTATGTTTCGCGGCCTGTCGAGCCATGACACATGCGTTTTTGTTGCGCGTCACATGATTGGTTCTTGACCAATCAAACTTCAGTTTGTTACCGAGGTATAACAAATACCATTGATAATCTTGCATGTTACGTAATAGCCTTTTTAACATTTGACATAATGGTTTGGAAATGCACACTTACGTAGAACAATCACGTTCACATTGAAGGATCGAGTGACCGAGTTTCCAGTGGGGTCGACGAAGTTGTATGTCACTGGGGTGGTGCCTGGTGAGAATGAACTTCCAGATGGCCTATCAGAGGATGGGGTGACTGTACCAGAGTTGTCAGTCACTGTTGGCTCAGCCCAAGTTACTGTTACACTTGTGGTTCCAAATGGTACAGTCCTGGTAATGTCTTCTGGAAAGTCTGACACTTCTGGTGGAGTACCATCAGCTGTGGATAAGAAAATTAAATGAATTACTGTAAACCCTAGTTGGCTCTACCTCTTTGAGTGATAAAATTTGTGTGAGTTGTCACCGTACGTCCCCACCTAAACCTTACAACTATCACTTGGAATTTGACACACATAAAAAACAAACTAACAGAAAGTATCAATATTTGTGGAACACTTTTTTGTTAAATACATTTTTGTTCTAGAATGCAAGCACCAACTATATTCTTATTGGACACTTACGCAGTTCAACAACTGTCACAGTGAATTGTCTTGTTACAGAGTTTCCAGTTGGATCGCTGAATGTGTATGTAACAGGCGTCGTCTGTCCAGTAGGGAAGGAGCTTCCAGGTTCAGCAGACTTTGATGGGAAAACTGTTCCAGAGTTGTCAAAAGCAGTTGGCTCCTCCCAGTTCACTGGTGTGCTTGGAGTTCCAAAAGGCACAGAGACGGTTATGTCATCTGGGAAGCTGACGATGAAGGGATCAGTTGAATCGGCTGGAGAAGAAAATGCAATGAGATCTAATTTTAGACGTTACTTCAAGATGCTTCATTAATGGCGAGGAATCAGTTGTTATGAACACCATTTTCATTATACAATCGTTGCACGCACCGACGGGGTCCATGGCGTTTTGTAAGCTCGTGCAACAATTGTTTTCTTATACCTTTGTATAATTGTTATTCCTCTTCTCAAAGTTCTGTTGTCATTTTCAAACATTATAACGACCAACTATTCCTTATTTAATAAGCAGACAAACAAGAAACCATTCCCTCGAACCCGCAGTTGTTTCGTACACAGCGCGAAATCGACCAACGCTGGGAACGATCAAGGTGATGCACATAGGGTTTACATCACTTTTCATGTTACCCGGCCCGTCCAGCCATGTAACATGCGTTTTTGTTGCGCGTCACATGATTGGTTCTCGACCAATCAAACTTCACAGTTTGTTACCGAGGTATAACAAATACCATTGATAGTCTTGCATGTTACGTAATAGCCTTTTTAACATTTGACATAATGGTTTGGAAATGCACACTTACGTAGAACAATCACGTTCACATTGAAGGATCGGGTGACCGAGTTTCCAGTTGGGTCGACAAAGTTGTATGTCACTGGGGTGGTGCCTGGTGAGAATGAACTTCCAGATGGCCTATCAGAGGATGGGGTGACTGTACCAGAGTTGTCAGTCACTGTTGGCTCAACCCAAGTTACTGTTACACTTGTGGTTCCAAATGGTACAGTCCTGGTAATGTCTTCTGGAAAGTCTGACACTTCTGGTGGAGTACCGTCAGCTGTGGATAAGAAAATTAAATGAATTACTGTAAATCCTGGTTGGGTCTACCCCTTTGAGTGTTAAAATTTGTGTGAGTTGTCACAGTACGTCCCAACCTAAACCTTACAACTATCACTTGGAATTTGACACACATAAAAAACAAACAGAAAGTATCAATGTTTGTTGTAATATGCAAGGACCAACTATATTCTTATTGGACACTTACGCAGTTCAACAACTGTCACAGTGAATTGTCTTGTTACAGAGTTTCCAGTTGGATCGCTGAATGTGTATGTAACAGGTGTCGTCTGTCCAGTAGGGAAGGAGCTTCCAGGTTCAGCAGACTTTGTTGGGAAAACTGTTCCAGAGTTGTCAAAAGCAGTTGGCTCCTCCCAGTTCACTGGTGTGCTTGGAGTTCCAAAAGGCACAGAGACGGTTATGTCATCTGGGAAGCTGACGATGAAGGGATCAATTCCATCAGCTACAGAGGTAGTGGAGGCAAGGAAATAAGGTTTTTTTTAAACAAAAAAGACAAATATAAGTGTAGTTTAAAGTAAACAGATTAGGCTATGAATAATGTTAATATGATAAACAAAACATGCTGTATCTCAACAAAATACTTGCGTAAGATACAGGCATTTTTTTCACAAGGCAAGGAGTTTTTAAAACCATTCAAATCAAAGGAGAGGGGGCATTCTGTAAATAGCTTTTGTTTTCCTTTTTCAAGTATTATTTTGGATGCGTGGTTATATCATATCTGCCTACATTCACTAATCTAGTCAACAGCATACACTAAAAGCTCTCACTGAACCTTGTTTATAAAGGAGTTCTGCATTTTAACCAATCTTGGATAAGGACTCCTAAAGCTAGATACTTTTGGCCATTCTTTAAACTTACGCAGTTCAACAACTGTCACAGTGAATTGTCTTGTAACAGAGTTTCCAGTTGGATCGCTGAATGTGTATGTAACAGGTGTCGTCTGTCCAGTAGGGAAGGAGCTTCCAGGTTCAGCAGACTTTGTTGGGAAAACTGTTCCAGAGTTGTCAAAAGCAGTTGGCTCCTCCCAGTTCACTGGTGTGCTTGGAGTTCCAAAAGGCACAGAGACGGTTATGTCATCTGGGAAGCTGACGATGAAGGGATCAGTTGAATCGGCTGGAGAAGAAAATGCAATGAGATCTAATTTAAGACGTTACTTCAAGATGCTTCATTAATGGCGAGGAATCAGTTGTTATGAACACCATTTTCATTATACAATTGTTGCACGCACCAACGGGGTCCATGGCGTTTTGTAAGCTTGTGCAACAATTGTTTTGTTATACCTTAGTATAATTGTTATTCCTCTTCTCAAAGTTCTGTTGTCATCTTCATACATTATCACAACGGACTATCCCTTATTAACAAACAAGAAACCATCCCCTCGAACCCGCGGTTGTTTCGTACACAGCGCAAAATCGACCAACGCTGGGAACGATCAAGGTGATGCACACAGGGTTTACATCAGTTTTTATGTTTCGCGGCCTGTCGAGCCATGACACATGCGTTTTTGTTGCGCGTCACATGATTGGTTCTTGACCAATCAAACTTCAGTTTGTTACCGAGGTATAACAAATACCATTGATAATCTTGCATGTTACGTAATAGCCTTTTTAACATTTGACATAATGGTTTGGAAATGCACACTTACGTAGAACAATCACGTTCACATTGAAGGATCGGGTGACCGAGTTTCCAGTGGGGTCGACGAAGTTGTATGTCACTGGGGTGGTGCCTGGTAAGAATGAACTTCCAGATGGCCTATCAGAGGATGGGGTGACTGTACCAGAGTTGTCAGTCACTGTTGGCTCAACCCAAGTTACTGTTACACTTGTGGTTCCAAATGGTACAGTCCTGGTAATGTCTTCTGGAAAGTCTGACACTTCTGGTGGAGTACCATCAGCTGTGGATAAGAAAATGAAATGAATTACTGTAAATCCTGGTTGGCTCTACCTCTTTGAGTGTTTAAATTTGTGTGAGTTGTCACAGTACGTCCCCACCTAAACCTTACAACTATCACTTGGAATTTGACACACATAATAAACAAGCTAACAGAAAGTATCAATGTTTGTGGAACATTTTTTGTTAAATACATTTTTGTTGTAATATGCGAGCACCAACTATATTCTTATTGGACACTTACGCAGTTCAACAACTGTCACAGTGAATTGTCTTGTTACAGAGTTTCCAGTTGGATCGCTGAATGTGTATGTAACAGGTGTCGTCTGTCCAGTAGGGAAGGAGCTTCCAGGTTCAGCAGACTTTGTTGGGAAAACTGTTCCAGAGTTGTCAAAAGCAGTTGGCTCCTCCCAGTTCACTGGTGTGCTTGGAGTTCCAAAAGGCACAGAGACGGTTATGTCATCTGGGAAGCTGACGATGAAGGGATCAGTTGAATCGGCTGGAGAAGAAAATGCAATGAGATCTAATTTTAGACGTTACTTCAAGATGCTTCATTAATGGCGAGGAATCAGTTGTTATGAACACCATTTTCATTATACAATCGTTGCACGCACCGACGGGGTCCATGGCGTTTTGTAAGCTCGTGCAACAATTGTTTTCTTATACCTTTGTATAATTGTTATTCCTCTTCTCAAAGTTCTGTTGTCATTTTCAAACATTATAACGACCAACTATTCCTTATTTAATAAGCAGACAAACAAGAAACCATTCCCTCGAACCCGCAGTTGTTTCGTACACAGCGCGAAATCGACCAACGCTGGGAACGATCAAGGTGATGCACATAGGGTTTACATCACTTTTCATGTTACCCGGCCCGTCCAGCCATGTAACATGCGTTTTTGTTGCGCGTCACATGATTGATTCTCGACCAATCAAACTTCAGTTTGTTACCGAGGTATAACAAATACCATTGATAGTCTTGCATGTTACGTAATAGCCTTTTTAACATTTGACATAATGGTTTGGAAATGCACACTTACGTAGAACAATCACGTTCACATTGAAGGATCGGGTGACCGAGTTTCCAGTTGGGTCGACAAAGTTGTATGTCACTGGGGTGGTGCCTGGTAAGAATGAACTTCCAGATGGCCTATCAGAGGATGGGGTGACTGTACCAGAGTTGTCAGTCACTGTTGGCTCAACCCAAGTTACTGTTACACTTGTGGTTCCAAATGGTACAGTCCTGGTAATGTCTTCTGGAAAGTCTGACACTTCTGGTGGAGTACCGTCAGCTGTGGATAAGAAAATTAAATGAATTACTGTAAATCCTGGTTGGGTCTACCCCTTTGAGTGTTAAAATTTGTGTGAGTTGTCACAGTACGTCCCAACCCAAACCTTACAACTATCACTTGGAATTTGACACACATAAAAAACAAACAGAAAGTATCAATGTTTGTTGTAATATGCAAGGACCAACTATATTCTTATTGGACACTTACGCAGTTCAACAACTGTCACAGTGAATTGTCTTGTTACAGAGTTTCCAGTTGGATCGCTGAATGTGTATGTAACAGGTGTCGTCTGTCCAGTAGGGAAGGAGCTTCCAGGTTCAGCAGACTTTGTTGGGAAAACTGTTCCAGAGTTGTCAAAAGCAGTTGGCTCCTCCCAGTTCACTGGTGTGCTTGGAGTTCCGAAAGGCACAGAGACGGTTATGTCATCTGGGAAGCTGACGATGAAGGGATCAATTCCATCAGCTACAGAGGTAGTGGAGGCAAGGAAATAAGGTTTTTTTTAAACAAAAAAGACAAATATAAGTGTAGTTTAAAGTAAACAGATTAGGCTATATATTATGGTAATATGATAAACAAAACCTGCTGTATCTCAACAAAATACTTGCGTAAGATGGAGGCATTAATTTTTTTCACAAGGCAAGGAGTTTTTAAAACCATTCACATCAAAGGAGAGGGGGCATTCTATAAATAGCTTTTGTTTTCCTTTTTCAAGTATTATTTTGGATGCGTGGTTATATCATATCTGCCTACATTCACTAATCTAGTCAACAGCATACACTAAAAGCTCTCACTGAACCTTGTTTATAAAGGAGTTCTGCATTTTAACCTATCTTGGATAAGGACTCCTAAAGCTAGATACTTTTGGCCATTCTTTAAACTTACGCAGTTCAACAACTGTCACAGTGAATTGTCTTGTAACAGAGTTTCCAGTTGGATCGCTGAATGTGTATGTAACAGGTGTCGTCTGTCCAGTAGGGAAGGAGCTTCCAGGTTCAGCAGACTTTGATGGGAAAACTGTTCCAGAGTTGTCAAAAGCAGTTGGCTCCTCCCAGTTCACTGGTGTGCTTGGAGTTCCAAAAGGCACAGAGACGGTTATGTCATCTGGGAAGCTGACGATGAAGGGATCAGTTGAATCGGCTGGAGAAGAAAATGCAATGAGATCTAATTTAAGACGTTACTTCAAGATGCTTCATTAATGGCGAGGAATCAGTTGTTATGAACACCATTTTCATTATACAATTGTTGCACGCACCAACGGGGTCCATGGCGTTTTGTAAGCTCGTGCAACAATTGTTTTGTTATACCTTTGTATAATTGTTATTCTTTTTCTCAAAGTTCTGTTGTCATCTTCATACATTATCACAACGGACTATCCCTTATTTACAAACAAGAAACCATTCCCTCGAACCCGCGGTTGTTTCGTACACAGCGCGAAATCGACCAACGCTGGGAACGATCAAGGTGATGCACATAGGGTTTACATCACTTTTCATGTTACCCGGCCAAACCTGCCATGTAACATGCGTTTTTGTTGCGCGTCACATGATTGGTTCTCGACCAATCAAACTTCACAATTTGTTACCGAGGTATAACAAATACCATTGATAATCTTGCATGTTACGTAATAGCCTTTTTAACATTTGACATAATGGTTTGGAAATGCACACTCACGTAGAACAATCACGTTCACATTGAAGGATCGGGTGACCGAGTTTCCTGTGGGGTCGACGAAGTTGTATGTCACTGGGGTGGTGCCTGGTAAGAATGAACTTCCAGATGGCCTATCAGAGGATGGGGTGACTGTACCAGAGTTGTCAGTCACTGTTGGCTCAACCCAAGTTACTGTTACACTTGTGGTTCCAAATGGTACAGTCCTGGTAATGTCTTCTGGAAAGTCTGACACTTCTGGTGGAGTACCATCAGCTGTGGAAAAGAAAATTAAATGAATTACTGTAAACCCTAGTTTGCTCTACCCCTTTGAGTGTTAAAATTTGTGTGAGTTGTCACAGTACGTCCCCACCTAAACCTTACAACTATCACTTGGAATTTGACACACATAAAAAACAAACTAACAGAAAGTATCAATGTTTGTGGAACATTTTTTGTTAAATACATTTTTGTTCTAATATGCGAGCACCAACTATATTCTTATTGGACACTTACGCAGTTCAACAACTGTCACAGTGAATTGTCTTGTTACAGAGTTTCCAGTTGGATCGCTGAATGTGTATGTAACAGGTGTCGTCTGTCCAGTAGGGAAGGAGCTTCCAGGTTCAGCAGACTTTGATGGGAAAACTGTTCCAGAGTTGTCAAAAGCAGTTGGCTCCTCCCAGTTCACTGGTGTGCTTGGAGTTCCAAAAGGCACAGAGACGGTTATGTCATCTGGGAAGCTGACGACGAAGGGATCAGTTGAATCGGCTGGAGAAGAAAATGCAATGAGATCTAATTTAAGACGTTACTTCAAGATGCTTCATTAATGGCGAGGAATCAGTTGTTATGAACACCATTTTCATTATACAATTGTTGCACAAGCCGACGGGGTCCATGGCGTTTTGTACACTTGTGCAACAATTGTTTTGTTATACCTTTGTATAATAATTGTTCCTCTTCTCATAGTTCTGTTGTCATCTTCAAACATTATTACGACCGACTATTCCTTATTTTATAAGCAGACAAACAAGAAACCATTCCCTTGAACTCGCGATTGTTTCGTACACAGCGCGAAATCGACCAACGCTGGGAACGATCAAGGTGATGCACATAGGGTTTACATCACTTTTCATGTTACCCGGCCAAACCTGCCATGTAACATGCGTTTTTGTTGCGCATCACACGATTGGTTCTCGACCAATCAAACTTCACAATTTGTTACCGAGGTATAACAAATACCATTGATAATCTTGCATGTTACGTAATAGCCTTTTTAACATTTGACATAATGGTTTGGAAATGCACACTTACGTAGAACAATCACGTTCACATTGAAGGATCGGGTGACCGAGTTTCCAGTGGGGTCGACGAAGTTGTATGTCACTGGGGTGGTGCCTGGTAAGAATGAACTTCCAGATGGCCTATCAGAGGATGGGGTGACTGTACCAGAGTTGTCAGTCACTGTTGGCTCAACCCAAGTTACTGTTACACTTGTGGTTCCAAATGGTACAGTCCTGGTAATGTCTTGTGGAAAGTCTGACACTTCTGGTGGAGTACCGTCAGCTGTGGATAAGAAAATTAAATGAATTACTGTAAATCCTGGTTGGGTCTACCCCTTTGAGTGTTAAAATTTGTGTGAGTTGTCACAGTACGTCCCCACCTAAACCTTATAACTATCACTTGGAATTTGACACACATAAAAAACAAACAGAAAGTATCAATGTTTGTTGTAATATGCAAGGACCAACTATATTCTTTTTGGACACTTACGCAGTTCAACAACTGTCACAGTGAATTGTCTTGTTACAGAGTTTCCAGTTGGATCGCTGAATGTGTATGTAACAGGCGTCGTCTGTCCAGTAGGGAAGGAGCTTCCAGGTTCAGCAGACTTTGTTGGGAAAACTGTTCCAGAGTTGTCAAAAGCAGTTGGCTCCTCCCAGTTCACTGGTGTGCTTGGAGTTCCAAAAGGCACAGAGACGGTTATGTCATCTGGGAAGCTGACGATGAAGGGATCAATTCCATCAGCTACAGAGGTAGTGGAGGCAAGGAAATAAGGGTTTTTTTTTTACAAAAAAGACAAATATAAGTGTAGTTTAAAGTAAACAGATTAGGCTATGAATAATGTTAATATGATAAACAAAACATGCTGTATCTCAACAAAATACTTGCGTAAGATACAGGCATTTTTTTTCACAAGGCAAGGAGTTTTTAAAACCATTCACATCAAAGGAGAGGGGGCATTCTGTAAATAGCTTTTGTTTTCCTTTTTCAAGTATTATTTTGGATGCGTGGTTATATCATATCTGCCTACATTCACTAATCTAGTCAACAGCATACACTAAAAGCTCTCACTGAACCTTGTTTATAAAGGAGTTCTGCATTTTAACCAATCTTGGATAAGGACTCCTAAAGCTAGATACTTTTGGCCATTCTTTAAACTTACGCAGTTCAACAACTGTCACAGTGAATTGTCTTGTAACAGAGTTTCCAGTTGGATCGCTGAATGTGTATGTAACAGGTGTCGTCTGTCCAGTAGGGAAGGAGCTTCCAGGTTCAGCAGACTTTGTTGGGAAAACTGTTCCAGAGTTGTCAAAAGCAGTTGGCTCCTCCCAGTTCACTGGTGTGCTTGGAGTTCCAAAAGGCACAGAGACGGTTATGTCATCTGGGAAGCTGACGATGAAGGGATCAGTTGAATCGGCTGGAGAAGAAAATGCAATGATATCTAATTTAAGACGTTACTTCAAGATGCTTCATTAATGGCGAGGAATCAGTTGTTATGAACACCATTTTCATTATACAATTGTTGCATGCACCAACGGGGTCCATGGCGTTTTGTAAGCTCGTGCAACAATTGTTTTGTTATACCTTTGTATAATTGTTATTCTTCTTCTCAAAGTTCTGTTGTCATCTTCATACATTATCACAACGGACTATCCCTTATTTACAAACAAGAAACCATTCCCTCGAACCCGCGGTTGTTTCGTACACAGCGCAAAATCGACCAACGCTGGGAACGATCAAGGTGATGCACATAGGGTTTACATCACTTTTCATGTTACCCGGCCAAACCTGCCATGTAACATGCGTTTTTGTTGCGCGTCACATGATTGGTTCTCGACCAATCAAACTTCAGTTTGTTACCGAGGTATAACAAATACCATTGATAATCTTGCATGTTACGTAATAGCCTTTTTAACATTTGACATAATGGTTTGGAAATGCACACTCACGTAGAACAATCACGTTCACATTGAAGGATCGGGTGACCGAGTTTCCTGTGGGGTCGACGAAGTTGTATGTCACTGGGGTGGTGCCTGGTAAGAATGAACTTCCAGATGGCCTATCAGAGGATGGGGTGACTGTACCAGAGTTGTCAGTCACTGTTGGCTCAACCCAAGTTACTGTTACACTTGTGGTTCCAAATGGTACAGTCCTGGTAATGTCTTGTGGAAAGTCTGACACTTCTGGTGGAGTACCATCAGCTGTTGAAAAGAAAATTAAATGAATTACTGTAAACCCTAGTTTGCTCTACCCCTTTGAGTGTTAAAATTTGTGTGAGTTGTCACAGTACGTCCCCACCTAAACCTTACAACTATCACTTGGAATTTGACACACATAAAAAACAAACTAACAGAAAGTATCAATGTTTGTGGAACATTTTTTGTTAAATACATTTTTGTTCTAATATGCGAGCACCAACTATATTCTTATTGGACACTTACGCAGTTCAACAACTGTCACAGTGAATTGTCTTGTTACAGAGTTTCCAGTTGGATCGCTGAATGTGTATGTAACAGGTGTCGTCTGTCCAGTAGGGAAGGAGCTTCCAGGTTCAGCAGACTTTGATGGGAAAACTGTTCCAGAGTTGTCAAAAGCAGTTGGCTCCTCCCAGTTCACTGGTGTGCTTGGAGTTCCAAAAGGCACAGAGACGGTTATGTCATCTGGGAAGCTGACGATGAAGGGATCAGTTGAATCGGCTGGAGAAGAAAATGCAATGAGATCTAATTTAAGACGTTACTTCAAGATGCTTCATTAATGGCGAGGAATCAGTTGTTATGAACACCATTTTCATTATACAATTGTTGCACAAGCCGACGGGGTCCATGGCGTTTTGTACACTCGTGCAACAATTGTTTTGTTATACCTTTGTATAATAATTGTTCCTCTTCTCATAGTTCTGTTGTCATCTTCAAACCTTATTACGACGGATAAATCCTTATTTTATAAGCAGACAAACAAGAAACCATTCCCTCGAACTCGCGATTGTTTCGTACACAGCGCGAAATCGACCAACGCTGGGAATGTTCAAGGTGATGCACATAGGGTTTACATCACTTTTCATGTTACCCGGCCAAACCTGCCATGTAACATGCGTTTTTGTTGCGCGTCACATGATTGGTTCTCGACCAATCAAACTTCACAATTTGTTACCGAGGTATAACAAATACCATTGATAATCTTGCATGTTACGTAATAGCCTTTTTAACATTTGACATAATGGTTTGGAAATGCACACTTACGTAGAACAATCACGTTCACATTGAAGGATCGGGTGACCGAGTTTCCAGTTGGGTCGACAAAGTTGTATGTCACTGGGGTGGTGCCTGGTAAGAATGAACTTCCAGATGGCCTATCAGAGGATGGGGTGACTGTACCAGAGTTGTCAGTCACTGTTGGCTCAACCCAAGTTACTGTTACACTTGTGGTTCCAAATGGTACAGTCCTGGTAATGTCTTGTGGAAAGTCTGACACTTCTGGTGGAGTACCGTCAGCTGTGGATAAGAAAATTAAATGAATTACTGTAAATCCTGGTTGGGTCTACCCCTTTGAGTGTTAAAATTTGTGTGAGTTGTCACAGTACTTCCCCACCTAAACCTTACAACTATCACTTTGAATTTGACACACACAAAAAACAAAGTAACAGAAAGTATCAATGTTTGTTGTAATATGCGAGGACCAACTATACTCTTTTTGGACACTTACGCAGTTCAACAACTGTCACAGTGAATTGTCTTGTTACAGAGTTTCCAGTTGGATCAGTGAATGTGTATGTAACAGGTGTCGTCTGTCCAGTAGGGAAGGAGCTTCCAGGTTCAGCAGACTTTGATGGGAAAACTGTTCCAGAGTTGTCAAAAGCAGTTGGCTCCTCCCAGTTCACTGGTGTGCTTGGAGTTCCAAAAGGCACAGAGACGGTTATGTCATCTGGGAAGCTGACGATGAAGGGATCAGTTGAATCGGCTGGAGAGAAAAATGCCAAGAGATTTAACTTTTACTTCAACATGCTTCATTAACTATGAGGAATCAGTTATTAAGAACACCATTTACAGATCTTATTGATAATCTTGCCAGAACATATTTGACTCATGAGTCTCAGAGACTTCTACCCCTGATATAATTGTTAATGTATTTTTCAGATTGGCACCCTTTTTTAAGTATTGTCACTAATACTAATATTTCTAAGTTAGTGCTTTTTCGTAACTTTTAAATATCGTGGTGTGTGGTTTTTTAAATTGGCTGGTCCATTTTTGTGGTATATTTTTAGAAATCTTGTTTTGCTCTTTGGTTAATACTGCCTCTTGTTTGGAGCAATGTTAATGTGTTCGGCTATTAGGGTGGAACATGAGTTTAAAACAGGGTTGAACCAATAGTTTTCATTCTGGAATAGTTAACTCATGATGGAAAATATGCCCTAAGGCCAATATTGGGGGAAGTGATAAGACTACACAGATGTTACTTTGTCAAAAGCAAGTTCTTGAAGACAAAAGTTGCTGCGGCTTAAACATTGCTTGAAGATTGTTTAAACTTACCCAGCATAACAACATTTACGTTGAATGTCCTGGTGACCCTGTTTCCAGTTGGATCAGTAAAGGTGTACGTGACTGGGGTGGTTCCAATTGGGAAGGTACTTCCACTTGGCCGGTCAGAACTTGGGAATACACTTCCAGAGTTATCCGTAGCTGTCGGCTGATCCCAACTGACTGGAATGCTGTTAGTTCCGAATGGCACTGTAACAGTGATGTCATCTGGGAAGGAGGTTACTACTGGGTTAGTGCTGTCAGCTGTTGAGAAGACAAGATACAAAATAATGGTAATTGAAAATTGGGATCAAGCTTGGCTGTGAAGTGCATCTTCAAAAGCACAAAGAAATCACCTCAACAAATTCCAATAAAAAGCTATCATTATGTAAGGAATGTCATGTACTTACGCAGCACAATCACATTAACATTAAATGTTCTTGTCACAGAGTTTCCAGCAGGATCAGTGAAGGTGTACGTCACTGGGGTGGTGCCTGGAGGGAATGAACTTCCTGGCTGCCTGTCAGTGGTTGGGAAGACTGTCCCAGAGTTGTCTGTCACTACTGGGGTATCCCAGGGTACATTTGCACTAGGTGTTCCGAATGGCACGGTAACGGTGACGTCTTCAGGGAAGTTGAGGACAACTGGGTCGATAGTGTCGGCTATAAGGGTGGAATACGAGTTTAAAACAGGGTTGAACCAATAGTTTTCATTCAGGAATAGTTAACTCATGATGGAAAATATGCCCCAAGGCCAATTTTGGGGGAAGTGATAAGACTACACAGATGTTACTTTGTCATAGGCAAGTTCTTGAAGACAAAAGTTGCTGCGGCTTAAACATTGCTTGAAGATTTTTTAAACTTACCCAGCATAACAACATTTACGTTGAATGTCCTGGTGACCCTGTTTCCAGTTGGATCAGTAAAGGTGTATGTGACTGGGGTGGTTCCAATTGGGAAGGTACTTCCTGTTGGCCTGTCAGAACTTGGGAATACGCTTCCAGAGTTATCCGTAGCTGTCGGCTGATCCCAACTGACTGGAATGCTGTTAGTTCCGAATGGCACTGTAACAGTGATGTCATCTGGGAAGGAGGTTACTACTGGGTTAGTGCTGTCAGCTGTTGAGAAGACAAGATACAAAATAATGGTCATTGAAAATTGGGATCAAGCTTGGCTGTGAAGTGCATCTTCAAAAGCACAAAGAAATCACCTCAACAAATTCCAATAAAAAGCTATCATTATGTAAGGAATGTCATGTACTTACGCAGCACAATCACATTAACATTAAATGTTCTTGTCACA
Source organism: Asterias amurensis (assembly GCF_032118995.1). Taxonomy (NCBI): domain Eukaryota; kingdom Metazoa; phylum Echinodermata; class Asteroidea; order Forcipulatida; family Asteriidae; genus Asterias; species Asterias amurensis. The sequence continues at coordinate 5,250,982 of NC_092650.1, read as the reverse complement.
GAGTTTCCAGCAGGATCAGTGAAGGTGTACGTCACTGGGGTGGTGCCTGGAGGGAATGAACTTCCTGGCTGCCTGTCGGTGGTTGGGAAGACTGTCCCAGAGTTGTCTGTCACTACTGGGGTATCCCAGGGTACATTTGCACTAGGTGTTCCGAATGGCACGGTAACGGTGACGTCTTCAGGGAAGTTGAGGACAACTGGGTCGATAGTGTCGGCTATAAGGGTGGAATACGAGTTTAAAACAGGGTTGAACCAATAGTTTTCATTCTGGAATAGTTAACTCATGATGGAAAAATAAAAGTTTAGGCCACTTTTGTGTGATAGGACGACACAAATGTTTTTTATCAAAAGCAATTTTAAGAAAAAAAGTTGTTGAGGCTTAAAAAGGGTCAAACCAAGACTACCAAAACACATACTTTTTAAGAAAAATTTAAACTTGTGAATTTCAAAGGAAGCGCAACACAGGGAATCGACATGGAAATTGTTTGCTCCTGTAACAAATTTTAGATTGAACAAGATTTTTGCATTCAGGCCATTGTCACTCTGTGAGGGAGGTAGTCCTCGGACGCAACAGAGTGTTTTGGTTTTATGAAACTGTTTGAAGTTGGTTGAAAATAAATGACCAAGTACATGATAGTACTAGAGTGCAGTTACTAGTATTATCAAGGAAGAGAATAAGAAACGTAAATAAGAAAGTTAATGGCCTGATGTGTCTACCCCGACGTGTTAAGTCTTTCTCAGAGGCTACCTTTTGGACATCATACACAACTTAGATTTTAACTTTATGCTTTCATCCCTTGCTGTAATGTACTAGAAGTGTTTCAGTTAAACAGCCAATAAAGGATTGTCTAAAATATATAGATATTACAGTTTTCTAACAGCTGCAGTCCATAGGAAACATTAAAAAAAAAAGTACAACAAGTCTCTTAGTGTTACCTCACTTAAAACATGGTAAAAAACAAGGTAATAGTTAAAATACTGAGATCATCCTTTATTGGCTGTTTAAGAATCAAGCATAACAATGACAGTTGGGGGTAACCAAGCTACAACCTCTTGATGCACTGACACATGTGCATTCAGTCTGTCATAAAAAGGAACCGTCTTACAAATCTCATAGCCTCCACGGTTCTTCAAAATTCTTCTGTTACTTACTAAGCATGATAACATTGACGTTGAAAGCTTGCGTGACGGTGTTTCTTAAGTTTCATGAATACTTGTGATTATTCTTTTAAAAGTTTAGCAATATGGAAATAAATGTCGATTGAAGTGAATTGAATGGTTTACCTTTCAAAAAATGATCAAATAATCGAATGCAGCATACTTACTCATCAGCCAATCCTTACAAAAGTAGAAAAAAAAAAAGCATTGCCACTCACTATGACTTACCTAGTTCTACAACCCTTACTGTGAATGGGGCCGTAACCGCGTTTCCCAAAGGATCAACAAAGGTATAGGTGACAACAGTATCTCCCACATTGAAGAAAGACCCTGGTACATGAGTCCGGCTCGTAAACACTGAACCAGAGTTATCTGTAGCCTGTGGTTCAACCCAGTTGACATTGGTGCCGGGGGTACCAAAGGGCACAGTAATTGTGACATCCTCAGCAGGCACTGTTATTGTTGGTGGTTGATTATCAACTGTTGGTGGCAAACATTAAAATATGTATTATCTCATAGTTAATCAATTTGTGAATGTTCCATGATGAGTAAGCGTTGTTAAAGGCAGTGGACACTATTGGCAACTACTCAAAATAATTATTGGCATAAAACCTTACTTGGTAACAAGTAATGGGGAGAGGTTGATGGTACAAAACATTGTGAGAAACGGCTCCCTCTGAAGTGCCATAGTTTTAGAGAAAGACGTCATTTTCCACGAACTTGATTTCGAGACCTCAGATTTAGAACTTGAGGTCTCGAAATCAACCATCTAAATGCACACAACTTCGTGTGACAAGGGTGTTTTTTCTTTCATTATTATCTCGCAATTTTGATGATTGATTGAGCTAAAATTTTTACAGGTTTGTTATTTTATGCCTATACACCAACTGTGAAGGCTAGTCTTTGACAACTACCAACAGTGTCCACTGCCTTTAAAGAAACATTACAGATTTAGTTTTTACTTATACAAAACAGTTGCTGGCAGTGTAAGCACTTTATGCAATCCACTATGAGCTGACAAAGAGATCAACAACATTTCTGAGTAATGACAGGTACAAATAGTGTCCACTGCCTTTTAAAAAACCAACAATTCGTATTGGGAAACTAAGGATGATTGTTACAATAAATCAACCAGCCAAGCGTGGGGCGCTATAAAGTGATCTATGTATTAAAAGGCTAGATTAATCTACAAAAGTTCGAAATCATTTGCGATCAAATTATTCATTAGGGCTATAAGCGTTTATTAGCGCCTTTTCCAGATGTCTGGTATTCTATACCTGCCGACAAGTCAGAAATAGGGACATTAGATGATCTGTGGCTAGGCAACTACACCAACAGTGTGTGAGTATACAAATTATTTTAATGGATTCAGGCATTTGTTAAGAATCCAGAAAATTAAAATCACGGCCATGAGTTATTATAAAGTGACACCGTTTTTCTTAATAGCATTAGAATCAGGGACTCAGAGTCTATTTGGGACACTGAAATTCTCTAAAAAGGGACTAGTTCCTAAAAAATAATGACAATTTGAAAGTATAGTATTCACTTACTTTGGATGACGTTCACATTGAATGTGCACGTGGCCTGATTTCCCTGCAGATCAGTGAAGGTGTACGTCACAGGGGTTATCCCAACAGAGAAGGTCTGACCAGGAACGTGGGAGGACACTGTGGTGAATGTCTCAGCATCGGTCGCTGTTGGAGCAACCCAAAAGGCCTGTTGGGCCTGTGCTGTTGCAGTTGTCACAGTGACACCAGTTGGACAGTTGCTTATGACTGGTGGGGACTGATCAACTGCAAGACAATCATTTCACAAACACTTCTTTATAAAATGCACTACTTTGCAATGAGATCCTGAACAAGAATTAACTTTGCATATATTATACATCATTTAGCATAAAAATGTGTGAATTAACGTAGTTACTATTTTTCACTCAAATAGCATAAGACCTTAGCTGTCTTTTACTACCGTAAGCACAAAAATTGGTGCAACAAGTGTGTTGTTTTCTTTCACTATTCTCAAACTGTTCCCAGGTTTGTTGTTTATGCATTGCTGTGAACACACCAAGTGACAATACTGGTCTTGGACAATTTACCAAATGTGTCCAACAGTGTCTTTAAGATTTATAAACATGAAGCCATCAAAAAAGTTCCTCACCCATTCTGAACTGCACAGAGAAACCATTAAACTGGATGTTCTTATCTGTAATAAAGTAGAGCCAGGCGACGTCTGTGTTGTCGATAGTGAAATCTGATGGAAGTACGTTCCCTTCAAAGAATCGCACATCTGGTCCAACTGTTGAAGTCCCCTGGAGTAGATTGAAGTCAACTGAGAGTCCCTTGCCGATGTACAACTCGTCCTTGTCAGTCTCAATACCGAATGGAGAGTTAAATGTGAATGTGATGCCAGAAGCTCCTGGGATATACAGGAGGTAGAGGGCTCGGTAACGGTTCGGGTAGTTGTTTGGGTAGTCCTTACTGACGAAGGTTCCACTGGTACAGGTACTACCATAGCAGGTATAGATCTCCTGGTTATCTGTTTTCGAAAATAGAACCACGGTTAAGGCTTGTAATCACTAGGCTATGGGTTTTAAATACTAGTAACAAAGCTAAACGCTGATTTCACAACAATAACCAATACTCTAAAGCCACGGTGCACATTGAACATCTATTAAATTGTTGAAGTACTCTCTGCTATACATGTAAAACATACATTAAGATTCAAACTGCATCTAGCTAACCGGGCAATTTTGGTTGACTGGTCTAGCTGGTATGAAACTGCTCTTAAGAATTGCAAAGGTCGTGGGATCGAATCGTAACCAAAAACTAAAATGCCTGCAATTCTCATAGAACTTGGGAAAGTAGTACTTAAAGTAGTATTGAGTATACACATACAGTGCTAACACACCTCGGTGTATATTATAATATATAGGCCTTTTTCGCTAACTAGTTCCTGAATCACAATTTCCAGATTTGTGCACTTGATAAACCGACGTTACAGCTTGGTATTTATATCCCCGTGTGTGAGTTTGTTGAGTCCTGGGGTGGATTTCACAAAGAGTTAGGACTAGTCTTAACTTGAGTTAGGACCCGTTACTCGTCCTAACTTAGGACTACCAGTGCAATTTGTACATCTCCTAGGACTAGTCTTAAGTTAGGAATAGTCCTTATTTTTTGTGAAATCGACCCCTGTATGCATATAAACAAACAATTTGAATAAACGCCTGATAGCAGGCATGTCCCTCAAACCAAAATGTTCCGATACTTCAACACTCGTTTCCTCATGAGAATATTTTTAGAATTTATGATTTCAATGAATACACTGCTATTGGAGAAGTGTACACCAAGTTTCAAAATCAAGCAGCAAATAAGAATTGCCAAATGTACTCTCTTCTTTTATAACAACAAAAAGTATAACTGGATAAGGACCTTTTTAGGAGACATACGCCTTTTGGCGACAATTATTTTTTTAACTTTTATGCTCTCCTGGGCACCCCACTGTTGTTTTTCTTTGTTTTCTTAAATATTTTTTATGTATGTATATGTGCTTGTAAATGTGATTGCCCGAATAAATATTATAAAAAAATATTATTACCTTTTAGCTGCTCTATTGTCAAAGAATAGGATAGATTGGATTTTCGAGATATTGCCCGATGTTATCGCGTTACTGCATTAATTAAAGGCGGTGGACACTATTGGTAATATAATAACTCAAAATAATTATCCAGCATAACCTCACTTGGTAACAAGTTACAAGAATGGGGAGAGGTTGATATTATAAAACATTGTGAGAAATGGCTCCCTCTGAAGTGACGGCGTTTTCGAGAAAGAAGTAATTTTCCACAAATTTGATTTTGAGACTATGTTTTTTTCTTTCATAGATATCTTGCAACTCCGATGACCAATCGAGTTCAAATTTTCACAAATCACAGACTTGTTATTTCATGCATTTGTTGAGATACGCGAAACCAAGTGGTGTGAAAACTAGTCTTTGTTTGTTTGACAATTACCAATAGTCCAATGACTTTTAATAATAAATGTTTAAATTTCAGTAAGATTTAGGGCATACAATTCTCTTAATAAACCATAATTTAACAAAACTAGCACAAATGGCAAACACTTAAAAAAAAAAACAGTCACTACTAACCAGGTCCAACGGCACAGTTGTAGTTGTCACGGAATGGCAAGTTGCACTCGCAAACGAAGCCCTCAGCGCTACCCGGTCGGTTGTAACAGTTTTCACCATTTGAACACTGATTAACGGCGCACATTTCTGCAAAGAAAACCGAAACAAAACATTGTAAAGAAATCTACAAGTTATATACAATGCAGGTGCACCATAATTTCTACTAGACATTTGCTACTAAAGCAAAAATTTGTAAGTTACTCATGTCCAATTTTGCGACGTGTGTTTTCATGCTGCAATGCTGTAAAAATGGTGTGTAGCAGACGATAACATGACAGCATTTGCATCAGGGCAAGCCCGTTTGAGAATCGGCAAGTTGTGTCAACAGAGGGCGCTGTGCACCACTATCAAGGCAACCCGTTTTGGGGGCCTATTCTCGTAATAAACACCTTTCTATTAAATATTTCAACCTTTTCGTTTTCAGCTTTTGTTTAATTTAGTTGGCATTAAATGTTAACTTTACACAAATAAATCAAAGAAAATACAAAGTTAATGTTCGAAACTTTTGCGAAATCGTCTTGAAACTTAAAAGTATTGGCTTAATTTGTATGGATCATGGAGGAATTTCAACTCCAGTTACGTGTTTTTGATAAACGTGTACTAAGTTTTTTTTTTGCAAAATATATCTCTGCATCACCATAGCATCTGTATAATTATGTAGCCCTCAAGTAAAGTAAATGGCCAGTTTTACCCACAACATAAAAAAAAGATAATTATTATTCAGACAACAACAACTGTTCTCCGAAAGGGTTATGTGACTATTTACATACGATCAAACGTTTGTTATCAAAGCATCGTTCCCCATATTACAGATAAATACATCAGATAATGATGAAATGAGGACATGAAATTTTTAACATCTTGTACCACTCTCCAAATAAAACATGGCTATCGAGAGATTGGGTGGTACATAAAACAAAATTCGAATGGTAAGGGAAAAACCCCACCCCTTTCAAATAAAGTGGCGCAATTTATTTTATAGTTGAATGACATTGTACGTCTATGGACTTTTTCAGCATAACAATTTCTAGTTAGTGAAAGAAAGAAAACTATATGTGCACAACTGTTGGAGAGTAACGTGTCCAAGCCACAAGGTTTTTTGTTTGTTTTGCTTTTTAGGTTTGATTAAATGTACTAAAAATGGTTATGACAAATACAGCACAAAAATATAAAAGACTAATGTGCGTAAACGAAAATTTGCAATTAAAACTGCAGGTGCTAATAATAGTGTATTATGACTACATTGTGCTTCAGCTTTCCAAACGACTTTATAAACTTAAACTACACAGTTCGTGAGAAGAAGTACTTCATCAAAACTGGTCTAAACAATCGGTTTGGGGAAAAAAAAATTATTGGGGCGTTCGTGTGATGGGCCCCTTTAAGAAATTATAACGGCTCAAGATTGAAAATTAGATTAATCTGACATTATTTTTTATTTGTCCGAAACATTGGCATTGGCTGCTTTGGGAGTTAAGGGCGGTGCGCCTGACCCCAAAACGTGGTTAAGTTAAGTGGATGGATTGGGCCATAAAAACAAAAAATGCCAGTTGATCTCCCCTTCCCTTTTTTTTTTTAGGCTGCACCCCTTTTTTTTTATCCGAAAAGACAAACTTTCTGTGCAATTTTGTTGTATCTTTTAAAAACTTGTATTTGAGACTACATAGAGTGGGTTGTGATTTTTAAGTTTAACTGAAGAATTTGTGGCCAGTTTGAAATAAAAATGGTTGGTGGCCACCTTTAAAAGAAATAAAACAGTAATCAATAAAAAGGCCCGCTTCCTCCTCTTTATACGTCGACGATTAATCGGTTATTTTTTTTAACTTGACCACAAGATCAAGTATAAAGGTACAAATTCAAACCTCAGATCTCAACAACCACTTTTTTAAAGTGCTCCATACAGATCTCAATCACTCTAGAATGGGCCAGCCACATTATAAGTTCATTTAAAATGGGGCCTATTATACAAAGTTAAGGGACACCGCCCTCATGTGCCAGCTCGTGCCTGAAGATGGTTCAAAGGGAATTAACCCTCTGGCTAGTACCTCTTTATATGCAAAGCAGACCAACATCGGCCTGTAGTCCTTGGAAAACCGCCTTTCAAAAGAAGTTAACACTAAAGCTATAGAATGGGAAGACGGCGTCTTTTCCATTCATGCACCCACAATAACCATGCCGAGAGCAGCCCTTCGACCCGAACATAATCCAGCGCCGGTACCGTAAAGCAATTTCAATAATTACCGCCTTAATCGAATTATATGGACTTGGCGAGGCACTATCACTTCTTCCAGAAAATTATCGATTTTAATTTATACGGTTTATTGGAAGACAGTTTTCCTTTTATGCGGAAAATTAAGGATGCAGAAAATGACAAATCAAATAGCCCTCATACAAAATCAAATGATGATTGCAGCTTTGTCGCTTTGTTGGGAAACAATATTCGTATACAGCTTGTCCCCCCTGAAGACCAGCAGAGTAAGAGTAAACCATTCGAAACGTCGAGACCACACCGGTTGTTTTAGAGCCAACACTCTTCCCAAAATGAGATTTTACCTTTTTTTTTTTACCCACGCATCTACTGGTTATAGAATAACTTTCCAAACCCCAACTAAGAAGAAATCATGGTGAATAAACTATACTTCAACCAGGACTCTCACTAATAAGTTTTGCTCGTCGTCGGCCCAAAGTATGGACAACTTTCCGTATGGCGCAACCAATTTCTCACTCATTTTTACAAAAAGGGATATCTTGTTGAGGTAAATTAGATACTACATGTATATAATTTCAAATCGGATGAAAAAGTGGTGGCTCCATACGGCAATTTTTCCCAAAAGATAACCCAATATTATTTGATAGCCACAAACTTTGAGTGAAGAAGGTTTAAGACGTTGCCCAACCCATATTTGGAAAAGTTTCCGTATGGCGCCACCACTTTTTCATTCGAAATAAAATAGAATAGTATCTACTTCACCTGATTGATTTATCCCTTTTTGTAAAAATCAGTGAAAAAGTGGTGGCGCCATACGGAAAGTTATCCCCTCTTTGTACCCCAAAATCAAGCTACTCAGGAAAACGCAAATAGTCATTATTGTCAATAATTGTTATTTTATTTGTCGGGGAAGGACATTAGTGAGAGTGGTAGGCCCACTAAAGTAAGTTATTAGTAATACTATGATTATTTTGTAATACTCGACAAAATACATACCCTGTGCATATGATTGGCCAGACACAATCGCCAGGGCGAACGCCAACACCAGAGACGCCGTCATTTTGTCGTTTCTTCCCCGTTAAGAAAGGGGGCACAACAACCCCAGTAGAAACGTTGGTGCTCGGAAATCAGTCTGGCTGACTGTTAGTGAAGTAGGTGTTCCTCTCTTCCTACACCTTGCGCCTCGTCTGAGATCTTTCTTCACTAGGTCCAAGAAGTCGTGCATGTCCGCCCATCCCAGATTTAAAGGACCTCGATGCTTTCACAGAAAGGCACTGTTCTGTGATTGGCCAAGAGCGTCAATGGGTATTGTGCATTTTAGGCTGTTGCATAACAATTCTTCGCCTCAATGTGTTACAAAAGCCTCGCCCCATTTAGAAGACTTCACGGTGAGGAATTCCAGCCATAGTGCTTACACTAAGGCACAGAATGGCAGCCTGTAAGTTGTACAATAACTTGTGTAACCCGATTTGAATACCACTGGTCTTGTACTCGTTAACTAGGTTCTTGGTATAAATGGTTCCATGATTCGATTTACTGTTAATGAATGCGTTCGTTTTGGCGTATACTGTGCATGTACTGTAGATAATTAAAGACACTGGACACTATTGGTAATATTGTCAAAAGCTAGTCTTCTTCCCCTTTTTCTCTTGTGTATTTTGCATGTTTTCCCTCTCAGTAAACTATGAGCTTATACAATGCTCATTTTGCTGTACATGCCTAAAACACAGGACACTATTGGTAAAAGTCAAAGACTAGTCTTGATTTCCATTCATGGTACTTTACTAGTAATAGTGGGGGCGTTTGTTTGTTTGTTTGTTTGTTTGTTTGTTTGTTTGTTTGTTTGTTTGTTTGTTCGTTGTTGTTTGTTTGTTTATTTGTTTGTTTGTTCGTTGTTGTTTGTTTGTTTGTTTGTTTGTTTGTTTGTTTGTTTGTTTGTTTGTTTGTTTGTTTGTTTGTTTGTTTGTTTGTTTGTTTGTTTGTTTGTTTGTTTGTTTGTTTGTTTGTTTGTTTGTTTGTTTGTTTGTTTGTTTGTTTGTTTGTTTGTTTGTTTGTTTGTTTGTTTGTTCGTTGTTGTTTTTACCTTTGGGGCAGCCACACAAGTAGAACCACGGTGGCTCCCCGGGGTGATTGGCGACTCTTTAGCCTCACACGCATGTTAGGATAATAGGACGTGTTCATCACAGTCCACAGGTGCTATTTTACCATTATTACTGCACCAGTTGGAGCATTAAATTCAAAGCAGAAATATCCCCCTCCCCCAACAACTCCCCGCCCCCAGTATTATTAAAATGTTAATTTTGTATCAGGGATATGGAATACTAGTTGCGGTTCACCCATTATACACTGATGTGTGTGCAAGCACTGTGTATTCAGTACTTTCAGAGTTCTGTGGGGGAAAAAATCACAGGCATATTACTCAGGTGGGATTCGCACCCACGTCCTTTGCAATTTTAAAGCAGTGTCACCAACTAGACCACCGAGATTGCCCGGTAGCTAGAGACAGTTCGAATCCTATGTTTTAGCAGCGGGTACCGCAACAGTTTAACATGTTAAAACACTCATTTTATAGACGTTTAATTAATTCATAAGTACCTTGAATTCACCGAGAGCTAAATGCAGTGATCTTGTTCACTTTTCAAGTTCCTTGTGTCGGCAAGTGTCTCGTGTATTGTAAGTTTTTTGTTTTGTATTTGTATGGGTATGATGAAAAATATATAACAATTTAACCACTCAATCTGGTATTTTGTAATATTTTCTTTTTGGTGAAATAGTAAAGCCCGGTTAATACTTCCTGCGATTCACGAATGCAAATATTGACGCACAGGGCTGCTCTCGCAGGAGTCGAGCACATTTTGAACTTAAGCAAATAATTCCTTTCTAAATTTGTGACGTCAACATTCATATCACATTCGCAGGAAGTATATAGCGGGCTAGACACATCTACTCGAACCGGCCAAAAAAAAAAAAAAATCTCCCAAAATAAAAAAAAAGAATTAAAAAAAGTACTGTAAGACGGGATTAATGTTAGCCTTACTTTTACTTCCTGACCTTCCATCTTAAAGGACATAAATCCAGGGTGGGATTTATTCCAACCACATGGGCTTTGTAACGCCTGCTGACAAAGACATACACCACTTGAACTACAAGGTCTTACAAGGGTGTCGAGAAGCTTGGCAGTCTAAAGGTTGCACACTTATAAACTTGTATACATTAAAATATTTCAAAAAATTACAAGCCCCCCTGGGTTTTGATGGGTCAACATCACAATTGGCTATTATATTTTAAACATTCCTTTGTATTGAATAAATATTTAAGTTTATATATAAAATGTATACGGCAACAGTAGGGGTTACCACAATTTGCCATCTTCAGAACTTGTTTTATCCTTTGTAATATTTATCCTCTTAATAAAAAATGTTGTGGTTTAGCAGATATCATTGAATATGTTTGATTTCCCACGTTGAAGCATGTATTGTTACTAAATTGAACGACCTTCTCAAAATCATAAAACGAAAACAAATACTGATAATATTAGTATAAACAATACTAATAAATCGCTGTACTAAACATAATATAGTGAAGTGTTAAACAGTCACACTAAAAAGAAAGTTTCAAAGTGGTATTCCTCCAGCATTTTCTTTTTCTGGGACAAGACTATAAATTCTGGTTTTAATAATACACACCGATGTGTGTAGCTCCGTATAATTAGTACTTTCCCGAGCAATGCGAAACCAAATCACATAACTCGGGTGCGATTCGAACCCACGACCTTTATTTCTCATGTACGTAATAACGTGTGAGTTTGGTTCCCCTTTTTTCGACCCTCCCCATCTCTCTCTATTATTGGGGAATTGTAAAACTCAAAGCTGTTTACCATCCGAACCTGTGATTTGTCATTGTCACTCATCAAGGACATGTCACTGGTCCCTTTAAGACGCTGTACACTGTTGGTAATTGTCAAAGACCAGTCTTCTCACCTGGCGTATCTCAACATATGCATAAAATAATAAACCTGTGAAAGTTTGAGCTCATTTGGAAGTTGCGAGATACGGAGAAAGAAAAAACACCCTTGTCACACGAAGTTGCGTGCTTTCAGATGCTTGATTTCGAGACCTCAAATTCTAATCTTGAGGTCTCGAAATCAAATTCATGGAAAATTTCTCCGTTCTCGAAAACGACGTCACTTCAGAGGGAGCCGTTCCTCGCAATGTTTTATACCATCAACCTCTTCCCAATACTCATAACCAAGTGAGGTTTTTTTGCTAATAATTATTTTTTAGTAATTACCAATAGTGTCCACTGCCTTTAAGGCCGCCCGTCAAAGGATCAGGAAGACTATAGGTTTGCAGCAAAGATTGAATTTAGTTCGATCCCATCCCGAAGGAATGATATTTGTGAAAACTGCCAGCTTCGGTTAGAATGTCTCTCAAGATGGAGAAAACAGAACTAACTTCATTGACAATACGAATAATCGACTTATTGCGTGTTTCAAATTCATGAAACAGGGTGTGTTTATTCACAACATTAAAACCCTGTAGCTTTATACCTAAAAAACACACACCATTATTTTGCATGTTGTCTCCTTTACCTAATTTGCCTCATTTTGATTAAAATTGTATATGTTTTTTAGTCTCCAATCCATTATACAGTTTTGAAATGGAGACCCTGGTTTTTACTTATACACATGGCCCCAGTGGAAGGCAGTGGACGCTGGTCGGAGTTTACCCTTGTTGAAGCACGGGAGGAAATTCTTCCATGTTTGAAGTAACCTTATAAAGGCACACGGACACTATTGGTAATTACTCAAAATAATCAATAGCAGCACAACTGACTTTGGTAACTAGCAATGGGGAGCTGTTGATAGTATGAAACATTGATAGAAACATCCCCCTCTGAAGTAGAGTAGTTTGAAAAAAAGTAATGTTCACTGAAATAATAATTTGAATCGAATCCGAAACCTCAGCTGAGGTCTCGAATTCAAGCATCTGAAAGCACACAACTTGTGCAACAAGAGTGTTTTTTCCACTATTCTATAAATTTCCACTATTCTCTCGCAGCAATCGACGACCAATGTTGAGTTCAATTTTCACAGGTTTATTTCAGTGTGCATAATGTTATACACCAAAAGAGAATGGTCTTTGACAATTACGAAAGGTGTCCACGGTGTATTTAAAGTCAGTGGACACTAGTGGTAATTGTCAAAGACTAGTCTTCACAGTTGGTGTATCTCAACATGTCCATAAAATAACAAACCTGTGAAAATTTGAGCTCAATCGGTCATCGAACGTGCGAGATAATAATGAAAAAAAAACACCCTTGTCTCACACGAAGTTGTGTGCGTTTATATGGTTGATTTTGAGACCTCAAGTTCTAAACCTGAGGCCGCGAAATAAAATTCTAGAAAATTACTTCTTTCTCGAAAACTATGGCACTTCAGAGGGAGCTGTTTCTCACAATGTGTTATACCATCAACCTCTCCCCATTACTCGTCACTCGTTACTCAGTGTCCACTGCCTTGAATAACAGAATGTGGGATGAACGGAAATCCACTATATAGCGTTCAGAAGTATTACAAACATCGCCCTGCTATATTTTATCTGACGAAATCGATACCCATTTGCCAGTGCAAGTTCAACCAATTTAGAACACCATAATGAGTCATATTATTTTATTCAGAGCACCGGCACGTTAATCCGGAGGTCGTTGGTTCGACTCCCACTCTAGTCAAGTCTTTGTTCAACCCCAAAAATCGTTTTCAAATTTACCCACTCAGTTTCCCTTGTGGTTTATATTGATATTATTTTATTCAGTCAAAGATGTGCATGCATCTCCGCTATTACGCAAGACTACGCCCCATACTGGCGCTGTTAAACTTTCTTGTGCTTTCAGTATACGATTTCTATGCAATTAAAATTCGTATAGGGCACTTATTCCACTACGGTTCACCTGCGTGGTTATAAAACCAAATCCAGGTCCATCTGAGAACCCCACCCATAAAGAAGAACAAAATAGTCTGTACGCGTAACCAGAGCGTCTCAATTTTCTATAGCGTAAATCACCAGCCAAAAATTTGTTTATCAATGGATCTGTTTATGCCAAGACTGTCAAATCAAATCCAGGTCTATCTGAGAACCCCACCCATAAATAAGAACAAAATAGTCTTTACGCGTAACCAGAGCATCTCAATCTTCTATTAGCGTAAATCACCAGCCAAGAATCTGTTTATCAATGGATCTGTTTATGCCAAGACTGTCCATGGAGGAATTCTATTAAGAAGCCAGTGCGCTCTTTTGTTCCGCAATTCACCCGAGCAGAATCATGGAGCTTTGTACAGTCAATGGACAAGTTACCCTAAGGTGACACTAAGGCCGAGTAAAAAAAAAAAAAAACAGTTAATCGTACGTTTTTTTCAAAAAAGAGGAGGATCAGGGCCTTTTTATTTTTTATTTTGTTATTTCTTTCAAAGGTAGTCGCTAAGTATTTAAATTCTTCTGCGTAAAGTCACCACTTACATTGTAGACTTGTCAAGTTCTCAAAGATTAGTAAGTTTAATGAGAAGTACACTGAAAAAAAAATTAATAATAAAAAATAAAAATGCGGCCTCTAAAAAGAAGGAGGGAGGGGACCACTAACTGGTTTTTTTTTTTGCCAAAGAGAAGGGCGCCCTACCAGACGGCTGTCCTGAATTCCGGGGTTACGTAATTGTTGTCCCCTTGCGGCAAGAAAATGGGCTTTGTAAAGAAAGTCATCCATGAGATTTAAAGGCAGGGACTAAAGAGGTGATAATGCGCTGCTTTCTTTGTGGACAGACTTTTTTCTTCACTTCCACAGACAGGATATACACAATGATTTAATCGATACGCTTTTGTTAGTTCGCAGAGCACAGACTAATGAGGTCTACCTTTAGTTAAATATACATAACTGGTTACTTGGGTGGGGTGTTGTAAAATGGCCTCACAAGTTGTCATTGAGGAGATATACCCAAAACCGCGTAAACATGTCTGTCTTGAGAGCCAAACACTAAATCGTAATAAATGGCTTGAATTGTAGAATCTTGATGAGGTCAGAAAACAACGTGATTAGGTCAGAAAATACTTTCTTAAGATATTAACCTACAAATCTCCAGTACCGTTATTTGTATAAAATATCACATCAGGTTAAACACAAGTGTAAAATCGCCGCTGTGCATTTGATATCCTCCAAAAAGCCTTTTTGTAAAAAACAAAAACAAAAAACAGTTCGATTGACGAGGTTTCAAATACATACGATCTTTGCATTAATTTGTGCATTCCTGAATTTCGAAGATTCCATATCATAACTTGACACTGAGACCATTTTCCCCCGATGTTAGACGATGGTATGGTATGTATTTCGCTCTAAAAGAATATTAATCACAATATTTTTAAAACTGGGGTTCGAGATAGTTCCCCCCCCCCCCCCCCCCATTTTCGCAAGGACTATTTCTTTTGGAAAATTAGTGCACCATAAAGCTGAAATTGGGCTTGGTATCTCTTATATCATGAATGGAAGTCTGCCAAGTTAGCAACAAATTTGCAACAATCAGTTGATGCATCTATGAGGCGTGGAGGATTTTCCTCCATGGATGAAGTAACTAACTATTTCTAGGAAAGCTTATACAATTTATTGTACGTAGTCTTTAAGTGGCACGTATACCACCTTTGTTTCACTGAACAATCAATTTTAGTCATAATATTTCGAAGCAGACAATAGAGACATATCATGGCGTCGACTAATTTACTTTTAACTGTGCATTTTGTTTAAAGGAACACGTTGCCTTGGATTGGTCGAGTTAGTCTTTGAAAAGCGTTTGTAACCGTTTGTTATAAAATGCATATGAGTAGAAAGATGTTGTAAAAGTAGAATACAATGATCCACACAAACATGCCTCGAAATTGCACGGTTTTCCTTTTACCTCGTCGACTAACACGGTCGGCCATTTATGGGAGTCAAATAAATAGACTCCCATAAATGGCCGACCGTGTTAGTTGGCACAGTAGAAGGAAAACCGTGCAATTTCGAGGCAAATTTGTGTGGATCATTGTATTCTACTTTGAAAACATCTTTCCAACCATATGCATTATATAAAAAAACGGTTACAAACGCTTTTTATAGACCAACTCGTCCGTTCGAAGGCAACGTGTTCCTTCACAATTTCACAATTGTATCAACATTTTTTAGCTTGAAAAACAAAATAAAGAAAACAATTATCAACACAACATATCAAATAGATAAAGACATATCGATCGATCATAGGTCAGGTAAATTGGGTCATTCCTACTTCAAAAAGCACCGACAGGAGAACAAACAATTTTTGCAAGACATCGACCTCTTTCTCATCGACTGAACTCCTTTAAAAAAAATTGTTTGTTTGTAATAACCTTGTCCAAACATTCTCAATAATATGTACAGGAGTTGCAAGTTTTAAAGAAGTACAGCGGGGCTCGATTATTTACAAAGCACTAAGATTCATCTTGAGACGCGTTGTCAACACTACCATAGTGATTTTGCATTGCGACACCACACTTTGGGTAGCAGTTAAGATTGGGCACATAACTTAAAGACAGTGGACACTATTGGTAATTGTCAAAGACTAGTCTTCACAGTTAGTGTATCTCAACATAAGCATAAAATAACAAACCTGTGAAAATTTGAGCTCAATCGGTCGTCGAATTTGTGAGATAATAATGAAAAAAAAAAACACCCTTGTCACACGAAGTTGTGTGCGTTCTGATGCTTGTTTCGGGACCTCAAATTCTAAACTTGAGGTCTCGAAATCAAATTCGTTGAAAATTACTTCTTTCTCGAAAACTATGGCACTTTACAGGGAGCTGTTTCTCACAAAGTTTTATACCATCTACCTCTCCCCATTACTCGTAATCAAGAAAGGTTTTATGATGATAACTATTTTGAGTAATTACCAAGTGTCCACTGCCTTTAAGATCAATCTCAGGTCTTTGAGAAGATCTTATGGCTATGTGGCATGATAAGGAGACCCTCAGCTCTTACCAACATAAGCCTTTCTTTATATAGTGAAGGCTACAGCCTTTATTCCTCTAACTCTTATCTGCATTTACATAACAAGACAAGCTTTCAGTGCTACTTGGCCCTGAAATACAAAAGGATCTCCACCATTGGTATGGAGGCAAGCTAAAAGGGTGTGGCATCGTCTTTCAGTACGGATATGTTCCTTCATGGTGGCCCTTACTGACTGGTTTACTTGTTCACAGTACACGATCCTATTAATTATGTTGAGGATTTTGACCACAAGCATTTACAACAGTTTGAAGACTTTCTTGTAGAAATCTTGACTTACTGTGTTTCGGAAGCAACATCATTCAGTCATCATATGACTTTAATTCAAGATGAACAAGAAATTTTCTTGTAATTTTAATTTATGTTTTTCTTATTAGATATTTTGTTCTTATTAGATTTTTATTATCTACTATTGGTTGCATACTTATCTGCTTTTTTTTTATTGCTTTGTGTACTATATTTGGTTAAATCTATATTAGTTTGATTGTGAACCCCAGATGTGGGGCAACAGATCTACGGATCATAGTATGTATTTGCTTTTGTTGACCCTTGCCCATCTCGGGGTATATTGTCAATGTATTTTGTTATGTACTGTAAAATAATAATAATAATAATAATAATAATAATAATAATAATAATTAATGGGGTAACATGTCAACCAGGGAAAAGTAGGTGCTCTGAGCAATACGTATTTGTTTTGCAGACCATACCGGGCAACAAAACAAAACTTGACAAGAAATAAAAAAAATATGCACCCAATTGTTTTGTTCCATTTTATAATCCAAACTTTTATTGTAGTTTTCCTGCAAATTGGATATCTTTCAAAAATATACAGAAACATCCATTTACAAAATTCTAAAAAGCTACAGGTACAAGATAAAAGACTTAACAACTCATAAAAAACGTTTACAAAAAGTGGCTCCTATAAAAGAAAGTTAGCTTCACAATTAAAATCTCTCTGATTATAATGGCTAAAATAATTTGTATCTTTCAATAAACAAAATCAGACACGTAAAGCAGACTAATATAAATGTTGCTGACCTAATTCAGGACAGTCTACGAGAGCAAGGGGTCAGTGAACACAGGTGTGTACTCTATGCCCAAATTGTGTTCTGATTTCACCCCAATTTGGTGACCTTATATAATAGGCGAGTCATCGACTTTATGTCGACGACTGATGCTGAAAAACACAGCAGCAAAGAATGATCATATTTTCAACTCGAGCAAGGAGCGAAGTTTGAGTGCATACACTAGTCGACCCATGATTGACCACTGACAATCAATACTTGCGCAGTGACGCTTTCACTCGAACGACTCGTTTGAAAGTCTAGTCAACCATCGAGAACAATCCATTGCTTTCTGCAATTTCGCTGTAGAATAACTGGTTTCCTTTTGCGCATTACACATACTAGCATGAAATAGGCTTTTTGGACCACTGAAGAAACCATGGTCCTGATGATGAGGCTGGTTCCAAATGGTCAACCACAGTAGTCAACCAACAGCCTGGGTTCAAGTCCAAATAATCAACCTTTAGTTAACCATGGTGCACACTCGAGCTTGCTCAAGCCTGTATTGTGAGGGTATGACTTGGTGATATGAACCTAGAAAATATTGGCCTGGAAATGAGGTCAGGGGAAAGGGTGACTAGGTGAGGGCGGGGTGAGTCAAACACATTTATTGATCCGATGAGTCAACTAGGGTTTGTAAACAGCTTGTCCAAACAACAATGGTTTGGACAGTTATTCCCAAACTCTAAACTAGATAAACTATCTATCTGAGGTTTGCGGTTCACCATGTGAAAATCTCTTTTGAGAAGTGTTGGTTCTGAAAAGAACCGGTGGTCGATAGCTCAATGTTTCGATCAGTATGCTCTGATCATCTTATGGATCTTGAAGACGATCAAGGCATACTGATCGAAACATTGCTGAAGACGATCAGAGCACTGATCGAAACATTGAGTTATCAACCAAAGTTTCACAATCAACAGAGATTTTCACATGGTGCTACTACAAACCACTCTTAGTAGTTATACTTGTATAAAATCCTTCTTCCCAGTAAATAAACATTTTTCCCCCAGGCATTCCTTGTCAAACTCAAGGGCCCAAGTAATTGTACTCAAGAAGCACTCAGACATCCTAGTACTTGATACTCTATACCAAAAGTCCTTGACTGCAAAGCTGCCCTGCCAGTTTTCCCCATAAAAAGTTATAGTATCTTGGTAACATTTAAAACATAAATATGCATTTAATAGATATGCTTTTATATATTACTCATGACATGTGATTGTGATGTATATACTTTTAAAAAGGTAAATTAATTACATATTAAAATTGGATTTTCAAATGGCTAATGCATAACAGGGTATATAAAAAAACTAATCACTACGGGAAAAAAATACCACGATGCAGCCCAGTCCTAAAGCAGTTAAGGGTTAGTCCAAACATCTTCAAGCAAACTTGAATCCTCTACTCTGATTGGTCGACAAGAGGTGTGAAATTGCGCGGCCCATATCACACCCTGCATATTGGGCTTTTCTCACTCTGCGTACTGCGCTATTTTAATCTTAAAAGTGTATGCAAACAACAGCTGTTCAAACAGCCCGTATTGCGTTAAGCTGCACGTCGAGCATGCTTGAAGATGAAATCCTTATCACACCACCCGCACTCATGGAGTGCAGCCAATATGGCTTCGTTAGATAACGCAAAATCTATATATATTTTTCCATATTCCACTCACGCTCGTGTAATATAGCTAATACTATTGTGAGAAAAGATCTCAGGCTTATTTATTTGAAATCCCATATGTCATACAATGCGCAACCTTCTGCACTGACTTTAACAAACAAAATAATAGTAACCCGAGCCATTTCTTTAAGAAAAAAAGAAGTATTGAACTGACCTCCAAGGTGCACTGCAGACGGGGGCCTTTAAGTAGCATTCTGGTGAAATAAAATCATTGTGAATGGATGATAGCTCTAATGGACAAGGTGGGTCTCATCGATGCGGAATTTCTGGTTGCGCTTAGGAATCAGTCGACAGATGGTGGCAGCCAGGATGATGATGACCGTACCCAGGACAGCCATGAAGCAACCGACGAGGAGCTGCATCCCTTGGTAGGCTTCGGTAGGGATGGAGACTTCATGACGGGGCTCATATTCTCCCACGGCTGTAAAGTACAGACAGGAAAACAATTGGTTTATTCTATAATATAAGTTATCACACAAGCGCGATTGGAATACGGAAAAATATAGCGCTTCTGCGTCCCATATCCAACGAGGGCGAAGGCCGAGTTGGATATGGCACTCAGAAGCGCTATATTTTCCGTATTTCCACGAGCGCGCGTGTGATGACGTATTTATCTTCAAGCAAACTTGGCGCGTGACATAGAACACACAAGACGCATGGTAGTGATATTAGCCGTGCAATATAGGTTTTTATCACCACTCCATTCTGCCAATCTGATTGGAGGATTAGCGCGTACTTGAAGATAATCATAAATATAGCGGCTTCTTATGGACGATGTGACCTCTGACGTCATTCGAAACCCATACCATGATTCGGGCGCATACCCGTCGGGCCAAAACCTTTGTGTTTGGCAGCCAGCTAGAAAGTACACACAATTTTATCATGAATACGCATCTTTTTGATCGACGAAACAAGATGTGTACAGTGTTTTGTCAACAGAGGGCGGTTTGAATGTAAACATAGGTCACATCATCTATATTGCACGAATCCATCACTCAGTGTACCCATGGAAAATTTAAAATAAAAAATAAAAAAGTATGTCCTAAGCAAATATGGCTCGTCAGGCCAATGTTTACACAGACGTGCAACTTTCCAATTGCAAACAGAGGATACGGCTGATCACACTCAACTTTTGTACAGTGTTTTTTTTTTAAGTTTTCTATGGCACTGTTTTGAAAAGACAAAGAAGAAACCAGCTGATCAGTTAAAAATGTGCATCGCCTGATAATATTCACAAAGAATTTGGTGAAGCGCCTTTTGCCAAATGATACAAAGCGCATACGACAAAAGATGAAACTTAAATGTTGAAGAGGTAAGTTTTTAAGTTCTCTTTTTTCTGAACTGAGAAATAGTGGCTTCTTATTTAGCGCAAATTTATTCTTTTATGCACATATTGGGATACACCAAGTGAGAATACTAGTCCTAGAGCAAATGTGTCTAGTGTCTTTAAGACGTGGATCCCACATTTTTATCAGATCCAACACACCCCCTTTTTAATCACTTTGGGTTAATAGATGTTGTCTTAGACTTTGTGTTCCTCGTACAAATCTTACTTATTACAGGCAATCTTTGTCCCCAACCCCATGCATTTATTTAACACATCAGTTGTACGTAAATAGGGGGTAATTAACTACTTGCAGGTTTTATTTTATTCACAGCCCGGTTTTCTCACTCGCTGGATTACTTTGTAAATATTTGCTCGTATTTATAAGGTGGGTGTTTTATATTGTGTGAGTGTGTACATTTCTGTCCTTTTAATCTGTGTATCGTTGTAATTGTTTTTACCTATCAATCGTTTTTTCTTGTATATGCCAATGGAAACTATATTTCTGTATTGGCCCCTTGCACGCATGTCACACACAGCGACTGGTGCCGCGCTCCCCGGTTTGGAGGTCTTGAGTAAATTAATCCCTAAACACGTAGGAAGCTAAACTGGATGGTAGGTTTACCTGTGAACGCCGCGTCACCTAGAAAGCGCACCTCAATGATGAATAATGCACAGTTACATTGCCACCAGTATGGTGGTTCCAAGATTATTCGACGTCGACGTCAGGTGAATTGGGTCAATATGCCTGATGCGGACAATAAAATATTCAACGTCTAATTCTAATTAGCAGCAACAGCAATACCCATGAGATAAAACAACAGAGTAATGCAGCATCACGCTCATGAAAAACTCACCTTGCTTGCAGTGGTATCCTTCCCAGCCTGAGCTGCACAGACAAGTGTACATGTCTGCAGATGACATATCCTCTACACATGTGCCGTTATTAGCACAGGGGTTTGGCTTACACAAGCTTACAGAAACAATCGCTGAAAAATATAAAAAAATCAACAATAAAATCATGGTTTTTGCTTTGCAGATGTACAGAAATTAATTTCCCAATAAGACATTTGCGAGTTAGATTTGAATAATGTATGATACAATGACTTGCTTGGTTGCAAATTCCAGACTCAATTTGAATGCTTCAGACTATATTAAGAGACAGTTGCTACGTCACATGAGACGGCCAACACCCGTACACAGCTCTATATGGCACAACAGTGACTAAGTGCGTTATGTACTGCTGTTTAGACACGAGGGCAACGTAATTTAGTATGTGCCTTGCAGATAACTGTACTGCTGCATTATCCAAGACACGCGCAAGCAGTGATGTTTTACACACGATGCAATAGAACAAATCGGATAGAACGAAAAACGCACGGTGGATGAAACGAAAAATGACAGATATGACAGACAATCCTCCAATCACATGGCAAGGATCGGCTTTGGTGTTTTATAATAAACTTTATCTTCAAGTACGCGCTAATCCTCCAATCAGACTGGCAGAATGGAGTGGTGATAAAAACCTATATTGCACGGCTAATATCACTACAATGCATATTGTGTGTTCTATGTCACGCGCCAAGTTTGCTTGAAGATAAATACGTTATCACACGCGCTTGTGGAAATACGGAAAATATAACGCGTCTGCGTGGGAGGCAGAAGCGCTATATTTTTTTTGTATTCCACTCGCGCTTGTGTGATAACTTACTTTATCCAATGTCCGAGTAGTGCGCTCTTTCTAAAAAAGATCCTCACCTTTTTCACAGAGGATTCCGGTAAAATCTGCAGGGCATAGGCAGGATCGACTGACAGCTTCATAGTCATCGCCAGAAGTACAAACTCCTCCATTCTTGCATAAGCATTCATCTGTATCGGTCACAAGAGGGCAGTAATTAATTTAGTTATAAATCTATTTATTTATTTATGAGAAAATATATCGGGCAACATTGCAGCAAGCAGCTTTAAAAATTACACCAGAAGATAAAGAATACAAAAATACTAGCAAAATAAAAAATAAAAATATTGACTATTTAAAAGGGATAGTCTAAGAAAAATTAACTTACCGTCTCCAGCATCACGCTTCCTTCGTTGGGCTGTATAGGAAGCAAAATACAAAGTATGTTTGTAATCACAAAAATTTAAATACTGTATGCAAGAAGTTTCTTTATAAAAGATGTAAAGTTAAAATCGGGGTAAAGTTCTTGTAATTGCCAAAGACCAGTATCCTCACTTGGTGTATTCCAACACTATATGCATCGAATGACAAACCTGTGAAAACTGGGGCTCATTTGGTCATTGAAGTTGCAAGAAAATATTATGAAAGAAAAAACATCCTTGTTGCATAAAACCTTTAGGAGATTCAAATATTTAGGAGGAAAATTACCTCTTTCTCAAAAACAACATTACTTCAAATGGGGCTGTTTCTGCGTTATTTTATGATATCAATAGCTTTCCAGGGCTCTTGACCAAATAATATGTTATGTTCAATTAATCATTTCTGAAATTGGCCGGGAAAACTTATATTAATATTATTCATTTTGGTTTTACGCATACACTATACCTAGACAGAGGTACTCTGCGTCGTTGTAGTAGCAGTTCTGGCCAGCGGGACAAGGGTTACTATTACATGGGTTGGTGGTTGTTGCATCTAAAACAGTAAAGAGAAACAAAATTGCTTTAAAGATACTGGACACTATTGGTAATTGTCAAAGACTGGCATTCACAGTTGGTGTATCTCAACATATGCATAAGATAACAAACCTGTGAAAATTTGAGCTCAATCGATCGTCAAAGTTGCCAGAAAATGATGAAAGAAAAACACACCCTTGTCACTCGAAGTTGTGTGCTTTCAGATGCTTGATTTTGAGACCTCAAATTCTAAATCTGAGGTCTCAAAATCAAATTTGCGGAAAATTACTTCTTTCTAGAAAACTACATTACTTTAGAGGAAGCCGTTTCTCACAATGTTTTATACTATCAACCTCTCCCCATTACTCATTACCATGAAACGTTTTGCGTGAATAATTATTTTGAGTAATTACCAATAGTGTCCACTGCCTTTAAAGAAAAGGTTTTTACAAAACAGATTGCAGGCCTTGAATTTCAATCCTGAAGGGAATACAGCAGTTTTCCACTAGTAAGGGGGCAATTCTGTGAGGAAAATTTAAATTTGTATTGCGGAACTTTGCAAAGGGCACCACAGCAAACTAAGCACAGGGCCCCACGGTGTGTGCCGTGGGCTATTTCGAGGCCTGGATTTGGTACACAATATTGCTAAATGTAGGGCAATCAACTTTACTCAGCAGAAATAGGTTTCTACAAGTCAGTGGCGACTAGTGAAATTTACTACTCGACTAGTCGCGCCTCAAATAATCGCGAATTTTGACACTACTCGGAACTTATGTTTACTGTTACTTAATGTTATTTTTGCATGTAATTGCCGATATTTTTAAAATAAATGTGTATTTGAATGGAATTGAATTGAATTGAACTAAAATTTAATTCCCAAGATAAATTGTGTCATGTTTGTCGCAGGCACAGTATATTTAAGGTGATGCTGAAATGATTATGAAGGATTGTGTCACTGATGCCTGATTGTGTTTCATTGAAGTAAGTTACGTTGTCCTGAAAAATCGTGAGCGACACAATCGGTTCATCAGACAGGTGTGAACAATGCAACTGACTTCTTTTTTATAGCACCAATGGTTTGCAATTGGTCTGCACAATTATGACAAAAACTGAACTTCAGCACTCACCATTAACAGTCACCAAAAAGGAGCAGGTTGCTTGGTTGCCAGCGGTGTCGGCAAAGATGTAAGTGACTGCGGTAGCCCCCTGATTGAAGGTGTCCCCTGGTGCGTGGGACCGGGTCGTGGTGACCGCTCCGTTGTTGTCCGTTGCGGTAGGCTCAGTCCAAACACTGGTCACGGATGTTGCACCAGTTGGGAGAGTCTCGGTCCTGCCAGCTGGGCAACCGCTGATGACTGGTGCTGTACTGTCCACTGAAAATCCAACAAAATCAAATTCAAATCTTTGAACATACATCTCTACAAATCGTACTGAAATATTTTAAATAATAATAATAATACTACTAATAATAAAGACTAGTAATGTGTAGATATCCACCCATGCAGGGTGTTCAAGGCGCAGTTAAACAAAAAAACAACAACAAAAAACAGATACAACAAAATTAGTCCTTGAAAACCTGTGACATGTTTTGAGGAGAGATTTGAATGTTGTGGTTCAAAGACAAGATCTAAGATTACATGCAAGTGGTAGACAACTTCAATGACCAATTGAGCTCAACAAAAAAACATCCCAGATTTGTAATGTTATACATATAATTTATGTTTGGAGTGAGACTACTTGTCTTTGACAATTTCCGAAGCCTAGGCATCTTTGCTTTACTCTATACAGTAGTTACAAATACTTATCACAGCAGTATGGAAATAAATGTGTGTCGGAATTGAATTGATCAATATAAACCACAAGGGAAACTGACTGGGTAAATTTTAAATGATTTTGGGTTGAACAAAGAAAAATTGACAAGAGTGGGACTTGAACCAATAACCTTAAGGAGAAACGTGACAACGCACTACCAACTAAGCCCTACAATGTATGTTGGCGGTCTCTCTATCTTCGGGTGCGGGTGCCAGTCAAATTCCCTGTAACTGTTAACTGCCGTGTAGCCAGGGATCACACCCAAATTACAACACAACCTGGGAATTGAATTTTTCAAAGTTAAGCAGAAATATATTAAAAAGCAATCTCACCAATAACATTTACATTGAAGCCACAAGTTGCCTGGTTGCCAGTATTGTCAGTTGCAGTGTATTGCACTACAGTGGTGCCAACGCTGAAGGCTGAATTCGGAGCAAAGTTTGAGGAGACCTGAGGAGAGACTCCGGAGTTGTCTGTGACCGATGGTACCGTCCAGGATGCAGTTGCTGTCGTCCCAGCGCTCTGCACGAAGGTAGTGATGTCATTCGGGCAGAAGGAGAACACTGGGCTGAGGTTGTCTACATTAGAAGCTTTATAAATAAACGGGGGAAATAACGTTCATAAGCACACAACTCACAACTCATAATGGTAACAATAACTTTATACACCCGAAGGGTGGCTTAAAGTGCTTAATCATACAGTATTTCCTGCAAGGTATGTGGGACAGCATTTTACAGAAGCACCATGTATTGGTTTACAATGTGCTATGGCGCAACATGCTGCCAAACCAGCCAGGAACACCGGGGTGAACCCCTTCTCTTTTTCAACAAGTGCACTGGGTTCTTTTGCGAGCCTCACACAAAACACAGGACCAACGGCTTTACGTCCAATCCGAAGGATGAAGCAATGGTCACTCGTAATTCCCACCGCCAAAAAATGGAAGGTTGAGCTCATTATACAGACAAACAAAGCTTCATTCATATGAAGTTGTAATGTTTTCAATATAATAATAACAATAGTGGCTTATTAAAATAATAATAATAAATGTGGCTTCTTATATAGCGCACATGTCCGTCACTAAGTGACGCTTCTGGCGCTGTAACAAACAGTATTTCCTGGAAGATGTGCGACTACGTTTGAATTATGAGACCTAATTCTGATAGCAACATGCAACGTGTCGCAAATTTCAACACGTAGTATGCGTAGCACAGTAGTTGTTTTAATAACTACTTTACTTTTCTTTACGCACTTAAAAGTGCGTAAAGAAAACACAATTGCTGCAAAGCTTCACTACGCCTCAACCCCTCAACATGTGTGTTGCAAAGCATCCTGCTTCGATCCATGTAAGACATTGCAGTGGGAAATTATCACAAAATACACAGATCAAAAGTTACATGTAACCCAAAAGCAGATTCCGTGCAGAGCTAGTGTGAAAGTGAAGCAGTTTGTATCCGTGTTGAAATTTTACCGAGCCAACACGAACCATATCAGGATAAGATTTGACACGGATCTATAGTGTGAAAAAGCCTATAGACCGTATTGAATATGACGTCACTACAAGCATCTGCCCTACAACATGGCGTCTGTGAGCATGTGCGTCGGGGTGCGCGTGGATGTGCTGTAAAAATCAAACCCAGAAACGCGGCATGCTGCATGCTGCATTGATGTAGGCATTGAGACGGTTTGCCCTACACGTACAAGATGGCGACTTTCGTAGCAAAAAAGTGGTTATTCAAAACGGTCTACATGAAGTTTCCCCTTCTTGGTCCATATAATTACCTGGTGTGACGACAACATTGAAGGTGCACGTGGCCTGGTTTCCAGCCGTGTCGGTGAACACGTAGGTGACGGGTGTGCTCCCAATGTTGAAGGCGGTGAATGGAGCTTGAGATCTGGAGACAGTTACCGCTTGTCCATCGTTGTCCGTTGCGGTGGGCTCAACCCATGATACAATAGCAGCGCTGGCTCCTGTAGTAGAGGTTACAGCCGAGGCTCCCGAGGGGCAGCCGCTGATGACGGGTGCGGTGGTGTCGGTTCCTGTACCAGATCCGGCTGCATATAGAAGATTAAAGGAATATTCATAAGTAACCCAAACGGTTTCTCCATTTTGATTGGCTTTTAAACGGATGATATAACCACAGCCAAAAGTGTTTAAACATGGGCGTGGCACGTGAGCTTGCACCTGTGGTTATACGACAGTTTACGCATTCCTACATGTACTGGTCGAAGGCAATGGCTGGAACACCTGTGCCACATTACGCGATACGCGTGATGCAATTGCCAATCTCCTTTTAAGGAGTTTTCACCAGACGGCCTTACCATTTCATAACTGTAGGGGTGTTTTGTTGAAAGAATTTGTTGAACAATTATAATTTTTTACTGTTTTTTCAAACTTTTTTTTTACTTTATACTTAAGGACCAACAAGTGTTGATGTTTTTTGACCGAAAAGGCATTTATGTATGGGAATAAAAAAAGGATTGGCCGGTATAAAACCGGTTGCAGTCTGGATGCTGATAATTACCCGAGCCGGAGGCGGGGGTAATTATCACACTCGGTAACCAGTATTATACAGAGTGTTTAATACCGGCCAAGCACATATTTATTCCCTTATTACAGATTTGTTTTTTGCTAACAAAACAGTTGCTGACAGTGTAAGCACTTCATGCAATCCACCATATACATTAACTGACAAACCTGTAGAAGTTTGAGATTGATCGGCAATCTGGGTCATAAGAAAATAGTGAAAACCGATTACACATTTTTGCATAACATCGATAAAATGCTCACTGAGCGATAAACACCAAAACGGGTATTTAGTTTGATTAATTTTTTTATCAAATATGACATTTTGGACAGAAACATTTTAAGAGATGTTTTCTACAACATTCATTAGACAGTGGAAGTTTTATGTAAATCTTTGATCTTAGATAAGTTTTTTTCTTCTTACCAACTCTGTAATGTTAATAATATATAGAAGAGTTTGCGGTAACACCATGTAATGAATATCTCTAAATGAGTTGGGAGTGGTTCTGAAAAGCAGCATGAGAGTCCAGCATTCTTCAGAAGACGATCAGAGCATACTGATCAACACGTCAAGTTAATCCAACTGTTCTTTTCTGAACCACCCCCAACTCATTTTAGAGATAGTCATTACATGGTGTTACCGCAAACTCTTCTATATCTTACTTCCACCATGCAAAGTTTCAAATCTTACTAATGTACCTGATAATAAATACTATCAAGTAGGACCTACAAAGCTCATTTGTCAAAGATACAATGTGCTGCTACAGAATGTTACAAAATTGTCAGTAGATGGGCGAGAAGAAAACAGATGCGATTTTTATTTTTACAATTGAAAGAGTCTGGAATGAATTGATATTGCAAACGTGATTTGGTGGAAAGATCCAGCATTGGAGACCAGCAACTGAGAAGGATCGGTGCCCCGCTCTTTTGTTGTAAGAGCCAGGGATTGTTAGATTTGTTGCTAAAGGCAGTGGACTCAATTGGTAATTACTCAAAATAATTATTCGCATAAAACCTTTCTTGGTGACGAATAATGGGAAGAGGTTGATGGTATAAAACATTGTGAGATTCGGCGCCCTCTGAAGTGCCATAGTTTTTGAGAAAGGAGTAATTTTCCACCAATTTGATTTCGCGACCTCAGATTTAGAACTTGAGGTCTCGAAATCAACCATCTAAATGCACACAATTTCGTGTGACAAGGGCGTTTTTACTTTCATTATTATCTCGTAAGTTCAAGACCGGTTGAGCTAAAATTTTCACAGGTTTTTTATTTTATGCACATGTTGAGATACACCAACTGTGAAGGCTAGTCTTTGACAATTACCAATAGTGTCCACTGCCTTTAAAGGGTTTTGATACCTTTTGTTGAATAATTATTTTAGACCGACACAAATTCCTACTCACCGTGAAAAGTGAAAATCGCAGAGTGATGTTTTCAGAATGTTTTCAGCAAATGCTAAAACAATGTTCGTCTCCTGAGGCAAAAATTATTTTATTGTTTTTCTCATTTCTCAAAAACTACATCACCTCAGCAAGTAATATTTTAAGGGAAGCTTTCTACCATCATTACCTTGAAACCATGTACACAACCAAGTTTATTGCATTTTTATTTTGTCTTATAAAAAGTACCTCAAAACCCTCTAATCTTCATTCGCAAGTTGGTCCACAGAAATTTTAGAACTGAATCCTTGAGCCTTTACCTGATACAGTGATAGTGAAACTACACTCGTCAAAGTTGCCGACATTATCATAGAAGATGTACGACACTCTGGTCACTGTGTTGGCTGGGAAGGAAGCCGGTGGGGTGTGTGACCTTGCAACACCAGGCACTCTGCCGCTGTTGTCTGTTGCAGTCGGCTCAACCCAGGAAACGATGGCTGCGTTGGTTCCTGCGTCGGGAGCGACACTCCTTGAGACAGGGCACCCTGAGATAACCGGAGCTTGTGTGTCACCGGTGAAATCTGGATTGGAGATTAAATGTAATAATATTAATAATAATTGTTTTTATTTTTTTAATGTGATTCACCAGACACACAAGGCCTGAAGGCCACTTCAAGGAGTGGGCTAAAAAAAATAAGTTTTTTTCCAGGGGCTGTTGCCACTTACTTCAAGGGCTGACACAGTTACCCCTTTTATAGTCCATACAGAGGTACATGTAGACATGGGTATCATCAATCTGATAATAATAATAGGCATGTGGAACTCTGTATGAGACCAGGGGTTGATTTCACAAAGGTAGTCCTAACTTAGGACTAGTCCAAGGCAATGCTAAGAGATAGGACTGGTCCTAAGTTTGGTCCTAAGTTGGGATAACTTAGGACCAGTCCTATCTCTTACATGTAGCATTGCCTAGGACTAGTACTTAGGACCAGTCCTATCTCTTAGCATTGCTTAGGACTAGTCCTAAGTTAGGACTACCTTTGTGAAATCACCCCATTATCCTTTATAGCACTGGGGCGAACCCCTTCTCTTTTCCATAAGTGCGCTTGGTTCTTTTACGTTCATTACACAACACATGGGACCAACGGCTTTACGTCCCATCCCAAGGGCAAAGCATCATGGTTAGGAGTCTACGTCCAGATTAAAAAGCTTGCCCCAAACATTTTGACATAGCAACTGTCTCTATAGTCTGAGGAACTCAATTGTAAGCGATACATTGTGACTAGCAAAAATCTCTTGCTATGAAAAGGAATTGTTCTCCATCAGTCAATCAGTATGCTTCACAAAAGTGCTGAATTCCCTGCTCCAGAAAGCATCAATCTTTTGCTTACGTGCAGGGCCATGACATTGAGCGCAGATGAGTGAAATTGTGCTCCATTCAAAAACCATCGAGTACTTAACCGAGTTTGTCATGGCAAACTTGGGTCCACTCTTATGGGTGATTCTGATAATGTGATTTGACTGAGGATTAAATTTCAGGG
The DNA here is from genome assembly GCF_032118995.1 of Asterias amurensis. Taxonomy (NCBI): domain Eukaryota; kingdom Metazoa; phylum Echinodermata; class Asteroidea; order Forcipulatida; family Asteriidae; genus Asterias; species Asterias amurensis. The sequence goes on along the minus strand of NC_092650.1, from coordinate 5,220,421 downwards.
ACACTCACCATTGACAATGACGACAAACTGGCAGGTAGCCTGGTTTCCGGTTGGGTCAGAGAAGGTGTAGGTCACGGTGGTGACGCCGGTGGTGAATGAGTCACCAGAGTTGTGGGTTGAAGTGCTGGTCACCACACCACCAGAGTTATCTGTGGCGGTGGGTACGGTCCAAGTCACCACGGCTGTGTTGGTGCCAGACACTGCTGTTGCTGATGCGCTCATTGGGCAGTTGGAAATGACTGGGGCTGTGTTATCCACAACGGTTCCACCTGCAAGATAGTGGGATAATGGTCGGATATACAAATCAGCATGACTTTCGCACATAAACCAAATGTTTATTTAAAATAAAATCTCCTTAAAGGCACTGGATACCAATGGTAATTAAGCAAAACAATTATTAGCAAAAAATCTTACTTCTCACAATGTTGTGTACTATCAACAGCTCTCCATTGCTCGTTACCAAGGAAGTTTTTATGCTAGCAATTATTTGGAGTTATTTAGTGTCCAATAGGTTAGTGAAATTCTGCCTTTGACTTAGTGTCAATTTATGTTCGCACTCGAATCTACTTGAAAGTGGTTATTCTAATTTGTTATACCATACCTGAAGTGACAACTACATTGAAGTTGCAACGGGCTTGGTTTCCAGAAGTGTCGGTGAATGTGTAAGAGACGGAGGTCGTGCCAATGTTGAAGGACGTGGACGGGGCTTGAGACCTCGCAACGTTAACTGTTTGTCCATCATTGTCCACTGCCGTGGGCTCCACCCAAGAAACGAAGGCAGAGGATGCGCCTGGGGCTGCAGTGGCCGAAGCTCCTGCTGGGCAGTTGCTAATGACGGGTGCAGTGGTGTCTGTGCCGGGTGTGCCAGCTATGCAATGAAAAGACAGCAACATTAATAATAATAGTGGCTTCTTATGAAACGCGCACGACCGCCACTCAAAGTTGCAATATACTGCCAATCAAACCAGGAATACTGGGACGAACCCCTTCTCTTTCCCATAAGTGCATTTGGTTCTTTTAAGCGAGTTTACGTGAACAGTGTTTGGTATGCTCTTCAGTATATTAGGTTCAATACAGCTTGCTCATTGAGCCCCATGCCTCAGGACTTGCCCTCTCAATCACTTAGTTCTTCTATGGCTTTTGTGTGTGGTCGATGAGCAGGCCTGTCAGTAGCCTGAACGTCTGACGTCATTATTCGAGGCTTGTGAATAACGCCAGAGACCGACCTCAAAAATTGCAAAACCGGCGTGTAGTTTGACCTCTGACCTCGGTCATTTCACATCGCAGTCAAATTCCATTGCAGACTTGAGAGCAGTGACTATTTGGGCATCTATGTCACTGCACGTGTATCCAATGATATCACTGTATCCAATGGAATCACTGGATCATAGCGGCAGCGACCTGTCTTTATTCTTGCGGATAAAGACAGGGGCCCAGTCTAGCCTGTCAGGGGCCCATGCTTAAATGCTCTGCTTCTCAATGGGGAGCTCCCCTGCAGTATCTTTTAAAATTTAGCTTGAATATCTACTTTATATGTGTAGATTGTACATGTAGTATGGTTTGTGAATGTACATGTATACACCATTGACTGATCTTGATACTCTGGACAAATAAATACACTTGTAACTTGAATCTTGACGGTGGATGGCACTTCCGGAGCTCCATACAAACCTGATAAAAACTAAGAAGCGGAAAAGCAACCCACCTGTGACTGTGATTTGGAAATCACACTGGTCAAAGTTGCCGACATTATCAAAGAAGACGTACGACACTCTGGTCACTGTGTTGGCTGGGAAGGAAGCCGGTGGGGTGTGGGAGCTTGCAACACCAGGCACTCTGCCGCTGTTGTCTGTTGCGGTCGGCTCAATCCAGGTTGCAGTGGCCGTGTTGGCTCCTGCATTGGGGGAGATAGTCTGGGAGTTGGGGCAACCTGAGATGACCGGAGCTACGGTGTCGCCGGTGAAGTCTGTGAGTAAGAAATAAAACACAATGTTTTCAGTGCTGTTTTGTATGTTGCAAAAGACCCCTCCCCCCAAAAAAATTAAATAAATAATAGTAATAATAATAACAAATCTTGAAAAAACCTTAATCCCTTTAAGATCAATTTTGGATTGATCTAATAGACATGTAGCCCCAATGTTGGCATTTCCCTGTTTTGTCAATACCTTTGTTTGGGGGTGCATATGGTTGGAAAGATGTTTTAAAAGTAGAATACAATGATCCACACACATTTGCCTCGAAATTGCGTTGTTTTCCTTATACTGTGCGAACTAACACAGTCGGCCATTTATGGGAGTCACAAATTTGACTCTCATAATTGGCCGACTGTGTTAGTCGACGAGGTAAAAGGAAAAGCGTGCAATTTTGAGGCATGTTTGTGTGGACCATTGTATTCTACGTTTACAATATCTTTCTAATCATATGCATTTTATAACAAATGGTTACAAACGCTTTTCAAAGACCAACTCAACCGATCCAAGGCATTGGTTCCTTAAAGTTATAGTGTCTATGGTTCAACTTCAAATGTACCCAGTCAGTGTCCCATTATGGTTTATTACCTTTGAAGAATAAGGCATCTCCCCTTCACTGTTATAATAGTATCAATACAAAATTCTTCTACATGTGTAGCACATTTCACAATGACCGTGTCAATGTGCTTTACATTAGCACCCTCGTCATTGGGCCCATAACATCCCTTTACTCTTTTTCATGCTCCCTCGGAGTACATGAGCTGATTTCACAAAACGCTAGGATTAATCTTAAGGTCTGCATGCTACAGTGCAGGGTTGGGACTCGTCCCAAGTCCTAAGATTAATCCTAAGTTAGGACAAGTTTGGTGAAATCGACGGCTGGCCCCCAAAAGGCTTTTTCATACTCAATATTAACCTTTACCCTTGCAGGTACTTATTTATACCCCTGGGTGAAGAGAAGCAATTATCTTGCTCTAAAGTATCTTGCTCAAAGACACAAGTGTCTTGACCGTGATTCAAACCCACACTCTGATGACTTAACCATTAGAGCTTGAATTTGATGCTCTTAACCACTCGGCCATGACCCCCTATAATATATGTCACATATGTATACTCACCATTGACCATGACGACAAACTGGCAGGTAGCCTGGTTTCCAGTTGGGTCAGAGAAGGTGTAGGTCACGGTGGTGATGCCGGCGGTGAATGAGTCACCAGAGTTGTGGGTTGAAGTGCTGGTCACCACACCACCAGAGTTATCTGTGGCAGTGGGTACAGTCCAAGTCACCACGGCTGTGTTGGTACCAGACGCTGCTGTTGCTGATGCGCTCATTGGGCAGTTGGAAATGACTGGGGCTGTGTTATCCACTACGGTTCCACCTGGGAAATAACATAATATTCTTGTGTAAGAATAACGATCTGGCAATGTAAGTTAAAACAATTTATTTGGGGGACTGTTTATTACAAATTATTAATTTTTGTTTTTACCCGTACACTGATGTGTGTTAGCACTGTATACTCAGTACTTTCCCCCGAGTCTGGTGAAAAAATATCACAGGTTTGTTACTCGAGTGGGATTCCAACCCACGACCATTGCAATTCTAGAGCAATTTTTTCACAGGACTCCGGAAAGTACCGAGTATACAGTGTTAACACATAACGGTGTATGAGTAAAAACCAAAATTAATATTCTTTATCCCCGATGCAAATTTAACATATTTTATTACAAATTGTTAGTTGTGAAACCAATGATTCATTGAAATTCATCACTGTAACTGCCAGTAATAGAGAGGTTTCGCAAGCATGCTGATACAGATACAGATACGGATATGATAACCGTATCCGTTCACATCAGCTACGTGTTGAATTTTGTTTCGCAAACTATAGGTATGTTTCACTTAAGTGCGCTCGCATTCATCATGAGTGTTTTTCTGACATACATGAGTGTTCTCATCGTTTTGCAACAGATTCTATCTACAGTATATCAAGCACGATGTGAAAGCTATTCCGTGGGAAATATTTTTGGTCTTGGACAAAAATACAACTGAAAGTCTGCAAAACAGTATCCCTTTATCTACGACGTGTATAAACTCCTGTATCCGTTACGAACGTGTATGCAAAATACGATAGTCGCGGATACGCATCACGTGAACACACAAAGTGTCGACGTATCGGTATCTGTATGTGTATCCGTACACTTGCGAAACCTCTCTTTTGCCAAAGTACAGACGCCATTAAAAGAGCCCTTTTCACACTACACTGTTCACTGGGGACAACCCCGGGGTACGACAGCCAGCCCTTCACACTTGGGTAGCAAGTGGGCATACACCAGGGAATAGCCACCCCTGCTCTGGAATAGGGGGTAAGTGGTTAAACCCTGGCGCAACTTGGAAGCAACCAACTATGGGGCATCCTACAGGACCACTTGTAGCATATTATCAGTCATTACTCAAACAATGTATTCCAGTCCCCAAGACTAATATTAGGACGATGAAATGTGAATTTGCCTTTCTTCTTGGAGATTGCCTGAAACTGGTTGCCTGTAAATTCCTTATGCGACGTACATGTTTAGCCTTTAGACATCAAACATTACAAACAAAGTATTTTTTTTTCACAACAAGGTAAAGAAACCAACAATCCTTTTAAAAAATAATGGTGGCGGTTAAGAGTACCGGAATTAATCTCTGGTGTTTATGATCAGCATAGGGTTCGAGTCCCTGTCGTGACGCTTGTGTCCTTAAGCAAGACACTTAACCATGATTGCTTCATAAAAAGTTGCCTTCTGCTCTACCAGCCAGGCTTCTGATGGATGGTACCTAAGCCTACATCCGTATGGACTGTGAAGGGGATAACCCTCTTTCAGCCCCAGGAGTAGGTGGCAACGTCCCCTGAAAAAATAGTTGATTTGTAGCCCACACATTGATGTGTCCTTCAGGCCTTGTGTGTCTGGCGACTTTCATAAAAAAAAAAATTAAAAGAAAAAAGAAAAAAAGTGTCTTACTATTCACAGTGACGATGAACGAGCACACAGCGTCGTTGCCAGAGTTGTCACTGAAAGTGTAGGTGACTGTTGTGGAACCGATGTTGAAGCTTGCACCAGGATTAACTGTGGACACTCGGTTGACCGTGTTACCGGAATTATCTGTAGCCGAAGGTACTGTCCAGCTGACAGTGGCGCTAGTTGCGCCCGGGGCTGCTGTTTGCAAGATGTTGTTTGGACAGTTACTGATGACTGGTGGGATGTTGTCAGTAGTTGTGCCTTTTTAAAAAAGTGAAAAACAAAACATTGAATACATTGACTTTGGTATAACCCATATACACTGATGTGTGCTAGCACAATGTCACTCTGCTCAGAACTTTCCCGAGTTGTGTGAAAAAAATCACATGCATATCGCGCGGGTGGGATTCAAACCCCTTTTTAATTCTAGAGCAGTGTCATACATGTCCCAACTAGACCACTGAAATGGCCGGTAGCTTCAATTCCGGCCATATCTCGTGGTACCAAATGGCCCTTTTTAAAAATGAAGAATACATGCCTGAAAGTTTACGATACAACCTGGGAGGTGGCAGCCAGGGGATCAGCTTAAGGGATGCAACTTTTGTATCTCAAATACAAAGTAAAGTACCACAAATAACAAGTTATTTTCAGTCAGTTATCCTCTTGGTTTATGACTTGGCCTTTCGATCTTCTGTCTTTATAAAACTTACCGGTAACAGTGACAAAGAAACTGCAGCTGGCGTAATTTTGGCTCGGATCAGAGAAGACATAGGAGACTGGGGTCGTGCCAGCAGGGAAGACACTCCCTGGGCTGCTTGATGAGAAGATGATGAACGCCGTGCCTGAGTTATCAGTTGCTGTGGGTGGTGTCCAGGTGACGACTGCGCTGCTTCCTGTCTGGACATTCATCGTGATGGACTGTGGACAGCCGCTGATGACAGGATCCGTGTTGTCACCTGTGATTGTGATAAAGAGAATACATCTTATTTAAAGGGAAGGTATAAGTTTGGTAATTGCTTTTAAAATAAATAACAGTTTTTATCCACCAAAATAGTATGAGGAGCGTTACTTACAGTAACGTCTCTGGTTATTCCAATATAAGACACTGGACACTATTGGTAATTGACAAAGACCAGTCTTCTCACCTGTCAATCTTTTGACTTCCAACGCGTCCTACCTGATTCTGACTTCAAACTTTTCATGTACTTAAAGACACTGGACACTATTGGTAATTGTCAAAGACCAGTCTTCTCACTTGGTGTATCTCAACACATGCATAAAACAAACCTGTGAAAATGTGAGCTCAATCGGTCACCGAAGTTGCGAGATAATAATGAAAGAAAAAACACCCTTGTCACACGAAGTTGTGTGCTTTTAGATGCTTTATTATCGAAACCCCAAATTCTAAATCTGAGGTCTCGAAATCAACTTCGTCGAAAAATTACTTCTTCTCGAAAACTACGTTACTTCAGAGGGAGCTCTTTCTCACAATGCTTTATACTATCAACAACTCCCCATTACTCGGTACCAAGTAAGTTTTTATGCTACTAATTATATCCCCTGTGTGTGAGTTAGTCTATTTACCAAAATTGAGAGAAATTGTAGATTACAGAATACTGATTATAAGTTACCGATTGGATGACCAACTTACCGACAGGTATCTCGCAAGTGCTACCACTGTATCCCGTTGCACATTGACAGGTGTAGAATGTGTTTGTTGGAACACACTGGGCTCCGTTCTTACATGGGTTACTGGCACATGGGTTGGGTGCTGTAAGAAAGACAAAAACAAAGAAAATCTCATTAAGAAATCAAACTCGGACCTGATACTTCATGAAGGCAACGGAGGTGATTGCCCCCATGCCCCATGGTCATTGCTTTGATGCCCTTAAAATGCTCTAGTAGAAACTTACAATTTCCTCATAGGGTGTGTTCTATATCAAAGAGAAAATGCCTTGGTGCCCTTTGTCGTTTCAAAGAAGCTTTGTGCAAGGTTCTTGTCAAAATCATTAGGTCACACTATTTTGAGAAAAAAATGTTTTTGTTTTTTTTCAAAAATCATTCAGACCCAAAGCTTGAACAGTTTGATGCACCCATTCATTCATAATAGATGTTAAATTTCCATTGGGGATAAAGAATATTAATTTTGGTTTTTACCCATACACCGATGTGTGTTAGCACTGTATACTCAGTACTTTCCCGAGTCTTGTGAAAAAACATCACAGGCATGTTACTCGTGTGGGATTCAAACCCACGACCCTTGCAATTCTAGAGCAGTGTCTTACCAACTAGACTACCGAGGTTGCCCGGAGGCTAGAGGCAGTTTATTCATACCAAAAGCTTCCTATGGACATTGCATGATGGCTTTCTAAATGTTCCTGTCCAGCATGTGATTGTCTAACATGTATATCCTCATTGGTCATAGGGCCCAATTTCATAACAGCCTGTAAGCACAGAAATTTGTTAAGCATGATCTTTCTTCCTTAATAAAAACAGCATGACCAACCAAATTTTAATTTGTTGCATATTGCTTGTTACTGACATTCAGCTGTTGTTTGCTTATCCTGAAAATCACGTGGAAATTTGGTTGGTAACCCTGTTTTTATTGAGGAAGAAATTTCATGCTAAGCAAATTTGTATGCTTACAGGCTTTCTGAAATTAGGCCCAGGTCTTCACATGGCTGGTTTATATTTCTTGAAAAACCTAAACTAATATCGCTGTATCAGTGCAAAAACATTGTGTCGCCTAAAACAGCACCTAATACACACAAGTTTGAAAATTGCAAGGCATTGTTACTGTGTCACTTGCCCTGATGTACACAAAAAACAAGTTCACGTCGAGATACATTATTTTGCATGGAGCATTTTCGTGTAAGATACATGTACCTTCGTTCTTCCCAGCGCCTTGCTTTAACAAAAGTTGCTTGGATGGTCAAACGTAATATGCACTCTCATTGGTTAGTGCGCAATCCAATCATGCATCACACTAACACTGCGCAATATTTCTATGCACTGCACGCATGGCGTACTTCCTGAACAAGAATCTGTGTAAGCTGATAAGCCCATCCCAGCCGTCCTGGATAGACCTGGTTGCTGGGGCCGAGCGAACCATGTACATTACCATGCTTTTGCAAAATCAAGATATAATGTTTCTGCACTGATTACACTAATATACTGAACTTACAAATGGTCTCGCAGTTGTGGCCAATGAATCCGACTGGGCAAGTACAGAAGTAGTCCACATCTTGGTCGAAGCTATGGAAGGTGTTGGAACACGGCGCCCCTTGTTCACAGTTTGGTGTGTCACTTAGAACGCAGATATCCAGAGTTGGGTTATCGCCTAAAGTTAAAATTACAAAATAAATCAATCGATTTGAGGGGCCATTTCTTCGAGCCTCAAATAATTTATTACCACTAGACAGTCTGGTGGGTTTCCCGGGCATGGGGAATAGTTAGTTGTATGGTCGGATGTTGATGCAATTAAATGCCCACGTGGAACAGTTAACTGCCCATTGGTTTAGTCTTTGGCAGCGTCAAAAATGAATTTTTATTTTACTTTATTGTTTGACAGAGAAATTTTGTTTACCGGTTGTGAGGGCACAATTGGATCCAGTGAAGCCATTTCCGCATACGCAGGTGTATTGTGGGATCAAGTTTGTGCCGGAGTTACTGTTGTAGCTATTGTAGCAGTCGCCATTGTTGAGGCATGGAGTGTTGTCACACAGGTCCATGGCTGGGATATTGGCTGCAATAAAATACACGAAAATAATATTCAACATGTGAAAGGGTCAGGGGGGGCCAACAAGGTATGGCCGGGACTGTAGCAAAGAACCTCAGGAAGTTTTAGTTTAGTTTAGATGTGGGAGGAAATCCAATAGAACTTCTCACGGGAAAATCCCATGCAGTCAGGGCCCAATTTCATACAGCCTGTAAGCACAAAAACTTGCTAAGCTCAGGAAAATATTGCTCAGCAAAAAACAGGTTACCAGCCAACATTCCATTAAGTTTACATTGTTACCACTGGTTCCCTACTAATTTTTTTTGCTTAGCAAATAAATTTGTTTAGCAATATTTTCTGCTAAACAGCTTAATGAAATTGAGCCCACGTAGGAAATAGAAACCTAATCCACGATGCCGTGGTGTTATTCAAACCGGGGTTGAGGCAGAATGTTGTAGTCTCAGCTCACAAAAGTTGCCTACATGTACTTCATCCACGAATTTGATCTACATCCAATATACATGTAAGTTATGAAAACACACAATAGCTAAATGCATGCGTATCCGTTCGCCTGCAAAACCTCCCTTTAATTATTGTTATTATTTACCTATTGAGGTCTGGCAGTTGGTTCCCACAAAGTTAGTTGTGCAGAGGCAGATGTAGTACGAGCCATCCATTGTAAGGCAGCTGGCTCCATTCTGGCAGGGAAAGCTGTTGCATGGATTCAGGTTTACAATCACCGCTGCAGTGTCCAGGAGAAACAAAGTTTATTAATACACATATACCAAAACCAAAAGCATCTTTAAAGGCACTGGACAATATTGGTAATTACTCAAAATAACTGTTAGCATAAAAAACTTACTTGGTAATGATCTATGGAGATCTGTTTATAGTATAAAACATTGTGAAAAACAACTCCCTCTGAAGGACTGTTTTTTTTTTAAAGAGGTAACATCTCACTCAAATAATATAAGACTTCAGCTCAAGCCTTTTATTATACATATAAAAGCACACAATATAATGCAACAAGGGATTTTTTTTTCATTATTCTCCGACTTGCAAATTCGATGACCAATTGAGCCCAAATTTCCACAGGTTTGTTATTTTATGCATATGTTGGGACAGTGAGATTACCGGTCTTTGACAATTACCAAATCCAGCATGTCCAGTGCCTTGAAGTCACAAAGAGAAGTCATGAAGTGCAAGTTGTTTGCTTTTAGAAACAAAGCAGCCTATTTTTCTGTTGAAGATTGTTAATTTGAGAATAAGTCAGATTTTTCAGACTATATAATTTATTGATTGTGAAGCAAATGACTCTTAGAAAAGCAAACTTAAATACTAGCTAAGTCTGTAAGATCCTAATGGAGAGAAGACAAGCTTGGTTGCTCAGCCACCCCCTCCTCTATCCTTCCAACTTCGTTTTGTTGTGTAGTTTTTGTGACGTCATATTTATTTATTTTAAATCATTTTGTTTTATATTTGCTATTTTGCTTGATTCTATTAACTTGTACCACACTGTATTTTTAAGAAAATTTAACGCCTGTGAAACTTGGCCGAACAAATACCAATAAATAATAACTGTTTGTAAACTGTTCCATGCTAAGCAACTTACATGTTTCACAGTTGATACCGATGTGGGTGTTGGGGCATGAGCAGACGTATGCTGAGCAGGTTCCCTGGACAGTAGTGCACACACCACCGTTCAAACATGGGTTGTCGGCACAGGGTGAAGCAATGGCTGGATGAGAGATAAAAAAAGGTTTTAAATTATGCGAAGTAAATCAGAAGTCTCCTGCCGATGACTAGAGCAAGCTTGTAGAAACGTTGAGCCCAAAGAACTCAATATGTGGCAGTGAAGTTTATAACAATCCACTACTTGAAGTAGTAGTCCCAGCAGATTTTCTACCTCATAACAATAATAATAGGTTTTTTTTATATAGCGCTTTATACACCATGTGTCAAAGTGCTTCCACATTATTACCCCTGGTCACTGGGCCTTAAATCAGTACAAAGTTTGGGAAAAATAGTTTAAGTCGGAAAAATTGACTCTAAAGTGTAGATATGTTCCCACAATGTACTCGCTAAATCTACACTTTCTCGTCCATTCTCCTTAACAAAATCAAAAGCCAGTTATTCTTACGTAGTTCACAGTTGTAACCAGTGAAGCAGCCAGTGCACTGGCAAGCATAGGAGTAGCAGGAGTCTGGCAGGGTTGAGCACACAGCACCGTTAACACATGGACTGGGATTGCAAGCATCACGCTCTGTAAACACAAATACATACCACCATCAAAGTTAATGTGGGGTACACATGAAAGATCTTTACAAAACAAACCTTCAAATCATGCAATCAAGGACCCTTACCATTCTTCAATCAAGGACCCTTAAAAAGGTTCAACCACAGATCCTTAAAATTCTTTGCACATGGATCATTAAAATTCTTCAATCAGGGACCCTTACCATTCTTCAATCAAGGACCCTTAAAACTATTCAACCACGGATCCTTAAAATTCTGTGCACACGGATCCTTAAAATTCTTCAATCAAAGCGCTTAAAATTATTCACACAAAGATGCTTAAAATTCTTCAATCAAGGACCCTTACCATTCTTCAATCAAGGACCCTTAAAACTGTTCAACCACGGATCCTTAAAATTCTTTGCACATGGATCATTAAAATTCTTCAATCGAAGCACTTAAAATTATTCACACAAAGTTGCTTGAAATTCTTCAATCAAGGACCCTTAAAATTCTTCAATCAAAGACCCTTAAAATTCTTCAATCAAGGACCCTTAAAATTCTTCAATCAAGGACCCTTAAAATTCTTCAATCAAGGACCCTTAAAACTATTCAACCACGGATCCTTAAAATTCTGTGCACACGGATCCTTAAAATTCTTCAATCAAAGCGCTTAAAATTATTCACACAAAGATGCTTAAAATTCTTCAATCAAGGACCCTTAAAATTCTTCAATCAAGGACCCTTAAAATTCTTCAATTAAAGGATATGTTACAGAATTGGTAGGAAACAAAAATCGTGTAGATCACAGATTTACATAAATCTTACACGGTCTATATGATGATGATAGTAGAAAGCATCCCTTGAAATATTAACGTTTGAAATTTCACATTTTATGAAAAATAAATTATCTAATTTCGCATTTGGAGTTTATCGCTCAGTGAGCGTTTTATTCATTTTCGATGCAATGCAAAGTGTGTTTCACTATTTTCTTGTGACCCAGATGGCCGACCGATCTCAAACTTCTACAGGTTTGTCAGTTTATGTCTATGGTGGATTACATAAAGTGCTTATACTGCCAGCAACTTGTCTGCTATAAAAACTAATTCTGTAATGTTCCTCTAATGGCCCTTAAAATTCTTCAATTAAGGACCTGAACATTCTTCGTACTAGGACCCTATTCTTCAAACGAGGTCCCTTACCGTTCTTTATTCAAAGACCCTTTAAATTCTTCAATAAAGAATCTTTACCATTCTTCAATCAAGGACCCTTGCCATTCTTCAACCAAGGACCCTTGCCATTCTTCAACCAAGGACTCTTATCATTCTTCAAACAAGGACCCTTGCCATTCTTCAACCAAGGACTCTTTCCATTCTTCAACCAAGGATCTTAAAACACCTTAAAATACAGTCTTAAAGTAAGAAATCTCACTTAAAAGAAAGACTGTTCGAGCGAAGAATGTAAATCAAACTGATAAAACCATGATCAAGAGTCAATCAAAAAGTTAAAGCCATTATACACTTTCGGTAAACAGTATTGTCCAAGTCCCACACTTCGTGTATCACAACTTATATATAAAATAACAATCCTGTGGAAATTTAGGCTCAATCGGACATCGGAGTCGGGAGAAAATAACGGGAAAACCCACTCCTGTTTTCGCGCGTTTCGCCGTGTCATGACATGTGTTTATAACAACTCCGTAATTCTCGTTAACGAGAATTTATATTGTTTTACCGTTTTCTCAAAAAGTAAAGCATTTCATGGACTAATATTTCAAGAGAAGTCTTTCATTATTACCTTCTGTAAACCCTGTAAATTATTTGTAAATCTGTGAACTTTTTTTTTTTTTTCTGTACCGAAAGGGTCCAATGGCTTTAAATAAAACTGGGGAGGGTAAAATGGCAAGGTCTCCTAACACGTGGTACAGTCAGTCGATCCAGAGTCGCGCCGCCCAAAACAAATTTTGGTTTTAGACAGGCGAACTTAACATAGCATTTACATCGACTCAGCCCATGGGAAGATCAATGTCTGAGACCAAGACACTCAAAAGTCATTCAGAACAACCGCAACAGTTGATCGTTGAATTCAAGCAGACAGGCACTACAGAGTCGCGTCGACCAAAAATGTGTGTGTTTCAGACAGGCAAACTAAACATAGCTATTACACTAGTCTCAGCTCATGACAAAATCGACTCCGAGAACAAGACACTCGTCGTTCAGATTAGGACACAGTCGTTCAGAACGACTACAAGAGTCAATTTTTTGGCTTCCTCAACGCGTGCTACCTGATTCTGACTTCAAACTTTTCATGTACTTAAAGACACTGGACACTATTGGTAATTGTCAAAGACCAGTCTTTTCACTTGGTGTATCTCAACACATGCATTAAATAACAAACCTGTGAAAATGTGAGCCCAATCGGTCGTCGAAGTTGCGAGATAATATTGAAAGAAAAAACACCCTTGACACACGAAGTTGTGGGCTTTCATATGCTTGATTTCGAGACCTCAATTTCTAAACCAGAGGTCTCAAAATCAAATTTGTGGAAACTACTTCTTTTTCGAAAACTCCCTTCAGAGGGAGTCGTTTCTTACAAAGTTTTATACCATCAACCTCTCCCCATTACTCGTTACCAAGTAGGTTTTTATGCTCATAATTATTTTGAGTAATTACCAATAGTGTCCAAATTTGTGGAAACTACTTCTTTCTCGAAAACTCACTTCAGAGGGAGCCGTTTCTCACAATGTTTTATACTATCAACCCCTCCCCATTACTCGTTATCAAGTAGGTTTTTATGCTCATAATTATTTTGAGTAATTACCAATAGTGTCCACTGCCTTTAAATCAATAAATTGGTTTGGCGCGCCTATACAGATCCTGTCTGAACCAGGTGTAAGGGACAAAGTACTTACGGCTTTCACATCTTTCGCCGGTGAAGCATCCAGAGCATGAGCATGTGTACTCCGAACAAGAGAAAGCGGAGTTTGGAGAGTTTGAACTTGGTACGCAAACAGCTCCATTTGCACAATTGTTGGATGCACAGGCGGAAATTGCTAAAAAAGAAAAAAGAACACAATCCAATGTTTAAATTTACTTATACAGCATTATTAGGTTTCATTTACCTAATCAGCATTCTCCCTCAATAATAACAGTAACAAGTTCTTTTATACATAGTGCATTTCACAGTTGTGTGAAATGTTTTGGCATGTTCTGTGTTTTGACCATTCCCTCTTGTCTATTCTCCTTTCTATATTGATGCTTCATGTATTTTTTCTTTACATGCGCTTTGAGTACATGTTCCTTGTTAGGTGGATATTGCCCAATTAAGAATTCATTGTTATTTTGATTATTATTAGATGAGTGAAACTCACGTATGTCACAGAAGCGTCCAGTAAAGCAAGAAGGGCACTGGCAGGTGTACTCCAGACAATTGTCGGAATCTGTGGCGCAGACTGCTCCATTAGTACATTGGTTGTTCTCACAGCTATCCACGACTATTAAAAAAAAAAAAGGATAATAACAATACAAGTGTATTCTTATACAGCTCCCATACCTGCCACCCAGTGACGCTCAAGGTGCTTTAAACATACAATTGTTTTCCCAGCAAGATATTTGAGACTACGTTTGACAATCAAAGCACAATGTTAATTTTTGGTTTTTACCCATATACACCGATGTGTGTAGCACTGTATACTCAGTACTTTCCCAAATCCTGTGAAAAAAATCACAGGTCTTGGGTTCGAATCCCACCCGAGTAAAATGCCTGTGATTGTTTTCACAGGACTCGGGAAAGTACTGAGTATACAGTGCTACACACATCGGTGTATATGGGTAAAAACCAAAAATTAATATTCTTTATCCCCGATGCAAATTTAACATCTATTAAAAGCACAATGTAATGGTTAACAAGGTTGCTGTGACACAATACACTGCCAATCAAACCAGGAACACTGGGGCAAACCCCTTCTCTTTTTGATAAGAGCACTTGTTTCTTTTACGCGCAATACACAACACGTAGGACCAACCGCTTTATGTTCCATCGGAAGGACAAAGCAATAGCTTAGTGTCTCGCTTTAAGGACACAAGTGTCACTACTGGGACTAGAAACACACACTCTGCTGATCAGAAACACCAGAGTGGAATTTGGTTCACTCAACCACCTGCTATTACACTTCCACATACGAACAGTCAGTTGGCGGACTATATTTTCAAGTCAAGATTTGTTCGTTTCTTTTGCTTGGTCTAATAAATTGCCAGCCGTTTGCAGCCGCTCTGGGCATTTTGGTACAAGCGGCCCATGGCCACCTTGGTCTCTAAAGCATTGAGCAGCTCTCTAAAATTGAGATTTATTTTCAAATAAAATAATTTTGGTTTCCGGTTAGAAATGGAAACATCCCTGATTCAAAGTCAGGATTTGAAGGATGTATTCGTTTCTTTTGCTTGGTAAAATAAATTGCCAGCCGTTTGCAGCTGCTCTGGGCATTTTGGAACAAGCCGCTCAGGGCCGCTATGGTCGCTTAAGCATTGATCAGCTTTTTTTTTTAAGTAAAAAAAATTTGTGATTCCGGTTAAAAACGGAAACCTCCCTGTCTATGTGTACTTACAGACATCGCAGTATTGCCCAGTATAGCACTGAGGACACTGGCAGTCATACTGTGTACATGATCCTGAGAGTTGAGCACAGGCTGCTCCATTCTGGCAAACGTTGTTATCACAAGCATTTACGGCTGTGTAGAAAAGATATTAACATTTAGGCCATTTTGTTTCTTAAACTTTTTAAGGGAATGTATCTGTTTGGTAATCACTCTTAAAGGGTGGCTGCAGTGTTTTTTTTTATTCATTTAAACGATTAAACATGAAACCTGAAATTAAAAACGATTAAACCTGAAATATTTTGTTATTTTTTTTAAATCAAATGCGCAAGTATTTTTTAATGGTTTTCAAGAGATATGGGGAACCCACCCTGCCCCTAAAAAGGAGCCTTCATTTGCATAAACGTGACGTCATGTCGGTAACCCGAGCCGTCGGGCCCCCTAGCTGTGTGCATATAGAGACGTGTGCACTGTGTGGCCTGGTACCTAGGCGCGTGTAGTTAGGGACCAGACTCTTTTTGCCAACGATGTTTGAATTCCCGACGTGACGTCGATGGTAGGGGGGCGGTAACAATCCACAAAAGGGGGGGAGCATGACTTATTTGCTATTTACGCAAGTCAGATATGTCGGGAATAAACAAAACACATTGATGTTCAAACCATTTATCAGAAATAAATGACAGCAAAATTAACTGTTTTATTTGAATTCACTGCAGCATCCCTTTAAACTTTATGGCTTATTTCCTAAGAAGTACATGTACATAGCTTCCGATAGTTCAAAGCATTTTGAGAATAATTTTACTTCAAAGTAAGATCGGTATGGAAACGGATTGAAATTTTTACCCCCCCAACATGCACTAAGCAGGGAGTTCCAAAGAGATGCAGTCCAGATGCATTTTGATATTTTGGCAAGTGGGTCAAAAGTTATTATTATTCTTCTTCTTATTATTATTATCTTCAAGTACGCGCTAATCCTCCCATCAGATTGGCAGAATGGAGTGGGGATAAAAACTTATATTGCACAGCTAATATCACTACCATGTGTATTGTGTGTTCTACATGTACATGTATGTTACACGCCAAATTTGCTTGAAGATAAATATGTTATCACAGGCGTGCTCGTGGAAATACGGAAGATATACATGTAGCGCGTCTGCGTCCCATATCCAACTCGGCCTTCGGCCTCATTAGATAAAGGACGCAGAAGCGATATACTTTTCCGTATTCCACTCGCGCTTGTGTGATAACTTTCTTATATAGCGTGCATATTAATCACTCAGTGCTGCTCATGGCGCTGCAACATTTAATACTTTCCGGCAAGGTATTCGAGGCTATGTTTGAATTAGGACCTACTCCTTTGGCTGTGCCGCATTATGCAGCCAATCAGCCCAGGTACACTGGGGATGAATTCCTTCTCTTTTCGATAAAGTGCACTGGGTTCTTCTATGGTGCATGACACAACACACAGGACCAACGGCTTTACGTCCCAACCAAGTCTTAAGAGAATGTGAACGCAAGAGGTAACCTTGCAGGGGACTTACGAACTGAGCAGCGGTCACCAGTGAAGCAATCTGTGCACACACATCGGTAGGAGGTCAGGGTATCAGGGATGCAGATACCGCCATTCAAGCAGGGCTGAGACAGGCAGGCATCAACTGCAAGGGTTAACAAGTGTGAAACATTAACATTATAATAACATCATATATGTACATTAAGGATTTGATAGTCTACCCATCTTTTTTTTTGTTATAGGGTTTTGAGAAAAACAGTAGTTCAAAGTTAAAAGGGAGTGTGGGATTAGTTTTCCGGTCAAACTTCAACAAAATACAAGTAGGAAAACATCACACTTATGACCAAATTAAAGATGCTATGTCAGATTTTTGGCCGATTTAACCCACAAACTTTGATTTTAAATTCAGTAAGTATTTTCATGGGGGTTGAGAAAGTTACAAGCTTTCATTTGAGCCATTGCTCGAAAAAAAAATGTCATGGTTCCAGACCATTTATCATTTATCTCTACTCACCTTCTTCGATTGTAACTGTGAAAATACAGCTGACGGAGTTCCCAGCCTCATCCTCAAAGAAGTAAGTGACCTGGGTCGAACCGGCAGGGAAACTATCTCCGGGGCTCATGGTGTTGAAGACAAGGTTGACTACACCGGTGTTGTCCGTTGCGGTAGGTGCGACGAAGTTGACAGGAACCGGTGCGTCGCCAGCCACTACGGTCCTGACGATGTCCGAAGGGCAGAAGAGGAGGGTTGGCGGGAGTGAATCAACTGGGAAAGTAAAAAAGTATAGAAATGAAAGATTTCATTTAAAGGGGAGGTACACGTTTGGTAATTACTCCAAACAAATATCAACTTAAAAACTGACTTGGTAATGAGCATTGGAGAGCTGTTGATAGTATAATACATTGTGGGAAACGACTCCCTCTGAAGTTATGGTAATTTCTCACTAAAATAATAAAAGACTTCTAGCTACATATAGAAGTCTTTTATTCCTATCTGAAAGCACACAAATTCGTCCAACAAGGGTGTTTCTTTTTTCATCATTTTCTCGCAACTTCGATGACCGATTGAGTCCAAATTTTCACAGGCATGTTATTTTATGGTTACGATGGGATACACCAAGTGAGAACACTGGTATTTGACAATTACAAAACGTGTACCTTCCCTTTAATAATTATTAGATAATAATAACTAGTTCTTATATAGCTAATTTCACAACAACCGTCTCATTTTTTACTCCCATAAACGGCCGGCCCTGTTAGGTAGCAAAGTAAAAGGAAAACCATGCTATTTTCAGGCAAATTTGTGTGGATCATTGTATTCTACTTTTAAATCATCTTTCCAACTATGACTATATGCATTTTTTAACAAACGGTAACAAACGCTTTTTATAGACCAACTCGTCCGATCCAAGGCAACGTGTTCCTTCTACCACTAGGTCATGATACCCTAGAATGCTTCTTGTTGGAAATGCAACTCTGTTTAGCTAGCTTTCATGCACTATTTATTATAGTGACGAATGTATCACATTAATTGTTCACTTGTTTCTTTTGCAAATGGTGACCCCGCAAAAAAAAGGGCATCATACATGTAGTACCGTCAAGAGTCCTGTTTCCCATTCTGAAAACTGTCAAATGAGGTGCATACTAAGACAAGCATGTACCTCGCTCACGTGTACCAAAGTAATAGACCTTATGCACATGACGTCATTTCAGTAGGGCGCCCTCACCTAGAGATCAAAAGGAGGTTGTTCATTGGCCAATACTGTGCGCGGCGCAGACAAATCTGCGTGTTTCAATTGTTTCGTCACAGTTTTTCCTCTAAGATGGCGGCTGGATGACGTCAATGTTTAAGGTCTATTGCGATTAGGTCCATGTACATGTAATGTCACAGGTCACATCATCTATGCTATACAAAAACTGAAGGATGATAACAAAAATCAAAAGGATAAGGTCCTTACCAGCGATGACAGTAACAATGAACTGGCATGTAACCTCGTTCCCAGATGGGTCCATCAGTACATAGGTGACGGTGGTGTCACCCACAGGGAAGAAGGACCCGGGCAGGAAGTTTCTCTGGGAGATGACCACTGTCTGGCCGGTGTTATCACTGGCCGTGGGCTCCTCCCAGGTAGCTGTGGTGCCGGACACGCCAAACTGAACCTGTTCTACGAGGTTGCCGGGGCAGGATGTTAGCACTGGAGGAATGGAGTCCACTGCAATAAGAGGAGATAACGATATTATAGATGTTTATTATTATTATTACAACCTGGGCAATACAATTTTTCATACACAATATCAACCTCTCGCAGGTACCTGTTTATACCCCTGGGTGAAGAGAAGCAATTATGGTAAAGTATCTTTCTCAAGGACACAAACGTCACAAACAGGAACCGAACCCACACTCCACATGCTTGATTTATCTTCAAGCAATCTTGAATATTCAATTCTGAATGGTCAACCCATACCCAACAAGAGGTGTGGTATAAAACCTATACATCATGCACACGTATAAAACCTATACATCATGCACACCCTGTGTATTGTGCTGTTTTTACTTTGTGTACTGCGTTTTAAGTACAATACGACATACGCACAGCTGTATCAACACCGCATATTGCGTTAATCTGTGCACAAGGTTGGTTAAAGATAAGTTGCAGATAAAACTTCACTGCCTTATACTGCTGGGCCACAACACCCCAAATGTACAATATATTAGCAATGTCTACTATAACTTACCTTCAACGATATTCACAACAAAGCTGCAAGAGTTCTCATTTCCGGCATCATCTGCGTAACGGTACGTTACGACAGTCTGCCCGGTGGGGAGGAAGTTCCCAGAGTTGTGGCTGCTCTCGATCAGACTGAAGCTACCAGAGTTGTCGCTAACTGTTGGGTTGTTCCAGGTGATGACGGCTCCACCAGCACCAAACTGAATTACTTCGTTTTGGTTCGGGGGGCAAACAACCATAGGGGGTTCCGGATCAGCTAGAAAAAAAAGTCAGAATAGTTGTAAGATTTATATGCTGCTGGCGACGACTTGAGCAAGCTAGTCGCAACATTGAGACCAATCAAGAACTCACTCTCAATAGTGAAGTTATAACAAACTAATAAGCTTCAGTAGTTGTCCAAGCCAATTTTACCTTCCGCCCAGGTAGTCGTTTAAAAAGCAGGACTGAGAAGTCTCTCGAACTCCAAAAATCTACTCCGAGGTAGTAGTAAAAGATAAGCAAGACAGTTCTCTAAAGAACAAGATCTACTTGGCAAGTAGACATACACATGGTGTTACCGCAAACAAAATGAGTGATGTTGCTCGCTAAAAATGCAACTTCACCAGGGATTCTTGCTAGCAGGAGCAGGTACCACTGTCATTAAATTAGTGACTGCTTCCTTGATTGATTCTGTTTTAACAAATGGAAATATAATTTTCCAAATGTGACTTTTTTAATCAGCGATAGTATGAATGGTTAAAAAGGCTTATACAAAGCCGAGTGTTTTGTAATGACAACACCAAAGAGTAGAAAATAACCGAAACCAGTCGACTTTATAGATTTTCACTTATGAGATTCAACACTCACCTTGCTCAGTTACAGTCACAGTGAATGTACAGACAGCCTGGTTGTTGGCAGCGTCAGTGAATGTGTAGGTAACCTGGGTCTGTGTTCCAGTGTTGAAGAAAGTTCCTGATTCTCTGGTCTGGGTGGTTGTGAATGCTCCAGAGTTATCAGTAGCTGTGGGCTCATTCCATGAGATGGAGGTCCCAGTGCTCTGGTATGGAACTGTGACAGCGACGCTGTCGGGGCAAAGGACGACAACTGGAGGAACTGTATCACCTGAAAGTTACAAGAAGCAATGAGTTATAACAAAAGTTGAAATAATAATCATAAAAATAACAATAAAGCAATTTAAAACGCGCAAAAAACATATCCACCCAAGGGGTGCTCAAAGTGCTAACAAGAAGACAAAAATAATAAAAATGGCGTGTCATGAGGTGTGCTTCAATTTGGTCTTGAAATTATCAACAGTCCCACAAGTCTTCAACGAGTTGGGAAGTTTGTTCCACAAACGAGTGGTAGTGGAGGCAAATGCTCGATCACCCCATAATCTTGGTTGTACCTAAACACCGATGTGTGTTAGCACTGTATACTCAGTACTTTCCCGAGCCCTGTGAAAAAATATCACAGGCATAATACTCGGGTGGGATTGGAACCCACGACCCTTGCAATCCCAGAGCAGTGTCTTACCAACTAGACTACCGAGGTTGCCGGGCAGGTAGAGGCAGTTCGAATCCTACGTTTTGGCAGGTGGTAATATTCTTCCCCCGATGCAAATTTAACATCTCTTACACCCCATGATAATTTTTATACATGTACCTTTTACAAAAGTGAGCAGAGCTCACTCAATCATGAATTATTTTCAGACTTTTTTATACTATATGAAAGTTCAGTCCATTACCTATCCATACATACCAGACCTATTCCCCAAGAATCAATTATTATTTATTCGGCAGCCATTTCAAAGGTGTATATTTTTGTTGTTGAGACACCCTGTAGTGTTTTAAGTCCATACACTGTGTGGATCTCTTCTGTGTTCAGCCTTTGATTTCACCAAACTTAAGATTGATCTTGGGGACTTACATGTAGGATGAGTTAAGTTCCCTCTCTGAAGTCATATGACGCATTGAACCCATCCTAAGTTAGGACGGATTACTTGTTTTAACTCGAGATAGGATTAATCCTAGCATTTGTGAAATCTGCCGCAGGTCCACTTTTTGTATTGTAAGTTTTTACTTGTAGAAATAAAACATAAATAAATAAATAAACCCAGCTTATACCTTGCTGAATAACCCTGACAACAAATGAACAGGTATTTTGGTTTCCAGCAGCATCAGTGAAAGTGTAGACAACCGGAGAGTCACCAACACTAAAGAATGATCCTGAGGCGCGTGTCTGTGTGGTATCAAAGGCACCAGAGTTATCATTTACAGTTGGCATGGTCCATGTCACTGATGTTCCAGAGGTCAGGAAGGGCACAAATTCTGTGATATCTTGCGGGCAGAACTCCACAACAGGTGGGACGGTATCACCTGTAAATAAAAAATAAAGTGGTTAATAATAAACACCATCATTTGTGTGATGGGGCAGCATGGTTTATACCCGTTTCAGACAGGCGCTTTAGACAGGTGCGCTGAACCAAATAGATAGAGGCGACTCATTTTGGTTTCAGACAGGCAAATTTAACATAACATTTACATGACAAGATCAACGTGCTGAAAACAAGGTGCTCCAGAGTCGTTCTGAACCGAAATGCAACAGTTGATCTTGTGACTTCTAGCGCATCCAATTGCTCCTAACAGTTGAAGACTTTTCATGTACTTAATTCAGAAATTGGCTTGGGGCAACTCTGGAGCGCCTTACTGAAATGGGTGTAAGAGCCTCACGAGCCGTATCAAAAACTGACTTGGGCAGTTGTTGACAACTGGTGGAACGGTATCACCTGATAATGAGATATAGACAAGATGAATTTGTTGGATAATCCAAGCTCAATGCAAATTCAGTGGTCGGGTAATAGGCCAATGGTTTGTACACGATCATACCAGTTTGTTTTTCTGTATCACTACCATGCTGATTTCATAAGTCAAAGTTGGTTTATGCTTAGAATTTTTTTGTTTTTTTATCAGTGTAAACTGTCCAAGAAACAATTTTTATTTCTCAACTTGTTCAAGTATCTAATTTTCTTGTTTTTTTCCTGGAACTGTAAATCATTATGGAAGCTATAAACTTTTGACAAGTTTGACATCATAACAAAAAGATAATGTTGTCCTCTTTCCTACACCATAATACAAAGTGTTTCTATCAATGATTATTTTATGTAACTGATAAATGTTTCCAGATGTAAGAATAAACAATACGTGTTGGTACATATGCTTAGGCAATTACAGCATTGTTTTGAAAATAAACGCTTCTAGGCGGAAATGAGTTAATGTTCAATCAATATTCAGAGGCAGTATTTCTAAATACTTACCTAATGATACTACAGTCACAGTGAACGAACAGAAAGCCTGGTTGTTGGCAGCGTCAGTGAATGTGTAGGTAACCTGGGTCTGTGTTCCAGTGTTGAAGAAAGTTCCAGAATCTCTGGTCTGTGTGGTTGTGAATGCTCCAGAGTTATCAGTAACTGTGGGCTCATTCCAAGACACAGTGGTCCCTGTGCTCTGGAAGGGAACTGTCACCGAGGTACTCTCAGGACAAACTCCAACATCTGGGGCTTCATTATCTCCTAGAAAATTGAAGAGAAAAAAAGAAAAGTTAGTTAAACCAAAGGTAAAGCTGGACGTCCAGAGTGGTTTGGCTACTTTTCCATCTTGCTACCATTTACCTCCACAATACTTTATAATTAAATGGACAAACTATTACCTTGTTGGATAACTCTGACAAG
The DNA here is from genome assembly GCF_032118995.1 of Asterias amurensis. Taxonomy (NCBI): domain Eukaryota; kingdom Metazoa; phylum Echinodermata; class Asteroidea; order Forcipulatida; family Asteriidae; genus Asterias; species Asterias amurensis. Next base: position 5,196,965 of record NC_092650.1, on the reverse strand, counting down.
GAATTCACAAGTAGCTTGGTTTCCAGCAGCATCAGTGAAAGTGTAGACAACCGAAGAGTCACCAATACTAAAGAATGATCCAGAGGTACGTGTCTGTGTGGTATCAAAGGCACCAGAGTTATCATTTACCGATGGCTCGGTCCATGTCACTGTTGTTCCAGGGTTTAGGAATGGGACAAACGTGGTTATGTCTGCTGGGCAGTTAGTCACAATTGGAGCTGAAGTGTCACCTATGAGGGAAAACGAATAGAATAGAAGGAAAATAAGGTTGGATTTTTTTTATGAAGAATAGATGGCAACAAATTGTTCAATTAAACAAAACACAACTTATCCTGGTTCTCTATTTAAAGTTGGTACTCAATCAGTTAACACGAATCTGCCGAGCTACGTGATAATCCGCCATTGTTTACACCCTTTGGCTGCTTTAAACCAGAAATGTGTTCCACAATCCTTTGCTTCAATACAGGCGACAGTCACACACACGCTTTGCAAAGTTTTATGTCGATTTTGATCAATGTTTGGGCTGCAAATTCAAATTTTTGGCAGTCAAAACTTTTTAAAGGAAGAGGTGAAGAATGCCTTGTGTCCACAGCACACAGGTTTGAACTGTTTCGATATGAACTTTTGCCGTGTAGACAGAGAAATTGTCAAAGGAAACTTGTGTTGTTGAATATTGTATGTTAGAAAAGGTACATGTCGACATGTATCATTATGAAGCATAAGAACACTTCTTTCACAACAATGACACTTTTGTCAAAGTTGGTTTATGCTTAGTATTCTTTTTTTGTTATCAGTGTAAACCGTCCAAGAAACAATTTTTATTTCTCAACTTGTTCAAGTATCTAATTTTCTTGTTTTTTCCTGGAACTGTAAATCATTATGGAAGCTATAAACTTTTGACAAGTTTGACATCACAACAAAAAGATAATGTTGTCCTCTTTCCAACACTATAATACAAGGTGTTTCTATCAATGATTATTTTATGTAATTGATAAATGTTTCCAGATGTGTGAATAAACAATACGTGTTGGTACAGATGCTCAGGCACATACAGCATTGTTTTGAAAATAATTGCTTCTAGGCGGAAATGAGTTAATGTTCAATCAATATTCAGAGGCAGTATTTCTAAATACTTACCTAATGATACTACAGTCACAGTGAACGAACAGAAAGCCTGGTTGTTGGCAGCGTCAGTGAATGTGTAGGTAACCTGGGTCTGTGTTCCAGTGTTAAAGAAAGTTCCAGAATCTCTGGTCTGTGTGGTTGTGAATGCTCCAGAGTTATCAGTAACTGTGGGCTCATTCCAAGACACAGTGGTCCCTGTGCTCTGGAAGGGAACTGTCACCGAGGTACTCTCAGGACAAACTCCAACATCTGGGGCTTCATTATCTCCTAGAAAATTGAAGAAAAAAAAAAAAGTTAGTTAAACCAAAGGTGAAGCTGGATGTCCAGAGTGGTTTGGCTACTTTTCCATCTTGCTACCATTTACCTCCACAATACTTTATAATTAAATGGACAAACTATTACCTTGTTGGATAACTCTGACAAGGAATTCACAAGTAGCTTGATTTCCAGCAGCATCAGTGAAAGTGTAGACAACCGAAGAGTCACCAATACTAAAGAATGATCCAGAGGTACGTGTCTGTGTGGTATCAAAGGCACCAGAGTTATCATTTACTGATGGCTCGGTCCATGTCACTGTTGTTCCAGGGTTTAGGAATGGGACAAACGTGGTTATGTCTGCTGGGCAGTTCGTCACGGTTGGACCTGAAGTGTCACCTATGAGGGAAAACGAATAGAATAGAAGGAAAATAAGGTTGGATTTTTTTTTATGAAGAATATATGGCAACAAATTGTTCAATTAAACAAAACACAACTTATCCTAGTTCTCTATTTAAAGTTGGTACTCAATCAGTTAACACGAATCTGCCGAGCCTTGTGACAATCCGCCATTGTTTACACCCTTTGGCCGTCTTTAAACCAGAAATGTATTCCACATTCCTTTGCTTCAATACAGGCGACAGTCACACACACGCTTTGCAAAGTTTTATGTCGATTTTGATCAATGTTTGGGCTGCAAATTCAAATTTTTGGCAGTCAAAACTTTTTAAAGGAAGAGGTGAAGAATGCCTTGTGTCCACAGCACACAGGTTTGAACTGTTTCGATATGAACTTTTGCCGTGTAGACAGAGAAATTGTCAAAGGAAACTTGTGTTGTTGAATATTGTATGTTAGAAAAGGTACATGTCGACATGTATCATTATGAAGCATAAGAACACTTTTTTCACAACAATGATACTTTTGTCAAAGTTGGTTTATGCTTAATTTTTTTTTTTTTTTATCAGTGTCAACTGTCCAAGAAACAATTTTTATTTCTCAACTTGTTCAAGTATCTAATTTTCTTGTTTTTTCCTGGAACTGTAAATCATTATGGAAGCTATAAACTTTTGACAAGTTTGACATCATAACAAAAAGATAATATTGTCCTCTTTCCAACACTATAATACAAGGTGTTTCTATCAATGATTATTTTATGTAATTGATAAATGTTTCCAGATGTGTGAATAAACAATACGTGTTGGAACAGATGCTCAGGCACATACAGCATTGTTTTGAAAATAATTGCTTCTAGGCGGAAATGAGTTAATGTTCAATCAATATTCAGAGGCAGTATTTCTAAATACTTACCTAATGATACTACAGTCACAGTGAACGAACAGAAAGCCTGGTTGTTGGCAGCGTCAGTGAATGTGTAGGTAACCTGGGTCTGTGTCCCACTGTTAAAGAAAGTTCCAGAATCTCTGGTCTGTGTGGTTGTGAATGCTCCAGAGTTATCAGTAACTGTGGGCTCATTCCAAGACACAGTGGTCCCTGTGCTCTGGAAGGGAACTGTCACCGAGGTACTCTCAGGACAATTTACAACATCTGGGGCTTCATTATCTCCTAGAAATTTGAAGAGAAAAAAAGAAAAGTTAGTTAAACCAAAGGTGAAGCTGGATGTCCAGAGTGGTTTGGCTACTTTTCCATCTTGCTACCATTTACCTCCACAATACTTTATAATTAAATGGACAAACTATTACCTTGTTGGATAACTCTGACAAGGAATTCACAAGTAGCTTGATTTCCAGCAGCATCAGTGAAAGTGTAGACAACCGAAGAGTCACCAATACTAAAGAATGATCCAGAGGTACGTGTCTGTGTGGTATCAAAGGCACCAGAGTTATCATTTACCGATGGCTCGGTCCATGTCACTGTTGTTCCAGGGTTTAGGAATGGGACAAACGTGGTTATGTCTGCTGGGCAGTTCGTCACAGTTGGACCTGAAGTGTCACCTATGAGGGAAAACGAATAGAATAGAAGGAAAATAAGGTTGGATTTTTTTTTATGAAGAATAGATGGCAACAAATTGTTCAATTAAACAAAACACAACTTATCCTGGTTCTCTATTTAAAGTTGGTACTCAATCAGTTAACACGAATCTGCCGAGCTACGTGATAATCCGCCATTGTTTACACCCTTTGGCCGTCTTTAAACAAGAAATGTATTCCACAGTCCTTTGCTTCAATACAGGCGACAGTCACACACACGCTTTGCAAAGTTTTATGTCGATTTTGATCAATGTTTGGGCTGCAAATTCAAATTTTTGGCAGTCAAAACTTTTTAAAGGAAGAGGTGAAGAATGCCTTGTGTCCACAGCACACAGGTTTGAACTGTTTCGATATGAACTTTTGCCGTGTAGACAGAGAAATTGTCAAAGGAAACTTGTGTTGTTGAATATTGTATGTTAGAAAAGGTACATGTCAACATGTATCATTATGAAGCATAAGAACACTTTTTTCACAACAATGATACTTTTGTCAAAGTTGGTTTGTGCTTAATTTTTTTTTTTTTTTTTATCAGTGTAAACTGTCCAAGAAACAATTTTTATTTCTCAACTTGTTCAAGTATCTAATTTTCTTGTTTTTTCCTGGAACTGTAAATCATTATGGAAGCTATAAACTTTTGACAAGTTTGACATCATAACAAAAAGATAATGTTGTCCTCTTTCCAACACTATAATACAAGGTGTTTCTATCAATGATTATTTTATGTAATTGATAAATGTTTCCAGATGTGTGAATAAACAATACGTGTTGGTACAGATGCTCAGGCACATACAGCATTGTTTTGAAAATAATTGCTTCTAGGCGGAAATGAGTTAATGTTCAATCACGATTCAGAGGCAAAATTTCTAAATACTTACCTAATGATACTACAGTCACAGTGAACGAACAGAAAGCCTGGTTGTTGGCAGCGTCAGTGAATGTGTAGGTAACCTGGGTCTGTGTCCCACTGTTAAAGAAAGTTCCAGAATCTCTGGTCTGTGTGGTTGTGAATGCTCCAGAGTTATCAGTAACTGTGGGCTCATTCCAAGACACAGTGGTCCCTGTGCTCTGGAAGGGAACTGTCACCGAGGTACTCTCAGGACAATTTACAACAACTGGGGCTTCATTATCTCCTAGAAATTTGAAGAGAAAAAAAGAAAAGTTAGTTAAACCAAAGGTGAAGCTGGATGTCCAGAGTGGTTTGGCTACTTTTCCATCTTGCTACCATTTACCTCCACAATACTTTATAATTAAATGGACAAACTATTACCTTGTTGGACAACTCTGACAAGGAATTCACAAGTAGCTTGATTTCCAGCAGCATCAGCGAAAGTGTAGACAACCGAAGAGTCACCAATACTAAAGAATGATCCAGAGGTACGTGTCTGTGTGGTATCAAAGGCACCAGAGTTATCATTTACCGATGGCTCGGTCCATGTCACTGTTGTTCCAGGGTTTAGGAATGGGACAAACGTGGTTATGTCTGCTGGGCAGTTCGTCACAGTTGGAGCTGAAGTGTCACCTATGAGGAAAAACGAATAGAATAGAAGGAAAATAAGGTTGGATTTTTTTTTTATGAAGAATAGATGGCAACAAATTGTTCAATTAAACAAAACACAACTTATCCTGGTTCTCTATTTAAAGTTGGTACTCAATCAGTTAACACGAATCTGCCGAGCTACGTGATAATCCGCCATTGTTTACACCCTTTGGCCGTCTTTAAACAAGAAATGTATTCCACAGTCCTTTGCTTCAATACAGGCGACAGTCACACACACGCTTTGCAAAGTTTTATGTCGATTTTGATCAATGTTTGGGCTGCAAATTCAAATTTTTGGCAGTCAAAACTTTTTAAAGGAAGAGGTGAAGAATGCCTTGTGTCCACAGCACACAGGTTTAAACTGTTTCGATATGAACTTTTGCCGTGTAGACAGAGAAATTGTCAAAGGAAACTTGTGTTGTTGAATATTGTATGTTAGAAAAGGTACATGTCGACATGTATCATTATGAAGCATAAGAACACTTTTTTCACAACAATGACACTTTTGTCAAAGTTGGTATTTTTTTTTGTTTTTTATCAGTGTAAACTGTCCAAGAAACAATTTTCATTTCTCAACTTGTTCAAGTATCTAATTTTCTTGTTTTTTCCTGGAACTGTAAATCATTATGGAAGCTATAAACTTTTGATAAGTTTTACATCATAATAAAGATAATGTTGTCATCTTTCCAACACCATAATACAAAGCGTATCTATCAATAATTATATTATGTAATTGATAAATTTTTCCAGATGTAAGAATAAACAATATGTGTTGGTACATATGCTTAGGCAATTACAGCATTGTTTTGAAAATAAACGCTTCTAGGCGGAAATGAGTTAATGTTCAATCACGATTCAGAGGCAAAATTTCTAAATACTTACCTAATGATACTACAGTCACAGTGAACGAACAGAAAGCCTGGTTGTTGGCAGCGTCAGTGAATGTGTAGGTAACCTGGGTCTGTGTCCCACTGTTAAAGAAAGTTCCAGAATCTCTGGTCTGTGTGGTTGTGAATGCTCCAGAGTTATCAGTAACTGTGGGCTCATTCCAAGACACAGTGGTCCCTGTGCTCTGGAAGGGAACTGTCACCGAGGTACTCTCAGGACAATTTACAACAACTGGGGCTTCATTATCTCCTAGAAAATTGAAGAGAAAAAAAGAAAAGTTAGTTAAACCAAAGGTAAAGCTGGACGTCCAGAGTGGTTTGGCTACTTTTCCATCTTGCTACCATTTACCTCCACAATACTTTATAATTAAATGGACAAACTATTACCTTGTTGGATAACTCTGACAAGGAATTCACAAGTAGCTTGATTTCCAGCAGCATCAGTGAAAGTGTAGACAACCGAAGAGTCACCAACACTAAAGAATGATCCAGAGGTACGTGTCTGTGTGGTATCAAAGGCACCAGAGTTATCATTTACCGATGGCTCGGTCCATGTCACTGTTGTTCCAGGGTTTAGGAATGGGACAAACGTGGTTATGTCTGCTGGGCAGTTCGTCACAGTTGGACCTGAAGTGTCACCTATGAGGGAAAACGAATAGAATAGAAGGAAAATAAGGTTGGATTTTTTTTTATGAAGAATAGATGGCAACAAATTGTTCAATTAAACAAAACACAACTTATCCTGGTTCTCTATTTAAAGTTGGTACTCAATCAGTTAACACAAATCTGCCGAGCTTTGTGACAATCCGCCATTGTTTACACCCTTTGGCCGTCTTTAACAGAAATGTATTCCACAGTCCTTTGCTTCAATACAGGCGACAGTCACACACACGCTTTGCAAAGTTTTATGTCGATTTTGATCAATGTTTGGGCTGCAATTTCAAATTTTTGGCAGTCAAAACTTTTTAAAGGAAGAGGTGAAGAATGCCTTGTGTCCACAGCACACAGGTTTGAACTGTTTCGATATGAACTTTTGCCGTGTAGACAGAGAAATTGTCAAAGGAAACTTGTGTTGTTGAATATTGTATGTTAGAAAAGGTACATGTCGACATGTATCATTATGAAGCATAAGAACACTTTTTTCACAACAATGATACTTTTGTCAAAGTTGGTTTATGCTTAGTATTTTTTGTTTTATCAGTGTAAACTGTCCAAGAAACAATTTTTATTTCTCAACTTGTTCAAGTATCTAATTTTCTTGTTTTTTCCTGGAACTGTAAATCATTATGGAAGCTATAAACTTTTGACAAGTTTGACATCATAACAAAAAGATAATGTTGTCCTCTTTCCAACACTATAATACAAGGTGTTTCTATCAATAATTATTTTATGTAATTGATAAATGTTTCCAGATGTGTGAATAAACAATACGTGTTGGTACAGATGCTCAGGCACATACAGCATTGTTTTGAAAATAATTGCTTCTAGGCGGAAATGAGTTAATGTTCAATCAATATTCAGAGGCAGTATTTCTAAATACTTACCTAATGATACTACAGTCACAGTGAACGAACAGAAAGCCTGGTTGTTGGCAGCGTCAGTGAATGTGTAGGTAACCTGGGTCTGTGTTCCAGTGTTGAAGAAAGTTCCAGAATCTCTGGTCTGTGTGGTTGTGAATGCTCCAGAGTTATCAGTAACTGTGGGCTCATTCCAAGACACAGTGGTCCCTGTGCTCTGGAAGGGAACTGTCACCGAGGTACTCTCAGGACAATTTACAACATCTGGGGCTTCATTATCTCCTAGAAAATTGAAGAGAAAAAAAGAAAAGTTAGTTAAACCAAAGGTGAAGCTGGATGTCCAGAGTGGTTTGGCTACTTTTCCATCTTGCTACCATTTACCTCCACAATACTTTATAATTAAATGGACAAACTTTTACCTTGTTGGATAACTCTGACAAGGAATTCACAAGTAGCTTGATTTCCAGCAGCATCAGTGAAAGTGTAGACAACCGAAGAGTCACCAACACTAAAGAATGATCCAGAGGTACGTGTCTGTGTGGTATCAAAGGCACCAGAGTTATCATTTACCGATGGCTCGGTCCATGTCACTGTTGTTCCAGGGTTTAGGAATGGGACAAACGTGGTTATGTCTGCTGGGCAGTTCGTCACAGTTGGAGCTGAAGTGTCACCTATGAGGGAAAACGAATAGAATAGAAGGAAAATAAGGTTGGATTTTTTTTTTATGAAGAATAGATGGCAACAAATTGTTCAATTAAACAAAACACAACTTATCCTAGTTCTCTATTTAAAGTTGGTACTCAATCAGTTAACACGAATCTGCCGAGCTACGTGATAATCCGCCATTGTTTACACCCTTTGGCCGTCTTTAAACAAGAAATGTATTCCACAGTCCTTTGCTTCAATACAGGCGACAGTCACACACACGCTTTGCAAAGTTTTATGTCGATTTTGATCAATGTTTGGGCTGCAAATTCAAATTTTTGGCAGTCAAAACTTTTTAAAGGAAGAGGTGAAGAATGCCTTGTGTCCACAGCACACAGGTTTGAACTGTTTCGATATGAACTTTTGCCGTGTAGACAGAGAAATTGTCAGTGTAGACAGAGAAATTGTCAAAGGAAACTTGTGTTGTTGAATATTGTATGTTAGAAAAGGTACATGTCGACATGTATCATTATGAAGCATAAGAACACTTTTTTCACAACAATGACACTTTTGTCAAAGTTGGTTTATGCTTAGTATTATTTTTTGTTTTTTATCAGTGTGAACTGTCCAAGAAACAATTTTCATTTCTCAACTTGTTCAAGTATCTAATTTTCTTGTTTTTTCCTGGAACTGTAAATCATTATGGAAGCTATAAACTTTTGATAAGTTTGACATCATAATAAAGATAATGTTGTCATCTTTCCAACACCATAATACAAAGCGTTTCTATCAATAATTATATTATGTAATTGATAAATTTTTCCAGATGTAAGAATAAACAATACGTGTTGGTACATATGCTTAGGCAATTACAGCATTGTTTTGAAAATAAACGCTTCTAGGCGGAAATGAGTGAATGTTCAATCACGATTCAGAGGCAAAATTTCTAAATACTTACCTAATGATACTACAGTCACAGTGAACGAACAGAAAGCCTGGTTGTTGGCAGCGTCAGTGAATGTGTAGGTAACCTGGGTCTGTGTCCCACTGTTAAAGAAAGTTCCAGAATCTCTGGTCTGTGTGGTTGTGAATGCTCCAGAGTTATCAGTAACTGTGGGCTCATTCCAAGACACAGTGGTCCCTGTGCTCTGGAAGGGAACTGTCACCGAGGTACTCTCAGGACAAACTCCAACATCTGGGGCTTCGTTATCTCCTAGAAAATTGAAGAGAAAAAAAGAAAAGTTAGTTAAACCAAAGGTGAAGCTGGATGTCCAGAGTGGTTTGGCTACTTTTCCATCTTGCTACCATTTACCTCCACAATACTTTATAATTAAATGGACAAACTATTACCTTGTTGGATAACTCTGACAAGGAATTCACAAGTAGCTTGATTTCCAGCAGCATCAGTGAAAGTGTAGACAACCGAAGAGTCACCAACACTAAAGAATGATCCAGAGGTACGTGTCTGTGTGGTATCAAAGGCACCAGAGTTATCATTTACCGATGGCTCGGTCCATGTCACTGTTGTTCCAGGGTTTAGGAATGGGACAAACGTGGTTATGTCTGCTGGGCAGTTCGTCACAGTTGGAGCTGAAGTGTCACCTATGAGGGAAAACGAATAGAAAAGAAGGAAAATAAGGTTGGATTTTTTTTTATGAAGAATAGATGGCAACAAATTGTTCAATTAAACAAAACACAACTTATCCTGGTTCTCTATTTAAAGTTGGTACTCAATCAGTTAACACGAATCTGCCGAGCTACGTGATAATCCGCCATTGTTTACACCCTTTGGCCGTCTTTAAACAAGAAATGTATTCCACAGTCCTTTGCTTCAATACAGGCGACAGTCACACACGCTTTGCAAAGTTTTATGTCGATTTTGATCAATGTTTGGGCTGCAATTTCAAATTTTTGGCTGTCAAAACTTTTTAAAGGAAGAGGTGAAGAATGCCTTGTGTCCACAGCACACAGGTTTGAACTGTTTCGATATGAACTTTTGCCGTGTAGACAGAGAAATTGTCAAAGGAAACTTTTGTTGTTGAATATTGTATGTTAGAAAAGGTACATGTCAAAATGTATCATTATGAAGCATAAGAACACTTTTTTTCACAACAATGATACTTTTGTCAAAGTTGGTTTATGCTTAGTATTTTTTGTTTTATCAGTGTAAACTGTCCAAGAAACAATTTTTATTTCTCAACTTGTTCAAGTATCTAATTTTCTTGTTTTTTCCTGGAACTGTAAATCATTATGGAAGCTATAAACTTTTGACAAGTTTGACATCATAACAAAAAGATAATGTTGTCCTCTTTCCAACACTATAATACAGGGTGTTTCTATCAATGATTATTTTATGTAATTGATAAATGTTTCCAGATGTGTGAATAAACAATACGTGTTGGTACAGATGCTTAGGCACATACAGCATTGTTTTGAAAATAATTGCTTCTAGGCGGAAATGAGTTAATGTTCAATCAATATTCAAAGGCAGTATTTCTAAATACTTACCTACTGATACTACAGTCACAGTGAACGAACAGAAAGCCTGGTTGTTGGCAGCGTCAGTGAATGTGTAGGTAACCTGGGTCTGTGTCCCACTGTTAAAGAAAGTTCCAGAATCTCTGGTCTGTGTGGTTGTGAATGCTCCAGAGTTATCAGTAACTGTGGGCTCATTCCAAGACACAGTGGTCCCTGTGCTCTGGAAGGGAACTGTCACCGAGGTACTCTCAGGACAATTTACAACATCTGGGGCTTCATTATCTCCTAGAAAATTGAAGAGAAAAAAAGAAAAGTTAGTTAAACCAAAGGTGAAGCTGGATGTCCAGAGTGGTTTGGCTACTTTTCCATCTTGCTACCATTTACCTCCACAATACTTTATAATTAAATGGACAAACTATTACCTTGTTGGATAACTCTGACAAGGAATTCACAAGTAGCTTGATTTCCAGCAGCATCAGTGAAAGTGTAGACAACCGAAGAGTCACCAACACTAAAGAATGATCCAGAGGTACGTGTCTGTGTGGTATCAAAGGCACCAGAGTTATCATTTACCGATGGCTCGGTCCATGTCACTGTTGTTCCAGGGTTTAGGAATGGGACAAACGTGGTTATGTCTGCTGGGCAGTTCGTCACAGTTGGAGCTGAAGTGTCACCTATGAGCGAAAACGAATAGAATAGAAGGAAAATAAGGTTGGATTTTTTTTATGAAGAATAGATGGTAACAAATTGTTCAATTAAACAAAACACAACTTATCCTAGTTCTCTATTTAAAGTTGGTACTCAATCAGTTAACACGAATCTGCCGAGCTACGTGATAATCCGCCATTGTTTACACCCTTTGGCCGTCTTGTTTTGAAAATAAACGCTTCTAGGCGGAAATGAGTTAATGTTCAATCAATATTCAGAGGCAGTATTTCTAAATACTTACCAAATGATACTACAGTCACAGTGAACGAACAGAAAGCTTGGTTGTTGGCAGCGTCAGTGAATGTGTAGGTAACCTGGGTCTGTGTCCCACTGTTGAAGAAAGTTCCAGAGTCTCTGGTCTGGGTGGTTGTGAATGCTCCAGAGTTATCAGTAACTGTGGGCTCATTCCAAGACACAGTGGTCCCTGTGCTCCCAAAGGGTACATTGACGGCCTGGTTGTCTGGGCAGTTACTGACTATTGGTGCTATGTTATCGTCTACATTTTGGAGGGAGGACAAATTTTTCAGATTGGAATTGGTTGAAATGGACAAACTCTCTGATTAACCATTGAGGAAACTAAACACAACCCTACTCAGGGGCGTAGGTGAAATTGCGGTAAAATACTAACACATCAAATTCCAGTAGCAAAAAACCGGATGTTTTTTGGGCTTGCTCAGGATGATTAGGATAAAAGATAAATTTAGAGAATACTTCAATCTCAAACCTTGTCAGGTGTTTGGTTAGTTTTGGGCATCTCAAAAACAGTTAACAACTTACTCTGCTGGAACACTCTAACAGTGAAAGTACATGTTGCCTGATTATTGGAGGCGTCTGTGAAAGTGTAGGTGACGGGAACGCTAACACCGGTGGCAAAAAAGGTCCCAGAGGCGTGTGTCTGCGTGGTTTCAAATGCACCAGAGTTGTCCACGGCTGTTGGTGCAGTCCATGAGACCGTGGTACCGGTACTCTGGAAGGGGACAAACATGGTGATATCATCCGGGCAAAAGGTTACCACTGGGGCATCGTTATCAGCTAAGGAGGAAAAGAGAAAAATTCCTTTAAAAAAATTTCAACTTATTATAAGAACAATAATAATAATAGTTGCTTCTTATATAGACCTCATATCCGTCACTCATTGACGCTCCAGGCGCTTCAACATTCAGAATTTCCTGCAAAGCATGGGACTAGGTTTAAATGATGAGACCTACTTCTTTTCCATAGCACCATGTTTTACAAGGTGCTGTATGGTGTGATTCGAAGCCAAAAAAAGCCAGTAACACTGGGGAGAACCCCTTCTCTTTTCGATAAGTACACTTTTACGTGCGATACAAAAAACACAGGACCAAGGACTGTAGGTCAAATCCGAGGGAGGAAGCATTAAGGTTAAGTGTCTTGCTCAAAAGGACACGGGTGTCACGACTAATCGGTCTTGACAAGTGGAAGAAGAGGATGAAAAAGAAGAGAGCATAAATTTTTTGAAACTGGACAAGGCTCAAAGCTGACCATGATTTCTTAATCAGTCCCAACATCTCTTTAAATTTATAAATCGTACATGAAATACCAATAAAAATATTTAAAGTCTCACCAAGCGATATGACTGTCACGTCAAAACTGCAATCTGCTGTGTTTCCAGATGAGTCCGTCCATCTGTACAAGACTGAAGTTGTTTGTCCAACAGCGAACTGGCTGCCGGGTACTGGGGTTCGAATGCTAAGGGTTGGCGTGCCCAGGTTGTCGGTAGCTGTTGGCTCAACCCAGGAGACCGCAATGGACGACACACCAAAGGATGCAGTGCGGGTAAAGGACTGGGGACAGTTTGATACCGTTGGAGGGGTAGTATCCACTGTTACAAAGATAAATATTTCAAAAGAATCTGCCTGTAAAATTTGTGGTTCATTTTGTATAATAATTACCAAGACACTACTACAAGGAACGGCCAAGAACCTATGAAAATGTGTGACTTGGTTAAGAGTCGACATATTATAGTGAACTTCAACTGTGCTGAAAGAATTCATCCCACCAAGTACGGATTGTGGATTTTGTTGTTTCATAACTAGAGCTGCCAATATTTGCACCCTGAAATTCGAATGACCATACATGCCTGCATGACTTTTTTTTTGTTTTTAAGTAGGAACATTTCATTTGGTACAAGGTCTGAACATGATGTAGGCTTAAACACTTTTCAGGCAATTTGGTCTTTTTTTTAAATTTTTCCAAGAGCATTAACATTGGAAATCAGACTTAAAGACACTGGACACTAATTGGTAATTGTCAAAGACCAGTCTTCTCAACTTATGCATGAAATAGCAAACCTGTGAAAATTTGAGCTCAATTAGTCGTCGAAGTTGCAAAATAATAATGAAAGCGGATGCGAAAGCGAAGCGGATTTAGACGCCAAATGGCTATTATTTTTTGCAGCGAATGTTTCATATTTGCAAGAAGTATGAACTGCGCTTAAGGACACTGGACACTATTGGTACAAGGTGCATCTCAACAGATGCATAAAAGATGAAATCTGTGAAAATTTGAGTTCAGTTGGTCATCAAAGTCGCGAGATAATAATGAAAGAAAAAACACTCTCATGAAGTTGTTTGCTTTCGGATAGTTGATTTCGAGACATCAAATTCTAAATCTGATGTCTCGAAATCAAATTTGCGAAAACTACGTTTCTCACAATGTTTCATACTATCAACCTCTCCCCATTACTCATTACCAAGTAAAGGTTTTATGCTAATAATTATTTTGAGCAATTACCAATAGTGTCCACTGCCTTTAAGTTGGAAGAATAGTCTGATTAAAGGAAAACAATTCAGCAATCAGGGAGACTTTGAAAAAAAATTTTCGTCAGAACATGGACAGATTGGTGGTTTTTTTTTAAGTATCAGGTTGGCAGCTCTGTCGTAACTACAGCTTATTGTACATGTAAATGGCGCAAAAGGTATGATCAATGGGAGACTTTGGGACGCTAGCTGGCAGCAGACTTACCAGGTAAATTTCCATTGTTTACGTAGTTCTGAGCGTGCGCACATGACCGAGAACAATGAATTTTACCTGGTAAGTCTGCTGCCACCAAGCGTCCCAACAGTCTCTCGTTGACAGCTGTTGGCTCATGAATGATGCTTGATTTGTTCTGTATTTTCAGATGACGAAATTCTACGTACCAAACTGTACAGTCACTTGAAATGAGCACACTGCAGTATTGCCCGATGCATCAGTGAAGAGATATGAAACCTGTGTGTTGCCAATAGAGAAGTTGTCTCCAGGCGCATTGGAAGCCTGTGTAGAGACCTGTGAGATATCTGTGGCAGTCGGCGCAGTCCAAAACACTGAAGTGCCCTGGTTGCTGGAAGACGAAACAATAATATTGCTTGGGCATCCATTGATAACTGGCGGAGTAGAATCAACTGCAAGAATAAAATAAATAAAAAAAATACAATTTGTGCCTGAAGACGATCAGAGAAAATCTTATCAAAATGTTGAGTTGTCAACCACTGTTTTTTTTCTCAGAACCAACACTACGCAAAAGAGAAAACTGCAAACCTCACATTATTATACTCCCACCAAGCAAAGTTTCAAATCCTACTTAAACATGTTAAAGGCACCTAAATTGCAAAGACCAGTATTATCACCTGGTGTATCCCAGCATAATGCATAAAATAGCAAATCTGTGAAAATTTGGATTAAACTGGTCATCAAAGATGCAAGAGAACAATCAAAGAAAAATACACCCTTGGTGCAAACATTTTTGTGTGCTTCCATCAGATGCCTAAAAAAGCTTCGGGTCTGCCCAGTCTTTTAATAATTTTAGAGAGAAATTACTAATACCTCAAAAACTACAGTACTCGGAGGGAGCCAATTTTCAAAATATTTTATACTAGACCAGCAGCTCTCCATTGCTCGTTCTCAAGTAAGGTTTTGTGCTTACAACTATTTAAGTAATTACCAATTAAGCCTATTCAGAATTGAAGCTACGCATGTCCGTTACTGCTGACAATGCAATTGGCATATCTCCCGTGACCTTTAGACAATACCAGCGGGTATTGTCAAAAGGTCACGGGAGATAGACAAATTGCGTTAATTTGCCTATCTCCCGTGACCTTTGGACAATACCAGCGGGTATTGTCAAAAGGTCACGGGAGATAGACAAATTGCATTGTCAGCAGTAACAGACATGCATAGATGCAATTCCAAATAGGCTCATGTATGTCCAGTGCCTATTAAACAAATGTAATACTCCTGTACACTGTCTGAAGCTTCAGGTCAATGAAAGCTTTCAGAATCCATGAACAGAAAAGTTATTTTGCATTATTGATGCCTCAAAGGAAAAGGAACATGGTACAATGTGTAATTTGTAAGGGAAACATACTGATCAAGGTTTCCTGTAGTCAGTTGTGTAAATCTAAACCCTAGCTTGTTTTTTTTTGTAACCCACGAAATATTTCCCATTCATAAATACCTCAGACAGTTTTGCTATTCCTATTGGTGGAGAGCGCGTCATGTGGGCGTGTATAAACCTTTGTTTATGACTGGTAAAAAGTGTTAATTCATGGGCGTGACACGCGACTTTAGGTATTTATGAATGGGAATCAAAGTGTGTTGAATCGGTTTTCAACTAGTGGTTTAAACCCGTCGAGGCCTGGTTCTTGATAATTTACCTCGACTTTGTCTCGGTTAAAATTATCAAGAACCAGGCCTCGTTGGGATTAAACCACTAGTTGAAAACATCTTCACCACACATTGATTCCCTTATTTGTAACCTACTCATAAATAAATGCATTTTTACACAGGAATGTTAATCCTTCTTTTGAAAAAAAAATCCCTTTCATGTACACAGCAACACAGGATTTACATAAATATGCAAAGCTTTAAGCTCTTGGTGGCATCTTTTAAGTCTATTTGTAAAGGTGAACTTTTACAAGAAAGGTTTTAAAAAGTCAACAAAAGCCAGATCAACTGTCAAACAAACAGAGGGAGAAGCTCAAACAGTATGAAACATGAAACACAAGTATGTCAAAATCAAACAACCAAAGGGGGTTTCAACGTCGACTTAGGATTGTACCCATGCTGGCTTCAGATTCCGAGGTCCCTGATGCAAGCACGAACAGATGAACCCTCTCACACTAAGGATTTATTATTATGTACAATGCCAAGCTTGCAATAATCTAGTGTTTGGTCATGTTGGTAGGAGAGAACAAGCCCTCCCCTTAAACACTTGTATAGGCATCTTAGAACTTTTTTCTAAAATAAATATCCTTCCCTAGTTTGACATCATATGAGAAGTTGGATTTTTGTTAACATACAACAAATTGGGACCTCTTTTTCTACGTTCTTGCTAATAAGTTTTTAAAAGTGTGCTGACACCTTTCAACGTTTAGTGTGAGGAGAAGAACTGGGTTCTTTCTTAATGTCCCATCTGAAGGACAATTTAGTATAGTATCTTGCTCAAGAACACAAATGCCACGAATGTGACTCAGCCCCAAACTCTGATCATCAGAAACACCAAAAGGTTGAGGCTTTTGCCGACAGCCTCTCGACCACGACACGTGATAGACGTGGGTGAAAAAGAAGAGAGCACATCAAACTTAAGGGCTTAAGACTGGTTATGGGTTTTCAAGTGTTTCTCGATTTGTTAAATTCCAAACTCACCAAATGAAATGACTGTTATGTCATCATTGGGCTAACCCTTTTTCCAAGTTTTAAAAAGTGTACTCACCAAATACAACATTGACTGTGAAGGAACAAGCGTTGCTGTTGCCAAGAGTGTCAGTGAAGAGGTAAGTTACAATAGTTGACCCCACTGGGAAGGCAGTCCCAGGAAAGTGAGAAACGCTAGTGGTGAATTCAGACGCATCCGTTGCAGTTGGGGCAGTCCAGAACACCTGGGTTGCCTGGTTTAATGCGGAGGGTTGAGTGATGTCTGATGGACAGTTGGTGATTACAGGTGCAGCAGTATCAACTGAAAAGAGAAGAAAACAAGTCATCGGCTGAAGGCACTGGACAGTGGACATGTTTGGTAATTGTCAAAGACCAGCATTCTCACTTGGTGTATCCCAACATATACTGTAACATGTATGCATTGCAGCCATAAAATAACAATGTGAAAATTCAAGCTCAATTAGTCATCAAAGTTAGAAGAGAATAATGACGGAAAAAACACCCTTGCACAGCATTATTAAAAAGGCTTCAGCTGAAGTTAGTCTTTTATTGAGTGAGAAAATACCTCTATCTCTTCAGAGGCAGCTGTTTCTCACAATGTTTCATATCAACAGCTCTCCATTGCTCGTTACCAAGTAAGTTTTTCTTCTAATTCTTCTTCCTTGGAAAGTGCAGACCGCCAAAACGGAGTATTGCGTACTGTGTGTGCTGTGTGCTTGCATGGTGCAGGACAAAACGTACAGTGCAGTAGTGAATTAAAAACAGTGGGGTAGCTAACGGATCATGAAGGACTGCATCTGCAGTCTGAAACAGTCCAGGGAGGTGCTGTTGACAAGTTCGCTCATCCCCAGCGCCTTGCTTTAACCAAAGGTGCTGGGATGGGCAAACGTATCATGCACTGTCATTGGTTTAATAATGCGCAGTCCCATCATGCATCACACTCACACTGCACCATATTTCTATGCACTGCATACATGACGTACTTCCTGAACAAGAATCTGTTCAAGCGATTAGCCCATCCCAGCGGTCCTGGATAAACTGGCCGCTGGGGCCGAGCGAAGTTGACAAGTTGCTAAAGCAGTGCATTCGAGATCCTAATGCTAACTGGGTACATTTGCGTTTTGGCGAACAATTAAGTACCGATAGTCCAGTGCATTTATACTGATAGTATCCTGTTACCAAACTGGTTGAGGTCTAAAAAATGTAACACACATCTTTGTCTTTAAAGACTTTTGATACCGTTTGTAAACATTTTGTTTTTGGTCAAGACATGAATCCCTTCTCACTGTGACTGAAAATGTGTGTAAAATAATTTACCTGTTAAAGCTTCATTTAGTCGTCAAGTTTTTGAAGAGAAAAAAAAAAGGACAAAAACCATGTTATCAGGAGAGTTGCGTAAAATAAATTCATTGTACACGCTAAAATAATTGTTCGTCTCACTGAGATGAAGTTATGCTTTTGTGAAATTGTTATACTCATTTCTCAAAATCTACAGCAAATCAGCAAGTAATATTCTACGGGAATCTTTCTACCATCATTATCTTTGAACCATAATATGTAAGTTTAATGTAAATCTGCAGATGTTTGTGTTTTGTGTCATATTAAAAAAAATACCCAGATCCTTCAAACACAGCAAAGTTATCCATTAAATTTTGTTTTGTTTACATCTGAAAGGCATACATGGAAAATCAAAGCAATGTGTTGTGTAGGCTAACGCGTAAAAGAACCCAGTGCACGCACTTATCAAAAAGAGAAGGGGTCCTGGCTGTGGCTACTTTATGCTCTGAAGCACCATGGTGTGCTCAGGATAGGTCTCCAGTTTCAAAATCTTCATCCCACTCACCTTGCAATCAAAACAATTGGCACTTTGTATCCTTTGGAAAAGGCGCAATAAATATGTTTATTTATATAAACCAGACGACACTACTCCCTCTTATTTTTTTATTTTTTTCACTCGTACTTTGTTGACATCAGCTATTTAAAGCTACTCACCTGGCTGCCAAGATACGGAGAAACCGCTGAACTCAAGGTTCTTATCAGTTATGAAGTACATCCAGACAGTATCGGTGTCAGGAACAACGAAATCGGCGGGCTGGGCGAACCCCTCAAAGAAGAACACATCTGGGTTGACCGAGCTGACGCCATTCAAAGCGTTAAAGTCAACAGTGAGGCCTCTACCAATGTACAGCTCATCTTTGTCCGTCTCGATGCCAAAGACATTGTTGAAGGTGAAACGGATCCCATTAGCCCCTGGGATGTAAAGAAGGTACAAGGCGCGGTACCGGTTGGGATAGGCCGAGGGGTAGTTTTTACTGACGAAGGTTCCTGTAGTGCAGGAACTTCCGTAGCAGGTGTAAATTTCCTGGTTATCTGGGGAATAAAAAAAGACTCGTCATAACACCTTAAGTAACACGAACACTGTGCCTACTTTTCCTGAATCAAGAGAGAGCACACACTAAGATTCAAATTTTCAACCTGGGACATTTTTCACTCTTTCGCTCGAAGATCTGGTAAGTTATTGTCATTTTTGTTCAAATTATTTTCTCAGTGGTGTTACGAGTGATATGGTACGATTCATTAGACATTGAATTTGAGGATCAATTAGTTTGTGGCTTAGAATTTGTGTCATGATTTTCAAAAGTGGTAAAAAATGGAGCAAATCTGCAGACTAGCTGTCGAAATTGTACGTGTTTAACCATTTCGCCCTGCTTACATTGCGTAAGTTTCGCAACCCTCCGGCTACGCCATCGGCAGGAGGGTTACGTTATCGCAACTAGCTACAGAGCAGAGAGGAACTTTTCTAGATGATTAAAACAAATTTTAGCTTAGAGTAGACACAGTTATATGAGTATTAATGGGGCGCTGTACTTCTTTTTTCGAAATACATGTATTGACATTATATTTATAATGATGTCAAAATTTCGTAAAAACGAGTACTAGTAGTAGCGCCCCAGTTACTGGGTCTAATTATTTTTTTATAGCTGTATGTTTTTCCTAGGGATTTATTTTCCATTTATAAGAAATATATAAACAAATACAGACCCATAATATTCAGATACCCCCACCTTCTTTCCAAAAAAAATTGAGAAACCTACCAGGCCCGGCAGCACAGTTGTAGTTATCTCGGAATGGCAGATTGCATTCGCACACGTAGCCCTCTGCGCTGTTTCTTGTGTAGCACGTCTCGCCATTTTCACACTGGTTAACAGCACACTCTGAAAATAAAGTTTACACCGACATTTTAGTTCTCTGTGGCTTTACTAACCATGGATATTCGGGGGGGGAATTAAAAAACACAACGAACAATGTGTTAATATTAAAGTGCATTGCGTCTACTTCTTTTACCGGAACGGAGGTTTTTGGAAGCTGCGAATGTCGTCTGCTCATCTAGCGCATGCCGCCTGCTAACTATTGGGAAATGTCTTGTCAAGAGAGGGCGTAAATAGTTGAGAAAAGTTAGATCACACACGTACACAGGCGGTAAATTATTCTTGGTGCAAGACGTTTCTCGTTTCCTTTTCACGCACACCGCGGCCAATTCATCGACAACGCGCGCGCCGACTCACCTGACTTTAGTTCATTCGGGGCGGTAAAGTCAGGTGAGTCGGCGCGCGCGCTGTCGGTGAATTGGCCGCGGTGTGCGTGAAAAGTAAACGAGAAACGTCTTGCACCAAGACTAGCGGTATATCCTCACCGGCGGATCGAATCATTAGCGGATCCAACCAATTCAATTCACCATTATTTCCAGTATTGGTAAAAAACGGAGAAAAATTAAAACTTTTGAGTACCTTTGTCAAAGAACGTCAAGAATTAGTCAAGAAACATAGTTAATGACAAAATAATGAGAAAAATGCAATGACAGAAGCAAACCAATTTGTGGCCTTTTACAGAAATCTTAATAGAAACCAGAAAGGCTTATTTTGAAATGTCTGACAAAGCAGGAATGCAAACTAAACGAGGCCTTTAAGACCCTCAAACGGAGTATTTAATACGTTGGCAAGGACCCGCCATTCCCACTCAGCCGCGGCCCCAAATCTTGTTCGTATTGCACTTGAGGTAGGAGAGGGCGACCCCCAAAACGGTATAAGAAGGGCAAAAGGCAGAAGGACTCCCCGCCCGGTGTGGCGGTTTCAACTTTCCGCCGTGTTCAGTTTTCCGAATTACCAAACGGTAACATGACGTCATGCGACGCCTGAGCACAGCATGCAAGCGAGAGTCCAGGGGTGGATTTCACAAAGAGTTAGGACCAGTCTTATCTCGAGTTAGGACCAGTTACTCGTCCTAACTTAGGACTAACCATGCAATTTGTATATCTCCTAGGACTAGTCCTAAGTTAGGACTAGTCCTAACTCTTTGTGAAATCGACCCCAGGAAAACTAAACACGGCGGTAGGCTGAAACTGCCACACCTCCGAAAAGACGCCGCTGTAAACCCACAGTATACACTGTGCGTGGTGCGTGTAATCACACCGCATGACCCACCCGTATACACTATACTAGTCTTGGTTCCAAGACCATTGGTGTTGCGCGGTCACACACAACCAATGTTCCGATAGACCTTTTCGCAAATACCGGGGCGCGCGCGTAAAGCTTGGAATTAGGTGCATTGTGGTCTTGCTGGAGATCAATGGGTCTATCACAGAGATCTAAATCAGAGAAACAGAGCGCCCGCTAGCGTTCGTTCATTACAAGCGTGGACAGTTTTTGCCGTGCATAATCGGAACGTTGGTTGTGTGTGACCGCGCAACACCAATGGTCTTGGAACCAAGACTAACACTATACACACTGTCACATCGTACGATTTCTGTGCACACAAGTCATCCGCACTCGTACCACATAAAAACCGCAGGCCTGACGGCCGACGCATGCGGATAGTGTACGGGGCATCGTGTCGTGCGATGTGGTTACACACATTTTTACGCACATTGTATACGGGTGGGTTTTTATACAGCGGCGCGCGACGGTCTTTTTTCGGAGTGAATAATTCGGCAAGGCAACAACACTCCTACCAATGCCAGCGGGCAATGCTGGCTCTTGGGATAATAATCGCGAGAGCTATTCAGAGTCGATCCAGTACCACGTCACCAGTAAAATCGCTGCCAATATTTATATAAATCTACCTGAGGCCCCATTTCAGAGCAAAATAACGCAAATTGCTTATAGCTTGAAAATTTTACCTTGATAAAAACAGGATTATATAATAATTATTTGGTTTTGCGGTAACATCATGTGTGTATCTACTTTCCGGGTAGAGGTACTTAGAGAACTGTCTTGCTTAATTGTACTACGCGGATAAGATTGTTAGGGTGTTTGGGAGACTTCTCAGTTCTGAAAAGAACTGTCCTGCTTATTAACTATTATCTGGGCAGATGGTAAAAGAAAAGTAGGCTGGGACAACTACTTTAGCACTGTATTACCGCGGAGTCACGATTCTTGAATGGTCTCAGGATTACCAACCAAATTGCAACGTGATTTTCAGGATAAGCAAACAACGGCTGGATACCAGTCAGTAACAAAGCAATAATTATGCAGTACATGGAAATTAATATTGGTCGGTAATCCTGTTTTTATCAGGGAAGAAATTCCATGCTATAAGCAAATTGTTGCGCTTAGCAGCTGTATGAAAATGGGCCCAGCTTACGCAAGAAGCTGCCGTTGTTCAGGTGTACACATGGCTTCGCCCGGCTTTAAATTAGACATAATTATCACGCGACGCGCTCTAAAACAATCACAACAAAGAATCCGTGCCAGCAGCCCCCCCCCCCCCGGAAAAAATGCTATACGATTAAAAACTAATATTTAAAAGTAAAACAAAAACTTACAAAAAAAAAACCAAAGGAGTTACCCGGGCCAAATTTCATGGCTCTGCTTACCACCACCGAATCATTGCGCTTACGATCACGGTTCCTCCTTAATTACGTGCAAGTACCGAATTTCTGCGCTAGCCTTGTAAGCGTCGAATGCCTAGTAACGTGGAGTACGCACGCGCAGAAACAACAGTTCGCCGCTAACCCGTGAAAAACGCTTCTCCCCATTACTCGTCACCAAGAAAGGATTTATGCTAATAATTATTTTAGCGTCCACTGCCTTAAGCCCCACCCGAGGCTCAGAGGTTCAAAGACCTGTATGGTATTCAAGCCAGGCGTATGCGATAAGCTCAGAAAGAGTATGCCGCCCTAGAAACGAGAACAAGTTTCGAAAGTTTGTGGCTAGAAATTTGTTGTCTGCTGTTTTTGTTGCCCTAAAGGCCAAAGAGACTTGTCATGAGGCCGAAACTTGTTGCTCAAACCTCAGCCCCATCTTTTGTTGAAATTTGCTGAACGAAACAAAATATAAACTCGTCTATAAAAATACTACACTGACAAATGTCAATCGTGTTATAATCCTATCACGATCTAGCCCGGCTCACGTGATGGGCCCTCATCCATTGTGGGTCAAAAAAACGAATAAAGGATCAGTTATACTAATAGGGATCCAGGGGTGGATTTCACAAAGAGTTTAGGACTCGTCTTATCTCGAGTTAGGACGAGTAACTCGTCCTAACTTAGGATTAATCTTAAGGTCTACAGTGCAGGGTTGGGACTCGTCCTAAGTCCTAAGATTAGTCTTAATAAGAAGAGTTTTGTGAAATCGGCGGCTGATCAGGAAACCTTTTCGTATTGTCAAAGACCAGTATTATCACTTGGCTTATCCCTATATAGTAACACACCTGTGGAAAAGATCTGTAGCTTTTTTTGAAAAATGGGGTAGTTTCTTACCCAAATACTTTAACGACGATAATTTTTGATTTCCGATGATCGAGACGAATGGGAATCATAAAATAAGACTCCTTGAGGTAGACAGTAGTCATACAATCTCACTGAGTCAGTAATATGAACACACACGCATAAATATAAATATGATACCTGAATCTTCCATCTTGAAGTGTTTGTATTTTACCAAGGACGTTTTTATTTTGAGTAATATAGTATGTCCATGCCTTTAAAATGGGCAGAATTTATACACATTGCCTGGGATAATAATTGTAAATCATCAAACATGTGAATTGCACAAGAACCTGTAAGCTGGGACCACTTTCCGTAAAGACGATCAGAGCATACGTCAAGTTGAAACCAATTGTTGTTTTTAGAGCCATCCCATTTCACTTAGAGACTATCATAACGTGCTACCGCAAACTTGATATTACTTTTCCTATAATTGAAAAATGCGGACCATTTATTGTGTTAGCACCGTGAATGTGCTAAAAGAAATATTATGTGAGAAAGTTATAACATTTCTAAACAAAGAAAAATGTGTATTAAAGGGAAGGAACACGTTTGGTAGTTGTCAAATACCAGTTTTCTCACTTGGTGTATCCCATTGTAACCATAAAAAAGAAGCCTGTGAAAACTTTGGCTCAATCGGTCATCGAACTTGCGAGAAAATGATGAAAGAAAAAAACACCCTTGTTGGACGAGTCTGTGTGCTTTCTTATAATAGGAATAACAGACTTCTAGCCATAATATTTGAGTGAGAAATTACCTTTTTCTACATTACTTCTGAGGGAGCCGTTTCTCACAATGTTTTATACTATCAACAGCTCTCCAATGCTCGTTACCAAGTCAGTTTTTAAGTTAAAATTTGTTTTGAGTAATTACCAAAGATGTACCTTTCCTTTAAAGGATTATTGGAAAAGTTTCCGTATAATGGCGCCACCACTTTTTCATTCGAAATAAAATAATATATTATCTAATTTACCTGATTGATATATCCCTTTTTGTAAAAATGAGTGAAAAAGTGGTGGCGCCATACGGAAAGTTATCCGGATTATTTGATAGGATGGGATGGGGTTTAGGATTAACGTAAGAGCCGGTGTGGCGGTTTCAACTTTCCGCCGTGTTCAGTTTTCCGAACTGTAACATTACGTCATGCGACGCCTGCGCCCAGCAAGCATAGTCAATATTGTATGCTGTACTGGGGTCCCGGAGAACTGAACACGGCGGAAGACTGAAACCGCACCACCGGGTCCCGTCTCCGTGTAGTGAACTAAAGAATAGACCCTCTGAACAAAGCCCTTAGAGACAGCATAATAGAGAAAGGATAGAGGAACCGCGACAGCGGGAAAACCCTGCCAATTAGTCTAGTACTGGATGATGCTTGGGATGAACTTTTGTATAATAACACATATATCAACAAGTCGCTTGTTACCGACAAGATTTGCGGCTCGTCACTACTGCACTTTCATTTCACAGAATTTGACACAAAACTATACAAGGGAGTAAGAAATAGGTAGACACATATTTCTACTTTACACGGTTAAGAGGAAAAGTGAAAACTTAAAAGTCGTAGAAACTTACCCTGTGCAAGTGTTTGATGTGCCATCAAGACCAAGAAGGTCATGCTCAAAATCAGTTGCCGCCCCATGCTTTCGGGTCTTTTAACGGTACCAGAATACCGGGGGGTGATACCAACGAGAATGCGGTCTGTTCCCTTCCACCTCTCGAGGAACAACTGTTCGAGAAAAGGAGACGCCCTGTCTTCGAGCCGTTAAGCCATGCGCAGGGTGTTTCTTGAAATCTTTTGTACTCTCAATGAAGTTACATAAGGAGGGTCGAGGAAGGATTATTGTCATGCAAATCAATAGTTTTGTGTGACGCCTTTAAAAATCAATAATGGCAAAACAGTATGCAGCTATAGTAGAAGATATTTCACATTGTATGTATGTCCATAGTCCCTTTCAGGGGCAAGTTACAAGATGTCACTGTATAAGAAGGATATCTGATTTGAAAGGCTTACATTCATTTACAACTACTAGACATTTTTTGTAAGGCCCCATGGTTTCACACATCGTAATCAACAAAGCTGAATGGTTTATTTTGGCCCCTTTGTAACTTTTACCCATCTGACCATGCATGGGGTTTAGGATGGTATAACCTCCATGGTATAACATTGAAGTGACAATATTCATTCATTCATTCATTCATTTTTATTAAAAAACCAACTGGCAGCACGAAGCTGAATAATGTGGCATTACAAGATAGCAATCATGATAAAAATAGCATAGATAAAATACACAAAAATTGCACCACCGCGGGGTACAAAGGAACATTATATAAGAAGACGACAATAAGTAAAAATAAATATTAGATAAACCACTAAAAGACACTTAAAAAAATGCACAGGGTGTTGGGGAACCCTCTTATACATTGAAACCACACTATGGAATAAACCAGCTAAAAAAGAGAAACCCTAGCAGTTAAAAACTGAACATATCAATCATCTCAATATTTGTGACAACTGAGAGGAAAGGAACGAATTGCACAACAGTGTTGAACAGAAAATTGCCGCTACCCCAACAAAATTTTTTTCCATGGAAAATTTCGAATGCCATGCATGGGCAGTGAACATCGTCAATGCACACTATTTTAAAATTGACATATTATTTTGTCTTCAGTCGCCTGGGTTCAAAACTTCCTTTCCTAATTTGCCAAAAGGGACCCAAAGTATTTCATTTTTTTAAAGAGTTCTGCCGTCGATTTCACAAAACTCTTCATAACTTAAGACTAATCTTAGGACTTAGGACGAGTCCCAACCCTACACTGTAGCATGCAGACCTTAAGACTAATCATAAGTTAACTCGAGATAAGACGAGTCCTATCTCTTTGTGAAATCGACGGCTGGTAAACAGATCAGAATAAAAGACATGGGGCTATGTTAACTATGTTGGCCCGTCTATGTGCCCCACAGATGGGTATCGTGACCTACCCATAATAATCTAAGGGTCCCATATGAATCCCGGTACATGATCCGCAGGGGCTATATGGGTTGCCCCATATGGCCCTTGGTGGCCAATAATGGGACCCGATGAATGGAATCAAAAGTGTTGCAGTTTTAGAGTGATGTTCCCTTTACCTCAGGGACCCTTCCCCTCCTCAAACACAATGCATAAATGTTTTCCTTAACTGCAAAGACAGTTGTAATTGGAACGAAGTTTTAGGCCACAAACATTATGTTTGTTGGGACAAAGTACGGGTCCATAATTTTGTCTATAACACACACCAAACCGTCTTGAAGATGCGGTTTAACTTGTTAGTACGGAGCCCTGGAAGTGCCATCTTTGATGTTGAGATCTTGCGACAGTTTTACTGTAAGATGGTGACACCATCCACGTCAGATGACGGCATCCTGAAACAAGTCTTCAAGATCTGGATCTGGATTATAATTATTTCCAACGCTCTATTAGAGCCAAGCGAGAAGAAGATTATTTCATACCCACTGGTAGTCAGGTAGTCAAACCGGGGTCCGAGAGGTGGAAGGAGAGGCAACCATCACCCATCAGCACTAATTTGTAAACCCACAAGTTGTTTTTGATTGTAGCGTTTTGGGGGTCATGCAATAAAAAAAATTGTAAAAATATAATAATCTAGGCCTATGTCACAAACAACTGCCAATAGTTTGATAATACTTTATTTTATGATTTCTCAAACGATACAATTTCACTTACGCTCCAAAGCGACCTTCAAAACCACATTCGTTAGTGTAACTGTGTTGTTGTTGTTTTTTTTTTTTTTGTTTTTTTTTTGGGGGGGGGGGGTTTACGATTGCCCACAATTTTAAACATAGGAGCACTGTAACTAAGGCTAGTTGCCTTTAACAATCATCAGATTTATAAGCATTTGACGATCTTTAATTTAACAAATCTTCTCCCGTCGTCAATGTTCATAGAGCTGCCTGTAACGGTCGATTTTGTGCGTATTGGGGCGCACCTATTGCACATTTTTTATTTCATAGCCTTGCTTAAGCAAGGTTTTTGCTTAAAGCGGTAAGCAAACAAGTGGACACTATTGGTAATTACTCAAAATAATTACTAGCATAAAACATTTCTTGGTGATGAGTAATAGGGAGAGTGTGATGGTTGCCTCTCCTTCCACCTCTCGGACCCCGGTTTAAAACCTACCCGAGCACTTTGTGGATTTGGGGTTTCAGTCCCTACTTGGCCGTTTTAACGCATCTAAAAAAAAACGAGTCTCCTTATGTTTGATTTCCTTTCCAGTGCTCCGTAGGTTTCTAAAGCCCCTTTCACACGAGAGCATTTTAGCAAGGGTCCCTTGCTAATCTTATAGCCTAGTTGTAAGATTTTAACAAAATGCACCTCGTGCGAAAGGACAGAAATTTTTGGAGTGTCCAGGGTCCCTTGTCAAATCTTGTCCGACATTGCTACATTTTGTCGGAGGTCCGGACCTACGAAAAATCTAAACCGGGGACTTCGCTTTCTTAAATTTTGCTAGGTGCGGGTCAAGAAATATCAGGTCAACCTGGAAACAAATGAACTGTCCTTCACTAAATCTTAAAGACCAATAGAACTTGCAGTGTGGGGGTGTTTGTTTTGCTGGCTCTGAATGCGATACGACATTGTTTATTTAACATCTCACAATTGAATTGGCCAAGGTATTGGTACCAGTAAAAGCGCTTTGTGTTTGGTTATGTTTTTTTCGTTTTTTTCGTTTTCACATTCTCATCGTTTTTTTTTTTTTTTTTTTTTTAGCCATTGGACACTTTCGGTAAACAGTATTGTCCAAGGACCAACACTTCGTGTATCACAACTTATATATAACATAACAAACCTGTGAACATTTAGGCTCAATTTGTCATCTGAGTCGGGAAAAAAATAACGGGAAAACCCACCCTGGTTTCCTCACGTTTCGCCGTGCCATGACATGTGTTTAAAATAAGTCCGTAATTCTCGATGTCGAGATTTGATAATTGTTTTATTGCTTTCCCAAAAAGTGAAGCATTTCATGGAATAATCTATCAAGAGAAGTCTTTCACCATTACCTTCTGTAAACCCTGTAAGTTATTTGTAAATTTGTGTATGTTTTTGTTCTGTTCCGAAAGCGTACAATGGCTTTAAGTTACTGTAAATGAAACAAATCACGGTATTGGAGGGTGGGGCTAAAAATTCTACATCTTTTAAGACGAGACGTATTTGTTTACAGTTTGGGGCCACATGCATGAACACTCTAGATCTAATCGACAGCTTTCATAATGACCATTGTTTTTGTTTTTTCAATGGCAGTTGTTTTTCAATGGCAGTCATCAAAACAAATAGAGCACACAAAAAGTTAGTAATTTGGGGGACTGGTCAAGTTTCCACGTTTGGTTTTTTCTTAGGCAAACATTATTTCAACTCAATGCTGTTTTTAAGCCAGTTTTGTGCATGAATTTTTATTAAAAATGGTATGAACAAAAATAGTTAGATTTTTTTTATAATGACCTTATTTAGCATGTAAACATTTTAATACGTTAGTTTTCAGTTCTCAGTATGTGGTGGGTGGGGGGGGGGGGGGGTGGGGGCGAACATCAAATAAAGCACATAACCAAGCCGACGTCCCCTTTAGTGACGCCTAAGTTGAACATAGTATGAAGTACATACACTAATGGTTATATTAAAATTGTGGAGGAAGGTTAGTTTCCGTCGTGTATGAATTGATCACCATGCTATATAAAGACATAGAGTCTATAGCGTGGAAAAATGATAAGTGTTCATTGGATCGTTCTATAGAAAGTCCGTCTGACCCCCGTGTCCGAATTAGCGGCTATAAAGACATAGAGGCTATAGCGTGGATAAGTGTCCATTGGATCATTCTATAGAAAGTGTCTGACCCCCCGTGTCCGAATAGCGGCTACAGCTTCGGCTCCGGCTAGATTTCAGGCGGCATCATGCGTTGAAGTACACAGAACGTCCTTTAACACTTCGCAACAATCGTAGCCATAAACATTACAGCCGTCAATTCGGATACGGCCTTAAGTTATATCTCAAAGACTGACGGTTACCAAGCAGGTACCTACGTCATCAAACCTTGAGGCTGGTCGTTGATCTGACGAAACAATGGTCAATGGAAGAGAGGATCGCTTGAGTTCCCATGAGCTTTTAGTACATTTTCTTCTCTTAGTTCTCGAACTATAACGTTAATGTTTAGGGCTTTCAGGCACTGCGGGACGCTTGTTGTGTACATCTTCTATAAGGCCATCTTCGCCTGCATGGCCATGAACAATTTCTTTTGGCATCTTTTTAACATTATCCCCTTTGGATTGGGTAAGCAGTTTGAAGCAGCTAATTCTGTTCATCACCTTCTCAAATAACGAAGATTTTGGTAACCTTGTTGTGGCGCCTTCTTTTCAGACAATCGCAGAACCTTGTAATTAGTTTCGCGAGGTTAACACAGATCATTTCTTGTTTCAATTCAATTCAATTCAATTTTTATTTGTCCCACCATGTAAGAAAAAGGCACTGGAAACTATATTGGTAGTTACCTGGAAACTATATTGGTAGTTTCTCAAAATCATTTTAAGCATTAAAGGCAGTGCGACACTATTGGTAATTGTCAAGGACTCACCTTCACAGTTGTTGTATCTCAACATATGCATAAAATAACAAATCTGTGGAAATTCGAGCTAAATCCGTCCTCGAACTTGCGAGATAACAATGAAAGAAAAAACACCCTTGTCACACGAAGTTGTGTAGGTTTATATTATTGATTTCGAGACCTCAAGTTCTAAAATTGAGGTCTCGAAATCAAATTCGTGGAAAATTACTTCTTTCTTGAAAACTATGGCACTTCAGAGGGAGCCGTTTCTCACAATGTTTTATACCATCAACCTCTCCCCATTACTCGTCACCAAGAAAGGTTTTATGCTTATAATTATTTTGAGTAATCACCAATTCAGTGTCCACTGTAACACTTGTGTTACAAGCAAAGAGCTATTGTGAGGAAAGACTCCATGAGAAGTAAATGCAGTTTTTTTTTTAAAGGGTGTAATTTCTGATGATGACTAGAGCAACCTAGTCGAAACGTTGAGACCAACTTAAGAACTGACTCCGCGGTAACGCAATTAATGCCGACCCTTATATAAGCTAAAGTAGTCCCCGCTATTTTGTATACCATCCGCCCGGGTAGTTAAAAGCAGGACAGTTCTTTCAGAACTGAGAAGTCTCCCGAACACCCGATAAATCTACTCCGCGATAGTAGAATAAAGAAAGTCAGTTCTCTAGGAACAAACTCTACCTGGCAAGTAGATACACACATGGTGTTACCGCTAGAAGTCTAATTCTCACTCAAATAATAAAACACTTCAGCTGATGTCCTTTGTTATGCATCTGAAGGCACCAATAGTGTTTTTTCGTCTGTCATTATTCTCTTGCAACTTCAATGACCAATTGAGCTCAAATATTCACAGGTTTGTTATTTTATGCATGGATGGATACACCAAGTGAGAATGCTGGTCTTTGACAATTACCAAGAGGCGTTTAGTCCCTTTAAGCACTATTCGGTTGAAGTTACCGTAAGAAGACAAACATCAGTTTGATTATTGCATTGCTAACGGCCGAGTTTAACGGCGCTGCTATAAATTCCACATCCATTTTGTGGCTTGCTCTTTGCACCTCATGAAAAAGACGAAACGTCTAACACACGGAACGCTTACATCTCATATCTGACATCAAAGGTGAAGGATTGATGGCTTTAGCATTTTTATTGAACTTTTAAAAAAGAGGCTTGCCCATGCAAACAAGAAAAACATTCGGGTTTAGCTATAAAAAGAACACGTTTATAAAGGAACAAAACCGAATGACAAACTCAAATATATATCACCCGGATGGTACGAGGCTCAGCTGGGGCATGTTTGGTGGATTTGTTTAGAGTCGGGATCACATTATAGACCTGCACTCAAGTAAACGTCAGGTTTTGGGCGTCTCTCTAATCCTTTTTGGGTAATGCTAGCCCGTGAGGCAGAACGGCTCCCAAATACCACAAGTTCATATATTACGTCAACAGCAAATATTTGGTTAAAGGCTAACTCCTCTATAGCGGATACCAATCTACACATTTCACACAGAGTCACATTGGGCTGGGCTGTTGCGAGTGACCCTATATAACAAGACTTCTTTCGTTCTGTGTAGTTTTGAAGTCTGTGTATGACGGGCACATCATGATTCTCTCTTTGAGTTTGCAGCCCCGCACTTAAACAAAAACAAAAACAAAACAAAAACGGGTCAGAATTGACCCTGATTCTAGGTACAAGGGGGCCTGACCCATTCTAGGTTTAGACTGATCCGGAAACTTGTTATTATTAGCACATTGGATTTAAACCCCAACTCGTGATGCCATGGTGCAGGGTCCAGGGGAAAGCTGGAAATGAGCGATTGAAGAAGAGCGGAGGCGAAGATGAAGACATTTCCTTCTTCAACGTTGGATCTCTAGCCTCACAATCGCCATATAGCCGTAGCTGATGTCGTTTAATTCTAAGCCAGAAATTCAGCGGACTCTAAAAAATATAATTGATGATTGGTACGTAGTGGTTGTGATGTGCCACGTCGGGGTCATGCAAAGACCTTTTCGCACATACCTGTTGCGCAAGCGCTAACTGTTGAATCAGGTGCATGCTGGTATAGCAAACGATCAAACTTGATCACTAGCTAGACCAGCAAGCACCTCTTTTCACGCATACGCCCGCATACCGAGTATTTGCGATAAGGTTGTATATCTCACGTTCTGTAATATACAGAACGTGGGTTCGAATCTATGTGTATATGGTCAGTCGCGACACTTTTGTTCCTCGGGCAAGGCATTATATATAAATCATAACTGCCTCTCTCCACCAAGGAGTTCAAATGGGCATCAGCGAGAGCTGGGACATAACCAGCGACCCAAACGTTAGGTCCTTTGCGGTTCTGCTGCACCTTACTTGCCACGATTTTCTTGAAGTTAAACATAACTTTGTACTGTTTAAGCAAATGCAAGTTTGTATACTGGTTGAGCAAGTTTGAACTGGTTAAGCGGATGAAGCTGCTATTTATAATCTCCATCTTTGGAGGCAGTATGCTGACTTCCCTCATGGCTGAACACATTCCATAGGCATACCGTGTCCAAAGTAAATTGACTCCGTTGAATCTCTCAGAGAAACGGACAGAGTTGAGCCGGACTCCGGGCTAGTGGGGCTTGCCCGAGGCCAGCTGGGTGAGGTCCGGTCCATACGCAGCGAATGTTTCATATTCGCAAGAAGTAGGAGTGGGCTTAAAGACACTGGACACTTTTGGTATAAGGTGTATCTCAACGTATGCATAAAATAACAAACCTGTGAAAATTTGAGCTCAATTGGTCGTCGAAGTCACGAGATAACAATGAAAGAAAAAACACCGTTGTCACACGAAGTTGTGTGCTTCCCGATGCTTGATTTCGAGACCTCAAATTCTAAATCTGAGGTCTCGAAACAAATTCGTGGAAAATTACTTCTTTCTCGAAAACTATAAGTTAGGAGCCGTTTCTCACAATGTTTTATACCATCAACCTCTCCTCCATTACTCGTTACTAAGAAAGGTTTTATGCTAATAATTATTTTGAGTAATTACCAATAGTGTCCACCGCCTTTAAGGCGTGACCAGGATTTGTTTTAGTGCACGTCAGTCTGACCCATTTTTGGGTCATCCTGACACAAACTCCGGGTTCCCAAGACCCAGTGTGGGTCACGCCCCATGCAACCCGGATCCAGGGCCCAAACCGTTTATCTTCTGGACAATAAAGTCTTTGCTATTAAGCAAAACATGAAAGGAGCACCAGCCACAGCCATGCAAACCTTATGTAATGTTGGCTGATTTTTGGATGACATTCACAAGGTGGTTGCATGATGTTTTTCATGGTAACAAATAATAGGGTTTGTGATATTGTGAACTGACTGATGAACTCTCTCAACATAGCGTTTCGAACACTTTTCTTTGTGTGGTAGAAGTTTTTATGAAATATCCAAATATAGAACCCGACTCCATGCAATTAAAGACCTAAAACTTATGGATTATAAAAAAAGGAGAACACCGAAGGGGATAATCTGACGTTGTGTAATCTCCAAGATCATCCCTGCATTGAAAAATGGCTAATCGGATTTAAAAGGGTCCATAAGGTGCATTGATTGAACAAGGCTACCAGTACCAAGCATTGTTAAATACGCTTAATGATCATGTAAAGTCCATAGTTATAAATGATGCAAGCGCATAATTACACAGTATAACAGAGTAATTAAATTCGGGCCTGGATGTTTGCAGCGCGGTAACCGGGTAACGTTAAAGGGGAGGGGGGAGGCAAGCGTGCCTTTTTTCTAGAGTGGCCATTTCTGGCCACGTTTCCGCCTGCCATTTTTTATTATTTTTTATAAACAAGCCCCTTCGAGCGCCTTAAAACAAATGTAGTTACTGTTTTGTAATACGATACTCTGGCGTGAGGGTAAAACGAAATATCATTTTCTGCGAAAACTAGTTTCAGATAACATTAAAATTATCACTATAGAGCGTATGAAAATGTAACATATTATTATTTTACTTATAAACATCTTTGTAACCGTAATTTCACACAAACGGCTTGTTATAAGGCACAAAATAAAGCGCCAATCCAAGGCAAAAGGAAGGGTTGTGGTTTGACCCTGGGATCTGGTAACTTTGTGCAGTATTTCTATCCTAGGTTCTATTTTGGTTTATCTTATTTCATTGTCTTTTCTTTTTGTTTGTTTGTGTTTTTGGCATGTTCTTGCTGTATTTTTATCAGAATAATTTCAATTAATCAACCAATCAACCATATTTTGCTGTGTTGCCACTAAGAGCACATGGAATGTGTTAAGTATACAGAGGCCTTATTCATGAAGCTCTCGTAAATCGGTCACTTACGTGGCTCTAAGTAAGACGTTAGTAAGACTTTAGTAAGCCCTTACGTGTTTTTCACGAAGCATTCGTATCGCTTTACAACCGCGTTACTTACTAAACCTCTCGTAACGCCTTCTTAAGCGGGAACGCGCTTGAGTCATGGATTTGTTATGTAATTCACTGGAGCGTGATCTCATTGTCCAGAACGAGTATTTATACAGTGACTGGACTGACTATGGACTGGCTACAGTGGTTTAGAAGATATTTGTCACCCTGCAAACATGGAGAGCCAGACTAAAGCAAGGAGGAAGACCGTTCAACGCGAGATGGGGGGCAAAGGGGAATCATTGGAAGGCGAAGTCTCTCGCCTGCTGAGAACGTGAAGTTAGGTGCTAAACAACAAATTTCCAGATGTTGAAACGCTGAAGAGAAAGGCCGACACCTGGGCAAACCGCGGAAAATCAACTGTGTTGGAAAAGTCCTCAGAACTACCAAAGTGGTTCATCACAAATGGGATGACATTCAGAGATTTCGCAAGCTTTCACACGACGCAAACATGCAATGAGAGTACAAAATGTAGTTGGTTACCCCTAAACTAAAAATATAAAATAAATAAACAAACGAAGTAAATAAACGAAGTAAATAAAGTAAATGATGCAAATACTACAAAGCAACTCGTTCGCACCTTTGTAACCTCCCGACTTCACAACGGAAACTCTCTCCTCTATGGACTGCAGAGTAATCAAATTTACCGCTTGTCTCGCCTTCAAAATATTGCCATCAGAATTGTAACCCGGTCCAACACGAGTCACATCACACCTATCCTACAAGATCTACATTGGCTACCCATTAAGGATAGAATCATCTTCAAGATCATTGTGTATGTCTATCGCTCATATCAAAAGGCACTTTATCACCATATCTCTCAGAAGGACTCCAACCCCATACTTCAAACCGCCAGTCATATGCGATCTAATAACAAACATCTTTTAAGGAAACCCCTGGCCAAAACATCATGGGGTGAAAAAACAATTACTTCTGCTGCTCCTTCATTATGGAACGACTTGCCGGATCATGTTAAACTTTCTCAGTCCATCATTAGCTTTGTTCACAACTTCCCTTAAGCCTCATTTAATGAGGACATCATAACTTTTTCCCGTTTATGTGTCACTGCGCCATGAGCATATTTAGATGGATACCCGCGCATTATAAATGCCCACTATTACTATTACTATTAACTAAATAAATGAACATAAATAATTATTTAATGATGAAAATAATAAAATAACAAAATCACGAAAAATTTACTAAAAAGTGAGAAAAAATAGGTTATTAAATTCTCAAAAATTTTGAGAAAGTTTGAGAAAATGTCGCAGGGATTTTAGAACATATTAGAAGTTGTTGTAATTGACATAAAGCTCAATTCGCCCGAAAATGTTGGCCAGGAATGTTGAAAAAGGGCTTAAGAAAACGCTACGAAGCCGAAAACACCCCCAGTAGCACTAGTAAGGACTTACGCACTCGATTGAAGTTACGAGTGCTTCGTGAATATGACGCAACTCGCTAAGAACGGACTAGTAACACCATGGAGGTAATCCTACCTCCATGGTAACACGTAAGTGCTTACTAAGGCCTAAGAAGGCTTCATGAATAAAGCCCCAGCTTCCAATAGACGGAGATTATAAGTGGCTTTATTAGTGTTATACTCCGCAGTAAAAAGCTTTGTTTGGTTAACCATGGAGGTACGGGTTAACCATGGATGAAGAAGGAAGAAAATAGTTTCATCCATGGGTTAACCAAGATCCATCTTGTGTTTGCTTAAAGGGAAACGTTGCCTTGGATCGGTCGAGTTGGTCCATGGAGAGCTTAGTGATGCCGTTTGTTACAAAATGCATTATGGTTAGAAAGAAAAAAAAATAAAAGTGGAATATAACAATCCACTCAAATATTCCTCGAAATTGCGTGGTTTTCCTTTTACTTTGCGAACCAACAAGGTCGGCTATTTTATATAGTCAAAAACCTGAATCCACAAAATGGCGTGCCATGTTAGATAACGACGTATGAGGAAAACCATGCAATTTTAAAGCATTTGTGTTGAACATTATACTTTACTTTTAAAGCATCTTTCTAACCATAGGCCCATGCATGCGCTTTTCATTATACCAACTCGCCCGATACAGGCAACGTCACCCTTTAACTACACTGTAACATGGCGCTGTAACTTTGACAGTATGTTACTGTATTTGTGCCCAGTAGTTTACTGTTTGCATTTTACAGTTGCTTACTGTGATCCACAGTAAATTCCAGACAGCAATTTTGTTGCACGCAATATTACTGTATTTTAGTAGGGATATTACTAACTGTACATACGTCACGTAGACACGCCCACAATTGTCGGTTGCCAAGCATCACCCGCTCAAAAAGTTTACCAAACCACCATGATCTTGTTTTTTGGATTGGTGTAAAGTTTAGGTGAGTGTTTCATTCATATAGTACAAAATTACGCCGCGTAATTTAACGAATCGTGAAGACC
Organism: Asterias amurensis; assembly: GCF_032118995.1. Classification (NCBI taxonomy): domain Eukaryota; kingdom Metazoa; phylum Echinodermata; class Asteroidea; order Forcipulatida; family Asteriidae; genus Asterias; species Asterias amurensis. The sequence goes on along the minus strand of NC_092650.1, from coordinate 5,159,973 downwards.
GCTCTGGGGTTAGTTTAGTTTAAAATACCATCACGATTAAAGGCAGTGGACACTATTGGTAATAATTCAAAATAATTATGACCATAAAACCATACTTGGTAGCGAGTAATGGGGAGCTGTTGATAGTATATTCACATTGTGAGAAACGGCTCCCTCTGAAGTGATGTAGTTTTCGAGAAAGAAGTAATACTTTTCCACGAATTTGATTTCGAGACTTCAAGTTTAGAATTTGAGGTCTCGAAATCAAGCATCTGCTGAAAGCACACAAGTCAGAAGACGGGTCTTTGACAGTTACCAATAGTGTCCATATGTCTTTAAAACAAGTCAGCACGTGTTGTTACACATTAGTACAATGGTTGCTACATGTACAGTACACTATACATGTAAAAACCAGACAAATGATCGGTTATAAACCAATTAAAATGCAGAATCTTTGTAAGGGTTGTTATATAGTTTCCGTATAGTGCTACACGTGAGATGTCATGTCAAACACCACCTTTGTCGTGTTTCTATCTACATAATATTGTTATGGGATTTGAGGCATGTAATTAACGGTACAGTTATACTGAAAAGGTGTCACCAATCTTGTCCTTTCAGTGTTTGATGGCAATTATTTTGAACTTTACGGAAACATGATAGCTGCAAGCTTAACCCAGAGAGAACAGACCACAGAGGAATTACACTTTTCTTCAAAAGGAACCGATACATCGCCTAACACTTCACAGCCATTCTCCTACATGCACGAGGCAAAACGTACACGTCTCCTAATTAAGATGCACGCCACAAATCTAGCACCGTTGGTCATGGGCTTTCTTGTACTATTGAGACGCGAACACAAACAGCTACTCTGAACAATGTTTGAACAAAATTGTAAGCGGGTACCAAACACCAATATTTGATTTTACCAGGGTAAACTGTCTGTCGTATAACGAGGCATTTAAAAGAAACCGGACTAGCGTGTTTTGAGAGCTTTAGTTGAAATAATATTAGCCTCCATACACCAGAGCTCTACAAGAAAGGTTGGACACTTCAGCCACTGAGATAAGATACGTGGCGAGTTCTGGCCACACCCCTATCAATGGATAAAACATGCAACACTATAGACCCAACTTAAACTATTGAAAATGCCGGATTATGCCTATAGGGGAATCGATATTACATGATTTTCAAAGCAAATTGGAGCCATTGTAAGTTATTTAAAGGACACGATTATCCTGTTTTCTATTGTTCCACTGACCATACACTGACAAGCACTTGTCATGAATTATTCTGTAGTCGTCTATATGTTTTATAGTCGAGGCCGCGTAGAGGGTCATGTCAGACATTATAATTTGTTTTATATTATCATTTTTTTATGGGGGTGTTAAAGAAGCACAACAGGGTTGTCTTTTGGCAACAAAACAGTTACTTGCAATAATGTAAGCACTTTATGTAACACACCATAATTTCATAAACTGGCAAACTTATAGAAGTTTGAGATCGATCGGCCATCTGGGTCACGAGAAAATAGTGACAAACCGATTACTCTGCAAGACTTCGATTAAAGCCATTGGACCCTTTCGGTACAGAAAAAAAAGTTCACAGATTTACAAATAATTTACAGGGTTTACAGAAGGTAATGGTGAAAGACTTCTCTTGAAATATTAGTCCATGAAATGCTTTACTTTTTGAGAAAACGGTAAAACAATATAAATTCTCGTTAGCGAGAATTACGGATTTATTTTAAACACATGTCATGACACGGCGAAACGCGCGGAAACAAGAGTGGGTTTTCCCGTTATTTTCTCCCGACTCCGATGACCGGTTGAACCTAATTTTCACAGGTTTGTTATTTTATATATAAGTTGTGATACACGAAGTGTGGGACTTGGACAATACTGTTTACCGAAAGTGTATAATGGCTTTAAAAACAAAATTAATAAAACGCAAATGGGAAATTAAGTTTTATTTATTTGCTCATCAATTTATATGACATTTTAGACGGAAACATTTCAAGGGATGTTTTCTATCATGGTCATATAAACCGTTTAAGTTTTACGTAAATCTGTGATTTGTATAGACGAGTTTTGTTCTTACAAATTATGTAATGTTCCATTAATGGGCTGCTATAACAAGGCATTTATATTTTAGCAGTCAAAACAGTCAAATAAAGGCCAACACGCGGTTTATAACACTGGCACTGGTTTCTGTATAACTATCTTCAAATAGGAGTCAAAATAACCTATTAAAAAGGAAACATTATAATTTATGTTACATTTGCATCGGGGATAAATAATATTAATTTTGTTTTTTTATCCATACACCGACTAGTCTTTGCCCAAGACTATGGTGCTTGATTCTGGATAGTGTACTACGCGCAGTTGAATCGCCAAAGTGCGCCCGCCACGGTATGATTTAGTTACTTGGACGGCTTGAAATCTAGACTACACTGGCAAGCACCATAGTCTTGGGCCAAGACTATACACCGACGTGTGTTAGTATACAAATATTGACTGCTTCGAGTGCTACGACTCCTGATGAGGTGATCCCGGAGCGTTCTATTTTCCTGAGGCGCAGCCGAGGGAAAATGGAACGGCTGGGGATCCCCGAGGGAGTCGTACAATGTAGTTTTAACCATAGCACGAGTTAAAGCAGTCAATATTTGTTTTATAACACCCAAACAGACTATTTATTATCTTCGTACACGGAACGTTCGTATGCGCGTTTCAAATACACAGATACACAACTGATTGGGTTCGAGGTGGGTAAAAGACGTCTACGCCGTGTGATAGTCGTCGGACTATCACACGGCAAACGGTGCACTATCACACGGCCGACGTCTAGTAAAACTAAGACATATCATGTGACGCGGTCTAAACCAATGACAAGGCAGATGGTTGTAAGGGGTGTTATAATACTGTATAATCAGTACTTTCCCGTGTCCTGTGGAAAAAATATATAACAAAATTCACAGGCATAATATTATTCGGGTGGGATTCGAACCCACGACCCTTGCAATTCTAGACCAGTGTCTAAAGGAAACTAGTAGGCGGAGGTACTTTTCACATCTATTTTTTATTAATTTGTGTTTAGGTATAAGCGCATAGTGCCACTGTAGCAAGGGATTCGGTCACCGGAGATTCGTTCCCCCCCCCCCCCCCCCCATTATGGCAAATAGTGCCAAACTTCTCCCGACAGCGCCCTCTTTGATCCATCCTCCCCAAGCCAATGTTGGTAGCAGCGAGATTTCGATTTTCGGGACGGTGCGTACAGGACGGGACAGAGCATAACACAGTAGTCTGTATGCTCACGCTCGAGTGCTCCCGTCCTGTATGTTGTGGACCGCATGGTGAGGGTCCTTTTATTTCCAGTCCCATCACCTAAACAACAAACAACTATTGCGAGGTTGGCATCCCCAATCCTTTGCTTGGCCATTCTCTCGGGACCACAATAGCTACATTTTGACGTCGGATATGATTAGGGACTTGTCGCACGAGAACGGGGCTTGAATCAAGTCTATCACAAGGCTCCCTCAACGTGTACAAACGAAAACACTCCGCTGATGGCATTGTTTCACCAAAATAGCGTTCCCGGATGATCATGGCACGACGGAGACTACTTCCAAAAAGGAAGAAAACAAGTCACAAAAACACGGCAAATTTTCCCGTTATGAATGTCAGCAACAGTCCCCAATTAGTATATATGGATAGATGTTTTCACATTCTTCCCAAAAATGTTAAAAGCGAGACCGGATCGTACCTAGTCCAGTCAGGATACAGCGATTTCCACCGTTAATCCAAAACTCCCATTACGAAAAAATTAACTATTAGACAGCATGGTTTTCCTGCACGGTAATTGGCTGACGATGACATCATTGACTAATATGGCAGCATGCTGTTTTTCGTTGGTATGGTGCCCCGACCACAAAGTTAGCGTTAGTCAAGAACAAAATAGCCCGTTTATACCATGGGATGAACGAGCTGATCCTCATTCAGTTCATAGTTTAGACGCGTGAACGTCACAAAATTGTGTCGTTGAAATCTCACGTTTTTAGCAAACGTGAAGTTATCATTTTTCACGTCAGGTGGTCGTAGGCCCTATATACGTACGTGCGCGCAGAGACATCATTAGTTGAGCATGCAATACGCCTCTCTTAATATTGATGCATAACGTCATAATTCTGACAGAGTGCACGCGCGTATCATCAATAAATAAACGCGCATCCATTTTACATTGGAATTGTTACGTAGTTTGCATGTGTCATAATTTATGCTTTGTGACGGTTAACTCGAAAGCTAAGAAACAAATAGCAACAACAGACAAAGTAAACTGTATACAAACATAAAACAAAAGATTACACTTCTAATCTTGTGAGCGAATAGCGAGCATCGATTGCGAATCTTTCTGAGAATTCAAGTTCAAAGCAGTTTATTTTTACGAATTACACTTTTCTCTGTGTAAGAGAAACTTCCCCCCTTCACACCGGTAAATATGTCCAACCCAAAACCGGTAAGTTACAATCTTGTTTCAACATTTTCAATGAATTTATAAAGACAATACAATTTTTCCGACAAAATGATATTACATGTATAGGCTATTTATATAGATAGTATTTAGATAGTATAGGCTATCTATAGCACGCAAATATTGATTAATATTTTTTAAGCGTTTTAAAACAATATTTCGATCAACGTTTTACTTGATTGGCATTGTGTTGGCATTTCGGATCCAACCAATGTTTGCCCTTAGTTCGGCATAACTAACCACGTTGGTTTTAAGCTGGCATTATTTTTAACATGATCGAAAACGTATAGGCCCTACATCAAACAAATCCAATCTGTTTCTAATAATGGGACAGTAATATCGTGCATTGTGCTGGTTTTGGGATGGATCCAACCAATGGTGGCCCTAGTTCGACATAACCACTCTGGCGATCAATTTTAACATAATATGGATGGAAAACATTAAGTTTGTTGGAGCAGGAAGCTGTTGGCTTTGAGGTTGGTGGTCTTGGCATTACGTCGACAATTTTTGTTTAATGTGGTGAGGCGTATGAAATTGTCGGTAACATGCAGCAACTCTTTCATCTAAATGTGATAATTATTACTGAATTGTCAAAAACTCGTGTTTTCTCACAGAAATCCGGTTCCAGCCGAGGCTTACGAGCATGGCTGCGGGAATACGTGCGGCGGCCTTCGGCTGATTCGCGACGTGTGTCCCATACGAAAGTACAGGTATGCTTATAAAGCCATTAAAACAAATTAATAACAAACCCAAATAAAAGATTCCAAATGTTTCTAATTTTGTGCTTATCTATACAAAAAAGGAAGAAGCTATAATCAATTCATTGTTTTGTCAAAGAATTCAATTGTATTAAGGGATGATAATATAGTCAATGTTATAAATTTCGTCCATGCCCACAGAGTGGTACAATTCTAGTTTCAGTCTGCTATTGTGCGCCATAGGATTGTATATTGTTTCATTTTGATCATGTTCTGGTTTAAGGTGCTTTCCAAGACAACGGGAGATCCATGGTCAAATCCAGCTTCTGATGAAAACTTCCAGTATCCATGGAAACGCATCTCTGATAACAGAGGTCAAGATAAGAGCATTGCCACAAAGCTGGAGCCCGCTGAACTTTCCCAACAAAATGGCGCGAAGGTGAGTGGTGAAAAGATAGCTTTGAATAATCTCAGCACAGTGTTCAGTCTGGTTTCCAGTCATTCTCTTGTTATCTTGCTTCATATACAATTGTATAAGTTGAAATAAATAAGAAAATATGTAAGTAATATTTTACTTTCTTCGTTTTGACCAAACAGAAAACATCTGATGATGTTCCAGACTGCTCAGGGAAATTCTCGGGGAATTCTCGGTCATTTTGGCAAGCATTACTTGCCTTTGGCAGCAGAGGCAACCGACGAGCCAAAGTAGCACCACTTCCTATCAACAGCTGTGAACAAAAAGGGGTACTTATGGTAAGACCTAAAATTAACAATAGTTTATAAAATAACTAGCCATTTTATTATTTTTACAATCTCAATCTTGTTTTTGTGCAATGTATAATTGATGTTATCCTTTGCTTTCTTTTGCCTTGAACAGAAAACATATAATGCTGCAACATCTGCAGGGAAACTACCCAAGGAATTTGGGTCATTATCTACACCGAGATTTCCTAATTGCCGAGAAAACCAAAGTACGGGCAAATCAACCCAAACTCCTGTAGGTGTACGCGAGTTTTGCATGAGCAATGATAGCTTTGATCATGAACGAACCACCCAGGGTCTTATCCTGTCTGACCTCAATAATGAAACCACACTCAAGAAACCACAAAATCTTCATTCAGTTGTGAAACCGCCTGAACTTGAGCAACGAATTCGTCAGTTTGAAATCCTCGGTAATGGTTTGTTGCAAAGAAAAAACGAATCAGGACAATATGAGGAAAAGAAGCTGCTCAGTAAGAAACATGAACCAGCTACGCATTTTAGAGGTCAAGAGAGCCAGACAAAAGTTAGAGGAGAAGGGAGAGTCGCGGTTCCAAAGGGAAAGGGGAGCATGATCTCACTTGATCACGGTGACAATAAATCTTACACTTCTCCTGGATTTCTTCTGCATTCTAAACCATCTCGAGGAGGAGCTACATCTCCCAGCCGTAGAGGGCGACAGGTACAAGATGTAGACTCCATTCAGAGGGAACCTACACCATCCAGCTGGACAAGTCAGTCCTCGATGTATGACATCTGGAAGAGAACTGAGGAATGTGAAGACAGGACCAAACAGGCAGATGGGGACAGCGAAGAAAGCCTCACATCTTCAGAGTATATAGCGCAAGAAGGCAGTGTTAAACCATCTGAGTCTGTTGGTAGATCCCACACAACAATAAAACCAAAGTGGTTCACAGATTTCAACAGGACCGCCGACGCGTCTAAGATGCCCAAACCCAAGACTCGCCGAGGTCTTGTAGCAAATGAGGCCTGTGGTAAAGAAGACTTGGACTTCTTAAGTCATGGTAAATGCAGTGACAAAATAGACGCTGCACACGGGGAACAAGCGATAGGACTAAATCATCCAATGGGAGATCTCGGAGTCAGTACTGAAACCAAGAAGAAAGATATCAACATATGGAGAAATGATTTTGAAGAAAACCAGACTCTTGTAAACATTTTTGAAGAGGAAGAGGATGGTGAACAATCTTCTGTCAACTCGTCAAGTATGTCCGTGTACGATACTTGGTACGGTGGTGATAGATGTGAGGAGAACACCGTGCAGGCTCATGGGGGACGGAGCTCCGCTACCCCCCACAAGTCCTCTCCCATGAAGGCCATGTCTGAAATGGTAGATCGAGAAGACAGTCTCAAACCTTCATCAGAACAAATACGACAAGAATCCATCACTGGAAAACCATCTCATATTGACAATAAATTCACCGAAAACAACAGCGAGAATGATGAGAGCAAAATGATGGCTCGACCGAAGACTAAGCGCGGTCTAGTGGTGAAAGGGGGTGTTGATAAGAACAGTCCAGCCGAAGAGCTTGGAATCGTTATTCGTGAGATATGCGATGGCCACGAAAATGTGGGTCCATGTGGCAGAAACGAAGCACAAAGTTTACTTTTAAGAGGCCAAAAGAATGAATTAAATGTCGACATCTGGAGAAACGATCATGTTGAACATTGTGAGGTTGGAGGACTTGAAAGAAGTGTTGAGAAAGGTGAAGACTCTAGGGTTGATAGTGTAGAAAGGGAGCTGACAATAAAGGAACTGGAGAAGTTAAATGTGAGCCAGAAGGAGCAGTGGGAGCTGGCTGCTCTAGGCGAATGGTCTGTGATCTGCCACGATGATGAAGATGACGAAGAATCAACCAATATTTACCTTATGAAGGATGAGTTGCATAAAGAGCAAGAGGTAAGACAGAATCTGAAGAGCATCATCTGCGAGTTTCAAGAACTTCACGTCATCGAAGATTTACAGAAGATGCTGACCTTTGCAGGATGTCCAAGAGAGCAAGTTGAGAGAGCTCTGCGTCATTATGCTCGTATCTGCCATGGTCCAGTTCCACTCACCGTAGCAGGGCAATCAAAAGCAGAAGCGGTTGAATCTCTCTCCCTGAACCTTAGGCGTCGAACCAAACGCTTCGTCCAGGATCAACCGTCGTGTAGTTTCAAAGAGTTTGCCAGTGTAATGAAGGAGCTAGATACTCTAAGAGACAGACAAGACAGTGTGGAGGATTTCCTGAAAAGAAATCTAAGAAAAGAGGAGGCAAGAAGGAGGAAAGTCCAACCGTCTAAGAGAAGAAGAAAGACACCACGATGGGCACCGAGCAGAAAAATGTGTCAATGGGAGATAGACATGATACTCTTGGAAACGTATGTCTTCTACGAGGGAAAGATTAAATCTAGCTGTCGTATTGATGTAATGCCAGTAATATTAGAATCAAGTGAGTTCTAAAAAACTGTAAGAGAGGTTACCACACGAACGAAACATACGAAACTTTCCTGTGGAGTCATGGAATGTTTGCCTAATAATGTGCACCAAGGTTCAGCCAAGAAATGGTGTCTGTCGGGCTGGTGTTTTTTTTCAAGCTGATGCTTACCAAAATGGGTACTCTATTTATTTATTCATGTTTACTCTTACTTAAATATATGTTTTGCTTTACTCCGTAATAACTGTTGTTATTCTTTTATGAGAGTATGGAAATAAACGTATTCTTGAATTGCGAAAAAAACAAAAACATGGGTGTTTATCTCCAAATTTTGTTCACTTACAATATGAAAGATAAAACAGGTAGTTCCCTGGTTAAACACTTTGATGGGTGTGGCAGATATTGCCCTGAACTTTGCCGAGTATGGGGCGCCCCTCTATACATAATGTGGCATAATTTGAAAAAGAGAAAGTGATGGTTAGGACTGCCGTCACTGAATGTTTAACACTATAGTAACTGATACTAAAGACACGGTCTAAACTTCACGATTAGGATTAATCTTATAGACGGGTACCAATTTATAGACGGGTACCAATTTAAATTGCAAAGCAAAGTGTGACGTCCCAGAAAATGCACTATACCCGCATTGACAACTCATTTTAAAGGCAGTTGACACTATTGATAACTACTCAAAATAATTATTATCATCAAACCTTTCTTGGTGACGAGCAATAAGGACAGGTTAATGGTATAAAACACTGTGAGAAACGGCTCCCTCTGAAGTGACGTAGTTTTCGAGAAACAAGTAATTTTCCGCGAATTTGATTTCGAGACCTCAAATTTAGATGAGCATGCATTATCTGGCGGACTACTTTTGAGTCTGAATTTTGAAGAGAAACACGCCCAAAACGACGCCCATAAACAAAACATTTTTTCATGTTGGCTGCAATACAGCGCCGACCAATAAAAAGACAGCTTGTTGCAAGGACCAGACGATTGCCTTACAAGCTTATTGCACGGCATAATGGGGGTAAGCTCAGGGAGCTAGACATCAATTACCCGCGCGCGGTTTTCAGAAATTTCATTCACTTGTTGTCATGTTATATTCAGTGTCGGTGATTGTTCATGTCTATCGCAAGATTCAAGAAATATCTCAACAACTTAGGTTTATGTATCGACATTTTAAACTTGAATCCGGACAGGCTGAGCAGTCTGTCTTATTATATAGGTTTGTACTTAACGTTACCAAACATATTGCGAGCAGACATCGGAAACTCCAGTTCTACCCCGATTGGCATGATGGATCGGCGAGCGAAATGTGAAAACATGAAATCAAACCATAGGCGACCACTCAGCGACATTAGCTCTACACATAAGGACATTACAATTGGAAATGGAAATAGTGTTTCTGATAGGCATCAAACGGTATGTAAAAAACTGACTGATCTATGTTGCACTCCGGTTATTGATCGAAAATAATGAACCGAACTATTTTTTATGTATTTTTAGTAGGCCCTAGTGTGCTATAAAAGAAATCTCATTTTACCCGCCATGCCCACACACGCCTTGTATTTTTTGTAGTGTCAGTCAATTTTCATGCCTGTGTGTGTTTTGTAACAACTAACATGTAAAATAATATTAAAACATTACACTGACTTGAATCAGATTAGATGGTAGGCCCTAAGTGGTTTTTTTTCTTCTTCTGCTGGGTACATTCATTATGCAACTTCAAAATTGACAATTTCCTAATTTACTTCTAAAAATCTAAGTCTTTTTATTTACACCAGCCCAGTTCAGTTGTAACACCACATTGTCAACAGTTTTCTACTTATTTATTATTTATAATTTAGTGTACAAAACAAATAAAAATTATCACACAGTCTCTTTATTTATTCAGATAATTGTAGAGGGCAACATTGGTAGTGGAAAGTCAACTCTACTCAAGTATTTTGGCCAAAAGGACAACATTGAAATCTTTCCCGAACCAGTTGATAAATGGAGGAATATAAGAGGACAAAATATGTTGGTAAATATCTCTACTGTACGTAGGTCTCTAAACTAACAGCTGAACCGCAGGTCCGAGGCAAGTGATTTTAGCCTTGGGCTTGTAAAATCATGACCCGACGAGGCGGATGGTCTTCTGGTTTTTATTTTCAGGGGTCTCGTGGATTTTTCTTCTGAATTTGAGCCCCGAGTTTTGTGTCTGTGTACAGCTATGCCACCATACTCAACCCGTATAGTGCAATGGTTTACATATTGCAAATTGCGGTACAATTGGAAAACAGTAATTGTTCACATTTCAGTTCAACTCAAATACAGATTTATTTCCATACTTCCATAAAAAAATAACAACAATTAGGCCTACATCATGTATTACGGAGAAATGTAAAAAGTTATCTCGCAACTCCGACGACCGATCGAGCTCAAATTTTCACAGCTTTGTTATTTTATGTACATATTGAGATACACCAAGTGAGAAGACTGCTCTTTGACAATTACCAATAGTGTACACTGTCTTTAACATGGACAACTACCTGGCCTTGAACTTGTTTGTACTCATCACCACTTAACATTCTTCTGTTGATGTAGGACTTGTTTTATCAGGACCCAGATCGTTGGAGTTTTGCCTTTGAGTCTTACACTCAGTTCACACGACTTGAGATCCATCAAGCCAAGACCAAACAAAAGTTCAAGATGATGGAACGGTCCATTTACAGTGGGAAGTATTGCTTTACAGAAAACCTCTACCAAAGGTGAGCTATCTTACAAAAGGTTTTTTGATGTTGATTTGTAGGCTAATACAGGGATGAGATTGTTCAGACTTTTTGCCTGAATTCAGACTTTATGTCAGCTTGGTGAAGAAAATCAGGAAATATTTGTTTTTCCACAATTAAAGAAACCCTGCTCTTTGGTCTACTTCTCTAGTGCTTTGGATACTTTTTTCAAAAGCTCTTTGGAATCTATAACCCCAGAGGTTACCACACGGTAGAAATGGCATCATTTCAACATACATTTGAATTTGTAACAAAGTTTCAGACTTTTTCGTTATTAATGACTCTTACCCCTGATAACCACAATAATAATAAACAGTTTTTATATAGGGCTTTCATACCCGGAGGGCGTCCCAAAGCGCTTCACATTATTACCCCTGGTGACTGGGCCTTAATTCACTCCTTAAACCATCTCAGCTCCCTGGTGGGGAGTATGCAGTCTTTGCAACATGAGTATGCTAAATCAATCACAAAATGTTCACAAGAATATTTTTTTGTTAATTTGTTTACAGCAAGAAGTTAAAGACTCCAGAATACAACGTACTGTGTCAGTGGTTTGATTGGCTGCTAACAACAAAAGACCTTCATGTTGATCATATAGGTAAGCAACAGACTAAGCCATGGTTAGTGGCGGCAAAGTTTTCGCCCAGCACTCTTGGCAAAATTCACTGGCATTGACAACGAAAGCTGTTGAAGAGTTTAAACTACCACAGAGAAAGAACACAGTAAAAAGAATCACTTGTTGCATGTGGATGGCCCCATAATAAGTTTTAAAACCCAAGCATCATGCCTTGCTGTCTTTACACACACAAGATTGTTCTTCAGCATTCTTGACATGGGCTAATGAATATCATGGAGTATACATTCACTTTGTTTCTCACAGTGTACCTTCGTAGCACCCCAGAGCAATGTGAGAGACGGATTTGTGAGCGAAGTCGTAAGGAGGAGTCCGGAATACCTATGGAGTATCTCAGAGAACTCCATGAGACGCATGAGGATTGGCTCATCAAGAAGACAAAGTTTGAGCTTCCAGCACCAGTAATAGTAAGTTAACTTCCTTGCCACTTCAAGGAACATTACAGAATTGGTTTTGCTAACAAAAAAGTTGCTGGCAGTGTTAACACTTCATGTAATCCACCATATATATAAACCGACAAACCTGTAGAAGTTCGAGATCGATCGGCCATCTGGGTCACGAGAGAATAGTGAAAAACCGATTACAAATTTTACATTGCATCGTTGCCAAAACAAAAATGAATAAAACGCTCACTGAGCGATAAACTCCAAACGCAAAATTAGATTGTTTATTTCTCATCAAATATAAAATTTCATACAGAAATATTTCAAGGGATGTTTTCTACTATCATCATCATTAGACCGTGTATGTCAATCTGTAATCTTCGCGGTTTTGTTTCTTACCAATTCTGTAACGTTCATTGAAACTGCATTGGATTTCTCAGGATTGTCACTGATAGATACAAAGTAATTTTGGTTTGAACAAAACAAAGTTGACCGAAGCTGGACTTGAACGTGCACCCTCCAGATTACGCTATCTCTATGGTGGTCAATCTCATTAGTTTGCAATGGTAATTTTTTTTGTTTACCGTACAAAGGTTTGTCTACCAAACAAGGTACACTCAAGGCACTGAGTATATACAAACTTTTCCCTAGTCCTGTAAACAAATATCACAGGCACGTTGTTACTCAGGTGGGATTCAAACCCACAACCCTTGCAATTCTAGAGCAGTGTCTTACCGACTAGACAACCGAGGTTGCCCGCTAACTAGAGGCAGTTCAAATTCTATGTTTTTTTTTTTTAGTTTACAGTTTACAATGGTTGTTTCTGGTTCTGGCCAAGTTCGCTTTGAAATTAAATTAATACAACTTAACTATTTTGTTTCTGTTTTCTTCAGGTTCTTGATGCCACCAAGCCCTTAAATGAAATGCACAACCAGTTCAAGCTCCTCGAGGAGAAACTAAATTTAAATATTTGCTAAATTATTGAATTATTGGTTTTTCTAACTACTGCAGGACAATTCAGGGATTCATTTTAAATGTTAGTGTAGCCTTTTTGTACAGTTAAATTACCTGTTGACAGTTGTGCCTTCTGTAAATACATTTTTATCTAGATTTTGTTTTAAACCATAGTCACGAAAAAAAAATCAAAGTTATCCCAGTTATTCTTTTGATTCTGTCAATGAAATTTGGAAACTTTAATTTGACAAAGATTCCTCTGAAGTAACAAGGGTTGTCATCTATTAAGCCCAGGTCGTCTTAGATCTTTAAAGGGAAGGTAAACGATGTAGACATTTGGGAATCACTCCAAAAATCAAGGGTAATAAAACAATTTGGTCAGAAGCTTTAAAAAAATATATAGCATTGTGAGAAACATATTTACTTTTAATGTATGCGCTACATTTAAAAAGGGTTAAAACATTTGAACAGTTCAAAAACCCAAAGGAAAACTTTGCCTTTAAGGTCGAGGCTCAAGTCTTTAATGTCAAAACTCAAAGTCAATCACGACTACCAGGGGTAGTTTCACATGGAGTTAGGACTAGTCTAAACTTACGACTGGTCCTAGGGGATATAAAAAACGTGTGGCTAGTCCCAAGTTTAAGGACGAGTAAATCGTCGTAAGTCGAGTTAATCCACCCCTGGTTTCAACTAATACAAGTATCTTATTGACCCATTTTACCTGACGTCATCATCAGAATAATCTTGGATGCGCCATTTTGGTGGTCAGTGTCAACGTGTGTTATTCAGTGAAATGCGCATATTTAGGTGACGCGGCGGTTACATGTAAGCCTATTGCCCACCAACATGGTGAGCGTGTCATCAGTCTCCGCGTGTGACGTGCGTGCAAGGGGTCAATACAGGTTAAAGTCAAGTGTTGTATAAGGCATGTGTCAAAGTAGTAAATGTGTGATGGCTTATTTGGGGAAATGTTCACATACACACAGTGCGTATTTCAGGTTTACATAATGCTTAGGATATTTTTTCCCACTTTTTTTTCTAGTCATTAGCGAAGTTGTTAAGTACCCTTTATTTTACACTGTATTTAAAATGAATGATGTGCGTTTTTAGTTGTAAATTGGCCTTTGCACAAGGGCACATTATTATGTCAGTGCAATGACATTGTTCCTCCTAAAATATTCAAATATACGTTGGATCTTACTTTAAATAACCTAGTACATGTACACACAAAACCAATGGAAGCCAAGATATGGCATTTGTACAAGCAGAGATTCTTGGTACAAGCTACAAGGGTTTTGCACAGACACAAAAACACAACAATTATTGTGATTTGAAGGTCGTCCGTCCGTCCATCCGTCCGTACATTATTTCAAGAGGTTGACAATGTTTTTTTAATCTGTTCTATAATTTTGTTTTCACTTTCAATATTTTATTTTAATGTTTTGATACTAATGACAAATATCAATATGATCTGAAATAAGGTCTTACAATCCATTCAGTATTCATGTTTGTGCTAAATTGTGACAAAATTATGGTTTTGTTTTAAGGGAAGGTTTTTTATGTTATGATTTAAATCCATTTCTCTTTTGCTTCATAGTGCAACGAAAATCAGGTCATATTTTTATAATGTTGATGTATTTTGTACATAAGTATGGTCAGAATTGTAGATACATTTGGATTATCAAAATAAAATAAAAGAAACAGAAAATGGAGAAATAAACACCCTATTGCAGTACACATTTTATTATTTCCATTAGATGAGTTAGTCTACACATTATGTACAATATGAATGACACTCTAGAATGAAGCTTTTTGTGAGTCTTGTAACAAAATAATGCCCAATTCTCAAATCAATTCAATAAAGATTCTCTCCCTTGAACCAATCCAGGCCTTGAGTTACACCATGGGGCTTCCACCATGATTACACGAAGGCCATGGAGGCTGTAGCCCCTTCCAAGTTTTTGCATAGACTTTAAAAGATTTCTTGTTATTTTGAAGACGAAATACCTGGCCTGCCATATCCAATGCATATCTTTGCATTTACCATCACCTTAAAGACAATGGCCACTATTGGTACTAGACCGATCCATTAGGCTCCACCAACGACACACGTGTGAGCAAGAACACGCGAGCCTCTTCAATGCAGTTCTGCACAACTCTGCCGCTCGCGCAAAGCATACGCGCACGTATGTCAGACTTTTTTAGTTGCGTTGTGATTGGTCAATACGCAATGGGGGGAGCTTAATGGATCGGTCTATTATCAAAGACCAGTCTACTCACTTGGTGTATCTCAACATATGCATAAAATAACAAACCTGTGAAAATTTGAGCTCAAATGGTCATGAAAGAAAAAACACCCATGTCACACGAAGTTGTGTGCATTCAGATGTTTGATTTCGTGACCTCAAAATTATCATTCTTAGACCTCGAAATCAAATTCGTGGAAAATTAATTCTTTCTCAAAAACTAGGTCATTTCAGAGGGAGACAATTCTCACACCATGTTATACTATCAACTTCTCCCCATTATTTGTTACCAAGTAAGGTTTCATGCTAATAATTACTTTGACTAATTACCAATAGTGTTCACTGCCTTCAACATGGTGAACTCTTGCTCATAATGTGTCCCACCGTACTATCCCTACGTATCATATATTGGGTGCGTTCGATTAGCTTCCCCGGGTCGACCCCGGTGTGTGTGGTTTTTTTTTTCCAGGACGAACGTGTGCAGATAATTACTCACGTTCGTCCTGGAAAAAAAACAAACACAACGGGGTCGACCCAGGGAAGCTAAGCGAACGCACCCAATGAGAGCTCTTATTGGAGGAGGGTAAGAGTTCATAATTTCATGTAGTACAACCACAGGCCTGCTCCGCTCATGACGACACAGCCTCTCTAACATGGAGATTTGTCACCCGTTCTCTTTGATTTGTGAATTAAAACCGTGGCTGCCCTGAAACCTGTGACATTGTTTCAATCTGTCCACAGTTTCTAGAAGCAAACTAAATCTTATTTTGTGTAATTTTTGTTGACCCACACCACATTGTTCAGTTGTTACTTTTAAACAAACTTATTTTATACGTGGTAATTATGATACAAAATCTAAAACTCCCAAGTAACCATACTGCCAGCCAGGCAATGCCCGGGAATGCTGCAAAAAAACTCTTTTTATATACAAAGTGACATGGCCTACTTGACTGTGTCTATAAGTGTGATACTCAAAATGGTTAACACACTATTTTATGCTAATCGGTGAAGTTATACATTTGTATAGTTAGTAAAAACTAAATATTAATTTTAGCAAATAAAAACATAAATTAATTTTAAACTGCAGGGAAGAAAAACAATGTTACTACTTGAAATATTCCACTATATGCTATGGGCATTGCGCCACATAATTTACAAACATTAAAATGATCCTGTGATTATCCATTTGCAATGTAGGTTGCAAAGAAGACTTGTCTGTCAACTGAAAAACAATCCAAGTTGGGTTCAACTTTCTCTAAAAATGGAACCTTTCTCTCGCAATTGGAACATCAGGGTTCCGTTTCATAAAGTTTGCCGAGCACAGAGAAGTCCTTCCAATACAAACCGAATTGGATCAAGTTCACTTTGGTTGGTAGTCCGTGAAGAATAGCAACTACTGATGAAAATTTGCTAAGCTGCCATGTTCTTCTCCTGTTGATATCTCAAAAGAGAGGCTGTACTTGTCTGGCCTTCTTTTTTGTAAATTTAGCAAGAATTTGGAAAAAAGGCCCCGAATTCCACCCAACTAAGGGCACTTCCCTTGGAATTTGTTTAAGTCCATCGGAACTTTTAGATGGGGACACCAAGGCTAAGACTGGGGCAACAGGGGCCATTAGCTTCCTGACCTCCATGTTGTTATTCCAGACTGGACAATAAATTGACAAAATAAAACAGGGTTTTCATGTTAACCATTGTCACAAAAAGTATGCCACCCAATTTCTGAAAAGTGTGTCCTGATAAACAGACACCACCTCCAGCTAACACCATGTTTCTCATCAATATTCATCATTGCTGAAGTGGAAGTGTCGTGGCCGAGCGGTTTAGAGCACCGCATTCAAACTCTGGTGTTTCTGATCAGCAGAGTGTGGGTTCGAATCCCCAGCTGTGACACTTGTGTCCTAAAGCAAGAGACACTTAACCATTGCTTCATCTTTCGGATGAGACGTAAAGCCGTTGGTCCCATGTGTTGTTTAACGCATGCAAAAGACCCAGTGGACTTATTGAAAAAGAGAAGGGGTTCGCCCGTGTTCCTGGTCTGATCGGTAGCAAATTGACTGCAGCATCTTGTAAAACAGGTCTCAAAATTCAAAACGTAGTCTCACATCTTGCAGGAAATACTGAGTGACGGACATGTGCGCTATATAAGAAGCCACAATTATTATTATACTATTATTATTATGAAGGACACATAAAAATGCAGCATTTTAAAGGACACTTCAAACTCTGCTTTTAGAAACTAGAAACTAAAATTATGAATGCAGCCTTTAAGGAGATCTGATACTGTAGTTCACGGAGGCAAATGTCTCCTCCTCCTGGTCATTGCCTCAGTGCCCCCTTGGGACGAAGGTTCCATGTAGTAAAGAAAACTTGCCTTGCCCCAACAAAAAGTACCAGGCCTGCCAGTAAATAGACCAACCATTATTTTGTAGTACATACAGTTCAGACAATGCTGTATGAGGTGATTGAAGGTCTGCCTTGGGCTATAATAGACCCCTTGCATTACGCGCAGCATACTCACATGTGCCTATCCTGGGTGTCAACTTGGGTGTCAAAATCGAGAAAAAACCATGCACAGTAGAGAGTTGACACCCAAAATTACGCGCCTTGTTCGAAAGGCGTGTTCTGTATTTTGTAAGAAATCAATAGCTCCCCCTTGCATAACGCGAAACGCTACAGGTACACTGAGGTCACGCGCACTATTTTACCCACAGAGAACAGCTAATTGTCCAATGATCTGCCTCCTTTTTGAGAGCGTGACGTCATATGCAATGGGTCTATAGATGAATCTGAGAGACAAATTTGTGCTGCCATTACTCACTGGATAGTCACTATTACATGGACAACCTTTAAATCTTTTTCACATCACAGGCACCTTGGACCAAAGATGACAACGTAGGCCTACCACACAAAGCACCAGCATGATGTGAGAGAAAACCTTGCATATGATGCATACATAGGTGGAAAAGTCACGTGAAATAGTCTGGTGCTGGGCTTGAGCAAATGACTATAAAGTGGTCTCAAACCTCTTTTGATTAACCTTCTGATCCTACATTCGCATAGCTATATTAAACTGGGTGTAATCTAAGCACAAGACATACCTAACATGACCATGAACTAAGACAAGCATCAATGGTTTTTGTCTTGGTGCTTCTTAAAAACATTTCTTTGAATTTCACTTTTGAGGTTTATTTTCCAAGGCAAACTTACCCCATTCAGAATTCTACTATGCACAGATTTGTTGGGCAGGTGCTTGCCAACGAGGTGATTGGCGTAAACTTGTTATGACCTCCGCAGTGCAATTTGCGCCACCAGACTGAAGAGAGATTGCTAACACATTATTGCTTTCCAAAGGGTAAAAAAAAAACGGTTTATATTCCTTTGCCAGTCATTGTGTAAAATATGGTTAAGCTTTGACATTCTTCTTAAGTAAAGTATCTACACAAAGAATAAGCCAGTTTTTCAGTGTTCTTAAACACTACATGTACTTGTTTGTTTAATTAACTTTCAAGTAAAAACCATCTGTAACTGACGTTGATTTTTCATGCTGCTAAACAATAGTCAAATGCCAAGGAGGCATTTAAACATGAACCACACAAACTTGGAAAGACCGGAAAATGACACCCTTAAAAAACGACACGCCTTCAAAAATGTGTGTCATAAATTCACATGTACATGTACACAGCGCGTCACTCCTCCTTAGGTTTTTTAGGGATTGGCAGTAACAAAACAAAGATTGGATTTGCAGTTAACCAAACAAAGATTAAACTTGACACCATTTTAGGAAAGGCTGTCTACTTTTACCAGATATGTATTTTATAATAATTTTCTCTTATGCTTACATTTATATAATTACTTTACATTCATGAACATAATCCATGCCCCTTGTTTGAAGAAAGCCACCAGGTACTCTAAGGGTAGTTGATGTGATGCAACATCCATATTGCTTTCCAAATTGTAACCAAATTGAGGCGGACTGGAGAAAACTTTAAGTCCATGGCCTTGAAATTGATCACAAGACAAAACTAATAAAATTCAGTCTGCTGGCCTATCCACTTTGGTAAGGGCATTTGACATGACTAGTCCCCACAGTGCACTATACTTGGCCCTCTAAAAGGTTCAAGATTACACGCGCTGCGCTGACAGTATCAGTTCACACAGCTATCCAGCAAGTTTAAGGTTGTCTTGAAAAAAACTTTAAACTCTGACACTCCCTGCTTCCCCTGATACAAAAATAATTTTCAGGTACTCAAAATGGCCGAGTACAGACATGATTTAACATTTCCCATTGTGAAAACTGAATAAACTTCTCTCAGATAATTGTAAACAAAAATTTAAAAACAAAGAAAACAATTGTGTACATCTCCATTGAAGTTCTGGCCACCGTAAGACATCATCCCGAATCTATTTATTTCTTGTAATAATAATACACTTAGAAGCTTTCCTGCTCAACACCTGGGACTGATCACCAGATCCATTTCAACCTTTTAAAGTGAGTACACACAGTTGTCTTTTGTGGAGTATACAAAAGAACTGATGCTTTTAACAAGCAGCATTAAGGGTAGGCCTTGAGAATGTCCAACACCCTTAGTATAGCAACAATCGTGGCTATAGAAGAATCATCCAATTTGGACATGGCTTAAAGGCAGTGGACACTATTGGTAATTACTCAAAATAATTATCGGAATAAAAACTTACTTGGTAGGAAGCAATGGAGAGCTGTTGATGTCATAAAACATTGTGAGAAATAGCTCCCTCTGAAGTAACGTAGTTTCCGAGACCGAAGTTATTTTCCACAAATTTGATTTTGAGACGTCAGAATTAGATTTTGAGGTCTCGAAATCAAGCATCTGAAAGCACACAAATGTGTGTGACAAGGGTGTTTTATTCTTTCATTATTATCTCGCAACTTCAACGACCAATTGAGCTCTAAATTTCTCAGGTTTGTTATTTTATGCATATATATGTTGAGATACACCAAATCAGAGAGAACTGGTATTTGACAATTACCAATAGTGTCCACCCGGCGATCTCACCAAACACTTCCTAACTTAGGATTAACCTTAGGACTTAGGATAAGTTAAGTTCTGTATCCAAAGGCGTAGGACCCATTGAACCCATCCTAAGTTAGGACGGGTTACTCGTCCTAACTCCAGATAGGATTAATCCTAGCGATTCGTTAAATCGGCTGCAGGGTCTCTAACTAAATCAAAAGCCAAACCTGTATAATCTAGTGGATGTCATTCACAATCCAGCAAGCCTTCCATTAGATCTTCATAGATTTGGGATAGCGGGTCTAGTTAAGCTTTTAGAGTCCTCATTGTCTGCCCATTTTAACAATAAACATAAGAGTACCATAGAGAATTATGATATACATTTCATACAATATCTGACCGGATTATAGTTCATCCCTGACATGCCTGATAGTTAGGACGCCCAGGCAGCAAGCTCTCTCATATCTTCATCTTCTGGATCTTCGGCAACTTTGGCTAAGACAACAAAAAAAACAAATGTCAAAGATTAGAATTTCTCAAAGCCATTATACGCTTTCGGAACAGACAAAAAAATAAAAGTTCACAGATCTACAAATAACTAACAGGGTTTACAGAAGATAACGGTAAAAGACTTCTCTTCAAATATTATTCCATAAAATGCTTTACTTTTTGAGAAAACATTTTAAAAAACAATATCAATTTTCGACATTGAGAATTACCGATCTATAGTAAACACACCTAATGTCATGGCGAACTGTCCGTTATTTTTCTCCCGACTCCGATGACCGATTGAGCCTAAATTTTCACAGGTTTGTTATTTTATATATGTAAGTTGTGATACATGAAGTGTGGGCCTTTGGAAAATACTGTTTACCGAAAGTGTACATTGGCTTTAAACACAGATTTTGATTAAGTTATCATTTTCTTTACTTTAGGAGAACAGTCAATGGCCTGTTTTGGCTTTGAGATATAAACATTTCATTACAGTTTCAGAAAACTTGTTTGGGAAATTTGTTTTACCAGGTCTGGCCGTTGGGACATCTGGGAGCTGGCTTGTAACACTGGGTCCAACATCAAGTAATTGCTCATCAAGTTCTTCCTGCTCCAATTCTTCAAGTTCCCTAAATAGTTCATCCTGTAAAAGAAGAAACACTCAAATTTGTATGAAAATAACCTTGCTGCAATGCGTCTTCAACGCCCCCCCAAAACACTGCTGCCCACATCTTCACACTGTCTAGAAAATCATGTTCTATTACCCCCATTTTGAAACAACTTGCTCCCTATCTCTCTACCAATTATCTTATTCTTAAACAATTACAAATACAAGCAGACAGTATGTCAAATAGATAATTTAAGTAGACGTACAAAAGTAAATACAAAGCAAGAATAAGCTTGGGCGATATCGATTTATTTTATTCACGATATATCGCCGACAATATATCGCGATATTCGATATAATCGCGATTAATGAAATTTGACATCATCAGTCTTAAAACTCCAAGTGAAAGTTGTAGAAGAGACAGTCTTAGTATAAGAGAGGTGTTCTAATGACCTATTCTTCTGGTTTTACTCCAAATCTATGGGGTATCAGCTAGCAAATACATCGCGATATTTAATCGATATATCGATATATCGCAATTATCACGATTATCGCGATATATCGATATTTCGATTAAAACCAAATCCATCCGATATCGAAATCGTGTCCAAATTAATATCGCGATATTCGATAGTATCGTGATATCGCCCAAGCTTAAGCAAGAAAAACAGTAAGGGCACAGGAAATTACAAAACAACCCTTAATGTGATGGCCAGGATCAACAAAAGTATAATTAAACACTGAAAGCCTGTTAATCCAGTCACATACTGAGGCAAATACACTATATCAAATACTCTCTTTGGAAAAATAAAAATAATTTGAAACAAATATAAATACTATGTATGCACAAAGCACAATTTAAAATAACAAAAACCAAAACCAGAAATAAGACAAGCAAATAGCAAAAAAAATAAAAATAAAAAATAAATAAAAAGTATAAACAAATAAATGAATAAATAATTAGAAAAGGACATGTAAAAAGAAATAAAGCAACAAATAATGCGCTCATTGTACACAAAGCACTAAACGGCAAGGCTACCGACCATATCTCAGGACTACCTGGTTACACTCAATCAAGGAATCTTCAATTCCAGTACTATACTTCTCCACAGTGAACCCAAGGATTAAAGCAATAGATCTTTACAAATCACCATGGTAATGCTGACAACTCATCTTAAGATGAATCTAAGGCCTTGTTCGAATTTGCGAATTCGGCTACAGCTATGCCTTGGGCGCGCGCGTCTGCTATTCTTCAACACTGACAGACGCGCTGATCTAGCGGTAGCTGTAGCCAAAGTTGCCAATTCGGACACGGCCTAAGTGCTCCATGAAATCAAGATCTGGGCCCAATTTCATGGCTCTGCTTACTGTCGAATTCTGCGCTTACAATCACCATTCTCATCTTGTGGGACAAGCGCAGAATTTCTTCACTAGCTGTGTAAGCTAGGAATTTCTAGTAACGTGAAGTATGCATATGCACAAGCCAAACTTTTCCTGCTAACCAGTGAAATACGCTTGGCATACATGTAAGCCCATAATTCCCTGTTACTGCAAGCGCCGCATCTTTGTTTATGGTTAGCAGAGCGATGAAATTGGGCCTGATGTCAAACAATATGTACTTCAAGGTTTCTGAACCTCCGTGACAAATAATGGTCGTTCATACTTACTTCGTCTAAATCTTGACCGAAACCTGTGGAATTTGAAATTGCATCGCTGATTTCATTGGCTACTTCTAGCTGCTCTTGTAGATCTGACATCATGTCATCAACATCCTCCACCCCCCTTAACATTAATCACAAAAGGGGAAATAAAACAATTAAACCATGCCCCAGAACACTTTATAATCTTACAAAATATGAACGACCGGTAAAGATAAAAGAAAGATGTGAAATCTATTATTAATATCATTTTCAACTTAAAATCATTCACTTTGTTCATTCAATCTCAATACGATACATTACATATTATATGCTGGTACAGGAGGAAGCTGGTACAGGAGGTTGCTCCACTCCAGGAGTGCGTTTTGGCGACCCCAACCAGAAACATTGGTTATCGGTTGAGTGTTTTCGCGTGTTCGGTTGAGCGCGGTGACGATGCTGTTCAGACCAACCGGCAACCTACTTGTTGAGTTGGTTGGGCGTTGGTTGGGTTCGCCAAAACGCACTCCAGTAGTGAGTTGTTTTCATGTAATTCAAAGGAATATTCACTTTACTAGTTGCTCATCAGCTTTTCGAATTGTTTATATTCTAAATTGGATGTAAGATGTATTTTCAATACTGAACTGGCCAGCTGTACCATTTGATTTGTTTTGTTTTGTTTTGTTTTTTTATTTCCAAATATCACAATAAATAATCATGAAACATACAAGAAATAAGAACAACGAGTGATAAGAGGAGGGCACCAGGAAAAAGCCTAGGCTTGTACAGAGCCTGGACCCTTGATAATGTAAATTAATAGGTTTTAGTTTATAACAATAACAATATTGATTATTGAAATTAAGGTATGGTGAAAGGTATAGTGCAAACAGCAAAAATAACACAAAACAATGATTGTTTGCAATTAAACTGTTTTGAAAAAATTTGTTTGCTATGCAGCCATAAATACATATTGAGAGTTGATAACAAAAAGGAAAATTAACAGAACATTATTTAGGAAATTACAAAACTTGATAATTTGGAATGGATAATCATGGTACGCGTGTAGTTACAGGTGGTGTCATTTTAGACGATACTGGTTATAAGTAGGTTTTTCATGTATTTTTTGAAGCTGTGCAGAGTTCTAAATGAAGGTATTGGGGTGAGCTGATTCCAGAGTAGGGGGCCTTGATGTCTGACTGTTTTCATAAATAAAGTGGTCCGAGCCTTACCAATATGAATTTTAGTAGCTGATCTAGTGTTATGTGAATGGATGTCAATATTTCGTGTAAAGAGAAGTCTTATGTTACCTGGTAACAAGTTAGATTCAAACTTAAACATAAGGACCCCAAGATGATATTTATACAGTTTAAAAATATCGAGTGTTTTAAATTGCTTGAAAAGGGATGCAGTGTGCTCTCTAAAGCTAGAATTGGCTATAACTCTCAAGGGTTTCTTCTGTACGATTTATTAGAATTGAATTGAATTGAATTGTTTACTCATCAAGTATAAAAGAATACATGAAATTTAAAATCCAATTGTACAGCAACATATAAAATATTAAAATGTAAAAACAGCACAAGATATACCAAAAAAAAACACAGAAACAATAACATTAATAAAAACACATTCAAATTTATTTAAAAAACAATAAAACACAAAAGAGTAGTGGACCCCAGTCGTTCAAACTAAAAGAGGCCAATTTTCCCAGGAAATGCAAAAAAAACCAAAAAAAAAAACCAAAGACAGTACATGATGGGCTGGATGCATTGTACAGTAGTTATCAAATAAAATCAGTTAAAATTCTGGATAGCAAATACATGTAGGTAAAAATGAATTCTTAAACATGTTTGTCTTTAGGCTTAGTTGACCGATCCTACCAGATTTGTTGTGAACAATCAGTGGGTAAAGAGGATATTGTGTGTTGTCAGACAGAATACAGTGGAATTTATTCAATTTATTCATGAGTCTATTCTGAACTACTTCCTGAAGACCGTCATTGTCTGAACCAATATAAATTTGGAGAGACTTTTGACTGGTGCCGAATTCGGTATTCTAAAAACACTTCTGTAATGGATGATACCCATGGCAAGACATCCTTATGAACTGTGAAGGGGATAACCCTTTTGTTTCATAACCCTTTTGTAGGTGGCAATGTCTACATAGTGACAGTTGATTGGGGTCGATAGCCCAAGTGTAACCCTGGACCTTGTGAGTTGGGTGATGTCTCATATTTTCTGATTTTGTAATTCCACTTACATTTGTTGTTGTGCACTTTTCAAAGCTTTTGAAGCGAATCCCATGGTCTTCAGAACCTCAGTGTTTGTGTTTGCATTCTCCAGCGCTTCTCTTTGATATTCTATTGTTGACAGTGTTCCATCTATCTGTGCCAGTTGTTTTTCTAACCTCTTCTTCCTCTTTAGGGCCATGATGGCAGCTGTACAAAAAAACATAAAATACAAATCATAATGCTTGTAAGTTTAGAATTTCGTGCGACCAAAGTGCAGAAAAAAAACAAATTCTTAAATTGGCTTCGCAAATTTTTGCACCCAATTAATATTGTAATAACAACAAAATGAAAAAGAATTCAAATTAAGTTATAAATAAAACTATCAAAAACATTTATATTGTTTGAACACTTGGATATTACAAGTCAATAAATGGTGTTGTTATTTGTTATTAATTAATGTCTTTTCCCATTAATAATTAGTTCTAAGTTTTTAGTTTCGGGTGGAAAAAGAATAATAAAACATTTTACACAAAAAGTAGAAATTTCGTATGGCATTTGGCATCTTCCCTTGAAATTAATAATGTAAATTGTAATACTTTAACATTGCCATGTTAGGCCTACATAATATAGACTTAAAGACCATTCATTGTCGTGTTCTAAGATAAGACACTAACTAAGGGTTGTACTCGATGTGCGTTGTCAAATATGACTCAAATCAGTTCCTGATCAAGTTGGCTCAAATTTAATAATATCACTTTATTTAGTTTGATACAAAACCAAGCAACCAATGATTAATCAGGGCCCAATTTCATGGCTCTGCTTACCGTAAGCACAGAATCGGCGCTTACGGAAGCAAGGAATTCTTAGTTGCGATAATCGTAACCCTCCTCCCGACGGCCGCCCAGGCCGGAGGGTTACGAGACTCGTTCGAGCGTATACGGTTGATCTGGTCCAACACGTACAATTTGGACAGCTAGTCACCAGATTTGCCCCATTTTTACCACTTTTAAAAATCATGACACAAATTCTGAGGGTACTACCTTAATCCGCAATGTCTAATGCAGCCTGCCATAATACTCAAAACACCATTGAGGAAATATTTCGAAGAAAAATGGACAAAAACTTACCAGAATCGGAGCGAATTCACAGGTTCAAATGTCGAACCTGCGTGGGGCGGAGCTTCGGCTGTATGTGTGGGATGTGTGGTTCAAAAGGTCGTGGCAGTGCGTGGGGTGCGTTGTGTAGCCCGGCAAACTGTGCACATGTGCGGTCCGAGGCTATTCCCGCTTGCGGACTCACATCACTACACGGGCGGACGGGATGTTATACTTATCAGCAACAACACAGTACACGTGTATGTACATTTACATGGTGTACAGTACTGTGGTGCATATCATGTACATGTACAGTGCATTGTCCTATTTTATATACGGGCCCTGATGACATGTCTTTTGATTTCCTTTTTTTTTTCATCTGTATTTTCATCAATTATTTATTCGTTTGTCCAGTTCCATTTGTAATCTTTTTGGATTTTATATAGTGTCTTTTTTTATTTAAGAAAGTGTTGTGAATACACCATGAACAGACCGATTGCGATACCAATGTTTACGTATGATCACGTGACCTACAGTACCCAAAGAAAAGGACAGATACACAGCAAAGACACGGGAGGATGGGAAGACTCGTACCAATGGACAAGAAATCGGCCGTATATAACTTTGTCTAGCTAAAAACGAAACCCTTTTTGTAAAGTTGAATGTTGTAACATAAATTTAAATCACACTTGCTGTTCTATATTTCCAGTATTCTATTAAAAAATAGGTTTCTTTTGAGATTATAAACTACGTGAGCTACTGATGTTTGAGCAAGCTCACGCGCCATAGATTTTGCGCTGTGCACGGCTGAAGTCGGGCTGTGCCGTGAGCGAAGTTGTCCGACTCTAGATGAAAGCTATCCCTTCTAAAAAAAAAAAAATGAGGATTAAAATAAAGGGATTGGCAGCTTTTTCGGGAGAGGAATTTTATTGAAAGTATTGGCAGCAAATTCTTTACAATGAGGGTAACACTTGACACCGTGTGAACATTCTCGTGGAATTTCCTAGTTTGGTGGAAAAATGTGTTTACCCATTACTGTTCAGCCACCGCGGTAAGGTCGCATGTTACAAAGCCCTGAATATTCTTCAGTGATTTTAAGAAATTACACTTTCTTACAGGTCACGTGACGTTGCGCGCAATTGGTCTATATTATTGGTTCACTATTTATAATTTAGGCCTATTTTGTAAAGCGCCTTGAGCACAGGGGACTGTGCGCGAAATAAGTGTCCTACCAGTATTAATTATCTTCGTTGTACAACTAACAATAAGCGGGCGGAATTGTTTTTACACCACGGCCAGGGTTTTGGACAACATCACGTATCCTGTTTTGCGACAAAAATACATTATCCGTAAGGCCGGTCGCACATTCCCTATTGGAAGATTATTTCAAAAACTAAGGAGGGAAGGAAAGCCAGAATTCCATATATTTATTCAACGGTGTTATGCACACATTAATATTATTTTTTTAAAGGATAGTAGGGGTCAAGGGATACTGTTTTTTTAACTTGTCATATGCCGCTTCCATTTTAATTTTCGGTAACCATGCTGCAGTGACTGGAACAATAGCTGTGATTTCGTTTTGCTACATACTTGCTTGCATATCATTGCATGTAAATTTAGTTGTTTATAGTGGCTCCAAACTGATTAAAACAACCTTAGGTTGGTAGACGTTTACATTATTTTAAATGCCCTAAATAAACAGAGCTTCTACAACGCACTCGATCACAACCCCAATACATGTACCTGGGATGGTCAAACGAAATCACTCAAGAAAAAAATAAGCTTGTCGGAGATCAAGCACAGACTTTAAAAATGTCATAAATATACACAGATAAGTTTAAAATACAAGATTGTATAATACAATTGTTTTAGTGGGTCATTTTCATATCTATAGACATAGAGCGAGGAAGCTTTTTTAAAAGTAAAGCGAGCACAGAAACTTAGAGGTCCTTATTTCGAAACCATAGCGTCGGCTTACGGTTCTTGCCGCAAGTTTACTATTCCTTATTTATTCTTCCGATGTACTTTTTACATTGTATTATTATTACTCACGTGCTCACGGCGCTTTACATTTACAAAAGTAGGCCTCGATTAGAAATAAACAAACAGGCAGTTCACAACACTTTCTTTAAAAAATATTATATAAAAAAGGGGCACTATATAAATTACAAAAAGAACAAATTGAACTGGACAAACGAAGCAGAAATATTAATGAAAATACAAATGATAAAAACAATTATGAAATCGAAAGGCATGTAGGTCACGTGATCATACGTAAACATTGGTATCGCAATCGGTCTATTCATGGTGTATTCACAACACTTTCTTAAAATAAAAAAAGACACTATATAAAATCCAAAAAGATTACAAATGGAACTGGACAAACGAATAAATAATTGATGAAAATACAGATGAAAAAAAAAAGGAAATCAAAAGACATGTCATCAGGGCCCGTATATAAAATAGGACAATGCACTGTACATGTACATGATATGCACCACAGTACTGTACACCATGTAAATGTACATACACGTGTACTGTGTTGTTGCTGATAAGTATAACATCCCGTCCGCCCGTGTAGTGATGTGAGTCCGCAAGCGGGAATAGCCTCGGACCGCACATGTGCACAGTTTGCCGGGCTACACAACGCACCCCACGCACTGCCACGACCTTTTGAACCACACATCCCACACATACAGCCGAAGCTCCGCCCCACGCAGGTTTGACATTTGAACCTGTGAATTCGCTCCGATTCTGGTAAGTTTTTGTCCATTTTTCTTCGAAATATTTCCTCAATGGTGTTTTGAGTATTATGGCAGGCTGCATTAGACATTGCAGAGTATGGTAGTACCCTCAGAATTTGTGTCATGATTTTTAAAAGTGGTAAAAATGGGGCAAATCTGGTGACTAGCTGTCCAAATTGTACGTGTTGGACCAGATCAACCGTTTACGCTCGAACGAGTCTCGTAACCCTCCGGCCTGGGCGGCCGTCGGGAGGAGGGTTACGATTATCGCAACTAGGAATTCTGTGCTTACGGCAAGCGTATTTCACCATGTTCACGGGTTCTGCACGAGCGTACTTCACGTTACTAGGCATTCTACGCTTACAAGGCTAGCGCAGAAATTCAACGCTTGCACGTAAGCCGGGAATCGCGATCGTAATCGTGGAATTCGGCGGTAAGCAGAGCCATGAAATTGAAACTGGGCCCAGGTCAACAAGATAAATTAAACACCACATTTCTCATTCATTAATTTATTAATCTGTTAGTTAGCAGTTTAAGTAACAACCACGAGTTACATGAAAGAAAACTTACCTCTTTTGTTTTTTGTACCATTTTGTTTTGCTAGTTTAATTTCTTCTGAGATTTTCTTTTCCATGAAAGCTTGTTTCTTTTCTAGCAATTCTTCCGTCTGTCTGAGTTTCTGAATCGCTTCGCCAGTTGACGGAGCCTGTTCTTGCTTCTTCTTTCCAAATAAAAACGACATTTTTACAAGTTAAGTTACTTCCTATACAGAGAAACAGAGAATTTCAAAACTGTTATAAAGTAACAAAATTATGACCGATGACAATAATGATGTTGATGTTTGAGCTATGACTGAGATATGTGTGCAGTGTAGAAACTACTGCAATGTAAATATAGCGGATGACATAATTGGTAACCAACATCATAAGCGGTCATCATCACGTGAAGATTTCCCATACGTGAGAAAAAACCAGCGAAATAGCATGGTACCCTACCAAAAAGGTATCGGTAATGCACGTAGTTTATTACGATAGACGGTTGGGTACATTCCTGAAATACAAAATGTAAACACAAGAGGGCGTGGTTAATAGTTTGTGAAATAAATGTGAAGATTCATTGAAATTCTCACTAAAACACCACCACTGTATACTTTCAGGGATCTTTTGTAGGCTTTATTTTTGTATAACTAGTGCCCCTTTTTGCTCGTTTGAGATAATAAGTATCTTACGTTCAACTTCTGGTAGAACAAGGAAGGAACTCAAGAGCCTTTCAACATGGGTAAAAAAAAAGATATTTAGAAACTCCAATTGTTTTGTAAGACACTGCACTGCTCTAGAATTGCAAAGATCATGGGTTCGAATCACACCCAAGTAATAAGTCTGTGATTTTTTTCACAAAGCTCGGGGAAAGTAGCTATTTAACACCAGTGTATAATGGGTAAATTAACCCCAAATTATTATTCTTTATTTCCCCCGACTCAAATTTAGTAAAAAGTTCACAATTCAACACACACTTTTTAAAATGCATGATGGTCTTGTCATGGCAACAAACATTGTGTTTTGTGTTTTAGTGTCAGTTTGATCTTTGATAACCCTGCTTCCAACATAACATTCTTCCCACAAAGCACACACTTGTCAATGTCTCGATCTACCTGTGTAGAGGTGTGGCCTTCATGCCAATTCCTAAACAAAATTACCATGATTCAGATGAACTTCATATTTTGACTTGTCTTCTTAATGTCTGAAATGAATACCAGCAGGGACACACCTTCAGCTAATTTTAAGACACTTCTGAAGACCTCTTGTTCACCAGGCTATAATGACTTATTTATTTCTTGAATTCCCACTTCCCAGGTCAAAATTCCAGTTGAACCTTAACTAAAGGTTGAAAACCAGGTGATAAACTATAGTTAAACAATTAAAACCAGTTGGTTTATTAATTATAGAAAATGGACAGAAATCAACTGGTTTATAATTTAAACCTAGTTGAACACAGCTAACCTAGTCCAAACCAGTTGGTTAACATGGAAATGGTCACTATGTCCAGGTGAACCAGTTGACCCTAGTTAACTGGCATGGGTTCAACTGGAATTTTGACCTGGGTTGTGCCTAGGCTATCTCATCTTTGAGCAAATTATTTCTTTTGTGCCTATCTGTGACTTTGCAATCCTTGGACTTGGGCCCATTAAGAAATTATGGATAATCGATTGATTCAGAACTGTGTACCATGAGGTTGGGGAGGGGGAGGGGGAGGGGGAAGGGGGAGGGGGAGGGGGGGGGGTTGGGGGGTCGGGTGGGAGTCTGTTTTAGCCATCTATTATGACTAGATGCAGAAGCTACAGCTAATGTAAAAAAACATGTGAAATAGAAACAGGGGAATCCAAATTTGGGGAGCCACGTTTTGAGACTCTGATATAGTACGACTTTACTGTACCACAAGAGGAATGTACTTCACCGTATAGACAGATAGATAAAACTGGACATTTGTTACATATTCGCTTATTGACTTGATAATGATTAACAAACTTTTTCAAAATGTCCATAGATTTACATTAAACTACAGGGTTTGAAGATAATGATAGTGGAAGGCTTCCCTTCAAATCTTACTTACTGAGGTGCTGTATTTTTTGAGAAATGAGTAAAACAATGTCCTGAAAAACTTTTGTAAATGATAAAAATAATTTTCGTCTCATGAGACGAAAATTATTTTCATGACATTGTTTGACTCATTTCCCAAAAACTACAGCACCTCAGCACGTAGTATTTACAGGGAAGCTTTCTACTATCATTATCTTCAAACTGTGTAAGTTTAGTGTAAATCTGTTGACATTGTGTTTTTTGTGCTACACAAGTTATACCTTTAACACTGATAAACAAAAACAATGAAATGAGCAACACTGCAATGTCTGATTGATTTCAAATTAAGCATGAGCTGTTATTTTACCCATAATGTGAAGACTGACAATTTAAACAGTATTCATATAACATTGTATAAGATTTAATATACAGTCAATATACAAGGGTTACAATTCATATATTATTACAACTATTTTACAATAATTATTGATATAAACTTTGTTTTCAGTGTCATTTTCAATCAATTCTTCTTCATTCTCCTTGCTTAACTTGGTCCGAGATGACAAAGTCATAAGAAGAAATGGAGACCATATTTTCTGCCTCTAACTAAAGAACGTACATAATATATCTTAAACACAGCAAACAATTTTTCTAGTTATTGGTTGCATACAAAAATATATTTGTGGGGAGCAGAGAAAACATTGAATACTTTAAAGCCAAACTTCAACTTTAAAAATCTTGAAATAATATATTTGAAAATGTCCTCCAGCATACCATCCACCTAAGTTAATTTAGCTGCTTGAAAGAGCAACTACTGATCATAAACCAGTGATAATATCTTTAACTGTCAATATTTTCTGCAGTAAACCTAAAGAAGTAAAATATGTACAAAGCAATCTACTCAAAGTGTTAACAGCCGTTTTTAAAAGTTCTCAATTCGAAATTTTGTGAAAAAAGCACAGATACTCAACATACATCTTGTAATGAAGAAATAAGTTTACTTATCCGAACTAACCAGGCTGAAATGCAAGTCCAACACAGACCAACATGCATTACTTTTCTGTGCTTAGCTTACAGGCATTAGAAAATTTGGCCGGAAGAAATCACAATTGTTCCTACAAACCATCATTTCCCCAAAAAACAAGGATTTACAGGGTAATTTTGTTGGCCTGTGATGTCATAATCTTAAACTTTCCTTTTTAGGTCTAGCAAAAGCCATGGTAGAACTATGGCTTCTTTCCACCAAACAGGCTACCTCAATCGTCCACAATCTTCAAAATTACAATGTAATATCTGGAGTGGATAGGGTTGGTACGTAGGCCTGGCACAGTGATTTAAGGCAATGGTCAATACATGTACTGGCATAAGTTATTTGGGTCTACAGCCCTTACCGGCCACTCACAATGCAGTGATAACGAAAACGATAACAACCACGTCGCAAAGAGAACAAAATCTATTCGTTGAATTGCTCCGCACAGAATAGGTGCATGCTTATTCAACCAATTGAGGGCGTGCATTACTAACGTGATCGTTATAGTTTTTCATTATCACTGCAGTGTGACTAGCCCTTTGGTCCTCAAGGATCAGTAAACTTCCTGAAATGATTTTAAAGGATTTTAACAGAAGGTTGAAGTTAACAAAATAAAAACAAAAGCTGAGAACTTGTAATGTACACAAAGATTAACCATGAAATATTGTTGTTGCTTGGTGGAGCTTGGTGAAGGCTTCGATAAATGTATCAAAACTTTGAAAAATAACACACAGTGTCGCCTAGAAATACATCGATATATGCATTATTCAAAATGGTGATTTGTATTAAAACAATATTTGAATTTTGTAAACTAAAAATCATTTAAAATAAAGTAAAGCAAAAGATGGAATATATCCAGTTTTCATTTAAAATGTGAAAGGGGCTTTAGGATCAATATTTTCCCATTCTTCATAATGGTTTACGTCTTTGTAACAAGTAGCACACGACCTGGGCCATAAACTAAATTAGTACATGTATGTGTAAACAGCACATTCATTTCAACACCGTTAACTGAAAATGTTTCATAAAACTGTTCAATCAAATACAATTTGGAAGCCCAAATGACCGTAAAATAGACAAGTAAATTGTACAGCTGCAGTAGTTTTGTAGCTGTTTGAACT
The DNA here is from genome assembly GCF_032118995.1 of Asterias amurensis. Taxonomy (NCBI): domain Eukaryota; kingdom Metazoa; phylum Echinodermata; class Asteroidea; order Forcipulatida; family Asteriidae; genus Asterias; species Asterias amurensis. Next base: position 5,126,065 of record NC_092650.1, on the reverse strand, counting down.
CTGTAATATATATCTCCAATGTAAAGTGCATTGCTTGGTTTGTCCAAAAGTAAAAACTATTAGATTTATTCCAGGAGTTTCTAAAAGTCTAACCTAAGAACACTTACATAACCAATGTTGTACATTGCCTTTAGATTGGAATCGATTTTGATTCAAAATTATTCTCTTAAATACACCAAATCAGTGGTACAAATGAAACAATCATCATGCAGTGTATGACCACTTTGTTTCAGATAAATTCTACAATGTATCCTAGGATTTTGTTTTCTTTTTAGTTTCCGCTTAAAAATAGTGGACACTATTGGTAATTGTCAAAGACTAGCTTTCACAGTTAGTGTATCTCAACATTATGCATAAAATAACTAACCTGTGAAAATTTGAGCTCAATCGGTAATCCAAGTTGCGAGATAATAATGAAAGAAAAAAACCCCTTGTCACACAAAGTTGTGTGCGTTAAGATGGTTGATTTCGAGACCTCAAGTTCTAAATATGAGGTCGCGAAATCAAATTCGTGGAAAATTCATTCTTTCTCAAAAACTATGGCACTTCAGAGGGAGCCGTTTCTCACAATGTTTTATACCATCAACCTCTCCCCATTACTCGTCACCAAGAAAGGTTTTATGCTAATAATTATTTTGAGTAATTACCAATAGTGTCCACTGCCTTTAAAATCATTTTGCCATTTGGAACATTTTTACAATGGAATAGTCGAAAAGGTTACATGGAAAACATTTACAAGAAAAATTACTATTTCACTTCATTAATTTTATCCATCACCTTTAATAAACCATTACTCATTTGAACCTCTTTAAAAACCAACAATTTGTAATTAATAACCAGTGATTTCTCTTATAAATATGTAAAAAGTACGTACTGCAGAAAATCTAGATGATAGGGAGAAAGTGCAGGACTCAGGGTTTCAATATTTTGAAGACCATGACAAAAATCTTTCAGTGAACATCAGAGACCTTATTGATCATTTTGCCAATGTTGTAAAGGTTTAACAGCTTTACCCAATGTCAAAGCAAACTTTGGTTAAAATTTTGGCTTAAATAATAAATTACCTTCTAATCAAATAACCAATACCAAACTTTTAAAGGATTTTGGAAGCTAAATCTCCGCCTATAGACTAATAAAATGAACAAATAATGGGACAATTTATAGGTTGACTCATATATGATCAAATGATAGGTGAATGATTCGGGAAAATTGAACTTGTTCTAACTTGTGCCGATATCCTTCGTCACTTTGCATTTTCTTGAAGTAGCAGTGAGTTGCCATAATGCAAAGCTGTCATTTACGTAGAATTTTTCCTTTTTTTGTGTGGAACTTGGAACTTTGTTAAGTCCATCAATGAATCATCATGGGGAAGTGGGATGGAATTAACCACCCATGGGAGGCTGGATCTAAATTCTGCAATATTTGGCAGGCTTCAACTTACCCTCCATAGCCTCAATTTGAAGGTTTGACTGCAAAGTACCAAGACAAAAGTACTCCATGAATTTATTTTTACAAACGTTATGGAAGCCTTACTTGTGGCCTCGGTCAGTCCAGTTTGTTTAATTTCCAGCAATGGCATTTGGATCCTGCGGGAACAACGACGTGAAGAATGTAGAGACAAAAATCCACATGATCGCTAATACCCCTGGCTTGGGTGTCTCAGGGGGCGCTGTTTCCGTCGAGTCAGAGTCCGTCTCCCCTTCTTCCTGGGACTCTGAAGTGCTGTCTCTCTCTGCGTTATCACCTGCTAGCTGCTGTTCCGGCTGCTGTCAAATATAAATTCACCAGACAATTGTTAAACAAAGACATGTTCAAATTGAGCATAAAAGACCCTAGAGCATGAGCCTGGTTTTAGTTCATGCAAAAGCGTATGCAGATTCAATTTACATCATGTTAAAAAATTAGGACGTACGAAAGTTCGCTATGTGTTGACAAGTATGAACCACACTTAACTACCTAGAAAACATCCCAGGATCCTTTCTCACTCTACAACGCTCTAACAAAATCCAACATCAAAAGAGGACTCTTTATGCAAAATGCCATTGATAAATACCTCAGACAGTTTCGCTATTCCTATTGGTGGAGAGCACGTCACGTGGGGGTGTTTAAACTTTTGATAATGACCAATGTTTGTAACTGGTTGTGAGTGGATACTCTGCGCAAGTCTTGATACAAGACATTTCTTGTTACGGGTGATGCAGGCGATGTCGGTGAGTTGGCCGCGTTGTGTGTGAAAGAAAAACCAGCACCAAGACTATATGCACATGCGCACGAAGGGAACTGGAAACTGCCGGAAAAAGGCATGCAACACACGGATGTTGTACAATGTACACATAACATGTACAAATGAAGAGCTCAAGGACGTTGGAAACGGATAAGTTTTACAGAGTTTCTTACTTTATTACGCCTTTTAACCAAAAAGGTATTTATGAATGGGAATGAAAGGGTAACTACGAGTTCTTTCACAGGCGTTTAAAACCTTGCATCGTCAAATTGCCGTGTGATAAAGGCCCGAGCCTTTGGCTTTGGCTTACCTGTTCTTGATTGCTTTCATTGTTATTATCTAGGGCCCCGTCTCCTTGCTCAGGATTCCTATGCTCTTCAAGTCTTTCTCTGGCAATGGGAGTTCGTCTTAACCGAAACCAACGCTTTTGGTACCTATTAAAGAGGATAAAATTATAACAAAAGGTCCAATAAAATGCGCCCTTGAAATACACCAACAGAAAGTTCATCCTCATGAAGGAAAGGGTAGGGTCATACTTTGGCAATGACCTAGAATAACATTTGTGTAACTTTAAATATGCTATGTCAAATTTTTGGCCCCAAACATTAAAAAAAGTTTAACTTTTACTTATAATGGTCAGGAACCACTTATAATGGTCAGGATCCATGACAAAAAATTTAAACGTTTCTTATAAAAACACATAAGAATTGGTCATGTGATATATTGTCAAGATCTTCATTTCACTGCTACTAATAATTGGCGGATTTTTTTGAGCGATGGCTCAAATGAAAGCTTGTAATTATCTCGACCCCCATCAAAATACCTAAAGAATTTTTGGGTGAAATCGGCCAATAATCTGACATCTTTATTCCCATAGACTATTTGTTATCAAGATGTATTGGTAATTAGCATCCTGCAAAATTATTTGGTCCGAAATGCCCCTAAAGATTTGAAATCAATTAAAAAGTAAATACAACTACAAAGACTTTTGGAAATTAAATTTTCCCTGGTGTCCATTCGTGAATGCTGCAATTTGTACCCACTGTCATCTCACTAAAGCAAATAATGTGACATTTTTTAGCTGTTATATATTTCGAGCTTAATGAGATCTTAATAAGAAATGCAAAAATTGAAAAAAGCCAGATTCATGAAAATTTGTAGGGGGGTGTAATGTATAACTATTTGAAGAAGAATATTTTCAGAGAGGGGAAACACTTCACTTATCTTCAAGTACGCGCTAATCCTCCAATCAGATTGGCAGAATGGAGTGGTGATAAAAACCTATATTGCACGGCTAATATCACTACCATGCGTCTTGTGTGTTCTATGTCATGCGCCAAGTTTGCTTGAAGATAAATACCTTATCACACAAGCGCAAGTGGAATACGGAAAAATATAGCGCTTCTGAGCCCATATCCAACGAGGCCGAAGGCCGAGTTGGATATGGGACGCAGACGGGAACTTATATTATGATATGGGAACTTATATTATCTTCAAGTACGCGCTAATCCTCCAATCAGATTGGCAGAATGGAGTGGTGATAAAAACCTATATTGTACAGCTAATATCACTACCATGCGTATTGTGCGTTCTATGTCACGCGCCAAGTTTGCTTGAAGATAAATACGTTATCACACGCGCGCTCATGGAAATACGGAAAATATAGCGTGTCTGCGTCCCATATCCAACTCGGCCTTCGGCCTCGTTGGACATGGGTCGCAGAAGCGCTATATTTTTTCGTATTCCACTCGCGCTTGTGTGATAACTTATAATATAAAGAGGTGACTGACACAAAGATAGGAATAGAGCTGATATGTGATTCAGACTGGTTTGCATATGCAAGTGTTTCTACAAACTCACATAAACATGAAGATCATCAAGCCAGTAACCATCAAGAATCTACTTAGTGACGAGTAGAAATAAACCAAGCTGAGGAGAACGACAAATCGGCAAAACGTGTAAATATAATCCAGCCAATCACGGTGGGCGTTTTCATCGTCGTTGTCATCTACAGCAGGACCGAGGCCAGCGTTCATCCGGACGTTCTGGTCCGGGCCAGCCACGTTGGGGGCAACGGGAGCATTCAAAACCACAGGCTGGTCAGGGACTTGTGGCTGGGGTACACCAACGGGAGCATGGACTGGTGGTAGATTTGCTGGAAGGCCAGCTCCGCCTGCTGCAAATTGATTAGAGCTGAAACAAAAATAGAAACAAAATTTTTGTTTTTAACAAAAAATTTATAAATTTGAAAGGCAAAAGAGCTTTTTATATCCTGGGTTATTAAAGGAGTTCTTTATCAATAAAGGTGAGCAAAGATACTTACCAATTTAGCTTGTTTTGTTTTTTTAGGAAGTAAATTAAAGACAAATCAAGTACTAGATCAAGTACTCATAGCTATTTTGTGCAGTTTTACTTGCAGTTTACTGGGCGGACTGTACGACCTCACGTTGATGTGAACATATAATAGTCCCAAGGTTAAAAAAGGAAGGCTAACTGCATATTGTCATTAGAGGAGAAATTTGAAAAGCTAGATGCGGGGATGTCTGCTGCCACCTAGTGTCTAAGAGTCTTTCATTTGCAAGAAACAATCAAATTCTCGCATCATGTTTAGGTAAAGACACTGGACACCTTTGGTAATTGTCAAAGACCAGTCTTCTTACTTAGTGTATCTCAACATATGTATAATTTTTTTTTATTGTGGAAATTTGAGCTCAATTGGTCGTACGAGTTGCAAAACACCTTTGTCACACTAAGTTGTGTAATTTCAGATGCTTGATTTCGAGACCTCAAAATCATATTCTGAGGTCTCATAATCAAATTTATGGAAAATTACTTCTTTCTTTCTCACAATGTTTTTTACTATCAACAGCTCACCATAACTTGTTACCTAGTAAGGTTTTATGCTAATGATTATTTTGAGTCCAATAGTGTCCATTACCTTTTACATTTACTTTAATTTCAGCCTCACACAAACCTTACGGGGATATTTTACTAATCAACTATCTGCAGACAAAACAGAAGAACTTGAGTTGACTTACTACTGCATGTACTGTGCCATTTGCTGTGCGTACATGTGTTGCATCCAGTACGCTTGCTGTTGCTGATTAGCCATGACAAAGCCCTGCTGATTGGCTCTCTGACCATACTGATAGTTCCCATAACTGAATCAATAAAAAATAAAAAATAAAACATATAGTTATAAAATGTCTCAAAGTCCAGCTACCACACATGTCACAAGAAGACTTTGTTATCTTTCATCGTACATGGTCACTAAAAATGCACTTGAAAAACCTTTTTCGAAATGTACAACCTCACGACTAGGACGTGAATGTACTTGCATGTAAGTGTGTCCGATGTTCGATCGAGGCAAAGTCTGCCTCGATTGACGTCACAAAAGGCGTAGCGGAGTCAACCCCCACGCACATTTATTATTTTTTTTTAAACATATAAATCATTAAAACAATTACTAAAAAAATTATTTTATTATTGAGAAACATATACTCTAATGTTCGAATAAAAAAGATTCTATCCCAGGTGGCTTTTAACTTTGCATGTAAACAGTAATAACTACTTTTAATCAATAGGTAAACAGTTACTCAAAACCAATAATATTCACTTCTCCTAAGAAAACCACCAATGAGGGGTGACAAAAAATAGAATACCATTCTTTCAAACCAAGTTTTTTTAGACAAATACATAAGCATTGCATCAGCATCAACACAGACCGTTGTTTATTACAATTGTCATCAAGAATGCTACGGATTCACGGCAACATTTCCAATGCACCAAGGACAAAATTACCTAATCAATATTCAGATGCAGAACACCCTTAAATTACCAACCGTGTATTAACAATGGAAATACTCACAAACATCTGTGTATACAAATATTTTTACTGGTACACAGGTATTTTCAAGTAGGATGTCTGTATCTGTATTTACATGTAGGCCTACTTCTGATAAGCTATACTCTGTTAATGTTTTGGGTGAAATTTAAAATAGATGTAACTGAAATTGCTAACCTTTGACATTTTCACTGCCAGCACAACTCATAATTCATCAGGTGTTGTTTTTATGATATTCCCATCAAGGGAACTCAACAAACTACCATAAGGGGATACTATATAAACACCAAGCTGGCAACAGCCAATCTCCCTCGTATGAACATTACCTGATTGGGGCTCTCTTGTGACTAACCCAGGTAATGTTGGAAAAGGTAATCAAACACACCCTAAAGGCCCGGTCACACCGGCCTCGATAACAAGAACGAAATTGAGAATGGTAACAATGCACACCCTCGCTTGCTTGAACGAGCGTGGTTGTCTTCTGCGAGGAGCATTTCAACCACTTTGCGTCATGATCGTTATTGTTTTCATTATCGCTGCCGCGTGACTTTGCCTTGACTAACTTACTTATAAGGATAGTAGTTGGAGAACGATGGTGTACTGACAGTTCTGTGTCTGAGCCCACTCGTTGAAGGTAACGTCGGCTCCACTGGCGTGCTCTGCCTCCTTGAGGACGCTCCATCCTGGCTTGTTGGACTCGCTGCAGCTGGTGTAGGTACTGGTGATGAGGTTTCTCTTTTCATCTCGGAAGATGGAAGTTTAGTTTGGAGGAGTTCCTCAGGAGTTGGGGAACAAACAAGATGGATAGTGTGCTGTTGAAGAGTCGTATCAGTCTGAACAGAAACAAAACAAATACATTGGAAACTTAATCACACTGATTTATCATCATGTATAGTTTGAATGAAATTTTTTGTTTAAACTGGAAATTAACATGATTACCTGTAGAGTGTTTGCATCAATCACTGGACTCGCGCTTTACTATAGCCACTTAAGCACACACTGTCTAGTAAAAATTGCTACAAGCTAGTAAACACCACTTCTCAACTTGCCCTTAGGGCTACTAAAAAACTGTCAAACCTACTTGTTTATAATGTTATAATTTTTCTTTTTAGATGTGAACGATACAAAACAAATTTTTTAAAGCTTTTTTTTGAGTGTGTGAATGTGGCTTTATCTCATCAATAAACTGGTTGTGACAGTTACACATTGCTTTATGTTTAGGTACTGACAATACTTGAATTTAAACATCTGAAATCTGGGCCAATAAAAATTCCTGGGAGTGGACGGGAGGGGGGCAAGTAAAAAGCACAGTTTACTAGCCCAGTGGGCTGAAGTCGGCGAGTTTAACAGGACTGTAAACAATTACCCTACCATTCAAAACTGAACATTTTAACGAAATATTAATATGAGAAAAAAAGGGGAAGTTTTTACTACACTTGAAGTTGGCCCACTTTATCTCCAATACTCTTTCCGTGTTTATAAAATCTTTAGAGCATGTAAACAAGTAACTACACAGTGTGCATATTGATGGGCAGAGATGGTGTGGAACTAAGCTGAATAAATATTTTCAATAAGGACGTGGATGGTTAGAGTTGTTTTCACAGTTCACATCCCATGAAAACAATCAACCCTAATGAGAGAGCCCTTTGAGCATTGAAGGATTGTACCATATGGTGGCTGTAAATTTAGCCTGTATTTAAGTAGCTGGAATAAAATTTAAAAAAGACTATAGATACGTGCACAGTTACAGGCAGTACATGTAGTAACTTTTGGTAATTGGCAAAAAAACCAGTATCCCCACTTGGTATCCCAACATATTTATAAGCATCAAACAAAACTGTGAAAAAGTGGGCTCAATCGGTCATCGAAGTTGCAAGAAAATATAAAAGAAGAAAAAAAAACACCCTTGTTGCAAAGAACTATTTGCTTTCAGATGCATAACTTTGTTTAAAGCATTTGTATTCTATGACAAAGATTTTCCCCTGCACTTTTTTTCTTATTTAAGATCAAAATGACACTCAGTGCACCACCGAACAGCACTCCAATCCCAAACCCCCGCTTAGTCCTCCCCTTAGTCTACATGTAGTTGCCATGCAAGGACACTGCTAATAATGCTTTTAATAACAAATGCTGAAACTTACCATGCGTAGTACGTCTTTAAGCAGTAGGTTGTCCTTTAAAAGTTTCCCGGAGTAAATTATTCTCTGAGTCTTTGCATTCTGAGGAAAATAAATGAAAACAAAATCCACATGATTTATAATAAGATCAGTGTACCTTGGTTTTAACACTATTATATTTTTTAAACAGATTGATGTGGTGAACCATGTGTGAAGTAAACATGAAATTAATGCATGCAGTAATGAATACAGGGACATAAATTGAAATCCGGTGTAACTGTTGCGACAAATGATGTAAAGATATGCAACAAATGAGTTAAATATCTTGAGATTGAACAAAGACAAAACTACTATTAACATGATTATAACCTGCCAACTCCGGATTGGCATGCCAGAGCTCTAACTTCCGAGTCCAAGTGTCCTGCATACAACTTGTCAGTACACATGTACATGTATCTTAGTCCGGGTGCGCCTGTCAAAAGCCATTCGTTCTGTTGCCTTTTAACCAGCAGGGAACACAACCACTAAAAAGCATGTTTGAGGATGCAACTTTTTATCTCAAATATTACGTATAAAAACAGAAAGGAAACTGACAGAGTAAATTTTAAATTATTTTGGGTGGAACAAAGATGATTGACTAGATCTGTGTATGATTTGATCCTGTGACCTCTTGCTTGAAATGAATAATAAGATATTAAACATGTAATACAGGATTTGGCCTTAACCTTTCCAGTGACTACATGTAGCTATTTAACATGGGCCCAATTTCTTAGAGCTGCTAGTGCTAAGCACAAAAATTAGCTTGAGCATGAAATTTCTGCCTCGATAAAAACAGGATTACCAACCAAATTTCCACATGATTTTCAGGATGAGCAGACAACAGCTGAATACCAGTAACAAGCAATATATGCAACAATTGGAAATTTGGTTGTTAATCCCGTTTTAACCAAGGCAGGAATATCATGCTAAGCAAAATTTTGTGCTTAGCAGCTCTATGAAATTGGGCCCTGGCTGGCTTGATGCATGCCTGATACTTCACGGAGGCAACAAAGGTGATTGCCTTCATGCCCTTGGTCACAGGCCTTTTGATGTTTTACTAGTCCACTGCTAGTCCATTTTTGTATATATAAACATACATTTGAACACTTCAATTGTCAGTAGGACGTCTGAACAGTTGGATTAGAGAGAATTTTGAATGGTCCTCCTCGGTTTTTTTTAAACTAGCATTTGTCCAAAGCCTACATACATAAGAAATGTACTATGCTAACATTCAACAGGTATGTAACTCTAAGATGAGGTCAGAGGTCATTGAGGTAGTGTTTACTTACAGGTTTACTAGGGTATACATTGGCAAGGTGATTCTTAAGTTTCAGTACACTCCAATCTAGGAAGCACTCCACAGTCTGGTCTCCAAGCCTTTGGTTTGGGGCCTTGATGGATATCGTGACAGGTGTCCCTGCTACTTTGTCCATTGTGATCTGAATTTCAATGATTCTCTTGATGTAAAGCTTGTTGGTAGTGGAACGTTTCTTCTTCAAAGTAAACCTCTGTCAGCCATTAACAACATCAGTTCACACCAAAAGCTGCAGGAGTACAGAAAGAAAACAAACTTTTTAGAGTGCAGCCTGATTGTCAGTAGTAAACCATTAAAATAGCTTTTCAGTCTCAAGAGTATAGAACAAATTGACTGAAGACTAACCTTGACCGAAGAATAGAGTAGAAACAAAGTTATACAGTCTGTCATCGCACCTGCCCATAAAGCCTGGTTCATACTTCCTGCAAATGCGAAGGCGGGCGAATTTGACGTGAATTTGACGTCACAACTCTCCTTTCACAGCGATATTCGCAAGTGAGTTGAGCTGTGAAACTCAACTCAGTGCGAATTTCGTTGCGAATTTGTGACGTCAACATTCAGATCATATACGCATTCGCAAGAAGTATGAACCAGGCTTAAGTCAACGTTACGGCGCCGTTGATTTTTTAAAGGAGTTATTGTCAGCTTGGAGTTTTTAAACAAATTTACATTAAAATTTTATACTTTTAGATGTACCAGCTCACCATTTTGCATGTTGCCGAAAAAAAGTTTCTATTTAGAAAAATCATGTATCCCCTGATGCTGTTTGGCGTAAACTTCAATTCTCGCGTAAACTTCAGCCTCTAAGAGCGTGCAAACTTGATGGCCACATTTAAATTTGTGCACGAAGGTTTAAGCCTTGCGTAAGTGTGGTGGTGTCCAAAAATTTTTTTTTGTTTTGACCAGCTTTTGCTGCATGCCTATTAAGTGTCAAACCACGAATCCAAAGTCATTCCTTCAACTTTATATTCCACATCATACTTTTTCAAAAAGAATCGTTGAGAATTCAAAAGGGTTCTTTATTAAGACCGAAACTTAACTCCAAAAGGCGATGTCCAGGACCTGGGCAAGCACGCGTACATTACGCGGCACCCTTTGGGTAATTTTATGCCGTGCAGTTCATGTCAAGCTTGACAAAATGTAGCGAGCAAACTACATCCGCACGCGCAAATTTGCTGCACGTGAATTTCAGTCCCAAACCAAACCAAAAGCTTTCAGGTTTGCCCAGCCCATCTTGATTTGAATTGTGCCCAACAATGCTAATTGTGGGCTTTTTAGGGTAAAAACGCAGGGAGAGTCCAGCAGTGTGTTATATGCACAATTTACAGGTCTAAGAAATAAATATAAAGATTAAGTTATTAAAAAGTTAGGAAGAGGTTGAGTTGTCGTGTTTTGAGTTGTCTCTTTAGGGGGGTGGGGGGGGGGACAGCTCAGTTTCAGCCAAAAATACCGGCACCGGCTACTCTATTCACAAATGATTGGCTCGAGCCAACACTGGCTCATCAGTCGAAAATTAGCCAATATTATGAGCCATTTCTTTAATAAGAGGAGCTGGCATTTCTTGGCTCAAAACTAAAACATAACATCAGATTCAGACTGACTGAGCTGTTTTCCAGTTTATTTTTAATATTATATATTATTTGTCAGCAATACAGAACGACAAAAAAATACAGAGGAAAAGTGAAATTCAATAAATTACAGAATATTAAGTTCGACATAAAGATTTCTGTAAACAAACAATACACGGAAAGAATGTAAACAAAAATGGGCTCACCTCCGACTGACGACTCAATATCCTTGTTCAGTCTCCTAAACAACGCCCTATGCAATGTGCAGTGTACCAAGCCAAGTCACCGCGGAATTCCTTTGCCCGGACAAAACTAAGTCCCTATTAAATCTTAAAAGCGGGGAATATTACAGGCCTGTGTGTGTGTCCGTAAGCTGCACTGGCTCTTCCAAAACGTGTTCCTTGACACAAGCTCTTACAAGGAAGGGCAGAAGAATCAACAACGCCGAAATACTGATGTAACTTTCTCACGTTTTATTAACGGGAACACCACCACACAATAACAAAACCAGACTCCGCAGTCTCTCTGGAAAATGACGTCACATTAAAGGTCAGCTGACAGTCGCTGATATGGCGCTATGTGATTGGTCTAACAGTTTGATCGGAACCATAACCTGTGTTTTTATTATTCTGTGATGGTTTTTTCCCGATAAATTATTAGAAACACATCATAATTATTGCTCATTTGGTTTCATGCTTACCTTTCATCAATATAAAGTGATCTGTAGATTCATCTTAAAACATTTCCGCTACAGCATGCATGTTTTCTCACAGACATTATGAACTTTTATACACTACACTGTATACTGGAAGTTTTAGACAAAGGATCAAACAAAAATTGGGTGGCATTCATTGGCCACCGTAGTTTTCCCCATCTACACGTTTTAATTCGTACAAATCTTATTGCGTCATTTTAGATCTTGTCCTTGCCGTCACATAGGGCATTTTGTACATCCAGTTAAAAAGGAAAGCAGACTAAATCGCAGGCTATCGAAAGTCACGTGATTAACGTGTCACATGTTCGTATTGTTTATTTGCTACCCCGGCTTATTTGCTTCATCATCATTCGATGCATCCTTGACTTCTTTTGCTCCTCTCTTTCTCTCTCAACTTGCCTGAACAAACTCAAACAAGGAAACAAGAACTTTTTAGTTGGTATTGTAGGGTTCAGATCGTACTTTCTATTCACCGTCTAAACTCTAGTTGACATCAGGGAGGATGGAGTTGCAAATTGTTACACTTTGCTTGGTGATTCTTTGTGCTGCAAGCTGCATAGCACACCAGAGGAAGAGGGAGGCGTGTTATAAACCTGAATTTGGCAAGAATGTCAAAGGAGTTAGGTAAATATCTTTTGTGTGTGTAATAATTGATTTTCTTTCAAATGTCAATGTTACGTGTTGTTTAAAATGGCATTGTAAAAAACTGACTGTGATTTAACTTTTCAGTGAGAAATGTTTAAACTTTCTTAAAATTCAGTCTTTAATTTTTTTTAAATAATATAAAATAGACGAAAACTAAGTAAAAAAAGCATGATAAAACTAAAAGTCGTTAAACTTAAATTTGTTACAAATAATATTAATTATAATATATAAAATAGATTGCTGAGTTTGATTTGTGTCAAGTATTGTATTTATTTTCTTTTAATTAAACAAATTATGTTTTGGCAAATAATGAGCTATTGGTAACCAGACCACCCAGTGACTGGGGTGCTAGATTCCTTTTTTCAAAATTTTGACATTATCGGTCATCATTCCTTTTTTCAAAATTTTGACATTGTCGGTTATGACCGACAATGTCAAAAAAAAAAGAAAAAAAAAAGGAATCTAGCGCCCTGCAGTCACTGGGTCTTACTCTAATTGGTAACATTAACTCACATTACATACAATACAAGTTTTAAAAAAATGTTAAAAGAACATTGGATTCAGCATCGTTTCATTCAGTGTTACTGTTAAGATAAGAGTGTGATAAATTGCTAATCATTTTAATAAATTCTAAGATGACCAAGTTTCATTCATAGTTAAAAGATTCAAGAACCATACAGTTTGTAGTTTGTTCAACTTGTTCTATATCAAATCCATTGTTCCCTTTGCCCTTGCTTCCATTTGCACCCCCACCCTTATGAGACTGAATATAAACTGCACAGATTTAATGATTAAATACATTTGAGTAGCCCCTCTACTAGTTTTGATGATCACAGCTACCCCTCCCCACCCAAATAATATGTCATTGCCCATCCCACCCCCACCCCACTCCTCCTTCCTCGACAATGTTTGCATTTTGTTGAAGTAAAACCAAGAAATTTAACGTTTTGTCTATTATTATTAACTCAATTTAAATCTTGACAAAAGCTTTTAAAATAATGCACATAAATTGTCTTTTTCCTTTATACAGCACATATCCAAGGCCTCACTTGGACATCAAGACTTCAGCTCTTCCTACTCAGTGGGACTGGCGCAACATCGATGGAGTCAACTATGTCAGCGCAACACGTAACCAACATATACCTCAGTACTGTGGAAGCTGTTGGTGCATGGCAAGTACAAGCTCCTTAGCCGGTGAGTTGGAAAGTATTTTAAAGGAAGTGAAGATGCGAAAGTTATAACAAAAGGAATGTACATTGATTTTTTGGGGGTTTTTAAAAAAAAAAATTTTTTTTTTAAATTGAAATTTGGGATGAGTACTAAAGGAAAAAAAGAAATTGCCAGAAAACCTGTCCAATTTAAAAAAAAACATTGATTATATTTCTGACTGACTTCTAATACTAGTTCTAAGCGGCTTAAAGTTTGTAAGATTGCCACAGTAGTGTCTACTTGACTACTTTGAAAGTTGTTGAGTGTATGATGAGCTATGAAGAAACATACCTCTGAAATCAGAATTAATATTTAAATCATATCAATCCATAAAGCTCTGTCTGTTGATGCATTGACAAATCACAACATGTCCAACAAATGTGATACATATGAATGTATGTCTTACATGTTGAAAACTCCCCCAAACAAAGATATTGACAAAATAGGGACACTGCCAACATAGGGCTAGATAGCCCAGTTGGTAGAGCGCAGGCACGTTAATCTGGAGTTCGTTGGTTCAAATCCCGCTTTAGTCAATTCTTTGTTTAACCTCCAAAATCATATTGCAATCTTATTACAAAAATGTGAGTAAGTTTCTGCTGTTTGGATTGCTGCCTTAGGTGTGTTGATAGACAGGCTTTGTTTAAAAAAAACTAAAGTGAATCTCACCCGTAGGAATGTAGGAATGAGCAAGCTGATTTTAATTTGTGTGATTTCTGTATCCTTCAGATCGCATCAACATCAAGCGAAAGAGTGCATGGCCATCTGCCTACTTGTCTGCTCAGAATGTCATAGACTGCGGCAATGCTGGTAGCTGTGAAGGCGGAGACGCCATGGGGGTCTACAGTTACGCCCACACTAAGGGTATCCCAGATGAAACCTGCAACAATTACCAAGCTAAGAATCAGAGTAAGCTAGTCCTCTCATCTGTCTTGTACTGACTCTACATCTCGGCATCTTTTGGTTCTGAACCTTCCCAGATGCCAATCGGCATCTCGGCAACTTGTAACACAATTGTATGCAATCCCAATGAGAATTTGCCATTTTCATGAGTCCACCGTGTTTCAGGCCTGATACTTCACAGGGACACAAAGGTGATTGCCTCCATGCCCCACTGGTCATTACCTTGATGCACTTTAAATGTTGTACAGTAGAAATTAAAAAGTGTCCCATACCCATAAATAAGAGAAAATGCCTTGGTGCCCTTGCTCGTTCAAAAACAAAGCATACAGGCCCGTGATGTTGTTTCTTATTCCCTGACCGCGAATGTGCAATATGCTTGCTATTGTTTCCAGCATATTTTTTCCGTTTTGGGGCAATCTCGCTTTAAGATGTCAGTCCTTTTGTTTAGTGATACAGCAGTATCCATCTCTCTGTGGACCCCTTCGCTGAGGCCACGCACACGCTTGTACACATATCATACATTGAGCTGCTTCATGTTACCTCAGTGAGTGTGATGTTTGAGAGTAAAATAACGAGCTGTGAAAATTTGGGCTAGATTGGTCATTGAAGTTGCGAGAAGATGATAATAATAATGCATTTATAATGCGCCATCTATCTAGTGTACAAGACCCTATTCGGAGCGCAGAACAAAAAACAATACATACAAGCGAAAGAAATGTAAAACATAATACAAAATTATACAATGAAATTATACAATGAATAATCTAGTGAATGAGCTAAGTGTAAGAGGATTTAAATAAATGAGTTTTGAGCATGTTTTTAAAGAATGGAAGTGAACTACAGCGCCTGATGTTGTTAGGTAAAATGAATGAAAGAATGTTAGGTATGATGAAAGAACAAACACCCTTGTTGGAAGAATTTGTGTGCTTTCAGATAGGAATCAAAGACTGACTTCTAGCTAGAAGTCTTTTAATATTTTAGTGAGAAATTAACTATTTCTCAAAAAGTCCATTACTATCAACTAGTTATCAAGTACTTAAGTGCTATCAACAGCTCTCCAATGCTTGTTACCAAGTCAGTTTTTAAGTTAATTTCTGTTTTGAGTAATTACCAAACGTGTACCTTCCCTTTAATACATTTTAAAAGCTAGGAATAGGAATGAAGTTGTACCATTCAACTGTCTAGATTGATGGTAATATTTACAGATGCATGCAGCAAGTAAACTACGAAGAGTTCTTGCAAAAATTATTGAAGAGTCGATCATTGATGAAACTGGTGAGCCTGCTGGGTGACTTTCAAGTACTGCATGGATAGAACCCAACGAAAACTAGTGAGAGAGCCTTGTGTTGTTCCATCATGTAGGAATGGCGCTGTGTATACCTCATGTTCACTTCCTTAAATTGTTCCCGCTTACAGATTGTTCTAAATTTAACCAGTGTGGTACTTGTTCAACTTTCGGAGACTGCTTCGTCATCCCTGAGAAGAATTACACCCGCTGGATGGTTGGAGACTATGGTAGAATCACTGGCCGGGATCAAATGATGAATGAAATCTATAAAAATGGACCGATCAGGTATGATAAATAGCCTTTTCGGACTGTGAAATGTAGTTTGTTTTTGTTTTTTCTTGGGGGGGGGGGGTGTCCACAGGACTCGGAATGCACTTAGGTCATATCTAAATTGATGACTACAGCAAGGGCTGCTATTTATCCAGTGGATAGCCTTAGCTATAGCCGTAGTCGCCAATTTAATATGAACTTAGGATACACTTGGATGTAGGACTATTCTTACCTCCATGGCATGCACTAAATGTCATACATCAGTGAAGTGCAAAACGACATAATTTTGGGCGCCTAAGTTCTACACATAGTTTATGAGTCCTTTCTTTGTTTAATGCCAATCACTCCATTACAAGCTTGCGATGAGTATTGAACCAAACCCAACTGGTTCTTCCAATGTGGGAATTGACTTGCCTTCGTGTGCGGTGCCAGGTGCATTTTTAGGCGGCATGTGAGCGGTTAGGCACTCACTGTATTTTGACTCTCAAAATGGCTGGCCGTCTGGGTAGTCCATGTGCATTGAGTTATATGTAAGAACTAGAGGGCGCACTGGTGATGCTGCTTGCACAAATGCGACAGGACCGCAAGATGACAAGCGCGCCATTCTGTACGCGCGTTGAATATGAAATACACGTTTGAGGGTTTCTTTATTGAACGCTCACACGATGCTGTTTGTTCAACTTACAAAATGGCCGCACAAACACACGCTGTGAGATGGCTGTTTTGTCAACTTAGAAAATGGCCGCCTGCGCGCATGCGCCAGTGCGCCCTCTAGTTTTTATATATAACTCTATGGCCATGTGTGATGTCAGTGCAAGGGGTCTCATTGCCTAATACACCATTTTTGAACTTTGTAATGAATGAATTTCAATGTAATCATGCAGTATGTAAAAGGTGCGTGCTAACATGAACACTTGTTTCTTTCATGTAGCTGTGCGATTGAAGCCACTGCAGAACTTGAGAAATTTAGAGGTGGAAAGGTTTACTCGCAGTACATAGCTAATCCAACGGTAAGGACTTTTTGACTAGTAGTCCCAAGGGGCTAGCATTCTTTTAATTTAAGTTGATTGAGCTGCATTTAACATGTCCTTGGAACTAGCACATGATTGTACTTTGTTCCCAAAAATAGTCTCCTTATTTTACTTTGTTTTTATGTACTCCACACTGCCTAGCCAAAGTCCCTTTGCCCAGAACAGGGCCTGGGAACACTCATCTTATCAAATGCTAGAAGATTATGGGGCGAATTATTCTATTACTGAGGGATTCTGATGGTTCATTTTGTTGACGATTCGGGAAAGTTATTGGATTTATCAAGAGTGTTGTTGATACGCTACAGTGATGATGGCTATTATATTAAATGGATAAGTAATAACAGAGCTCAAAATTTACTGTAGACCACGGACCTGAGGTCAGTGGTTTGTGTTTAAAGGCAAGTAAACTCACAACCGGGACACGTTCGATTGTCATGTGTTTTTAATTCAAACTCCTTTTAGATGATGTTCAAACGTTGACTTTCAATCCTGCTGAGTATGAAAGTTTACTTTTAAATGCATACAAAACCAATGAGATAAATATTCTCTTCTGCGAACAAGTTTAAAGGCCGCTGTCAAAACTGTGATTTAATTTTGTTTTTTGAGTCTGGCCGCATGAAATAGATTATTCTGGTCCAGCCAATAACAATACACCGATCCATTAAGCTCCGCCCACGGCACACGTGTGAGCAAGAACACGTGAGCATCCCCAATGCCATTCTGTACAACTCTGCCGCGCGCGCCAAGCATACGTGCACGCATGTCGGACCTTATTTTGTTGGACTTTTGGTTGTGCAATGGGTTGTAATTGGTCAATACGCAATGAGTCGGAGCTTAATGGATCAGTCTATTAATCCCGAGGTATTGCTGTTTGTGGATTTCTCCCACAAAATTTGAGCCCTGAATAATTTCACTGTGTTTTTTCCCATTAGTTGAACCATGCTATTGCTGTAGCAGGATGGGGAGTGGATGAGAACGGTGTGGAGTTCTGGGTCGTCCGTAACTCATGGGGTCAACCATGGGTAAGTATTGAGTTTATAGACCATGAGACCTTTGTTTACAATAAGTGTGACCTTGTACATTCTTTAAGTATTCTGGCAGGCACTGCACTACACTGGTCCTATGGGAAAGTTGACATTTTGTGTCGTAATTTCCACATAAAACCAAGAGTTTCAAAGGGTAAAGCTGGACAAGTTTTGAGATGTGCCCCCTTTCATCATATCAAAAGTTGATACAAATTGTACTTTATATTTTCTTCTATGGAGCTGTGTACAAATCATACCTGCAGGAAGTCCAGGCTCTGTGGCTCTTTTGTAAACATGTGATG
Source organism: Asterias amurensis (assembly GCF_032118995.1). NCBI lineage: Eukaryota > Metazoa > Echinodermata > Asteroidea > Forcipulatida > Asteriidae > Asterias > Asterias amurensis. The sequence goes on along the minus strand of NC_092650.1, from coordinate 5,107,570 downwards.
TCACAGGTCACATCGTCTATAGCATGGAGAACAATCTCTCAGCCATTCTCTGTATCTCATTGCATCTTTATTTGAAATAGTTATGAGTATCTCTTCTGGTCTAAGTCTGGGACCATCTTCATGAAGCTTTTAAGCAGTAAAAAATGCTTTAAAACTGTTTGCTAAGCATTAAGCAACAATAAATGGGGTATACTCTACTGGTTCAGAAAAAAATACAAAAAGACAGTGTAGTTTGATGGTAACCTGTTTTTGCTGAGCAATCTTTGCTAAGCGCATTTGTGTGCTGAATAGATTTATGAAAATGGCTATGTCTTGTACATAATTTATTGGGAACCATATAGTACATTGCTTAACATGTGAAGGAAACAAATTTGTAGCTTTTAACTACTAGCCTTGTAAATACATGCAAGACTTGCACAGTCTGTTTTCCCTCAGACCCAATTAGACTGTGGGCCAGAAATTCTTTCTAAACCAGAAAATGAGATTCGTTCTGACTCTCTGGTGGCAACATAAAAACAGTTATTCTATAGTATAACGAACATGCTGAATTCAAATCTGTATGTGCTTTATAACTTAGCAGAAAGTGTATTTCATAAATGATCGAGAAGATTTGACAGGGCATGTGCATCGAGCATCAATCAAGTGCTTTCAGTCGAGTGCCTTTTCCTTTGCTTATAGTGTTTATTATATATTGAATGAAGTAGAAATTCATTCTCCTTATGCAGAAAAAGAAAATGTCATCTTACAGGCTTTATGATGTACAGCCCTGGTCATTGAAAACCACATAAAAAAGCTGTGTTTTGAAGCTATACCTTGTGTGCTGGTTTTTACTAAGATACACTCCCCTTAACAAACTTTATTCCAAATCTTTTCTCTACTACTCAGGGAGAATCTGGCTGGTACCGTACTGTTACAAGTTCATTCAAGAACAATGAAGGAAACAAATACAACCTGGGCATTGAAACTGACTGTTCCTATGCTGACATCATCCTTCCATAAGGCAATACTGCGCACCATGTCACACCAGACAGCTGATAAAGAGACTAGTTCAATACGACCTCAAAGAAGAAATAATGTCTTTAAAACAAAAACAACATTTTAGGGGCATTAAATTAGTCAGTTGTCAAGTGTAACAAAGGCCTAATGGTTTATTGCTTGTTTCAAAGCAGAAAAAGATTGCCTGGGAAAATTACTAACATTTTCTTAGATGTTCAGTGGAAAATATAATGAAACAGTTTTGCAGGGAGCCAGTCAATGTCTTGGTAACTATTCCCTGCCAAGCACAATTTGTCATTACTATGTTTGCCATCTATATGATAATGCCCATGGCTTTCCTTCTTCATGCAATAAGTGTTAAATCATAATAATAATAATAATAACATGCATATAGTGCTTAAGCGCTGGAAGCTCTTTTCAGATGTCAGTACAAAGATTTACTTAAACAATGCTGACAGATTTTACCACAGCTTACAAATAACACTGACTTTTATTATGTTGGGGGAAAAGTATTGTAGGCAGAAATACTTCTTGTATTACCCATACTTCTTGTAGTAGTACAAATATTATGATTATTTTGTCATACTTTCTTTAAGGGACACGTTGCCTGGGATCAGGTGAGTTGGTCCATCCAGGAGAAGCATTTAAAACAGTTTGTTATGATATTGATATGGTTAGAAAGATGTTTTAAAAGTAGAATAAAATTATTCACACAAGTATGCCTCGAAATTGTGTGGTTTTCCTTTTACTTCTCAAACTATTACGGTAAGCCAAAAGGCCGACCGTGTCAGTTCATGACGTAAAAGGAAAACCGTGCAATTTCGAGGCATGTTTGTGTGGATCATATTCTACTTTTAAAACACCTTTCTAACCATGCATTTCATAACAAACTGTTTTAAATGCTTTTCATAGACCAACTCCCTCGATCCAAGGACATGTGTCCCCTTCAAGACCAAAGATAGCACAAACTAAATCTCTGAAACGCAAACAAACAAAAACCTTGATGCTATTTCAATAATTTTCTCCAGATATTCTTGGTATGCAAGAAAAGAACCATGTTTTTTATGCGAATAAAGCTGGCTTATTTGACACCAAAGTTCTTTCTGTGAGAAAGACTAGTTGCAGTTTCATTGTAAGAGGATGTGGTTCATTGTATCAGTTGTAGTTTCCAACAACTTTGTTTGTTTAAATACATCTTCATTTTTTACTCAAACTTATCTGTACTTCCTTGTATCTGTATTTCACAACATGTAACAACTGAAATCATGTATTTGTAACTGGGTCATCCTAAATTCATTCTAAAAAATATTTAAAAACAAATCTAATGTGCTCTTTTTATCAACTTCTTGCAGAGGTTTTGACTCAATTCTATGTAAGTTTCTAGGCAGGGTGGCTATTGCCTGCTTAGGAAATACCAAGTCTTGTGTTCCCTATACATTCAATCTTTATTTGGGGCATTATTGTTAGATTGTGTTTTTAAGCTTGAAAAAAAAAACATGAAAAAGAAAGGGTCAAGCTTATATATGCAACCTTAACAAATGTGCCTTAAAATGTTTGTTTGTTATCTTCATTCCGTGTATTTTGTGTATCTTATTTACACATGAATAATGTGCATTTCACAATTTGTTCCTTATGCATTGTTTGATGTGATGAAATAAATATTTCTTCAGGCAGTTTTACAGAAAGTGCTTTTTGAACTTTTGGTTTCAAAATGTCGTTTGTCAGAATTTTTAAGTGTCCGATAAGTATAATTGTCTTCAGATTGTTCAATTGTGCATGCTTGATGGGGAAGCTATAATGTGAAGGAATTTATTTGTCATTGTCACATTGTATGTAAAGACTGGAAATGTTCAATTCAATTTGACATTGATTTCACATTGACATCTCGATGACAGTAAAAATACAACTTTTTTTTTGTATGAAGGTTAAACAGGTTTTTCAGAAACCATATTTAACACGGTTACAGAGATAAGCATATAATTAATTTTATGTGAACAGCAAACTTGAGTGTAAAACAAAAATTATTTTAAAAAAGGTGTCAGACCTTTGAACTTGTCAAAGAGTTTGCATACATAAAAGTAATCCAGGCATTATGATTCTTCCTACTGATTTCCTATTTTTGGTTTTTCCCTTAGAAAATCAGAAAAAGTGCAATTAAATACCCTGAAAAGTGCATTAAAGTGTTGTAGTTCGGCCCGTTACTCATCTATGAGGGGCTGTTTATGACTAAATGGGCAAAACCACATATATATAACAGCAAAATCATATATAAGTTATTTTATAAGAGCAAAACTATACATATATGGTTTTGTTTCTATTTCCCCCAAACATTTTTAGTTTATTGCTCCATGATGATAAATACAACCATATACAGGATGATAAATTATACAACCACATAGGAAAACTCTCACATATCAAACAAATGTATAAAAAGTGTAGTGTTTCCCCAAAATGACCAGCACTGCATAATGTGTGGGAAATCAAGAGACTGGCGGCATGCAAACAGAAGTTTGTTCACTGAAGAATTACATGAACCGTGGCGGCTTCCGTAGTTTAAGTTTACATGAACTACACGTTACATACAAAAACATGCTTACAAAACAGATAGAAAATACAAAAAGGACATGATCCTGCCGTGTAATAAAATCTGCGAGAAAACAACTGCATCATCATTTGCTGTTGTCAAAAGAAATCCTTCAACTTTTATGACGGCATTGGGAAGTATCCGCCTCGTCGGTTTTCAAGCTTTCCGGTTGTGTGCCAGTTCGTTTTTTCCATTCCAGAGTTTCAGTAATCTTATGGGAGTTGCTGACTCGGTAAGTACATTTTTGTGATTAGGCATACATGTACTACTGATTAGAAGAGACGGGATCATTGACCAGTTCGGGATCACTTCAACTTTGCAATAACCAAATAATTATATCACTTCTCATTATTACCAATTTCTGTTGATAAATGTGAAGATTAACACCTATTTAACCAACAAACCCAAAATAAGGTGCTAAACATCATTAACAAATAAATTATGGCCATTTTCCTGAAGAAGGTTGTCTGCGAAATTTATCATTTTTTTGTTTAAAAATGTTGGTTGAAAAACACTGTTAAAACTTCTTACCTTTAGAATTGGAGTAAAAAAAATCCTGCAAATACTGTGCAGTCATCTTTTTTTTTTGAGGAGACGAAGTTACCAAAATCTTCTTTGGAGGGGCAACTTACCCTTGACCAGTTCGGGATCACTCAACATCTCATTGCGTCAAATGGTGCTGCACTAACTTACTAAGTAAGGAAAAATCTAGTTGTGATAACGTAACCCTCCTGCCGACGGCGTCCGCCGTCGGCAGGAGGGTCACGTTATCGCAACTAGGTAAAATCATACTTGCAGTAGAAAGTTTATTTAGTTGATTTTGAGAAACATTACTTTAACAAATTCTTGTAGATTTTTGTTTATGTGAGAAAATTAAACTTGGAGGGGTCAATAATGCTTTTTAAGTTCGCTTCACTTTTTCATTTGCCTTTGCAGAATGTTCAGTCACATGATTTGATCATCATGAATTGTGAATTGGAATAGTGTTTGATGAAACTTATCCGGTGCGCAAATTTGTTTATATGGCCCCAACATCATGACACATTTTTGTAACTTGTAGAAATGCCTAAAATACAAAACTTTGCATTTACAAGTGCAACTCACTAGTGGAGCCTTTCGTGTTTCTTAGTTTTGGTCAAGGGACTAGAGGAGACTCTTTGCTTGGCAAGTCAAACCACAAACATTTTATCTAGGGACTGTTTACATCGCGCACAGAGAGGTCACAGATTTGCCACGATTTTAGGGACACCTTGAAAACAGGACGTCCTACGAAATATAGTTCACGACTACGTGGGCGTCCATTGACTAGAATGGCAACAACATGTATACTATGTACGTACGGGACATGCGGCCGAGTAACAATCACAACTGTACACACGCCACCAACGTTGAGTTTTACTCAGTCTTTAGTTTCTCGAATACATAGTTAGTTTCCTGAAAATAGAATTAGTTTCTCGAGAAACGATAGGGTGGCCCTGAAGGGCCATCGACAATATTTTTTTCAAAACTCTTTGCAAAGATATTTTGGGACATCTCCAAAATTTGCAAAATAGAGTTAGTTTCCCGAAAATAGAGTTATTCCCGAGATAGAGTTAGTTTCTCGAAAATAGAGTTAGTTTCCCGAAAATAGAGTTAGTTTCTCGAGAATAGAGTTAGTTTCCCGAAAATAGAGTTAGTTTTCTGAAAATAGAGTTAGTTGTTGCAGTTTGTCTTTTGCTTAAGATATTTCTTCGAACTCCTTATTTCCTTCCTCCATGCTTTTACCAAGCCCACACCTTATAGCACACAATTCATTTACTAATACCCCCCACATTTGTGGCTAACTCAAAGTAAAAAAGGTATTGGGAATTAATATACTCTTCCCCTAAAAAATTATAATGTCTGTACACACTACAGGTTGCATTGGGGTTCTTACAAGTTTACATGTTGCTTGAAAATTTCTAACATTGAAAAACAATACTATATTTTTTAAAGAGTGAACAAACCTTTTATTCTTGGAATGGTTGTAGCGGAAGAAGGAAGCACACTCTCAAGGGAGTTTCATCAGGAAATGCCAGATTATTCACCTCTGACTCTGAGGATGATATCCTGCAGGGCAAAGTGCAGGGACGGACCTTGTGGTTTATTCAAAGGCCTTTATTTACTTGATATTTGAAATAAAACTATTGTGCTCTTAAAAGGTGTTCTCCCTCTCCTGCCGCTTCAGAGGTTGTGTATGACTCAACTTTTTAAAATCTGTTTTGTCTCCTCCCACAGTTGCCTCGATCCACAATGCCACGTAAAGAACCAGACATGCCGACGGAGAAGGCCACTTTTGCGCTTAGCTGATTTTGGTTCCCCGAGGCGCAGTTTGGCTGCGCTAAGGGGATAATCCGTACCAGGGTTGGGTACACAGGAGGATCTAAGAGTTCTCCTACATACCATAGCCTGTAAGTCCTTCTTATTCTGTCAACAGAACAACTACAAAAATCTGACAGTCAGTCCATTCAAAGTCAAGAAATGTGGCATCATATTCATTTTGTACATGATTCAGCAATAATGAGATTACACAGTACCAGTAATTGGAAATATGTAAACACTTAGCCTATGATACCAGATATGCAGATCTACGTACATGTAAACCCATTGATCCAAAACGCTTATGGACCACCAGCGAGAGTGTAGCCTTGTCTAAGGCTCTTAACGCAAGCACCAGCCCGCTGCTTTTTCACAAACTGCATCAGATGCTATACTGCACGGTACACAACAGTACTTGATACCGTGGGGTCAAAGCATGTTTGTTTTCGAGGTTGTTGTTACTCGTTGTAACCTCATTGATACCTTGAAAAGCCATGCTTCGACCCCACGGTATCAAGTACTGTTATGTACCGTGCGGTATAGTATCTATTATTATTATTATTATTATTATTATTATTATTATTATTATTATTATTATTATTATTATTATTATTATTATTATTATTATTATTATTATTATTATTATTATTATTATTATTATTATTATTATTATTATTATTATTATTATGCAGTTTGTGCATTTCAAGTGGGCCGGTGCTTGCGTAAAATGCCTTGGACAAGGCTAGCGAGAGTGCAGTCATTTGGCCAGTAACCTGGCAGCCTATAAGTCATGCAATATTTCTTTTTCCATCACTTTTACTGTACACTACATGTACATATACGTTGGCTTAAGTTCCAAACCTCCTCCCTAAAGTTCAGCAAATAGTAAGAAATTGTTTAGGTACATATTTCAGTCCAGTGAGAGTTCTTAGCGAGAGCAATTCTATGAAAATGGGACCTGATGGCCACTTTCTTGAGATTCAAGCCCCCCCCCCCTATCATCCAAAGCCTAAAAAAAATTCTTTAAAACAATACATGTAGTTAATGCAATCTAGATTAACAACATAATTTATTCAACTCCTGATTCACAGTGGTGACCACACGGAGACCATAGATGTAGATTTTGACCCGCAGCAAACAAGCTATGACACTCTTCTTACAATCTTCTGGAACAACCATGACAGCACAGCCTGTACAAGCCGTCAGTACATGTCCGCCATCTTCTATCACAATGACGAACAGAAAGCATTGGCAGAGAAGACACTGGAAGAACATCAATCCAAGGTGTCTCGTAAGATCCAGACGCGAATCAAGAAAGCAGAGACCTTCTACAATGCAGAGGAGTGAGTATAAACAACAAACTTTTGGTTTCTTTTCAGTTAAGTACAGCCGAACTGGAGCTTAAAGACAAAATTACACTTTTATTACTAAGAAATAGTATTCAATAGCGTTCTATACAGGACATGATCGCATGGACGCAGGCATGTAACTTTTCAGGTGATTTCCTCATACATGTCAAATTTGGTTTCTCAGGCAGTGCCATTGAAAGTGAGTGAACGCCATACAGATTGTTGCTGTGCTCGAAAATTTCTCATTTTTTGACAAACTTTTGACCTGCTTATTTTGAGTAAAACATGTAGCCTATTACCTGTAATATTTTATTTGTTGGAGTTGGAAATTAGTTTGATTTTCAAACTTTAAACTTATGAACTTAAAATATGTACAATTTGTATCGCCTGACCATTCAGTAGGGTATTTAATGTTTGATACACTTTGCTTGACTTTAGTATGATAATCTGCACAGTGTGTACCTCCCATCTGCATGTGCAATAAGCTTAATGTGCAACCATACACAACCTTAGCAGTTGAAGGTTTTTTAATGTTTGATCAACTCTCTGGAAAATGTTACCACAAGTTAAAGAATTAAAGTTGTCTTTTCAACCTTTCACTAGTTACCACCAGAAGTACATGCTTCGTCAACACCAGGGCCTTCTAAAGAGTCTTGCCCTGAGCTCAAAGGATGTGATCACATCACACGTTGCTTCCCGCCTCAATGGCTACATGGGAGGATTCGGGATGACCAAGAACCTCGAGAAGGAGATCGACAACTTTGCATTGAACGAGGAGCAGATGGAATATGTACGTAATAAGGTGAAGAAGTAGATAATTAAATCGTGTCAGAAGCGGGATTGCTGGAGTGATAATTTGTTTATTTGAATGACAAGTTTAACCTTTCCTTGCATTTCGACGAAATCATGTCCCTTAATAAATCACATTTTAAAACAAACTGGTGTGCGATTGCATCATTTCATAAGGTGGGCCATTAAATTGTTTGACTTTTTTGCTTTTGGGTGATTAAATAGAGAAAAAAAAGTTGAAGAAAAGTACTCACTGCAGACGATAAAGCTACTTTGAACTTCCGCCAATTTTCATGACAAGTGAACACTGTAGATGATGCATAGTGTGATTCCTAAGTACACAGGTTGCAATGCACACACCATCGTTTGCAATGATGCCACTGACATTATTTTGCCAGGGGGTCTAGACTGTTTATTTCATTTAATCTGGTTCCTGACCTCGCTATCTTATCTTTGGTATAAATTCATTCTTGGAGTGAACGTTTTATTTAGGGTGAATTACTGATTTTGGGTGGTATTTTATGGCATGTTCAGTGGTTGTAGTTTTGTAGATTTGTTTTTACTTATTTAACCTTACTAAGCAAAAATAGCGAATTAAACAATGGTTTTCACAAAGGATTTATACTTATACCAGGGGATTGCATAAAAGTAAGGTTTTATGCATTTTGACTACAAATTTCTGAGGATCTTTCAGCACTTTAAAAAACTTGATTCAAGCGGCATAAAATCCTGAAAAAAAACGACATTTCTAAAGTAATATACTTGGCAAGTCACCTAGCGTTCCAAAGGCTCTAATTTGCGTGCTTAGTTTTACAATGAATTTGGAGAGTTGCTTATTCTTAAACTGTGCATTAATATTAATAAATTTAAGTACTGTATAGACGTAGTGTGTGATTCAGGCAGAAACACAACCTTTTGCTGGAGAATGCATTTATCATTTTAGTGTGATCTCTTCCTATGACGTTTATTGGCCAACTCAAGACTACCTTGAAGCCAAGTAAACCGATGCTTTACAAGTGAAATGCTTCAATCTATCTGCATTCCCAGACCAAAAAAGTTTCTGCAGGGAAGAGTAATAAAACTATGAATTTTTAATGGAAGTAATATTTTTTCAAAAATGCAATCAACTAATACTGTATATTATGCACTTGGTGTGACTGTGAAGTAAATATTTTGTATAATTGAAATCAATGGTTTGTCTTTGGGCTTCTTTTTTTCCTTTTGTGTGTTTTATTTTGTAACGTACATGTCTCCTGATAATCACTAGAGCAAGCTAGTTGAAATGTTGAGATCAATATTAAGAACTCACACCGCGGTAGTGAAGTTTTCAACGACAAGTCACCTCGATCCACTATTAAAGCAAACATAGTAGTACAGACCAATAGACCGATCCATTCGGCTCCGCCCACGACGCACATGTGAGCAAGAACCATGCGCCTCTCCAATGCCTTTCTGCACAACTCTGCCGCGCGCACCAAGCATACGCACACGCATGTCGGACCTTCGAATACGCAATGGGGCGGAGCTTAGTCGATTTCCTACTTTCCACCCAGGTAGTAGTTAAAAAGGATGGTTCCTTTCATAACTAAGATGTCTCCCGAATTCCTTAAAATCTACTTGGCGATAGCAGAATATAAAGCAAGACAACTTCTCAAAAGAACAAAATCTACCCAGCAAAAAGATGAACAGATGGCGATACATCAAGAAACCTAATGTATAAGCATCAATGCAAAGCTTACTGAGTCAAACAGAGATACAGCAGAACAGTCACACAGGTGTTCATCATTAAAGACACTAGACACTATTGGTAATTGTCAAAAACCAGTCTTCTCACTTGGTGCATCTCAACATATGCATAAAATAACAAATCTGTGAAAATTTGAGCTCAATTGGTCGACGAAATTCGTAGAAAATTACTTCTTTCTCGAAAACTACATTACTTCAGAGGAAGCCGTTTCTCACAATGTTTTATACTATCAACCTCTCCTCATTACTCGTTACCAAGAAAGGTTATATGCTAAAAATTATTTTGGGTAATTACCAGTGGTTTCCACTGCCTTTAAATTTGGTTACCAGGCTTAATAATGGGGTGGGGGGGAACAATCTGCTGACCAATCAGAAGTGAGTGAGGATCTGCTTTCCAATCCGATCGATTCAAACCCGGCCAAAGATCATAGCCAAATAGCACTGCTAAAGAAATATTTTCTTAACATTTCAAAGGTTAGCAAGAAAAGTAAGCGGCCGAATTGCGCATTCACCATGGATTTGTATGTTACGTCATTCATTTTCATTCAGTAAGCACCAGACGATTAGCTTGACTTTTGGTGTGCTAACGGTTAGCAGCGCTATGAAATGGAAACCGTACATTAAGCACGAAATAAGCCAAAATAAATAATTTGCCTGTTACATGTAGATTTGTTGTCATGTACAATTGGGAGCTTGATCACAAGTTGCCACTTAAATTGAATTCATCAGACTATAGAGACAGTTGCTATCTCTTTTGTGTATTTACTTGAATATTATATAAAATAAATAATGTAATGTTTTTCATTAGTGCAATAGTGAGAATATTTTCGTTTGTTGAAAGATGGAATGTTCTATTCAACTCGGCTCCGCCTCGTTGAATAGAACATTCCATCTTTTAACTCATGAAAATATTCGCACCATTGCACTCATAAACATTCATTATTTGTATGCCAACTCACAAATAGCTGATTGGGTCCATGAGGTGTGGTCACATGCAATCAAGGCAGGCTGAAATGAGTCACATGACCATAAATAAATCCAACACTTTTACTTTGGGATACGAGCAACATTAAACTGTACAGACTAGCAGTAGTATAATATCAAGAACAAACATAACAAAACAATTGAACAACTGGATTTAATCAAAGTTCAACTTAAAGAAATATACATTTTTAAAACTCAATCTTTTTGCAGCTAATTTGTCCCATAACCACAATCGATTAAACTACCTTTGAGCATCTTTGACAGATAAACAACTTAATACTTTCAAAGCCAACATGACAAAATACATATTAAATATGTATCTAAAAACAAGGCAAGAAACACCTTTTTTAGTAACAATGATAACAATTTTTTAAATTTTTTATAACGGGGGACAGAAATTTTCCGTGGCAGCAAAGTTTCTATAGACGGAGACAAACCGTGTTCTGTTCTTTCAGGAAGAATTCTTGAAGTATAATCTTAAGGATCATGAAATCCTTTGAAGGGAAAAACAGCCTTATATAAACTGCTTACTGCTTACCACAAAGCAGTGACAAATACTCTTTGTAATTCTGCTGCCGTACAGCAGGGCCCAATTTCATGGCTCTGCTTACCGTAAGCACAGAATCGGCGCTTACGGAAGCAGGGAATTCTGTGCTTACGGCAAGCGTATTTCACGGGTTAGCGGCAAATTTGGGCTTCTGCGCATGCGTACTTCACATTACTAGGCATTCTTTGCTTACAAGGCTAGCGCAAAAATTCGGCGCTAGCACGTAAGCGGTGAATCGCGATTGTAAGCGCAGAATTCGGCGGTAAGCAGATCCATGAAATTGGGCCCAGCTGATTTACTGCCACATCAAAACAAAGTGTTAATAACCCAAGTCTTCTTTTGATACTTCATGACATCGACAGCGCCCTCTAACGGCTAATTTTTGACAACCTACCACAGAGTGCAAACGATGGGAATTCAAGAGAACCAATGGTTTATACAGGCCTGCACATAAAACTTTTATCAGCTGAAAGACTTAAAAAAAAAGACATCACTGTTTAAGTCCCTGTTAATACCACCATGGGACAGGTAATATAGACACCCCTACATTTTAATGACAGCAAAACAGCTGATAGCTGGTGTGAATATTACAGATAAAAGTGCTTGGGGCATTGATACACGCAGTCAAGACTAAGAGCTTAGTCAGGTCAAGACAACCATGGGTAGTCAAGTCCTTTGATTTACTCAACCATTCTTTGGTATCTTTTTAAAGTTTCAATTGATATATGCAAAATACTTGGAAACAAATATCAAATATTGCAGTGCTTATACAAGCTTATGAATACAGGCACTAATGGGTGAGAAGTAGAAAAAGAAAAGAAACACAAATTGTGTACGAGTGTTAAATTGTACAAATTTTATGAGAAAATTTGCAAACCTGAGAAACACAAAGATCAAAGGGGCAAGGCATTTTAAAATGCCACTGTTGGAACATCTTTGTTTTTAGTACAAAACAGGCCCTATGAAATACTTCCGGAACTTTGCTCCAACGAAAATCATGTTTGAAACTGCATTATATAATAAATCTGATAATTATTTCATTTAATGTTGGTTAGATCACAAAAAAAAATCATCCTGTGGTGCTTGGCAGATTCAGAAGAGGAAATTAGAATCCAGTAAATGGAGGGTGATAAACGGCTGTGGGGGGGGGGGGCCATATAGCCATATAATGCACCTGCACCTTTTCCAGGGGTCAATGTTTGCTGGTTTTAACACAACACCCTCAATTAAAATTCAACTGTAAGTAATATGTAGAACCCTCACCCCCCCCCCCCAATCCCAAGTAAGTCTTCAACTCAAATCCATTCATTGAAATTATTCACAACTCTCGGTCGTGTGCAAGGCAAATCAAATGTGTCTTGGAAGATAAGTGAAAGAGCAAACCATTACTATTAAAAGTTTGTAAATACTGTGCTCAGTTCTATCCTAAAATAAATGTGCACAAATAGAAATAATAATGAAAAAAAAAACACGCTAAATTTCAAAAGGGATGGAATAAAGAGAGTTGGTAAAGCTACAACCAGTGTATGAAAAAGTAATTCAAAATCAGAAAATAAATCCTTCAAAACTTATTGATCAAAGAATTATTTTGCTACAAAATTCAAAACCAAGTTTACAAAAGGTATAATGGTGATGCAGTCCCCGTAACTTCATTTGCAACAGATCAAACTTTCCTAGATGTATCTACACTGTGACTCGCCCAATATTTTATCCCTACTGCCCCCAACTTCCTCATTTGCTCAATACCCCTAAAATAAAGGGGTTGTTTACAATTTTTTAAAATAGCTGTTTGCCTGACAGCATCAACGGGAACTTCTCACCTACATGTATCTTAACTAACCTCAGACATCAGGGAAAGAGCTATAGATGAACACCAATCAATCTCAGGGGGGGGGGAATTTCAACAACACTGCGAAGAGAATTAGTCGCAAAACTCCAACTTGGGTAACACTAGATAAATTCAACGTGCATTATTTGGTACTTTCTGGTTATGAGTCGGAAGCCTTGGAGATGTATTCCTCGTACTCCTCTTGTGACATGAGTTCCTCTAATTGTTCTGGATGATCTATTGTCATCTTCAACATCCAGCCTACGGTGGGAAAGATGGGAGAGGAAAGAATGTAAAACAAGGGGAAATTAATTCTACGAATGGCAATTAAGATCACTTCTATAATCACTTAGTAGTATCTGTATAGCGCCCTCTGTTTACAAGTTATCATGCCAGATTATGTCAAATAACAGGACAATAAAAGACAAGCATCTTCTTGGATTCACGTTGCACTTAACAACTGGTATTAGAACCTCCATATTTCTTTGCCTTTGTTCCGAAATATTAAACTGGCAATGAAATACAAATAACTTCTGAAAAAATTCTTCATCTGTTGTAGGGATGCAAAGCAAGGACTCCACCTAACAATTAAAAAATTTTTCGACAAATCTCTGTTCTTCGGAATCACTCAACTGAAAGGCAGGGTATACCAACAAAGACCAGTATCCTCACTTGGTGTGCCCCAACATATGCATTAAAAAAAAAACTGTGAAAATTTGGGACAATTGCCCATCAAAGTTGCAGGAAATTAATGACAGAACAAAACACCCTTGCCTTAGCGTGAACAATTTTCTTTTTTCTAACAATGTTGTTTAATATCAACCACTCTCCAGTACTCCTTACCAAGTAAGATTTTATGGACAATAATTTGTTGAGTAATTACCAAAGGCATATCCTCACTTTGTGTATTTAATGACCCTTGTATACAATGTATATTTTGAACTCAACTTATGCAAACAAACCAGTAAATTTAACACAAATATACAGGATATTTGTATTATATTTAAGAATACAGTGAAAGAAACATGATTTGAAGGCATACTTTCCGGTAATGTTACACTGTTGAAGGAGTGGGTATTGACAACACAACTGCAGTATATCAGGCACCACCTTTCTTTATTTATCTAGGGTGCGTTTTCGCGGCCAAAACCCAAAACTATTTTTGTTTACTTTCCGTTGGTTGATCACTAACCACTAACCCAAACAGTTATTGGTTACGATCGCCAAAACGCACCCCTGATAATGGTGACTTAGTACAACATACCTGCAACAAGTGGATCACTGTTGACTAATTCGGGTGATTTATCCAGAGCCTTGTTCGTCTGTTTGACTTTACCATCGATCATGGCACATAGGTCACTTGCTGCCTTCACGCTCTCAACCACACCGTAGGAATCTAGCAGGAGGAACATCAAAGATAGAAATTTGACAATCCCACATACAGGTTTTATGTGTTACACTTTCATATAAAATAAGCACAGTTTGGACTGATATTAACTAGCCTACTAGACAATCTAAAATGGAAGTTGTTTTTATACATGTAGTTTAAATAAAATAACGCACAATTTTAAATTTCAGAACCCTTTTTTGCGCGGACAGCATGCACTCACAAAAATTAGAATGTATTTTTTGCACTGTCCGTATGCAGAGCGTGACGCGTTCAGACTCACAATATGCAGTGTGCAATATAAAAACTGGGAGTAGGTTAGAGCATCTGATTGGTGGATTAGCACGTACTGGAAGATAATATTCTAAACCAAAGCTAAAATTATAAGCCATCTAGCTCGCTATGCTGAAAGAAAGTTCAAACTTACCTCCCTTGGCTAGACGTGTCCCAGTCTGGGGCAATTCAATATACACTATATCCCCTAGTTTTTCCTGGAAAATAACAAAAATTTTAGAGAAGGAATATTTTAAAACATGTTTAAGATTTTCACTAGTGCTTACTGGTAGGGGGAAAGATTCTGGTTTAAAGATAACAGCGAACGATTTCCCTTGTTTAGCAGAGCAGAATGCTACACAAAATTTATGAGTTGCTACTCATTCAGTGTGCACAGAAAAAGTGCAGTCTTAATTTGTTGCTTTGCAAAATTGCTGGACGACATCATTCCCTGGATAGTGCTGGTAAAAACCATTAACTTGGCCCAATTCTTTTGATCTGTTTTAAAAGCACAAAAATTTGCTAAGCAAAACAAAAGTATGCTTACCAGAATAAAGCTACAAGCCAAAGTGGCCCAATTTCATATTGGTGCTGCCTGTAAGCCGCAAATATTGCTTTGAAATGATTTTCTGCTTAGCCGAAACGAGCTAGGTACCAGTCACAAATTTAACATGTGACATGGTGTTTTGGCTGGTGAGCATACTTTTGTTTAGCTTAAAGCTACTTTTGTACTCTAAGCAACTGCATTAAGTTGGGACCTGCTTTTACTTCTGAAAGGGTTTCCAGACTCCATAAAAGGGAAAACCTAGAGATCCAGGCTCTGAACTTCACTCCTTGAGGTGCATGGCAACTTCCCTCTTGTTAGGGGGACTTCCATTTATGAGGGAAGTGAAAATGTATTGGAAGTTGGAATTCTTAAAAAGGTACCACAGCAAAAGCGTAGGGCACCTCAGCAATTTTAGTGGGTGCTGTCGTTTAATTCAAGGCCGGAATCTCTTTTAGGAAACTTGTAGCTGAAAGTGAGCAGTATATAACAGAAATCTGGACAATCATTTAGGAATCATCAGGCCTGAATATTCTCACCTGGGCAAAGTCACTGATACCAATAGTTCCTGTGCGTATGTCTTCTTCAGGTAGAATCCACTCATGATCTTTGGAGAACAGACGACCTGGACAAAGAGGGAGATTCAAGATTGATAATAATAGTAATAATAAATAAGACTTATAAAGCGCATTTTGCAGAGATACAATGCGCTGGTAAAAAGAAAGCCAAGAAAAAGGTGGTTTATGGGCGAGAAGAGAACAGATGCATTTCTAATTTTACACTTGAAAGTCTTGAGTGAGTTGGTGTTGGGTATGTGATTTGGTAGAGAGTTCCAGCATCGGGGACCAGCAACCGAGAAGGATCGCTCCCCTGCCCTTTCGTATGTGCGAGGGATTGTTAGATTCTGGCAGGAGCGGAGGCCACTTTGGCCCGGTTTGTTGAAGTTGAGAGTTGAAAAGAAATAATTCCCTAAAAATCAAACAGACTGAATGAGCACATTATTGTCTGTGACATAAGATCCAAGCTCAATTTTACCAGCCAAAAAGGCATATGATGCACACACAACATAATTGGGCATAGTTTCTGCGGTTGCTAGGCTAGCTGTTCGTGTTTCGACAGCTTTCTCTGTATTAGATAAGTTAGCTATTCAGATCATCGTGCACCGCAAAAAAAAACAAAAAAACAGAAATACATTTTGCTTCGTCCTTCGGATGGGATGTAAAGCTGCTGGTCCCATGTGCTGTGGAAACGCATGTAAAAGAACCCAGTGCACTTATCGTAAAGAGAAGGGATTCCCCCCGGTGTTCCTGGCAGGATGATTAATTGGCAGCATGACATTGCGCCGCCCACAGCACCTTCCCTTGGAAGTTGTATGTAAACCATTACATGGGTCATGATGGTGCCAATTAAATTGGGTCTTATAATATCTCAAACTTTGTCCCACTCCTAGCAGTAATAATACCTGGCGCTTTGTTTCCTTTGGCAAAAGGCACGTTATATAAAAAATATATATATAAAAACGGTTATTATTATAATATTATTTTAAAATAAAATAAAAAAACTTTTTTTTTGGGGGGGGGGTAAATAAATTAATAATAATGACTGTATTGAAAATGGTCTTCAAAGACAAAGTGTAACTACCGAATACTCTAGGTCATGACTTCTATTCTAGAATATTTTTATATAATATAGACTAGAGACGAAACATTAATTAAAGCCAGATCAGGGAAAGCTCAAGCCATGCATTGCCATTGCATTGGGCTCATGTGTTTACAAAACGGGGCCCTACTACTACGACAACTTTACCTTCTTTCAAGAGGTCAGAAGTTGGGTGTTGGTAAAAGTCGGAGGTCGGAGGTAGCCGGAGGTAGCCGGAGGTTGCGTTAATTGCGTGATATTTAATTTAAAAAGATTACTTACACACTCAGATTGAAGTTTGGAAGACTCTTATGCAGTTTACGGGGATTAAAATTCAATTCTGTACCCATTGGGTGGGGGAAAACTATGC
This sequence comes from Asterias amurensis, assembly GCF_032118995.1. Lineage (NCBI taxonomy): Eukaryota > Metazoa > Echinodermata > Asteroidea > Forcipulatida > Asteriidae > Asterias > Asterias amurensis. The sequence continues at coordinate 5,090,198 of NC_092650.1, read as the reverse complement.
CCCCACGGTACGAACCGACTGGTCGTGTGGAGTACTTGTGTTGAGTAAACAAGGTCACACTGTAGCGCCCTCAAAAAAAAAACGGAGGTGTGTTTACGCAACGTGTAGTTGGTGCGTACATGCCTATACACGCACCACGCATGAACCCTGCAGTAATATGGTGTATTTAGACTAACAGCCGGAGGTTAATTTTATTTCTTTATTACTCCTCAGAAAATTACAACAAAATCACAAACGACTCTCTATGTATGTCACCTTATAACCATTATTTTTTTACATTTTTATTATTTATGAAAAAGGACTAAAATAATTGCGTCTTTTGATAGCCCGTCTTCACTAGGCCTATGCAGTGTACACACGTACAGTGTACGCCGTATGGTCGTGTGAAGCATTTATTTTTTATTTTTGACTAGATGGTAAAAGCCGGAGGTAACCTTTTTTTTCTTTATTACTCCTCGGAAAATTACCAAAAAATCACAAACGACTCTCTATGTATATCACCTGATAACCAATATTTTTTTACATTTTTATTATTTATGAAAAAGGACTAAAATAATTGCGTCTTTTGATAGCCCGTCTTCACTAGGCCTATGCAGTGTACACACGTACAGTGTACGCCGTATGGTCGTGTGAAGCATTTATTTTTTATTTTTGACTAGATGGTAAAAGCCGGAGGTAACCTTTTTTTTCTTTATTACTCCTCGGAAAATTACTAAAAAATCACAAACGACTCTCTATGTATGTCACCTTCAAACTATAATTTTTTTACATTTTTATTATTTATGAAAAAGGACTAAAAAAATTACGTCTTTCGATAGCCCGTCTTCACTAGGCCTATGCAGCGTACACACGTACAGTGTACACCATTCGATCGTGTGAAGCTCTATTTTTGACTAGATGGTAAAAGCCGGAGGTAACCTTTTTTTTCTTTATTACTCCTCGGAAAATTACCCAAAAATCACAAACGACTCTCTATGTATATCACCTGATAACCAATATTTTTTTACATTTTTATTATTTATGAAAAAGGACTAAAATAATTGCGTCTTTTGATAGCCCGTCTTCACTAGGCCTATGCAGTGTACACACGTACAGTGTACGCCGTATGGTCGTGTGAAGCATTTATTTTTTATTTTTGACTAGATGGTAAAAGCCGGAGGTAACCTTTTTTTTCTTTATTACTCCTCGGAAAATTACCAAAAAATCACAAACGACTCTCTATGTATGTCACCTTAAAACTATAATTTTTTTACATTTTTATTATTTATGAAAAAGGACTAAAAAAATTACGTCTTTCGATAGCCCGTCTTCACTAGGCCTATGCAGCGTACACACACGTACAGTGTACACCGTATGGTCGTGTGAAGCATTTATTTTTATTTTTGACTAGATGGTAAAAGCCGGAGGTAACCTTTTTTTTCTTTATTACTCCTCGGAAAATTACCAAAAAATCACAAACGACTCTCTATGTATGTCACCTGATAACCCATATTTTTTTACATTTTTATTATTTATGAAAAAGGACTAAAATAATTGCGTCTTTTGATAGCCCGTCTTCACTAGGCCTATGCAGTGTACACACGTACAGTGTACACCATACGGTCGTGTGAAGCATTATTTTTGACTAGATGGTAAAAGCCGGAGGTAACCTTTTTTTTCTTCATTATTTCTCGGAAAATTACCAAAAAATCACAAACGACTCTCTATGTATGTCACCTTATAACCATTATTTTTTTACATTTTTATTATTTATGAAAAAGGACTAAAAAAATTACGTCTTTCGATAGCCCGTCTTCACTAGGCCTATGCAGCGTACACACGTACAGTGTACACCATTCGATCGTGTGAAGCTCTATTTTTGACTAGATGGTAAAAGCCGGAGGTAACCTTTTTTTTCTTTATTACTCCTCGGAAAATTACCAAAAAATCACAAACGACTCTCTATGTATATCACCTGATAACCAATATTTTTTTACATTTTTATTATTTATGAAAAAGGACTAAAATAATTGCGTCTTTTGATAGCCCGTCTTCACTAGGCCTATGCAGTGTACACACGTACAGTGTACGCCGTATGGTCGTGTGAAGCATTTATTTTTTATTTTTGACTAGATGGTAAAAGCCGGAGGTAACCTTTTTTTTCTTTATTACTCCTCGGAAAATTACCAAAAAATCACAAACGACTCTCTATGTATGTCACCTTAAAACTATAATTTTTTTACATTTTTATTATTTATGAAAAAGGACTAAAAAAATTACGTCTTTCGATAGCCCGTCTTCACTAGGCCTATGCAGCGTACACACACGTACAGTGTACACCGTATGGTCGTGTGAAGCATTTATTTTTATTTTTGACTAGATGGTAAAAGCCGGAGGTAACCTTTTTTTTCTTTATTACTCCTCGGAAAATTACCAAAAAATCACAAACGACTCTCTATGTATGTCACCTGATAACCAATATTTTTTTACATTTTTATTATTTATGAAAAAGGACTAAAATAATTGCGTCTTTTGATAGCCCGTCTTCACTAGGCCTATGCAGTGTACACACGTACAGTGTACACCATACGGTCGTGTGAAGCATTATTTTTGACTAGATGGTAAAAGCCGGAGGTAACCTTTTTTTTCTTCATTATTTCTCGGAAAATTACCAAAAAATCACAAACGACTCTCTATGTATGTCACCTTATAACCATTATTTTTTTACATTTTTATTATTTATGAAAAAGGACTAAAAAAATTACGTCTTTCGATAGCCCGTCTTCACTAGGCCTATGCAGCGTACACACGTACAGTGTACACCATTCGATCGTGTGAAGCTCTATTTTTGACTAGATGGTAAAAGCCGGAGGTAACCTTTTTTTTCTTTATTACTCCTCGGAAAATTACCCAAAAATCACAAACGACTCTCTATGTATATCACCTGATAACCAATATTTTTTTACATTTTTATTATTTATGAAAAAGGACTAAAATAATTGCGTCTTTCGATAGCCCGTCTTCACTAGGCCTATGCAGCGTACATGTACACACGTTCAGTGTACACCATACGGTCGTGTGAAGCATTATTTTTGACTAGATGGTAAAAGCCGGAGGTAACCTTTTTTTTCTTCATTACTTCTCGGAAAATTACCAAAAAATCACAAACGACTCTCTAAGTATGCCACCTGATAACTATTATTTTTTACATTTTTATTATTTACGAAAAAGGAAAAAAATCACGTCTTTTAATAGCCCGTCTTCACTAGGCCTATGCAGCGTACACACGTATAGTGTACACCATTCGGTCGTGTGAAGCTTTTATTTTTTATTTTTGACTAGATGGTAAAAGCCGGAGGTAACCTTTTTTTTCTTTATTACTCCTCGGAAAATTACCAAAAAATCACAAACGACTCTCTATGTATGTCACCTGATAACCAATATTTTTTTACATTTTTATTATTTATTAAAAAGGACTCAAAAAATTACGTCTTTCGATAGCCCGTCTTCACTAGGCCTATGCAGTGTACACACGTACAGTGTACACCGTATGGTCGTGTGAAGCATTTATTTTACTTTTGACTGGATGGTAAAAGCCGGAGGTAACCTTTTTTTTCTTTATTACTCCTCGGAAAATTACCAAAAAATCACAAACGACTCTCTATGTATGTCACCTGATAACCAATATTTTTTTACATTTTTATTATTTATGAAAAAGGACTAAAATAATTGCGTCTTTTGATAGCCCGTCTTCACTAGGCCTATGCAGTGTACACACGTACAGTGTACACCATACGGTCGTGTGAAGCATTTATTTTTTATTTTTGACTAGATGGTAAAAGCCGGAGGTAACCTTTTTTTTCTTTATTACTCCTCGGAAAATTACCAAAAAATCACAAACGACTCTCTATGTATGTCACCTTATAACCATTATTTTTTTATATTTTTATTATTTATGAAAAAGGACTAAAATAATTACGTCTTTTGATAGCCCGTCTTCACTAGGCCTATGCAGCTTACATGTACACACGTACAGTGTACACCATACGGTCGTGTGAAGCATTATTTTTGACTAGATGGTAAAAGCCGGAGGTAACCTTTTTTTTCTTTATTACTCGTCGGAAAATTACCAAAAAATCACAAACGACTCTCTATGTATGTCACCTTATAACCATTATTTTTTTACATTTTTATTATTTATGAAAAAGGACTAAAAAAATTACGTCTTTTGATAGCCCGTCTTCACTAGGCCTATGCAGCGTACACACACTTACAGTGTACACCATTCGGTCGTGTGAAGCTTTTATTTTTTATTTTTGACTAGATGGTAAAAGCCGGAGGTAACCTTTTTTTTCTTTATTACTCCTCGGAAAATTACCAAAAAATCACAAACGACTCTCTATGTATGTCACCTGATAACCAATATTTTTTTACATTTTTATTATTTATTAAAAAGGACTCAAAAATTTACGTCTTTCGATAGCCCGTCTTCACTAGGCCTATGCAGTGTACACACGTACAGTGTACGCCGTATGGTCGTGTGAAGCATTTATTTTTTATTTTTGACCTGTTAATCTTTCAGTTTGTTCAAACACGAGTTTATTGTGCGTCTTCTTCTCTGACTGCAATAAGTTGTTTTGTGGTAAATCGGAGCGTGTACAAGCCTGTTTATCTTCAAGTTTGTTTATATAGGTACTTATTTATTACGCGTACATTTTATTTCCCTTTTAAACATTCAACAAATACATATCATACCTAACTAGGCCCAATATCGGTTTGTTTTAAAACTTCAAAGATTTTCGCTGAACCCCGGCACATCCATTGTTTACAGTTTGTTCTATACTTTTTGTTTGTTTTATATACTGTCTTAGTTACCTACAACCTTCGCGTTGTTGATCTCAGTTTGAAATGGCTCGCTACATGTCACGGCACATGGGTTTCAAAACCGCAGAAGCCGAAAAACTGCTTCTAAACCCCGATATGTCAAAGGTCATTAGCGAATCACCTGTCCATCCAAAGGGGGGTGACGTCTTCTTGTTTTCTTGGGCAAAAAATCCAGGCGCTAACCAAGACTGGAGATGTGACCAGATAAAGTGGAAGCACGGAGGAGCCAGGCTGTATCCTGATAAGGGAGATGCACGAGTGCGAAAAATATACCATAGTCATACCAATGCTAGTGGTGATACCTTTAAACGACATGCATTCCATCTTGTCCAAGGACCTAGCGCTTTAGTGCTCATTCAGTATACTGGCAATGATAGAGCAGTCTATGGGAGTGAAGACATTCCACATGGCAATGCTAAACGGCAACCCACTCGTCCTCATGTCAGAACATGCCCTTCTGTTTTAAAGAAAGTGGCAGAAGATTCGGAGATCAAAACTCCACATGCTATATATAAGAACCTTACTTCCACCAATGTTCCATCTGAAAGTGTGCCCGTACTTCATCCAAAAGACACGGCACAAGTAAGGAATAAAGTAAAGTTTGAAAGGGCAAAGAAGCGGCTGTCGCATGACGAAATGTTTAATGTGTACCAGCTTGATGAACAACTAGGTGATTTCATTTTCCATTTTACGGTTCTTCCGGAACTCGTTGTTTGTGTTGGTTTGCCGGAGATATTACAGGAACTCGACAAACTTGGCAAACGGGAAGACACCCTCGTAGTATCATATGACACAACCTTTAATTTGGGTGATTTTTATGTTTCTGTTCTCACCATGCGACATAGCTTATTTGTAAGTGACCCTGTACCCCCTGTCTTTTTCAAAGAACTTCTTATGTGTGAAACACAAAATGAGTACCATGATGTCAGAGACAGGCTAAAGATCCAGTGGAGTAAAGCTTTTCTTGACTACTTTCTTTTAGAGCTTGAACCGACGATCTTGTCTTCAACAGGTAGATGGGTTTTGGAACGTTTGAACCTCTACACTAGTGATTCTGGTATTACGACTAATGCCAGTGAGAGCTTCAACGCCGTAATCAAACGAGTTGTTGATAGGAAGGAGGTCGCCCTCGACAACATGGTCCTCATTTTGTTCTACCTGCAAAATTTCTTTTACAACGAAATACTGCGTGTTTTTTGTTGTTTGGGTAATTTCAGGTTGAAATCAAAACATGCAAACTTCAGACGCAGTGTCTCTGACACCGTTTTTCCTTTCATGATGAGCAACCCAGATACCGTTGTAGAGGCTGTCATGGAAGCAAAGGCTATGGCTCCAAAACAACCGTCAATCAATTCTGATTGCAGGAGCCAGTTAAGCCTTGCCCGCATGGTCATTAACAATAACAGGATAAGTTGCGTTGCCGAGAAGAGCGTATTTTTAGTGCAAGGTTCGAAGGGAAACCACTACTCGGTAACGCTCTTTCCTGATGAGTTCTGCCCCTGTCTCTCCAAGGGAACCTGCTACCATATTATTGCATGCAGGCTGGCAGTAGGTATGCCCCCTGGAGTTTCCGGCAGAAGAAACATCAATCTGTCAACTCTTAAACGAAACAGGCGACAAAGGAACAAATCCGGGAGAAAAAAACCCAGGGTTGATGATGTAGACATTACATGTGCCCCCGACTCTATTAAGGCAACGATGGTGGAAGATACTTGGAACATGAGTGAAGGATCTCCTCCATCGTCGCCAAACATTCCATCATCATCATTTGCGCCTAACTTCTCTCCTGTCGTAACTTCCACGCCAAACTCTCAACACACAAACAAATCATTTGCTCCGGAACAAGACAACCCTGAACGAGACGACACACAAACTGACACTCCCTGGAAAATTTGCCAGTTTAAACTTGGACATGTCAAAAAGGGGGCATCCGTTATTTGCGCAGTGGGGCCATTCCATGTGAACTTGACGGATCTTGCTTCGCTGTCGCCGGCTTGCTGGCTGACAGAAGCTGTAATTTTGGCATTCCTTGAAAAATGTAATCTGCAACAAACGGCTGAGAGCGCCGTTAAGTTTCTTGTTGCAGACTCTCACGTGTTTGCTGCTTGGGAGAAAGGGGAGGTTGAGTTTGTGATGAAGTGGTGTCTCGTTCATCGTGTGTTTGAAAAGGATGTGTGGCTTTGCCCTCTGTTAGTGCGGGGAAATCATTGGATACTTGTTGTTTTGGTGAGGAAGTTGCGCCAGGTAATAGTCGTTGACTCGATGCATGGGGATAATGCTTTGAGTGCCGCACATTTTTTGGACATGTACCAGGCACTTCTTACTGCCACATACGGCAAGACTTTTGACAATTCTGGATGGTGCGTGTATTTGCCAATCGACACACCCTATCAGGCAAATGGTGACGATTGCGGTGTGTTCGTGTGCGCTGCGGGACATGCTATTATACGCGGCAAGCATGGCGGTTATAGCCAGTCAGATATGCCACGAATGAGAGACTGGGTTGCAGACACTTTATTAAATGATGACTCCCCTTTGCAAGCCACGTGGATTAGACGATAGGTGCGCGTTTCGTTCAGGAAAATGCCAACAATTAAAGTACCGACACCGGAATTTAGTTGCGCGAATAGCCTGAAAATATGTAGACAGCCACCACGAGGCAATGATACTATGTCATACTTAACAAGTATCAAAACTAGTTTAATTGAAGCCACGTGGTCAACTTGTTATGTAGGTGACGCTTGTTTGAAGCCACCAAAACCAAGAAAAATGCTATTTTGTGAGGGCTGTTTGGATTGGCTTCCCGTCGAATGTGTTTCGCAAAGCGGATTTGCTAAGAAGATAGACGAAAGCCATTGGATGTGCGACAAATGTAGTGTGGAAAGTAATCTGTGAAACAACAACCTGACCGAATCATTCTAAGTTATTCAGTTCTTGTTTTTATGTTAGGTGACTGTTAGGTGACATTAAATCTTTCTGCAAACTTATTTACTTTTGTCAACTACCAACTAGTTTTCCACGCCGTTAAAGTGACATGAAAATACGACTGCATGAATATTACCAAGTATTAACGCGAGGAAAATAACATTGTGTTATTTTTACGTCCAGTATAGGCATATCAGCCGTTAACAGTTGTCGGGAAGTTTCGTTTTATCACTCTTACTTTGCCTTCCTTCGAAATTTGAAGGACAACTGTTTGTTTTAAAGTAGAACCACATAACCTGTATTGCATTTCTTCAGTCCTTTTTGTAATTAAGTTAAGTGTGACATGTAGGCCCAATGTGGAACTTTGATATAATGTGCACTACCCATGCTTTTTTGATGTGGATGCAAATAGTGGTGTGAATGCCAAAAATACGTTTTAAAAGTGACTCGAAAACGAATGTCGCAAAGCTTCGTGTGGCGGATTACTTTCTTCAAACTGTTTGAATGTGCAAATAAGTTAATGTTTGACAGGTTTCACTATCTAGAACCTCATTAATATGCGTCACCCGGGTTTTGTTTGTTTGCCTTTGAAAAGATTTCGAATGCAACCTGAAACTACAATCACAAAGCTTCATTACGCACACAAAATTAAAAATCCATTGTTGTAAAACGTTTCAAAATCTAGAACCGTAAAATAAAATTTTGTCTCATCCTTTGTATTGTTCTTCCGCTTCGGTAAATGCAAAATTTTTTTTTTTTTCATAGTAACCTGAAAATATCTGTCGTAAAGCCTCGTTTGTTGAATTTTTGGGGGAAAATCGTTTGTTAATTTTTTGCGGCAAAACTTAATCTCTGTGAAATGTTTCACAATCTGGACTTTTGCATTACCTGTCTATAAGTTTGTCGGATGCAAACTATAGTTATTATTATTTTCAAGTAACCTGAAAATTACTGTCCTAAAGCTTTGTGGCATAAGATGTTCTCAATTTATTTTAAAATTAAGCCTGTGTGAAATGATTCACAATCTTGAACCGTAATATAGGAATTTGCAGCAACTGTTGTTTTGTTTTCCCATTTGGATTTAGTGTGAGTGAGAACTTTGTGTTCTGAATTTATTTTGTAGGAATTTGCAGCAACTTTTGTTTTGGTTTCCTTTTTGGATTTAGCGTCACTGAAAACTGGATGTTCTCAAATATTTTTGTAAATAAGTTTGAATGTGGAAAGATTTATATTTTCTAACCGTTATAAAGGAATATGCATCACCCGTTGTTTTGTTTACCTGAAATTAGTGTATCAAAAGCTAACTATTGTTATCAATTTTGTTGGTTAAGTTTGTGTGAAATGTTTCACAATTTTGAACCTCCAAAAAAAAAAAATTAAATCACCCGCTCTTTGTTTTCCCATTTGGATTTAGTGTGAAAATGCAAACTTGTTTTATCAAGCTTGAGAACGTCAGCCAAAAACGATTAGTGGCCTTAGATTTTCTGGAAAAGTTTGAAAATAGAAGTTCAAAACTAAATTATTATAAAAAATTTTTATTTGAAAGTGACCTGAAAACGAATGTCACAGAGCTTCGTGTCATAACATGTAAAACAAGATTGATTTCTTTGAAACGTGTCCAGTCTGGAACCGTAATATAGGAATTTGCATCAACCGTTGCTTGGTTTTCCCATTTGGATTAACCGTTAATGCAAATCTATTTTTTTCAAACTTGAAAACTCGACTGTCACAAAGATTAGTGGCTTAAGATAATCTGAAATCTTTGTGTTTTTTTAATAAGTTTAAGCATCGCCCGTTGTTTTGTTTACCCCTTTGACATTTGTTTGTCGGATGCAAACTAATTATCACTTTTATTTTTTTTTCAAAATGACCTAAAACGACTGTCACATGTCGTGACCAAAAAATTCTTCAGTATTTTTGTAAGTTGTCTAGAACAGAAGAATTAAGAAATGCAAATCACCTTTCGTATTGTTTTTACCCTTTGGAGTTAGTGTGAATGCTGCAGACTATAGCATCTTCCCAAGTAACTAGTGGAAGGAATGTCACAAAACTTTGTGGCATGAGATTTCTCAAATCTTTTCGTAAGTAAGTTTGTTTGAAATATTTCACACTCTAGAACATAATATGAATTGGCCGCACCCGATGTGCTTTTCTCCTTTGTGTAATGCGTGTATTTTTACTTATTTTTTTGTTCAAAGTAACCTGAAAATGACTGCCCTTAAGCTTCGTGTCTCAAGATTTTATTGTGGGAATTTAGTTCTCGTCAAATGTTTCACAATCTGGAACCGATAGTATATAGAACTTTGCATTACCTGTTATTAAGTTTACTCCTTTGATTTCGTTTTGTCGGATAGTTGCTATTTTATTTCAGTAACCTGAAAAATACTGTCCTGATGTTGCGTGACAGTAGATTTCCTTAATATTTTATAAATTATAAGTTTGTCTGCATTAGTACAGGTGTAATATGGTGAGAACGAAGCACGCAAGAAACCAGGCGAGCAGCAGCGTTCTGTATACGTTGAATTTAAGCAAGATCTTTATCGGGGAGTCCTAACAGAAGTGAATTGCAGGAGTCAAGTCTAGTAGTGACGATGGCGTGAACAAGACGAAGAGTAGTTGCTTCATCCAGGTGGCGTCGAATTTGTGATATTTTCCTAATAGCCATGAGAGCTCCTTTGCAAACATTAACAACATGTCTACTCATGCACAATGACGAATCCATAATAACACCGAAGTTACGGGCAAATTCAGATGGTTCAATGACAGACTGGGCAATTTGTACTGTTGGCGGAGAAATCTTTTTTTGCGAAACGAGATCGCAAAAATAAAATCTCAGTTTTTGAGTCCTTCAAAGCAAGTTTATTTGACACGCCCAATATTTGACATCTTGAATGCACACTTCAACTTTTGCAATGGCAGAAGCGCGATCAACTGGATCAAATGCAATGTAAAGCTGGGCGTCGTCAGCGTAAGCAACACTAGAAATACCATGGGCAGCAATGAGGTCTGGCAAGGGTGCACTGAACAATATAAATTCAAGTGGCCCAGCTACAGAACCTTGTGGAACACTACACCAGAGATGATGGCGATCTGATTTAACATTGTTGATGAGAACATGCTGGGTTCTGTTGTTCAGAGAAGAAGAGAACCAGTTAAGGGCAGTTCCAGTAATTCCATAGCGTGAAGATAAACGTTGAATGAGATGCTCATGGTTGATAGTGTCAAATGCATCTGAAAAATCTAACAGCACGAGGATTGCTTCCTTATGGTTGTCCAGTGCACGTAAGATTTCGTCATACACACGAACAAGAGCAGTCTCAGTACTGTGGAAAGGGCGATAAGCAGACTGCATTTATGCATGGAGGTTATTTTCATGGAGATAGTCATGAAGTTGACTAACAACAGCACGCTCAATCAATTTGGAGATGAATCTCAAGTTAGAGAATTGACGATAATTTGACAAACACTCTGGGTCCAAATGTTGCTTTTTCAGAAGTGGAAGGATGCAAGCCTCCTTAAGATGATCAAGGAAATAACCAAAAGACAAAGATCTATTAATAATCTCTGTGAAGACTGGCAGCAATTCAGAATAGCACTCCTTAAAAACAGTTAATGGCAGAGGGTCCAGCTTGCAGGAGATAACCGAACAAGATTTGATCGAGTGGCGAGTGACGAAATACAATGATCATGAATGTCAAAGGAGATGGGTGATGGACGAATATTATCAAATCTGCCATACAATTTCTTAATTTTGTTTTCGAAGAAACTAGCAAAATTGTTGGCGAGATCAACAGGATTATAAAAACTTGGAAGCTTTTTCAAACACTTCGGAGAAGAAAGCTTGTCGATAACACGGAACAGACTTCGTTGGTTGCACTCGGATATTTGACGGCGATGATAATTAGATTTGCTATTGTTTACAAGGTCTCTGTATATAGTACACTGTTCTTTATACAACTCGTGATGTACAGCAAGGCCAGATTTTATCCACTTTCGCTCACGACAACGTTTCATGCTTTGCCGCACATAAAGTATCGCAATACCATGGAGCATGAGGGCGTAGTATTACAGTTTTTATAGAACTTCTGGAGCATGATTATCTAGAACATCCTTAAGAACAGAATCGTATGGCAAAACAAGTTCATCTAAATCGATGGCAGGATCCGTCATCAAAGAAGAGTTACAAATATCAGATTTAAAATAAGGCATATCAATTGAACGAAGTTTGCGAGTAACTAATGGCTTAGTTGATGCTTGAGGGCGAGCAATTAATCAGACACTTCACAGCAGCATGGTCAGAAGGAAGATCATGATGAGTTGAAACCGAAGAAATTAAATCATCAGTGACATTAGAAATCAGTAAATCCAATGTATGTCCAGCGATATGAGGAGACGAAGTAACATGTTGTTGAAGGTTGGAATTATCTAACATCATCATCATCATTATCATCATAGCCGTCCTCCCCAGGGTAGATCCCGGGGATGGCTTCCCAACTAAGAGTCTCCATAGGTCTCTGTTCCTTGCTATATAGGTGTCCTGCTGCTGTCAGAGATGGATATGTCAGCCTCTTCACAGAAGTGCTTGATATCTTCTAGCCATCGTTTCCCTGGTCTTCATCTCGGTCTGTTTCCTGCAATGTGGCCTTCGAGAAGTATTTTGGGGGGTATCGGCCATTGCCCATTCTGTTCACATGCCCAAAATAATTGAGTTTAGTTTTCATAATTGAAGTTGGAAGATCTTTATTGTATTGAAGCAGTTCACGTACTCTTGTGTTGCGAAGTCTGTCCCTTCTGGTGACCCCTAGTATTTTCCTCAAGCAGGCCATCTCGAAAACCCTTAATATCTGTTCATCTGCTTTCTTTAGTGTCAATGTTTCGGAGCTGTAGGTGGCTATTGGTAGAACCAAGACTCTGTAAAGATTAAGCTATGTTGAATTATTGATGTCTTTGGATGTTCATATAGAGTTTAGCTTTTGCATAGCCCCCATGGCAAGTCCAAACATCTACGTTTGATGTCAGTTTCACTGGTGGGGATTTCTGAAATCACACCCCCCAAGTAGATGAAGTTTTCGACTTGGTCCAAGGATTTACCATCTGTCTGGATGTTAAGCTGGATCTTAACTCTGTTAAGGACTTGGACTACAGTTTTGCTTCTGTTTATTGTCAGACCAAACTTCTTGCTGAAGGTATCAACCTCTGAAACTAAAAACTGGAGGTCTTCTTCGTTTTCTGCCAGAAACGAAGATTGTTGATATATTGCCCTTGCACTCTTGCACTAATCTGTTGAGCTTGAATCGCAAGTCTCAATACCAGTTCCAGGATGATGTTGAAGAGTTGGGGACAGTATACATCCCTGCCGGACTCCTGTTGTGGTAGTGAACCATGAAGTGAGTTCCCCATTAACTCGTACAGCGCTTTGGGGTACACCGTAGAGAGCTCTTATGAGATCTACCGTTTTTGATGGGTAGCCCAGGTGTCGCATGGCTTGCCGGAGACCCTCCTGCCAGACTGTCAAAAGCCTTTTGATAATCGATGTAACAGCAGTATAAAGGTTTTCTTATCTCATTATACTTTTCTGCTTACTGTCTTAAAGTGAAGAGTTGGTCGGTGGTGCTACGTCCTGGTCTGCTTGTGATTCAGCTAGGATGTTTTCTGTTTGGGTCTGCACTCGTCTGTGTAATATGCTGCCAAAGACTTTTCCTGCCAGGCTAGGGAGGCTGATAGTTGGAGCAATCCAACTGTAGTTGGAGCAATCCAACTTGTCCTTTTCCTTGTAGATGGGTTCAATTGTGGCTCTCCCCCACTCCTGTGGAATTTCACCTGTGTCCCATATTTTGTTGCACAGTTTGTGTATGATTTTAGTGCCTATTTCTCCTGTTACTTTTAGCTCTGGGGCTTTGCCTGTCTTGAGGTGTCTAATAGCTCGGTGAACTTCATCCAACAGGATATAACTTGGTTCTTCTCCTTCTTCTGGGAAAGTTTTGATAGCCCGATATCATTATCAAGAAGACAGAAGACATCAACCCCAACATTCGTATCTGGGATGTCTAGAAGAGGCTGGAATCTTCCTCCTATTGTCACTTTGTATTTGTCTTTTGTCTCTGTTGACTTGAGTTTTGACACTTCAAAACGTGGGCATTTGGTTGCTTTTGGTCTAACCTCCAACATGTGCACTGGGGTAGCTGCGTGAGTTGTAGATGCAGCTTTTCCAGTTCTGCTGAATGAGTACATAGTCAATTTTGTTTCTTGTTAATCCATCTGGGGATTTCCATGTCCACTCACGGCTAAACTTGGGTTGTTTGAACCTGGTGAGTTTTTCGCCTCTTGTATTCCTCTCGCCACACCCGAACTTGACTAAATTACCATCCCAAGGCTCCCAATCGCTGCCGACTTTTGCGTTGAAATTTTGGGGAAATGTTTTACTATTGTGAACCTCAGTAAAGAAATTCGTTTGTTTTTTTGTTTTTTTGCCGGTGGATGATGGTTTATTTTCAACGTTTCACAAAAACGTACATCAGATCGTCAAAACAAAGATACAGTAATAATGAAAGCAAGAAACAGCGTTTTTTAAGAGAGAATTAACACTTAAAACAATAAACTTGGAAAAGAAAAGATAAGAAATAAATGTTTCCATGGCATAATAATTTTTTAGTTCTGTTTTGTAAACTTAGAAGGGTGGTCTGTTCTAGACTTTTTCATTTTGTAGATATGAAAACGGGAAAATAATAAAATAAGGTGAGTAGCTTTACACGATAAGTCTGTTTTGCCAAATAAAAACGTTTCATGGTCAAGGATGATGTTTAGCTAAGTTTTTTAATTAATCCATGTAATGAAGCAACTGCTGTCCATAAAGAAATTGTAGCGCCACATGAGCAAAAAATTGATAAGAGTCTCGTCCTGATAATTACAAAAGGTACATAAATTAGAGTTCAGCCTGTTGATTTTGAAAAGAAAACTGTTTGTACCTAGAATTGGGTCATCTGTGTTGGGACCATACAAGTTAGTGAGAGTCTTGCCCTGTAAATCACAAATTTCCAAATCGAGAACAAGCATATTACCATTACAATCAGTCTTAACATTCTTGACTCTATACTCAAAATTTTAATTGAACAAAATGGCTACGCCTCGAGCATAACTCTTAAAGGAACTAAAGCAGCAGTCTAGAACCCCATTCATTCTTAACAATGTCTTTTATCTCCTTATCGAAATGTACATCTTGCAAACGATACACAAACAAATAATTTGTCGACTTAAGAAAATGAAAAACATCTGTACGTTTTGCTTGGTTGCCCAAACCTCGGCAGTTTATGGAGGCTATCGAGAGAGGGCTAGAAAACATAGCGACCATAACAATGGAGGGGAAGAGGGAATAGCATTTTACTCAAAGTTATACATGTCATCGCTGTACAAACCAAACAATTTTTTTTTTTTAGACCAAAGTAATTGCATATGAAACGCCGTAAATATGGAGCAAACAAACGCGCCACCCCGTGGTTTTGGAGTGAATAAACCCGACCCGCCCGAAGCCCAGAACCCAACCAAACGAAACCCACTCTCGTCATCTAGGAAAAATCCCAAACAACAGAGAAAAAAAGGAGGAGAAAAAAAGGGGGAAACCAATAAATCAACCAAATAAACGCCTCTTGTAAGAGTTGAAATAAGGAACAACAGTAAGGCGCAAATGACACTCAGCATGCTCCCGGACAGAAACAACAGAGAAATTATAAGATTACACCCATGCCCAACCCATTGTCTTATTGAAATGGCAACAATAACATTACAACTTAAAAACAATTGTATTAAATATGCACACACCCTAAATGTTCTGAAACAAACTTTTTTTTTCCAAACTTGAAAACGTCAGTCACAAAGATTAGTGGCTTAAGATTTTCTGAAAGCGTATGGTAAATAAGTTTCAGTGTTGATTGATTTACAATCTGGAACTTAGGGTCATTCATTGCCAGACCAACGCACTTTTTTACCTCATGTCTTCCGATTTTGAAACAAAATTGCTGTGGTTGTAGGTCCTTATATTGAGTAATGAATGCGCACATATTTTTTTATGTGGTCAGGGCAGAAACCACTAAACTCTGACATTTTTGGGGTAAATTAGCTCCCTTTTGGTAAAATATGTCATAACCATGTCAATTATCACGACATTGTATGCAAATTTGGTATCAAATTTTAATGGTTTCTGCCCTGACCACATGGTAAGTCTGATCGGGCTAAAAATTGGTGTGCCTTCATTGCTCGTTAGGACCTACACGCACAGCAATTTTTATCAAAATCGGAAGACGCGAGATAAAAAAGTGTGTTTGTCTGACATGGAAGGAATTTGCATCACCAGTTGTTTTGTTTACCCCTTCGAAATTGGTTTGTCGGATGCAAACTAAATATTATGATTTTTCATTTCAAAGTTAACTGAAAAAACGACTGTCACAAAGCTTCGTGGCATTAGGTGTAAACAATATTAAGTTTGTGTGAAATGTTTCACAATCTGGAACCATAATGTAGTAATTGGCATCACCCACTGTTTTGTTTGCCCATTTTGATTTAGTATGAATGCACTTTTTTTCAAAGTAACTTGAAAACGACTGTCTCGAAGATTCAATTCTTTAATAAGGGGGACAAAGGCGGTGTTGAAGGGCAGGGACTGGCTTGACCACAAGAAGATGGAAACACAAACGACAGTATCAAGAATGGGAAGAGGTGGGGGAAAAGGTGGAGAATCTAGAGTCATAATGTAGGCCTATAGTTTGCCTCACCCATGTATTTTGCCCTTTTTGATAAATAAAAATTTAAGGTTAAAAAAAATGATGGTTATAAGGTGACATGAATAGAGAGTAGTTTTGTTATTTTTGGGGTAATTTTCCGACGAGTAATAAAGAAAAAAAAGGTTACCTCCGGCTTTTACCATCTAGTCAAAAATAAAAATAAATGCTTCACACGACCGAATGGTGTACACTGTACGTGTGTACGCTGCATAGGCCTAGTAAAGACGGGCTATCAAAAGACGTAATTATTTTAGTCCTTTTTTATAAATAATAAAAATGTAAAAGAATATTGGTTATCAGGTGACATACATAGAGAGTCGTTTGTGATTTTTTGGTAATTTTCCGAGGAGTAATAAAGAAAAAAAAGGTTACCTCCGGCTTTTACCATCTAGTCAAAAATAAAAATAAAAGCTTCACACGACCATACGGTGTACACTGTACGTGTGTGTACGCTGCATAGGCCTAGTGAAGACGGGCTATCGAAAGACGTAATTTTTTTAGTCCTTTTTCATAAATAATAAAAATGTAAAAAAATTATAGTTTTAAGGTGACATACATAGAGAGTCGTTTGTGATTTTTTGGTAATTTTCCGAGGAGTAATAAAGAAAAAAAAGGTTACCTCCGGCTTTTACCATCTAGTCAAAAATAAAAAATAAATGCTTCACACGACCATACGGCGTACACTGTACGTGTGTACACTGCATAGGCCTAGTGAAGATGGGCTATCGAAAGACGTAATTTTTTGAGTCCTTTTTAATAAATAATAAAAATGTAAAAAAATATTGGTTATCAGGTGACATACATAGAGAGTCGTTTGTGATTTTTGGGTAATTTTCCGAGGAGTAATAAAGAAAAAAAAGGTTACCTCCGGCTTTTACCATCTAGTCAAAAATAAAAAATAAAAGCTTCACACGACCGAATGGTGTACACTGTAAGTGTGTGTACGCTGCATAGGCCTAGTGAAGACGGGCTATCAAAAGACGTAATTTTTTTAGTCCTTTTTCATAAATAATAAAAATGTAAAAAAATAATGGTTATAAGGTGACATACATAGAGAGTCGTTTGTGATTTTTTGGTAATTTTCCGACGAGTAATAAAGAAAAAAAAGGTTACCTCCGGCTTTTACCATCTAGTCAAAAATAATGCTTCACACGACCGTATGGTGTACACTGTACGTGTGTACATGTAAGCTGCATAGGCCTAGTGAAGACGGGCTATCAAAAGACGTAATTATTTTAGTCCTTTTTCATAAATAATAAAAATATAAAAAAATAATGGTTATAAGGTGACATACATAGAGAGTCGTTTGTGATTTTTTGGTAATTTTCCGAGGAGTAATAAAGAAAAAAAAGGTTACCTCCGGCTTTTACCATCTAGTCAAAAATAAAAAATAAATGCTTCACACGACCATACGGTGTACACTGTACGTGTGTACACTGCATAGGCCTAGTGAAGACGGGCTATCAAAAGACGTAATTTTTTTAGTCCTTTTTCATAAATAATAAAAATGTGAAAAAATAATGGTTATAAGGTGACATACATAGAGAGTCGTTTGTGATTTTTTGGTAATTTTCCGAGAAGTAATAAAGAACAAAGAGGTTACCTCCGGCTTTTACCATCCAGTCAAAAGTAAAATAAATGCTTCACACGACCATACGGTGTACACTGTACGTGTGTACACTGCATAGGCCTAGTGAAGACGGGCTATCGAAAGACGTAATTTTTTGAGTCCTTTTTAATAAATAATAAAAATGTAAAAAAATATTGGTTATCAGGTGACATACATAGAGAGTCGTTTGTGATTTTTTGGTAATTTTCCGAGGAGTAATAAAGAAAAAAAAGGTTACCTCCGGCTTTTACCATCTAGTCAAAAATAAAAAATAAAAGCTTCACACGACCGAATGGTGTACACTATACGTGTGTACGCTGCATAGGCCTAGTGAAGACGGGCTATTAAAAGACGTGATTTTTTTCCTTTTTCGTAAATAATAAAAATGTAAAAAATAATAGTTATCAGGTGGCATACTTAGAGAGTCGTTTGTGATTTTTTGGTAATTTTCCGAGAAGTAATGAAGAAAAAAAAGGTTACCTCCGGCTTTTACCATCTAGTCAAAAATAATGCTTCACACGACCGTATGGTGTACACTGAACGTGTGTACATGTACGCTGCATAGGCCTAGTGAAGACGGGCTATCAAAAGACGTAATTATTTTAGTCCTTTTTCATAAATAATAAAAATGTAAAAAAATATTGGTTATCAGGTGATATACATAGAGAGTCGTTTGTGATTTTTTGGTAATTTTCCGAGGAGTAATAAAGAAAAAAAAGGTTACCTCCGGCTTTTACCATCTAGTCAAAAATAATGCTTCACACGACCGAATGGTGTACACTGTACGTGTGTACGCTGCATAGGCCTAGTGAAGACGGGCTATCGAAAGACGCAATTATTTTAGTCCTTTTTCATAAATAATAAAAATGTAAAAAAATATTGGTTATCAGGTGATATACATAGAGAGTCGTTTGTGATTTTTTGGTAATTTTCCGAGGAGTAATAAAGAAAAAAAAGGTTACCTCCGGCTTTTACCATCTAGTCAAAAATAGAGCTTCACACGATCGAATGGTGTACACTGTACGTGTGTACGCTGCATAGGCCTAGTGAAGACGGGCTATCGAAAGACGTAATTTTTTTAGTCCTTTTTCATAAATAATAAAAATGTAAAAAAATAATGGTTATAAGGTGACATACATAGAGAGTCGTTTGTGATTTTTTGGTAATTTTCCGAGAAATAATGAAGAAAAAAAAGGTTACCTCCGGCTTTTACCATCTAGTCAAAAATAATGCTTCACACGACCGTATGGTGTACACTGTACGTGTGTACACTGCATAGGCCTAGTGAAGACGGGCTATCAAAAGACGCAATTATTTTAGTCCTTTTTCATAAATAATAAAAATGTAAAAAAATATGGGTTATCAGGTGACATACATAGAGAGTCGTTTGTGATTTTTTGGTAATTTTCCGAGGAGTAATAAAGAAAAAAAAGGTTACCTCCGGCTTTTACCATCTAGTCAAAAATAAAAATAAATGCTTCACACGACCATACGGTGTACACTGTACGTGTGTGTACGCTGCATAGGCCTAGTGAAGACGGGCTATCGAAAGACGTAATTTTTTTAGTCCTTTTTCATAAATAATAAAAATGTAAAAAAATTATAGTTTTAAGGTGACATACATAGAGAGTCGTTTGTGATTTTTTGGTAATTTTCCGAGGAGTAATAAAGAAAAAAAAGGTTACCTCCGGCTTTTACCATCTAGTCAAAAATAAAAAATAAATGCTTCACACGACCATACGGCGTACACTGTACGTGTGTACACTGCATAGGCCTAGTGAAGACGGGCTATCAAAAGACGCAATTATTTTAGTCCTTTTTCATAAATAATAAAAATGTAAAAAAATATTGGTTATCAGGTGATATACATAGAGAGTCGTTTGTGATTTTTGGGTAATTTTCCGAGGAGTAATAAAGAAAAAAAAGGTTACCTCCGGCTTTTACCATCTAGTCAAAAATAGAGCTTCACACGATCGAATGGTGTACACTGTACGTGTGTACGCTGCATAGGCCTAGTGAAGACGGGCTATCGAAAGACGTAATTTTTTTAGTCCTTTTTCATAAATAATAAAAATGTAAAAAAATAATGGTTATAAGGTGACATACATAGAGAGTCGTTTGTGATTTTTTGGTAATTTTCCGAGAAATAATGAAGAAAAAAAAGGTTACCTCCGGCTTTTACCATCTAGTCAAAAATAATGCTTCACACGACCGTATGGTGTACACTGTACGTGTGTACACTGCATAGGCCTAGTGAAGACGGGCTATCAAAAGACGCAATTATTTTAGTCCTTTTTCATAAATAATAAAAATGTAAAAAAATATGGGTTATCAGGTGACATACATAGAGAGTCGTTTGTGATTTTTTGGTAATTTTCCGAGGAGTAATAAAGAAAAAAAAGGTTACCTCCGGCTTTTACCATCTAGTCAAAAATAAAAATAAATGCTTCACACGACCATACGGTGTACACTGTACGTGTGTGTACGCTGCATAGGCCTAGTGAAGACGGGCTATCGAAAGACGTAATTTTTTTAGTCCTTTTTCATAAATAATAAAAATGTAAAAAAATTATAGTTTTAAGGTGACATACATAGAGAGTCGTTTGTGATTTTTTGGTAATTTTCCGAGGAGTAATAAAGAAAAAAAAGGTTACCTCCGGCTTTTACCATCTAGTCAAAAATAAAAAATAAATGCTTCACACGACCATACGGCGTACACTGTACGTGTGTACACTGCATAGGCCTAGTGAAGACGGGCTATCAAAAGACGCAATTATTTTAGTCCTTTTTCATAAATAATAAAAATGTAAAAAAATATTGGTTATCAGGTGATATACATAGAGAGTCGTTTGTGATTTTTGGGTAATTTTCCGAGGAGTAATAAAGAAAAAAAAGGTTACCTCCGGCTTTTACCATCTAGTCAAAAATAGAGCTTCACACGATCGAATGGTGTACACTGTACGTGTGTACGCTGCATAGGCCTAGTGAAGACGGGCTATCGAAAGACGTAATTTTTTTAGTCCTTTTTCATAAATAATAAAAATGTAAAAAAATTATAGTTTGAAGGTGACATACATAGAGAGTCGTTTGTGATTTTTTGGTAATTTTCCGAGGAGTAATAAAGAAAAAAAAGGTTACCTCCGGCTTTTACCATCTAGTCAAAAATAAAAAATAAATGCTTCACACGACCATACGGCGTACACTGTACGTGTGTACACTGCATAGGCCTAGTGAAGACGGGCTATCAAAAGACGCAATTATTTTAGTCCTTTTTCATAAATAATAAAAATGTAAAAAAATATTGGTTATCAGGTGATATACATAGAGAGTCGTTTGTGATTTTTTGGTAATTTTCCGAGGAGTAATAAAGAAAAAAAAGGTTACCTCCGGCTTTTACCATCTAGTCAAAAATAAAAAATAAATGCTTCACACGACCATACGGCGTACACTGTACGTGTGTACACTGCATAGGCCTAGTGAAGACGGGCTATCAAAAGACGCAATTATTTTAGTCCTTTTTCATAAATAATAAAAATGTAAAAAAATAATGGTTATAAGGTGACATACATAGAGAGTCGTTTGTGATTTTGTTGTAATTTTCTGAGGAGTAATAAAGAAATAAAATTAACCTCCGGCTGTTAGTCTAAATACACCATATTACTGCAGGGTTCATGCGTGGTGCGTGTATAGGCATGTACGCACCAACTACACGTTGCGTAAACACACCTCCGTTTTTTTTTTGAGGGCGCTACAGTGTGACCTTGTTTACTCAACACAAGTACTCCACACGACCAGTCGGTTCGTACCGTGGGGGCATAGTTTTCCCCCACCCAATGGGTACAGAATTGAATTTTAATCCCCGTAAACTGCATAAGAGTCTTCCAAACTTCAATCTGAGTGTGTAAGTAATCTTTTTAAATTAAATATCACGCAATTAACGCAACCTCCGGCTACCTCCGGCTACCTCCGACCTCCGACTTTTACCAACACCCCAGAAGTTGATGTGCTAAATTGTCGTGGCACTGGAAGACTTTGCTGCCTTGTTATTTTTGATGAAGAGTTCAATAAATGCGGACGTGCAGTAGCCCAAGCAGACACCCTGCATACTCTAGAACACAGGTTCACAGATTGTGAAAGAATTCTTGGACATGCCATGTTGAAAACTTTGTCCCCAAAAAATTAATACGATCGTGTGGAGTCAAATTCGGTGAACAGTGACCTTTGGCGTGTGTTTTGTGACATACACAAAGCTTGTACATTGTACATTTAAATCAAATCATGTATACTTCAGTTTGTGTGCGTTTGTTTTCTGACCGTTGTTTGATCAGGGCGCCCTCAATTCTTAAAAGAAATAATTCCCTCAAAAACATACAGACTGAAAGCACATTAGATTGTCTGTGACATAAGATCTAAGCTCAATTTTACCAGCCAAAAATGGTATGATGCACACACAACATAATTGGGCATAGTTTCCGCGGTTGCTAGGCTAGCTGTTCGTGTTTTGACCGGCTTTCTCCGTAATCAGATAAGTTAGCTTTTCAGATTATCGTGCACCGCAAAAAAACAAAAACAACCGGAATACATTGATTTGTGATCCGCTCTGCGATGGTAGATACTAATGCTATTTCACTTGTATCTGTCACAGATAATTATACCAGTTTAGACTCGAAGGCCTATAATTCCATTCGAGTTGTGTGTCAAAAGAACCCACATAAACCATTTAGACGGAGCACATTACTCACTATCTATCTTCAATGAGACATCATTAGTGAAAGTTTGCTGAACTTATGATTATGGACACTTGGTAATTACCCAAAATATTTATTAGCATGAAACCTCACTTGGTGACGAGTAATGGGGAAAGGTTGATAGTATAAAGCATTTTAAGAAACGGCTTCCTACTCTGAAGTCACTCATAAAAAAAGTTATCGAAAAAGAAGTAATTGTCCACGAATTTGATTTCGAGACCTCATAATTTCAGAATTTTAGGTCTCGAAATCAACCATCCAAACGCACACAACGTTATTATCTTTCGTTATTATCTCGCAAATTCGACGACCATTGAGCTCAAATTCTCACAGGTTTGTTATTTTATGCATATGTTGGTAAATAAATTGTCAAAGATCAGTCTTTTCACTTGGTGTATCTCAACGTAAAAAATTATGCATGAAATAACAAACCTGTGAAAATTTGAGCTCGATTGTTTGATCGTCGGAGTTGTGAGATAACTATGAAAGAAATGTGGAAAATTACTTCTTTCTTGAAAACTATATTACTTCAGCGGGAGCCGTTTCTCACAATGTTTTATACTATCAAACTCTCCCCATTACTCGTTACCGTGAAATGTATTATGCTATAATAATTATTTTGAGTAATTACTAAGAGTGTCCACTGCCTCTAAGTGCGCGGGGAGTGCTTATGTCCCCGACCACGCCCAACCCGTCTCCAAGACTCGTGATTGGTTGAGTGGCTACCCACGCCCCCTTCTCCAAGACTCTGATTGGTTTAGCGTGCCCTACCCACACCATGCCCCCCCCCCCCCCTCCCCCGTCTATTTACTATACCATCCGCCCTGTTGAAAAGCAGGACAGTTCAGAACCGTACTGAGAAGTCTCCCGAACTTCCGATTATCTACTCCGGGGCGGCAGTATAGGTAGATACACACATGGTGTATACCGCAAACCAATGTTTTCTTCAATTGCAAGCCGAAGTGAATTTCACTGTATATGTATTTATATGTGTGACAATAAACAATTGAATTGAATTGAATGTGAGTAAAACTAACCTGCGGAAATTGCATTTCAGGCGGTATAACATATAGTCTACGCGCATGAACAATTACTTTTTATTTGGAACACCGTATGTGAGAAAAGTTTCAGACAGTAACGTTTCTCAAATTACACTTAAAAAAAAGAAGAAGAAGTTTTTCCATGAACCATCACTTCAAAAAGCCTGTCAACATTCTCAGTTGACTTGACTCTCAATTGGTAGCTCTGGTTATATTAGCAACTACCATGAGGAGGGTATCTCAGTGATGCTTTATTAGAGAATACTTGCCCGATTTCCTTAGGGAAAGAACAACCGTATCTGTTTTCTCTGTTACACACAAAGATGGCCATGAACCTATCACTTCAAAGTGAAGCCTCTATACAACTCAAGTGAAGCCTCTACTCTATTCTCAGTTGACAATCGAAGTTAGTGCTAGGTATCCATTCGCTTTCTCTTACAGTAGTATAATACGAAAGTGTAAGGCCGCCAGGGCTATAGGTATCCATGTGATCCAACCACTAGGAATATACGATGTTTTTTTTATTGCCATACTCATAGTTTTGGGAGGGAGGGGAAAGGGGGGGGGGGGTACACAAACGTACACTTCTTTTAATTGTTTCAGTAAGAAGTTATTCCTGCAAAAAGATGGGCAATGCTAGCATAGAGTAAGGACAGAGAAAGAAAAACACATTTTTCTGTGAACAAGTCATAGATGGTCAATTATTAATTGCATAAAGAAAAACAATTGTTTTTTTTTTTTTTAATATTGTAGAATTAAAATATTTATAATTGGGCTAGCCGGGTTGTTTAAACCAATACTGCGCCCAGCATAGGCCGGGGGAAGTCCGCGTGGGAGATTTGAAAATTATACTCGAATGTCTCACTCACGACACAGGAATGTGATTCCCCGTAGAGATGGCAACAAAACAAAAAAAAACTAACCGCTGACCTTAGCCTTTCAACGTGCCTGCCCATTTTACTACAAACAATACAGAAAAAAATGCACATTACGCCCACATACTACTACGAACACCACAGAGCAAGCCTACGTGCCAGAAACATGATGCATAATGCATAATGCATGATGCATGAACCGTCACCTTGACATTGGGTCATTTGCATACAATGTGTATCTTACTTGCAGTTTCAAACCGCAAGTTTTCAATTTCGCAACGTTTTGGGGGAGGAGAGTTTATGTTTAAACATTTATTACCCGTAACTGTAAACCGTTATATCATTCTCGAGTTCGCAAAATAAAAAAATTAGCGAAGATAAACAATGATTCGATTAAGTAAAATCGTGACCTGGCCCCTGGAAACCCAGCAGGAGTCGGCCTGCAAAAAAAGCTAGAACCTTCGTTGTGCAGGGGTTTTCCTGCGGTAAACAGGTATGACGTATTATGCCAGCTGGAGGGATTCCCCTTTTTGATTGGGCAGAGTATTTAGCCCCTTGTCACCGGGTGGATTGATTGGCTCGTGGTGATTTTTTTCACGCAGCACATGCATGATCCAGGTTGTTTGTCAAGAAAAGTAAAAAGATTAAACCATTTTTAAATTAGGGGTGTTTAGTTGTTTAGAGAAGAATAAGTCCTAAATTTAGGCATAATTTATCATATTTAAAACAAATAATGGTTAAAAATTGACTGCCATAAATCAACGTATTGATTTCACAAAATGTAAAATTTATATATTTAACATAAACTATAAAAAATAAAATCAAATCAAATTGTTAAACTTTATAGCACCCTATTTTACTGGTAGTACACCCCAGAGTTAAATCGAAAGCTGGATGCTGCGCTAGCTGGCTTTGCATGCCCTGCAGTAGCGAGAGCAGTTTGTACATGTCACAGCACGTATTTGTCAATCCATTGTGTGGATTTCGCAAGAAGTTGGAAATTACTGTGAAAAATGGTCGGATTGATCTGAGAACAAGCTAGCATTTACAGCATTTTAGTCAAGCAAGTCGAGTTGTCAAGATGTTTATCCTCGTGACTAAACCCGATCAGAACATTTGTGAGATTGAACTCTCTCCGAAATCGCTTGGGCAAGAATGCCTCGACAAGGTAAGCAGAAGTTCTTAATATTAATTATTGCCAGCTGATTTTACTTTTGAAACAAACAATGTAATGTGCTATTTTCAGATTTGTATTCAATTTCCCGTAAGTTTTCTCTGTTTTTGGTATATTTGTTTTATTTCCCATCCCAGAGATTGCGTTTATATTGTATTGCGAGAAACTGTATAGCATATTTACTGTCATTTGTTCAGCTCAGTTATAATTTAAAAATCTTAATAAGAAATACTTTTTTTGTTGTACATTAGTAACCCCTGTCATGGTTGCTTGGTTTGACGTTTTCAATGAGTGAAGCATCATGAGTACTGATTATTCGATATAATAAAACTAAAAGTATTTAGTATTTGGATTGTGTTTTCCCAATCTAATTAAATTTAGAAATGTTCATTGTTTTTGTAAACGGCTACCTATTCAGCTATTTAGTTTTATTAATTATAAAAAATGCCTTGCTATTAATGATGTGGGGGGGGGGGGCTAGGTCTTTAGTACGTTATAATCTTACAACAATTTCAGTTTACTGCAGCAACAATTTACAACATTGTGCCAAATAAAATAAAAAGAACAAGTGTTCGAAACTGACTGATTGTTTTAATGAATCACACTTTGTCTGAAAGTTATCTTTTGTAATTATTCTCCTGCTAAACCTTATTGTGAGATTTTCCTGCAAGCTAGACACTAAAAACACGAACTTTTGTGATACAATTGCTTCAGTTCAGGTAATCAATGGCAGATAGAAATAGCTATGTGATGATTGTTCAGCCAGGGCTCAGCAAAGAAAAAAAATCACAAATGCAACAGAAATTTCTTTTAAAGAGTGTAATATATATCCCTTTGTTTGAAGTTTAATAGGAAGTTTGTAATTGACAAGCTAAATAAGATGCAAGTCCAAATTACGGTTTGTGTTTAGATTTATAAACCATAGGACTTCATTGTTGTTTGGGTTTTATTTTTTTAATCTACGTTGGCCTTTGTTCCATCTTGTGTGGTTTTCAACCCTGTTCTGTTGTTTATTAAGTTCATTTAAAGTAAGATGACAGTAGTTTGATTAATTTTTATGTCTTTTGACCACAGGTGTGCCAAAAACTGGGAACTATAGAAAGTGATTACTTTGGGCTGCAGTTTACAAGGAAAAATGGTGGTGATCCAATGTGGCTCAATCTTCGAAACCCCATCAACTCGCAGCTCACTGGACCTTCACCACTGAGGCTGCAGTTGCGCGTCAAGTTTCATGTTCAGCCGCATTTAGTCCTACAAGAAGTAACAAGGTGAGAATGTGTTTATAGTCTCTGGACACTATTGGTTATTATCAAAGACCAGTGTTCTCACTTGGTCTACCTCAACATATGCATAAAAGAAAACTGAAAATTTTAGCTCAATGGTCGTCAGAGTTTGCGAAATAAATATGAAAGGAAAAAAACACCCTTGTCACACGAAGTTGTGTACTTTCAGATGCTTGATTTTGAAACCTCAAATTCTGAACTTGAGGTCTCGAAATCCAATTCGTGGAAAATTACTTCTTTCTTGAAAACTATGTCACTTCAGAGGGAGCGGTTTCTCACTATGTTTTATACTATCAACCTCTCCCCATAACTCGTTACCAAGTAAGGTTTTATGCTGATAATTATTTTGAGTAATTACCAATAGTATCCACTGCCTTTAAATAAATCTGAGAGAAATTGTTTTTCTGAATGTCTTGTTTATTTAAGGAAGTATTATAACATTAGGTGTTTTTCTCAAGGCGCTGTTATGTAAGGACAGAAAGAAAAGCCAAAGACAATCTCTCCATCAAAGTTTCTTAGATAATATCTGTTTTCACACTGTGTATGTTACTGCCATGGTGAATTTATTCGTTCAACAGTAACCATGATCAAAACATGATAACTT
The DNA here is from genome assembly GCF_032118995.1 of Asterias amurensis. Lineage (NCBI taxonomy): Eukaryota > Metazoa > Echinodermata > Asteroidea > Forcipulatida > Asteriidae > Asterias > Asterias amurensis. The sequence continues at coordinate 5,062,303 of NC_092650.1, read as the reverse complement.
GTGTGTGTCCCAATCATGTGACCTGCATGCACCAGCCGCATGCAGTCCTGTAACTGGATAATTAGTGTTTTCTTGAACATCCACTCATAATGATGTTTATCTAGACATGGAACCTAAGTTCCTCTTGAAAAGGAAGTTATAAAAAACATCAACGGGAATAGATTGGATGTAATTTGCCAAAATATTTAAGGAAGTGATTCTATATAAAACAAACAATGTCAGTATTAATGTTACATTTATGTTTTTTATTAGTTTTTTCAATTGTATGTATGTGAAGGAGAATTCCAGATTTTTATTCGAGCATTTCAAAGGAGTGAGTGCCCTCCTCTGCACTCTTTTTCCTTTCCTAAAGATCAGTTAAACAAAAAAAAATTTGATATGAGTTTTAGATGCACTAGTTTTGCACTGTTATTTAATAACTATATTTATAATCTTGACACACTTGTATTGCACATTTTGCAATGATCTCATACAAGCCGGTGCATCCCCTATTACATGCCATACCGTATTGCGAAATCACAGAAGTTTGGTTATATCCTTGTGTTTATTACTATGGACATAAAAAGAATATTACAAAAATGCTTTCAAATGCCAGTTTATTGTATTTAGTAGAAAAAGATTTTGTTGACGAGTTAAAAAATTTGTGTGAAGTTTGGAAAGCTGTCAATGGTTCCCCCCCTCGACCTTCAATATGTTTGAACACAGAACTGAGGTTTGTTTGACAAGCACTTTGTGCAAACTCAAACTGCCTGGCCCATTAAGGTTAACAAACTTTTAAAGAGCAGCTGCCGACAATCTCATGGAACTAATATCAAGTATGGTGTGGGTATGATCACTAGAGTTGCATCTTCTATAATTTTAGTTTTAAGAAAACAATCCTATAAGGACTTGACTTGGGACTTAAAAGTTAGTGATTAAACATGTATGACATAACATCAATTCGTACTCAACATGAGCCTGATTGTGTGGCCTTGTTAAATGTCTTTTTAAACTTAACATTTTTGGGAATACATAATTTCATCTCTACATCAACCATAGAGGAAGGAAAACTTGCATTCTTCACTTGAAGTTATTTAATTTCAACTAGGTGCACGTATTTAATGAGGACATTTTTTATAGAGATGCTGAACCCCCTTTGACATGTAAATTATCAGTACACACTCAAATGGGGCTGGTGATGATGCGTGAACACATCTGTGTGTACACGTAGCTGGTACATGTACATTGTACACTACATGTATTGGACAGCACTATCTATACGTGTAGTGTGCATTTGGTTGGTCACGAGACTACTAGGTATTCAATGCTAAACAGTTCTCCGAAGAATGATGGGACTTTGCATATAATGGCAGACAACAGAGCATAACCAGGGCGGTGGTATTATTGCAAAGGGTTAGGTATGCGAGTTCATGCATTGCTCTAGATAACTGATAAGTGAATGCTGATGGAGTCCTGACATGAAAGCTTGATTTGATTTTGAGGTTCAATTTGCCTTGAATGAATTCTTAAGTGGCTTTACAATGTATACTATTGTCAACCGGGTGTGTTTGTAATTATTTATAGATGAACCCAAATGCTGTGTTTGTGTCGAGTGTTTCAACGGCAAAAATCACGATTGCTCAACATTTTGAGAATCAGTTTCTTATGAAATCTGTAATAATTAAAATGTGTGTGTGGGGAAGGGGGGAGGGGGATTTGAGAGAGCTTGCTGTGTAGCCGTTTAAGTTTTTGTTTCTTGGAGATTATCATCAGGGCATACAGAAATGATTTTCAGGTTGTTGGGGGTGGGACTTGATTCTTGAATCAAGATGACATTTTAAGAGGATTAAGGAATGCGTTTGATTTATTTTAGGTTAATTGCGTTGCTATAAAGGTGATCCTTCATCTGGCAAGTCTTTGAAAGAATGGATTAGGCCTATCTTAGCTCTACTTGAAGATCACTCAAAAACAAATTGCACAGTCGCTCTGCATGGGAATTACTGCAATGGTAATTAATATTCACTTGCAATGATCAGTTTCATGGCTGCGTTTCTGGTTGATCAATCAAACCACAAGTGATGCTTGGAAGCTTAATCAGAATACAATGGACAATGGGTTTTGTGTTGCGTGGCTGTGTACAGTGTGTGGTTTAATTAAACATGAATCTTCCATTCAGTGCCATAGATCCTTATCTAGTAAGATTTGTTTGTCATTGAGTGAAAGCACAACTAAACAATTGCCTATTGTAATACTGAGAAAATGTTATTGAGTGCGTAATGAATATTCAAGGTTTTTTTTTTTATGACATCAGCAAGAGGCATTTATTGTGTTTCACCTTTGAGAGGACAAGGCCATTAACCTGGGGCAACACAGGCCATGGTCAACGTGGCCTCTGTTTCATGGGCAGCCGTTGATAAAACATGAATATTAATTAAGTTTTTGCCTTTTACCTCTTGGGATTACTATGTACATGTACAGTGTGTACATGTGGATACATGACCATTTATGCATCCATGCTCCTCATTAACTAAGAGGGTCAGATATTCATTTAGGATAGAACTAATTGATGTTGTATTTTGTTTTTTTTACTTTATGTTACAGCAATCAAATTAATATTAATGGCAGATTTTACTTAAATCGGAGTGTTGATATTGTAATTTGATTGTCTTAAAACAAAAGTATCCATTGCTGCATTAAGCCTACTATTCACAGCTAAAATTATGTTTATACAGCAAATCAGAAATCTGATTCAGGTGTTTGAGTTTTATTGTAAATAAAGTAAACCAATAGAAAGAAAGCAAATTAAATGAAATGTGCGTGTGTTTGCTAAGCCCATTGACTATTTTTGTGTTCTTTCCTCAGACGGCTGTTTTTCCAAGATGTAAAACTGGACCTCATCAATGGTAAACTCTTGGCCTCCGTGAAGGAAATTGCCCATCTCGCCGCCCTCCTTGCCCAGGCCGAGCAGGGCAACTACAGACCGGAGACCCCTCATTACACATGTCTGCCACGCAGGATCTGCAGTGATGAGTTCATCACCCAAGTCATGGCAGAGCATGTACGCTTACGAGGGATGAAACCATCTCAGGCAGAGAATAAGTTTCTGCAGGAGGCGTCGTTGTTGGACAGCTACGGTATGGAGCTGTATCATGCGAGGGACACCAGTCAAGGCAGTGTTCTCTTTGGTGTTGGGCCCCAGGGCATACATCTTTATTCCGATGAACCCAAAGTAGAGTGCTTGCAGAGGTGAGTGAGAGATTGATGTAGCCAACTAATTTTTTGTTAGAAGGCAATAAAACCAGTTGAATATTAAAACCCATTTGATTTTGAATACCATGCTTACTTAAATGCAAAAGTCGCTTCCCAATGACAGTTTGGAAAGTGATTGCTGCTTTGTAATTCAGAGTTTGCATGTTGTACAAAACTGGAGTCCACTTAAACCCCAAACAACTCAAAAGTATGTTTACTGTTCTTGCATACATGTGACAACATTTATATCATTGGATCTCGCTCATTGAAGTATTTTGGACCAGTGTTCTCAATTTTTATTGATTTCAATATGCCAAAATAGTCCTTCATTTAGCAAGCCATTTTATTATATGAATTTCTCGAAAAAGGGAGGTTGTGAAGGTACTACTTTATATACACACAGCGCAGTAATATACCGTGACCTTAATACGTCACTAGGTCAATCCAGGACTCTCCCCAGTAACATTAATCTTGTATCTTGTATGAATCAGTCACGTCAATAATAAATCATTACATTACTCCAGAATATATGTCTACCGATACAGTATTATTACAAATCTCATGGAAGTTAATTAACTAATGTCATAGAATATAATACACACAGTTGGTTGAGATTAAACTCTCTACTTTAGAACATAAAAAAACAACTTATGCTGATGAGAAAACTCTAAAAGAGTGCCACTAAAAGATTTTTATAAAAAGTTTCTAAATGGAGTGTAGCCTTGACATTATACATCATGTAGTAGGGGGTCCCTTGACAGATCGTGGCATTTTTGTTGTTTGGTATTTAAATGTACTGAACATACCTAAGTGTAGCTCTAAGCTTTCCTGTTATGAACTCGTGGAAAATATCAGTGAAGCGTAACATGGGCTTTTGTGGGGCTTTTGCAAATTTCCATCTATTGTATGGGCTTTTGTTGTTTGAAATAAAGCTGGGGTATGTGCTGGGAGACTTTTGTTGCGCTTTGTTGTCAGGAAAAACATTTTGCATTTAGAAATCCTGATGGAAGGCCCCCCGCAGAATCATGAGCTTCTTATTATTTGCAGTGTCTCCTTTAACTGTGATCTGGTAGTAATATGGTTTTCAAACTTGGTTGATTGTCTTTGTGTCAGAGTTGTAAAGATTCTAAGAAAAGTTGTAAAACCTGCTTTATTTCACAAGTCTTTGATGTACTTTCCTCTTTTTGTTATCAGAATTGGACTCGACCTGATCCTGAAGGAGTCAATCAATGGAAAGTGTTTCAGTGTAACGTACCCCCATGAGGCAAATGGTGAAGTAAGCCCAATGACACTCTCTGTGAAACTCCCGAGTAGAGAGGTGACTGAAGCGTTGTACCGAGCGGTCACCGAGAAGCACGAGTTCTTTATCTGTGACACAGTGCAGCAACAGATCCGAGCTGAGTGTGTGCGTGACTTCAGGGGAACTCTGGCATCTATCTTCACTGAGAACACCGAGTATGGCAAAAAGTTCATGTTTGACGTTCAGCGGACATGGAGAGAGGTTTATGACAGTACAAAGAGGAAGCTGCATGTCGCTGGGTGCTCAGAAATGCAGCGTGTGACATTCAGTGATCTGCCTGACCAAGAGAACAGTGCGTGTACAATGTCGGATGAAGATGAGGACACTAACTTAAAGTCATTGAAAGAGAAACTGGAAACGCTGACAAACGGCTTCACGTGCAAGGTGTGTATGTCAACAACGCTGGATACAGCTTTCTTCCCCTGCGGCCATCTGTTGTGCAGCGTCTGCGCGGAACAGGTGGAGGCGTGTCCTCACTGTCGAGCAGACATTGAACAGAGACTTCGAATCTTCTTGCCGGTAGAAACACACACAGAAAACGTGCCAATAGGAGTGTGAAAACCGTAACTCAGCAGAACATTGGTGTTGTGCACAACCGCTATTTTTCAGTCACATTTAACTGGCTACAGATGATGCTTGTGTTTCAGAACACTTAGTGGAGTATTTTATCAGGACTATGGTATTATGGTATTGGCTTTAGGAGTGCAATATGCTTTCTAATTTAAATGAAGAGCCACTTTCGAGGGAAAGTCTGTTCTTGGTAACTGTCACAAATTTAAAGAGTTATTGGATTGGAATCTGTGTATTCCAACTGCAGTAATACAGTGTTTTTTAAATTGTATAAGAAAAAGTCGTAAATTAACAGATTATTCATACTGTATTTTTGGAATATCTTTATAGAACGATTTTGTAGTCTCGCTGCTATATGTAGGTCTCAAGATTGATAAGAAATAATCAAATTCTGTGTTAATTTATAAAATAGCAAATGCAGAATGGATGCTCTTCACCATTTATTTTCAAGGGAAGGTACAAAATGTTATGGTGTTTGGCCAGCATCTACAAAGATGCAAAGAAACTTGAACTGTTTTGTTCTTCTTAAAACTCTTACACCACCAATAAGCAGTGGGGCCATTCTGTACTTGTGCATGAGTCCACTGGTAAAGTAGATGGGATTTGAACCCATGACCCTCACATTGAAAAACAGATAAAAGTTATTGTTCTGTTGAAAGGTTAAAAGAGCATCACATCAACTGTTGCTGAATTGGCAGATAACCATAAGGGTCTATAACCTAAAAAATGAAAATACACAAAGCTATTATTCCATGCTAAATCATTTACATAAGTGTGCATGATTGAAGTTTTCCAATATTTTAAAACAAATCTCTTCCAGTGATGTGCATGTACCTTCCCTCTTATGTTTACCGGACAAAAATGAATCAAAATTTCCCCAAAATATTCAATATTGATCATAATTGTTGTTACGATCCTAGTATTGTGATATAATGATCACTTTTGCACTGTCTAGCAAGCCCACCTTAGAGGGAAATCTTAAGGAGAATGTATGTTAAAACACAGTATTAATCTGCCACCCTCGGTCCTTGGTGCCAGCAACTTAGGCACCAGGTGTTTACAAGAGGTGTGGACATTTGTTATTATCTTTTCAAATTTTTAATTGCCAAAAAAAATGAACAGATTTTGTTATTAACTGTGAGTTTTGATTTGAGTGTTTGTAATGTTACTTCATTTATAATATGTTAATATTTATCCACAGAAGAAATCTGTTGTTTGTTACCGTGTCTTTTAATGTTATAGACTTAATCAGATGAGCAAAGAATGTTACCTCTAGAACTTGAAGAAAACATAAATAGGATTTTGTTATTATTTAAGATTGGTGTAGTGCGTCACAAAACGTTTTAGTTGAGAGAGCATTTGCTTCTTTGTGTATATTTTAGTCACCATAGTTTAATTTAAGGTTGAGTGTGTGTTTATAGAGGCTCCATCACCAAATAGTGATTTGTCTGTGAGCTGCAAAAATAACCGCATAGCAAAACTGGTTAGGTACATGGGGCAGTTGCATAAAACAACAAAATATTGCTGAATTACTTAATTTGCCAAATGAAAATGTTGTGTAAAACTATGAAGAAAGCTTCTCATGAGGAATGCACTAAAATATTGTGCTTTAGTAACCTGGAAATCGAGGAAGAGAGTGTCTGTGCTTACCAAATTTGCAAATTTAAAAAGCACTTAGACTTTTGAGAAAAAAAATCCATTTTAACATCGACCCTTTTCATTGCGCCATGTGCCAAAATATAAGGGACATGTATCTTAAATATCTTAACATTCTTAAAAATGTGATTCCAAGCTGCTAGTCTGTGCCACAATCTGGGGCCAACTTCATAGAGCTGCTTAAGCAAAAAATTTGCTTAAGCAAGAAAACAGCTCGTTCTTTTTACACATGTTACTGGGCAAAATTTCATGCCATATACATTGCTTGTGGCTGGTATTTAGCTGTTGTTTACCTAGCATAACAATTGAGTGGAGTATTGGCCGGTAATCTGATTTTACTAAGCAAGGATTTCTTTTGCTTAAGCAACATTTTGTGCTCAAGCAGCTCTATGAAATTGGGCCCTGCTTGATTCCACATTTTCACCAATGAACCAGGTAGAAACATGAGGTACAGCCACTTCTCATAATCATCCATTTGATGTTTGAGGACAGATTGTCAGGGTTATTGAAAAATATTACCACATGACATGAATGCACCTGAATTTATGATCAGAGGTGCTTCGCCTAAAAAGCAATCAAAATGAATAATTATTCCATAACTGACTGCCGACACTGACTGGGAAATCAGATAAAACTAACGAATGTCTACTTTTTATTTTTGAAGGGGAAAAACATGATTTCCTTTTTGAAATTTACATACTTTTTTTAAGTCAAATTTTTTCTGTTCTCTTGAAAACCCTTTTTTTTAGTTTATCAAATCAATGCAGCACTTGTCAATGCAAAAAGAAATGAAATAACCTAGTTGAATACAACTTGAAATTGTGTAATCCTTGTAGAGTTTTAACATTTTTTTAAAGAATAAATTCTGTCGACATTCTTCAAATTTAGTTTTCAAATTTAGGTTTAACAAGTTTTATGTTCAACAAATTCAGAAGTTTTCCTTGTGAGTTGTATTTCATTTGTTAAGTTAAAATGTAAGCTTCAGAATTTGTTCAATGTGTCCTTTTCTTCTTTTTGTTTAGGTTCATATTTACTTTAAAAAAATTGTGTTAGATGACCAAAAATGTTTGCATTGTCTGAACTCATTCCATGATTACATAGTACAGCTCATTGCTTTTACATTGCGATAACAAGTAGTGGACATTGAGAGCAAAACTTGACAATATTACTGAAAGGTGGTCAAGTTTTGTTGATAAAGTCGGAGAGCTTACAAGTGATTGTACCAATTGTGCGAACAAACAAATCTTACAAGGAATTACGTGGTCTAAATTTCAACATCCTGATTGCATTCCAATAAGTAATTAATCCAAATAATAATATTATTCAATTCTGGATCTAGAGGATTGCAGTAATCATGAATGTGATTATCATGAATGTGATTTCACTTAAAACTCGGTAGTATTGCATTGATAAGTTATAATTAACTGCAGCTAGCTGTTCCGGACATGGACTAGTTGGAGACCCGACAGCTTTTTAAATGTTTTAATAATCCACATGCTGTCATATTGCTTTAGTTGGTCACATTTAAATGTAGTTTAATCTGTTAGCTTTAATCGTATAATTTGATTAAAATTTGATATTCATCAGTCATGTGGTCTTTTAGTTGAACGAAATGAAGATGTATTTATTGGAAGGAGACGAAATTTGTAATTTGTGATCTGATTCGAGGAGATGTTTTTTAGCTTTGTCAGTAAAAAAATAAAGTGTACCAAGTACAAGGAAATATAATGCTTTGTTTCTTTCTCTTTCATTCAAATCTTTAATCATACAATATACAGGGATGAAATTGTTCAGACTTTTGGCTATTATTATGTCGGCCTTGTGAAGAAAATCAGACAATATTTGTTTCACAAACCAAAGAAATCCTGTTCATTTGTCTACTTCTCTGGTGCTTTGGATACTGTTTCCAAAAGCTCCTTAGAATCTATAACCCCAGGGGTTACCAAACGGTAGAAATGCCATCATTTGAACATAACTTTGAATTTGTATCCAAGTTTGAGATGTTAAAGTTAGTAATGACTCTCACCCCTGAATATATACATTTAGTTAGAAGAAAAATATTTTTTAATTTTGCTACAGTGTTTTTACCCAAGCCTGATAATTCTAGGAGGCAACTAAGACAATTGGTTCCATGCCTCATGCCCCCCATCCCATGCCCATGCCTAGGTGCCCTTGAAATGCTTCAGTCGAATTTTACAATTTCCTCATAGGGTGCCCTATACCAAGGAGAAAATGCCTTGGTGCCCTTGCCCTTTCAAAAACGAAGCATACAGGCCGGTAAATCCATATTGCAGTTTAACAATTGGACCCTGCATACATGCAGTTAGATTTCTTTTTTCTTTTTTGATAGTAGGGAGAACTGTTCAAGCGAAGCTAACATGATTTTCATTTAAAAAACTCTGTAAATGTACCCACAATTCAAAGAAGAACACTGCTATGCACCGATACGTGTGTCATTGCATGGTCATAGGTCCAGTTTCTTAATTGCACTGATTAACTACAGAATTGTGCAATAGTTGGGTTCTGTAAACCACAGGGTTGTATGATCTGTAACCACAAAATTCTGCAGTAAGCACTACTGTGAAATTAGGCTCAGTCCACGCCTGATTTCCTCTGCAGTTTGTTGGCATTGAAAAACTTTTAACTCTTCAAAGTTTTTGAGTGCTGTTCCATGTCACTGTCTTTTTTCTTCATTACACTTTGTTTGGGGAAAAAAAAACCAAGCAAAACAAATCAACAAAACCACTACACCTAAAAATCACTTCATACTCACAATTTATTTTGTGTTTGTCTTGTTTATGAGTGTGATTTTTTAAACAGTTGAGCTGCTTTGTGAACACTTGCCTTTATTATAGTGTTTGTTTGTCAAAGCTGTGTCACTTGAAAAGAGTGACTTGTTTCTGAGATAGTCACAAAATCATACTGCCAAGATTATGCAGGTCTAAATCACAGGTGTGAAAAAAAGCATCACAAAAAGCCATTCACTAAAGAGTGGTATCTACCCACTGGCAAACACGTTTTATGAGTAATTTCTTTTGGCAGATCCAAACAAATTGCCAAATAGAACCCAACAAGGGAGATTTAATGGTGGTTTTCTAAACAGTAGAGCTGCTTTGAAAACCCATGCTTTTCAAAAGCTGAATCACCTTGAAAGCAGGAGTGACTAGGGCTGGCTTCCTTTATATTTAAGTAGCCAACCATTGCATTTTTTTGTATTGGGGGTTGGTGGGGGGGGGGGGGGGGGTAGGGGTGTATTTTGCCTGTTTTTCATTTTCAGAATGAGCTCATATAATGCTCATTTGCTGTACATGATGACCAATGCCATACTGAAGTGGGGGTGCCAAATGACCTAGTGTAATTATGACAGCCCAGCCTGGTCAATATACTTAAAACAAAAGCCATTGTTAATTCAGTTAATAAAAATGTAACTGTAATGTAACTAGTTTTATAAAATCATAACTACTCGTAATATTACTCAAAATATTTGATAGAATAAAACTTACTTGCAATGGAAAGCTATTGATAGTATAAATCATTGTGAGAAACAGCTCCCTCTGAAGGATGAGTTTTTGAGAAAGGTAATTTCTCACTCAAATATTAAAAGACTTCTGTCAGGCATGACGCCTTTTTATTAGGCATAAGCTCACAAACTTGGGTTACAAGGTGTTTTTTCTTTCAACTTTGATGACCAAATGAGCAAAACTATTCACAGCTCCTTTCAAAGCACTTACCCTTTCACAAACAAGGTGCAAAAAGAAAGCATTCTAAGTAAAAAGGAACAAACAGGAAAAGAGGGACTTGGCAAACAGACAAAGAGTTTAGATGACATTTTAAGTTGTAGAAATTTGTTTCTACATACCCATGGACGAGGTGAAGGAAAACAACAACAAAATCGTGCTTCAGTGACTCCGCGTGAAACTCCAGCCCAAAACCATTCTGGCAAAAACTGGGTGTTTGCTCATCTCATAATCTATAATAATATAAGAAAAAATTGCTTTCAAATAACTAAATGTTGCCAGTAATTAACCGTTTTTTGCAACCTACAGAATATTTACCACTCTATTTGTCTATCCATACATTGCATATCATGGCTGATGTTACAATTGTTTGAATTTTAAACTGTTTTTTTACAAAAGATGTTGGGTTTGGGCATCACCAGAATGTTTTTGTGGTGGGGCACTTTGCACCCCTTGAAACCCCCCCCCCCCCCCACTGCACTTCTTGTCCCCCAGGGTATGACTGCAGCAAGTACACTGTGGTGCGAGGTTTTGCTTCCCCTGCAGCTGTTTATCTGGAACAATCTTCCTTGTTCATGGCAAAAAACGTGTGAAGCTATGATCGCATCTCTCATCAGTCATCCAGTGTCGAGGCATTGTTCCACTATAGAGGTAGTCTATTTTTACCTCTGTGATTCCACTATAACCCTTGTACCAAGTTTATTGTCCTATTGTGGGATATGTCTGTTTATTACATACATAGCTACATTTGGTGACTATGATTATGGGGCATGATGTACCACTATTGTGTTTTCATTGAGTGCTTAAAATCTTAGGAATACTTTACAGGGTGGGGTGGGGGTACTTGTGTACAAGAAGAAAATAAAGTGTATGGGATTTTTTTTTTTTTTTTTTTTTTGGGGGGGGGGGGGGCCTTTTCACCATATCAGGCATTCTCAGTAGAGCAAGGACCACTCAAAAAACTCTGCTTGTTTTCATTGGGTAATGCTCTTTACCTGATCTAAAACTGCCAAAACTCTGAACTAAACTTTCATCATGTCATCTGTCATCCAATACCCAAATAGCAAGTTTGACATTAACAGGAAACAACCATACTTGAAATTCCCCCATGATTGAGTTCTCTATAAGAGCTTACAGCTGTGTTCTTGGAATTCTCTTTACAGCGACCTGGCCAATCTGGCCCCTACACAACACTCTATTATGACTTATTGGGGGATTTCTTGTGACCTTGACAGCCCTGAATTAGGGAGGTTTCGAAACTACTGTCCAGGGGTCGGACAATGATGAGTAATAGGGAGGGGGGGGGGGGGGGCTAAGGTCACATATAAATAAGGTTTAGTAGGGTCAACATGGTCAAAGTATACACAAGATCCACACAAGCATAGTACAATGGTTTGATCAAAAATTTTATTGTTTGTATCATTAAAATCAATAACGTGTATCAACACAAGATCAAAATATCCGAGACCGAGCCGTTAAGCCCCACCTGCTATACATGTACCTACTGGCAATCAATGGGAAGCGTGTTGGCCTACAACACATAAGTTTTGCTCTGGTCTGTGAAACTATAGAGCAAGGAAGTGAAACACTCAACACAACCAGCTACCGATTGGCATTGTTCTGCTTACATTTTGTCATGGGATTTTATGGCGTCAGACTTCAGTATTCATGGCTGTGAATGGTCAATAATTTAAAATAGGGAAATGGATTGGTTTATTCTATAGACCCTTTGCAAATGGCGTCACACGCTCGAAAAGCACCCTCACTGGGGTCAAAGAGCACCCTCACTTGGGGTCAAAGGAGGCAAATGATTGGACGATAGCTGTTCTTCATGCGCGTGAAAACAGGCACATGAGCTCAGCGTCAGTGTAGCATTTTGCGTTGTGCAAGGGGTCTACATGTATTCCATAACACCCAGTATTGATACCGGTTATGTTGTAATGCAATGCAATGCTTTCAGTGCAAGGACAAATCCATTTTAAACACGTACACCATCCGTCAAATCTTTTTGATCGTCTGAGAAATACCTGTGTGTGCCACAAATCATATATCACATCCTCTCTGAAACTGCTCTGGGCTTTCAGTATCGTGCGTTTCAACATCACTTTCTAGCCTTGCTTGTTTGTTTCATAATAGCTTCACTTATCTTGGGGCACACCTAGGAGCCAAGTTCATAATGAAAGCAGACCTTCTACTGCAGTCCTTATTTTAAAACACTTAGCTGACCGTAAACAAAGCAACCGTGAAAAAACACTTGCGCTGTCAAATCTTCCAAAACATTTTATGAAATACACTTTGCTTATTATGCACATTATTCTACAAATAATTTAACACAATTTGTGAGCTGATATCTCTTTTTAATAACCCAGTTTCAAGTATCAACAGCCGACTGATATTTCAGGGATAGGGATTAGGGGAGTATTAGGGGGCAGAGAAGGTAAAAGGCAGTGGACACTATTGGTAATTAATCAAAATAATTATTAGCATAAAATCTAGCTTGGTAACAAGTAATGGGGAGAGGTTGGTAGTATAAAACATTGTGAGAAACAGCTCCCTCTGAATTAACGTAGTTTTCGAGAAAGATGTAATTTTCCACAAATTTGATTTAGAGATCTCAGATTTAGAATTTGAGGTCTCCCAATCAAGCATCTGAAAGCACACAACTTTGTGTGACAAGGGTGTTTTTTTCTTTCATAGTTATCTCGCAACTTGGACGACCAATGCGCTGAAATTTGTTTGTTATTTTATGCAAATGTTGAGATACACCAACTTAGAAGACTGGTCTTTGACAATTACCAATAGTGTCCAGTGTATTTAAGGGTGAAGACACTTTTGATTTAGACCCCTGTAATGCATACTCTCCGTAAGTTGATTCTGCCTAATGTAGCTACTAAAAATCAGTTAACCAAGACAAGTTTGATATGAGTTTTTGGATGCATATAGTTTTGCACTGTTATCTAATGCTTGTATATGACTGCAATTTGCATCTTGACGCATCACTCTATTTATAATCTTGACACACCTGTATTGCACATTTTGCAATGAGCTCATACAAGCCGGTGCATCCCCTATTACTTGTGCCTGTTATCCTCGTTGCAACATCACTGACATTTGGTTATGATGTGTATGGACTTTTATAAAAGAAACGAAAAGAATGCTTGAAAAATTCCAGTTTATTGTCGTTAGTACAACCAGATTTTGTTTACAAGAAGTTTCTGTAAAGTTTTGGAAATCTGCCAATGGTGGCCCCTCCCCTCGACCTTCAAAATGTTTGAACACAGTGCTGAGGTTTGTTTGTCATGTACTAAAGTTGTGCAAATTCAAACTGGCTGGCCCAACAAAGGTTAACAAACTTTAAAAAGAGCAGCTACCGACAATCTCATGTTGGGATACACCAAAATTAGTTCCGGTAAACTTAAGAGGGAAGGTACATATGCACATCATTGGAAGTTTTTTTGAAATACTGAAAAACTTTTTAATGAAGCGAGTATCAGTTTAATTGAGTATGTTGTGTCAAATGTACTTTCAATTCTTAGAAAGTTATCATTATCTACCAATTGATGTTGATGTGATGCTCTTTTAAAGTTCAGCTGAACAATTTTTTTTTTCAATGTGAGGGTCATGGGCTCAAATTGCATCTTTCTCAAGAAAATGGAAACGTTGAATTGAAACCAACGGTTCTTTTCAGAACCACCCCAACTCATTAGAGATAGTCATTATACATGGTGTCACTGCAAACCTTTCTTTATCGTATTTCCACCATGCAAAGTTTCAAATCATACAAATCTTCGGTTCCAGAAGAAAAACAATGCTTTTTTTTATCTGAGAAATAACTGATCTCAGAACCTCCAGAGAGTTGGAATGATTGTGCATTTCCAATATAACATCAGACATCACATCTTCTTAATTGTGTGGTACCCAACATTTCAATTCTGACATTGCTACAATATAACAAGGGACCCTCGCTAAATTGCTCTCATGTGAAAGGGGCTAAAGGCTAACTGGGGCTTAGGCAGCAACAGTGTTTAAGTAATGTGACCAATTTAGACAGATAATACAGATTAATGTTAACAATCATATAGTAACAGGAGCCAGTCTTCTTCCCTGTCGACCTCACTTTCAATACACAAAGGTCATCAACTGCAGTTAAAGGCCTAAATCATCATGGCAAATGGTCCCAAGACCAGAAATTTAAGAAAATGTTGATTTTTTGTAAATTATATGGTGGGAGGGCTATAAATGTACAACATTATTGTGTTAAATGGGATTATTGTGTTACTGACAGGAAACCCAGTCTGGTAGTTGTGAGCCAACACTGTTATCGCACCATTGTAATTGAATTGCCAAAACAAAATCAAAATAATCTCGAAGTTGACAAATGCCATAAACATGTCGTATCCAATCGGATCAAACAATTCCAAGGCTGTTGATATTTATCGCAGAGGGGGCGACTTTGCTTTACTGGCTAGTTTGTATCAAGTATCATGCTAAAATGTCCATAGTTTAACAACACACACCACGCTGTCTCAAATGGTGGATTTACTCCCACTACTATCAGTGCTAATCATGCTGTTTCAATCTGTGGCTTTTCTCCCTCTGGCGTTTCCTTTTTAGTGTCCTTTTGTTTATTCCAATCCTTGAGTCCGACGGGTAATGATGTATCCTCATCGACGCTGCCAGTTCCTTCCACAAAGTCTTCATAGGTGGATTTCTCGGCGAATGGTCTTTTTCCAAGGAGCTCCACCATGTCATCTTTGTTTAGGACCTCCTTGTCTAGAAGATGTAAGGCAACCTGGCACAACAAAATAATCACAAACAGAGGGTGTGATTTGACAGTCGCTAAGTAATCCTCAAAATAAGAGGAATGGAGTTTATTAAACATGTAGTGGAGGTAACTGACCCAATTCACCTGACGCCATCATCAGAATAATCTTGGAAGGACCATATTGATGGGCACTGTGCATTATTCAGTGAAGGGCCCATTTCAGACGACGCGCAAATACACATCAATGCACAGTCGTGTGATGCGCGTGCAAGGGGTCAATAAAGTCATTTAGCTAACAGAGCTTCCATTTTCTAATCTTTTTAAAAGTATACAGTGCACTTTGACGAGGGACTAGGGACCAGGGCAAGGGGAGAGGCAATGTCATACGCGGCATCCATGAAATTCCACAACCAAAAAGCAGGATGCGCCCTGGCTCTCTGTAAGTACCAAATCAGAGAAATTTATGGCAGCCTGGTGTAGTGCTTTTGATACACTCAGCGCAGTGGGGGGGGGGGGGGGGGTAGCAGAGAGTGAAGGGGTGAGGGAGATGATTAAGTCGTGCTTTGTAAAACTACACCTGCTTGTTTGGAAAGTTTGAGTGTTTGTGACTACATGCAACACGGATTCAAGAATCTACTTGACCACTGGTCCAAGTCCAGTTACTTTCACACTTGGCCATTAGCCTCTCAACCAAACCATTCAAGCAAAAATATTGGTACATGTACTTGATTAGGTTTTTAAGTTTAAATCCCCATCCAAAAGTGCAGCAAGGCAAGGATTTCTAAAACAAAAGTCCTGTGGTGGTCTGCTGAAGATATTCTTGAATTTCGCTTCCTGTGCTGTGATGTTCTAGAGCGTTTATATCTGTGATAAAACTGTCTAAAGATAAAACAATTGGTTAAATCAAAAATTTGCAACCAACCTTCTCCACTTTGTCCTTGTGTTTAGTCAGCAGCTCCATGGTGCGATCGTAAGCTGACTTGATGAGTTTCCTGACTTCTTCATCAATCATGGTGGCTGTTGATTCACTGTACGGTTTATCCAAGACCATCTCGCCTTGTTGGGGCATGTCAAACGACACATTACCCACAACATCACTCATACCATGTTGTACGATCTAGGCAGGAGAAATAAAATACCCAGAGCAAAATATCAGTGGAGGGCAGTCTATACCACCGCATTTACAGTTGAAATTGCGAGGAAGCAAAGGCAATGATAGAAGGACCAGCAGCGGATTTCATGAAACGCTAGGATTAATCCTATTTCGAGTATGGGTAAAAAAGCGTCCTACGCCTTTGGATACAGAACTTAACTCGTCCTAAGTCCTACGATTAATCATAAGTTAGGAAGAGTTTGGTGAAATCGACGGCTAATCCTGCAAGAGCATTCAAACTGGGGGATAAACAAAATTAAAATGAGCATACATTTTCAACCAGTGTGCCATGTAACAGGGGCACTTTAATACATGTTATCAATATGCACATTGGGCATACAATATTATTTTACCAAGCGCTGTGCGTAATGAGCCTTTTGAGGAATGGCGGGCGTGATGGGAGTGTACTGTTTGGTTCAGTGGGTGTACACACACAAATTTACCAAACCTTACAGTGTTGTAGTATTGTGTCCGCCATATCTCAAAATGGCTTACGGTATCACACAATTTCAAATTATCGGTCACCTAATGGCATGTGTGATTTTATGTCTCTAACCCACTCACCTGTGCATAGGCAATCTGTGTGACCTTCTTCAAGTCATCTTGGGCACCTGTGGTAATTTTCTCAAAGAAGATTTGCTCAGCTACCCTCCCGCCTAACGTCATACACATCCTGTCTAGCAGCTGCTCTTTGGTGTACAGAAATTGCTCCTTAGGGAGGTACTGGGCGTACCCGAGACCTTTACCTCGTGGAATGATGGATACCTAAAAGTAATTATTCAAATTAATTTTAGCATAAAAACTTACTTGGAACCAGCAAGGGAGAGCTGTTGATAGTATAAAACATTGTGAGAAACGGCTCACTCTGAAGTGACGTAGTTTTCGACAGCGGTAATTTTACACAATTTGATTTTGAGACCTCAAAATTAGATTTTGTAGTTCCGAAATCAAGCTTCTGAAAACAAACAACTTTGTGTGATAAGGGTGTTTTTTCTTCCATTATTATCTCGCAGTTTCAACGACCAATTGAGTTCAAATTTTCGTAGGGTTGTCTTTTTATGCATATGTTGAGATAAGTGGGAAGACTGGTCTTTGACCATTACCAATAGTGTCCAGTGTCTTTAATCACTGTTTAAAATGACACCCTTTTTGAGTTTTATTTAATTCTGCATATTATATATATTAAAAAAAAAAGTCTTTCTCAAATTTGTCTTGCTGATTTGTGTTGCCTTTAAACATTACAAAGTTTAAAGTCCTCTCATCACTTATGACAACACATCATGGGTCAAACATGTACAAATTAAGAAGCTTTTGACTACCTGAAAAATATTGTACATGTACAATATTGACATGTACGTCATCAACACAGTAAGAGTCAAAGTTGCAAGTGGGAGATTCGGTAAGAAACCTACCTTGAGTAACGGGTCTGCGTACTCTAAGAACCATCCTGTGATGGCATGGCCAGCTTCATGGTAAGCTACCGTCTTCTTCTCTGCCGGCTGCAATACCTGAGTCTTCTTCTCCAAACCTACCAATAGGAAACATTTAATTTTCTTCAGATCCACATAGAAAGTAGCAACTCTTTTTTAAATTTTTATTTTTTTATGCAAGTCGCCTGACACACAAGGCCTGAAGGCCACTTCAAGGTGTGGGCTACAATTATTTTTTTCCAGTGGCCTTCTTTCACAGTCCATACGAATGTAGGCTTGTTGTTAATTACACCAAATCACACATAAACAAAACCTGATATCAGTGCTAGAAAAAGGAAGATTGACTGTTAAAGTTGTTTGGAAGGACTCTGGAACACCTTGGTGTCAGACGTCGATCTTGTTATGAATTGAACCTCAATGTTATTTTAAGTTTGCATGTCTGAAACTGACCTAGAGTCCCTCCTAAACCCTTTGGTTCGGCGCAACTCTGGTGGCATCTTTCTGAAACAGGTGTATGACCACCAAATTCTTTAGCTTAACAAAATAATTTTGCAAATCCAAGGTCATCAGCTTGTCTTTGTAACTTTATGTTTATCTTCTTTTGTTTGTTATAAAGCCTTCCATGACCAGACCACATTATATATCAAGGATTGCTTTACATTTCATAACCCATCTCGCCCTAATCTTCGCTCTTCTCCTGACCCATTTTTGCTTACCATTCCTAGGACCAAAAGCAAATCTGGGGATTATACATTCACTGTAACTACATCCAGAGCATGGAACAACATCCCTTTTTTCATTTACGCCGCTAAATCCACAGACCAGTTTAAAAAACTTCTGAAAACACATCTCTTCCCTGTTTAAGCTTTACTCATTTTCTCATTCTTTTCAAGCATTGTGTATGTAGCTTTTCCAATAAGATTTTGTTGTTTATTGTGCATTTCGTTTTTTGTAAGCGCTGTGATATAGTTTTCTATGGGGAGCGTTTCTAAACACCTTTTAATATTATTATTATTATTATCCTCTGTTTGACCAGGGCCAAATAAAGCTGCGTAAACACAAAAAGAACCTAAGCCGCAACCAAGCCATGCTTACCAGAATAAGATTACCAGCTAAAATAGCATGTCACACTATCTGTAACTGGTATCCTTCTTGTTTTTTTTTACTAAGGGGGAAATATTTAAGCAATTTTCTCTGCTGAAGCAGCTCCACAAAGTTGGGCCCTGATTCTGAACTTTAAATGGGTCAAGGGTCACTGACCTGCTATGACACGCTCAATGGCCGATTCAAAGTGTTCACTTTGAATACTGCTGCATCCATATCTTGCTGCTATTAAGGCTGCCTCGTTGCACACATTGGCTATATCAGCTCCTGTTCAGAACAAATGTATACTAATGTTATAATTTATTGGATGAAAAAAAAAATGTACAAAGAATAAGTAAACATACATAATAAACGTGATTAACTCAAATCACTTTACCAGTTACCAGTCAGCAAATGAATCCAAAGCAGTTCTCTCCTCATTACATACATAAGCAGGGAATCCAATTTCGAAAGGAAGCAAAGCCACGAAATAAGGCCCTGTACTCTGGAACTCTCAGCCAAATCAAATTAAAACTGAAAATCAAATCAAGACTGAAAATCAGTTCAACTCCCTGCTGTAAACCCACTTATTCAAGTAGTTCAACTGTTTCTGCTGCGTATCATGTTTATAATGCATCAATTTGTTAGATTTGTAATCTTGGTATTTTGCATAGATTTTTCTTCCTAAGCGCTTAGAGATAATTTAGTGTGAAGCACTACATAAAAGCTGTGTATTTAAAGGGAAGGTACACGTTTGGTAATTACTCAAAACAAATATTAACTTACTTGATAACAAGCATTGGAGAGCTGTTGATAGTATAAAACATTGTGGGACACGACTCCCTCTGAAGTAATGTAGTTTTTAAGAAAGAGGTAATTTCTTACTTAAACAATAAAAGACCTCTAGCTAGAAGTCTTTTATTCCTATCTGAAAACACACAAATTCGTCCAACAAGGGTGTTTTTTCTTTCCTCATTTTC
The DNA here is from genome assembly GCF_032118995.1 of Asterias amurensis. Taxonomy (NCBI): domain Eukaryota; kingdom Metazoa; phylum Echinodermata; class Asteroidea; order Forcipulatida; family Asteriidae; genus Asterias; species Asterias amurensis. The sequence goes on along the minus strand of NC_092650.1, from coordinate 5,042,401 downwards.
TCGCAACTTCGATGATCGATTGAGCCCAAATTTTCACAGGCTTGTTATGTTATTCACAAGATGGGATACACCAAGTGAGAAGACTGGTCTTTGACAATTACCAAACGTGTACCTTTTTAGGAGACATACGCCTTTTGGCGATTTTTAAACTTTTTAAAACTTTACTTAGTCTTCTTAAATATGTTTAATGTATGTAATGTATGTACATGTGCTTGTAAATGTGATTGCCCGAATGAATATTATTACCTTCCTTTTAAACAAAATAATCCAAACAGGACAACATACACAAAAACCATACAAACAAATGAGGGACCAATGCAAGGTGTCTATCAAGTCAGGAACTCACCCGTAAAACCAGGAGTCAGAGCGGCCATCTTTTTCGCCATGGAGTCCATATTAACCTCCGTCTTGAGTGGCTTCAAATGCACTTTGAATATCGACGCTCTGAAGATTGGAAACAAAATAGGAGTTAGTCTTGAGACAAAGAAACTAAGAACAAGGTTGATCATGGATCTATTGAAGGTTAAAGGCAGTGGACACTATTGGTAATTACTCAAATCAATGACTTGCATAAAACCTTAGTTGGTAACGAGTAACAGGGAGAGGTTGATAGTATAAAACATTGTGAGAAACTTTGAATATCTCGATCTGAAGATTAGACACAAAATAGCGAGACAAAGAGACTAAGAACAAGTCTGATCATGGACCAATTGGAGGTTAACTTATAATAGATATTTGCTGGTTTTCTGAAGGCAAAACAAGTTGTAAATGGGATAATAATACTATTGAAATGTTTTGAAGTGCTTTATCACACCCGATGGGCATCTCAAAGCGTTCAGTACTTTTTGTACAAGCAAATTTTGGTGCTTAGCAGCTCTATGAAATTGGGCCCTGGAGTCCAGTGTTCTTATCTGCTCGGCCCTGACACGCCACAAGAAGAAATAATATTTTTTGCTAATTTGAGTGGATAGCAAACTATGTAGGTACATTACCTTCCCTTGATGTCAGGCGCACCAATGTAGATTTGTCTGTCAAAGCGACCGGGTCTCATCAGAGCTGGATCTAAGATATCAGGACGATTTGTTCCAGCCAGGACGACCACATTACTGGTTGGGTTGAAACCTGCAGATGGATAGATTATTGAGATGATGATGGGATATTAAAGGCAGTAGAAACTATTGGTAATTACTCAAAATAAAAGAACTGACCTGCTTTAACTATTACCAGGGCGGATGGTATAGAAAATAGACTTGGACTACTACTTTAGCTTATATGATCATAATTAACTGTACTGCCGCGGAGTCAGTTCTGAATTGGTCTCAACGTTTCGACTACCTTGCTCTAGTCATTGTCAGAAGACTGAAGAGGTAGGGGAAGAGTGGGTTTATTCATAGGGGTTCAGGGACAGTTTCCATAATCAGGGAGACTTTCAAACTTGTTCAGCAGCACAAGGAAATATTGGTTTATTTTAAGGGAACTTTCTGCAGAGTCGGGGAGAGTTGGCTTCTCTGCATACATGGGATCCAGTAGGGGTAGAGGGTGGATGTGACGGAACCTTGGGTAGTAAACAAATTTTACTTACCGTCCATCTCAACGAGGAGTTGATTCAGGGTGTTTTCCTGCTCGCTCTGCCCACCAAAGTTACCCCGCCCTCGCTTTCTGCCCACCGCATCAATCTCATCAATGAAGAGGATGCATGGAGCGTTCTTCCTTGCCATTGAAAACATGTCTCGTACCTTTAAAAACACATCCAGAAAGTTATCAACTGTTACAAAAAACCCACTATGATGAGAACGGAAAGACCGAGGTGATGGAGACAACCACCTACAGTTTGGCGAACAGGTGAGTCTTGAGACCTTTTTTGAAGGACAGAACAGTCTGAGCGTTTCTAATGAGGACAGAAACACCATTTCATAGGCGAGAGGCAGCAGTAGAAAAAACTCTCTCGCCAGCTAGTTTGTATGACTTGTTCACCACAAGGAAGATGGCATCATAGCTTGGAAGGGAGTATGTGCAGTCATGGATTAAAGGCAGTGGACACTATTGGTAATTATTCAAAATAATTATTAGCATAAAACCTTTCTTGGTGACAAGTAATGGGGAGAGGTTGATGGTATAAAACATTGTGCGAAATGACTTCCTCTGAAGTGCCATAGTTTTCGAGAAAGAAGTAATTTTTCACAAATTTGATTTCTAGACCTCAGATTTAGAACTTGAGGTATCCAAATCAAGCATCTAAACGCACACAACTTCGTGTGACAAGGGTGTTTTTTTTCTTTTTTCTTTATTATTATCTCGCAAGTTCGATGACCGATTGAGCTCAAACTTTCACAGGTTGTTATTTTATGCCTATGTTGAGAAACACCAACTGTGAAGGCTAGTCTTTGACAATTACCGATAGTGTCCACTGCCTTTAACAAAAGTGAAGAGAGATAACCTGGATCATTATTATATGTAAAATTCTTGAAAGAAAACAAAAAGAATCAGGATTCTCTTACCCTGGATGGACCAACACCCACAAACATCTCCAGAAACTCTGATCCACTGACGGTGATGAAGGGAACGTTAGCTTCGCCAGCGGTAGCCTTAGCTAGAAGTGTCTTGCCTGTACCTGGTGGACCATTCAAAATAGCCCCCTGTAACAGAAACACAGGTATGGAATGAGGACAAATGACCCTTACTGAGAAATCCATGAAGCTTGAAGTAGGTTTTATTGTTCATGTTATCAACGTTGGAAAAATGTTTCACTATTTTTTAAGAATGAGAGATCGCATAACATCACAAGGCCGGATGACCACTTCAAGGTGAGGTCTACACTTAACCGAATTTGGCTATCGACACAAATCGATACTGCTACCAGGAACGCTACCACCAACAACTGAGGCTGAAACAGGGTTACCGTAAGGATGTAGGCATGAGCATGGCATGTAGAGTGTCATGGCATGTAGAATGTCATGGCCGAGTGGTTAAGAGCATCGAATTCAAGTTCTGGTGCTAATTCACCGGAGTGTGGGTTCGAATCCCGGTCGTGACACTTGTGTCCTTGAGCAAGATACTTTACTATAATTGCTTCTCTTCACCCAGGGGTATAAATGGGTACCTGTGAGGGTAGAGGTTGATATTGTGAATGAAAAACTTTTGGAGCGCCACAGCAGCTCGGGGCTGTATACTCCCTAATGGGAGCTGAGAAAGATTAAAGGGATGTTTATTGGCCCAATGACCAGGGGACTAATGTAAAGCGCATTGATACAGTTTATTGTGAAATGCGCTATATAAGAACTTGTTATTATGAGTATCATCCACCAGGAGCCTAGCTTGTGGAGCAGGTTATTAATAAATTGGTGGGGTTAATCATCCTTACTAGCACCTAAGAGCTGAATTGCGAAGGATGCGGCTGCAACGTGTTCGAAAAGTAGGCATGCAATGGGCGCCTTTGGCTGCCAGCCAACTCAACCCATTATGACCATGGAGCACAGCCAAGATCAAAAGTGTTTGATTTTTCCCGAGGGAGGAAAACCGGATGGTCTGGAAAACCCTTGTGGCAGAGCAGAGAACAATAGCACACCTCAACTCACATTTGGCCATTGCCGGGAATGAACCAGGGTCACCTTGCTGAGGGGCGAGCGCTTTACGCACAAGCCAACCATGCCACCCAGAATGCAATACCTCCCCAATTTTTACCAAGCAAAGTTGTTTTATAGGATTTGAGGCATTGAGTGGTGAGGTATCAATGTATATTTGGTTTGCGGTATTAACACCATGTATGTTTCTACACATACTTGCCAGGTAGAATTTATTTATAAAGAACCCTCGATTATCTACTCCGCGGCAGTAGAATAAAGCAAGACAGTTCTCTAAGAACAAGCTCTACCTGGTACTATAAACCAAATATACAATTATTGTTTTAACAAAGTTGTTTTTAAAAGTGCCATGGTCAATGGCACAGGTGTCATGACCAGGATACGAACCATTGTTAAGGATAAATTGACTTGTCAGCAGACATGTTACCTTAGGGATCTTTGCTCCTAGGTCAATATACTGCTGAGGATTCTTCAAGAAGTTGACGAACTCCATGATTTCAAGCTTGGCCTCTTCGCATCCGGCTACATCCCTGAAAACAAGTATAATTTTTTTTTACCATTGCTAAAACAAGCTCCTCCAAATTTCTCAGTCTGTTTATGCTTGATTACAAAGTCAGACCAACCACACTTAGCAGGTTTTCAAATATCATTGGAATTGAGCCTATAGATACATTTGAGTAATACACTACATGGAATTGTGTATAATGTGATTTGGGTTTTAGTAAAAACTGTGACCTGGGTTGTGTGTACATTCTGTTATCGATTGTTTTTAATGAATAAAGAATGATTAATTAATATTTATATATATCATATATATTGGTGAGAGGGGAAAGTTGACTTATACTTACTTGAAACGCACCCCAACATCCTCCTTGATGATCTTGGCTGTGCTCTCACCGAAACCAAAGATGCCCCCTCGTTTACCCGCCCGGCCCCCTGTAGCAGGGTTATTGCGAAACAGGTAGAAGAAGAACCCAATCATGAGGGCAGTCGGGATCAGGCTTATCAGGAAGCTCCTGGGGGTCAAATGTCAAACAAAAAGGTCAGCAAGTCAAATGGATTTAATGGCTCAGACAATGGCTTGAAGGAGAGCTGTTGAGGACTGGGGGGAGGGGGGGGGGTAGGTGTGCTTTCTCACACATAGGGTGCATTTATTTAGCTTCTCTGGTTGAGGTTGATAGTATAAAACATTGCGAGAAACGGCTCCCTCTGAAGTGACATAGTTTTCGAGAAAGAAGTATTTTTCCACAAATTTGATTTCGAGATCAACCATCTAAAAGCACACAACTTCGTGTGACAAGGGTGTTTTTTCTTTCATTATTATCTCGCAGCTTCGACAACCAATTGAGCTCAAATTTTCACAGGTTTGTTATTTTATGTATATGTGGAGATACACCAAGTGAGAAGACTGAGTCTTTGACAGTTACCAATAGTGTCCAATGTCCTTAACTTACCCGTCACTTTCTGAACTGTATACTACAGAAAGATAATTATTTGGCTCTACTCCGAGGTCCAGCTGGGAATTTTCCAGATTACGCTCAAATGTGTCAACACTGCCGATGTTAAACCAAACAAATTTCTGCAACAAAATGAAAGAAAAGCACAGTTTCAAACCATCCAGGTGGAAAATTTTGTCTGAATTAGAAAATGCTCAAAGGGGTCTTGTCAAAATTAAAAAAGGACAGGTAGTGTGATGTCAAATTATTATGTTGGATTTCCGTCAGACTGTTTTTCTATGCAGTGTGTCATGGCGAGGTTAAGAGCACTGGATTCAAGCTCTGGTTCGATCGGCAGGGTGTGGGTTTGAATCCCGGTCGTTACACTTGCTACGTAAAATTGGGGAGGTAGTGCTTTCTGCTCTACCAGCCAGGCTTCGGATTGATGATACCCAAGCCTACATTCGTATGGACTGTGAAAGGGGTAACCCTGTTTCAGCCCTAGGAGTAGGTGGCAACAGCCTCTGGAAAAAAAAAAATTGTAGCCCACACCTTGAAATAGCCTTCAGGCATTGTGTGTCTGGCGCCTTGCATAAAATTATAATAATTTTAGAAAGATTAACTGCGGTGTGCCTCCCATAGCTCTGGAGAAAGGGTGAGCTGTAAAACCCAGAGGTATTCTTGAACACTGTTGAATAGGGATCTTGATGTGGGGACGACGTGAAAGTGCGCCGGGGTAACCAGTGGGTAAAATAACTCCTGGGGCCTTCCCCGGGCTGTATTCCACGCGAATAAGAGATATAGTGTGAAAAGGGCTGTTCGTCATTTGTAAAAAAGTACATGTGACATACACTTTTATTGTTCATCCATTTTTGTATACATTTTAATGTGTGTAGAATAATATATTTTTAAATTGTCTAGTAATAGTATTGCTTAAACTCTTTAACGCCTGTTAACAGTGCATTGATGCCTGGATGCTATATGCGCTTTATAAATGGTAGTTATTATTATTATTGGTTATTACGTACCCCTTTTAAATGACCAGGTCTCAGCCACACTCTTACATATTTCTTGTTGACCACTTCTAGTCTTTCCACCTGTGAATGTGAAAAAAACAGTTTCAAACTAAATATCACTAGATTCTTTTTGGGCTCTTCTTCTATTTATGATGTCTTTGAAAAGAATACTTGTCAGTGGTATGGGGCTTCAAACAGGTGAGTGAAGCCAAAGCCGGTAGAACTCACTGCCTTTTTGAATGATTGGAAGTGGGTTAAAAAGTCTTACGATGCTGGAAGGGGATATAGTTTGGTTCCTTTTTATGCGATAAATGTTATAACTCATTGCTGGTATACGATACAAGGAACATGACCAAGATGGTGGTAGCATTAGAGCATCAAATTCAAGTTCTGGTGGTTTAAGTCATCGGGGGTGGGGATTCGAATCCCAGTCGTGACACTTGGTGTCCTTGAGCAAGAATTGCCTCTCTTCACCCAGGGATATAAATGGGAGCCTGTGAGGGCAGACATGGTTCTTGTGATTGACTTCGCTTAGTGCGCTACATATTTGACAGCACTGGCTGTATACTCCCCAGGGAGCTGAGATTATTTAAGGAATGAAATCAAATGGCCCAATATGACCTACCGTCGATTTCACCTAACTCTTCCTTACTGAGGATTAATCTTAAGGACTTAGGTCGAGTTCAGTTCCGTAACTGAAGACGGTAGGACGCACGCACTTAACCCATTATTAGTTAGGACGGGTTACTTGTCTTAACTCAAGAGCGTTTCGTAAAATCTGTTGAAGGGGTAATACTGTTGAAGAGCCATGAGCGCTGAACCCGAGTGCTATAAGAAGCCACTATTTTTATTATTATTATAGGTAGAGCAAACCCCGCATGAAATTGGTAGCAATCCTACCTGTCCAGCTTGTAAGTATTCATTACAGAATTCCTTCCATGTGATCTCAGGGGCGGATCCACCACCAACCAGCCAAATCGCGGCAGCCGCACCTGCTACTGTAAGAGCAACGCTAAACAGTAATTGATTCCTGTTGCTTGGATCTATCTGGGGACCACTACCCCCTCCAGGCTTGCCTCCTGTAGCTCCACCTAGAAGTCCCTTCCAGAAGTCGTTCTGTTTGTTGCCTCCGCTGCTACCAGAACGGCTGCTCTCGCTGCTTTTCTCTGGCTTGGGTTCAGCTGTGGGAGAGAGAGTTCAAGGAAAGGTTGGTTTCTAGAAAAAACTTTGGTTTGAAAGAAGCATGGGGCCTTTCTCAACCCTCGGCAACTTTGGTTTCCAAGGAAGTTTTGGTTTCAGGGAAACTTTGCTTCCAAGGACACTTTAGCAAAGTAATGTTGGTTTCTAGGCAACTTTAATTTCAAGGAAACTTAGGTTTCAAAGAGACTTTGGCAAGGAAACTTTGCTTCAAGTATTAATAGCCCTGGCCATACTCAATGTAATAATAATCCAACAAATAATGTTGGGAATTGTTTACATCAGCAGCTAACCCCTTTCTAAATACTAGAGCTTATGGCCTGATGCTCTAGAAGGAAGAAGGTTGCAACCTCACATGCCACTGGCCTTGTCACCTTTCTGAGCCACCTGGCTGATTTTGCTGTTTGGCCAAAAGGCATTGTGGGAAGGAAAAAGGGGCTTCAAAGCCCCCTTTAGGCTTATCTTTCTTACAGCGCCTTTTGGCCATTCAGCAAAATTAGCCGGGCAGAAAACACAAGGTATAAAGTGAGTACCTTTCTCTTTAGGTGTAGATGAATTCTTAGGTCGTGGGGGAGCAGCGTCTTTCTTTCCTCCCTGGAAAAATTTCTCAAATCCTTTTGGGGGTTGTTTACTGAAGACTATCCATCTTTGGAAGGCACTACTAGTCCATCTCGTACTCCCAAATAATCTACTACATCTCTGCAAGAGGGCGACCTAACAAAGAAAAAATTACAAAAACAACACAGTGACAAAGTTAGAGTGTTTTAATTGCCAATTTTCCTCTGTTTAAACACATCTTATTTGGGTAGATAAAAACTTATCTTATGTCACAGGTTTTCAAGGACTAATTTTGTTGTGTCTGTTTTCTTTGTTTTGATTTGTTTTTTGGTTTTTGACTGATCCCTGAACGCCCAGCAGGGTGGATATGTGCGCATAACAAGTCTTACTGTTATTATTTAATACTGTTTCTGGTTGGTCAGATCATGGAGGAATCTCCATGGTCAGATTTGGAACAATCTTTTCCGATTGACTCCTCCAACGGTGATTGAACAATCATCAACAAAAACATTGACCATCATAAATTTAATTAGGTATAACCAGAAGGAAAGGGTAAATTATGAAATAGTGGTAAATAAAAAACATAACAAATTGTATCGAGCCTATAGAAACTGAGCCTTATCACACTTATAATCATTATAGTTTTTAGAAGTTATCAAAATAGATGGAGGAAAAAATTAATGAAAATGAAATGAAAACATTTTGGAACAATAATTAATAAATATATTTCTTCTGTAATTTAAAATAACAATAACAAGGTATATTAAAAATACTAAATAGATGTAGAAAGATATAAATTTATCATAAAAACAACTATAATAAAAAATTGTTTTAATTTTAATTAAAAATACAATTTTAATAATTTTAATTTATATTTATAATTTTAAAATAAATACACAATTATTTGTGTTTTACTTATAATACCTGTCTGTGATGGCTGAATGTGGATGGATTTAGACAAATGCCGACCTTCTTAGCTCCAAGATGAAGCGACCCACAACTCCTAAATGCCATGTCTTTACCAGCTTACCGTTTGTGTTCAATTTAAAAAAGATGATGAAACTTCAAGATAAGTTTAACATTGTTTCTGCAAATTCACTGCTGTGAGTTGTAGTGTTGTTATAATGAAAAGATGGTCGACTCGATCGGCTGCAAATCAAATCTGATTATGAACAATCGGCATTTCTCAGCGCTTCTTTCTCAAGTGCAAATACTGTCACTGAGACAAAAGTTATCTATACGTGAATTTAAATGAAATTAGTCACCAGATTCTTCAGAAATGCAGACGTTGAATAACAAAGTTTTGCACAGCATTGATCCGATCTCTGCTGTTAAATAACTAAAGGCTGTTCACCTTCCATGTATTGCGTGCTTTTTACATAGCGATGAATAGGTGTAAATATCTGTGAAAGTCTGGGTATCAAACTTTACTAGTTTCGCATGCTACCGCTTGAGGGCGCTATTTCATTTTAATGGAAAGTTTAATTTCTGTGTTGGACAGCTGCGACAACAAGCCTGAATTTTGCACTTTTCAGAAGAGGTAGGTTAAGCGACCCATTATCATTGAATTAATATTGAATGTGGAGAATATGTGTAGGTCTTCTTGTGTACCGCAGCATTGTAATAAACAAAATTAGAGTAAGTAAGTTTCTTTGGATAAAAGTAAAAATAAAAAAAAACTTGAAAACCTTGATCCTTGAAATTGACTGAAGCCCGGTTCATACTTCATGTGAATGCGAATGCGAAGCGAATCTGACGTGAATTTGACGTCACAACCCTCCTTTCGCAGCGATATTCGCAAGTGAATTGAGCAAAGTTGAACTGCTGCGAAGTTTTCGTTGCGAATTTGTGACGTCAGCATTCGCATCGCATTCGCATTCGCAGGAAGTATGAACCGGGCTTGAGACTTTTTTAAATTAAATGAGAGCCAAAAAGGAAAGGAAGTACGCTGGACGACTCCTTCGCTTCGTTTGGTATGCTTGGGTCCTACGCCTAAAAAAGCCCAGTTCATACTTCCTCATCGTGCAAATGCGAATGTGATAAAATAGTTGACGTCACAATTTCGCAAAAAACAATGAATAATTTTTAAAAACCGGTCCCCTATCTATAAAAAAAACTTTTTAAATGTAAAATATGTTTTACCCTAGCCCAATCGTCTAGATTGAAAACATCCTCTCAGGTGCAAAAACGGCGGAAATTGGTGGCGAGGTCTTAAAACAACTCTCAACAGATCACACGGGTCTCGGGTTTTAACTGAAACTCCTGCGAAAAAAGCCGTGCCCCTGTGTGTGTGTGTGTGTGTGTGTGACTGTGAGTCTAATAATATTATGGGATATCAGACACCTAGACGGTTCGAACAACTCGACAGTTGAGACAGCTCGACTATTCGGACAACTCGACCGGGTCAGACAACTCGACTTTGAGACAACTTGACAGATGGCCAAGACATGTCGCAGTTGAAGGGACCTCCGTTAATGACACTTTTTTTTTACACACAAATTTCCTACAAATCCTAACGGGGGGTATGGTACGCACGATCCCCAACCACGAGACATGTCTACTTTTGATCAGATTGAGTATGCCGAGTGATGTCAGTAATGTTTGTGGATCAGTCTTTCATCTGTTGTCTTGGCACTCCGTCTATAGTTGTCTCACTGAAATCTCAGTGATGGCTTGTCAAGCTGTCGAGTTGTCTGACAAGTCGAGTAATCAGACCTGTTGGTGTGTCTGACTGTTGAGCTGTCCGCTGGACGAGTTGTCTGAAATCTGCATCGCGAGCGACGATTTCATTCGCTATTCTTTTTGTGTTGCTACAGCGCGCAGTCTTAAGGTCCGGTCACACAGGCCCCAATAACGAGGAAAAAAAATGATAACTATAAAAATGCACGCACTCGATTGGTTGAAATGCTCCACGCAGAATTCCCCCATGCTCATCCATCCAATCGAGGGCGTGCATTTTTATCGTTTTCGTTTTCATTATCGTTATCGGGGCCTGTGTGACCAACCTTTAGTCCGTGCTGCTTGATGCTGATACACATTCTGTCGTGATTGCGGCGAGCAAAGAATAATGATAATAATAAGACATTTGTAAAGCGCCTAATGCAAAAGCCTCTAAGCGCATAAAAGAAACAATAAAATAAACAATTAGAGAAAGATACAAGATACAAATAGGCAAATTACAAAAAAGAAGCTTTAAACAATTGAGTTTTCAACAGGGACTTAAAACATTGTAAAGTATTAGCTTGGAGAATATGCACAGGAAGACTATTCCAAAGAAACGGTGCGGCGTAAGAAAAGATCTGTGGCCATAAAAAATGGAAGAAGCTCTAGTAGCAGAAAGTTGAGATGATCGTAAAGTCCGAGTAGGGGAATAATGATGAACAAGTTCAGATAAATAAGCAGGAGATTGACATGTTTGAGCCTTGAAAGTTACCAGAAGAATTTTGTAAACTGTTCAAAACTTAACTGGGAGCCAATGCAATTGCATTAGTACAGGTGTAATATGGTGAGAACGAGGCAAACAAGAAACGAGGCGAGCAGCAGTGTTCTGTACACGTTGAATTTTAGCAAGATCTTTATCGGGGAGTCTATACAGAAGTGAATTGCAGGAATCAAGTCTAGTAGTGATGAAGGCATGAACAAGACAAAGAGTAGTTGCTTCATCCAGGTAGCGGCGAATTTGTAATATTTTCCTAATAGCCATGAGAGCTCCTTTGCAAACATTATCAACATGTCTACTCATGCACAATGATGAATCCATAATAACACCGAGGTTACGGGCAAATTCAGATGGTTCAATGACAGACTGGGCAATTTGTACTGTTGGTGGAGAAATCTTTTTTGCGTTGAGTGATGCATTGATCTCAACGATAATAATAATAATAACCAATTCTTATATATAGCGCATTTCACAATAACCGTATCAATGCGCTTTACATTAGTGCACTGGTCATAGGGCCAATAACATACCTTTTTAATGTTTCTCAGCTCCCTTGGGAGTATGTACAACCTGGGCAACAGTTTATATTGCTCCAAAGGCTTTGTCATTCACAATATCAACCTCTACCCTCGCAGGTACCCATTTCACTCGGCCATGACACTCTAAAGGCTTGCACATCAATAAACATCTTGGTGCAGACTACTTGTTCGTTCCACTATCGTCCTAGTTCTAGTTCTGTTTTTTGTGCAACATATTTCGTAAATATACACCAAAACGAGCGGGCACATTAATGTGCTCTCAACAAGTGTATAAGTGACACAACTAGCATGACTAGGGGAAGGTATCAGCATATAAAATGTTTTTTCTAATCCTAAAAGGATTTTGCCTCCTGGAGAGAGTTAGGTGTAGGGCCAAGAAGCGGAGTAAATCCAGCGTATTTTGCACTATTTATGGGGCTAGCACTGTAGATGAGCCATGGACTGAGTGAGTGAGTAGTCAGGGACTGTACCACCAGTGACCACGAAGGGTGTCGATCATTTTCAGACAACTCGTCCATCAGACAACTCAACATGACAGTCAGACAACTCGATGGCTTGTCCAATTGGCCATCAAGATTATTGTGTGACTCAAATAATGTTAGGTGCGATTCCATTTGATTGCGTTATCAATCTGCCCAAAGAAAAGCAAACAGAATACTCGTCTGAAATCCACTCAAAGAATTTAGAAAAGTACAGGATGTATGCTTATGTGACCAGGAACTGTGGGTAAACATTGTCAGTGACGGAGATGTGCCATTGAAAATCACTTTGTTTCGGCGCTCTATCGAGTTTTCTCGCTTATGACTTGTCAAGCTGTTGAGTTGTCTGACTGACGATTTGTCTGACCTGACGAGTTGTCTGAACTCTACGGCAAACGATAAACCCTAGCCACACTCTATCCCATTTACTTGTGCAGCTTGCACGTTCAGCAATTGAAGCATATGCCTTACGGGCTAGTAGGCAGTTGAAGTCGTGTGTTCGCTTACCTCTGAGCTGCCCTCCAGTGCTTTGGGTGTTGAAATTACTAACCAAGCCTGTCGGACTTGTAAGGTCAAGCTAAGTGGCCCAAGGCTAAAATCGCTGGCCTCAGACCTGTGGTCCAGTGTCAAATTCTAGCCTTGATTGATAAACAAAAAGGAGTACCCCACCATTTAGCATCGTTCCTTTCTGGGCTGAGTACTCAGGTTGGGACGCCACCCCTCTGACCTGTTTTGTGGTCAGAGACTTCCTTCTCCTAGGCAGATTGCCGACCAAGGCTAACGAGTTCTACCGACCCGGGTTTGTGATCAGAGTTTTCCTTCTCGTAGGTAGGCTGCCCTCCAAGGCTAACGAAACTTTGATGTCAGTTACTAAGATAAAATATTGTACTCTTGTTAATTATAGGCTGATAACGGTTCATAGAAATGGAGGAACCATTGGATAAGCTAGACGAGGCTACCAGTCAGGATACCTTCATTTGTGGCCGATGTCAGCACAAATGTGACTCAGTCATAGCATTCCTCAAGCATAAAACAAATCGTAAGTACTTTTAATTTTTTTTTTCCATAAATATCCTCCAGTTTATTACATTCTTATTGGTGGTGAGGAGATTGTGTAGCCATGTTTAAACAGGTGACTGTATCACCTCACTGGGCATTCAAGAACATAAAGAAGCATTTGTTTAGTCTATTTTCTAATTATGTGGTGCTACTTTCCCTGCTTGTTAATTGTTTTTTATACAGCAGCGCCATGAGAGTCGCTTGCGGCGTATATCGGCGCTTTAAAAGTTGTCATTATCATCACTAAATTAACACGGTCAGAAGTGGTTTAACGTGTCTGTTTGTGTTGTGTGAAAGCTATTGCAAAAGTTCCTCTCATGCAATGATACATACTGAATCTCAGTAGTGTAGATGTACACACGACGCTAGCCCACCTTGCTGGGCTGTTATGGCTCTCTTTTAACATCAGTCTTACCATTTAATTGATCTTAACAGAGAGCCATCACAGCCCAACAAGGTGAGCTAATACAACACTAAGACAAGTCGTTTATGGTCCCACGCGGTGAGATACTGTAGTCGAGTTGCAGCGGTGCTCTCCACTTGTACAAGCTGACATGGGTTGTGACGTCAAATTCACGTCAAATTCGTTCGCATTCGCATTGGCATGAAGTATGAACCAGGCTTAATACAACACAAGAGTGTTTACAAAGAAAACCAAACATTGTTTTCCAGAACTTTTCAAATTTGCTTATAGTGGTGTTAAATGGATTTTGTCCTGAACACAATACACAGTATGGGGACACAGAATATCTGGGGGAAAGAATCTTCTGCCAACCCAGCACCAGGCTGCTTGAAATACTGTCTGAAATTCGACTCTACCTGTGTCTGCTGATGATATTGAGACTGCTCAGACACTATTCACTTAAAATATCAAATATTAAGGTACATGTATCAACACTTGCATTACTCAAGCAACTGAACCAATCTGCAAATTGCATCCCTGTATAGGCCCTACTGCTTTCTGAGGCGTTCTGTATTTGACACTTGTATGGTAAATCACTTTGTTTTGTACTCCTAAAAAGCTCAGTGGTGTATGGTGAAGATACTATGTCATCGTGTAGAGCTTCCGATTTGGGAGAAAGTAGAAAAATGTACTCTGTTGTTGTTTATAAGAGTAACTTTGGACCTGAACGTCAACACTCTGGGTCAAAAAAAGTGATGTCTGCATTAGCACTCTCTGTGCCGATAATACCCGTAATCACAATATTATACTTTTTTTTCCAGCTAGGTATGAAACTTATTCCTTTACAAATATTTTCTCGTCCGAATTTTTTTACTCAAAAACAGTTTGCTACATGTAGTTAGTGCTGCCACTCATCCTTTATCTTCAGACCTACATGTATGTACATTTTTTTATATTTTTTTTTATGCATGTACTTTATCGAAATTTTCTTGTTCCTGCTAAATACATCATCTGAAGCTATCCTCCTCACTCTGTCCCGACGCCATTAAATAGTTCAAATTGTGCATCTACACTGGGCGTGGGGGGGGGGGGGGATTGGCCAACAATACCATTAGACCACGTTTTTTTGCATTATTTGCCTTTGCCGGATGAGGACTAGGTTCGCTGTGATTTTTCGAGTAGTTCCAGTTAGTAGTTCCAAGCCTAATACTTCAAGGAGGCAACAAAGGCAATTGCCTTCGTGCCACTAGTCATTGCCTTGGTGCCCTTCAATGCTCATAATGAGCCAGTAGAAATTTACAGTTTCCTCTTATAAGTACAGCAAGAAAATGCCTTGGTGCCCTTGCCCATACAACATGTACAAAAGCGAAGCATACAGGCCCGAAAGCCCTCCTACTTGTTAGTGACTACACAGCTTTTTAAGCTTGCAGACATTATTAGAAACAGGGTGAGCGTTGCGACTGTTCCAGAGCTTTGGCTCTGGAAATTAAGCTTGGGCGATATCAGTTTATTTTGCGATATTCGATATAATCACGATTAATTCAATTTGACATCATCAGTCTTCAAACTCCCAGTGAAAGTTGTAGAAGAGACAGTCATAGCATAAAAGAGGTGTTCTAATGACCTTTTCTTCTGGTTTTACTCCAAACCTATGGGGTGCAAGATGTCTCGGCTCGGCAGGGAAATACATCGCGATATTGCAATACTTAGTCGATATCGCGATATATCGATATTTTTGATTAAACCAAATCGATCCGATATTGAAATCGTTTCCAATTTAGTATTGCGATATTCGATAATATCATGGTGTCGCCCAAGCTTACTGGAAATCCACCTTTGCTTTTGTTTTAGTTCTTTGGCTGTCAAGGATTTACCTTAAGTTATACCTATCTCTTTTTGCCTTTGATGTTGAAAAGTGGCGAGTGTCAGAAGATTCCTCCTTGACATCTTTACTCCCCTTAACTCTCGAGCAGACGAACTTTCCAACTATAAACCATAGTCTAGAAACTTGGTCATATTTTACCCATTGAAGCATTCTATAAGTGCATGATACAATTTAAGAGTTGAGTAAATTAGATACTATTTTATTTCATGATGAATGAAAAAGTGGTGGCAGGACATGCAGGATGTTTTAACTTTTTCGAGCACTATCTCATGTGGTTTCTGAGTCATCGTCATAATGGTGATGTAGAGACCATGTTGAGGATAATGGTCACAGAGTAAAGAAATCTAGCAATTAGGCCTAACAACCAAGTCATGAATGCTTAAATGATTGGTCGAGAGGGCATCACGAGGGGTTGTTTGAAAGGATGTTATAACACCAGTAAAAAGTTTTATAACATGTTCGTGACATGGGCGCTTGCACCTGCGCTTATAAGACAGTTTCCTTCATTCCTATTGGTCGAGAGCAACGGCTGAAACAGTTGTGCCACATCATGCGATATGCGCGACATGCACATCATCTCCTTATAAGGAGTTGTTTACCCGAGGGCCTTACCATTTCATAGCTGGAGGGGTGTTGTGTTGAAAGAAATCATTGAAGAATTAAAATTTTTGCAATTATTTTACCTTTTGACCAAGAAGTGTTGATGTTTTTTGACTGAAAAGGTATTTATGAATGGGAATCAAAGTGTGTTGAATCGGTTATCAACTAGTGGTTTAGACCCACCGAGGCCTGGTTCTTGATAATTTACCTCAACTTCCTCTTGGTAAATGTATCAAGTCCAGGCCTCGGCGTGGGTTTAAACCACTAGTTAAAAACCTCTTCACCACACATTGATTCCCTTATTCAATAGCAGTGAAGTGGAAAAGATTGATCTACATAAAGTGACAACACTAGCCCATATGCACAAGCGTCATCTTAAAAATATAGCGCGATGCTTCTTGGGAAACAAGAGTACAATTAACAAATCACGCTGTGAAGGTGGATGCCATGCTGTAGGCTTCAAAGCTGCGTACCGCATTGCTTCAAAATTATGGTAGTTGCTTGAGACTCGGATTTCTTTCAGAATCCTTTATGTGCCGATCATGTTCATTGTAACGTGCATGCATAATAATGGGCTGTTAAAAAAATGTCTGCAAGGTACATGTTGTAGACTATATATTGAATAATCTTGTAGGGCAAACAGTATGCGCGTCCAAACGCAAACACCAATGAAGAACGCTGCACACAGCATTCCCAGTTTGATTTCTACGGCACATGCACGCACACCCCCACACACACACACACAAAGACGCCAAGAGTTGTAGGGCAGATATTTGAACGGTGACGTCATATTTAGTACGGTCTATTGAAAAATTATTTTATTACTTCACATTTTCAGACAAGGATGTACCCAGGGGGTATCGGTGTGAACTGTGCTTCCAGGAGTTCTCTTCTGACTTATCAATGGTGGAGCATTACTCTGACCATCACAGAGTCAGTTTTCAAGGAGGCGACCCAGTCAATGAGAAGAACCCCTATGAGGTGGTTGAGGTTGGCGAGACCGATGGTAAGATCATCGCTGTGGTGGTTGACCCTGACACTGAGTGCATCAATGACGAGGATGAAAACGTCTACTCATTAATCAGAAAACAAATACCCGAAAAGGCCACGGGGAAGTACCTACGAGACACGATCAACTACAGATTTGCTTTGGAAACTGTGACTGTACAAGGAGCCAAATTCACCTATGGTAAATCCATCTACAGATGCCTGTTCTGCGATCACCATACTTATGAGGTGGAAATGATGTCGAGGCACATGTTTGACTCCCACAAGAACTTTATTAATGATTATAAAGTAGGCAAGTATGAAAAGATATTCTTGGAGAAGAAGAAGAAAGACGGGGAGGAGTTCAGAGGTCAAATAACGTCCCTGTCAAATTACAGGTCTTGCCTGAATCCGTTGCGGCATAAAAACACCAGACTGAAAGTAAAGCAGAGGCAGAAGAAAAAAACGCTGGAAAGTTATCCCTGTCAGACGTGTGGTAAGGTGTTCAAGAAGGCTCGCTTGAGGCGGGTTCACATGGAGACTCATCGCACGGAGAAGAACTTCTTGTGCGATGAGTGTGGTAAGGCCTTCAAGTCCAGGAACCGGCTGACCGCACACCGGAGATCTCACCGGGAGAAGATCTTCAAGTGTCAACAGTGTGGCTTCCAGTCCAAGCTCCACAGCGAGATCCATATGCATCGTCAGGTGCACAGCAGCGGCTGCGTCTTGTGCCACATCTGCGGATCCGCGTACACGGACCGTTCAACTCTCACCAAACATATGGCCGTTCACTCCATGGATCGTCCGTTTCCTTGCCTCTTCCCTGGGTGCACCTGGCGCTTCAAGACTGAACCACTATGCAGGGCTCACTACCGAGCTCACACGACCAAAGGAAGGTTCAAATGTCAGATCTGCAACTATCTATTCCGACACAAGCACCACCTTTCGAGACACTTGGGCGCCGTCCACGGCATTGAAATTATGAAGCACCATCCAATGAGGGCGGAGATAGTGCCGACCGGTGACAATCCTCCAGCCTCGATGGAGGGCGGAGCAACCGATATGCAAATGATCCAAGTAGTACTAAACAATCAAGAACAACAAGAGGTGGTGCCAGGGGGTTACGATATCATTGTGAATATGTCACTGTGAAGATATCATAGAGTTAGATATAACAACTAGAGGGCGCACTGGCCTACATATCGGACCGGCATGCGCGTGTGTGGCCATTTTCTAAGTTGACAAAACACTCCTGCAAAACAGCATCACAGAGCGTGTGTTAGTGCCGTCATTTTGTAAGTTGACAAAACAGCATCGAGTTCTTCATGTTCAACGCGCATACAGAATTGGGCTCGCATGTCTCCTTGTCCCGTTACATTTGTGCAAGCAACATCACCAATGCGCCCTCTAGTTCTTATATAACTCTATGGAAGATATCAATCAAGGGGTAACTTATTGTGGGCGGGGCTTAATGTCAATTGAGGGCTGAGCTCATATTGCATATGATCGCGGTAGAACTTAACTTTGAAGGTTCTTGATTCATTTGGAATGTTCCATGTGGAAAAAAAATTATTTCCTATGGAAATTTATGAAGACAAAGTATTTCCCCTTGTTTGAAGCAAGCAGCTGATAGATAGCCTCATCATTGTGTTGAGAAAATCTGGTTCCTACATGTAGTACATTTAGTAGGAAAAGTCAATGCCAGAAAGTCTGGGTTTCGGAGAGAAGTTAAGTTTCAAACAACCAGGGAACCACTGACCATAAACCAGTATGTTTAGCATATAGCAATAGAACGATCCATTAAGCTCTGCCCCATTGCGTATTGACCAATCACAACGCCACGAAGGTCCGACACTTAGGTCCGACAAGCGTGCGCGTATCTTGCCACGCGCGGCAGAGTTATGCAGAAAGACATTGGAGAGCCCCATGTGTTCTTGCTCACATGTGCGTCGTGGGCGGAGCCTACTGGATCGGTCCATTGGCCAGTAACGCCACCAATTCTGCAGTCCAGTTTTCCATCCTGACAAGGTCTATCACATCGTGCAGTGCTCAAATTTGTGGATTGCAGGCCTTAGGCAAGTGATTTTAGCTTTGGGCCACTCGGACGCCTAGACGAGTCTGCCGGTCTTTGTTTTTGTGATTGCATATAAACGTTGCCATTCTATTGGTTTGTATGTATTTCGGTATTAAACATGTAGTTTGTAGTTTGTGGGGTTTTCCTTCTTTCACTTTATACATAAAACTAAATGCACACAATAGGCCACTACACTATTCATCTTAATTCTTCTATTTCCCCTTTCACCGCCACGCATAATTTGTAACTTACGGCTCTAAATGCCATCATTTCAGGAACATAAATTGCACTCTTAGCAAGTTGATGATTGGCTGGGCTTGGAAAAAGTGTGGCACACTCGGGTTTAAAATGCACTGGACACTACTGGTAAATAATGGAGATTAAAATTGGTCCTGGTAACTTATCAGCTTTTCCTGAAAATGAGTGAGTTCATCCAATTGCAATTTGTGGCATGAGTGTCACGGCAGGGCGGTATCAAGCACTGGGGTTTGATCAGCAGGGTGTGGGTTTGGATCCTGGTTGTGACGCTTGCTTCATACAATTGGGGAGGTAGTGCTTTCTGCTCTAACGGCTAGGCTTTCGAGTTGAAGATACCCAAGCCTACATTCGTATGGACTGTGAAAGGGGTAACCCTGTTTCAGCCCTAGGAGCAGGTGGCAATAAAAGAAAACGAAATGCAAAACTAAGTTAAGCAAAGATTGATTTATTCAAAATACACACTATTTATATCTGACAAAGAGATAAGTTTTTTTTATGAATTTACATGTGTTTCCCTGCTTCAATCTAATTATTTTGTATGGTTACGTGTGTAACACTGATCAGAAAAAAATCATTCTGATGGAATGTTTTGACTTGATATGGCAGAAATTAATATTTTGTATCCATATAATGTACAAGTATATCAAGACATGAATGTAAGTATTAAAACAAAAATAATAATATAATTTTTGGTCAGAGTGTCACATGAATTAGGTAATATTTAATTTCTTTTGCAGGATTCAGGGAAAAACTACCAAAGCCTGCCCGGTTCATACTTCACATGAGAATGAATGCAAAGCAAATGATGTGACAAACAATCTTAAAGTATACATTCTTGATGTTTTTCCTCGTCTAGTGCTGGGAAGTTTGCTACGATTCCACAAGAAGTATGAACCAGGCTTTAGTACACAAACTTATCACACACACATCGGTTGGGTTAGGCATAAAACCCCAAACTATTCTTTATTCCTGATGCATTTTTGCATGAGGAGTGTATGTCGTTGCAAGCTTAATAATGGAATATATTGGGTGTAAAAAACATTAAAGGCAGTAGACACGATTGGTAATTACTCAAAATAATTATTAGCATAAAACCTTTGTTGGTGACGAGTAATGGGAAGAGGTTATGGTATACAACAGTGTGAGAAACGGCTCCCTCTGAAGTGCCATAGTTTTTGAGAAAGAAGTAATTTTCACGAATTTGATTTCGAGACCTCAAGTTTAGAACTTGAGGTCTCGAAATCAACCATCTAAATGCACACAACTTTGTGTAACAAGGGTGTTTTTTTCTTTCATTATTTTCTTGCAACTTCGATGACCGATTGAGCTCAAATTTTCACAGGTTAGTTATTTTATGCAAATGTTGAGATACACCAACTGTGGAGGATATTCGTGACAATTACCAATAGTTTCCACTGCCTTAAACTGACATAAATGACCAAATCAAAAGGAGATGTTGCAATTCTGAAACATAAATAAACATTTGTTATCGAGTTCAGAAAAGGTTTACGCAATAAGACATCGTCCAATGTAAAGCGGCTAAAGGTACCAATTAAACATAGAGCACATGTTTCTAAAATACAGATCAACATATAATTTGTATGACAACCATGTACATATTGTAAAAACACACTTTATAACAAAATAGTATTACATTTTTGTAATTTCCCCCAAACTTGTATCTCAAATTTAGAAAAATTATTCACCATGATATCACTACACAAGCATAAAAATAAGTTATTATTTAAGAGTTTTAAATTATGGAATAATAATGTTTCATGAATTTCTTTTTCACTTTTTATTTCATTGAACGATAGAACTTTATTGGTGTCAATTTCTCAACAACGATACTTTGGAGAACACCATG
Organism: Asterias amurensis; assembly: GCF_032118995.1. NCBI lineage: Eukaryota > Metazoa > Echinodermata > Asteroidea > Forcipulatida > Asteriidae > Asterias > Asterias amurensis. The sequence goes on along the minus strand of NC_092650.1, from coordinate 5,021,023 downwards.
ATCCCATTTTCATAAGTTTTTTTGGGCACAACAAACAATTGACAAGAAACGGGTAGGTGAATGGGTTACCAGCCAAGATTTTAATTATTTATTCATTAAAAAACAATCCCATGGCAGCCAAGGGCTTAACTGCAAACATTTTGTTGATATTAAAACAAAAAATGTAAACAGTTTTTGTGACTGGGAACCAAAGCTTGTTTTTTTCTTCTTGCCAATGTGTATGAAAAGCTTTACCAGATTTTCATGCTTACCATCCAAAATGCCAAGTGTTCAAGTGTTCGAATTCAATCAATACACCCGAGTAACATGTTTGTGATATTTTTTCACAGTACTCGAGGAAAGTACTGAGTATACAGTGCTAACACACATCGGTGTATGTGTAAAAACCAAACTTAATATTCTTTATCCCGATGCAAATTTAGCATCTCTTATATCGTTGCGGTACCCGCTGCCAAAACATAGGATTCGAACTGCCTCTAGCTACCGGGCAACCTCGGTAGTCTAGTTGGTAAGACACTGCTCTAGAATTGCAAGGGTCGTGGGTTCGAATCCCACCGGAGTAACATGCCTGTGATATTTTTTCACAGGACTCGGGAAAAGTACTGAGAATACAGTGCTAACACACATCGGTGTATGGGTAAAAACCAAAGTTAATATCAATACAGTTGTTGTACTCTTAAAAAAACCCACAAATGGACAGGTAGGGCCTATGAGTTAACTTCTATAGCAAGTCAAAGCCCTTCAAAAGGGAAAATGGTTTTGGTCACTTTCACAAAATCACTTTTTTTAACTATATCTTAACTAAAACATTAAAAGTTATCTTTGGACTTATTACATGTATGTACATAAAACATTTTCTTAAAAAGTAGAGATTTCGCTTGTCATTCCTCTCTGCTCAAGATAGGTAGCTACAGATTTCAAAATATCTTTCTAAAAATGTCAGCTGCGAAGCATACAAAAACCACATTATAAGTTATCACACAAGCGCGAGTGGAATACGGAAAAAGATAGCGCGTCTGCGCCCCATATCCAATGAGGCAGAAGGCCGATTTGGATATGGGACGCAGACACGCTATATTTTATTGTATACCACGAGCGCGTGTGTTATAACAAATTTATCTTCTAGTTTTATGTTCATCAACGCTCAAAGTTTTTGAATTTCAGGACGTTATTTTGCGACAAAGCGCACAAAAGTTTAGAATGTAATTTTTGCAATGTCCGTATACGGAGCGTGACGCATTGACATTCACAACACGCACTGTGTAATAAAAATAGAGGAAGTAGGATATAAAACACAGAAAGTAATTATCACACAAGCGCGAGTGGAATACGAAAAAATATAGCGCTTCTGCGTCCCATATCCAACGAGGCCGAAATTTATCTTCCAGTTTCACTTGCAATGCGCAAAATTTGAAATTTCAGAGCGTTTTTTTTTTTCACGCGCACAAAGTTTAGAATGTAATTTTTGCACTGTCCGTATACGGAGCGTAACAAAATGACATTTCACAATACGCACTGTGTAATTAATACAGAGGAAGTAGGATATAAAACAGAGGAAGTGGTATGTAGTAAGTTGTATGTTTTTATCCCCCCTCCAGTTCGAGCATCTGATTGGTGGATACGCGCGTACTGGAAGATAAATGTTTTTATCCCCCCTCCAGTTCGAGCATCTGATTGGTGGATTAGCGCGTACTGGTAGATAAAGTTGATAATGACATAGTTCCCCTATTGGCATGGCCTTTATCTCAAAACCCACCAAAAAAACACAAGTGTGGCAAATGCATTGCTTGCAGTTTTTCCTTCCTCAGGAAAAAAATAAAATACTTTAGATTTTGGCTGTTCTCTGTGGTCATAATGGGTTGATGTAGCTTGCAGCTGAATGCGCCCTTGCATGCCTGCTTCTCGAACACGTTGTAGCCGCGTCCTTTGCAATTCAGCTCTAGCTGCGAGTAAGGGCGATTAGCCCCGCAAATTATTATTGTAAATTATTATTAACCATTTAGCCACTGTACCGCCCAGCCGCATATAGCGATACACTGTATGCGGTACGAGGAAACCTCGCTAGCTTGTGTTTGTAGAAAAAAAGGAACATCAAAAGAAAATTCGATAGTCATTAGTAGGTCTACGCATTTGTTAATATATCTAGTTGTTATAGATCGTTATTAATTCTCCCTTCACAGTTGACTTGTCGAAGCTAATGATGATGAAATAATTTAGCTCTTACGAAAAATAAAACGCTCATCAGTATTTAAACAGGAAACTGTTCATCATTTATGATGATATTGTCGAAAATTAACGCCTTCGCATTTAATCAGTATGAGCATTGAGCCAGACAAAAGCCTTGAAAAGCTTTTGTGTTCATTTTATCCGTGCACAAAAATATTCGCCGTAAAAATTACCGTAGCCGTTTAACGAGAGGCATTTATTGTTCCCATGAGAACTTGTACTTTTATACAAATATTACCGAAAGGGTAAAAAATTGTGCATACACATTAAGCCATTGCTATCTTTTAAAATTTGAACTACGATTCCAGTAATTTACTGCAAGAATCTTGAGAAATTGGATTTCAGCAAACTCGGGCGGTGCAGGGACTAAAGGGTTAAAGGTAAAGTAATGCCTGTCCTGTACCAATGAGGCTCATACTAGTCTCTTTGGCACTAAATGACTGAGACCATTTATTTTCCCTCTGGACAGGATGCCAGTCCATCGCAGTGTACTCCCCAGCTCCTGCCGTTGCCCATTTATACTTCTGGGTGGAGAGAAGTAGTTATGATAAAGTGCCTTGCTCAAGGACGCAAGTGTTGTGGCTGACCAGACTAGGATTCGAACCCACATTCAAAACTTGAGTCCACAGTCCTACATGTAGATCGCTTGGCCACAACATCTAAAAAAGCAAACGTGCTTCAATTTGATTTCTGATATTTTTGAATGATTTAGGGACATAAGGTGCCAAAACACGCAGCAGCAAGAGTTGATGCACATTAAACATTACTTATCCCATTTGTATCGATCAACCATTCGTTGGAATGCCATCTTAGCTTCCGTCATAGTGTATGGCACGTTCGCTTGGGATCGATGTAGCCTTGCATTGGGATCGGACATGATCGCTGATCGGACTTGTACCAAGATGCTCTGCGTTAACAAAAGAGTAGAAGAAAGATTAATGTCAATTTAAAGAATAGACCCCTTGCAATACGCGCAGCGTACTCACATGTGCCTTTGCTGGTTGCCATTTTGGGTGTCAAAATTGAAAACAAACATGCACAGAAGACAGTTGCCATCCCAAACTACGCGCATTGTTCGTAGGCGCATTCTGTATTGTGTAAGAAATCAATAGCTCCCCCTTGCATAACGCGAAACACTATAGGTACGCTGAGGTCATGCGCATGCTTTTAAGCACAGAGAACACCTATTGTCCAATGATCTGCCTCCTTCTTGGGAATGTGACATCATGTGCAATGGGTCTATAGACCGATCGCTTAATCTCAAACCTTTTTGATGAATTTTGTAAAAAGGAATTCCCAAATTATGTTAGATCATAAACCCTTTAGGTGCACAGATTAATTTAAGAAAAACCAACATGTTCAAGCGTGTTTTTCTCAATTTGTTTTCAGAAAGGCCCCGTGTTGAACATGCATCACGATGAAGGATCTTTTCAAAGATCCTTTTGCAAAATGGGCGGGAAAATATGTAACAGAACTTACCTCTATATCATTTGTTGGTCGCCAGCCAGATTTTGTCAGTAGTTCCATACAAATGCTGCCCCCTACTGTCACGTGTCCTGCAACAAAAAAACAGACCATCAAATCTGAATATTTAGTAAACTAGGTGTGGAACAAGAGAATGTTCCAATAAACCATTTCCGATTTAGATTTGAATAATGTCTGTTTATAACTGACTTGCCTGGATACAGGATGTGGGGAGCACTCCATGCGAGATGTTGAGGTACCCTTTGCTAAATTATAGGATTTTAACTGCCTCTAGCTACAAGGCAACCTCAGTGGTTTAGTTGGTAAGACATCTGCTCTAGCAATGCAAAGGTCATGGGTTTTAATCCCACTGAGTGATTTGCCTGTGGATTTTGTTCACAGGAACTCGGGTAAAAAATTTGTATACAGTGCTTAAAGGCAGTGGATACTATTGGTATTTGTCAACGACCAGTCTTCTCACTTGGTGTATCTCAACATGAGCATAAAGTAACAAACCTGTGAAAATTTGAACTCAATTGGTTGTCGAAGTTGTGAGGTAAAAAAAAACACCCTTGTCACACGAAGTTGTGTGCTTTCAGATGCTTGATTTCGAGACCTCAAAATCGAGAGGCCACAAAATCTAATTCTTGGGTCTCAAAATCAAATTACTTCTTTATCAATAACCATGTCACTTCAGAGGGAGAAGTTTCTCACAATGTTCTCTCCCCATTACTCATTCCCAAGTAAGGTTTTATGCTCATAATTATTTTTTAGTAATTACCAATAGTGTCCACTGCCTTTAATACACCCCCCCCCCCCCCTGTGTAATAAAGGGTTTTTGACTCCCAGGTATATTTTACCTGTTAAGAATTCAAATCTTGGTTTGACGACCCTGATGAATGGTGGAGACATTGGGTAATCATCTGGGAAGATCACCTCAAGATGAAGCTCTGGCCTTTCCTTATTCTGTGCTGCATAGCGATTCAGGTCTCTAGTCAGTGGGGATCCAGCATCGAAATCTGTCAGCTGCACATCCTGTACCATTATTCATAATAGACAATTTTAAAAATCATTTTTTATTACTTACTTTTAGGCTTTGAAAAATCTCGCGCATAGCTGGCCTCTGAACTTCGCATCTCTGGGAACGCGCAATTCATAGCTATCAGTAACAGCGTGTAATCTATTTCTAAGAGTGCGCGATGATCTATTTATAAGCGCGCGCGCGTACACACAACCTACGCGAATCAAACAGATTCTTCACTATAAAAGTAAAAACAAAAAAATACTTCAAACCTCGAGTTTTCAATTGTCAAAGTGTCTATAATTGTATTTTGCTAACGTTTTTTAACAAAAGGGCATTTATGAATGGGAATAAAAGAGTAGTGACTCGTTCTTAACGTCCGTTTAAAACCTTGCAGGCTCGTTGCCGTGCGATAAAGGCACGGCAACGACCCTGCCGGTTTTAAACAGCCGTTAAAGAACTTGTCGCTACCATTTTGTTCAACACTACTTACCCAAAGAAACAAATTGTCATTCCTTGGACTTCCCCGAATACCAAACTTGCCATCAGATTGTCTGAACATCTTTAGATCTATGACAAGAAAACTCAAAATAATGATTTTAAAACGCAGAATGAACTTTCATCAATTATATAGGGGGCCTATAAAACTCAGCTTAAAGTTGAGGACTGAGTGTTGTGGCCGAGTGGTCGTTGTGGCCGAGTGGTCTCAGGAAGGATGAGTTTCAGTCCAGGACCCATTTGTAACCTTATTACATGTAGGTCCTGATTTCCTCAGTCTTTGAAGTTTGTTTTTCTTTGGTTGCATCCCAGTTAAGTGATTTTTAGCATTTTTGGGGCATTTTTTGCCATCCATTAAAAATACATACCGTCAGAATTCAATTGATATTTAGTAATAATAATCGCAGAGCTTACCCAGAATTAGACGTCGCACTGATGTTTGAGATCCTGACCCTGAGTATTTCGTCAAGTCAGAGTCTTCATCATAAACTGAGTCAGCCACAGCTTTCCTGTTTTAAAAATTATGTTTTTCATGCACAAAAGATTTGACTAAAAAAACAATTGAAATGGTAGAAGCACATTGCTGGACGCGCATTCAAATGAGGCCTATATTGACCACTTTGAATATTACGCTTTGTTTTTATGCACAAAAAACAGCTATCGTCCAATGATCTGCCTCCTTTTAGCCTCAGGGATTGCACTTTTTGAAAGTGTGAAGTCATTATGCAAGTTTTTTTTTAGACTGTTAGGGTTCAACCTATCATCTCACAATAGAAACGCTTCCTGCCGTGGCGCTGCGTGTCATATGGCCTAGCGATTAAGAGCACTGCTGGTTTCAAGCTCTGGTGTTTCTGTTCAGCAGATTGTTGGTGTTGAGTTGAGGACATAGACAAAGTTAATAGCGCCCTCAAGCGACCTTGTTTACTACTTGTGTATAAGAGACCATGTTTGATGTTACATGTACTTGTTGTTTCTCTCTAATAAAAGTTACTCTTACTCTGATAAAAGTCACACTCTGACTCAGTTTGCTCATCTACGCAACAGTTGGTTCGACAGTTGTGACACCTGTGTACTTAAAAGCAAGGCACTTGACCATAATGCTTTGTTCTTTGGATGGAGCGTAAAGCTGTTGGTCCTGTGTGTTGTGTAACGCACGTTGAAGAACGCAGTGCACTTATCGTAAAGAGAAGGGATTCGCCTCGGTAATCCTGGTCTGATCGGCAGCAAACTGCACCACAGCACCTTGTAAACGTGCTATAAAAGGATAAGGTCTCATAGTTCAAATGTAGTCCCACATATCTTGCAGCAAATACTGTTTGTTACAGCGTCAGGAGCGTCACTGAGTGGCCGATATGTGCGCTACACAAGAAGCCACTATTATTTTTATTTTTTATTAGTATTACCTTGCATGTGGAGGTTCCGGTTCATCCAAATTGTTGTAGTAATCATTGTAGTCCATTTCAGTTTCACTATCGTCATCCCCTTCATCCTCTCTGCTAATATGAGTGTTCACAAGCTGAAAAGGCAAACAGTGACAACAGGAGCAAGGTCATGAGAGTTTTTAAATGTCGTTTTAAATGGTTTTGTGGCGCGTCGTCATGGCCAAGCGGTCTAGTGTCCCCACCAGACCCAAGCTCTTGTGTTGTCAGCCGCAGAAGTGTGGGTTTGATACCCGGTCATGACATTTTGTGCCCTTGAATGAGGCACTAACCATAATATACTTAATACACAATTGGGGAGGTAGTGTATTCTGCTCTACCAGCCAGGTTTCTAGTGTATGATACGTGCCTATCCTTACGGGGTAACCCTGTTTCAGCCCCAGGAGTATGGTGGCAGCATGCCCTAGTTGACAGTTGACTTAGGTCTATAGCCCAAATCAGTTTGAAGTGTAGTAGACCTAACCTTCCTTGCGCACTTCCTTGCTGCAGGAGAAGAGTCAGAGGAGGAAATTGCGAGTAGCAGCCCCCACCCCTGTGTCAGCCCCCTCCCTGTATGTCTGCAACAACTGTGGCAGAGACTGCCATGCAAGAATCAGACTTCTCAGCCACAGCTGCAGCTGCAAGAGAGAAGACAACCCCCCGGGCGCAGTCCATCGTCAGTATTGACAGACGGATGCCTACTACTAGTCCTCACCTTGAAGTGGCCATCCGTGACATAGTATATTAGACAATCTCTCATAATTTGTTTAAAGAAATAATAATCTGTTAATTATAATGTCTACGTAAATCTGGTCTTTGGTCTTAAATGCTCACGCCATAAGTTGTTTTGAACCTCATTTGAAACCTGGGGCCTTTTCCAAACCTCTACTGGGGCTCCGCCTCTTTCTGATGTGCAAAAATACACGACTTGAAAACTTATAACAGAGCCCAGATCAGAGCTGGAACCCAAGCCACAGTTTAGGACGAAGGCCCTTGTGTATGAACCATCAAGCCATCTTGAAGCTCCAAGTTCTTTATGGTCTAGGTTTCTGGCTGTGTTTTGTAGAAAATTCATTTAATAAGTTGATATTTTACCGGCCTGATGAACTTTTATGAGACAAAGGTTCTCTCCACAGGCTATGGAGGAAGGCCGGCTCTGTTGACTTTGCTATACTTGACTTATTACCATAATTGGAGGTGGAATGCTAATTCAAGTAATAACCCAAAATAAGAATTCAAGAGCTAATGAAGTTCAGTAGTTTTTGAATTTTTGATACTTCTGGTCTGAAATAAACAATTTGAAAAGTATAACAACTTTTTTTTTTTTAAGTAAATAATTTTGTGCGGGTTTGGGCGGCAAAATTATCAACCCCGGTCAGGCTTACCGGCTTACTGGTTTCAATGATAAAACGTAACTTATAAAGCATTCTTAAAAACCAGAAATTACAATAGTTAGGATGAACGAAGCGCGCGCAGTAACAGGGCCAGGATGATGTACCCTTTTTTTTCTTCTTCTTTGTATCGTATTTAGCAAAATTTTCAAAAGAGTTATACAGCACCCCAGCTTCTGTGTCTTAACAATTATTATCATTGGATTGGCCAAAGTACGATCATTGTATTTCTATCGCCACGTGGAATTATACTCACAGGTTCTAAAGCTGCTGTAACCTTTCCCAAATACTCCTGAATGTTGTTAACACCATGGATGTTTCTTACAATGCGCATGACGTCATCATTACTGCTATTGGATATCTACAGAAAAATTATGAACAAAATATTTACTTTACTGAAAATGTGACAATGTACACAGAAGTTAATAATGATAATTATAACAATAATAATACAGCATTTATGAGGTGCCCTTTCCTGAATACATTCAAAGGTGCCGGTCTAGTAGAAGTTTAAGTTAAGTTTAAGTACTGTTAAATTGTTGGAAAAGCAAGCATGAACAAGTGCGTTTTAAGTTTCTGCTGGAAGAGAGTGATGCTGTGCAATTGTCTGAATGTGAATTCCAAAGTCTTTGTGCTATGTTGTAAAAGGACCTGTCCCCGCAACTGACCAAGCGAGTTCAAGGAACATGAAGTGTATTGCTGATAAATCTCATGCCAAGTCTCATCGTATGGAGCTGCAGTCAGTATAGGTAGGGTGGACCTATACCATAGGCCTATCCTATCGAAGTTCGTTCCGCTGTCGTCTCCACGAACGATAGATAGAACGAATCTCACACTTGTAGGAGTATCATGTAGTGCCTTGAATGTAAGTAGGATTATTTTGAATTGAATTTGCTGATTGACAGGTACAGCCACTGTCCTGAAGTAGCATATGAAGTATTGGGATGATGTGGTTGTAGTACCACTGCAGAGTAGGAGACGTGCAGACACAGCATTCTATACGGACTGGAAACGATTAAAGGGCCATTCACATTGCAGCGATAAACAAAAAAATGATAAAAATAATGTAAACATGGCACGCCCTCGATCGGTGTTGAATAAGCGTGTGCGTATTCTGTGCAGAGTAATTCAACCAATAGAATGCGTTAATTCTCTTTGCGCTATGACAGTTATCATTTCCGTTCTCACTGCAGTACCGGTACACGTGACTGCTGGCCCTTAAGCTGTTGAGCGTTCTATGACTCTGAGGAAGATCAGCAAGCTGTTAGTGTTAATGGATAACTTTCCATATCAAATTTCATATCAAATAAAAAAGTGGTGGCGCCATACAGTAACTTTTCCCATTGAACAACATTTCTCCCCACCAACCACCATTCCATTGTTGTCTGATTGTGATTATTGTCATTAGGTTAGGATTGAAACATGAGCTATACTTACAAGACTGGCGTTGCCCACTTTGTTATCAGATGGGCAAATGACACTGAATGACATTTCTCCATTCTCATGAGTGAAGAAGAGTTGTCTATCTGTCTCATCGGCCAGGAAGAGTTGCCACCTAGCAGTGGAGTTTTCACTGCACCATTTTTCTGCCTCTTCCTTGAAAGCGTCATAACGACTCAAGCCAGCCATGGATATGTTGTGTTTCCCCCGATCTAAATCTTTATTTATTGACTACAGTTTTTGTGTTGAATTTTGAATAGTTACCGGTGGTTCCTCCATGCACTTCACAGCTGAAATAGACTACCAAATACACATGCAGCTTCTGCAATACACTGTTGTTGCTGTTTTTGTAGCGAACGGGGCAACTATAGAAAATTAAATTGGTGAAATAAAAATGTGGCAGTGCAAACAATATCGTATTCTGCAATCGCATTAAAGATTTTTTCGGGGAAACCCCCATGAAAGGCAACAAGAGGTGTTCGGTACAATTAATCCCTTTTTCAAAATAGAATAATCTAAATTGAAGTACTAAATTACTCTTTTTAACTTAATGTGTCCACAATAACTGCCATAAATAAAACAAATTAATTCACCAATATACTGAAACACTACAATATAACTTGTGAGATAAAACAAAATGCAAAATATTCTATGAAAGTATACTTGGTAGGACCATGGAGGAAGATTATAATGGAATGTTCTAAAATTCGAACTTTGACCTCAGCTCCTGACCTTACACATGCAGACTATTCTATTATATTTTGTAGGGGTGCGTATACATGTGGACGAATAATCATTTCTTAAAACACATTTTATTTCCAAAGTTTTGCTCAAAGTGTTTGCGTTCTTTTGTCCTACAGCTTAGTTGATTACACATATAATCCAAATGAATAAGTCTGATTTGTGAACAATTCTTCAGCGCATCATTGCTTCAAACAAGTTTCACCTTCATGAGAAATTAATGTTCCCTCGTCTAGTAGTTCTTGTTTTGTGGTTTAGGAGGTTAATTTGTGCTGTTCCATTTATTGGGTGTGCACAAAAATTACTTAAATCCAGATGGCATTAACCAAAGGCATAGCACACGGCCTATGAAATTGGGGTGCTGAAAGCCCTACTACTGACTGAGAATTTCTTGGCTAATATAGTGTTTCTATCAATGTATCACTCGGGTAAACTGCCCGTCACGCCCATTATTCAAATAGTTATGAGTTGTATTCACGAGGTTCTACAACTAAAGTTGCATGACTGGTTGAAGTAAAATAAATTTCTTAGTTTTCTGCATCAGTTTGGACAGGTGATGCTATTTATGTCAAACTATTTGTACATGGACGAGATAATGTTGGGATCATCAACTAAAAAAAACAAGCTTTTTAAATGTGAAATAAGTTATTTTGTGGTTAAATCAGCAAGAAAACAACAAACAGATCTAGTTCTCATCAAAACAGTCCAGAGCCCAATTTCATAAATCCTGTAAGCAAAAAAATTTGCTTAGCATGAAATTTCTTTCTTTGTAAAATTGTAAAAACAGGACTACCAACCAAATTTCCCCGTGACTTCAGGATTTAGCAAACAGCTGAAGTAGGCCTATCAAGCAATATGCAACACTATGAAAATTTGGTTGGTAATCCTGTTTATACCAAGGAAGAAATTCATGCTAAGCAAATTTTTTTGCTTACAGGATTTATGAAACTTTGGCAAGGCTTTACCTTTTTTGCAAAAAAACGGTGAAATTACTGAGGTAGACCGGGGCAGGCATCTGTGTATAATTCTAGGCCTAGAAGTATGGAAATGATTGTTGGGAGAGACAAAACAAATGTATTCAGTGTATTTGTCATACATAGTTTATTGATGAAACAAGATTGAAATTGACCTCTGTTAATCAAGTTTAGAAAAAGTGCATTTTGGTTCAATTCCTTTAATACTATTTTTCATTTCATTGAGCCAACAACGAGAGATGATTCACAAATAATAATACAAAGTAAAAAATACAATACTTAACTTAAACAAGTTTCATTTTATAATTGCGTATTAGATACTTATGAAACTTGTTTCCTCTGGATCTTTCTCTATATATAGACCTTATGCATTGACGTCATCCAGCCGCCATCTTAGAGGAAAAACGGTGACAAAACAATCAAAACGCACAGATTTGTATGCGCGGCACGCAGTATTGGCCAATGAACCACCTCCTTTTGACCTCTAGGTGAGGGCGCCCTTCTGAAATGACGTCATGTGCATAAGGTCTATAGGTGATTTAGTGATCATCATTTCCTTAATGTTATCATAAATTCACCAAAATGGAAACAATTAATTCTCAGTACCTGAAGAAATTATTCTGACTTAAAAGTAGGCCTTTTGCAGTAACACCGTTTGATCTTCCTGTCCTGGGAACCAGGGCCCAATTTCATAGAGCTGCTAAGCACAACAATTTGCTTAGCATGACATTTCTTTCTTGACAAAAATAGGATGACAACCAAATTTCCACGTGATTTTCAGGATAAGCAAACAATAGCTGAATACCAGTAACAAGCAGTTGCAATAAACGGAAATTTGGTCGGTAATCCTGTTTTTATCAAGGAAGAAATTTCTTGCTAAGCAAATTTGTGTGCTTAGCAGCTCTATGAAATTGGGCCCAGGCAAACTGACACATGGGATCATAATACCAAGCTTGCAACAGCCAATCTCGCCCATACAAACATTAGTTGCACTTCTATAACTATGAGTAGCACAAATCAAGAAATTTTGATTGAGTAACTAGATGGCAATCTCATTCTAGTCATTGTGAAAACAGCAGTTAGCTTTGGTTGAATTCGAACCCACAACCTTGTGATTACAAGTCCTGCAGTCAAACTCGTTGGTAATGGTTTTAATATGTCAAAGCACAAATTCCTACAGACGAATGTTTTTTAAATTTTTTTTTACCTTGAATACTTTTGTTGCAAAGTAAATAATAATGCCCTTTGAAATTAAGCAATACACAGGGAAAGAAAATTGTGTGCATTAATAAATATTTAATTACTTATAATTTTAAACTTCGCTAAAAAATATACACATGTACAGTAGGTCCACCCTAAGGTATTGAAAAAAAAAATCCAGTCAAAACTTAAAATCAACTAAAATAACTAACCTTTGACAATATTCTCATTCAATTAAGTATTTTCATTTTTTGTTATTCTTTTGCCTTTCCAGAAGACAGTGTTTTTGATGCAAAAACGTTTGTGTCAGGAGAAAAAGGAACCACTAAAACGGATCTACCTGAAGGGAAGTGGGCAAACTAACCTAGACCAAGTAAGGTATTAGTTTACTTACAGGGATAGTGTACCTACTCAGTGTTATGTATAAGGCCTAACTCCATTTTTGTAGTAACCAAAATAAGCTTTTATCCAAAACGGCTAAAATGTTTTTCTAGTAAAAGACGCCTGTGCATAGATGTAGGCCTTTACAGCATTTTCTGGGGAAAATCTGTAAAAGTCGGCTGAAAATTACTCCACGGCTTCTTGCAACCCTGATGGCAAGGTGCTATATAAATAGGTCTCATCATCCAAAATGGACTCACATGGATAAATAGCATGTGTTATAGTAATTAAGTCATAGTATTTCTGTTCATGATAATTGATTGACACTTTTATAATTAATTTTGTTGTTTACACTCTGCCAATTCATAATTGTCCAGATATAAAAGATTATATACTTTCACAGAAAAAGTGAATTTTAGGTAAGAAAATGCATAAATTGCACATGGTTCATGATTTAGGGTTAACATAACATACCAATTAAAATCACTATTCTATCAAGATCATAAAGCACATGAAAGCAATTATCATGTCAAAATTTCGAAAAAAGGAATCTAGCGCCCCAGTCACTGGGTCTAGGTAAGGCCTTAGAACTGTAGAACAAAATGTAGATAAACATATTCTCTAGGAAGATTGTTAAAATTCATTTGCCCAGCTACACTTTAACTTTTTGACTTGGAACTTTGTTTGCTCCGGGAACATTCAAACGGGTATAATGTCAAGTGAGGACCAAAGAAATTGTGAAGGAAGAAGTGCAATGTTACAGTAAAATGGAAGTAAATCGAGGAGTAGTTTTGTTCAGGCGTTAAAAAAACAAGAAGAGCAATATGGTGTTACATGCGGCTTAACCATTAACGTCTAAAAAGCATCAGCCGCGACAGAGACAGGTGGAGATAAATTAGCACCAGCAATTATAATTCATTTATAAGAGTCAAAATATACACACACAAAAATAATAATTTAAAGCAACAAAAATACATGATAGGGGAAATTAACACATAATAAGTAGCCTAACATGCTGATGAAAAAATTACTGGGTTGCACTGGCAGTCATCTCCACCAGTTAAAGACAGTGGACACTATTGGTAATTGTCAAAGACCAGTCTTCTCACTTGGTGTATCTCAACATATACATAAAATAACAAACCTGTGAACATTTGAGCTCAATCGGTCGTCAAGTTGCGAGATAATAATGAAAGAAAAAACAACCTTGTCACACGAAGTTGTGTGCTTTCAGATGCTTGATTTCGAGACCTCAAATTCTAAACTTGAGGTCTCAAAATCAAATTCGTGGAAAATTACTTCTTACTCGAAAACTACGTCACTTCAGAGGGAGCCGTTTCTCACAATGTTTTTTACCATCAACCTCTCCCCATTACTCGTTACCATGTAAGGTTTTATGCTAATAATTATTTTGAGTAATAACCAATAATGTCCACTGCTTTTATAACGGCCCGTCCTTGGAGCAGCTTGGTAAACCAAGCTCTCACGTGACCTTGCAAATAACATGCGCCTTATCTATAAATCAAAACCCAATTCTACTGGCCTACACCATTCCTAAAACTTAAATCTGGCTGGCCCATAAAAATCAAAGGGAAGATTTTGCTTGATTTTGAAGGCTTGAGAACACCCCCTGTACCCTAAGTCTGCATCACTGACATCTTCATGCCTTGCCCAAACAAAACAAAATATCACAATTTTTTGTTAAAATGTATAAATGGTTTGAGGTAACACCACAAACCGCAAACACAAACCGCAAACAAAATACACATTGATACCTCACCATGCATTGCCTCAAATCCGGTATATTTGTTAATTATCATAATAAAATTACCTGTGGGTGGTACATTTAAAATATTCACTTGCAAAATAATAAAATGACCCATTAATCTATATGAATTTCTTGGCCAATTTCATAGCGCTGCTTAACAGAAAGAACATTTTGGCTTTAATACTGTACTTTAGCAGAAAATTTTTGCTAAGGTGCAAGCATAAGCAGTTACCTGGCACCTTCAACATGAACTTGTATTATTACGCCTTTCATAAACACCGGAAGGTTATCATGCCTTTTCATTTGCTTATGATAAGCCGCGCTATGAAATGGAAATTATACAGTAAAGGCCGAGTCACACTCCAGCGATAACGAATGATTACAATCACGACGCGAAGGGAATGCATTCTATTGGTTTATTGAGCATGTGCGTTTTCTGCTTGGAGTAATTCAACCAATCAAATGTGTTCCCTTTGCGTCGTAATCGTTATTGCTGCAGTGTGACTCGGTCTAAGAACAAAATCGGCGATTAAGGAGCTCTATGAAATAGGGCCCTGATGTGTTCATATTGGTTCGCAGACCCTGTGAAAGATGCTGATGGAGTGAAGCTCCAACCAGAGAAGAGCAAAGACGTTTTCATGGAAGAGGATGAAGTGACACGGTGTGCGGGATGAATTACGAAAACCATGCATAGCGATAAGACCTGTGCCGTAATACCTGTTGGTTAATAAAAATAATAATTTGTTTTCTTGTATATAGCGTTTTACACACCCGAAGGGCATCTCAAAGTGCTTCCAACATTATGACCCCTGGTCACTGGGACATTTAATTCATTCCTCATTTATAATTGATCTCAGCTCCCTGGGGAGTATACAGACTGCGCAACACATAATATGCGCTACTAAGCTGAATCAATCACAAGAACCTTCTCTGCCCACACAGGTACCCATTACCCTCTGGGTGGAGAGAAGTAATTGTTGTTAAAGTGTCTTACTCGGGAACACAAAAGGAACACAAGTGTCACGACATTTTTAAAGGAAACAACTACTCCAGAAGCTCCAAAATATTCTGAAAAACAATGGCAGGTGGGCAGGTTGGGGGGGGGGGGGGGGAATATTGACTCGAACTGGTTAGGGGATAATACTGACATACCTTCTCTTGCATCTTTTCAATGGCATGTTTAATTTAGCAGAGACATCAGCCATGCCATGATCATGAACCCCTACTGGATTGACAAACGGCTGACTGTTAGGCAAATCTTTCTGCTGAGGGACGACCACTTTCTCTTTTTCAATGGCCTCTATTGAGGCTAGAGTCTGTTGGTCATCTTTGGTTAATACCATGGCCTCATCGAGGTGTACCTCGAGGCTGAGCTGACAGGCTGGTACATTGGGGTCTCCCTAAAAAAAAACAAAAAAAAAACAACTGCAAGTTTATTTCACGTTATCACTTGCAGATAAAATACATTATTCATTGGACACCCACAACCGTTGTGTTGCCACCTTGGCTAGTTTTGTCATGTTGGTCGGGCTTTTCAGACCCTGTCCAGTTGGTCTTTTCTTGTCCTTGCATATATATTTTCCCAGGGTTTTTCTGGGGTTCCTTGTTGCAAATGGGCAGGGCACCCTTCTTCGTAAAAAAAACAAGTGCAGTTACAGAAAAAACAACCTCACTGCGGTTCAGCTTCTAACCAAGTCAAAACCAATGTAGTGTGACATGGTTGAATAAACACAACACTTGAGGCTAATACATTAATAAGTCAACTCAATGTGTACTGTTGCAGTATACTTTAAGGTTGAGTCACACTGCAGCGATAATGAAAACGATATCGATCACGATGCAGAGAGAATGCATTCTATTGGTTGAGTTGTTCCACGCAGAATACGCACACGCCTATTCAACCAATGGAATGCGTTCTCTTTGCGTCGTTGTCGTTCTTGTTATCGCTGCAGTGGGACTGGGCCTTTAGACTGTTCACACCACCAAATGTGTACTTACAGTGACCTTGTATCCTCGTAGCTTGTCCTCTTCATATTTGAGACTGATTATCTCAATGCCATGTCCCCCGTAGGTTCCCTTGAATAAGCCTGGCTGAATTGGGACATTGTCTAAGGGGCCGGGAAGATGAAGTTTCTGGAAGGCACAGTTTCCACTGTAACAAAAAAATCCAGAAAAGACCAATGAGTGATCCCAATTAGTACATTTTTGTTCATGTTTCTTTTAGTAATAAATTGTTCTTATATAATGCATTTTGCAATACTGTATCAATGCGCTTTACATTAGTGCCCCGGTCATTTGGCCAATAACATTCCTTAATCTTTTGTTAGCACCCAAGGGTGCTGAGACCCTGAGATGCCTTGGCTCCAAAGGCTTTTTAAACACAATGTCAAACTCTAACCTTGCAGGTACCAAATTGAAATTATACCCCTTAGTGAAGAGAAGTAATTATAGTTAAGCATCTTGCTCAATGACACGTGGGATTCCAGCCCACGCTCTGATGACTCAACCACCAGAACTTGAATTTGATGCTCTTAACCACTCGGCCATGACACCCGACTAGTAGCTAGATCGAGGCACTTTACAATGTAATTTATCAGGTTTTGTTTTCACAGTACTCGGGAAAGTACTAAGTATACAGTGCTACACACATCGCTGTATATAGGTAAAAACCAAAAATTAATATTCTTTATCCCCGCAAATTTAACATCTATTAAATCGTTTGCAGTACCTGCTGCTAAAACATAGGATCTGAACTGCCTCTAGCTACCGGGCAATCACGGTGGTCTAGTTGGTATGACACTGCTCTAGAATTGCAAAGGTTGTGGGTTCGAATCCCACCCGAGTAAAATGCCTGTGATTTTTTTCACAGGACTCGGGAAAGTACTGAGTTTACAGTGCTACACACATCGGTGTATATGGGTAAAAACCAAAAATTAATAACCCAAGGAAGTTGCTTAACTTAGCGCTAAGGGGTTAATCCAACACAATACTGTCTCAGCCCTCTCAGGTTCCCACAGAGTAGGTTCCAGTCCTGGTTTCGACACTTGACCAGAATGGCTTCATCCTTTGGATTGAACTTTACAGCAGTAAGTTCTGTGTGTTGTGGAGTGCACATACGTTGTTTATAGCAGTGGCTGCTGAATGTGCCGTAGCGGCACCTTGTAAACCGTATAAGGTGTTACATAAAGTTGGCTCAGGTGGTTTCTTTCCCTTCCTTCCACCTCTAGAGACCAGTTTCATATCCAATCTCAGACCAGACCCTTGCGTGTAGGTTAGGTTTTTAGTCCCCAACCTGTGATTGCATGGGTGTTACCCATTGGGATTTTCCTCCCACATGTAAACATACATTTCTTCCCATCTCCATTTTGTTATTGGCGTTTGCCCTTATGGATGTATAAAGACATATATACAAAAAAATGTATGAAAGTCCCATGCAATGACATCTATAGTATACCATGCTTTGAGACACCCCTAAATAAAGCGCTATATAAAAACAAGTGATTTTGATTGAATAGAGTGCAGTAGACTTACTCGTATTGATTAAGAATGATATATTTGATGCGAAGCAGTTCTATATGATGGTCATAGTTGAATAGTAATTGCTCTCCATCTTGAGCTCCGATCTCTTCACGAATCCATTCCTGTAGCTCCTGTATGGAAAGAAACAATACACAATAAACAGGAATGGCAGCTTAACATCACATTCGAAGGATGCAGTTATAATTGTTAAGTGTCTGCACAGCAGCCGATTTCACGAACTGCTAGGATTAATCCTATCTTGAGTTAGAACTTAGGATGGATTCAATTTGTCATAACGTCTAAGGATACGGAACTTAACTCATCCTAAGTCCTAAGTTGGGAAGAGTTTGGTGAAATCGCAGCTTTATTGGCAATTGTCACGGTAAGCGGAGCCATAAAATTGGGCCCTGGTCGCCACCCGATTGGAGGAGTAACAGGATCAAAGGAAAACGGAACTTAACTCATCCTAAGTCCTAAGTTAGGAAGAGTTTGGTGAAATCGCAGCTTTATTGGCAATTGTCACGGTAAGCGGAGCCATAACATTGGGCCCTGTTTGCCGCCCGATTGGATGAGTAACAGGAACAAAGGAAAAGTAATCTTTCTTTTGCATGCTGTGATCTCATGAAATAACAATAGTTTTTGTTCAATATCTTGACTTACTTCTTGCCTGCTCTCGTGGTATCTATGCTTCTCTGGTTTACAACACTTCAGAACAAACTCCCCCTCAGAGTTGCCCTGTCATCGGGATTAAAAAAAAAAAGGGGGGTTTATTAGTCCACCTCGGGGACCCTGATTCGAATCCTACCGGGGGCACTATAGGATTGGCTTTTCAGTCCCTACCTGACTGCAGGGGTTTTCCCTTTAATGATTCCCTGGGGCGTTCCTCCCACATCTTAAACTAAAATTTCTTGATCGTCTTCTTACTTGCACAGATGCTGCTGAAAAGGCTTTGACAAGTATTATTGTAGGTAGACAGATGGATAGATAGATATAGCTGTTAAAGGCAGTGGACACTATTGGTAATTACTCAAAATAATGGTGACGAGTAAAGGGGAGAGGTTGGTAGTATAAAACATTGTGAAAAAATGGCTCCCTCTGAAGTGCCATAGTTTACGAGAAAGAAGTAATTTTTCACCAATTTGATTTCGAGACCTCAGATTTAGAACTTTCAGATTTAAGCCTTTCCTGCGCGATCCGCTGATAATGGGAAAAAGTACTCGTAGCGCATTCGATCAATCGCGCAAAGATGTCATTGCGCGATCGACCGATTGTTGCACGATCAACCGATTGCTGCGCGACCAATTGATCTTAATTTGATCGTTCAATAGCGCAGCGCGATCGGTTGATCGCACAGATCAAAAGAAGCTTTTCAAGATAATTGGTAAGTTGTTGCTCAAACCCAAAACCCCTGTCCTTCCATCCACTTACAATGACCAGAACTTAGCAAATGAGTTCCAGAAATTCTTTGTCACCAAGATTTCAGACATCCGCTCATCATTTTCATCAGTCCCTTACAACGTGCCGCAGACATTGCCACAACTTCAACCAGAGTGTAGACTATCTGTGTTTGAGCCTGCGACTGTTGCTGAGATTCAAAGGGTTATTATGAAATCTCCTTCAAAATCCTGTGAGCTGGATCCAGTGTCAACATCCATGATAAAGCAAAACATCGATATTTTTGTACCCTACATCACTAAGCTTGTAAACGAATCCCTCAGTTCCGGTTGTTTCCCCGATAGCCTCAAAGTTTCCTACATCAGGCCGCTCATCAAGAAACCAAACCTGGACAAGGAGATATTCAAAAACTACAGACCGGTTGCAAACTTAAAATATCTTGGAAAAGTCATCGAACGAGTAGTTTCATCACGTATTTCTGATCACATTCATACTTTCAACCTGTCCGACGTGTTCCAGTCAGCATACAAGCCTTTCCATGGGACCGAGGCTGCACTAGTCCGTGTGAGCAACGATATTCTCTCTGCAATGGACAATGGTAACCTAACAGCACTAGTCCTGCTAGACTTGAGTGCTGCTTTTGACACTGTCGATCACAACATCCTTCTCTCTCGGCTCCAGAATCACCTTGGCATAGAGGACACAGCCCTAGCATGGTGCAAATCGTATCTCTACAATAGAACTCAGCATGTATGTATTGGCACCGCGATATCCGACCCTGTTGTTTTGAACTACTCTGTGCCACAGGGGTCGGTACTCGGCCCGCAGTGGTTTACGCTACACACTTTACCGATTCGTGACATCATCCTGAAATTTAATCTGAATTACCATGTGTACGCAGACGACACTCAGCTATACATCACGTTTAAATCTTCTCAAGAAAACGCCAATGCATCTATTGCAAGACTTGAGAAATGCATCCAAGAGATTCGACGTTGGACACAACAAAACTTCCTGAAGTTAAATGATGATAAGACAGAGTTCCTTCTATTTGGGTCACGTCAACAGTTAACTAAGGTTTCAGTGCCATACATCTCCATCGGTGATGCTCGGATAGCTCCCTCGCTGAAAGCTCGGAACTTAGGTGTTATTTTTGATTCATCGATGACACTTCAGCCACACATCAACAACATTGTTCGTTTATCATCATATCACATCAGGAATATAGGTAAGATTCGCAAGTACTTGGACAAAAGTGCCACTGAAAAGGTCATTCACGCATTTGTTACTTCTCGTCTTGACAATGGCAATGCTCTTCTCTACAGTCTTCCTAACAACCAGATTTCCCGACTTCAACGGCTCCAAAATACTGCTGCCCGCACTGTGACACTGTCTAGAAAATCCTGTTCTATCACCCCCATTCTGAAACAACTACACTGGCTCCCTATCTCTCAACGAATCATCTTCAAGCTGATGCTCATTGTCCACAAAGCTCTTCATGGCAAGGCTCCCCACTATATTTCTGAACTGCTTCAAGTTTACACTCCATCAAGGAATCTTCGATCAAGTTCTATGCTTCTCCTCATT